>NC_052056.1:101090500-102290500 GCF_903992535.2 Arvicola amphibius | reverse complement strand
AACAACAGATAGACAGTGTGGGGAAAAAAAAAGATCAAAAAGTTCCAACTTCAAAAAAAAAAGTTCCAATTTCCTGGTCTCAGTCCCAAGTAGAAGGGCAAACAACTAAAACAGAAAATGACTCCAAGTTCTCAAAAGTAGCAGGAAGTCAGATGCAGGTGCAGCTGAACTAAGAGTTCCAGACATTTGCCAGCAGGATGTCAGTAAACATACAAGAAAAGAGATAATCAGATTCAATCTCAGGAAAATATGCTCCATACAGCCCATTGGTAAGAGAAGGGCCAAGCCTGGTGGTACAGTCCTTTAAGGCCCGCTTCTTGGGAGGCTAAGAAAAGTTCAAAACCAGACGGGGCAGCAGTGAATTCAGAAAGCAGCTTATGACAGAGGGCTGGCTGGGAGAGTAACTCAGTGGCAGAGCACTTGACTAGTTTGTTCAAGAACCTACATTCAATCCCCAGTTTAAAAAAAAAAAAAAGTGTGCACACGTGCATGTAAACCACCTTGAAGGATTAATCCAAAAGAATACTTTTGAAAAACTGGTGATGTCTGAAAGAAAACGACTTGGAAAACAGTGTCATTAACACATTCTGTCCCATACACAGCACCTAAAGTAACTAGGCCCAAGACTGTTGTTGGCTCTAGAATTTCTACAATGAACTGCCAAAGTTACATTGAGGTTTTGAATTTTCTGACTCTCCCATTAACCAGCAGTGTGATCTCTTCAAATTGTCCAGAGTATCTGTGAATGCCATTAACTACTGGCCTCACATATTCAAGGTGATCCTGGATGTTCTAAAGACTTTTATATATTTAAAAAAAAAATAACTGTCTGGGCATTCTAAACCTCTTTAGAAGAAATGACAATATGTAAGCAGCACAATATTATTAACGGAAGAAGGGGAAAAAAAGTTTTAAAGTGTGTCCAAGATCACTCCCTTCCAGAATAATCTCTGGTTTGCAGAAACCCTTATCACCATGTCACAGAAATACAGACTTGCATGTTTACAGCTGGGGCCTGTCCCATGACATATGCTTTCTTTGCTGAGTTACAATAAGTACCACTTGCTGTGTGGGAAAATCTGCGTATCCATTTAAAAAATTACCTTACAAACTGTCCTCTATAAAGCCTACTCGCGTCACCAGCACGGTCTGTTTTCGTTTCTCATTGTGGTCAATTACAGGAAGTATTTAAGAATGAAAATGGGGAAACCTGCATTTGGTTTACACCTTTAACTCCACTACGACATACTTATTTCAAGCTTCAGCCGAATATGTAAATCTTTGTAATTATTCTATGAGATAGTATACAGCTAAAACCTCCTCCAATGCTGGAAGATGAACCCAGAATCTCACTCCTCCTAAAACGCCCCTCTGTCACTGAGCAACAGCCCCTGCTCCACTGCAATCATTCTTTTTTGTTATTTAGAGACACAGTCTTAGGTACTGCAATGTGGCCTGAAACTCAACATGAAGCTCAGGCTGGCCTTCAACTCCTGATCCTCCTGCCTCACCTTCTAAGTGTTTAGATTGCAAGTGTGCACACGACTCACTGTATCCACTATCGAGAGCACAACTACATTTTTAACACTGCCAAAGCAACTGGTAGCAACCCTCTGCACTCTTCGTAGAATACTAGAACTTTGACCTACATGAATGTTTTTAAGACCGCTTACCTTATGTTACATAATTTGATTTACGCGTGTTAAAAGCCTCAAGAAAATGTAAGCGTTCCCACACTGCCTCGTTAGGAGAAATCATTAGTTATCCGCGAAGCAAGTCTCCCACTACCAGTGAACAAAGATTACAATCAGCGGCGAAGAAAAACAAGTCAAGGCCAGGAGGTGAAAAGCGGCCTCTGGACAGCGGCACAGAACGGAGGCCAAAGACTATAAATGCCCACAAGCGGGCAGATCGTAGACGCTCTTGGAATAAATGTTGACCTAACCCTCGACGGCCCGTCCGCAGCCTCCCGGTGCCCTCCAGGTCTGGGCCCGAGTTCGAACACCGAAGTGGCCTGGGGCCTCAGGTGGCTCTCGAGGACCAGTAGCGCGAGGGAACCGAGCGGACAGCGAGCCCTGGGACTGCGCGAGCCATCCCCGTCTCACCATCATACTTAGGGTCCGAGACCTCCGCGGGGAAGTCGATGGCAGGGGGCGCGCCCACCGCCCCCGCCGCGTCCTCGTCTGCGTCGCTCTCGCCACCTCCCGCCATCACGGCCGCGAGCGGACAGCAGCCACCCTCTGCTTCTCCGTTGACGCCGTCCGCCGCAATTACCTCCCCCGAGCCGGAAGTAACCCTAGAACAGACGGAAGTCCCGTCTCCAGACCGGGGAACCTCTGTTAGGGGAGGGTTATCCCTGCCCCGCCCCCCTTTCCCGGCAAGGACACGATTGGCTGATCCAGTGCGGGCGCGAGTGGGCGTGATAAACTGGGCTTGCGAGGCGCGGCACTGGTGCAGGAAGCCTTTACTCCCTGACTCAGGTGGACAGTTCTTTGTCCTCCTCTGACCGGCCCGAGTTATTCCTGTAGACTTCCGTAAGCTCCCAAATCTCACGCCTGCAGCTTCGATCTAGAAAGTATAGTAAGCGATGTGATCCAAACTCAGAAAAACAGAGACCGCATATTTCTCACTCAGATGCAGATCCTCCTAGTCTGTAATGGACATAAAGTGGGAGTGTGTGCCTGCTGCCTGTGGAGGTCAGAAGAGGACAGAGGACATCGGATTCCCTGGGACCTGAGTTACAGGGGGTTGGTATCTGCCATGGGGTGCTGTGCATTTGAACCGAGGTCCTCTACAAGGGCTCTTAATTGCTAAACCATCTCTCCAGCATCTACCTTTGTAGGTTAATTTTTGAGAAATCAGCCACCTAAAAGAATCTAATTTTAGAAGTGATAATCTATTGTATATACAATGATTTATAATTTAAAAAGAAAATAACACCCACCATAATGGTTTATCCTTTGAATTCCTCCATTTGAACACTTGAGAGGAGAGGTAGAAGCAAGAGGATCAAAAGTGCAAATCTAGTAGGTAGTGAGTTTGAGGCCAGGCTGAACTAAATAATGAAAATAAACTCGTCTACATGACCTGGCTCAACTAGAGATGAATTTACTTTGATCCATTGCAGATCTTAGCAAAATGGGAAATGCTGGCCAGATTCCAAAGAGAATCTAATCTCAAGGAAATTCCTCTGGCTTTTGAGACAACTTTACAATTGTTGTCAAACCAGAGTTGTATTTTATTCCTCGTGAGCCCCCACCACAACCACCCTAGATGACTCATGGCTTGAAGTTCAGATTTAAAAATCCACCCTGGGTCTTAGGAGATAAGTTTGCTTCTCGCTCAAGCACAAAGACCTGAGTTCAGACCCCAGCCCCCCACAGAAGCCGCCGGGTACAGCCATGCATGTTACACCAGAACTTGTCAAGGGCAGAGACAGGTGTAGCCTGAGGGATTGCTGACCTGCTAGTCTAGCCTAATCTGGGAGCTCCAAGTTCAATGAGAGACCCTGTCTCAAAAAACTAAGGTGGAGAAGTCTCAGTGATTGGAGCACTTGTTCGTCCAGAGATCCTGAGTTTGGTTTCCAGCATCCATGTCTAGCAGCTCATATCACCTGTAACTCCAGCTCCAGGGGATCGAAACCCTGTAGGCCTCTGTGGGCACAAACAAATTTAAAGAGAAATAAGGTGGTGAGTACTATAGAGCTGATGGCAATCTATGACCTTCACATGTTCATGAACATACACACGTGAATATACCACATGCAAACATACAAACATTTCTAAGGTGTACCATCTTTGTCGTCTGGTAATATCCCTGCTTTGGTGGCCAATGCAGTGCTGTTGAAAATAACTCGTAGGAGCTCCCAAGGTAGATAATACAGCTGGCATTTGGGGCCTCAAATTTAGTGTGGTGTGCAAAAATGGGAGAGTTGACATTTTTCTTTTAACATATGTTCCATACAGAGTCATACTGTGTGTGCTATACAGACAGCCTCTCCCAGGTGTGGGAAAAGAACAGCCTTCCTGGAGGGTAATTTAGCTGAATGTATCCACAGCTTTTTTTTTTTTTTTTTTCTACTTACAACTCAGCAATTCCCCTTTCAGGAATGTTTCCCAAGTAAAAGGTTAAACTATCACAGTGTTACAGGCCTGTGACCACAGGATCTGAGAGGGGAACCAGGAAGATAAGGAGTTCAAGGCCATCCTGGGCTACGTAGTAAGTTTAGAGAGCAAGCTGGCCTACATGACACTGTCTCAATTGTTTTTTATTTAAAAGCCAATAGGATAATATATTTGGATGACTAAATTATGAATATCCATACAATAATATGGTCTGTAGGAAAAAAAATAACATTGGTATAGAATCTGGTGAGATGGCCCAGGGGATAACGTGCTTGTGTGCAAACTTGAAGACCCGAGTTCAGATCCTCAGCACCGTACCAGCACCAGCCAGGCATACCGGTCACTTCTCTGTGATAAACACAGTGACTAAAAGCAACTTGGCGAGGGAGGGGTTAATTTTCCTACAGGTTTCAGTCCATCATGAAGGGAAGCCAAGGCAGGGTCCTGATCAGAAACCATAAAGAAAAGCTGCTTGCTGGCTTGCCTCCTGTCTTAGCAAGTTGGGGAGGACAGGGTTTATGTGGCTCACACTTCCACAGCACTGTTCATTACTGAAGGAAGTCAGGGCAGAAACTCACACAGAAAAGGAACCTGGAGGCGGAAGATGACGCAGAGGTCATGCTGTTTATTGGCTTGTTCCTCATGGCTTATTCGGTTTGCTTTTCTTTTTCTTTTCTTTTCTTTCTTTCTTCTTTTTTCTTCTTGTTTTTTTTTTTTTTTTTTTTTTTTTTTTTTTTTTTTTTTTTGGTTTTTTGAGACAGGGTTTCTCTGCAGCTTTTTTAGAGCCTGTCCTGGAACTAGCTCTTGTAGACCAGGCTGGCCTCGAACTCACAGAGATCTGCCTGCCTCTGCCTCCCGAGTGCTGGGATTAAATTTTTTTGGTTTTTGAGACAGTGTTTCTCTGTGTAACAGTCATAGATGCCTTGGAACTTATTCTGTAGACCAGGCTGGCCTTGAACTCACAGAAATCTGCCTGCCTCTGTCTCCTGAGTGCCGGGATTAAAGGCAGGCACCACCACCACCCAGCTTACTTTCTTATAGAAGCCAGGACCAGCAGCCTAGAGATGGCACCACCGACAATGGGCTGGACTCTTTCCATAAACCACTAATAAGAAAATGCCCTGCAGGCTTGCCTATAGCCTGATTTTATGGAGGCATTTTCTTAACTGAGGTTCCCTTCTCAGATGACTTCAGCTTGTGCCAAGTTGACACAAAAATATCCAGCATGCTCCCTCTGACTTACTCAGATAGTATTCTTTGATTTTTATTTATGTTTATTTTTGTCCCATTCTGTAGTCTGGGCTATTCTGGAAGTCACTTTGCAGACCAGGCTGGTCTTGAAATTATAGAGATGTACCTGCTTCTGCCTCTGGAGTAGTGGTAAAGGCATGGGCCACCATGGGCCGCTTCAGCTACTATTTTTATACAGCTCAGGCATACATATGAAATTAAGAAAATGCCTTACAGGTGTGGCCAGAGAGTGATCTGATCTAAGAAATGTTTCAGTTGTGGTCCCTCTTCCCAGGGACTCTAAGTTTGTTCAGGTTTACAGATGAAGTTAGTTATGACAGTGACTCTAACTCCAATGCTGTGGGGATGAGAAGGAGACAGGAAGATCCTGGAGAATCGCTGGCCTGCTAATCTAGCTGAAAAGGCAAGCTCGAGATTCAGTGAGAAACCCTGGCTCAAAGAATAAGATGGAGTTTGATTAAGGAAGACATTCCATCATCATCTTCTAGCCTCTATAGGCAACTCCATGGATGGATGAGCGTGTGTGTACCCCTCTCTCTCTCTCTCTCTCTCTCTCTCTCTCTCTCTCTCTCACACACACACACACACACACACACACACACACACACACATACACACACACACACACACACACTGTTACGGACGTGAGGCAGGCCTGTAGATCTCAGCAGTAGAACACTTGGCTAGCATGTACAAAGCGCTGTGCTCCATCCCTAGCACTGAGGAAAACTTGCCCCTCCTTTTCAAATTTGAAAATGTTGGTGTGGTGTGCGATATCTGGCCCATGCTAGCTCTTCGCCATCAGCAAACATGTCCAGCATTAGTAAAAGGTTAACTCTTTCAAGTGAGCATGCAGACAGAAGCAGAGTCTCTAGAAGATGCAACTCACACTACAAGCTCCTCAGAGTTTCAGTTTCACCTGTCCACAGGGGTCTAGCCACAGGAGAACATCAGACTGCTTAAGATAGATCTGTGAGGAAATTCATCAAAGTATAGTTCTTTTTCAATTTTTATTATGTGTATGAGTGTTTCACCTGCATGTACGTCTATGCATGCACCATTTGCATGCCAGGTTCTTACAGAGGTCAGAAGAAAGCATTGCATCCTCCTGGGACTGGAGTTACAGATGGTTATGAGCTGCCATGTGGATGCTAAGAACCAAACTCAGGTCCTCTGGAAGGGTAGTCAGCGTTTCTTAACCACTGAGCCATCCCTCCAGCTCCAGTCTATTTTCTAATTATTTTTGTAACCATGCATGATGTACGTGTGTGTGTGGGGGGGGGGGAGTCAGAGTGCCACAGCACACATGCAGAGGTCAGAAAATAATTTTGTTTAGTCTAGTTTCTCTTCCCACCATGATTCTTGAAATCAAACTCATCTTGTTAGGTTTGTTCAGCAAGAGCCATTATTGGCTGAGTGATCTCACTTGTCTCCAAAGTGTGGTTTTTAATATACAAGCAACGAAGGAAAAACAGAAGAGCAGTCACAGGACATCAGTGTAACTGAGCCTCCATGAGGCCGCTGCAAAATTGATAAGGCATGTTTCTCTCATTGTTTCCATGACAACACACTCCTCTGGGGACTTTTCTATTTTACTGATTCCTTCATCTCTGTGTCCATTATTGAATCTTTGTCTCCAGATATATAAATTTCATAGGGCTCATGTTATCTGTCTCCAAATTCACTTAGGTGATACATTACGATATCACCCCAGCCATGGTGGCACATACCCATAATCCCAACACATCAGAGATGGAGGCAGGTCATACTCAGCTACAGGAGAACTTGTCTCAAAACGTACCCCACAAATACAGGTGCCCACGCCAGGTGGTGGCGGCACACATCTATAATCCCAGCACTCAGGAGGCAGAGGCAGGTGGACCTCTGTGAGTTCAAGGCCAGCCTGGTCTACAGAGTGAGCAGAGTGAGTTCCAGGACAGGCTCCAAAGCTACAGAGAAATCCTGTCTCCAAAAACAAAGACGAAAACAAAAAAAGAAAGAAAAAGAAGAAAAAAAAAAAGAAAAAATACAGGTGCCCAAGGGTTAATGGCATTTAGTAACAATATTTATTGTCAGTATTATAATAAAAAATTAAGGGCCAATATCTGTAATGATTAACTGATTAACATCATTACAGTTGTCAACTTGATGGGATTTAGAATCATCTCAGAGTGATACCTCCAGGTACACCTGTAAGGGATTGTCTGGATTAAAGTTAGCCTCTGAGACTGTCCTTAAGGGATTATATAGATTAGTCATTTCATGAGTCTGTGAGTGGCACCATTTTCTCTGGGCTGGATTGCTGGACTGTATGACAAGAAGAAAGTGAGCTGAGTGCAGGTGTTCATTGCTCTCTGCTGCAATACATTCTTTTATTGTTCTCAGTGCCAAGGATCGAAACTGGGGTCTCATGTGTATGTTCTTATGCCTACATACATGTGAGCATAGACCCCAGAGAGCATGTCAGAGGACGGTTTGTGGGAGTCAGTTCTCTCTGAGTTGGTTTTCCCTTTTACCGTGTGAATCCTGGGGCTTGAACTCAGGCTGTGAGGCTTGCCACTCTTTAACACTGAGCCATGTCACTGGACCTGTTCTTCGCGTCTTGGCTGTGGATGCAGGTGACCAAACGATCTCAAACTCCTGCTGTTATGTTGTCACCGCCATGATGGACTCTACCTCAAAACTGTGAGCCAGAAAAAAAACTCGTCACACTTAAGTTGCTTTCGTTGAGAGTATTTCATCACAGCAGAAAAAGAAACCAAGACAATGTCCATCACAGATGGGACAAAGACTATGAATGTAAATGAATATTACTGAGCAATTAGAGGTATCGAGTGCAGATATATCATCAGGGACCTTGAATCAGTACAGGGAAAAACCTAAAACACAATGCAACTGTGGTTCGAATATAATTGGCCACATAAGCTCATAGGGAGTGGCATTATTAGGTGTGGCTTTGTTGGAGTAGGTGTGGTCTTGTTGGAAGAAGTGTGTCACTGTAGGGGTGGGCTTTGAGGTCTCCTTTGCTCAAGCTTTTCTCAGTGTGACACTCAGTTCACTTCCTGTTGCCTGTGGATCAAGATGTAGGACTCTCAGCTCCTTCTCTAGTACCATGTCCGCATGTATGCAGCCATGTCCCACCATGATGATAATGGACTGAACCTCTGAAACTGTAAGCCACCCAATTAAATGGTTTCCTCTATAAGAGTTGCTGTGGAAAGTTCTTCACAGACCTTGATAGAACGGTACTCAGTTTCATATGGAAAACTAAAAAAAACACAGGATAGCCAAGACAATCCTCTACAATAAAAGAACTTCAGGAGGCATCACAATCACTGACTTCAAACTCTACTACAGAGCTACAGTACTGAAAATAGCATGGTATTGGCATAAAAACAGACAAAAGGATCAATGGAACCAAATTGAAGACCCAGATATTAATCCACACACCTACCAACACCTGATTTTTGACAAAGAAGCAAAAAATATCAGATGTAAAAAACAAAGCATATTCAACAAATGGTGCTGGCATATCTGGATGTCAACATGTAGAAGAATTAAAGTAGATCCATATCTATCACCATGCACAAAACTCAAGTCCAAATGGATCAAAGATCTCAACATAAAGCCAGCCACACTGAGTCTCATAGAGGAAAAAGTGGGAAGTACACTTGAATGCATTGGCACTGGAGACCACTTCCTAAATATAACCCCAGTACCACAGACACTGAGAGAAACAATTAATAAATGGGACCTCCTTAAACTGAAAAGCTTCTGTAAAGCAAAGGACATGGTCAACAAGACAAAATGGCAGCCTATAGAATGGGAAAAGATTTTTACCAACCCCACATCAAACAGAGGTCTAATCTCCAAAATACACAAAGAACTCAACTAACTGGTCATCAATAGAACAAATAATCCAATAAAAAAAGGAGTACAGACCTAAACAGAGAACTCTCAACAGAAGAGTCTAAAATGGTTGAAAGTCACTTAAGGAAATGCTCAACATCATTAGAGAAATGCAAATCAAAACAATTCTAAAATTCCATCTTACACCTGTAAGAATGGCCAAGATCAAAAACACTGATGACAACTAATTCTGGAAAGGATGTGGGGTAAAGGGAACTCTCCTGCATTGCGGTGGGAGTGCAAGCTGGTACAGCCCCTTTGGATATCAGTATGGTGATTTCTCAGAAAATTAGAAAACAACCTTCCTCAAGACCCAGCAATACCACTTTTGGGTATATATCCAAAGGATACTTAATCGTACCACAAGGACATGTGCTCAACTATGTTCATAGCAGCTTTGTTTGTCATATCCAGAACCTGGAAACAACCTAAATGTCTCTCTACTGAAGGAAGAATGGATAAAGAAAATGTGGTACTTATACAAAGGAGTACTACACAGCAGAAAAAAATAAATGGATGGATCTAAAAAACATCATATTGAGTGAGGTAACCCAGATCCAGAATGACAATTATAATATGTAATCACTCATAGGTGGCTTTTAGACATAAAGCAAAGAAAATCCAGCCTACAATTCACAATCTCAGAGAACCTAGACAACAATGAGGACCCTAAGAGAGACATACACGGATCTAATCTACACGGGAGATAGAAAAAGATAAGATCTCCTGAGTAAATTGGGAGCATGGGGACCATGGGAGAGGGTCGAAGCGGAGGAGAAAGGAAGGGAGGGGAGCAAAGAAAATTGTATATAGTTCAATATAATCAATAAAAAATAAAGAGTTGCTGTGGTCATGGTGTCTTTCACAGCAATACAAACACTAAGCAACTATGTTCATTGTTTGTTTATTGAACACTGTGATGTCAACCCTACTCCCTCGTCTTGTCCTAAGTGTTCTTACTCATTGATTCCTCATAACAAACATGCTATAGAGATAGTGTGATTATCTTATTTTATAGTCAAGAACACAGGGCCAAATATTCAGCCCGAGGACATATGACTTATACATTGTACAACTAGGATTTTTCACATATAATTTTCCATGTTTTTCTTTTCTGTGGTGTGTGTGTGTGTGTGTTTATTTGCATGTATGCCTATTTGGGGAGGAGGGTGCACATGTGTACACATGTTTGTAAAGCTGTGAGGTTGCCATAGGAATCATCCTTGATTTCCCTTCCTCTTATTCACTGAAGCAGGGGCTCTCAATAAAACCTGAAGCTCCCTGGTATGGAAAGTCAAACTAGCTAGCATGCTGAGAATAGCATCTCTGCCTTCTGGGACAGAAATTATATCTGTCCATGCACACCCAGCATTTATGTGTGTTCTGGGGATCTAGAAACCTGTATCTATTTGATAATAGTTTTGTTAAGGTATTGTTTGTATATTATATGATATATATCATTTGTATATTTTACAATATATTACATATGTATGTTATGATATGATTATATTATATAATTTGTGATTAAATGTATATTATATGATTCACTCTTATCAAATGAATTTAGTATATTCAGAGAAATGTGAAACTGTCCTGGATAATTTTAGACATTTTCATCACCCTGTAAAGAGACAGATCCTTAGCAGACTTAATTGAAATCCAAGCAGTTTGACTCCAAATTTAGCTTCAGAAAGAACAGCATGGTGTCACATATGCAAATTTTTACATATGCTAAAAAGTATGTTATTTATGCACATATATAGTCATATTAAAACATTAAAATAACATGGAAATGTTACTGACATTATTATTATTATTACTACTACTATTATTATTTTGGTTTTTTGAGACAAAAATCTTATGTGCCTGCAGCAAGTCTTGAATTCCCAAGGTATCCCAGGCTGGCCTTGGACTCCTGATCCTCCTGCCTTCACCTCAATGTCTAGGATTACAGGAATGCACCAGTGTTATGCCCAGCTTCTCACTTTATTTTTCACAATGCTAAGGACGAAGCCCAGAGCTCCATGAACTCTACCACTGAGCTCTGCCCCACTTGGCACCAGCAGCAGCATCATCGTTGTCGTCGTCATCATCATCATCATTGAGAAATGATTTTTATATATTCCACACTGGCCCAAAACTCAGTATGTAACCCAGACTGGTCTTGAAATTTTAGTCCTCATATTTCAGAATCCTGAGTGCTAGAATTACAAGGGAGTACCAACATGCCCAGCTGGCTCCTGACTTTAAGAGTGATTCCCAGGCTAGGTAGAGGACTCAGTTGGAGAAGTTCTTGCCTTCCATGAACAAAGACCTGAGCTCAGTACCCAAGGATCTGTGTTTGAATGTCACAGAACCCATTTTTTTTTCAAAGCTGGACATGGTAGAACATACTTAAAACCTCAGCATTGTGGTGAAAGGGATTCGTGGGGCTTACTTCACAGTGAGAATAGCCTACTTGGTGAGTTCCAGGCCAATGAGGGACTCATAAAGCAAAGTGTGGCTGGTTCAGCAGGTCAAAGTATTTGCTTCCAAGCCTGATTTCCTGCCTTCAATCCCTGGGACCCACACAGTGGGAAGAAAGAACTGACGTCAGCGAGTTGTCCTCTGAACTCCACACGTGCACCATATCATGCACATGCACACACAAACAAAGTAAACAAACAAGCAAAGTGTAACTTAAAATACTAAGGAGGACAGTACCTGAGAAGCAACACCCAAAGATGTTCTCCATCCTGTGCACACACATGCACACCGGAGCACACATATATACGCACACGATAAGAGTGATTATCTTTTTTTTTTCCTGCTGACACAGTCTATAATCCAGTACATCCCGGGGTGCCCTAGATCTCAGTACATAGCTGAAGACGACCTTTGAACTTCTGACATTCCTGCTTCCACTTCTCAAGTGCTGAGATGACAGGACTATACCAACAAGCCCAATTTTATGTAGTGCCAAAGACTGAACCCAGGGTTTCATGCGGGCTAAGCAAGCCCTCTGCACACTGAGCTATAGTCCCAGACTTCAGAGTAATTATCTCTTGAGAGGGTGTAAGGAGAGTGATTTCTGAAAGGCTTGTATCCAGCTGGAATCCAGCTCCATCTGTGATCGTCAGTTCTATAAAAGTAATTGGTATAGTTGAAGTATGGTTTTCCCCTTATGAAATGCATGCTGAAATTTAATCCTTGTTATGAGATTAAAAGATGAGACTTGGTGAGATCTTTAAGAGGAGATTAATTATCTACCCTTGTGAATGGATTAAACCACTTATGCAATTAATGGACTAATGTGGTTTTTGATTTTTTTTTTTTCAGGAGATTGCTGTAAAAGCCAGTTCCGCTGTCTCGCTCCTGTTTCCACTCTCACCATTATGATGGCTGCGGAGCTTTGGAACTCTGCCAGCACAAAGGCCCCAAATGTTGTTCCTGTAACTTAAACTTCAACTGTGAACTAAAATAAATTTCTTTTTGTTATGATGTGCTCAGCCTGTGGTAGTGTGTTATTCACTACATAATTTGTAGTAGAATCGCCAGCAACATTCAACGTCAGCGGTTGACTTGGGATGCAGAAATATTGGTATAGTCTTTGTTTTCAATATTCTCCATAGTCTTTGCTTTTTTGTCTTGAAGTATTACTATTATGTAGTTGGGCTTTATTCTTTTGTCTTGATTTTATTTACCGTATGATAATTACTTTTTAGACAGTCTTAGGTAGTTTAAGTTAGCCACAAGGGTTCTAGGTAGGCAAAGACAATCTTGAAGTCTTGAGCATCCCAGCTCTACCTCTTTCAACAAATGGTGTTGAGAAAACTGGTAGAAGTAGAAAATTGAAAGTAGATCCCTATCTCTCACCCTGTATGAAAAACCAACTCAAAATGGATTTTTTAAAAAAAGGGGAAAAAAACCTATGTATGGCTTAAACCTTGAAACTATTATAAGAGGAGGTTAATATTGTAGGGGAGACTTCAAAATCCAGGCATTTGCCTAGGACTTTCCGAAAGGGGCCCTATCCACTCATTACGCCAACAACTGACAAACAGGATGGCATCTGGTGCTCCAACTATGAAGTACCAATGACAAGCAAACAGGGAAAACTGTTCAACACCATTGGTGATCAGAAGACTGCTAATTCAAATGTAACCAAGGGACTGGGGGATGTAGCCCAGTTGGTAGAATCCTTACCTCACATGCAAGAAGTCCTAGGTTCAATTCCCAGCCCCTTGAGAACACATAAACCTGGTGTAGGGGTACATGCCTGTGAACTTGAAACTTCTGAAATGGAAGCAAAAGGATCAAAAGTTCAAAGTCATCCTCAGTTGGTGATCTCCCATTAGTTCTGTCCCACCGTTTCCATGAGTGAACGCACCCCTCTCGTTCCTGACTTTCTCCCTCATGTTCTCGCTCCTTCTGCTCCTCATCGGGACCTTGGGAGCTCAGTCCAGTGCTCCAATGTGGGGCTCAGTCATCTTCCCCATCTGTCGCCAGCTGGAGGTTCCCTCACGGTCCTGACTTTCTTTCTCATGTTCTCTCTCCTTCTGCTCCTCATCAGGACCTTGGGAGCTCAGTCCGGTGCTCCAAGGTGGGGCTCTGTCATTTTCTTCATCTATCGTCAGGTGGAGAATGGGACTGATGGATCATGCGACCAAACCCGTCTCTCTGAGTGTTGCCAACAGCGGGGGCTGACTGAGAAGCAAAGGACAATGGCTCTGGGCTCTGATTGTTCTTCATGGACGGGCTCTGTGGGAGCCTTCTCAGCTTGGTCGATCACCTTCCTGGACCTGGGGGGAGTTGGGAGGACCTTGGCCTTAGCATAGAGTGGGGAACCCTGATGGCTCCTTGGCCTTGAGAGGGAGGGAGGGGAGGTATGGGTGGAGGGGAGGGGAGGGAAGGGGGAGAAGGAGGGGAGAGAAGGGGGAGAAGGAGGGGAGGGAGGGGGGAGGAGGAGGGAAGGAGATGGAAATTTTTAAAAATAAAAAAAAAATAATAAATAAATAAAAAATAAAAAACAAAGTCATCCTCAGATATTTTGCAAGTTTAAGGCCAGGATTTCCTGGGAAAGCTTTACTTTTATGCTCATATTCCCACATAATCCCCAAATATTCCCCCTTTATAGATGAATTTTATTTGTGCAATTATTGAAGTACAGTTTATAACAGTGTGTCCTCAAATGATGTTGGTTTAGTAATTTCCTAATGATTTATTACATATCATACATAACATCTCCTTAATTTATAAAAACGATTCTCATGTTACCTAAATTACAGGATTCAAGTTATATTAAGAAAACTGACATAATCTCTCTCTGGCTTTCCCTCGTGTTACTACTGAACGCACGTCTTTTCTTGGCGGAGCTCTGATACTTTGTTTATCTTGGCTTTAAACAACTTGGTTGTAGCTGATAAGCACTGATGTCATCTTTTAGCATCTTCCCTTCGGGCATCCTTTACTCTGCCATGTGAGAGCCTCTTCTGTCAGATATGGATTTTCTGTTCAAAGAGTAGGGAGAAGGGGTGGGGTCTGGGCATACATTCTCCAACAGGTTTCTCTCAGGATTTAGCAACCTAGGGATCCTTGAAACGAGGTCAGGACTTCCGACCTCACCATTCTCCTTGATTTCCTAGATCTAATGTAGTGTCCGGGAGCCTGGGCAACAAGGCCCCACCCGGCACCCGTACTCGCAGATGGACGCCATAACCGGAAGTGTCTCTTGCCGCGTGGAACTCCCCTAACAGCCACGCGCGCTGCCCCCCCCCCCCCCACGTGGCAGTTTTGCTGCAGGCTCGGCATGGGGGGAGGTTAGGTGGAGCGGTATTGGCCCAAATTTAGGGGCCAGCCTTCTAGTAGGGTTTTCTTGGGGCGGCCCCAAGCAACGATGGAGTCAGGCCTCAGCTCCTGCAGCCCTTCCAGGTTGTCCTCAAGAAAGTCTAGCCTCCTTTTTTGACCATGACTTCCATCCTGGCCTTCTGCCGTACCCAGAAGTAAGTGTTATCTACTAGGTGTTGTTCTGGCTTCAATTTCGTAGCTATCCATACATACTTATGTAGTATATATTTAATAGTAATTAACCATTTGTGGTCCTTTTACCTTACTCAGAAATCATAAGTAAGGAGCCCAAAATGGTGGCGCGTGCCCAATACGTGCAAGAAAGAAATGAGGAGCTTAAGGCCACCTTGGACGACACTTTAGTGCCAGCCTGGAGTCTGTGGCATGTCCTTTATCAAAAAGCCTTTTTTTTTTTTTTTTTTAAATTAAGAGAAAAGGAAGAAGAGGAGGCAAGGGAAGAGAAAAAAATCGTGAGCAGGGGGTGGGGTTGGGGGTGGGGGTGGGGAATGGCTCTTCTAGCCGGGACTGAAATGAACACTCATGAGTCAAAGGCTTGTACCTCAAAATGTAGAGAACTAAGGCCTTGTTGCTCCAGACTGTGCTAGCTCTTCTTTGACTTATAAGCTAAGCCTGCTCTACTTATAAAAATAAAGAGCAGGCAAACAAACAAGCAAAAAAAATGATTTTGGAGAAGTTCTTTTTGTGGGCCCAATTTTGCAACACCAAGGAGTAGACAGGGGCTCCCAAAGTGTGCCAAGACTGGGGTGCCGTCTCACACCGTCGTCATGGCACTTGTGGATAAAAACAGAAGGATTAGGAGTTTCTGGTGATTTTACACGGACTGTTTGGGACCAGCTTGTGCTAACCTGCATCCTGTCTCAAAAAACTTAAGGGGGCAGAGGGGACTGATGGAATGGGTGGGGGTGAGCCGAGGGCATTGCGCTGTTGTTACAAAGTTCTCCATGGGAATGAAGTCTCGCGACTGTCAATCACAAGTCTCCAGCAGGGTTAGCTGGATGAATGGCTCCCCTCTGGCCTGGATGAAAATGGCTACGTGTCATATCATCTACTTTGTCTTAGCAGTGCTGCTTTCCCGGGCGGTGCGGGCTGTCTGGATAGACCTTCAGCAAGGTCCTGTGGTCCTCTGCAGATGCTGGAATGTCCACTGAGTCATTGAAAACTATGAAAATAGAGGATTGCCATGAGGGCAGCTTGCACTCAAACACACTTTTTTTAAGAAATTATTTTTGGTTGGCTTATCTTTTGTTATAGGGTCTCATGCATGTAGCCCAGGCAGGCCCATAACTTAGGACGACATTGATCTCCTGATTCTCTTCATTCCGTCTCCTAAATGCTGGAATTACAGATGTTTGCCACCATGAATGGCTAGAGACTTTTTCAGGTAGCCGTGACTTCTAACAACAGAGACAAGATGCTCTCTGGGCAGCCTCATTTAAAATGTTTTCCAGCGTCTCCAGTAGCCGACCATCAATGTTCCATGTGCCAAGAATAAGCTCGACCTTTTGATCTTCCTGCCTTTGTCTCCCCAGTGCAGACTGCACTACTATGCCCAATTTCTGTGGTGTTAAGGATAGAATCGAGGAATTGGACCATTCTAGGTAACCACTCTATTACATCACTCAATTACATCACTTACCCACTAATTCCATTTTATATCTGTCTTTCTCAGCCCTTTTCAGTCCACATAGAAAATCCCACCAGCCACAGACCTCTAATGAACGTGTAATCCCTCACTCATTGTGAGCAACGTACTCGACCTGTAAGGAATAATCAGAAAGCCTAATAGCCATTCCTCGGGCTTATAGTTGCTAAATTTAAAAATATCTTAATCTTATAAATACTTAATTTAAAATATCAGGAGATGGCTTGTGACATACCTGTTACATGTTACCCATCATTAATGACCTTTCTTAATTACAATCCCTCCTCTTTGCTTCTAGGTGTATGCTTTGTTGGCAGTACTGAACTAGGTCACTCGGATAAAAGGACCTGCAACCCTCGTGGTCACACCCCTTCATTAGCATTGGCCAACTGAAGCTGATCAGTTAGGATCTCCCCTACCAAGGAGATTTCTTCAGAGTGTTTACTTTTCTCTACTCATTAAGTCTTCGGTAAGGTAGGTTAGACATAGGGGTTATCTTCTGTCTTATTATCTTCCCTTCCCTTTCCTTGATTCCCGCAGTGTTTTAAAAGTGTAGATGTTGGAGATGAGATGATAAAGACATCACAGGCCCAGCTGGACACCAGACTGCATCTCGTAAAGAAGATGGACACAGAACCAGAGAGACAGTTGCTGTTTGTCAGGCAGGGCCAAAAGAACACCGGAGGGTTGGATCAAGCAGCAGAAAACAGGAACAAGACAAAGAAAGATGAAAAAGCTGCTTGGGGCAGTGAGGGCCTCTAATCCCAACACTTAGGATCTTGGAGTGAGGAGAATCATGAATCCAGTTCTGCCTGGAGAATACCATAAATTCCAGGTTAATCTAGATTCTTAAAAGATGAAAGAAAAGAAAAGAAAAAAACACAATGGGAGACATGCTTGAGGGAGAGCTTTTGTTGGCATTTCTGAGTGAAAGCAAGCCAGGGCAGAATGAATTAGGCATTGCCAAATTAGAATAGTTCAGTGGTTGCTTTGGAGGTGTACTGATGGTGTCTAGTTACCTGGTACCTGACGGAAGGTGATTTAGGGAAGGAGAAAGAGAGACGTGTCATCGTTAACAAGGAAGGTATTGAGTCTGCAGACACAGAATTGTTTGGTTTGTAGATGAAAGACATGCTTCCCCAAAGAGCTCTTGCATTCCCCAAGAGAGAGATAACCTGGAGAGGGGGAGTCTCTCCCAAGGTGTCAAAATATCCAAGATACCGAGAGTGTGTTAGGGGTGTTGGCGCTGAGAATGCTGGGACAAGAGAGCTGTGAGTTGCAGCTTAGCCTGGGCTATAAAGTGGGACTCTGTCTCAGAACAAAATAAAAACACTAAACCAAAATGGGCAGAGAGACTGTCTTAGTTAGGGTTTCTACTGCTACCAAGAAACACCGTGACCTTGGCAATTTTTTTTTTTTTTTTTTTTTTTTTTTTTTTTTTTTTGGTTTTTCGAGACAGGGTTTCCCTGTAGTTTCTAGAGCCTGTCCTGGAACTAGCTCTTGTAGACCAGGCTGGCCTTGAACTCAGAGATCCTCCTGCCTCTGCCTCCCGAGTGCTGGGATTAAAGGCGTGCGCCACGGCCGCCCAGCTGACCTTGGCAACTTTTACACAGAAAAATATTCAATTGGGGTGACTCACTTATATTTTCAAAAATTTAGTCTATTATAATCATGGTGGGAAGCAAGGCAGCGTGCAGACAGACATGGTCCTAGAGGAGCACATCTTGATTCACAGGCAACAAAAGTGGTCTGAGACAGAGTATGGCTTGAGCATATGAGACCTCGAAGCTCACCCCATAATGACACACTTCCTCCAACAAGACCACTACCTACAAAGTCACACCTCCTAATAATGCCACTCCCTTTAGGGGAGCATTTTCTTTCAACCCCCCACAGTGGCACACCCCTATGGCCCCAGTACTGAGAAGGCTGAGAATCAGGAACTCAAATTGATCCTTAGCTGCACTGCTAGTTTTGGGTCAGCCTGAGCTACATGAGCCCCCAATCTCAAAAATCAAAATTGAATACATAGATAAATAACTATGAAGAAAGAAACCAGTGTATAAGATCTGGGTGTGTGGGAAGGATAGAACACCATTATTACATAGTTCTTCATGCAAATGAAAGGCCTTTGTATCAATCCCTAGCCTTCAGCTCCACTGTAGTGCGGTGCTGTGGGCCTGCTTTTCATCCTGCCCGGCTCCTGCATGGTTAGCTTTTCACCCGAAATAACAACACACAAATTGTATTCTTTTAAACACTGCCTGGCTCATTAGTTTCAGCCTCTTACTCACATCTTGACTAACCCATATCTAATAATGTATGTAACACCATGAATGGTGTCTTGCTGGAAAAGATTCAGCACATCTGACCTGGTGGCTGGCTTTATCACATCTGGCTCTGAGGAGAGGAACAGCAGTCTGCCCCAGAGAGGCGAGGCATGGTGATTTATCTCACTTAGGAGAGGCGTGGCATCTGACTGAGCCATCTACCTCACTTCCTTCTTCCTGTTCTGTCTACTCCACCCACCTAAGGGCTGGCCAAGGCAGTTTCTTTATTAAAACAGAAGACCCTCCCACATCACTCCACCACCAGGGGGATATGCTCCCCCACTAGCCTGGTCAAAAACATCTGCAGTGTCACCTAGCCTTTACCCTGTCTTGCTTAGGATGCCTGGAGTGGTGACAGATGGAGCAGGTCCTCCGCAGCTGCCCTGTGTCCCCAACAGCACATTCCTGACTGCCGGGAAAGGGACTGATTCACCAACAGCTCCCCACTCAACTCTTTTCCTTAGTGCTTGTTTCAGTAGTTTTTTTGAAGCAGGGATGCATGTGGCCCTGGCAGCTAAGAGTCATCTTGAAGTCCTGTCTTTCCCTCCCAACTGCTATGATGACAGGCATGGCCGCCATGTCTGATTTTAAAGGCATTTTTTTCAGAGAGCTGTGAATTGCCTCTAATAACTCTTAGACACAGCTACCTGCTGTAAATAATAACAGATAAAGACAGGGTCACAGGAGATGGAAGCTGAAGTGATTCGCCCTTCATAGAGATTTACTGGCTCATCGACAGAGGCAGCTATGATGGCACCCTAAGGTGCAAAAGCATAAGGAGAGCCACTGTGTGTAGCATGATGGGGACCCTGAAGGGAGAGAGACAGACAGTTCAGTTCCAGAGATCAATGTGGGGTCTTACAGGCTTTCGGGGGTGTGTGTGATAAATTCCACATCATGTGACCTAGTCTATGTGGCATGAGTCATAAAACAGGAAGGTACTAGATGAAAGTAAAATTATAATTCAAGGCTGTCTGGGCATCAGAGAGGTTGCGCTTCTAGCTGCAATGGGGACAGAGAGAGCCAAACTCTCTGAGAGCTGTCAGGTCACAGCTGGTCTCTGCTGGGGGCGTGGCCTGATTTGGGGGGGAGGGGCGGCAGCCAGAAGATCTGGGTTCTGATACCATCCTCAGCACCCCTTTGCCATCCCCTTTGTTTTGTTGATTTTTCTGTAAACTTTCCTGAGACTGGGACTCAGGTGGCCCTGGCTGACCTCAGCCTTGCAGTGTAGCACAGGATGACCTGCTCCTCCTGCCTCCGCCTCCCCAGGAGCTGGGATTACAGGCATGAGCGACCATACTTAGTTTATTTGGTTGATTTTAAGTATCAAACCCATGGCTTTAGACAGACTAGATGAGTACTGTGTCCCGAGTTATACCCCTGGCCTTCATGCCTTTTTAAAAACGTGTGTACACACGTGAACATACATGTGCATGTACATCTTTGTGCTTGCCATGTGCGTGTATATGCTTGCAGAGGCCACAAGAGGACACTGGTCCTCTGGAGCGGGAGTTGTAAGCCTTCTAATTTTGATGGTGGGAACTAGACTTGGTACCTTCTGGAAGAGCAGCAAGCAGTCCCCCTCTGAGTCATCTCTCGGTCCCCCTCATATCTTTTCTAAGGACAGTTATGCAGCTTTGCTTTTAGGAGGTTGAGCTGAGCTACCTGTGCTAACTGGGTCATTCTTGTCAGAGGACCTCTGACCTTAGGGGTCATTTCCCCTCATTACCTTTCACCCTTAGGATCTTTCTTCAGAGAAAAGACCCATGGCCTTTGAGTTTTCGTCATGCTTCTTGAGGGGTGTTAAAACATCTGGCTTTTTTTTCACCATCTGAGTCTTTCCCAGCTTATTTCCTTGATAACTCTCAGATCACTAAAGATGTGAATGGTAGAGAATTTATATCCATGGGAGGGTAACAGAACGAGATTTGGAATGAAAATGGCTACAATGTCCAAAATCCCACCCAGAGAAGAGGGTGCTACATGTCAGGCAGGACAAAGAGTAAGCCCAAGATTGGATAAAGTGGCTGTTACTTAATTCTACACAACATCTACACAAACGTCCCTTCATATAATAGGGAACTATAAATCTAATAAGTAACCCAAGTAATGATACCACCTAAATCCAACTTGGTGAACCAATGAGTTTTTTGGGGTTACTTATGGGAGTATAGGTGAAGGATTACTTAACAGGAGCAGAGATAATGCAAAGACAAGCTGTATTATCAAAAGCCCATTCTACTTGACTAAGGAAAGCTGGAACCCTGGAATTCTCTGCAAGACTTGCAGACAGCTCACCAGGTCAGAGAGCCTCTCCCTGACCCCTCCTCTGGTGTGAGTCTCCTCTGCAGTCATTACTGCTCATATAACCTTGGGGATATGGTGGGGAGACAGTGGTGGCAGCTGGGTATCTGTTCAGTATCAGGGACTTCCTGAAACTCACAAGTTACTTTCTGAGTTGTTCCTTCCCTTTAGAACTTCCTGAGTTTTAAGCAGCTTCTTCCTGGGATAAAATATTTCACTTAGAAGGAAATTGCTGCATATTGGTGTCAAAAGTAAAATGAGGACTGCATGGGGTGGTGTGGGTCCCTCTGCCCAGGAGGAGGAGGCAAGAGAGTCATAAGTGAAGTTCAGCCTGGTTATATCAAATTTCGAGTTAACCCAGGCTCTCACAAGAAGTGTGATGATGGGGAGTTCTGAGGCAGAACCTTTATTGTCATTTCTGATGGTAGATTAAGCTGCATAGCCTTGGAAAATTGAAATAATTCAGGTTGGGTTCTGTTGTAGGAGACATGTCTAATTGTTTGGCATTTGGCACTGGATAGTTTGGGGGAAGAAAAATACTGGTTCGAATGTAAGAATAAAATGAGGTATTTTGAATAAGGTAACCCAGACACAGAAAGACAATTACCATATGAACTCACTCATAGGTGGTTTTTAAACATAAAGCAAAGAAAGCCAGCCTACAAACCACAATCCCAGAGAACTTAGACAACAATGCAGACACTAAGAGAGACTCACATAGATCTAATCTACATGGGAAATAGAAAGTAGAAAAAGACAAGATCTCCTGAGTAAATTGGGAGCATGGGGACCTTGGGGGAGGATTGAAGAAAGGAGGGGAGAGGCAGGGAGGGGAGCAGAGAAAAATATAGAGCTCAATAAATATCAATAAAAAATGTAAAAAAATTTTAAAAAAGAATAAAATGAGGTAGTTTGGGAGTATGTGTTTTCAGGATGGGTTGGTTATTAGATAAGAAGCATTTCCTTGGAAGAGAGCTCTTTACTAGCCCCCAAAGACATCCCCCTTAGGAGGGGGAGTATCTCCCAGGCCTGCAAGCTTTAGAATTTGTCATACAACTTAAGATACAAATAGTATGTCAAATGTAGTGGTGTATGTCTTTAAGGCTAGTATTCTGTGGGCCCATGCAAAAAGATTGCTATGAATTTCTGGGCAGCTTGGGCTTGTGTCCAGAAAACTAAATCTGACCAGGTTGGCACATACATGTAATTCCAGCACCTGGACAGAAGGAGGTTCCTGGGGGTTCAGTCAGGATAATATGAGGCTCAATCCCCCAAATGCCAACTGTTCTCTTATTATTTATTTGTTTGTTTGTTTATATTTATTTATTTATTTTTGGTTTGGTTTTTCAAGACAGAGTTTCTGTGCAACAGAGCCCTGGTTGTCCTGAAACGCGATATGTAACCAGGCTGATCTTGAACTCACAGAGATCCTCCTGCCTCTGCCTCCTGAGTGCTGGGATTAAAGCATGTGCCACCATCGCCTGGCTTTATTATTTAAACTGTAGAAGAATGTGTAGTGTCCCAAGAATATATTTTTTTTTTTGGTTTTTCGAGACAGGGTTTCTCTGCAGCTTTAGAGCGTGTCCTGGAGCTAGCTCTTGTAGACCAGGCAGGTCTCGAACTCACAGAGATCCGCCTGCCTCTGCCTCCCGAGTGCTGGGATTAAAGGCGTGCGCCACCACCGCCCGGCTTGTCCCAAGAATATTAAACACATCATGACATAAATCTGCATGCAAATATGTCATTGTATTTGTACCAGTCCAAGGCTTCCCTCCTGCTTTGGCCTGGGTGAGAATGACTGAAGCGTCATCCAGATCTCACCAGTCCTGCCTCGTTTAGGGGAGATGCTTTTCAAGGCCAGTGGTCAGCATGGGAACAGGTCTGGAACCGTGGCTGTGGTCCTCGGCCAGTGCATCCCGGCTGAAGTGGTCGGCATGGGAACAGGTCTGGAACCGTGGCTGTGGTCCTCGGCATTTGCTAGTGTCATCCCGGTGTTTGTACATGTCCAGAACATCAGGATTATGATAAGGACAGTGTAGACCGGTGGTAGTAAAAGGACCACTTGACTCTCAACAGAGGACTTTTAGTAGTGAATGCTTGTTGTTTGCTTTTTATTTTTTTATCTTTTTGGTAAATGCTTATTTTATGGTTGATTTTGACACGGGGTTTCATAGAGCTAAAGCTGACTTGTAGCCAAAGATGATCTTCAAGTCCTGGTTCTCCTGCCTCCACCTTTCAGTGGTTAGGGACACAGGCATGTGATTTCAAGACTAACCCTAAACAAGTAGTTTTCAGAGCAATATCAATTTTTTTGTTTACTCTTTAAGCACACCTTCACATTTCCCTAATTTTTATTTATTTTTTAAATAAGAAAATCAATCTTTGGATGTTTTTATAACATGCTTAACATGGTGATTTATTTTAATTAATTAATTAATTAATTTATTTATTTATTTATTTATTTAGGTTGTTCAAGACAGGGTTTCTCTGTGTATCCCTGGCTATCTTGGAACTCACTCTGTAGACCAGGCTGGCCTTGAGCTCAGAGATCCACCTGCCTCTGCCTCCCGACTGCTGGGATTAAAGGTGTGTGCCACCACCCAACTTACTTGTTTTTAATATTTATTTATTTAATGCACATGGGTGTTTTGCCTGCATGTAAATCTGTGCGTCATGAGTATGCCTTGTGCAGGTGTTGACACGCCTAAAACTGGAGTTACAGATGGTTGTGAGCAGCCATGTGGGTGCCGAGAATTGAACTTGGGTCCTCTGGAAGAGCAGTCAGTGCTCTTAACCACTGAGCCATTTCTCCAGCCCCCTAATTTTTATTTTTATTTCAAGACAGGACTTTATGTAACTTTGTACTCAAAACTCCCAATTCTTCTGCCTCGTCTCCTCAAGTGGTGGGATTACAGGCATAGGCCATTACATTTAGAATTTTTGGCCTGGGGATTTATTTTAGGATTTCTATTGCTATTATAAAACACCATGATCAAAAGCAAGTTAGAGAAGATAGGATTTCTTTTCAGCTTATAGTTTCACATCACCGTCCATAATCAAAGTATGTCAGGGAAGGAACTCAAGCAGGCCAGAAACCTAGAGGCAGGAGCTGATGCGAAGGCCATAGAGGGTGCTGCTTACTGGCTTGCCTTTATGGCTCACTCAGCCTGCTTTCTTGTAGCACCCAGGATCACCAGCGCAGGGGTGGCACCACCCATAATGGATTTGGCTCCCCTCCATCAACCACTAATTAAGAAAATGCCCTACAGGCTTGTCTTCAGTTCAGTCTTAAGAAGGCATTTTCTCAAATGAGCTTTCTTCCTCTCAGATGACTCTAGCCATGCCAAGTTGACATAAAGCTAGCCAGCACAAGATTGAACCTGGAACTCATGCAATATAGGCAACCAATTCAGCTGTATCGCTAGCTCACTTCTTCCCTTTTGAATTTGCTTTTCCACATGCTTTTTAGTCTGCTTAGAGAAACCCTCCAGTCGTAAGGCCGTGATGAGCATGTACTCTGACACCCATGTAACAATGTACTTAACTAGTACGCTCTAAATCTGCCATTCTAACTGCACCATGTCTAAGTTAAGGCTTTCTGTTGCTGTAGTAAAATACCATGACCAAAAGCAGCTCAGAGAGGAATAGATTTATTTCATCTTATGGTTCCAGATAATAGTCCATTACTGAGGGAAGTCAGGACAGGAAGTCAAGCAGGGCAAGACTGAAGAAGAGCCATGGAAGAATGACTGCTTATGGGCTGGCTTTCCATGGCTTGCTCAGCCTGCTTTCTGACACAACACAAGACCACCTGCCCAGGGGCGGCACTACCTGCAGTTAGCTGTCCCCTACCCCCACGTCAATCATTTACTCGAGAAAACGCAATACAGGCAAATCTTATAGAGGCATTTTCTCAATTGAGAGTCTTTGTTCCCAAAGATCTCTGGCCTGTATCAAGCTGACATAAAACTAACCAATTCACACCTACGCCCTAGTCTCGACGTGCATATGGTTGACTTAAAATAGCTTAATCATGTGGAGGACTGGCTTCCAACATGCTAACTGCTCTCTGGTTTCTGCCACCAGTGTTCTTTCATAGTGACACGCCTCATCTTGGCTCTTAGGTGGCTGTTTTGTCCGGGCAATGCTGACTGAGACCTTCAACCCTAGTGGTCATATCCATTCGTTAGCCTCACACCAGAAGAGTCTCCCCAAACAGGAAGAAATGCTCCATGGTGAGAGGATTTAATTTTCTGTCTTCTACTCTTCATCAAGGTGAGTTAGACATTTGGCTTATCTTCTGTCACCTATTCAACCAGCCCCTTTCCTAGATACCCGAAGCATATGAAGAACACCCATGTTGGAGGTAGGATGCCATATTGGTTAATTTTCTCCTTTCCATGACAAAATACCAACAAGAACCAACTTGACACAACAGTGGTTTGTTTTGAACCACAGTTCCAGGACGCAGTTTGCTGTGGCGGGCAGTTTATGATGGCAGGAGCTTGAGACAGCTAGTACATTTCATCCACCGTGAGGAAGGGGAGCTGAATGGTGACACTCGGTTCACTTTCTCATTTCTATTCACCCGAGGACCCCAGTCCGTTGAGTGGTGCCTGCCACCCACAGCTAAAGTCTGTCTCCCCACCTCTAGAGTGGTTAACCTAATCTAGATAATCCCTCCCACGCAAGCTGAATGGCTTGTCTCGGAAATGATTGTAGATACTGTCAATCTGACGGTCTTGACCATCACACCTCAGCCCCTTGTCAACTCAACACCTTGTAGTCAGTGACTTTTCTGTTGCAAAGTCAAGCGGTGGTGGCGCACACTTTTAATCCCAGCACTCGGGAGGCAGAGAAGGTGGATCTCTGTGAGTTCAAGGCCAGCCTGTTCTACAAGAGCTAGTTCCAGGACAGGCTCCAAAGCTACAGAGAAACCGTGCCTCAAAAACACAAAAAAACTTTTACGTTGCAGTAATACCATGCATGACCAAAAGCAACTTATGGAGGGGCTTATGTTTACAAAGTATTTGGGCCGGGCGGTGGTGGCGCACGCCTTTAATCCCAGCACTCGGGAGGCAGAGGCAGGAGGATCTCTGAGTTCGAGGCCAGCCTGGTCTACAAGAGCTAGCTCCAGGACAGGCTCTAGAAACTACAGGGAAACCCTGTCTCGAAAAAAAAAAAGTATTTGGGGCTTATGGTTACAAAGGGGGAGGCCAGAATGGGAGGGACACTGTGACAAATGGCCAGACTCTCAAAGCCCTCCCCCAGTTACACACTTCCCCTAGTAAGGCTCCACATTCTAAAAGTTCTATAACCTCTTCCAAACAGTGCAACTCACTGGGGACCAAGTCAGGACCAAATATGTATGCCTATGGTATAAAACAAATGCTGGGGTCTGGCAGCAACTTTTTGAGTAAAGTGCTGGCCATGCATGCTGAGAGCCTGGGTTTGTATACCTTTCTTTACTTCTTACTCTGTGCCTGGCTGGGCTGGCCCCTGATGTCCTCCTCTCCTTGTTCTCTTGCTCTTCATTCTCCTCTGCTCAGAGTTCTCCTTCTATTTATACTCTCTGCCTACCGGCCCTGCCTACCCTTACTCCTGCCTCACTATTGACCGTTCATCTCTTTATTAGGACCCTCAGGTGTTTTAGCCAGGCACAGTAACACAGCTTCACAGAGTTAAACAAATGCAGCGTGAACAAAAGTCACACACCTGAAAATATTCCCCCAACAACATATACACACACCCAAGAAAACAAAAGTTAGTGCAAATCTATAAAGGTAAAGAGTGACATTCCCTTTTGAAGTGAAGAATCAGGATGTAGCAATGAATGATCAACCAAAGAAAGACGAAAACATAGGAGGAAAAACTCCAACCCCTCTAGCTCTGTGTCTGACCTCTGGAACTGTGACGGAATCATCTGAGTTCCAAAAGACTGAGGCAGCCCCACTCCCTCAAGCTCTTCCTCCAGCATCAAACCTCTCTCATGTTCTGACTTCACAGTGTCACACAATGATCTTTCTTTCTTGCTTGCTTGTTTGCTTGCTTTCATGTGCGTTGGCGTTTTGCCTACATGTGTGTCTGTGTGAGGGTGCTGGGTTCTGGACCTGGAGTTACAGACAGTTGTGAGCGGCCATATGGATGTCCTAGAAGGCAAGCCAGTGCTCTTAACCACTGAGCCATCTCTCTCTTCCACACAATGATTTCTAAAGGTCTTCTTAAGGCAGTGGTTCTCAACCTGTGGATCCTGACCCATTTAGAGGTCTAACAACCCTTTCACAGGGGTCACCTAAGACCATCAGAAAATAGAGATAATTTACATTATGGTTCATAACAGTAGCAAAATTACAGTTATGATATTTATGATGCAACAACAATAATAATTTTATGGTGGGGTTACATAAATACTTTAATATAGTATTAAACTGTATTAAAGGGTCAAAGCATCAGGAAATCTGAGAACCACTACCTTAAAGGAATCCTATCCTGCCACACATTGCCTGGCTTCAGTGACTCTCTAAAACTGATACAAAACCTAAAAACCTTCAGTTTTGTATGTTTCATGCCTGTAAAACCAGTACCACATGAATTATGCTACCAACTTCTGCAAGCTCATGATGGAGCTTTGTCCTCTAGGATGGCACTAGCATCAGCTTCTGCAGGTTGACCTTAAGGAAACACTTCCCCAGGTATCTGCTTTTTAGGAGTAGGGGACCTGGCTGATCACAGTGTGTGCTTCAGCTTGGGCGCTCTTTTCTCAGATGGATTGTAATTTCACAAGGGAACCTCCAGCTGTTGCTTTCTTGCCTCAGGACAGTGCTTTGGTTTTCCTAGAACAAAGAACTTGTTCTCTCTCTCTCTCTCTCTCTCTCTCTCTCTCTCCCTCTCTCTCTCTCTCTCTCTCTCTCTCTCTCTCTCTCTCCCTCCCTCCCTCCCTCCCTCCCCCCCTCCCCCCCCCCCTCCCTCCCCCCTTCCTTCCTCCCTCTTCCCCCCCCCCCCCCTCCCCCCCCCCCCGTCTTGTTTTTTTGAGACAGGGTTTGTCTGTGTAGCCTTGGCTGTCCCGGAACTCGCTCTGTAAACCAGGCTCACTTGTTCTTTCTTTGATGGTATAAACTCTGTAACAGTAACAGTCCCTTTTAGCCATACCTTGTCCATGAGGTTAGATTTTCTCACACTCTTTTCCTTTCCAAACAGCACATTTTTAATATCTTGCTTCTTCACTTTTGCTTTCTTTCACTGAAGACCTGGATGAGAGTAGTTAACAGCGGCCGTACTGTCGCCTGAATGCTGGCCTGGCTTGAGATTTCTTCTGCCAAACAAATTAGTCCATCTTCAAATTTGGCCTCATGGAAGTCTCAGGACAAGAGCAGATTGCACACAGATTCTTTACCACAATACCACACAAATTCCCCTCAGCCCAGTTCCTGATAGAGTCCTTCTCCTCCCCTCTTGTCTGTGTTTCTGTTAGCACTTTTGCTTTATAGGCTGCCACCAGAATGCCTCTGTGGCCCACAGATACAAACTCTCCCAGGTCCTTTCCACAAACCAGTTGAAAAAGCCTAAGAACCACATGGTCAGGTTTGTTACAGCAGCATCCCCACTCCTGGTACAATTTTCTGTATTAGTTTCAGCCTCATTACTCTGGGGGAAAAAAGGTGATAAGAAGTACCTTAAATGAGGGAGGGCTTATTTTGGCTCATAGTTCAAGGGAAGTCCATCATGGTGGGGAAATCATAGTAACAAGGGTTTGAGACCACTAGTCACATTGCGTCTGCAGTCAGGAAACACTAATGAATGCTCATGCTCATTGCGGGTTGTTCCTTATTTACTTTAGGACCTCATCCCATGGAAAGGTGTCAGTACATGTCAGAGGTGTCACTTCTGCTAATCTAATAATTCCTCACAAGCATGCCTAGAACTTGTCTCCAAGATTATCTCATTGACAGTGAACATTAATTGTTATTAGCCCTTAAAGTGCCTGGAGGGTGCCAGGTTGAGGCTTGGAAGGAAGACTTGTATTCCATCCAGGTGAGGAAGTTGCTGAATGCCAGGCATGACCAAGGGAAAGCCCCAGCTTTGGCTCAAACAGAAGAAGAGAAGAATGACGCAATCTAGGAGTGGAAACGCACACCTGTAGTCCCAGCACACAGGAGGCTGAGACAGGAGAATCAAGAGTTCCAGGTCACCATGGCTCTATAGGAAGTTCTAGTCTAACCTGAGCTCTCAAAGAGAGAGGGTATAATTGGGGGAGAGCCTGAGACAGAGACTTAATTGGAAAAGCAAACCAGGAAAGTGTAAGCTCCTTAGCACTGGGGACTGGAGTGATTCGGCTGGGTTGAGTGTAGGTGGGATTCTAACTGTTCAGCACTGGACCCGGGCAGCGCAGGTGAAGAGAATGCTACCTCGCATGTGAGTTAGGTATGGAAGTTGTCGGGATATAAACAAGGTTGGTTTGCTTGTAGACGAAAGTCATACTCCTGCTAGAAAACTGTATCTCCCCCAAAACTGGCTAGTCTAGGGTTGAGGAGTCTCTCCCAAGCCAGAAAACTTTAGAATATATCAATAATATCCTAAGACATAGTAAGTTGTATGTGACAGTGCAGTCCTGCAATCCCAGCAGTTAGAAAGTGGAGGCAAGAAAATTGTGATGTTTGGGCTAGCCTGTATTACAAATCAAGACACCCTTTTGGGAAAAAAAAATACAAAACAAAGCTTGGCGTTGTGGCACGTACAAGAAAACCCTGCATTTGGGAAGCTGGAGATGAGCATTCAGGACTGCAGTGTCACCTCGGCTACATGATCAGTAAGGCACCAGCCGGGTGCAAGGAGATGGGAACTCAAAAAGCTAAAAAAAAAAAAAAAAAAAAAAGTATGCAAAGCAGCCGCTTTCCTAGCCAGGAGGTGCTTAGTTGCCAGGGAAAGTGCTAGCCCTGGTCTTGGCAGAAACAGGTCCTCAGTGGTCAGAGTTCACTCCGCCCTGTCCTCCTTAGGAGCACTGCTTTCCGCGGCCAGTGAAGGCAGCCTGGCGTGGTCACAGCTGTCACAGATCTGCAGCCATGTTGTAGTGGCCCCCTGCGCCTGCCTGCTGTCATGTCCCCCAGTGATTACAGGGTCCCTAAGGGTGGGGCTGCCATGAGGGATTGCAGCTGGTTGCCAGTAAAGGATTGTTGACTGAGTTCCACACTCAGTAGAATGGTCTCTCCTGGTGCTGTTCATGTGGGGGTTGGTTTCTTGAGATGGGGTGTTATGTAGCCTGGCTGGCCTGTAGCCAAGGTCGCCTTGGAGTTCTGACCCTCCACAACTCCGAGTGCGGGGGTGTCAGCTGTTCTACACCATGACGGCTCTAAACAGACATCTTTGAGGGAACTGGATCTTCACTAATAACAGAGACAAACTACCCACTGGGTACTTCTTCACTCATTCCTATACTTTGTTTGATTTCATATGTGCCTCACTTGCCTTGAGTAAGCTTGACTTAGACCAGAACGACCATGTACTCCCCATCCTTCTGTTCCTGTGAGGAGGTCAGTATCGGAACTGGGTGCATCCAGGCTCTTGGTTTCTTGTTCAAAGAAATGAAAAAGTGCAGATTGTGAATTGACTGAGAAACTATTCTGAAGCAAAGTAATAGTACAGATTCAACATGGTGCAAGAGAGAAGTGGGTTAGAGTACCCAAAGGCACCAGCTATTCTTTGGCACTTCCTTTTAGGGGCTTTAGGAGAAGAGATAGTTGCCAGAGAGCAAGGTGGTTCTCTATTTTGATTGGCAGATTTTGGTTATATAAATTTTTTTATTGTGCTTGCCCTTGTCCACAATGCATGATTTTAATCATGTGTACACTCTATCTATTATGCATAGGTAGTAAAGAGTTTTCTCTTTAACGTTCACCAAGTGGACTCAGTTTGTGTTACTGTGCATGTACCCCCAAACCAGCCCTGGCTGGGCTTGCCCCTGTCTGGATACATCTCCAGACATGTTTGTATAAAAACGGCATTGTCAAGGGCTTGTCTTCTGTCCTCTTCTTTCCCAGCCTCTTTCCTAATATCTGCAGTGCACTAAGGATGTAGGTGATGGAGGCAGATAGAGAAGACATTCCGGAAGAAGGAGGGACCAGAGTGAGGCTTGGAAGGAAGATGGTTGTACAGTCACAGATCTCACCCAGAGAGGGGCCCCATGCCTCAGAGCCATTGTGTGGACCACATATTGTTCTTGGTGTTGGCGTCCTAGTCAAAGAATTACAGACGTGCACACTGACCTCCTGACTGCAAAATGACGAGGTAACTTTATTTAGCGGCACAGTGGCAGTAAAGATCAGACACACGGGAGCCAGGCAGAGAGCTTCTTGAGTTAAGTTAGAGTACTCAAGGCCACTGGTTGCTCTTTTTATGGACTTTAGGAAAAAGTAGGGAAAAAAGAGCTTGTTACTAGGGACATGGCAAAGGTGGTTGTCCTCCTCCTCCTCCTCCTCCTCCTCTTCCTCCTCCTCCTCCTCCTCCTCCTCCTCCTCCTTCTTCTTCTTCCTCCTCCTCTCTCTCCCTCTCCTTTCCTCCCTCTATCCTTCCCTTTCTCCCTCCCTCTCTCTAAGACAGAGTCTCATTGGCCTAAAACTTGCTAGGGAGACCACGCTGTGCTGTGTGCATAGGCCTTGAACTCACAGAGATCAGCCTATCTCTGCCTCTTAAGTGCTGGAATTAAAGGCATGAGCCACTGTGCCTGGCTGTGGGTCTCCTGTTTTGATTGGCAGTTTGGGGTTATATAATCTTTTATATATTGGGTATGCTCCTTTTGCCATGTCCAGTACAGCTCTAGGGATGGGCCTGATTGGGGCCACCAGGGAATAAAAGACAGATACACAGACACACAGAAAAGCTGGATTTAGGTGGACTGGGCTCTCTGATGGAGAAACCACAGCACCCCAGAAATTCAGTGTTTCTATATACAGTTGAAGAGGAAGTGAGAGTCATTATATATGGTTGAACAGGGAGGTGGGGTTTTTATGTTCAGATAAACAAGGAGCTGGGTTACTGCACACAACTGGATAGGGACAGTGTCTACAGGAGAAGCTTCAGGCCACAGATATCTGGGTAAGAAGCGATGGTAGCTATTGTCTGCACACACTGTCGGCGTTTGCACTTAGACTCTGGAGGAAAGCTTTGCCGTCCCTTTGAGTCTCGCCCAGCAGAAGCCATGTCCATGTCAATAGCCCACGTCCACTCAGGATGTCACTCTGCTCCTTACACTTCTCATGACACTTCTGCTTTAATCATATGACACTCGATATGCAAGGCTTAAGGTGGTAAATAGGGTTTAATCCTAAACGTTCACCATGAACACACAATTTTCCTTCCTGCATATGAACCTCAAGCCAGTCCAGGCCAGATCACCCCTGTTTCTCCTTCCCAGATACATCTCTGTCTGCACATGTTTGAATAGAAACAAGGTGTCATCAGGGGTGTGGCTAACAGGAGTAATTTTCATGGTTAAGATCAGTAGATATACGGGCTTAAGAGGACTCAGCCTAAAGTGCCTGCAGTAAAGCCTGCTAGCCTGTGCTTGATCCCTGGAATCCACTGAATACAAAGAAGAGAACAAAACACTGCAAGATGTTCTCAGACTTCCGCATGCACCCTTTGACACACACAGCGACTCACATGCATAAGTGAATAAATATTAAAAAAAATAAAGCAGCCAAGTGTGCTGGCACACACCTTTAATCCCAGCATTCAGGAGTCAAAGGCAGGTGGATCTCTGTGAGTTGGAGGCCAACCTTGTCTACAGAGTGAGTTCCAGGATAGCCAGAGCTACATAGAGAAATCATGTCTCAGAAAACAAACAAACAAACAACAGAGTAAATACAGATACATCCTGAGAACATAGAGGCCCAGCTACCAGGTGCATTATTTGGAAAGGGATGTAGGCACAGTCCGAGTTTCCTTGGCTAAACTCTCCCTATGTATATTGCCTCACTTCTACCGCCAGCTCCCCGAGTGCTGGGATTACAGGCCTGTGTTACCATGCTTGGATACAGGGGTTAATATTCTGGGTTTTGAGCCTACTAGACAAGCACACAACCAGCTGAGGCACATTCTTATCCCTAATATCCTTTCTTAATGGTAATCCCTAGTCTTTGCTCCTAGGAGGTAGCTTTTTTGTTTCTTGTTATTGTGTTGTTTTGTTTTTTCAAGACCGTTTCACTATGTAATCCTGCCTGGTCTGGAACTCCCTCTGAAGACCAGGCTGTCCTTGAACTTAGAAATCCATCTGCCTCTGCCTTTTGGGTGCTGAGATTAAAGGTGTGCACCCCCACCGCCAGGCTAGGAGGTAGCTTTTTAATAGCAATGCCAATAGAGAGAGCTCCACATTCAGGTCAGAGGCCCTTCCACATCAGTGGTAATTCCTCTTCACCACCCTCTCACAGCTAGGAGCCTCAGGACCCGGACGGCTCCCTTATGTTTAACATTCCGTCTCTTTCTGCTCTTCATCTAAGTGAGGCAGACATGCTCATCTTCTGTCTCTTCTCTCCCAGCCTCTCCCATGGATGCCTGCAGCATACTAGGATGCAGATGATGGAGGTGGGATGGAGAAGACCTTCCAGACACAGAAGGGACCAGAGTGAGGCTTGGAAGGAAGATGGTTATACAGTCACAGATCTCACCCAGAGAGGGGGCCACATGCCAGGTAGGAGCATGAGGTTTGCACCAAGTGACAAGAAGAGAACTGGGGAGAGAGCTTGGTGTAGATGTGTAATCTTGCTACCCAGGTGGCTGAGGCAGGAGAATCATGAGTTTGAGGTCATTCTTGGGTAAACAGTGAAAGATTCGTGGCAGCACAACCCTGGCAGGTCCCCTGGCGGGTGGGAGACAGACAGATCTGCCACAGGAGAGAGCTTGGGTATAGAGTTTATAGAGTGAGTATTGGAAAGGGTATAAGGGTAAGGAGATTATGGAAGGAGGGAGGAAGGGAGGGAGAGAGGAAGTGAGGGAGGGAGGGGGAGAGAAAGGGGAGGGGGAGGAGAGAAGGGGGAAGGGAGAAGAGAGAAGGGGGGAGGCCATAGTTACCTCTTCAGAAGAAGGATGGACAAAGAGAGGAGGTAGGGAGAAGAGGTCAGCTTGCCTCCTGGGAAGGGGGGTGGGGAAGATTGGAAGTGGGCAGATCTTGTCTCTTAAAGGGACAGGGTACCCAGGTGACAGGGAAGGTCAGCAGAATGAGAACAAATAGTGTGTTTCAAACTAGCTTTGGGCTTTCAAAGAATGCAGTATGGAACAAGAGAAGAGCCTAGAACAAGGTCTTAATTGACATTTCTGAAGGAAAAGCAAGCCAGGGCAGAATGTGTTTCTTAGCATCCGTCACTTGGAAGAATTTGGTGGGTTTTGATTGTAGAAATGGTATCTACTTGCCTGACAAATACAATGGGTGACGTAGGAAATGATAAATACTGTCAAGAGTGTGACGCTTAAATAAAGTTGTTGGGAGGATAAAATCAGCATTGAATTGTTTGGATTGTGTGTGTGTGTGTGTGTGTGTGTGTGTGTGTGTGTTTGATACAGGATCTCACTATATAGTTCTGACTGGCTTGGAACTTACTGTGTAGACTAGAATGACCTTGAATTCATAGAGATCTCCCTGCCTCTGCCTCTGGCAAATGAAAGCCATGCCCCTCATAGAGATCTTTTTATTTTGTTTTTGTTTTTGTTTTTGAGACAGGGTTTCTCTGTAGCTTTGGAGCTTGTCCCAGAACTAGCTCTGTAGACCTGGTTGGTCTTGAGCTCACAGAGGTCCACTGGCTTCTACCTTTTGAGTGCTAGAAGTAAAGGTTTGTGCCACTCAGCTTCATAGAGATCCTTGCTCTCTTAATGAACCATCTATTGTGGAAGTGGGGCGTCTGTCCTAAGCTTTCAATTTTTAGATGATGTCAAAATAACCTAAAGCAGAGATTATGGCAGATGTGGTCACACACACCCAGAAGCCCTGCACACAGGCATGCAAATTGTTGTGGGTTCCAGATGAGCCTGGACTGCAATGTGAGACCCTGTCTCAAATAAAACAAAGTCTGGCATGTGTGGTGATATTATAATAAATAAAGCTTGCCTGAAGACCAGAGTGCAAAGCTAACGCACTAGAGGTCAGGCAGTGGTGGTACACACCTTTAATCTCAGGACTCAGGAGACAGAGGCAGATGGATCTCTGTTAGGTTCAAGGCTACTCTGAGCTACAAGATCAATCCAGAAACAGATCCAGGTGGTGATGGCTCACACCTTTAATCCCAGGGTTTGGGAGTCACAGGCCTTTAATCCTGGCACTAGGGAGGTGGAGACAGGAGCGATATGGCTGGGAGGAGAGAGGAATATAAAGGGAAGAGACAGGCACTCAGTGGAGGGTGGAGTCTGAGGTTTGATGGAGACACAGTGTAGTCTAGGCAGTCTGAGGATTGCCCCTTCGGTCTGAGCATGGTAGAGGTAAAAGGTCTCTTTAGTGGCTTACTGCTCTGCCTCTCCTTCTCTGATCTTCAGCTTTAACCTCTTGCTACAGGCATGATGCCACATGCCATTAATCCCAACACTGAGGAAGATCAGAGTTCCAAGGGCATTTTGGTTATCTCAGCTTGGGGTCATCCTGCCTACATAAGACACTCTCAAAAAGCCAAAACCAAACAACAACAAATAAGCCCAGTTAGCGTGGTCTACTTATTTTTCCAGGAGGGCTTGTGGCACAAGTATACTGAATCAGTAATGACAAAGTGCTTCATGCAGATGGAAGCTTGTGTTTGCACCGACCACAGGCTTTAAGATGGGAGATGGCTGCAGGGTCTCCCAGACTACACCAGTGCCGTCTTGCTTAGGGACAGCTGCTTTCCAAGGTCGCTGAAGCCTGTCTTAGAGCAGTCATAGAGGAACAGGTCTTCAGACATGGTTATGGTCCTCTGCAGCTGCTAGAGGGACCTAACAGTAAATGTAGTGTCCCTAGCTGTGGTGAGGGCAGTACAGCGCACCAGTGAGGGAACTGCTTCACTTGACAGAGCTAATTGGTGGGGCAGGGAGTGTTCAGTTTATGCTATTTATATATGTATATGTCTATAATATATATGTAAATCTATAATATGCACACATGCACACATGCATACACACACACACACACATATATATAGTTCTATACTTTAAAATTTTATTTGTGAACGAGTGTTTCGCCTACATATATGTCTGTACACCATGTGCATGCCTGATGTCTACAAGTGCCAGAGAGGGTGTTAAATCTCCCGGAACTAGAGTTACTAGTTACAACTAGGAGTTGTAAAGTGCCATTTGGGTGCTGGGGATTGAACCTAGGTCCTCAGGGACAGCAGCCAGTACTATTAGCTACTGAGACATCCTCAACCTCCTGCCATCCTTTCTTAATTCCAATCCTTTTCCCCTTAGGAGGCTGCCAGTGCTGACCAAGACCATTCAGGTCAGATGACCTCCAACCCTAATGGTCATTTCCCTCTATTGCCTTTCATTGGGTCTCTCCAGCCAGGAAGATTTCTTCTGTGCTTTTAGTTTTCTGTCATAATCAAGGCTTCTTCAGGGTGAGCAGTGCTGCCCTGGAGCTGCTGGGGTGTCCTCCTGGCGACTAAAGCATCCTGCTGTTCTAGCTGGTTTTCTGTTGCTCTGATAAAACACTGACCAAAAGCAACTCGGGGAGAAGCATTTACTTGGTTTACACTTGCAGACTGCAGTCTACCCCAGAGGGGAGTCAGGGCAAGAACTCAGCAGGAGCTGAAGCAGAAACCATTCAGGAAAACTGCTTACTGACTTGCTCTTGCTCAGCTAGCTTTCTTACCTAGAGCCTGGCCAGGTTCACCTGCCAGGTTCAGTGCCGCCCACGTGGGCTGGGCCTTCCCACCTCAATTGTCAATCCAGACAGTCTCAGATATGGCCACAGGCCAGTTTGATCTAGATCCTTCTTCAGTTTATGTTCCCAGATGGCTCTAGATTGTGTCAGTTAATGAAAACTAACTAGGACTGTGTCCAAACAACAGGGCTGGAGTGAGGGCCAATGAGGGCAGCCAGATGGGGTCAGTAATCCCAGCTCAACAGGATTACTTTGGGTTAAGGTTTGTTTGGCAATTTTTTTGTCTTTTTTATATTTATTGAGCTCTACATTTTTCTCTGCTCCCCTCTCTGCCTCTCCCCTCCCCACTTCAACCCTGTCCCAAGCTCCCCATGCTCCCATTTTACTCAGGAGATCTTGTCTTTTTCTACTTTCTACTTTCCATGTAAATTAGATTTATGTAAGTCTCTCTTAGTGTCCGCATTGTTGTCTAAGTTCTCTGGGATTGTGGTTTGTAGGCTGGCTTTCTTTGCTTTGTGTTTAAAAACCACCGATGAGTGAGTACATGTGATAATAGTCCTTCTGTGTCTGGATTACCTCACTCAAAATAATGTTTTCTAGCTCCATCCATTTTCCTGCAAAATTCAAGATGTCATTTTTTTTTCTGCTGTGTAGTACTCCATTGTGTAAATGTACCACATTTTCCTTATCCATTCTTGGTCAAGGGGCATTTGGGTTGTTTCCAGGTTCTGGCTATGACAAACAAAGCTGCTATGAACATAGTTGAGCACATGTCCTTGTGGCACGACTGAGCATCCTTTGGATATATACCCAAAAGTGGTATTACTGGGTCTTGAGGAAAGTTGTTTCCTAATTATCTGAGAAATCGCCACACTGACATTCAAAAGGGCTGTACCAGCTTGCATTCCCACCAGCAATGCAGGAGTGTTCCCTTTTCCCCACAACCAATCCAGCATAAGTTGTCATCAGTGTTTTTGATCTTGGCCATTCTTACAAGTGTAAGATGGCATCTCAGAGTTGTTTTGATTTGCATTTCTCTGATGACTAAGGATGTTGAACATTTCCTTAAGTGTCTTTCAGCCATTTTAGATTCCTCTGTTGAGAGTTCTCTGTTTAGATCTGCACTCCATTTTTTTTAATTGAATTATGTGTTCTTTTGGTGTGCAATTTCTTGAGTTCTTTGTATATTTTGGAGATCAGACCTCTGTCTGATGTGGGGTTAGTGAAGATCTTTTCCCATTCTGTAGGCTGTCGTTTTGTGTTGTTGACCATGTCCTTTGTTTTACAGAAGCTTTTAAGTTTCAGGAGGTCCCATTTATTAATTGTTTCTCTCAGTGTCTGTGCTGCTGGGGTTAGGTAGTGGTCTCCAGTGTCAATGCATTTAAGTGTATTTCCCATTTTCTCTTCTATAAGATTCAGTGTGGTTAGCTTTATGTTGAGGTCTTTGATTCATTTGGACTTGAGTTTTGTGCATGGGGATAGATATGGGTCTTTTTTCATTCTTCTATGTGTTGATATCCAGTTATGCCAGCACCACTTGCTAAATATGCTTTCTTTTTTTCATTCGATATTTTTTGCTTCTTTGTCAAAAATCAGGTGTTCAAAGATGTATGGATTGATATCCGGGTCTTCTATTTGGTTCCATTGGTCCTCCTGTCTGTTCTTAATGTCAATACCAGGCTGTTTTCAGTACTGTAGCTCTGTAGTAGAGTTTAATTTTTTTGTGCATATGAGTGTTTTAATTGCATGTGGATTTACATACTATGTGCATGCCTAATACCTGTGGAGGCCAAAAGCAGTGGGGGAGGGGAATCCCATAGAACTGGAGTTACAGTGGTTGTTAGCTGCCTTGTGGTGCTGAAAAAAAAAAACCCGGGATCCTTTGAAAGATCAGAGAGTACTCTTCACTGCTCAGCCATCCATTTCTCCAACCCTTGTGAGTGTGTTTTTGTATTTTCTTTTTTTCAAAATAGAGTTTCATGCTGGCCTGAAGCTGAAGCTTGAAGTCCTGATCCTCCTGCCTCTTATTCTCAAGTGCTCAGGAGAAAGGCTTGGACGCCATGATTGCTTTAAAAGATATTTTTCAGAAAGCTACAAGCTTTTGCTCATAATTTTTATAGCCAATCTACCCACTAAGTTTTCCTTTCCTCTTCCCTTTTTATTTTTAGTAAATCATTAGTCTACTTTTTAAGTGGTATAGGGTAACTCCTTATCCTCCTGCCTCTGCCTGACCAAAATATGGGCAACACATTTAGTATATTTGGAATTGTATATTGAACCAATGGTTTGTACATGATAGGTCAGCACTCTTTTTGATTTACAGCCCTAGTCCTAAAGTGTCTGTGTAATAACAGCTCTGGGGCTGGTCTGTGTTACTTGTCAGTCACTCAGGTCCCAGGACCGCCAACCCTAAGGATCTTTTCTCCTTATTAACCTTTCACCATTGATCTCCTAAGCAGGAAGAGGTCCTCTGAGTAGTTAATCTCTGCCTTCACGAAGGCTTTGCTGTGAAGACATCCAACTTATCTTCTACCACATTCTCTTCCTACTTCTTCCTTCGCACCTACAGTTTACTCGGGATGCTTTTGTTGGGGTTGGGATGGTAAAGGCCTTGCAGTCACAAGGTAGGATACAAGATGGTGTTTAGATGTAGACCCACCTGTAGAGACATAATGCCCTATCAGGCAGGGCCGACATTAAGTAAGCATAGGGCTTGGCTCAAACACAAAAGTCAGTAATGAGGACAGAAACTGGGTGTGGTGATGTATGCTTGAATATCTATTATGTGGCTTTTCCTGGAGAGATGAGAATAAAGGACTATTTAGCCCAGATAGGGCACCAGTGATATACCAAAGAAATGATTCCATCTAAGCTCAGGTTGTTGAACAAAATGAATTGTGGCTTCTTTCAAAGCTCAGGTGAAGGATACTTACAGGAGCATGGGTGCTTGATAATTAGCTGCCTAAAAGCCTACCCTGGCTTGGGTGATGTCTCACGAAAGCTGCATTCCTGAGGCTCTCTGCGTGATTGTCCTGGAGTCTGCCTTTCCCAGAAACCTTTACTGTTCATTTTCACCTTTGGCAGGGCCTTGGGAATCTTGAAAGCTTTCAGGAACTCCCTCAGACTTGCAAGTTGCTTATTTATAAGTCCTAACAAGCCTATCCCTGGCATGGAATATTTCAATTTAGAACATCCTGAGTCTTAAGGAGCCTCTCTCCAGGATAAATGTTTCAATGTGGAGGAAGATGCTATATAACATCCCACTGCTCAGGAGCAGAAATAGGAGAAACATGAGTTTGAGGTCATTCTGGGCATTACGATAAATAACTTCCAGTGAAAGCAGAGTCTGGGGTGGAAAGGCAAGCAAAGGCAAAGTAGACTTCCTCAAGTAAACCGGAATATTTCTGGAAGGTTATGCTTAGGAGTGGTGTCTAGTTGCCTGGTCTCTGGCCTGGGTGATCTGGAGAAGGAGAAATAATGCACTGGGTGAGAGGTAAGGAAGCGAATGTTCTGTGTGCACAGACTCAAGACACTTGGTTTGTGAATGAGTCATGACTGCAGTGGAGAGGTCTTTGTCATCCCTGAGACTCCATTACCCTGGAAGGAGAAGTCTGCTCTAAGCAGCAGGCTTTGGATGATGTTAAAACATCCAAAGATACAGGGTGTGACACAAATGTGGTAGTAGCCCTCACCTATACACCCAACATGCAGGTGGCAGAGGCACAAGGGTCACTGTTAGTTCTAGGACAGCAAGGCTATAAAGTGAGACTCTGTCTCAAGTAAACAAAAGAAAGCAGACTATGTTAATACAGGCCTATAGCGTCTTACACTCAACAGGCTGAGGTAAGAGGGTCAGGACTTCAAGATCATTCTTGGCTACTTTACCAGTCTGGGGCCAACCTGGGTTATACAGGAACCTGACTCTAAAAGCAAGCAAGCAAGCCAGCCAACCAGCCAGCCAGCCAGCCAGTCAATAGCCCTCTTTCACCCTGAAAGGGTGTTTCCCAAGAATGTTGCACTAATCATATATATAGCCCTTTATGCAAATGAGGGATTGTATTTGTGCCAATCACAACCTTTCTGGTGGGATACCAGAAGATACAAAAGAGTACACAGTCATCTAGAGTCCCCCAGCCCTGTCTTAGGGGTGTTGTCTTACAAGGACAGTGTAGGCTGTCTGGAGTGCTCACATGGGTAAAGGTTTGTAGCCATGGTGATAGTGGTTCTCTGCAGTGTCTGTAACTACTTCACAGTGACTGTAAAGTATCCACAAATAGCTGTGCAGCCTGTTGCTAGTAAATGGAAAGGAAGGGAAAGCTTGTCTGACAGCTCCTCGCTCAACACAACTAACATTTTTTTTTATGCTAACAGTTGTTTTAAAGGTTGTTTTTTGAAACATGGTGTCATGTAGACTTGGCTGGCCCATAGGACCATCTTAAAGTCCTGAACTTCAGGGCTCCACCTACTAAGTTCTGGGACGACAGGCTCCTGGCATCATTAGTACCACAGATTTGTCTCTAGTAATTTAGAGACAGTTTACTCTCAGCACTCTCTCCACCTTCCCTTTTAAAGTTGATTGTGTTTATGTTTTTGAGGCTGTCTCATGTAGCCTTAGATGGCCTTGAACTTGAAATGTGACACAGATAACCTTCCCTTCTCCACCTTCTTAAGGGTGCAATTATATATGTGGGTCACTTAATACCCTTGGTGTTGAGGATCTAACTCAGTGCTTCCTGCATCCCCAGCAAGTACTCTACCAACTGAATTGCATCTCCAGCCCTGATACCCTTTCCTGATGACCATTTCTCTTCTTTGTTCCCAGGAGGCTTATTTGTGGTGATCATTCATGGCAAAGGACCTCTACCTCCAGCCTTTCATTGTAAGGATCTCATCAACCAAGGAGATTTCTTCTGTGTGGTTAATTTTCTGTCCTCATCAAGGCTTCATCAAGGTGAGTTTGACATTTGACTGTTCTGACCTGTGCTCTTTGAATCCCTATCCTAGACACCTGCGGTGTACTAAGGATGCAGATGTTGAAGGTAGGATGGGAAAGACTTTACAAGCAATGGAGAGGACCAGAATGAGACTTGGAAGGAAGAGGGGTCCATCTACAGAGCCATCCCAGGGATGGAGTGAATGGCGGTCAGGCAGGGATAATGGGAGGCAGCAGGTTTAGGTGAACTGAATGAAGACAAGTATGAGGGAAGCAAGCTAGGCATGCTGATGTGTGCCTGCAATTCCAGCTTCAGGAGACTGAGGCATGAGAATCATGAGACAAGGTCACCCTGGGCTACATAGTAAGTTACAAGCTAGCCTAGTCTCCAAAAATAAAGTTGAATGAGTGAGAGCATGAGGCAGAGCCTTAATTGGCATTCTCAAGGGAAAAGCAGGATAGGCAGCTTACTCTGGACAACTGGAATAATTCTGTGGGTTTGGGGTTTTGTTATAGACATGGTGTTTAGTTGCCAGGTACCTGCCAATGGGCTTTTGCTTACTTATGAGAAGAGAAACACTAGACTGACTATGAGAATCAAGTGAATTGGTTGATTTGTGGCTAAAAGCCATGTCCCTGGTAGAGAGCTCCTTGTCATCTCTAAGAATGAGCTGTCCAAGGTAGGGAAGTCTGTTTCAAGACTGCGAGGTTTGGATGGTGTCAGAATATCCCAAGATACAGACTGTAATGTCAGTACTTGGAAGCAGAGGCACACAGATTGCTGTGAGTTCCCAGTGGCCTAGGCTAAGGAGGGCGGTCTGTCTCACACAAAACAAAGCCTGGCATGATACTGATAGCCCTAGCACTCTAGATGCTGAGGCAGAAGGATCAGCAGCTCAGGGTACCTTTGGGTAGCCTGCTTCTTTACCCAGGACTCAGTGTGAGTCAACAGTATTGTACCTATCATTACAGAATCCGTGGTGCAAAGGAAGGATCATGTTTGTATGAATCACAAGATGTTTGCTGCACTATCACTCTGGTCTGTGTGAAATGGCTACAGTGTAATCTAGAGCCCTCTGGGTCCATCTGACTTAGGAAACAGGTCTTCAGATGTGGTGGCATGGTCCTCTGCAGCTGTTGGAGTGTCCTCACAGTGATTATAATCACAGTGATTATAACGAAGTTCACACTAGCAGGGCCTTTGAATCTGTAGCATGGGAAAGTCAGCTTGGGTGACAGTCTCCTACTTTTCTTGCCTGAATGACTGGTTTCATGGAGCCCAGGAAGGTCTATAGCAAAGGGTTACCTTGAAGGTTCAATCCTTTCGCCTTTACTAAACATGTGCTGAGCCAACCATACCGTGACTGACTCTCGACAGACATTTCTGGGAGCTGTGGATGTTCTCATAATTGTTAGAAACTGGCTGCCTGCTGAGCTCCTGAGCCCTCGTCCTTGTTTTACTCATTTATTTTTTTCATATCTTTTGGAGGTCTGATGCATTTCAGGGAGTGCAGGGCTTCATGCATGATATTCCACTGGCTGAGTTACCACGCAGGCTCTAATAGCCTTTGGGGATAATATTCTAATATCCTAAAATCCCTCATCTTTGCTCTTAGGAGGCTCACTTAGACTGCCAGTTGTGACTGGAGTCATTGCCATCAGAGGTCCTCCTACTCTAGTGGCCATCTCCATCCCTGGCCCTTCTCCAGTAGGCTCTTCCTAAACAGGAAGATTTTCCACTAGTGCTTAATTTTCTCTCCTCATCAAGACTTTGCAGAGGAGAATGAGACACTCGGCTTAACTTCTGTCCTATTCTCTTTCTACCTTTTTCTTTGATAGCTGCATGTACTAAGGATGCAGATGTTGGAGGTTGCATAGCAACAACCTTGCAGACACAGAATATGGCTTGATTAGAAGACAGTTACACAATCACAGATCCCACCCAGAGTAGAGATCCCTGCATACAAGACAGGGCACCAAGAGGGAGTACTAGATTTGGATTAAGTAACAGAAAACAAGAATGAGGGTAGAAAATTGGCTGTGGAAGGGTTCACCTTAATCTCAGCATTCAGGAGGCTGAGGTCAAATAATCACAAGATTAAGGTCTTTCTGGGATAAATAGTCAAATTCCATGCTAGTCCGAGCTCCCAAGAAAAGCAAAGTCAAATGTGAGGGGAGACTGAGGCGGAGCTTTTATTGGCCTTTATGGAGGAAAAGCTACACAGGGTGGAGCACGCTGACTAGCACTGGCCAACAGGAACAATTTGGTCGAGTTTGCCTCCTCGACTGTGGTGATGTGGGGAGAGGAAAGTGCTGCCCCAGTGCGAAAGGTTGTTAGTCGCTGCTGAAGGCAGGACTCTGCAGTCAGAGCTGCTCCACTGCCTCAGAGCGCTTGCATAAAATGCTCCAGGGCTGTTTGTTGTTTGGTTTTTTAATTCCATGGTTAGAAATAAACAGGACAGCCTTGAAAAGCAAGCAAATCTGACATTCACTCCAGAGATGCCTTGGGTTGCTAAGAGACCACAAAGCTGAGGGGAAGGAACCTGAGGAAAAGGGAGTTTTCTTCCAGAACCTCCAAATGACCTCTTTTGAAAGTCTAGGTGGATTGGGCATTGCTTTTTTCTCTCCTATCAGCAGTTGTTGCCAACTGATGATGTAAGCCAGGAGTGACCAGCAAGTTCCTGCTCCTGTTAAGATGGGGCGGAGGGCATTGCAAGATGAATAGATCCAGAAAATTGCCCTTCCTACTGCTTTTACATCATTGTAATGTTTTAGGGGCATTCTGTTATTTTTTTTTCTTCTTGAACTGACTTCATGTGAACACTGGGCATGCTCAGGAATGTGCCCATCCCTAAGTGTCCTCTCCACATGAATATGTGTAAGCTTCCTAAGCTCCTCATCTTGCCTCAAGAGTGTGCCATTCTTGAAAAATGTGCCTTCCTCCTGTGTCCTCCTGCTGGCAATAAACACCCTCCCTCAATCTTGTGTGTTCGCTGTGCTTGGTTACAAATTGACCCCCAGATGGGATCTTTCCTTTGCTAACTGTTGTTTCTCAACTTCCAGTAAGACATGCAGTGAACAAAAAGGGCCTGCCTGTGGGGAGCCAGACCAACTCAAGACTTCCTCAGAGGCGCCGATGGAAGGATAAAGGGAATATTCCTTCTGTGTCTTTGTCCAGGAGCTGACTTGGCAAGGTTGGTCTAGGGCTAGAGCCAGTGCCTCAGAGTCAAGGTTTCTGGCTTCTAGGGACCTGACTCTTCCCCGTAGGTTGTGGGTGTTAGTTCTCAGGCAGGTGTGTCTTAGGTACCCTGTGTTCTCTTTGTCAACATTGTCTGACTTAACTCTCTGCTAACCTTGGTCATTCCCCCCACCCTGCAAAGAGTATATATGATGCTGTACTTCTTAATATACTTACTTGACATAGTCATCAGCTTATGCAAGACCTCCTGGTCCCAGATATTGCTTTTGTCTTTTTTATTTCTCATCCCATCCTCCCACTGTCTTGGAACCTTATGCTAATTTGGGACACCTGCCTAAATCCAATACTGCCCTACATAGAATGAAAGAGATCAGATCCAAGCTGGTAAAGGGAACATCTTATGGAGGACTTGACTCGTGGCCACTGTATACCCACAGTGGGCAAAGGGAAACATAGTGAACACTCTAGTCTTCCTTCAGAAATTTTCCTGGACTGGCGAGTGATGCTGGACCCTTGAACCAGCTGCTTGGGTTTCATGACACAGTGGAGAAGGACTGGTGGGTTGGAGAAGCATGTAAAGCGGAGGCCACAGGCACAAGATTGCATCTTGGCCCTGAAGTCTGAGAGGTTGGGAGACCAGCTGGAGGCTGGTCAGAAATGCCTGCACCTAGAAAGCCTCTGTCTTTGCTGCCAACAAGCTACTTCTGACAGATTGAGAGCATTCCCACAAGGCAAATCTGCAGTAACATGAAGAGAAAGGTGTGTGCATGTGGCATAGGTTTGTTTATTTGGTGTGTGTATGCATTTTTGTGTCTTCCATAAAACCTAGGCATGGGATTTAGAGTTCCAGTGTTCCACATAGTCATTCAAAATGTTTGCCTATGTAAAAAATTGTAGAACTTGTGCCCCAGCCCTTCTCTGCTTGCCTACCTCCTTCCTTTCTCAGCCTCTTTCAGCTATAACTAGTATGGGAAATTAGGTTTTTGTGCTGGGGGAGAGTCCACTCACTGTCCCTCCCATTCACCAGTGAGAGATACGTGCCAATGAGTAGGAACCAGATGGTCATTCCATGTACCACACCATGGCCACAGTACAATCTGGGATACCATAATTGTCCTGAAAATAGGTCTCTAAATTACAACTACTTAGAGAAATTTTGCAAGAGAGAAGAAAATTGGATGACATTGCCCATGCATGATGCTTTAGAATAAATAGAATGAGGGCCTCCAACAGAAATGTGGATTAAGTGGAATGAAGTTAAACTTTTGATCAAAATAGGAAACACCTTCCCAGTGTTTGAAATCCTCCAGAGGAGGACGACCTGCCAGTCCTCTCCTGGGTCAGAGAGGGAGGTAGTTCCTCAAAGGCCTGGGGCTCCTACTGAGCTCCTCACATACCCCTTACCTGGAGGCCATGCACTGACCTGATAGGTGTGTGAATTTGTCTTGCTCCAGAAAGTCCTAATTTGCCTAGTTCCCTGACCTGATTATCCTGTCTTGGGTGCTTTTCAGTGTCAGACATACTGGTGGCTTTTAAATATCCAACTTGTGACTGCTTATTGCTAGCACAGACAGTTTTAAAGATGAAAGGATTAGCCAAGCAAATGTGGTTTAGAGAAGGCGCCTATTGAGAAGGGCTTACCCCCTGGCTGGATCGTGTAAAAGCGCCACCCTCTAACCTAGTATCGCCACCTTTTTTGTGTTTCTTTCCTCCTGCCTTGAGTAATCCTAATTAGTCAAACAAAGCTAAAGAACAGAAATAATCAATCGTGCTCTTAGTACCTGAACTCCAGGAAGAACAGGACACGGCAGGGTTATCCCTCTAGATGAATTCAAGGCTTTTCCATATCTTGGTCAGCCCTGGCAGAAATATAACACTAGATAACCTAAATATACATAAGACCCAAGAAAAAAGCAAGACCAAAAAGGAGAATAGAGAATAAACACGTTAGAAATTCAGCAAAGTTTGGTTCCATTCCGGAGAGCAGAAACAGTACCAGAAAGATGCTGGAGAACCTATTTTGCTTTTTAAATTTTATTTATGTATTTTATGTACATGAAATGCTCATCCTCATGCACACTAAAAGAAGGCATCAGATTGCCTTACAGATAGTTGTGAGCCACCATGTGGGTGCTGGGAACTGAACTCAGGACCTCTGGAAGGCCAGTCAGTGCCTTTAACGACTGTGCCATCTCTCTAGCCCTGGGGAACCTACTTGTGATGTGGCTTCTTTAAACCACTGAGCTCATCTGGCTTGCTGTGGGTCTCTTCCAAGCCTCAGCTAGGGAGACAGCTACCACTAGCAGCCGCTTTTGTTCTCACTTTCGATTCTCCCAGGTGAAGCAGCTATAAAAGGGTGTTGAGCTGCAGCTGCACCCTGTTCTTCTTGGTGGGGAGGTTGTGGCCTAATGGCTCACAGATCCAACCGATTAGTTCAGCCAGCCATTTCAGCCATCAAAGTCAGGCGGGAAAGAGCTAGAAAGTGAGGGGGACTGGAAGTGGTGACAGGAGAGGATCTGTAATCCTACCTCCTGGCTGAGTTGCCAGATGTTAACAGGAGTCACTATCTGAACTGGCTGAGTCCAAGTCTTTGACATCTTAATCCAAAAACTGGAACACACACACACACACACACACACACACACACACACACACATATGTATGCAAGGAAATTTTATTCAGAAGTGGCGACCCTTTAATGCATTTCCTATGTTGTGGTGATCCCCAACCATAAAACTATTTTTTGTTGCTACTTCTTTTGTTTGTTTGTTTGTTTTCAAGACAGGGTTTTTCTGTGTAACAGCCCTAGCTGTCCTGGAACCCTCTCTGTAGACCAGGCTAGCCTTGAACTCATAGAGCTCCGCCTACCTCTGTCTTTTGAGTGCTGGGATTAAAGGCAGGCGTCATCACTTCCAGATTTGTTGCTATTTAATTTTGCTACTGTTAAGAATTATAATATCTGATGTACAGGGTGTCTGATATGCAAACCCATGAAAGGATCATTCAACCACCAAATGGGTTGCCACCCATGTTGAAAACCACTGATTTAAAAGATTTTTGTTTTACATTTTTGGGGAGCAGGACACTCACATGATTTAAGAACCCTCCCAACACACAAATTTTGGAAAAATATTTAGCATTAAATTTAGAGAATGGGACTGTCTTACAGGATGTTAATGATCTAGTGATTGCGAAACTAAGAAAGCCTCAGATAATAGTTTAAGGTACTAATTTTTAATTTGATATTTTACTTTATGTGTATGGGTATTTTGACTGACACACACACACACACGTACAGTGCAGAAGAACCCGGGTTCTCTGAATAAAGAGCAGGAGGTGCTTTTTACCACTGAGTATATCTCCAGCCCATGTTTTGAATAGCTTGGCTGAAAAGGGTTGTAACATTTTCAAGGAACAGGCCCAGTTATCTAAAGAGACAGAACAGCAGTTGTGTCTTAGAATCTCCCAAGGACAGCATTGCCCCTCCCCAGGAACCTGGCTATTTGCCAGCTAGCAGCTCCAAGAGCCCAGAAGCAACGGTGGAGATTCGTAGGCATGGCAGGTTTCTGCTATATTTAGACTCCAGTTTCTTTTCATTAATTGCAAAGCCCTATGTAACAAGCTGTAAGGACAGGAGAATTACTTAAGTGACGTGGACAGAGTGATCAAGCCACTGATGAGCATCTCTGCATTAAGTCATTAAGTCCATGAAAGGCAAGTGCTTGCAACAAGTGTTCTAACACATATGCTGGGGCCTTATGAGGAGCTGTAGCTTATTTCTCTAAGCAGTTGGATATGGCGTCTTACTGCCATACTTTACTGCAGTTGCTGCAACTTGACAATTAAACAGACTAAATCTAACTATGGGCAGCCTCTGTGTTTGAGCTCCATACCAGTCTCTAGCATTCTGAAAACAAAGGGCCAACCCTGGTTAATAAGTGTCTGAATGTTACAGTCCCAGACTCAGCCGATGGGAATCTTGCCCCACCCCCATCTGCCTCTACGGCCCTGTCAGCCTTTCATTCCAGTCACTGCTACCAGTGTCACAAGTCTTAAATCACAATGACTGAGAATGTATAGATCAGGTATACTCAAGCAGAAAACCCTTCCGAGGGAGCCCCTGCCAGATGCTGAGAGAGGGGTTTATAGATGTGAACAGTTCTATAATCCATGGCCAACTGGTTCAGTCCTGTTCTTCCCGCTCCTTTTGCCCCTCCCCCTTCTCCTCCCTACCGCCTTCTACCTCTACTTCTGGAACCTTAATCTCAAATCACACTTACTCAGGACCCAGAGTACAAAAGGGGAGAGTGACAGTTGCATAGAGACTCCAGATATGCCTTCGTAATGCCTATCCCGGTGTGATTTGGAAAGAGAGATCTCAATACTGGCAGTAAAGAAATTAAACATGGAAGAGATCCTATTTCAGGAAGTAAATTGTCCTTAGAAAGGGAAAGTTTTGGGCCAGAGAAATGGCTCAGGGGTTAAAAGCTCTGACTGCTCTTCTGAGAGTCCTGAGCTTCCGGAAGTCCCAGCAACCACATGGTGGCTTACAACCATCTATAGTGGGGTCTGATGCCCTATTCTGGTGCCCCCTTCATAAAGGCATACATGCAGCTAGAGCATTCATATATATATATTATATGAATATATATATAAAACACAGAGAAGTTTTCCATTAGTCTTTTCACCCTTATCATCTCCGTTTCCTGTCTGCTGATATACTGTATGTTACAATGGAAGCTTGAGGACATACCTATCCATGTAATACAATGGTATTTGAAAGCCATGGGAAGCAAGGCAAGACAGCATATAGCACTTCTCTTTCCCCGGAGCTTGAGCAATGATTCACTTTTGCATCGTGCTCTCCTATACCTTTGTGTCTACATGGAAAGCTCACTCAGTGGTAAAAAATTTCCAGCCCCTAGCAGTGGAAAGACATCCAACAGACTGTTGGATATGACATCTCCAGTCCGTCTCAACTCAAGGTCATTCTGGTGCTATACTGTGAGAAACAAGAAGCTCTCTGGGGTAGCATAGTAAGAGGGATTCAGACAGACCCCATACATTCCATACCTGGCCTCTTCTTGAGGCCACCTCCATGGAAGAGCTTACTTTTATTATATTTCCTACAGTGGTAAATTGTCCAGACCCTCTTAAGGTTACTGTGAATAATAAACTGTTTAAAATATGACCCCATCACGAAATAGTTCAGCTGGATTCTGTATAAAGGAAAAGTAGCATCATGTCTCCTGGGAGAGCATAGTTTTTTTATTTTTATATGTGTTTTGCCTGATGTATGTGCACCATGAATATAGCTGGTGCTCATGGAACCCAGAAGAGATGGTCAGCTTCCCTGGAACTGTAGTGGTGGGTGTTTGGAACCACACCTGGGTCTTCCTCAAGTGCAGCAAGTGCTCATAATCATTGAGCCATCTCTCCAGGTCTCCCTGAACTATTTGGATAAAGCTGGTCAGATGAATAATTTTATCTTCCTCTTGTGTTTGGCTCATGGCAGTCTTAATCTTTGGGGCACAGGGTTCACATTCCCTCCACTATGAATCTTTAAAGTTTCAAAAAAATAACCATGGACCTTGAAGAACATTGGCTGCAAGTTCAGACTCTATCATTTATTGACAATTGTTTGACCCAATCCAGAAATCAGAAATCTTTGCTTTATGATTCAGACTTCTACATAGTCAAGAATCGTATGTACTCAAGCAGGATATATTTGCTTGTGGGGATCTGGGAGAGCCCAGGTTTGTAAATAGACTGTACTTTCATTTCCTGGCTGCCCAGACCCAAATAATCACACAGAAACTATATTAATTACAACACTGTTTGGTCAATGGCTGAAGCACATTTTAGCTAGTTCTTACATCTTATGACCCCATTTTTATTAGTCTATGTATTGCCACGTGGCCATGGCATTACCTCATTTTCTACATGTCTTGTTTCCTCGATGTCTGGCTGGTGTCTGCTTGACTCTACCTACTTTCTATATCTGTTTGAATTTTCTGCCTGCCTTTACTCTAAGCCATTGGCCAAAATGGCTTTATTCATCAACCAATAAAAGCAACACATATAGAGAAGGACGTCCCACATCACATATAGAGAAGGACGTCCCACATCACAGGTTTATGTGCCTGGATGTAGAGAAGGACATCCCACATCACAGGTTTATGTGCCTGGATGTAGAGAAGGACGTCCCACATCACATATAGAGAAGGACGTTCCACATCACATATAGAGAAGGACGTCCCACAACACAGGTTTATGTGCCTGGATGTAGAGAAGGACGTCCCACATCACAGGTTTATGTGCCTGGATGGATGAAAGATCAGGGGACTTGTCTACCAGAAAACCTGGCTGTACCTCTTCTACCAGCTTCAAGAAACAAAAGATTGAACCAAGAAAAATAAAATTCTTCTCAAGAGTTAAAAGAGAGCCCTCTGACTATTGACATGGGTACCAGGAAGACATTCTCTGGGCGGTCTTGGTAGAACACTTCTGTCTTAGGCAGGGGTAGGAGTTCATGAACACAATCTTCAAAAAAAAAACTAAAAAAAATAGAAAATGAAACCTCATGGGTCATTTCTGCCCAGCAGAGGAATAAATTCCTTGACTAAAGCAGTCCCAGCTGGGGTTGGTTGAAGTTGCTTCAGATACCTCCTGTATTTATATCATTACTTATGCTGAAGCTGAAACCCATCCAGGTACCAGGAGAACATCATTTTGAATGCTCTCCTGAGTTCCACAGGGCATTAAATCGTAGTTTCTGGACAGTAAAATTAAGGACATTATATTACTACTCTAATTCAAGGTTTATGTCCTAATTGCATGTGCAGCAGAAAAGCTATGAAAGGAACTCAAGCTACGTGGTTATACTGTCTCCAGTAACCCCAGGACACACTTACTCTGGCATGCAAGAACTTCATTCTGTTAACCTGAAAGGTACATGGATGATTTCTGCCCATAAACCCTCTCAGAATGAGGAGTAAAATGAGAAGTAAAATATCTCCAATAGCAAATGCGTTAGTAGCCAAATAGGGATCTGGAGACTTTTTTTTCTCTTTTCAAAGATGCTCTTCCTTTAGGCCATAAAAGCCTGAGAATGGGTGTTGTGTGGGGTTGTTTGCACTGAACAGTTTGAGCAGGTTGGCAGCAAACAAATGAGCCTTCAAAATACAAATCTGGCTGTCACCATGGATGCAGACCACTAGAAAACCTTAAAGCCGGGAGAGATCCTGAGTCAGAATGGGTCTGTGAGGGGAAGAGGCCTGAATACCTCTTCCAGAAGCCTGGCTGGCCTGTGCTTTGCTTTCAAGCCACCAGATGGTGGCTGATGACATAACCAACAAGTTGCTGTGGACCAAATAAACCCAGAGAATAATCAGCCTCCACTTACAGTATTTGGGGGCATTCCTTTCTGCCATCTTTTTTTTTTTTTTTTGCTTTGTACTATGATCCTAAATTAGCATGACCAGAAATGTGTCTCAAATTGAGCATACGCAGGAATGTGCCTGCCTCAAATAGGCCTCACAAATATAAATTTCTCACCCTTTGTCTGCAGAGTGTATACTATTTTTAGAGACTGTGGGTGTGGCTGCCTTCAAGAGACAGAAAGCTTTTCCTCTGTTAGAAATACTCCCATTAGCCAGGCGGTGGTGGCGCACGCCTTTAATCCCAGCACTCAGGAGGCAGAGGCAGGTGGATCTCTGTGAGTTCGAGACCAGCCTCATCTATGAGTGAGTTCCAGGACAGGCTCCAAAGCCACAGAGAAACCCTGTCTCGAAAAATCAAAAAAAAAAAAAAGAAAGAAAGAAAGAAAGAAATACTCCCATTGACACACAAGGCTCAGTAAGGAAAACTTTACTCTTGGTCAAGAGGGTGCATGCAGAAGAGCAGCAGGTGCGGGCACTTGGCTTTCATCCTAATGCAAGGGACAGTGTCATTTCATCATTGGCTGCAGTCCGACCTGACAGACTTTTGCAATTGGCTTGTTTTAGAAGGATCAGGGCAAAGGAAAGAGGGAAATGGGGAAGGGGTCTTCAGCTTCACTCACCAAAGTCCTGAGACCGTAGCAGGGGCTCTGTCCCATTACAAAGGTTTACCAGGTGTGTGTTGGGGGGGAATAGGTATTTCCATAAAAGTCTTACACGGTGGGGAAAGATAAAAGGATTTGAATTCTTTGTCATAACCCAAGTTTTACAGTGTTTGATAGAAGAGTCTGGTATTTCCTGTTTCTTGCAAAGCCCTCTTTTTGTGCTCATTCTTCAGTCATTACGAAGGTGTTGGCTTTCTCTCTGTCCTGTCTTGGAGTGAGAAACTCTTCAGGAGGAATGCCTGTTTAGTAGGAGCTGATTCAGTAGCCTCAGAATTAGGTTCCTAGTCAAGGAATTAATTATTTAGCACGGTTAAAGGTGAGCCCACATTGTTAGGGATGTGCCCTAGTCCAGAAGATTGGTCTGGCCCAACTCTTCTCTTGACCAGAAGGAGTTTCTTCCTTTTTCTTCATTATTATTGTGGGGTTTTGTTGTTGTTTTGCTTGTTTTTGTTTTGTTTTGTTTTTGAGGCAGTGTTTCTTTTGTAGTCCTGACCGTCCTAGAATTTGCTATATAGGCTGGCCTCAAGTTCAGAGATGCACTGGCTTCTGCCTTCCCAAGTGACAGGCCAGGCCAGTTTTCTCTTAACAGGTCTTAATTGCTAATTTTAACACCATCACCCCCGCCACACACACACACACACACACACACACACACACAGAGAGAGAGAGAGAGAGAGAGAGAGAGAGAGAGAGAGAGAGAGAGAGAGAGAGAGAGAGAGAGAGAGAGAGAGAATATCCTAGAGTCATTTAGAAACCAGATAAAATTTTTGGCATCTTTGGTCTCTGGCAAGGATGAAGCTGCCAAAAGTTCCAAGAAACTTTCTGACTTTTAGCCAAAAGATAAACTGGTTACTTTTGTTTTTTCCCTACTAAACTACTTAGCCAAATCTCACCTCCTGTTTCTATAATCCCCCTCTCTATTGCACAATTTCTAATTGATCTTAATAATAAATATCTGGAGCAAAGAAGCAAACTCACCTAAGAGAACTAGACGGTAGGAAATTATCAAAGTGAGAGCTGAAATAAACAAAATAGAAATAAAGAAAACAATACAAAGAATGAGACAAAGAGTTGGTTCTTAGAGAAAATCAACAAAATAGACAAACCTTTATCCAAACTAACCAAATATATAGAGAGAATATCCAAATTAACAAAATCAGAAATGAAAAGGGGACATAACAACAGACACGGAGGAAATACAGAGAATCATCAGGTCATATTTCAAAAACCTGTACTCCACAAAACTGGAAAATTTGAAGGAAATGGACAACTTTCTGGATAATATCACTTACCAAAATTAAATCAAGACCATATAAGCAAATTAAACAGACATATAACTGCTGAAGAAATAGAAAAAGTCATCAAAAGTCTCCCAACCAAAAAAAGCCCAGGACCAGATGGTTTCAGCTCAGAATTCTACAAGACTTTCAAAGAAGAACTAATACCAATACTCCTCAAATTATTCCACACAATAGAAATAGAAACATTGTCAGACTCTTTTTATGAGGCTACAATTACCCTGATACCCAGATCACAGAAAGACATTACTAAGAAAGAGAATTACAGACCAATCTCACTCATGAACATTGATGCAAAAATACTGGCAAATTGAATACAAGAACACATCAGAACCATCACCTACCATGATCAAGTCAGCTTCATCCCACAGATGCAGGGATGGTTCAACATCCAAAAATCTGTCAACCATATAAACAAGCTGAAAAATAAGAATCACACAATCATCTCATTAGATGCTGAAAAAGCTTTTGACAAAATACAACATCCCTTCATGATAAAGGTCTTGGAGAGAGCAGGGATACAAGGAACATAACTAAACATAATTAAGGCAATATACAGCAAGCCAAAAGCCAACATCAAACTAAATGGAGAGAACTCCCAGTGATTCCACTGAAATCAGGAACAAGACAAGGTTGTCCACTCTCTCCATATCTATTCAATATAGTTCTTGAGGTCCTATCTAGAGCAATAAGACACCAAAAGCAGATCAAGGGGATACAAATTGGAAAAGAATAAGTCAAACTCTCACTGTTTGCTGATGATATGATAGTTTACATAAGCGATCCCAAAAATTCTACCAAGGAACTTCTACAACTCATAAACACTTTTAGTAATATAGCAGGATACAAGATTAACTCAAAAAATCAGTAGCCCTCCTTTTTACAGATGATAAAAGGGCTGGAGAAGAAATCAGAGAAACATCACCCTTCACAATAGCCACAAATAGCATAAAATATCTCAGAGTAACTCTAACCAAACAAGTGGAAGACTTGTATGACAAGAACTTTAAATCTTTGAAGAAAGAAATTGAAGAAGACCCCAGAAAGTGGAAAGATGTCCCATGCTCCTGGGTAGGCAGAATTAACATAGTAAAAATGGCAATCTTACCAAAAGCAATCTAACAGATTCAACCCAATACCCATCAAAATCCCAGCAAAATTCTTCAAAGACCTTGAAAGAATGGTACTCAACTTCATATGGAAAAGTAAAAAACCAGGATAGCCAAAACAATCCTGTAAAATAAAAGAACTTCTGGAGGCATCACAATCACTGACTTCAAACTCTACTACAAAGCTACAGTACTGAAAACAGCCTGGTATTGGCATAGGAACAGACAGGACCACCAATGGAACCTAATCGAAGACCTGGATATCAATCCACACATCTTTGAACACCTGATTTTTGACAAAGAAGCAAAAAAATATCGAATGAAAAAAAGAAAGCATATTTAACAAGTGGTGCTGGCATAACTGGATATCAACATGTAGAAGAATGCAAATAGATTCATATCTATCGTCATGCACAAAACTCAAGTCCAAATGAATCAAAGACCTCAATATAAAGCCAGCCACACTGAACCTTATAGAAGAGAAAGTGGGAAGTAAACTTGAACACATTGACACAGGGAACCACTTCCTAAATATAACCCCAGCAGCACAGACACTGAGAGAAACAACTAATAAATGGGACTTCCTAAAACTGAACAGCTTCTGTAAAGCAAAGGACATGGTCAACAAGACAAAATGACAGCCTACAGAATAGGAAAAGATCTTCACTAATCCCACATCAGACAGAGGTCTGATCTCCAAAATATACAAAGAATTCAAGAAATTGCATACCAAAAGAGCACATAATTCAATAAAAAATGGAGTACATACCTAAACAGAGAACTCTCAACAGAGGAATCTAAAATGGCTGAAAGACACTTAAGGAAATGTTCAACATCCTTAGTTATCAGAGAAATGCAAATCAAAACAACTCTGAGATGCCATCTTATACCTGTAAGAATTGCCAAGATCAAAAACACTGATGACAAGTTATGCTGGATTGGTTGTGGGGAAAAGGGAACACTTCTGCATTGCTGGTGATAACGCAAGCTGGTACAGCCCTTTTGGATGTCAGTTTGGTGATTTCTCAGATAGTTAGGAAACAACTTTCCTCAAGACCCAGTCATACCGCTTTTGGGTATATATCCAAAGGAAGCTCAATCGTGCCACAAGGACATGTGCTCAACCATGTTCTTAGCAGCTTTGTTTGTCATAGCCAGAACCTGGAAACAACCTAAATGCCCCTTAACCGAAGAATGGATAAGAAAAATGTGGTACATTTACACAATGGAGTACTACACAGCAGAAAAAAATAACGACAGCTTGAATTTTGCAGGAAAATGGATGGAGCTAGAAAACATTATTTTGAGTGAGGTAACCCAGACACAGAAGGACTATTATCACATGTACTCACTCATAGGTGATTTTTTTTTTCGAGACAGGGTTTCTCTGTAGCTGAGATTTTTAAACATAAAGCAAAGAAAGCCAGCCTACAAACCACAATCCCAGAGAACTTAGACAACAATGAGGACACTAAGAGAGACTTACATAGATCTAATCTACATGGGAAGTAGAAAGTAGAAAAAGGCAAGATCTCCTGAGTAAATTGGGAGCATGGGGACCTTGGGAGGGTTAAAGGGGGAGGGGAGAGGCAGGGAGGGGAGCAGAGAAAAATGTAGAGCTCATTAAAAATCAATAAAAAAATTAAAAAAACCTGGAGCCAGATATGGGAGCAAATGCTGAAAGATCAGAGATAAACGAGCAAGCCACAGCCAGCTCTTACCTTGCTAATGCCTCAGCCCGAAAGGGCCACCCTCATGTCTCCTCCCACCTTATATTTCTCTCTTTGCCCAGCAGTATCACTTCCTGTCTGTCAGTATAGACATCCAGACCTCCATGGTTAACTAATGGCTAGCTCCACCCTCTGATTTTCAGACAAACTTTATTTTTTATAGTACAAAGAAGATACCACATTTCCCCTTCTTTGTCTAAAAAAGATTATAAGAAAAACTAAACTACATACAATATATACAGGCAGTAAATACATCAACAATGTCTAATTCATTACCAACTGAAAAATTCAGAGAAAATACTCTTATACGTCCTATCTTGATGGGTCCAAAAGGAGGTACCTGCTTACTTTCTATTCTAACCTGCATTACCAAACTGTCTTTTAATGTTTCCCCACCTCACACACTTTACACCTCTTTAGTGAGTTTCTCTTCTGAATCTGGAAAAAAGTTAAACTATAAAGTCTTCAGTCCCATCAGAGACCCAAGAAGGAAATAGTATTACTTGAGTAAGCAGGAAGTGCAAGCAAGCAACTCCCCCAAAATGTGAGAAATGACAGAAACAGTGGCCTGCCTGGATTGTCACCCAAGGTTCCTCTGCAGCATTGGGGCATCCATCTTTGTCCTACATGCTTAGCATATCTGAAAGACTTTTCTGTGAAGCAGGATATTCTGAAGGGCTTCCCTCCTTGTCTTGGCAAAGTTTGGCAGTCACTTTCTTTGGTGTCCTCCTTGTCCAATTAAGACAACATATTGTCAGCAGTCAAGGCAAGGGCACTTTTTTGCCCAGTTGATTACTTTTGCCACACAGAAAGTAAACTCCATGTGGAATTTCTTCAATGCCCATCATCCTCTCCAAAGTAGATTCATGCTGCCAGGATCAGACTTGTCTCATTGTCATAAAAAGAACCTATGTAATTAAAACATCTTAAATGACATAATCTATAGACCTCTGAAGTGTTTGAAGATGACCTATATGTATATAATGTGTATATATATATATTATATATATATACATGTTTGACCTTGAAAAATACCTAATACGATTACAAGTTTGATTGTAATGCCTAATACTAACTTGCATTCCTTTATATCCTAATTATTTAGCAATAAAAACTTTCAAAGACAAGAAATTTGCATTACATTGTTAAAGAGTTGTATAGGTACAATACCTTGAACAAGATTAGAAATGTACAGTATAGTCTAACAAATTAATTTCATATTTGTATCAATATACAAAGATATATATTCATATAAAATATTTAAAACAAGGAGCTTCTTTTGTTTAAAAGTAGATTCAATAATCTACCTTTTTATCCCATTTTTATATCCCTCCTTTTTCTTTTCAGAGTAGACTCAAATCTACCTTTATATCCCATTGTATCTATATACCCCCTTTTTCCTTTTCAAAACAACAACTCTGAATCTAATCTCCTTTGTTCATTTTTCCCTGACCATTGCCAGTAACAACTTGTAAACAACCCCACAAAACAATGACAAATATCCATAACCCAATGAAAGACAAAAACTACCCACCCCACCTCTTAGGAATGTGGGTATCATGTTCTTAAATTTATTTCTTGCTGTCTGTGGGTGACAGCATCTTTAGGGGATCCTGAAAAGAAAATTTTGGTTTAATTTTCAAATCCTGGGAGAGATAGCAGTATCATTTGTTGTCCAGTCTCTGTGTAATGGGAAAGTGCAGGGCTCGTCTCAAGTCTGTCTCAAGTAGTCTACGAGGCTGGATCAACTCAGCTAGCCACCTCAAAATTAGGTATGGTCTTGGTTCACTGCAGAAAACTTAAACATTTTAAATGTCATATTCAGCAGATCTCAAAGAGGTTAAAGGATCAATATTTTTTATGTACATCCGGAGAACAAAACCTAATTCCTAGTTACCTGATAGAGACTCAAACCTGGAATCATGTATAGGAAGCTAGGTGAAGCTTTATTCTACAATGAGTATTCTATATGACCATTAACATCACGACAAAAAGTTTAAAATATATATATTAATCTTATAAATTTTGAGATAATATATATACCCCAAGATGATGTGAGAAGTTCTTATGTGTTGCTTTTATTATTTAATGAATAAAGAAGCTGTTTTGTTCTGTGATAGGGCAGAGTAGAGCTAGGTTTGTGAAAACTAAACTGAATTCTGGGAGAAAGAAGGTGGAGTCAGTGAGAGGCCCATGTAGCTGCAGGAGGAGACAGATGCCAGACCTTTGCCCAGTAAGCCACAGCCATGTGTCAATACACAAATTAAAAGAAATGGGTTAATTTAAGATATAAAAGCTAGTTAGCAATATGCTTAAGCTATTGGCCAAACTATTACAAATAATACAGTTTCTGTGTGGTTATTTTGGGTCAGGGCAGCCAGGAACAAATGAACAGCATCCGCAAACACCAAGAAAAGCTGTAAAAGGCTCAAAATAAAATGAAAGTATTATGCAATTAGTGGCAATAAAATAGTCCTTAAGTATTTGTTTTTCTTCTGTCCCATATCAGATGGCTCTTCTGACATGAAACAGAGATTTTGGATTTTACTTTAATAAGCATCCTTGGGGTTAGAGAAGAAGAGAGCCACACTCTAATGCCAAAGCTAGCTTTAATTTTTAATTGGACTGGGACTACAAAAAGAACATTTGCATTATATGTCTATAATAAGAAAACAAAGAAAAAGAAGAAACAAATATTTGGAAAGATTTATGAAATTTTATCCTGTTGGAAATGTAATATACCAATAGGCCAATTTACTCTTTTCTTGAGACATTTTTTTCTGAATAATTTGTCCTTTTTCTTCAGATGTCTCATTTGTCCAGTAGTCTTAAGATTCCTTAGCTGAATGCCTCTATTCTCCAGAAAAGACAAAAAATAAAGCTCTTCTCCAACCCTATCTTTGGGGAGGTTCCCTTTAGGCAAGTTATATCTAATCAAATGAAAAGCATTTGTTACTTTTAAAGTTAGTTTAGATTGAACAGTCATCTGCTTGATGAGCTATCATCTCTTCTAGTCAATAGGTCTCTCTTGTTCAAATCAGACCTTTAATAATTTTGAAGGTATTCATAACTTTTCTTCTCCTGTGGAAACAAATGCAAAACCCTTCCCCAACATAACACATGTCCTGGTTTCCATTCTGAAGTCAACACATTTTTAAAGTATATATTTGCTGATTTAATTCTGTTGTTTTTTCTATTACTCAACATCTCTCCAAAGCTGTTTCTTTCTCATTAGCATTTAGAAAGTTCAAAGTTAATAAAGCATTATGCAGTATCTTTCTGGGAGTCTTTATTACCCTGTTCAGTTTATTTTTATTTTTTTTATTTTTCGAGACAGGGTTTCTCTGTGGCTTTGGAGCCTGTCCTGGAACTAGCTCTTGTAGACCAGGCTGGCCTCGAACTCACAGAGATCCACCTGCCTCTGCCTCCCGAGTGCTGGGATTAAAGGCGTGCGCCACCACCACCCGGCTCCCTGTTCAGTTTATTGAATATATCTATTTATTTAGCATATCCTTTAGAGCTTGATTTGATCTTTCTATAACTGCTTGCCCTGTAGGATTGTGTGGTATACCTATGATATAATTTATATTGCAATAAACAAAAAAGTGTTTCATTTTACTAGAGACATATGCTAGACCATTGTCAATCTTAATTTGTACAGGTACACCCATGATGGCCATAACTTCTAGCAGATAGTATTTACCAAATCAACCTTTTATGAACTCAAAGCAATTGCCCATTGAAAATCTGAAGAGGTATTAATGGTGTGGTGTACATACTTTAGTTTTCCAAATTCTAAAAAATGGAACACATCAGTCCGCCAGATTTTGTTCTTTTAAATACCCTTTGGGTTACTTTTTGCTGATGGTAGTGTTTGGTTGTATAAAGAACATTTCCTGATAATTTCCTTGGCTTGTTGCAATGTGATGAAAAAGTTTTTTTTAATACCTTTGCTATTGACAGGATTTTTTAAATGAAATTCTGAAGTCTCTAGCACATTCCCAATCAATAGTTGGTTAATTTCTTCATTACTTTGTGCTAGAGGACCTGGCAGACCCATATGGGATTAGATGTGTGTTATGTATATGGGATGATTCCTCTTCCTGATTATTTCTTGTAACTGAATAAATAATAAAGTTAATTCTATATCATCTAGTATAAATTCAGTAGTCTCAATAAGCAAAACAACTTTTTATGCATATTTCAAATCAGTACTATGTTATTAGGGTCTATAAAAATCCATCAATACTATGAGAATAGCATATAATTAAGACTTTTGTACAAAATCATAAGGGCTCTGATACACTTTACTTAAATTTTCTGATTTGTAACCTGACTTTCCTGATTTATTTGCATGAGTATGGAATATAGGGGCTTCGGATATTGGTGTTTCCTGTACATTGTTAGGAAGGATTCATTTAGTTCGCTTTATAAATTCAATTCTCTTGCTTTTGGGATATTAGTGTTGTTAATTTCTCCCCCCAAAAATTACTGCAAGCTCTTTGCCAAGGTTCATGTTCTGCCTATAATCTTATCAATTTCATCATTATTAAAAGGTACTATTTCTGCTGAATTTATTCTTTCTAATTGATGAAGTCTTAATTTAGAATTAACTCAGAGACCTTTTCCACATGTTTAATTTTTTTAGTCAGATTTAATGTGGTAAAAAGATCCTTTATAAGATAATATCTTCCCTCTGCATTAAAATTCCTGTAGGGAAATATTTAGATGGCAATATGACCAGAATGCAGTTAAGCTTTGGATCCATCCATCCAAATATGCATTGTGTAATTTCTCTTCCACAAAAGGCAGTTATCTCTCAGGTTCAGCTGATAATTTCTTGGGACTTTTTAAGTCTTTGTCACCATCTAAGGTTTGTAACAAATTTCTCAGTTCATCAAGACTTATCCTATAGTGAGCCATAGATAGGAAATGTCTCCTAGCAATCTTTGAAAGTCCTAGGAGTCTGCAATCAATCTCTCCTAATTTGCAATTTTTGAGGTCTAATTTTTTTGTAAACCTATTTTATAGCCTAAATAATCAAAAAGAATCTCCTCTTTGTATTTTTCCCAAGAGAAATTTATACTCCCCAACATGGCAAATTTTTCTTTACTTCTTCAAACAGTCTCTCTAAAGGATCTACATTTGAATCAGCTAATAAGAGGTCACCCATGTAATGGTAAACTATAAATTGAGGAAATTGCTTAAGTATCATTTCCAATGACTGACATACAAAATACTGGCACAGGGTAGGGCTATTTAACATTCTCTGTGGGAGAATCTTCCACTGTTAACTCTTAGCAGGCTAAGAATTATTATAAGTAGGCACTGTGAAGACAAATTCTTTTCTGTCTTTTTCTTGTAAAGGTATAGTGAAGAAACAATCTTTTAAATCAGTAAATATGAGGCTATCCTTTAAGTAATAAAGAAGGCAAAGAAATTCCAAACTGTATGGAGCCCAGTTGGCTGAATCACCTTATTAACAATTCTTAGATCTGTTACCATTGAGAACTCCAAGGATTAATTGATTCTCAATAATATGCTGAGTATTTAGCTGTTTCTGTACCAGTTGTTCTAAGGCCTGCAGTTTCTATATTGTTTAAGGTCATTGCTTAACCCATACAGATTTGTCTGTCACCCATTTTAAAGGTAAAGCTGTTGGTGCCTTTGAAAGATCAGCAGCTTTTGTGCCCTGTTCTTGAACAACCTGAATGATTGATGACTATTCTTTATAATACCTTCTAATATTTTTCCAGAGATATACATTAATTTGTGGGGGAATGTTAATCTGAGTGTTCCATTGCTATAACAAATCACATTCCCACAAACGGATTGCTATGTTAGTCACATATGGCTTTTATATTTCTCCTTGTCCTCTGGTCCTATACATTCTACCCATCTTGCACTCTGTTTTACCTGAGATAGAGTTCCAACTCCTAAAAGCTGAACATTTACCTCCTGAAGAGACCAAATTGGATGCCAAGATTCTGGAGTAATTATTGTTACATACACACCTGTGTTTATCAGACCTTCAATAACAATGTCATTTATTCATATTTTTAATTTTTGTCTTTGTTCATTTATAGAAGTTTGCCAAAATATTTGCTTTACGGTTTCTCCTGAATTTTTTGTCCTCTCTTCTGTAGCTTTCTATCATCCAAAGCAGTGTGGTTTCTTACAATAGGCACTAGGTTCTTTAATTGCTCTGGGAAGGAGTTTCCTCCATGGTTACAGGAAACTGAACTGAATTTGGCATGGAGGCCTGCGAGAGGCCTCTCAAGGAGTTTCCTCAACAACAAAGAGTTACCTTGAGTCTCTTATTGACCCACATTCATTAGTCCAATGCCTGCCTTTGCCATACCTTCTATATAATCCAGAAGTGGGGGGCATCCTGTTTGGATTATGGTTAGAAAAAAACATTGTTTCTAGGAATGCCCTGTTTACAATCTCTTTTTAGGTGACTGTGTTTACTGAAACTGAAACGCTTAGTATTTTAATTTTTCTGCAAATCTCTGGAAATCACCTGCCCTATCCAAGCATCATCATGGTCATGAGATTCAGCATTAAATGTATTTCGGATCCATTCTTCCAAGGGTGCTGATCTTGCCTTTAACATTGTAATTACCCATTTACATTGTGCATTAGTATTTTCAAGTCAGAGATTCAATTATTATTTGTCTAGCTTCTGATTGGTATCATTCTATTTACTGCTGATGTCAATCTTTTTATGAAATCTTTGAAGGTTTCCTTTGGGCCCTATATGACTTTAGTAAATGACTAAATTTTCTTTTCTACTTCTCCAATTCTTTCCTAATCATTCAAAGCTTCCGTACAGCATAAATCCAGGTTGTGGTCATCATATAAAGATTGCCTTTATACATCAGCATAATGTCCCTCTTCAAGATGTTGGTCTTGAGAGATTTCCATACATTTAGCCCTACTTCATTGTTCAATGGTCTTAGTCTCATCTTTCCACCAGGTCCTCCACTGTAATTGAGGACCTGGCTCCAAAAATGCTGTAACCAAGTCTCTCCAGTCTTGAGGGATAATTCTATTACAAGTTGACCATGAATTTAACATTTGCTTCACAAAAGGTGAATATATGTCATATAAAAGTATCACTTCCTTGAATCTCCTTAAATTCACCCTTTCCACAGGAGTCCATTTAACTCTTGCACAGCCTTGGGGATATCTATCATTTGGCAGGTGTTCCTGTAAGGTGACTATATAAATTAAAGTTGGTTGCTTGAAAACCTTAGGCTGTTCTTCCCTAACTTTATAATGCAATGCTGAAAGTGGTTCTCCATTAAATTCTTCTGTCTGGATCTGAATATCTCTATGATCTGTTTTAATAAGTTTTTCTAAGGCCTGTTGACCTAGTAGGGCAACAGCTCAAGAAGGGGGTTCAGGGGATGTGCATAACCTATGTGGGAGAGGGAGCTGTCTGTCTGAAAAATGTATGTGGGATTGTGTGGAAGATAATTATAACAGGCAGGAGTGGCCTGAAGACAGAGCAAGTAGTCTAGGGCAGGTAAGCCCTGTGGCATTAGAAGCACAGGCACTTCTGGATTTTGGGTGCAGTTGGAGATTGTTGCAGAGAAGCTACAACAGGAAAACCCCAAACTTGCTTGGACACTTGAAAAAAGAAAAGAAAACCTAGCTGGCAGGACAGTGACTCCTGCAGGAGCCCCTGCATGTGTCTCTGGAGTGTGCCAGTGATTGCAAAGCCACAGGCAAGCAGCTTTTTCGTGAATTCATGCCATAACGTTGGGCACTATTTTTTGCATGAGTTCTAATTGGTCTTAATTTTAAAAAAGCCAACTCAGAGCTAAATATTGGGTCAAATGCTGAAAGATCAGAGAGAGAAAGGAGCAAGCCACAGCCAACTCTTACCTTGCTAACTCCTCAGCCAAAAAGGGTAGACCTCACTCACGTCTCCTCCAGCCTCATATTCCTCTCTCCACCCAGCCATATCACTTCCTGTCTGTCTGTACAGATATCCAGACCTCTGTGGTTAACCAGTGGCTAGCTCCACCCTCTGATCTTTAGGCAAGCTTTATTTGTTAGAGTACAAATGAGATATCATCACATTGTTAGGGTGCTCCCTAGTCCAGAAGATTGGTCTGGCCCAACTCTTCTCCACCAAAATGAGTTTCTTCCTTTTTTTTCCTTTTTCTCCATTATTATATTTATGTTGTTGTTTTGTTTGATTTTGGCTTTTTGAGGCAGGATTTCTAGTCCTGACTGTCCTAGAATTTGCTATATAGACCAGGCTGGCCTCAAATTCAGAGACGCACCAGCTTCTGCCTCCCTAAATGATGGTATAAAAAGTTACACCATGCTGGGCTAGTTTTCTCTTAACGGGCTTCCATTGCCAATTTTAACACCACCGCCCACACCCCGCCTCCCCCCCCCATAGAGGTAATCCTAGAATCATTTATGAACCAGATAAGAATTTTGGCATCTTTGGCCGCTGGCAAGGATGAGACTGCCAAGAGTTCCAAGAAACTTTCTGGCTTTTAGCCAGAAGATAAACTGGTTACTCTTCTTTGTCGTCCCCCCCACCACACACACACAGTAAACTGCCCAGTCAAATCTCACCTCCTGCTTTTATCATCCCCCTCTTCCTCCAAGAGGTAACCCCAGGATAACATCCAGGTGTGGGGAGGGAAGAAAAGAAGGAAAGGAAAAGAAGTACTTGCCTGGTGCCAGAGGAATTATGATAAAGACAGAAAGGCAGGAATCATTTGCTTTACAAGTCCTAGGTGAGGCACCAGGGAAGTCAGAACACAGGATCTTAAATGTCCACATCAGAATCCATCCACTAGACTCAAGGAGCTCACAAGAATGCTTAGGGAGAACAGAGAAACTTAGCCGCCCTTTGATTATTATGTTAAAACAGTAGCGGCCTGTCTCTCTTGGCTGCAGATAGGCCCTGCAGTTGTGAACTGAGGCCAGATCTGAAGTCTTACGTCTGGGTTGCATTTTCTTATCAAGAAGAACATTCTTAGAAATAGTTATCTAAATAAGATCTCTTGTGGATTTATGTCCAGAGTCTGTGGAATGTGATCCCTTGGACTGTCAAAAAACAAAACAAGCAACAACAACAAAATACCCACATACTTACATCTTAGCTTGAGGTTATATTTTTTTGGGGGGGGGGAGGTCTGGGTGTTTAAAACCATAAAGATGACCAAAATTAATCATTTGGTTTTATTGTGAAGGCCAGTTGAGGATGTGGTCCTCCCAGATCATTTGGGTTTGAGAGAAATCAATCTCTGGCTCCACTAGCCTTCCTTTTGCCTGTTGCTTACATGACAACAAATAAATAAATAATAAATAAGAAAGAAAGAAAGAAAGAAAGAAAGAAAGAAAGAAAGAAAGAAAGAAAGAAAGAGAGAAAGAAGGAGAAAGAAAGAAAGGCCTTGCTTAACTAGGTGGGGTCTCCATGGCCTCCTGAACAAGACAACTGGTGACTTCCCACAGTTATAGAACATTTGAGCAGTCCCCTGGGACCCAGCTGACTTTGGAGGACACAGGGAAGATATTCTCCTTTTAAATTCCTCTTCCCAGGTGGGGGTGCACAGCTTTAATCCTGGCACTCAGGAGGCAGAGGCAGGGGAATCTCTGAGTTTAAGGCCAGCCTGGTCTATAGAGCGAGTTCCAGGACAGCCAGAACTGTTACACAGAGAAACCATGTCTCAAACAAAACAAAACAAAATAAAACAGAACAAAAAATTTCTCTTGCCACATCAGCATAGGCCTCTAAGTATAGATACTGAACACTGTCTTAGGGTTTCTATTGCTGTGAAGAGACACTATGACCACAACAGCTCTTAATAAGTAAAACGTTTAATTGGGGCTGGCTTACAGTTCAGAGATTTAGTCCACTGTCATCATGGCGGGAAACATGGTGGTGCACATGTAGACGTGGTGCTGGAGAGGTGGCTGAGAGTTCGAGTCCAGATGGGCAGGCAGCAGGAGGAGAGCGTGAGACCCTGGGCCTGGCTTGAGCTTCTGAAACCTTAAAACCCACCCTTAGTGATACACCTTCCTCCAACAAGGCCAGACCTCCAAATAGTGCCATCCCTATGACCCTATAGGGGCCATTTTCATTAACAGTCAGAGGTCAGGTACACCAGTCTGGTACTTTTAACTCCTGTTGAGTATTTAGATAAAATTTGGGCAAAACCCAAACACTTCAAAATAAACTTTGACAGAGAAACATTTTAACCAGTTCTTGTAATTGTTATCAAGAGCAGATTGATAGCTCCATTCATTTAAGCAGAGGTTTAATATCCATGCATTGGGCTCTGACTTGAATAGCATACATACCATCTCTATGTCTCATCTTTTATAAACTTTAAATAACTTACTCAGATCCTCATAATGTGAATATGCATTCTAGTTTTCTCTTACATTTTGAAACATCCAGCCATCTTATTGTTCACACACAAATCTTTTCTAAAACAAAATGTTTTCATTTCTGTATCCTTCTAATATTTTTTCTTACCAGTTTCCTTTCTTAATACCATAAGACATAATCATATTAACAAATACATTTATCATTTGTTGTGAGATTTTCCTTGTAGAGCATGGGCCACTAAGCAGCGTTTATTCCCCCTGCATTTTTACCCAGGATGTCTTTCAGCTGCCATAGATGCACAGGTGGAGCCTCTGTCCCTAGTTCTTCCTGGCCTATATTCTCTAGCTCCTCTGACCAAATCACAAGGCAACATAAGATTTGGACAGAATTACATATAGCTAGCTGGGAGGAGAGACTGGCTACTCAGGAGAGGGTGACCACTCTTATTTTCTTTTTCTATGAAGGAACATCAACAATCAACAAACCCAGCTGTCACCACAATGTAACAGGGGACACATCCCTTCAAAGGGAGGGTATCTGAACGCTCCCCTATATGGATTTGAAAGCCTAGCAAGCCCCAAATCATTAAAAATATTCTCAGGGTTGAACAAAGAAAAACCCCCAAAAAGCCAACGCATCTCTGTAAGGCAAAACTTCTCTCTTGATCAAAAGGGTGTGCTCAGAAATGTAAGCACATGGGCCAGGAAGTACATTTGGCTTTTATTTTAAGGTAGGTGGTGACTGTGACTTTTCCCCATTGGCTGGGATCTGACATCACAGGATCTTTTTGGATTGGTTGACGAAAAGAATTAGAGCAAATGAAATGAGGGGAAATTGGAAGAGGTCTACCGCTTAAGTCACTCTGTGGAAGCAAGGTTTTTACGTAGTTATGGAGGGATTAAAACATTTGCATAAAACTTTTAAAAGGTGGCAGATATAAGATTTTACTATATTTGATAGAAAAGACTAGTATTTAACATTTATTAAACCTCATTCCTGTGCTGGCAGGGCATAAGTAGCCCTGAATACACCAAGTCGTGAACCCACTGTTTCAGGTTACATACACAGTTTTAGTTGTTCCATTATATCCTCTGATCTGGTTTACAGTTGACAGACAGGCTCCCAGTAGAGAGCTCTTTCTGTTCCTGTTCCCAAGACTCGGTGACCCTAACAGGGGTAGGGACACCATTCAGACCTGAAAGCTTTGGAAGATGTAGAAACATCCTAAGATACAGAAAGTCAAGGGTGACAGTATACATAACACATTCTAAGTCCCTCCTGTGTGTGAGTTCCAGGGCAGCCTGGGATACAAAGTGAAACACTGTTTCAAATAAGCCAACCGAAAGCATTCACTCATAGTCTCAGTCTAGAGGCTAAAGCAGGACAATCAGTAGTTGAAAATCCAACCACGGGAACTGGAGAGAAGGCTCAGTGGTTAAGAGTACTGGATGTTCCTCCAGAGGACCTGGGCTCAATACCCAGTACCCAAATGGCATCTCACAACTATCTGTAACTCCAGTTCTAGGGGATCTGACACCTTGCACAGTCATACATGCAGGCAAAACATCAATGCACATAAAAGTGATTAAATAACTATACAGAGATATCTAGATATCTGATTACATACCAGCTTGAGTCAAGACCTTGTCTCAAAACTTAAAAAAAATTAAGCTTGCAGCCTAGTTATTTACCCAGGGTATAGTGTATGGCAGCGGTATTATATCATGACACAATGTGTCACTCAAATTAAGGATTGTGGTCACATCAATCACAAGTCTTCAGAAGGTTAGCTATTGGAATCAATTACTCCCTTTCTGGCTGGGATAAAAGTAGCTGCAGGGAGGGTCATGTAGAGTCTACTTAGAACTCTTGCTTAGGAGTGCTGATTTCCAGGTCAGTGCAGGCTGTCTGTGCTAGTCTTTAGCCATGGCTGCGGTGTCCTCCAAAGCTGCTGGGTCTCTGCAGTGCTTAGGAAGGATAAAACAGCGGGCTTGTGATGAGGACAGTGCAAGTCACTGTGAAAGGGTCGCTTGGCTGACAGTCCCCCACTCCAAAGACCACCTTTGTTGTTGACTGTCTTCAGGGATCATGTGGCCCAGGCTGGCCTATAGCTGAGGATCACCCTGAAGTCTTGATCCTTCTGGCTCCAACTCCTAAGTGCTAATATGATAGGTAAGGCCACCATGGCTGGCTCCAAAAGTATTTTTTCAGAGAGCTATGAATTGCCTCTAGCAATTCCTAAGAGACAAGCTACCTGCTGTAAATAACAGATAAAGACAAGATCACAGGAAAGGAAGCTGAAGTGATTTACCTTTAGAGCTTTATAAGGGCAAGCCACAGGCTCATGGACAGAAGCCACCATGATGGGGATTGAATTGGGAGAGCATAGGAAAGAGCCACCATCTACAGCATGATAGGAACCCTGACGGGAAAAGAGACAGTTCAAATCCAAAGAACAATGGGAAGAGGGTATTACTTTCCTCCAGGTTAAGGTTGTCTGGGCATCAGAGGGGTTGTGCTTCTAGCTGCAATGGGGACAAAGAGAACCAAACTCTCTGAGAGCTGTCAGGTCACAGCTGGTCTCTGCTGGGGGCGTGGCCTGATTTTGGGGGGAGGGGCAGCAGCCAGAAGATCTGGGTTCTGATACCATCCTGAGCACCCCTTTGCCATCCCCTTTGTTTTGTTGATTTTTCTGTAAACTTTCCTGAGATTGGGACTCAGGTGGCCCTGGCTGACCTCAGCCTTGCAGTGTAGCACAGGATGACCTGCTCCTCCTGCCTCCGCCTCCCCAGGAGCTGGGATTGCAGATGTTGGGTCATTTCCCTTCACTGCCTTTCACCATTAGGATCTCCCTCCAGAGAGAAGTCCCAAGTCTCTTCCCTCTATCTCTTGAGGTGTATTAGATACCTGGCTTGTTATCTGTCCTGTTCCCCAACAGCCCTTTTCCTCCACACCTGCAGAGTATGCTGAAGATGCAGGTGTTGGTGTGGAATGGCAAAAGACTTCATAATCTCAAGAAGACCTGAAGCCGACTTGGAAGGGAGATGGTTATACGGTCACAGACCCCACACAGAGAAGGGTTAATTCATGGCAGGCAGGTCAATGGGAAGTCCAAGATTGGATAAAGTAGCAGAAGATAATGAGGGTCAAACCCAGCAGATGGTGATGCAGGCCTCTAGTCCCAGCAAGCAGAATAGTGTACAACAGTATTCCCTGCTCTTCTAAGGTAAGAGGGCAGGCAGCCTGGCATATGCAAAGGAGAACAAGAGACCCTGCCTAGGGAAAGGTAAAAGGCAAGATTTAATGCCCAGGGAGGTCCTGTGGCCTACACACATGCGCCATGTCATGTGTTGCCCCCATTTATACATAATACACAGAGATTAAAAGGAATGAAAATGAGCAGAAATTCTAAGAGAGCCTTTAATGGCATTTCATCGTCTCATGTGGCTATGCAGAATGGCAGAGGATTCACTATGCCCCCAGAGAAAGCAGTAACTCCTGATTCAGCTACCCAGTTTTCTGGCATGCAGGAGTACAGCACTGAGCTCCCAGCCACCCTTTCCGTAGTTTGGCAGAGGGAAACCACAGCGTCCTGCACATTAGGGTAGCACTCTGCCAACTATGTTTGTTCCTCAGCCCTAATGACCTTTCTTTAAGTGTTGAAGGTATGTAGGCATGCAGGCCTCAGTGCACATGTGGAGATCAGAGGACAACCTGGAGGAGTCAACTTGTTCTAATATGTGGGTCTTAGGGATAGAACTTGGGTCATCAGGGTTTGCCCGCTGAGCCATCTTTCTGGCCCCTAGTATCCTTTCTTAATAACAACCCCTCATCTTTGTCTCCAGGAGGCGTGTTGGTGTGACAGGTAGTGACCAAGTCATGAGGTCCCAGGACCTCTGACTCTTGTAGTCACGTTGCCAGTCCCCCACCAAGAGGATCTCCACAGAAAGAGGAGAATACCCAATAGTCTCTGAGTTTCTATTTCTCAAGGCGAATTAAGACATTTTGGCTTATCACATTTCCTATGCCCACAGCCCCTTTCTGAGACAACTGTCCTTATGAAGGATGCAGAAGCTGAAGGTGGGTTGGTAAAGATCTTACAACCCCAGCAAGGGATAGAAGGAAACTTGGAAGGAAGATGGTTCTACAGTCACAGATCCCACCCAGAGAGGGAGTGGCCCATGGCTAGGTGGGGCCAAGGGGAAATACTCAGGTCGTACTAAGTAGTAAAGCACAAGTTAATGGGAGAAGACACAGTGCTCTCAGTGTCAGGAGCCTGGCGCAGGAGAATCACAAGTTCAAGGTCAGTAGGCTACCTGGAAAGGTACAGAATAACCCGGGCTCTTACAACAACAAAAGTAGAATATGGAGAAAGTCCGAGGTCAAGTCTTTGCTGGCGTTGCTGAGGAAAAGGCACACCTGGGCACAACAGATTGTTCAGCATTGGCAAACTAGAACAGTTAAATGACTTTGGGTACATGAGTGGTATCTGGTTGCCTGACACCTGGCCCTGGGTGAGTTAGGGGAAGAGAAAAACTGGTTTGAGTGTGAGACTTAAATCAGGAAGTTGTTGGGAGCACAGCCTCAGGATTGGTTGGTTTGTTCAGGATAGCTACGCCCCTGGTAGAGAGCGTTTTTTGGTTGGTTTTTTTGTTTGTTTGGTTTTTTTTTTTTTTTTGTGGCCCCAAACAATGACCTACCCTAAAAGCATAAGTCTCCCCCAAAGCCTTCAAGCTTTGGGGAATGCCAAAACATCCTAAGATTCAGAAAGTAAGTTGGATGTGGTTCTATCCACCTGAAAACCCACGCCAGGCAGGAGGCTTGCTGCAGCTCAGCTGGGTTAGAAAGTGAACCCCTGTCTCAAAATACAGAACAGAGCTGTACATGGTGGCACATGCCTAGAGTCCCAGCAGTCTGGAAACTGTGGCAAAGTGACTGCCAATGAGTCCAAAGCCAGGCTGTTCAATGCGATGAGTTCCAGGCCATCCAAGGATACCTAAAAAAGAGGGGGGTGGGTGTTAATAAAAGTTAGTTTGGTGCAATACCACTTTTGGGTATATACCCAAAGGATGCTCAATCGTACCACAAGGACTTGTGCTCAACTATGTTCATAGCAGCTTTGTTTGTCATAGCCAGAACCTGGAAACAACCTAAATGCCCCTCAACCGAAGAATGGATAAGGAAAATGTGGTACATTTACACAGTGGAGTACTACACAGCAGAAAACATAATGTCTTAAAATTTGCAGGAAAATGGATGGAGCTAGAAAACATTATTTTGAGTGAGGTAACCCAGACCCAGAAAGACAATTATCACATGTACTCACTCATAGGTGGGTTTTAAACATAAAGCAAAGAAAGCCAGCCTACAAACCACAATCCCAGAGAACTTAGACAACAATGCAGACACTAAGAGAGACACAGATCTAATCTACATGGGAAGTAGAAAAAGACAAGATCTCCTGAGTAAATTGGGAGCATGGGGAACATGGGAGAGGGTTGAAGGGGAGGGAAGAGGAAGAGAGGGGAGCAGAGAAAAATGTAGAGCTCAATAAAAAAAATAAAAAATAAAGAGCGAAAGGCAAAAACAGTTAGCTGGGTGTAGTTTAGGGTCTGCCTGTAATACTAGCATGTGGAAGGCTGAGTCAAGAAAATCATGAGATCATTAATTTTTCTGTTGTTTTGTTTGTTATATCAAGGTAATGTCTTATAGCCGTAGCCCAGACTGGCTAAAAGTTACTATGTAAGCCATAGGCTGTGGCCTCAATGCTATATGAATTCCTTCTGCCTCAGCTTTCTAAGTACTGGGATTTCAGGCTTGTGGCATTGCATCAAGCTAGAATTTCAAGTTTAGCCACCCTGAACTATGCATTCAAATAATACCACCACCATGCCCCTGCCTGCAATTAACTAGTCTGTAGAAATACCATTAAAAAGAGGCAGAGGAGCAAGCACAGCGGACAACCCAACTGAGGAGGCTTCTTTTTAGCTGTCTCTTCAATTATTAAACAGATGCCTGCATAATGGACTAGAATAGAGACCTCATTTAAACCTACACAGTCAGTAACGTGATTTTTGGACAAGATGCCTGAATATACCCTGGGGAAAAGATAGCATCTTTCAGCAGTGCTGGGAAACAGGTTCTGCCCATGTTGACAAATGAGACTACATCTGTGTCTTCTCTCCCTACCCACAGTGAACCGAAGAGCCTAATGCAGGACTAACTCTGAAGCTATCAAGTAGGATACACATGATAAGACATGGGCCAGGACTTTCTGAAAAGGACTTTAGTCATTCAGAAATACTGCTAGCAATTAACATGATTGCAGAAAACCAAACAGCTTCTTTACTCCAAAAGCAGTAACTGAACCAAGACAGCCTGCAGAATGGGAGAAAATCTTTGCTGGCTGCACAACTGACTTGGGATTTAGATTTACGATATATACAACTAATTCAAACAACCCAATCAATGAAAGTGCTAATGAAATTATCAGCCAGTTCTGAAAAGATACAGCTAGCCAAAAAAGCATGAGAGGGGTGTGGGTGTGCTTTCAAATCAGAGTTTGGGGGATTGCGGTAGCTAGCCTTCAAGACAGTTCCTACCAATATCACTTCTGGCTGCCACACCATTACCAAGTTCCCTCTCCCTCTGTTCAGATTGATCTGCGTGATCTGTCACAGAATGACTACTATGTGACTTTAAGATGGGTTCAAAGGACACAATGGTAGATATCTTGTCCCTCTCATCTCTTTCAAGGGAAGAGAAGAAATCACGCTGCTTTTTGGACTTTTAGAGACTGAGTAAATAAGTATGTAGGGGTAATTTATGGCACAGGAAGAATAAAATAAGTTAAACTGTATTTCAAGCATCATATGAGCATGAGGACTGGCCAGTAAAAATTTTGTTTACTTGCTACCAAGCAACACTTATGATGTCATCAGGATTAGAACCCTCACTAGGTAGATCCTTACCTTCACAGTGACAGTTAGCTCAGATTCAGCTTGACGTGGCAGGTGAGCACACCTACTTTCATTCTCTCCTCCTCCTTTAGATTTGGCGATGCTGGGGGTCCAACCCAGGGTCTTTGCCTAACGTAGGCAATCAGTGTACCATTGAGCTACATCCCTGCCTCTTCTACTTCAAAAAATATTTTTCTTCCTTTCAATTTTCTGACACAAGGTATTACTCTATAGCCCAGACTGGACTAGAATACACAGTGTAGTCTACCCTAAGTCAGTGTTCCTTCTGCCTCAGTCTTCCAAGTGCTGGGATTACACAAGTGTACCACCACACCTGGCTTGCCTTCATCATTTTCCCAAAGGGGAATAACTAAGAGAGCCACACTGAAACCGACTCTTGCTATTCCTTGAATCATCTAAGACATCTTACATGGTGAGGTAATTTCCAGTTAACTGCCAGAAGGAGTGGGTTCTTCCAGTTTCTGTCCTTTCAGGCTTGAGGTCTTAATGTCAGTACAGGGGACAAAGGTCATATTATTACAAGCTTGTTAAAAAACAAACAAACAAACAAAAAACCCCAAACTTTTTTTTTCATGTAACTACACAAAGTTTCCAGCAAAGCTTAAACATGAAAACTTAGCCAGGCATGTTAGCACAACTCTGTATTCCCAGCATTCCCAGCACTTAAACAGGATGGAAGATTAGTGGTTTCAAGGCCGACTCCCCCTACATACAAGTTTAAGGCTAGCTGGGCTAAAGGACATCCAGTCTGGGGGGGGGGGGGCGGGGAAACCCACCACCACAAAGGAGCCTGAGCATGGTGTCTCAGCCCTGTAACTCCAGCATTGTGAGGCAAAGCCCAGAGCAGCACAAATGTAGGGCCTGTTCACAGCAGGAGCTTGTGTCAGATATAAATGAGGGGGGATGTAAAAAAAACTGTAGTTTTAGTACCATTATAATAGTGGGTCCTTAAATAACGTCAGTTTTGGTCAGGGTTTAGAAAAGTTTATTATATTCACGCACACACACAAGCACACGTTGGTGAATAAGTATGAAGTTTTACTTAACCTGTGCCACGATCCTTCATTTGGGAAGGAGATCTGGATGTTACCTAACTTGCAGGTTCCAAGTGACATTAAATACGCTGGCAGATTTACAGCAGGTTCTCAGGAACTCGTACCCCGGGTTGTGATCTCCTTTGGTGAGCTCTGATCCTTTAGTCTTGGCTCCCAGGAGATTTGGTTCAAATTAACGTGCACCAATTGTCTTTTTTTTTTTTTTCTTTCAGATCGATATTACTCGGCTGTCAAGTCAGCGAATCTGTCTGTGCGTCCGTTCCGGATAGGTTTTTTTTTTTTTTTTTTTCTTTTGGTTTTGGTTTTTTGTTGTTGTTTTTTGTTTTGTTTTGTTTTGAACTGAGGTGAGCTGGAAACACATTCTCCAACACGTTTCGCGCTGTCCTTAGCTAGAACCGCAGCTGCAGCTACCTAGATTCACATCCCGGTCCCTTCACCATCTCCAGGGCCTGGGTCCGAGGGGATTAGGCAATAACGGGCAAGAGGGTCCACAATTCCCGAAGCATCCCTGTATCTGAGCTCCCAGAGGCAGGAGTTGTCCGTTAGTAACGCCCATTGCGCGCGGGATGCAGGGACGGCTCGCAGGCGCAGAGAGATTGCGCACCCACTCGGCACCCGTAGGATGGGGGCTGGGCGCGGTAACAGGAAGTGTCCCCTCTCAAGGCGGAAGTTCCGCATTGGACTATTGCGGCTGGTGGAAATAGAACTTTCGCCGGTTCCGCCCCTTCCACTTCCGGTAGGGAAGACTGGTTTGGTCACGCATGGGCAAAAAAAATTGCCTGGAATATTTTAGTGGTGTCGTTTTGGGCGGCAACCAAGGGTAGCATTAGATCTGGCGACCATACTCCTGCCGCCCTTGCAGACTCTTTAAGAGAGCCCAACTCCCATTGACTGTGACACCTTTTTTTAGTCTTTCTGCTCAACCCAAAAGTAAGCTCTGTGTCTGGAATGCCCTCCTAGCTTATATTCCTGAACACTACACATCCATGTAATATATATATAGGAACCACCTGAGTTTGATTCTTTTTTCTTAGTCCAACATAATGAGTAGGGAGTCTGGTATAGTGGCCCATGTCATTAATCCCAGTACTAGGAATTGAAAGCAATTGAGTCAAGAGTTGTAGATATTCTGAGGTATATAGCCCATTTGATGAGAGCTTGGGTTGCAGTTTCAGAAAGAGGGAGAGAGGAAAGAAGAGAGGAGGAAAGGGGAAAAAATGAAATGATAAGTAGGTGACAGGTCCCTGGCATGCTATTCGCTAGTTATCTGGATCCCCAAATTCAAACTAGTATGAGCTATCTCTCTGTCTTGAGAGTCATAAGCTTATGGTTCTGGGCCCTGACCCTAACCCATAATTAATAGTCTTCATACTATCACCTTGGGACTGTCAATATAAAAATTAAATGATAGCAAAAGATTTATGGGCCTGTTGCAAAATTATGGAGTGAAAGGATGGTAGCAGCCTACTTCTAAACATTAGCCAAGCCTAGTGAGGTATTCGTGTTTGTGATCGGAACACATGAGGGGTAAAGATGGATGAAGGAAGAGGCCATCAACTACACAATCAGGGCCATCCTGGGCTACATGAAACACTATCTGAAAAAGCTTAGCCTAACAGGTTATTTTCTAGATCTAAGTGTGTATGATCACTATTATAGTGATCGTGACATAGGCCGTAATGCAAGTGCAGGGGTATTATAATAATCATGACCTAGCCCATAATGCAAGTGATGGATTGAGTTTCTATCAAAGGCCTGGGAGATGAATAGGACAGTGACATCCTCCTCTAGCCCTGCTAAAAATGGCTTCAGGGTCATCTAGAGTTTACTTCAACCTGTCTTGTATGGGAATGCTACTTTCTAAGGGCTTTGCAGGCTATTTAGATAGTTTGTAACTATCACAGGTCTTCAGTGATGCTGCAGTGGTCTTCTGGAGCTGCTGGAGTATCTTCAAAATGACTGTAGTGTTGACAGGATCAGAACTGCCATGAGGGCAGTACATCTTGTCAACAGTAAGGGGTTGCTTTACTGGCAGCTCCCTATTCAACAGAGATACCATTCTCTGTTGGGTTTTTGTCTAGATAGGGTGTCATGTAGTGCAGGCTGGCCTATAGGGGATAACAGCCTTGAACTCTTCACCTTCTCATGTTATCTCCCAAGAACTTCATTTACATGTATGCAAAACACATAAAGAATTATAAATATATTTTCATTAATATGTCATTTTTGTCCAATGACACCTGAAACAAGCTACCAACAGAGGCCACCTACATTCTTACATCTACTTTTACACAGGCAGTTCCATCAAGTGAAAAAAATCCTTTGGTCCCAGGCACAGAGACTGACACTCGGTGTTATATTGTAATCAACTAGCTTAACCCAGAAGTCATAGAATGAAAAGCACAAGGACATCTAAAACATAGTCCTGTTTTAAGGAGTATATTACTTAAAGAATTACAGAACTTAAGGGGGGAAGCAGGCAACACATGAGCTGAAAATAGCGTTGGAAATCAGACACACCTGTTAATAATGTCAAGAGTGCTGGAAAGAAATGGGCCCATGCACAAAATATTCATGTGATATTAGTAAACCAAGGGTGGTGGCTGGGGAAATGGTTCATTCAATGAAATAATTTATAGTATAAGAAAAGAGGACATGAGAGCAAATCTCCAGTGCCCATGCAGAAGACAGGCATGGGTCCTCATGTCTGGAAATAAAGCAAAGTGGAACAAAACCAGGAATAAACAAAATAGTGAGCTTCAGATTGGGTGAGAGGGTCTCTAAAAAAATAAGGTGTAGAGAAATAAAGGATGGCATGCAGTGTCCGACTCTGGCCACATCATTCATGGAGTGTATGCATAGGGACACAGGTGCACATACACAGGAAAGAGATAGAAGAAGCCAAGGTTTCATCCACAGTAAGCAAACATGACACAAACTGGGCAGCAGGAGCAGAGCTGTGTCTCAGATTCGTGCTGCAAAGCCTGATGGCCTGAGTTTGATTCCTGAGCCCCAAATGGTAAGAGGAGAGGACCAACTGTTGCCAGTTGTTTCTGACCTCTGGATATGTACTGTGGCATGTGCGCACACATACATATGCATATACACAAAAATTATAAAACAATTTTTAAACGATGAGTGATGTGACAGATTTAAGATACTTACTAAATTTTTAAATATTTGTCTCTAGGAGGCTTGTTGTGTGTGGACAGTAGGGACCAATAACATCAGGTCTCAGGACCTCTGGCCCTCGTGGTCAAGTCCGTTACTGGACCCACACCAAAAAGCTCTCCCCTGCAGTGGTTTTCTTCAGAGCTTCCCAAGTCACCACCATCTACATCTCGAGGTGAGTTACACACTGGGCTTAGCATGTGTCCTAGGTGCCCTAATGATCTTTTGTAGACATTGGCAAGTATAGTTAGCATGTCTGTGTCAAGAAGTGGGAAGGAAAGACCTCAGAGCTGCAGGGGAGGAGATGAAGAACACTTGGTAGACAGTTATGGAGTCACTTGACAACCCAAAGAGACGGTACCTGAAAGGCAGGGAAATCCACGGTTGAACTGAAAGGGTACAAAGGTAGTGTGTGGTAGTGTGGGTTTAGAATTTTGACATTCAATGGCTGCAGGCAGAAGGTGTACGAATTTCAGGACAGCCTGGAAAATAGAGAATGTTCCAGGCTTGGCTGGACTTTCGAGCAGAGGGGATGGAGAATATGGGTGAGATGGCTTAAAGCACATAAAGTCCTTTCATAGCACGCTCGAGCGCGTTAAGTCCCCAGCCACATGGAAGAGCTGAGAGTGCTGTAGACTAGCACTTGTATGGTGAGACATAGGGAAGGGAGATAATCTGCAATCCTCGATGCATCTAGCCTAAAGTGAAAACTAGAAAAGAGACCTGATTCAGAAAAGTTTATCAGTGAGGACCAACTCCAGTGGATGTTCTGAGGCATCTGTTAGTGGAACCACGACATATTAAAACTTCACAAAGTGTACAAAAATGACCTCAGACTTCAATGGACAACATTGAATGGCATTTTATGGGCGCTTGCATCTATGACAGATTACTAAACTCAAGACACAAACAAAATGACATTGAATTAATGATCAAACTGTCTCCATCTTTGGAAGTGATAGGCTTAAACACATGGGCTACATGTCGCATATGTTCATGAATAGAGAGGAAGAAATGTTTTTGCAATGTGGTAAGCAAGCACTAAATACACAGACATTATTCTACTTGGGACATCTGTTCTGACGGAACAATATTACAATAATGTGTGTGGTCTAGGGCAGGAAAGGAATGCTAATACACAACAAAGGAGCTGGGAAAATCACAAAAATGAACAAGAATCAACATAGCATAATAAGGGTCTAGATGATGAAAATCAAGAGTAAAGAAGAACACTAAAATAATAAACCCTCTGATCCATCTTTCTGGTAAATTCAATTCATTAACAATGACCATGAATGTTTCACATAGGAGGCTCATCGGTGTGCCCGGCCAGTAGGACCTTGGCCATCAGGTCCTAGGACCTCTGGCCCCCTGGGCCAAGTCCATTACTGGCCACCCACCTATTGGAGATCCCTTGCAGGAGGAGACTTCCACAAGCCTCCGAAGTCATTCCCCCTATCTGTAACGGTAAGTAGGATACTTGAATTACCATTGGTGCCCTGTACTCCCACCCCGAATCATGCTTAAATACCTCAAAGGTATCATAGTTACAGTAGTGAAAGAATGATGGTAGAGACCTCACAGCCCCAGGAGATTCAGAAGATACCTGGAAGAAGGATGGTTCTACGGCCACAGGTCCACATACAGAGGAACAGCATATGGTGCTAAACATGGGGAAGAAGAAATGGGATGGATCGAAAGAAGTAGATGACAAGAATGAGGGACGAAATACCATGTGCTGAAAGGGATGGGGGCATAAGATGCTAAGGTGAAGAGACTAAAGATTTTGCTATTTATTTAAGATGTCCCAGGCTGACCTGGAACCTGGGCAGTGGAGGACAGGGAGTGCTGAGGAGATGGCTTATTGGGGAAAAGGCATTGGGCCTGCAGAGTGAGGATATGAGATCGAGGCCCAACAACACAGGCAAAATTGAGGAAGTAGCGTGGGTCCGGCTCTGTGGGCTTCTGTGGCCACCTGGGTTGTAGAGATGGTCCAAGCAGTCTGGAAGCTCATAGTGCAGCAGGCTGGGAGAGCAGAATGGGGAAAAGGCACTGGATCAAAAAGGGGGAGGGCTGGGAGCACATCCTATGATGCCTGGTGTCCTCCAATTGCACACATGAGACATGTTGCGCCTGCTCACAGGCGAGTGTGTGTGTGTGTGTGTGTGTGTGTGTGTGTGTGTGTCCACTCTTCAGGAGACACACAGGCAAGTACAGAGAACGACATGGGGCAGAGCAGGAGGACTTTCTGAAGGAAAGCCTTTAACGGCAGGCACTCCATGGTGTCACGAAACACGTAGGATGACCAGGGAAGCACTGTGTCACCCAGGAGGACTTGAAACTGCTCTGTCTGCTACCTCCAGCTTTGGGAGTGCCAGGATCACAGGCCTGAGCTACCACTTGGCTTTCTGTGCTAGGATGGAACTCACGGCTTCCTAACATGCTTGACTAGCACTCGGCCGACTGAATTTATTCCCTATTGACTGTACACATGCTTTTATTAAAGACGTGTGTATCACATGGGTTGTTTGAAGTGTACACCCAGCAACTGTATACCATCACAGAAGCGGGTGGGACTGAGGACAAGTTGTGGGTGTCAGTTCTCCCCTATGAAGAGTATCCAAAGATTCTCAAATGTTCATTCCTCGTGAGAAGGCAGGAAAAGAATTTATCAAGAGAAACCCTAGGTAAAACACCAATAACAATTTATGACAAGAGTCATGATTTTCTTTCTAGGACGCACATCCCTTCCCTGGCTAGCAGCCATTTAACATTGCTCCTGTGACAACCACTGGTGTGCCTGGCCAGTAGGGACCTAGGACATCAGGTCCCAGGACCGCTGACCCTCTGGGTCAGGTCCACTTCGGGCCTCCCCACACCCATTGGAGCTCCAAGCCTCCCAAGTTACTCCCCCTGTTTCTTGAGGTGAGTTAGAGTCTTGGCTTATCTTCTGTCCTGTAGCCTTCTCGGCTCTGCCTGAGATACCTGCAGGGTGCTGAGGGTGAAGGTGTAGGATGCGGGAAGTTAAAGGCCTGACGTTCCAGGGTGGGAACCTGAAGCAGCCTTGGATGTACGATGCTCATATTTTCCCGTATCCACCTAGAGAGGGGATGTTGAACATGGGAGCCTCTGGTGAGATCAAGTGGCAAAAGAAGAAAAAGTAGCCTGAGTGTGAGTGTAAACTCAGTGAGTGTGTAAACTCAGTCAGTACACAGGAGGCTCACGAGAGACCTTGCACCGTTGCTAATCACCTGGGAGAGATAGGATGGTCCAGGGGACCCTGCACAAACAAAAGAGCAATAGGGCGAGCTCAGAGGAGATGGCAGGATGCTTTCCCAGTGAAAGGGAGCATGAGGACCTGTGTTGGGTCCCAAGAACACATGTCAGAACTGAAGGCAAACACCCTGGGACTCCTGTCATGCCTGTGGTGAGATGTTAGGCAGAGATAGGCGACAACCTTGACGTTCCTGGACCAGTTAGTGCTCAGGCCTGTGCTGAGGATGACTTGAGATCCTGCCCCCAGGAAGGGAGAAGGTAAGGACCAACAATTTAGTGTCCTGTGTCCTCTGCAAAGGACAGGAGAATGTGCTGCATACAGTGTGTTTCTGTATCTCCTCTCTCTCTCTCTCTCTCTCTCTCTCTCTCTCTCTCTCTCTCTCATTTCTATCTCTCTTCTTCCTCTCTCTCTCTCTCTCTCTCTCTCTCTCTCTCTCTCTCTCTCTCTCTCTCTCTCTCTCTCCCCTTCACTTCCTCCCCACCCCACCCCTTCTCATCTCTCCCATTAAGGCAGACAAAAATGCTAAAATGAATGAGACGGAGCAGAGATTCTAAAGAAGTGCCTGCAATGGCCTGTAGTCAGTTAGGAAGTCCAAGTACTCGCAATGTCTCCAAGAATCTAAAGGCTCCCCGATCCGGCTGCCTCTGACATTGGAAATCTCTGGGGTTTGAGGCCTAACCTACCATGTGCCTTTTTTTGTAGTAGAGGAAAGCACCCCAGTGGTTTCATGGCTTCATGTATGCCAGGACTGTGCTCAACCGATCCAGTCTATTGCTTGGTGCTAAAATCCAATCTTATCTTTATTTTTGAGTGTGTGTTTGTCTGTGTATGGGCGGGATTTGTGTGTCACGTGTGCATTCGTGCCCTCATTGGCATGACATGGGGGCACTTGGCCAGGTCAGAAGACAAGATGTGGGTTTCAGTTCCCTTCTCCCAATCCGAGTCTTCGTCCTCAGGCTTGGCAGGCAACACCTTCATCCTCCAAGCCCTCTTGCTGTTTCTAATAGATTCTGAAACATATTCTGCCCCTCTGTGTAATGAACATAGAAACAGAAACACCATGCAGCTAGATTAATACCATGAATCAGACGGTCACTTGCCAGATATGCTCTCTTGATGACAATCCTGCACCTTTCTCCTAGGAGGCTCATCGGTGTGCCCGTCCAGCAAGGACCCTAGGCCGTCAGGTCCTAGGACCCCTGACCCTCTGGGTCAGGTCCATTACCGCCCCCCCCACCTATTGGAGCTCCCTTGCAGAAGGAGACTTCTACAAGCCTCCGAAGTTATTCCCCTATTTCTTGAGGTGAGTGGGATGCTTGAATTATCACCTGTGCCTGGTCCCCACCCCTGACTCATGTCTGGACCTGTAGGGTACCACAGTTGCTGATTTTGTAGGTAGCATGGTAGAGACCTTACTACCCAGGACCTGCCCAGACATACCTGGCAGGAGGATGGCTCTACAGTCCCAGACCCCACACCTAGAAGGACTGCTTCCTGTGCTGGAGAGTGGGGAGATGACGTGGATGGATCATGAGGAGTGGAAGACAAGAATGAGGGCCAAAATATCTTGCGTTGAAGCGGTGGGAGCATGAATTGCCAAGACTCAAGAGGCTCACAGAGATTTATTGTTTATATATTAGCCTGGGAAACATAAGATGTCCCAGGCTGACCTGGAACCTGGGCAGTGGAGGACAGGGAGTGCTGAGGAGATGGCTTATTGGGGAAAAGGCATTGGGCCTGCAGAGTGAGGATATGAGATCGAGGCCCAACAACACAGGCAAAATTGAGGAAGTAGCGTGGGTCAGGCTCTGTGGGCCTCTGTGGCCACCTGGGTTGTAGAGATGGTCCAAGCAGTCTGGAAGCTCATAGTGCAGCAGGCTGGGAGAGCAGAATGGGGGAAAAGGCACTGGATCAAAAAGGGGGAGGGCTGGGAGCACATCCTATGATGCCTGGTGTCCTCCAATTGCACACATGAGACATGTTGCGCCTGCTCACAGGCGAGTGTGTGTGTGTGTGTGTGTGTGTCCACTCTTCAGGAGACACACAGGCAAGTACAGAGAACGACATGGGGCAGAGCAGGAGGACTTTCTGAAGGAAAGCCTTTAACGGCAGGCACTCCATGGTGTCACGAAACACGTAGGATGACCAGGGAAGCACTGTGTCACCCAGGAGGACTTGAAACTGCTCTGTCTGCTACCTCCAGCTTTGGGAGTGCCAGGATCACAGGCCTGAGCTACCACTTGGCTTTCTGTGCTAGGATGGAACTCACGGCTTCCTAACATGCTTGACTAGCACTCGGCCGACTGAATTTATTCCCTATTGACTGTACACATGCTTTTATTAAAGACGTTTGTATCACATGGGTTGTTTGAAGTGTACACCCAGCAACTGTATACCATCACAGAAGCGGGTGGGACTGAGGACAAGTTGTGGGTGTCAGTTCTCTCCTATGAAGAGTATCCAAAGATTCTCAAATGTTCATTCCTCGTGAGAAGGCAGGAAAAGAATTTATCAAGAGAAACCCTAGGTAAAACACCAATAACAATTTATGACAAGAGTCATGATTTTCTTTCTAGGACGCACATCCCTTCCCTGGCTAGCAGCCATTTAACATTGCTCCTGTGACAACCACTGGTGTGCCTGGCCAGTAGGGACCTAGGACATCAGGTCCCAGGACCGCTGACCCTCTGGGTCAGGTCCACTTCGGGCCTCCCCACACCCATTGGAGCTCCAAGCCTCCCAAGTTACTCCCCCTGTTTCTTGAGGTGAGTTAGAGTCTTGGCTTATCTTCTGTCCTGTAGCCTTCTCGGCTCTGCCTGAGATACCTGCAGGGTGCTGAGGGTGAAGGTGTAGGATGCGGGAAGTTAAAGGCCTGACGTTCCAGGGTGGGAACCTGAAGCAGCCTTGGATGTACGATGCTCATATTTTCCCGTATCCACCTAGAGAGGGGATGTTGAACATGGGAGCCTCTGGTGAGATCAAGTGGCAAAAGAAGAAAAAGTAGCCTGAGTGTGAGTGTAAACTCAGTGAGTGTGTAAACTCAGTCAGTACACAGGAGGCTCACGAGAGACCTTGCACCGTTGCTAATCACCTGGGAGAGATAGGATGGTCCAGGGACCCTGCACAAACAAAAGAGCAATAGGGCGAGCTCAGAGGAGATGGCAGGATGCTTTCCCAGTGAAAGGGAGCATGAGGACCTGTGTTGGGTCCCAAGAACACATGTCAGAACTGAAGGCAAACACCCTGGGACTCCTGTCATGCCTGTGGTGAGATGTTAGGCAGAGATAGGCGACAACCTTGACGTTCCTGGACCAGTTAGTGCTCAGGCCTGTGCTGAGGATGACTTGAGATCCTGCCCCCAGGAAGGGAGAAGGTAAGGACCAACAATTTAGTGTCCTGTGTCCTCTGCAAAGGACAGGAGAATGTGCTGCATACAGTGTGTTTCTGTATCTCCTCTCTCTCTCTCTCTCTCTCTCTCTCTCTCTCTCTCTCTCTCTCTCTCTCTCTCTCTCTCTCTCTCTCTCTCTCTCTCTCCCCTTCACTTCCTCCCCACCCCACCCCTTCTCATCTCTCCCATTAAGGCAGACAAAAATGCTAAAATGAATGAGACGGAGCAGAGATTCTAAAGAAGTGCCTGCAATGGCCTGTAGTCAGTTAGGAAGTCCAAGTACTCGCAATGTCTCCAAGAATCTAAAGGCTCCCCGATCCAGCTGCCTCTGACATTGGAAATCTCTGGGGTTTGAGGCCTAACCTACCATGTGCCTTTTTTTGTAGTAGAGGAAAGCACCCCAGTGGTTTCATGGCTTCATGTATGCCAGGACTGTGCTCAACCGATCCAGTCTATTGCTTGGTGCTAAAATCCAATCTTATCTTTATTTTTGAGTGTGTGTTTGTCTGTGTATGGGCGGGATTTGTGTGTCACGTGTGCATTCGTGCCCTCATTGGCATGACATGGGGGCACTTGGCCAGGTCAGAAGACAAGATGTGGGTTTCAGTTCCCTTCTCCCAATCCGAGTCTTCGTCCTCAGGCTTGGCAGGCAACACCTTCATCCTCCAAGCCCTCTTGCTGTTTCTAATAGATTCTGAAACATATTCTGCCCCTCTGTGTAATGAACATAGAAACAGAAACACCATGCAGCTAGATTAATACCATGAATCAGACGGTCACTTGCCAGATATGCTCTCTTGATGACAATCCTGCACCTTTCTCCTAGGAGGCTCATCGGTGTGCCCGTCCAGCAAGGACCCTAGGCCGTCAGGTCCTAGGACCCCTGACCCTCTGGGTCAGGTCCATTACCGCCCCCCCCACCTATTGGCGCTCCCTTGCAGAAGGAGACTTCTACAAGCCTCCGAAGTTATTCCCCTATTTCTTGAGGTGAGTGGGATGCTTGAATTATCACCTGTGCCTGGTCCCCACCCCTGACTCATGTCTGGACCTGTAGGGTACCACAGTTGCTGATTTTGTAGGTAGCATGGTAGAGACCTTACTACCCAGGACCTGCCCAGACATACCTGGCAGGAGGATGGCTCTACAGTCCCAGACCCCACACCTAGAAGGACTGCTTCCTGTGCTGGAGAGTGGGGAGATGACGTGGATGGATCATGAGGAGTGGAAGACAAGAATGAGGGCCAAAATATCTTGCGTTGAAGCGGTGGGAGCATGAATTGCCAAGACTCAAGAGGCTCACGGAGATTTATTGTTTATATATTAGCCTGGGAAACATAAGATGTCCCAGGCTGACCTGGAACCTGGGCAGTGGAGGACAGGGAGTGCTGAGGAGATGGCTTATTGGGGAAAAGGCATTGGGCCTGCAGAGTGAGGATATGAGATCGAGACCCAACAACACAGGCAAAATTGAGGAAGTAGCGTGGGTCAGGCTCTGTGGGCCTCTGTGGCCACCTGGGTTGTAGAGATGGTCCAAGCAGTCTGGAAGCTCATAGTGCAGCAGGCTGGGAGAGCAGAATGGGGGAAAAGGCACTGGATCAAAAAGGGGGAGGGCTGGGAGCACATCCTATGATGCCTGGTGTCCTCCAATTGCACACATGAGACATGTTGCGCCTGCTCACAGGCGAGTGTGTGTGTGTGTGTGTGTGTGTGTGTGTGTGTGTGTGTGTGTCCACTCTTCAGGAGACACACAGGCAAGTACAGAGAACGACATGGGGCAGAGCAGGAGGACTTTCTGAAGGAAAGCCTTTAACGGCAGGCACTCCATGGTGTCACGAAACACGTAGGATGACCAGGGAAGCACTGTGTCACCCAGGAGGACTTGAAACTGCTATGTCTGCTACCTCCAGCTTTGGGAGTGCCAGGATCACAGGCCTGAGCTACCACTTGGCTTTCTGTGCTAGGATGGAACTCACGGCTTCCTAACATGCTTGACTAGCACTCGGCCGACTGAATTTATTCCCTATTGACTGTACACATGCTTTTATTAAAGACGTTTGTATCACATGGGTTGTTTGAAGTGTACACCCAGCAACTGTATACCATCACAGAAGCGGGTGGGACTGAGGACAAGTTGTGGGTGTCAGTTCTCTCCTATGAAGAGTATCCAAAGATTCTCAAATGTTCATTCCTCGTGAGAAGGCAGGAAAAGAATTTATCAAGAGAAACCCTAGGTAAAACACCAATAACAATTTATGACAAGAGTCATGATTTTCTTTCTAGGACGCACATCCCTTCCCTGGCTAGCAGCCATTTAACATTGCTCCTGTGACAACCACTGGTGTGCCTGGCCAGTAGGGACCTAGGACATCAGGTCCCAGGACCGCTGACCCTCTGGGTCAGGTCCACTTCGGGCCTCCCCACACCCATTGGAGCTCCAAGCCTCCCAAGTTACTCCCCCTGTTTCTTGAGGTGAGTTAGAGTCTTGGCTTATCTTCTGTCCTGTAGCCTTCTCGGCTCTGCCTGAGATACCTGCAGGGTGCTGAGGGTGAAGGTGTAGGATGCGGGAAGTTAAAGGCCTGACGTTCCAGGGTGGGAACCTGAAGCAGCCTTGGATGTACGATGCTCATATTTTCCCGTATCCACCTAGAGAGGGGATGTTGAACATGGGAGCCTCTGGTGAGATCAAGTGGCAAAAGAAGAAAAAGTAGCCTGAGTGTGAGTGTAAACTCAGTGAGTGTGTAAACTCAGTCAGTACACAGGAGGCTCACGAGAGACCTTGCACCGTTGCTAATCACCTGGGAGAGATAGGATGGTCCAGGGGACCCTGCACAAACAAAAGAGCAATAGGGTGAGCTCAGAGGAGATGGCAGGATGCTTTCCCAGTGAAAGGGAGCATGAGGACCTGTGTTGGGTCCCAAGAACACATGTCAGAACTGAAGGCAAACACCCTGGGACTCCTGTCATGCCTGTGGTGAGATGTTAGGCAGAGATAGGCGACAACCTTGACGTTCCTGGACCAGTTAGTGCTCAGGCCTGTGCTGAGGATGACTTGAGATCCTGCCCCCAGGAAGGGAGAAGGTAAGGACCAACAATTTAGTGTCCTGTGTCCTCTGCAAAGGACAGGAGAATGTGCTGCATACAGTGTGTTTCTGTATCTCCTCTCTCTCTCTCTCTCTCTCTCTCTCTCTCCCCTTCACTTCCTCCCCACCCCACCCCTTCTCATCTCTCCCATTAAGGCAGACAAAAATGCTAAAATGAATGAGACGGAGCAGAGATTCTAAAGAAGTGCCTGCAATGGCCTGTAGTCAGTTAGGAAGTCCAAGTACTCGCAATGTCTCCAAGAATCTAAAGGCTCCCCGATCCAGCTGCCTCTGACATTGGAAATCTCTGGGGTTTGAGGCCTAACCTACCATGTGCCTTTTTTTGTAGTAGAGGAAAGCACCCCAGTGGTTTCATGGCTTCAAGTATGCATAGACTGTGCTCAACCGATCCAGTCTATTGCTTGGTGCTAAAATCCAATCTTATCTTTATTTTTGAGTGTGTGTTTGTCTGTGTATGGGCGGGATTTGTGTGTCACGTGTGCATTCGTGCCCTCATTGGCATGACATGGGGGCACTTGGCCAGGTCAGAAGACAAGATGTGGGTTTCAGTTCCCTTCTCCCAATCCGAGTCTTCGTCCTCAGGCTTGGCAGGCAACACCTTCATCCTCCAAGCCCTCTTGCTGTTTCTAATAGATTCTGAAACATTCTGCCCCTCTGTGTAATGAACATAGAAACAGAAACACCATGCAGCTAGATTAATACCATGAATCAGACGGTCACTTGCCAGATATGCTCTCTTGATGACAATCCTGCACCTTTCTCCTAGGAGGCTCATCGGTGTGCCCGTCCAGCAAGGACCCTAGGCCGTCAGGTCCTAGGACCCCTGACCCTCTGGGTCAGGTCCATTACCGCCCCCCCACCTATTGGAGCTCCCTTGCAGAAGGAGACTTCTACAAGCCTCCGAAGTTATTCCCCTATTTCTTGAGGTGAGTGGGATGCTTGAATTATCACCTGTGCCTGGTCCCCACCCCTGACTCATGTCTGGACTTGTAGGGTACCACAGTTGCTGATTTTGTAGGTAGCATGGTAGAGACCTTACTACCCAGGACCTGCCCAGACATACCTGGCAGGAGGATGGCTCTACAGTCCCAGACCCCACACCTAGAAGGACTGCTTCCTGTGCTGGAGAGTGGGGAGATGACGTGGATGGATCATGAGGAGTGGAAGACAAGAATGAGGGCCAAAATATCTTGCGTTGAAGCGGTGGGAGCATGAATTGCCAAGACTCAAGAGGCTCACAGAGATTTATTGTTTATATATTAGCCTGGGAAACATAAGATGTCCCAGGCTGACCTGGAACCTGGGCAGTGGAGGACAGGGAGTGCTGAGGAGATGGCTTATTGGGGAAAAGGCATTGGGCCTGCAGAGTGAGGATATGAGATCGAGGCCCAACAACACAGGCAAAATTGAGGAAGTAGCGTGGGTCAGGCTCTGTGGGCCTCTGTGGCCACCTGGGTTGTAGAGATGGTCCAAGCAGTCTGGAAGCTCATAGTGCAGCAGGCTGGGAGAGCAGAATGGGGGAAAAGGCACTGGATCAAAAAGGGGGAGGGCTGGGAGCACATCCTATGATGCCTGGTGTCCTCCAATTGCACACATGAGACATGTTGCGCCTGCTCACAGGCGAGTGTGTGTGTGTGTGTGTGTGTGTGTGTGTGTGTGTGTGTGTGTGTGTCCACTCTTCAGGAGACACACAGGCAAGTACAGAGAACGACATGGGGCAGAGCAGGAGGACTTTCTGAAGGAAAGCCTTTAACGGCAGGCACTCCATGGTGTCACGAAACACGTAGGATGACCAGGGAAGCACTGTGTCACCCAGGAGGACTTGAAACTGCTCTGTCTGCTACCTCCAGCTTTGGGAGTGCCAGGATCACAGGCCTGAGCTACCACTTGGCTTTCTGTGCTAGGATGGAACTCACGGCTTCCTAACATGCTTGACTAGCACTCGGCCGACTGAATTTATTCCCTATTGACTGTACACATGCTTTTATTAAAGACGTTTGTATCACATGGGTTGTTTGAAGTGTACACCCAGCAACTGTATACCATCACAGAAGCGGGTGGGACTGAGGACAAGTTGTGGGTGTCAGTTCTCTCCTATGAAGAGTATCCAAAGATTCTCAAATGTTCATTCCTCGTGAGAAGGCAGGAAAAGAATTTATCAAGAGAAACCTTAGGTAAAACACCAATAACAATTTATGACAAGAGTCATGATTTTCTTTCTAGGACGCACATCCCTTCCCTGGCTAGCAGCCATTTAACATTGCTCCTGTGACAACCACTGGTGTGCCTGGCCAGTAGGGACCTAGGACATCAGGTCCCAGGACCGCTGACCCTCTGGGTCAGGTCCACTTCGGGCCTCCCCACACCCATTGGAGCTCCAAGCCTCCCAAGTTACTCCCCCTGTTTCTTGAGGTGAGTTAGAGTCTTGGCTTATCTTCTGTCCTGTAGCCTTCTCGGCTCTGCCTGAGATACCTGCAGGGTGCTGAGGGTGAAGGTGTAGGATGCGGGAAGTTAAAGGCCTGACGTTCCAGGGTGGGAACCTGAAGCAGCCTTGGATGTACGATGCTCATATTTTCCCGTATCCACCTAGAGAGGGGATGTTGAACATGGGAGCCTCTGGTGAGATCAAGTGGCAAAAGAAGAAAAAGTAGCCTGAGTGTGAGTGTAAACTCAGTGAGTGTGTAAACTCAGTCAGTACACAGGAGGCTCACGAGAGACCTTGCACCGTTGCTAATCACCTGGGAGAGATAGGATGGTCCAGGGGACCCTGCACAAACAAAAGAGCAATAGGGCGAGCTCAGAGGAGATGGCAGGATGCTTTCCCAGTGAAAGGGAGCATGAGGACCTGTGTTGGGTCCCAAGAACACATGTCAGAACTGAAGGCAAACACCCTGGGACTCCTGTCATGCCTGTGGTGAGATGTTAGGCAGAGATAGGCGACAACCTTGACGTTCCTGGACCAGTTAGTGCTCAGGCCTGTGCTGAGGATGACTTGAGATCCTGCCCCCAGGAAGGGAGAAGGTAAGGACCAACAATTTAGTGTCCTGTGTCCTCTGCAAAGGACAGGAGAATGTGCTGCATACAGTGTGTTTCTGTATCTCCTCTCTCTCTCTCTCTCTCTCTCTCTCTCTCTCTCACTCTCTCTCTCTCTCATTTCTATCTCTCTTATTCCTCTCTCTCTCTCTCTCTCTCTCTGTCTCTCTCTCTCTCTGTCTCTCTCTCTCTCTCTCTCCCCTTCACTTCCTCCCCACCCCACCCCTTCTCATCTCTCCCATTAAGGCAGACAAAAATGCTAAAATGAATGAGACGGAGCAGAGATTCTAAAGAAGTGCCTGCAATGGCCTGTAGTCAGTTAGGAAGTCCAAGTACTCGCAATGTCTCCAAGAATCTAAAGGCTCCCCGATCCAGCTGCCTCTGACATTGGAAATCTCTGGGGTTTGAGGCCTAACCTACCATGTGCCTTTTTTTGTAGTAGAGGAAAGCACCCCAGTGGTTTCATGGCTTCATGTATGCCAGGACTGTGCTCAACCGATCCAGTCTATTGCTTGGTGCTAAAATCCAATCTTATCTTTATTTTTGAGTGTGTGTTTGTCTGTGTATGGGCGGGATTTGTGTGTCACGTGTGCATTCGTGCCCTCATTGGCATGACATGGGGGCACTTGGCCAGGTCAGAAGACAAGATGTGGGTTTCAGTTCCCTTCTCCCAATCCGAGTCTTCGTCCTCAGGCTTGGCAGGCAACACCTTCATCCTCCAAGCCCTCTTGCTGTTTCTAATAGATTCTGAAACATATTCTGCCCCTCTGTGTAATAAACATAGAAACAGAAACACCATGCAGCTAGATTAATACAATGAATCAGACGGTCACTTGCCAGATATGCTCTCTTGATGACAATCCTGCACCTTTCTCCTAGGAGGCTCATCGGTGTGCCCGTCCAGCAAGGACCCTAGGCCGTCAGGTCCTAGGACCCCTGACCCTCTGGGTCAGGTCCATTACCGCCCCCCCACCTATTGGCGCTCCCTTGCAGAAGGAGACTTCTACAAGCCTCCGAAGTTATTCCCCTATTTCTTGAGGTGAGTGGGATGCTTGAATTATCACCTGTGCCTGGTCCCCACCCCTGACTCATGTCTGGACCTGTAGGGTACCACAGTTGCTGATTTTGTAGGTAGCATGGTAGAGACCTTACTACCCAGGACCTGCCCAGACATACCTGGCAGGAGGATGGCTCTACAGTCCCAGACCCCACACCTAGAAGGACTGCTTCCTGTGCTGGAGAGTGGGGAGATGACGTGGATGGATCATGAGGAGTGGAAGACAAGAATGAGGGCCAAAATATCTTGCGTTGAAGCGGTGGGAGCATGAATTGCCAAGACTCAAGAGGCTCACGGAGATTTATTGTTTATATATTAGCCTGGGAAACATAAGATGTCCCAGGCTGACCTGGAACCTGGGCAGTGGAGGACAGGGAGTGCTGAGGAGATGGCTTATTGGGGAAAAGGCATTGGGCCTGCAGAGTGAGGATATGAGATCGAGGCCCAACAACACAGGCAAAATTGAGGAAGTAGCGTGGGTCAGGCTCTGTGGGCCTCTGTGGCCACCTGGGTTGTAGAGATGGTCCAAGCAGTCTGGAAGCTCATAGTGCAGCAGGCTGGGAGAGCAGAATGGGGGAAAAGGCACTGGATCAAAAAGGGGGAGGGCTGGGAGCACATCCTATGATGCCTGGTGTCCTCCAATTGCACACATGAGACATGTTGCGCCTGCTCACAGGCGAGTGTGTGTGTGTGTGTGTGTGTGTGTGTGTGTGTGTGTCCACTCTTCAGGAGACACACAGGCAAGTACAGAGAACGACATGGGGCAGAGCAGGAGGACTTTCTGAAGGAAAGCCTTTAACGGCAGGCACTCCATGGTGTCACGAAACACGTAGGATGACCAGGGAAGCACTGTGTCACCCAGGAGGACTTGAAACTGCTCTGTCTGCTACCTCCAGCTTTGGGAGTGCCAGGATCACAGGCCTGAGCTACCACTTGGCTTTCTGTGCTAGGATGGAACTCACGGCTTCCTAACATGCTTGACTAGCACTCGGCCGACTGAATTTATTCCCTATTGACTGTACACATGCTTTTATTAAAGACGTTTGTATCACATGGGTTGTTTGAAGTGTACACCCAGCAACTGTATACCATCACAGAAGCGGGTGGGACTGAGGACAAGTTGTGGGTGTCAGTTCTCCCCTATGAAGAGTATCCAAAGATTCTCAAATGTTCATTCCTCGTGAGAAGGCAGGAAAAGAATTTATCAAGAGAAACCCTAGGTAAAACACCAATAACAATTTATGACAAGAGTCATGATTTTCTTTCTAGGACGCACATCCCTTCCCTGGCTAGCAGCCATTTAACATTGCTCCTGTGACAACCACTGGTGTGCCTGGCCAGTAGGGACCTAGGACATCAGGTCCCAGGACCGCTGACCCTCTGGGTCAGGTCCACTTCGGGCCTCCCCACACCCATTGGAGCTCCAAGCCTCCCAAGTTACTCCCCCTGTTTCTTGAGGTGAGTTAGAGTCTTGGCTTATCTTCTGTCCTGTAGCCTTCTCGGCTCTGCCTGAGATACCTGCAGGGTGCTGAGGGTGAAGGTGTAGGATGCGGGAAGTTAAAGGCCTGACGTTCCAGGGTGGGAACCTGAAGCAGCCTTGGATGTACGATGCTCATATTTTCCCGTATCCACCTAGAGAGGGGATGTTGAACATGGGAGCCTCTGGTGAGATCAAGTGGCAAAAGAAGAAAAAGTAGCCTGAGTGTGAGTGTAAACTCAGTGAGTGTGTAAACTCAGTCAGTACACAGGAGGCTCACGAGAGACCTTGCACCGTTGCTAATCACCTGGGAGAGATAGGATGGTCCAGGGGACCCTGCACAAACAAAAGAGCAATAGGGCGAGCTCAGAGGAGATGGCAGGATGCTTTCCCAGTGAAAGGGAGCATGAGGACCTGTGTTGGGTCCCAAGAACACATGTCAGAACTGAAGGCAAACACCCTGGGACTCCTGTCATGCCTGTGGTGAGATGTTAGGCAGAGATAGGCGACAACCTTGACGTTCCTGGACCAGTTAGTGCTCAGGCCTGTGCTGAGGATGACTTGAGATCCTGCCCCCAGGAAGGGAGAAGGTAAGGACCAACAATTTAGTGTCCTGTGTCCTCTGCAAAGGACAGGAGAATGTGCTGCATACAGTGTGTTTCTGTATCTCCTCTCTCTCTCTCTCTCTCTCTCTCTCTCCCCTTCACTTCCTCCCCACCCCACCCCTTCTCATCTCTCCCATTAAGGCAGACAAAAATGCTAAAATGAATGAGACGGAGCAGAGATTCTAAAGAAGTGCCTGCAATGGCCTGTAGTCAGTTAGGAAGTCCAAGTACTCGCAATGTCTCCAAGAATCTAAAGGCTCCCCGATCCAGCTGCCTCTGACATTGGAAATCTCTGGGGTTTGAGGCCTAACCTACCATGTGCCTTTTTTTGTAGTAGAGGAAAGCACCCCAGTGGTTTCATGGCTTCATGTATGCCAGGACTGTGCTCAACCGATCCAGTCTATTGCTTGGTGCTAAAATCCAATCTTATCTTTATTTTTGAGTGTGTGTTTGTCTGTGTATGGGCGGGATTTGTGTGTCACGTGTGCATTCGTGCCCTCATTGGCATGACATGGGGGCACTTGGCCAGGTCAGAAGACAAGATGTGGGTTTCAGTTCCCTTCTCCCAATCCGAGTCTTCGTCCTCAGGCTTGGCAGGCAACACCTTCATCCTCCAAGCCCTCTTGCTGTTTCTAATAGATTCTGAAACATATTCTGCCCCTCTGTGTAATGAACATAGAAACAGAAACACCATGCAGCTAGATTAATACCATGAATCAGACGGTCACTTGCCAGATATGCTCTCTTGATGACAATCCTGCACCTTTCTCCTAGGAGGCTCATCGGTGTGCCCGTCCAGCAAGGACCCTAGGCCGTCAGGTCCTAGGACCCCTGACCCTCTGGGTCAGGTCCATTACCGGCCCCCCACCTATTGGAGCTCCCTTGCAGAAGGAGACTTCTACAAGCCTCCGAAGTTATTCCCCTATTTCTTGAGGTGAGTGGGATGCTTGAATTATCACCTGTGCCTGGTCCCCACCCCTGACTCATGTCTGGACTTGTAGGGTACCACAGTTGCTGATTTTGTAGGTAGCATGGTAGAGACCTTACTACCCAGGACCTGCCCAGACATACCTGGCAGGAGGATGGCTCTACAGTCCCAGACCCCACACCTAGAAGGACTGCTTCCTGTGCTGGAGAGTGGAGAGATGACGTGGATGGATCATGAGGAGTGGAAGACAAGAATGAGGGCCAAAATATCTTGCGTTGAAGCGGTGGGAGCATGAATTGCCAAGACTCAAGAGGCTCACGGAGATTTATTGTTTATATATTAGCCTGGGAAACATAAGATGTCCCAGGCTGACCTGGAACCTTGGCAGTGGAGGACAGGGAGTGCTGAGGAGATGGCTTATTGGGGAAAAGGCATTGGGCCTGCAGAGTGAGGATATGAGATCGAGGCCCAACAACACAGGCAAAATTGAGGGAGTAGTGTGGGTCAGGCTCTGTGGGCCTCTGTGTCCACCTGGGTTGTAGAGATGGTCCAAGCAGTCTGGAAGCTCATAGTGCAGCAGGCTGGGAGAGCAGAATGGGGAAAAGGCACTGGATCAAAAAGGGGGAGGGCTGGGAGCACATCCTATGATGCCTGGTGTCCTCCAATTGCACACATGAGACATGTTGCGCCTGCTCACAGGCGAGTGTGTGTGTGTGTGTGTGTGTGTGTGTGTGTGTGTGTGTGTCCACTCTTCAGGAGACACACAGGCAAGTACAGAGAACGACATGGGGCAGAGCAGGAGGACTTTCTGAAGGAAAGCCTTTAACAGGACTTCATAGCTTCATGTCCATCTTTAGTTGCCCATCTTTATCTCATATTTTTCTTATTGTCTCTTTGTGTTTCTGTCTCTCTTTTTTCTCTGTTTCTTTTCCCTACATACACACAAGCTCATCTCCATGTTTCTGTAGCTTTTCCTCCATCAGTGTACATAGTTGGTCACAAATCTCAGAAATTACAAAATTACATGTACATTTCAGTATGGATCCATTCATGGTCTTTCATTGTTCAAGTAGTCAAGTCAAGTAGGATCACCATGTTTTCTATGTGTCCCCATGAGCACAATCATCTGCCATTTCTTCAATACTAAGTGTGCATGTCTGAAGTACTGTATGTCCATTTTCCCATTTTGAGTACCAATTCATGACTTCTCTTGTTCTAAGTTAGCACTCTGCCAACTGAGTTCATTTTCTAATTCTAAGGTCTCTGCTTTAATTTTTTATGCATTGATTGTATATGCTGCCTTCTTAACACATCTAGGTAACATGAGATTTTTCCATCCATGTTTATTTCCTTTCTTCCTCTGGGTTCAGAAATCGAATTAGTGGTCAGACATGTAGGCTAGATCCTCTGTATGGTGAGGATCTAGATGACACCCAAAAAATTATATATACACATATATAATTATATATATAACACGATATACTTATCTATAATATATATGTGTGTGTGTATGTGCCTCTGTGTGTGTGTGTGTTATTTTATGAATGTTTTGCTTGCATGTCTGTCTGTTCACCACATGTGTGTATGGTCCCTGTGCAATTCAGAATAGGGTATCAGATCCGTTGGAAATGGTGTTACAGACAGGTGTGATCCACTGTATTGGGTGCTGAGACTGAAACTGGTACTCCCAATTCCCAAATTATCTCCCCAGGCTTTTCCAATATACTTTCTTAATGACAGTCTTGCATCTTTTTCTTAGGAGTTTGATTGGTTTAACAAGTCAGTAAGGACCTCGGTGTTCAGGTCTCGGGACCTCTGACCCTCTGGGTCAAGTCCATTGTCCCCTCTCATACCTGTTGGCATCTCCGCAGCAGGAGACTTCTCCAAGATTCTCACGCTACCCCCCATTTTTTGAGGTGAGTTAGATACTTGGCATATCTCCTATCCCTGCAGCCTCCTTTTCTAGAAACCTTGAAAAGTACAAAGGTATTGGAGATGGTGTGGTAAAGTTCTTCCAGCAGGGGTCCTGGAGGAAGCTTGGAACATGGTTCTATATTTCCAGATACCACCCAGAGATGGGCTGCAGTGTCACAGGGAAGTCCCAGGTTGCATGAGTTCACAGAAGACAAGAATCAAAGCCAAAAGCAACATATCTTGGTGTGGGGTTGTTCTCTCAACACTCTGATCTTGGGGAAGAGATTTTCCGTCAGAAGTCAGCCTGGGAAATAAAGAACATTCCAGGCTCTTCGAGTCTTGACGCATGTGAGACAGGAGGGTTTAGGAGATGGTTTGATGGTTTGCTAATCAAACATGAGGACCTGAGTCTGAGCCCCAGAGGAGCAGTGCACCCCCACTCCTCCATGGCAGCCTGTTGGGCAGAAATAGACTCTCTGGAAGCTTGTAGTCCAGTTCGTCCAGTAAACACAGTAGAAAACAAGACTTAGCATTTAATAAAAGGATGGGGGTCTTGTGGCCTCCATACTCACGTCGTGGTACCCACCCACCTGACTCAACACAAGCACAAAGATAAAAAAGAATGAACATAGCTTCCAAGAGAACGCCTATAAATGGCATTTCATAGTCTTGCTTAGCCATGTAGGGTGGTTAGGAACCCACTCTGGCCATAGGTGACCCTTTGAACCCCATCTCCAGCTGCCTTCACCTTTGGGATGCTAGGATTGCAGGCCTGAGCTACTATGTACAGTGTTGGGCTAAGTTATCACTGCACCAACTGAGTTTATCCCCCAGTCCTAATAGTCTGTCGTTCTTTAAAAACAATTTTGTATTACACTATGTATGTGCACCCAGGCATACATCATGACTCACCTGGGCAGATCTGAGAACAACTTGTAGTTGTCAGTTCTCCCCTTCCCACCACCACCACCCAGGGCTCAAGGGTCTGTGTAGTGTGAAGCGGCAGGGCTGTGTCCCGCCACCCGGCCGCGGGCTAGCTTTACACCCGAAATAATTACTCGGAAACTGTATTCTTTTAAAACACTGCCTGGCCCATAGTTTCAGCCTCTTATTGGTTAATTCTCACATCTTCCTTTAACCCATATTTAGTAATCTGGGTTGCACCACGAGGTGTGGCTTACCAGGAGAGATCTTAACCTGCGTCCATCTCGGAGAGGAGCAGCATGGAGACCCACTATGGCGACTGCCTGAAGCGTCTCCCCAACTCTACTTCCTTGTTCCCATAATTCTGTTCTGTCTACTCCACCTACCTAATTTTCTGTCCTCTTAAAGGGCCAAGGCAGTTTTCTTTATTAATTAACCAATGAAAGAAACATAGACAGATAACTCTCCTCCATCATTTCCCCTTTTTCTGTTTAAACAAAAAAGAAAGGCTTCAACTTTAACATAGCAAAATTACATATAACAAAACAGTTATCAAGCAAGTATTACAGTTACAATATTTAAATCTATTTTATCTTTTATCATAACTAAGGAAAGCTATAACTATCTATTTATTCTTCAACTCCATCAAAGACTCCAGAAGGATATAATGCTACCTAAGTAAACAAGAAATAAGTAACTTATAAAACTCTAGAAATGACAGAGACAACTCGCTGCCTGGACAGTCACCCAAAGTTCCTCTGTACCGTTGGGGCATCCATCTTCGGGCTTCAGGCCCACAGTATCCAGCAGACATTTCCATGAAGCAGAAAAATTCCAAAGACAGTTCAGTCACTTTCTGCTGTGTCCTGCAGAACGTCTCGCAGACTCTTTCACGAATCAGGAACCCCAAAAGGCCATCTCACCTTTAGGCAAGTTCAGCAGTCCTCTTTCTGTGGGTTCCTTGTGTCCAGTTTATGCAACAGTCCAGGCAAGAGCAGTTTCTTGCCCAAATGGCTAACAAACTCCATAAGTAGCCTCTTCGATGCCCATCTTCCTCTCGAAGTAGATTGGTGCTGCCAGGAGCAGACGTGTCTCATTGTCATGAAAAACCCTAAGTTATTAAAACATTAAATGCCATATTCTGCAGTCTTTGAAAGATATGAAGAATGTCTATCTAACTGAAATATATCTCTACATATCTAGAAAATCTAATAACATAACTACAAGCTTAACTATTATCAATGATTATCCATTAACAACCTATATTTCCTAATTATACATTACAGTTTTTAAAATGAACTACAATCACAATAGCTTAATCAAGATAAGAAATACATATACATATAACAAAATTGACCTTAAAATCTATACCAATGCAAATTCATATCTATATCATCTCCCCCTTTAAATGTAAAAGAACATTTATAAGCAATATTTGGGAAAATGGGCGCAGTTTTTTCTCTCCAAACTGCTTCCTGCTGAATGGGGGCGCTGTTATTTAGGTCTTTCATGGTGTAACCTGTGTGCTAGGTTCCTCTCAGCTGGCAGTTGAGTGAAGTAATTTTTTTTGAAGATGTTCACAGCAACCTTTCAGGAGGGCGTGGTCTATCATACCATATTGGGATAGAAGCAATCCACAGAGTCTCGTCCTCTGTGAAAACAAAAGAAGAAACTCTTTTCCAAAGCATCATGTTCTTAGATCCAAATCCTGAAGTCATACCATTAAAATGTCCATTTTGGTCTAGACTGGCAGCCCATATAATGAAATGTCTCTCTGTACTTAGCTCCTTTACAGTCAAAAAAATCAAAGAAAACACAACAAAATACATAATCCAGACTCTCTGTGAATTTTCCATTTTTATGTGGCTTATTTTTACTCTATCACTTTACTTCTTTTAATCTATAACTATCTGTACTCTGTCTCTTTAAAGACTTTAACCTTTTCTTTTTAAGGCATTAACTTTATTTTCTATATTTTTTTTCTCTCTTTTAAGCCTACGTGAGCCATTTAAAGGCCTTCTATGTCTGAATCTTTTCTATTGTGAATCTGTAATTTTTTACTATCCAGGAGCATTTCTTAAAAGGTTAACCACTTCTTAAAAACTTAAGTTGCGCCAGGTAGGGGTAATACGGTACCGCCTGTTTACAGCCAAGTCCAAACCTTAACTGCGCTGTTATCATGGTAATTACGATAGTTCCTGCCTGAGATCAGTACAGTTCAGCATGGCGGAGCAGAGCCAAAGCCGCTCCTGCCTCAGTCATTTGGTGCCCCTGAGCCGCACACAGTTCCAGGCACACAGCAGTCCACATTGGAGCCGCACTCAGCAGTTTAATTCTGAGACTGAGCGTGCAGCACAGAAACTCTTTTCATCCAAGTTACAGCCAAATCTGACACGCAGAGCACCACGCAGTCTGAAAACATCTCTATGGCGGCAGGAATCCGCAAATGCTGTCCCGCTCACCTAAGCCTGATTCCGCCATCTGCCCAGGTGCAGGCAGGGAGCAGTGAGCCATTGGCATGGTCTCAGAGAACTTTCTTTCCGATCCCAAGCGGGCAAGGTTTTTAAGTGGATTTAGTCACCACGTTGGAGCGCCAATCTGTAGCGTGAAGCGGCAGGGCTGTGTCCCGCCACCCGGCCGCGGGCTAGCTTTACACCCGAAATAATTACTCGGAAACTGTATTCTTTTAAAACACTGCCTGGCCCATAGTTTCAGCCTCTTATTGGTTAATTCTCACATCTTCCTTTAACCCATATTTAGTAATCTGGGTTGCACCACGAGGTGTGGCTTACCAGGAGAGATCTTAACCTGCGTCCATCTCGGAGAGGAGCAGCATGGAGACCCACTATGGCGACTGCCTGAAGCGTCTCCCCAACTCTACTTCCTTGTTCCCATAATTCTGTTCTGTCTACTCCACCTACCTAATTTTCTGTCCTCTTAAAGGGCCAAGGCAGTTTTCTTTATTAATTAACCAATGAAAGAAACATAGACAGATAACTCTCCTCCATCAGGTCTGGGTGATCCACTTAAGTGGTTCACTGTGGCAAAAGACTCTCTTCTGAGCCATCTCACTATATCTCAAATACAATAATTTTGGGATTACTTTCTCAATAATAATCTCACATTTTTGTCCCAAGGCTCATTGGTGTGCCCAGCCAGTAGTAGGGACCTAGATCAGCAGATCCCAGGACTTCTGACCCTTGAGGTCAGGTCCATTACTGGCCCCACCAAGAGAAGCTCTGCTGCAGGAGGAGGAATCTTGAAGATCAAGCCTCCCAAGTTACTTCCATATTTCCTGAGGTAAGTTAGACACACTGCTTATCTTCTCTCCCATACCCTCTCAGTTCCTTTCCTAGAAAGCAATGGTGGGTTAACAATGTAGATGTCGGCCGTGAGATCATAAAGATTTACAGTCACAGGAGTGGATATAAAGGAGGCCTGTAAGGAAAATGGTTACACAGTGACACATCTCACACAAACAGGGCAGAGATAGAGGGAAATCTCAGGTTGGATGAAGTGGCAGAAGAGAAAAATGAGGACCAATAGAAATCTGTGAACCTCCTGTGAATTCTCAGGCAGGAGAATTATTAGGTTGAAGATAGCTTAGGAAAAAACAGGAAGTTCCATGGTAACATGGATTCTCAAAAACCAGGAAGAAGGAGCATTGGGCAAGTGGCTTAATGGCCAAAGTGCTTGCCACTAAGCACGAACCTGGCTTTGAGTCCCAAGAAAACGGGAAAGCCCTGTGCAGAGCTCATGTCTGCACTCCCACTTCCCCTGTGGTAAGAGTATAGGAAACTATCTGGACTCTTGTACCTCAAACAAGGTGGATAGTGAGGACCAACACCCTAGGATGATGTGTCTTACACATGTGTGCAATGGCACAGCACCCTCATACCACACACACACACACACAGACACAGACACACACACACACACCTCAGATTCTTATGGAGAGTGTTTAATGGCATTTCCTAGTCTTGTGTAGCCATGTAGGATGGCCAGAGTCTCAGTATATCACTAGCCTGACATTGATCCCAGAGCCAGGTTCCTCCACCTTTAGGAATGCTAGGGTGATGGGCTTAATCTAATTTGTACCCTGCATTTAATGTTGGGGTGAGGATTTATGGCTTTCTGTACTCTAAGATAATACTCCACCACCTGAGTTTTTTCCCCGCTCTTAATGACATTTCTTTAATTAAAAACCTTTTTATTGAATTTATTATTCTCTGTGTGCATGATACTATGTACACATGCATGGCACAGGACAACTTTCTACTATGTAAATCTTGAAGGTCAAACTCATATAGTTATGCTGGGGACCCAAGCTTAACTTGAGTTTTTATCTGCTAAAATATCATGCAGGACCCAAGATCTTTTCTTAATGAAAAACCTTCTTCTCTTCTCCTAGGAGGCTTACTGGTGTGTTTGGCCAGTAGGGACTAGGTCAGCAGGTCCCAGGACCTCTGACCCTTGAGGTCAAGTCCACTTCCTGCCCCCAACCCATTGGAGCTTCCCTACAGGAAAATTCTCCAAGCCTCCCATACTACTTTCCCTATTTCTTGAGGTGAGTTAGATGTTCTTGGATTATCCTCTATCCTCTACCCACCCAGCACCTTTCCTAGACACCAGTAGTGTATTAAGGATCCAGATGCCTAAGGAGGTATCATGAAGAATCAGGAGGGAACAAGAAGGTCGTCTTGAAGGAAGATGGTTACACAGTCAGTACCATCTGGAAGTGGGTTTGCTGCATGCTAGGCAGGACCACAGGGAATTCCCAGATTGGATCAAGTGGCATAAGACAAGAAGTGTCCAAAGAGCATGTGGTGGTGTGGGCCTCTAATACCTGTTGACCGAAGTTTCTGTCCCACCCAGTCCTGCAGTCATTCAGTCCCAAAGAAATCACACAGAGGTCTACATTAATTATAAACTGATTGGCCCATTATCTCAGGCTTCTTACTAACTCTTATAACTTATATCAGCCCATTATTCTTGTCTATGTTAGCCATGTGGCTCAGTACCTTATTGGGCAAGGCAGTCACATCTTGCTTCCTCTGCATCTGGATCACGACTGCAGACTGAAACTTCCCTTTTCCCAGAATTCTCATCACACTGCTATACTTCCTGCCTGGCTACTGGCCAATCAGCATTTTATTAAAAATAATACAAGTGACAGGATGAAATACCATTGTCCCACAGCAAATACCAACACTCAGGAGCTCACATGGGGAGATTTAAGAGGTTGAGGTCAACTCTGGAAACATAGGACTCTAAAAAGGAGAGATGGCTAAATAGATAATGTGCTTGCCAGTGAGAATGAACCTGGGGTTGAGTCCCAGGACATGTAGAAGACCAATGGGTAGCATCTGTACTGCCAGCTTCCCTATGGTAAGATGGCAGTAGATATGACCAACTCTCTAGAATTTTGTGGGGCGGATAGATTGGCCTATGTGCCAGAGATTAAAAGCCTACCTCAAAAAGGTGGACACTGAAGAAATCCACCTAAGAATGACCTGTGTTGTACATGTGTGCTATGGCACATATCACCCTGACTCATATGTAGTATGTGTGTGGGATATACACACACTTGAAGGAAAACTACCTGATATTCTAAGGCAGAGCCTTTAATGGTATTTAATTCTTATGGAGAATGTTTAATGGTATTTTGTAGTCTCATGTAGTCAGTGACTCAGTATATCATTGAGGATCACTTTAAACTTGTGTTACAGATATCTCCACAATTAGGAAGCTAGTATTATAGGCCCAAGCCACCATATGACATTTATTTGATGCTGGGCATGGAACTCATGGCTTGATCCATGCTTGGCTAGCTCTCTACTAAGTGACTTTATCTCCAAGTCCACATGCCATTCACTTATATACTGTGTTTGTCATCACAAGTTCTGCATTGTGTTCATAAGGATATCTAGGGAACTTAAGGCAGTCAGTTCCCTCCACCATTTGGGCCCCAGGTGTTGAACTCTGATCATCAGTCTTGGGGCAAAAAGCTTTAACTGCGGCAATATCCTGCCAGCCACTCATGCATTCTTAATGACAAACTCACATCTTTACTCCTAGGAGGCTCACTGTTCTGCCTGGACAAAGAGACCTAGGGTCTCAGGTCCCAGGACCTCTGACCCTCTGGGTCAAGTCCATTGTCCATCCCCCACCTTTTGGAACTCCCCTGCAGGTGCAGAATTCTCCAAGTTTCCCAAGTTAAATCCCTTACTTCTTGAGGTGAGTTAGACACTTATCTTCTGCCTTATAATCCCCCCACACCCTTCCTAGACACCTGCAGTGTGTTAGTGGATGGGGATGTTAGATCTGGGATGATAAAGACTCTATAGCCTCAGCAGGTGACCCAAAGGAGACCTGGAAGGAAAGTGACCATAGAGAGGTACCACAGATCACTTATTGGGTGCTAAGAGGGAACTCATGCCTCCTTCTGCCCTTGGCTACCTCTCAACAAGCTGATTTTTTTCCAGGTCTAAATGTCTTTTTTCTTGTTCTTAAAAAAAATAATTACATTTCGCCGGGCGGAGGTGGCGCACGCCTTTAATCCCAGCACTTGGGAGGCAGAGGCAGGTGGATCTCTGTGAGTTCGAGCTACAAGAGCTAGTTCCGGGACAGTCTCCAAAAGCTACAGAAGAAACCCTGTCTCAAAAAAAAAAACCAAAAAAATAATTACATTTATTTATTAGCAGCCCTCCATGGCATACCTGTGGAGGTTAGGGTGTGACTTAAAGCAGTCAGTTCTTTCCCTCCACTTTGGACCCAGGGATTGAACTTTATTGGTCAGATAAAGGCCTTTATCTGCTGTGAGAGCTTGCCAGCCACTGATAAGCTTTCCTAATAACAAACTCACTCCTCTGCTCTTAGGAGTCGCATTGGTATATCTACACCAAGGAAACCAAGGTCATCAGGTCCCAGGACCTCTGACCCTCTGGGCCAAGTCTATTGTCCATCCCTCACCTTTTGGAACTCCTCTGCAGGTGCAGAATTCTCCAAGTCTCCCAAGTTACACTCCTTGCTTCTTGAGGTGAGTTAGACACTTGACTTATCTTCTGTTTTATGTTCCCCCCACACCTATCCTAGACACTTGCAGCACTAGAGCTGGGATGATAAAGACTCTATAGCCTTAGCAGGTGACCTAAAGGAGACCTTGAAGGAAGGCGGTTATAGAGGCACTGATCCCACCCAGACAGGCACATGAGGGTTTCCAGTTCAGATCAAGTGGCAAAAGACAAAAACAAGAGCGGCATGTGGTGGTTAGGGAGGAAAGCCCTACACTCATGAGGCCCAAGTAGCCAGTCAGAGGTCAACATGGAAAAAAAGTGTTTTTCAGGCTTGCTGGGCTATCAGAAACGGGGGCAGCAGTGGAGTTGGTCTAGTGCACAGTGGTTGTCAAACAAGTTCTAAGACCTGACTAGAGTTCCCAAGAACACATATCTCATAGATGGGAGATATCCTTTAACAAGAAAGCTGGCAGACACAGGAAACAGTGTTCCCGGTGCAGACGGTGGAGAAGAAACCCTGCAGCTAAAAAGGTGGGCAGTGAGGAGGAAGCGCATGGCTTCCTGTGTGCTGTGCTCCTATTCTGCCCAGTGAATTTACTTGACAATACAAAAATCATTTCTTTTTTAATAATTTATTTTAACTTTATTTTATGTGCATTGATGTAAAGGTGTCAGCTTCCAGGGGTCTAAAGCTACAGGCAGTTGTGAGCTACCGTGTGGGTGGTGGGAATTGAACCTGGTCCTCTGGAAGAGCAGCCAGTGCTCTTAACCATGGAGCCATCTCTCGAGCCCTGATTTCTTTTGTTAAAATGTTTTTATTGCTCTATCTCTATCTATCTATCTATCTATCTATCTATCTATCTATCTATCTACTATCTATCTCGTGTGTGTGTGTGTGTGTGTGTGTGTGTGTGTGCACTATGTAGTTTAGGATGGCAAAGAACACTTGTTTCCCCTTTCACTATGGAAGATCCACTTGGATCCTGCAGATCAAGCTTGAGTAATCTAGTCTAGCAGGAAACACTTATTTCTGAATCTTGCCAACTCTTAATAGCCTCTCTTTCCTCCTAGGAGGCTTATTGGTGCGGTCAATCTAGGGACCAAGATCACCAGGTCCCAAGACCTCTGACCCTAGGGGTCAAGTCTCCTCCCCAGTTGAGAATTCCTTGTCTCCCCATTACTTCTAATTCTTGAGGTAAGTTGGACACTTGGCTGATCTGCTCTTGCATCCTTCCATGTTCCCTTTCCTAGACACCTGCTGAATACTAAGGGTGTAGATGTCAGAGATGATCTAGGTTTATTCATACATCCCAGGAGGGCACTGGAAGGAGACTTGTTAGGAATATGCTCATACAGTCACCAATCCCACCCAGAGAGGGCATTGCCCCATACCAAGAGCAGGGTCAAGCTGAGTTCCCAGGTTGGCTGAAGCAGCATGGACAAGAATGAAGCTCCAGAGCAGCAAGTGGCATCAGGGGTCTGTAATTCCAGGACTTAGCGGCCTCAGGCAGGATATTTACTAGTTGGAGGTCATCGTAGGAAACACAGATGTTCCATATTAGCCTGAACTATCAAAAATGGGGAATTTAAAGAGTTGGGAAGATGAATTTATGGGTAAAAAAATCATACCCAACACTCATGAGGACCTGAGTTTTATTCCAAAGAACTCTTGCCAAAGCTCAGGTGGAAGGATATGACAGAAGTCTGTGGTGAGAAGGCAGGCAGAGAGAACAATCTGGAAGCTTGTGGGGCAGTTAGCTCAGCATGTACAGCAGATGAGAAGAGACTGTGCCTCAAAAAAGGTGAAAGGTGAGGCCATTGGAATGACTCAGTGGTTAAAAAAAAATATGCAATGCTCTTCCAGAGGACCTGGGTTCAATTCTCAGCACCTACAAGGCAGCTCACAACCATCGGGAATTCCAGTTCCAGGTGATCTGGTGCCCTCTTCTGGTCTTCATGGGTATCAGGAATGTACACAGTACACTTCTGTACATGCAGGCAAAACACTCATACACATAAAAGTAAATCTGCTTTTTTTTTAAAAAGATGAAATGTAAGGGACAGACAATATCAGGGGCTGTTCATTGGCCTCCACATGCATACAATGGCGTGTATTCCCTATACTCACACACACACACACACACACACACACACACACACACACACACAACACGGGGGGGGGAATACTTAAAAATGAATGGGCAAGCTATCATCTGATAGTGTTACACATCTTTAATCCCAGTACTTGGGAGGCAGAGACAGGTGGATCTCTGTGAATTCGAGCCCAACTTGGTCTACAGATTGAGTTACAGGATAGCCAGGACTACACAGAAAAACCGTCTTGGAAAAAAAAAAAACATTGACTGAGCAGAGATTCTGAGGCTTTAGCACTGCGTTGTGTTCTCACGCAACCATGGAGGGTAGTCATGAGCTCACTGTGTTGCTCAGAATGACACGAACTCCAGAAGTAGCTGCTTTCCACCTTCGGGACTGCTAGCCATATATCCCTGAGCTACCTTTGACCCCTTATTTGAGGGGGACTTATGGTTCCTGCATCCTAGGGAATCACCCAACCCTCTAAGCTTATTCCATAGCCCTACTATCTTTTCTTTTTCTTTTTCTTTTTTTTTTTTTTTTTTTTTTTTGGTTTTTCGAGACAGGGTTTCTCTGCAGCTTTAGAGCCTGTCCTGGAGCTAGCTCTTGTAGACCAGGCTGGTCTCGAACTCACAGAGATCCACCTGCCTCTGCCTCCCGAGTGCTGGGATTAAAGGCGTGTGCCACCACCGCCTGGCCTACTATCTTTTCTTTAAAAATGTTTGTATTGCATTTACGGTGTGTGTTTGCACACCCACATGCTTGGAGCTAATGGACAGCTCAAAGCAGTTCTCTCATCTCACTCTGTTGCTCCTAGGGGGGGTTCAGGTCATCAGACTTAGGGGCAATGACATTTACCTTCTTAATGACAAGCCCACATCTTTGCTTCTAGGAGACTCATATTTGAGGTCAGCCCTTAAGTCTAACACCTTCAGGCCCCAAGACCTCTGACCCTCAGGGTCAAATCTATCGCTGGCCTCCAACCAGTTGAATCTCCACAGTTGAGATTTCCTCAAGTCCCCTACTTTCCTTCTTCTAATTCGTGAGGTAAGTTAGACACTTGGTTTATCTGCTGTCCTATACCTCCACTGCCCCTTTCCAGTCACCTGTAGCATATTAATGCAGGTGTCAGAGGTGGGATGGTGAAGACATTACAGAAGGTGATCTTCAAGGAAGATGCTTAACAGAAACTCCACCTAAGGAGGGCCGTAATCCAGGTCAGGCAGATCCCAGGTTGGATCAGAATGACAAAAAGCAGTGTGCAGTGTGGGCTTGTAATCCCAATACTCAGAGTACCCAGGTTTGAATTGAGCCTGGGAAACAAAGGGTACTCCAGGACTAATCTGAACTGTCAACAACAATGCCACAAGTGGAAAGAAGGGAGAGCCTGAGGAAGAATCTCTATTGGCATTTTTGATGAAGTGTAACCCAAGAAGAGTTAGGTGAGTTAGCACTGGCAAATGATAGTAATTCTGGTGGGATTTTAGAAGTGATTGCCTATTACTTGTTTTTCATGACTTTGCGGAGGCAACACACATGTTTGAGAGTGAGTGGGAGTAAGGAAGTGTATGTGACTAGAGTTTCAGCCAGCTTAATTTGTGAATGGAAGATGTCCTCCTGATATATATACCGTCTTTCAACATAGTCAACTACTGTAGGAGGGGAGTCTTCCCAAGTCTGCAAGCTTTGGTAATGTCAAACATCATAAGAAACAAAATGTAAATTATGTCTAGCGCTTCATACTTGCATACCCAGCACTCATGGGGCTGGGTAGGAGGAATTTCTTTGAGTTCTTGACTAGCCTGAGCCACAATATGAAACTCTGTCCCAACAAATGTAACAGTGCACGTAATGCTTTATTGAAATATTTTTACCTTTATTTCCTGTTGAGGGCTGCACACATGCTTAGGGCGGAGACCACAGGACAACTTGAGGAGATTAGTTCTCTCCTTTCACTGTTAGTCCCAGGAATCGATCTCAGGTACTGACGCTTGGCAGCAAGCACCTTTTCCTACAGAGCCCTTTCACTGGAATGCCCATGGATCCTTCAGTAAAGTTGTTACAAGCATAAAGACCTAAGATAGATGGCCAGAATTCATGGGAAACTGCCAGGCATGGTGGTGTGGACTTGTTTTCCTAGGTCTGGGGTGGTAAAATCAGGCAGGTCCCTGTGTCTTTCTGGTCTGCCAGTCTAGTCTTCTTGGCATGTTCCTGGCCAGTGAAAGCCACTGTCTCAAAAAATGTCAATGCCATCTGACTAGTGGTATCTAAAGTTCTCTGGAATGTACATGCACACACATACACATGTGCATGCCCTCATCACATACATGTGCCAACAAACACATTCACACACAGATATACTGAAGCCAGATTTGCAAAAGGTGAGGTAGCTTATGTCTGTAATCCTGGAATTCAGGGGCTGAGGCAGAAGGATTACCATGAATTCAAGCCAGCATGCACTATATACAGAGTGAGTTTGAGGCATCTCCTGTCAAGATTACCACGATGGTGAAATTCCAATACCATTCTTTGTAAAGAAGAAAGTTGTGGTAATCTTGACAGGAGATGCTGAATCTGAGCAGCTGGGACTCTCTTTCCCCTTATTTCCTCAAAGTACTTCAGCTTTTTGCTCCAAATACATAACAGAAATTTTATACAGTGACAGTAATAAGATTGGTAGGACAGGCAGGTATCGGCTTCCTATCTACAAACACAGTACCCAGGATGGTGAGGTGAGCAGAGCGGGCTGTGGTTGGAACACATAAAAAAAGGAAATGTGGAGTTCGAGTTTTGTTGTTTTGAAACTGGATTTAACTATGTAGCACAGCCTGCCTTCAAACTTGTGATCCTCCTGTCTCAGACTCACCTGTGCTGGGAATCATGGGACTTTCAATACCCAAGCTGAGGAGTTTAGCATCTTTTCTGGCACGAGGAAGGCTCTGAAGAGGGGAAATGATATCTTTGGATCTGTGTTTTAAAAAACAAAAAACTGCCCACAATAGTAAAATGAAACCAGAGTGGAGTGCCGGTGGAGTCAGTTAGACTAGGCTTAGTGAGAAGACAAGGGAGTAGTTAGTCAGGACCACGGCTCCTTGGATCAGTAGAGTGGAGGGAATTGGTGCTGTAAGGGGTGAAAAACTTGGGTGAGCAGTGAGTGCATTTCCAGGCAGTGTCCTAAATGGACGCCACAGGCAGGCGCTGTAGAGGAGAGGTTGCAAGGATATATTACTCTCGTCCAGCCTCGAGACCCACGAAACAGCACTGAGATGCAAGAGCCCACCCAGTAGCCCCAAACACCGCAGCGCTAAGGCTTAAATGTCGACGGGGTGCAAGTGTTGTCCCTTTGCGCAGCTGGGCTCCGTAGGGTGAACAGCGAAGCTTCCGTCTCAGTGATTGCCCGTGGGCCTAAAAGCCAGAGGTCGTGAAGCCCAGGGTCCCCACCGCCGTCGGCAGGGCCAAGCGCAGGAGAGGCATCAATCTCCACGGTTGGGAAGCTCAGGTGAGCTCTCGTTTTACTGCCACAGCTGGGGCACCTCCGGTAACTCCGGACGGAAGCGGCCCCTCCCCGCCCTGCTGCCGGACGCCCAGCCAATCAGTGCGCCCCGCCAATCAGCGCGTCGGGCCAATCAGTGTGTTTTCTCCGGCTGCGCCCGGCGCTTAGCTGACGCGCGAGGCCAACCCGCGCCCCGCCGCCCTTGGGCGACGGCCCCTCCCGCGCTTGCCGGGCCCGTTAGCTGCGCGCCGCGCCTCTTGCGCGTCGGCCCCTGGGCGGCGGAGGCCGTGGCGGCGGCGCGTGCGGGCGCGGCCCTGGCGCGCCCCCTGGCGGCCCGGCCGGCGAGCTGCGGGTGCGGCGCTGACCCGGAGGCGGCGGCGGCGGTGCCCGGATGGAGGCACGTCATTGTCCCCCGCCGGGCGGCTGGGCTGTGTGCGGCGGCGGCGGCGGCGGCGGCCGAGGGGGATGGAGCGAGTGCCGAGCCGGGTCAGGTAAGCTCCCGCCTCCTTCCCGCTCGCTGCAGGTTGGCGTGGGGCCCGGCCGCGTGTCCTGGCTTCGCGGCCTCAGCCGCCCAGCCACCCTCAGCCGGCCGCGGCCCGCCGGGACTGGCGCGGCCCCTCTCCCGCCGCCCCCTCTACAGCTGCCCGGCGGCCCGGGGACCCCACGGCTGCGGAACGGGTGCTGGCTGCCGCCCGACCGAGCCAGGCCCGCGGAGCAGGAGGCGGCGGCCACGGCTGGCGGGAGGGCTCGCAGAGAAGGCAGCGCTGGGGCTGCACGGGGAGGGCCGGACCCCCCTGGTTGCCATGGCCACCGCGCTCCCACCCCCACCGGCCCCAACCCGCCCCCTCGGCCCGGTCGCCGGGCCGCGCTGCTGCCGGCTGCTCTCGGGCCGCCGGGCGGGTTTGGAGCTGCCGGGGTGGGCGTGTGCACGCCGGGACAGTGTAGCCGGCGTCCGTGGCCCGCCCGCCGCCCCCCCGCGTGACTGCCACCTCCGGCCCCAGGGCGGCCCTCGGAGCTCGGGGCTGGCCTCCCCACCCCCACCCCGCCCCCACCCCAGACAAACTTTCCCACCCGGGCGCGGGCCACTCGGCTTCTCCGCAGAACGCCCGAGTTGTCCACGCCGGAGCGGGCACCCGAAGGAGAGGCGGGCGGCCGAGGATGTTGGGGGGAGGAGCCCCGTAGTTCATTCCCCTCCGAAATAAAGCAAGTGTGTGCCTTCCTCCCTTACGTTCTTTATCTTTGGGGCAGGAAGAACCAACTTACCTGGGGGGAAAAAGGCGGGTGGGAGGGATCGGGTTCAAATGTTTAAAATGAAAATTTGACGGGACCAAAGTTTTACAATCTAGGACTTTAACCTCCCTAGAATGAATACAGTTGAGATTACTTTTGTTGAATAGTTCTTTTATATTTGAAGGCCTTAGGGCTTGCTTGTTTGGTTCTTTCAAGTAAATGCACTCAAGTAACAAAAAGTGTTGAGAAACTAGTTAACGCCCCTTTTTAAAGTAAATACCCATTGAGGTTCTCATAGCTGTTTATGGAGGATAACGTTTTTGCAAAGTGTGAATCTTAAAAATTTGCTTTTACCATGCCATTCAGGTGCATAGGTCTCTGAATAATCAGTTACAGTTGTTTTTACTTAGGGACACTTTCACTTTCTTTTCTGTAATTGAATCAAGACTACAGCAAGTGTTTGATTTGCAAAGGTTTAAGGCTAATCATTCTGTTTACCTAAATATAATTAAAATTCAAGTGGTATCTTTTTAAAGTTTCTTAAGACGGAAATGTTACAAGAACTTATATTGTTTATGAAGAAGTCGTGTTTAAGTTTTTTGTGTATGTGTGTCGACCTTATTCCTTCAGTGTGTGTGGAGTGACAGTGTGTTGTGATACTCCTTTTTTATACTGAAAAGGGTTAACATAGCCTAGCATTTACTCCCCATCAAAGAGTCATAACCAAGTAAAGGTTCTTAGTGCTGCACATTTATCCAACTCTGGTCCCTGTTCTGGTTGCTAAATGGAGTCTTTTTAAATGGTCTCTGGTAACTTTGTATATCATGGGGTGCCAGGAGAAAGGCTCAACTTTCATTGAAGTTACTTTCAGAGTCCTATTTTGAACACTAACTTTCAGAAGCTTTAGTTATAATAAAGAACAGAAGCCACATGAATCCTATCTTACACAGTATAATTGGGTTATCTCTATAAGAGGCAGATTTTAGTTTGATACTGGATAATTTTAGGGTAAGATTTCATTGGCTGAATATTAAAATGAAGATGATGAATGGATTTGGTTAGTCTTGCCAGAATCAAACAATACCGTACTTATTGATGACTAGAATTGTGTTTTTCTGTTAAGCCTACTGCCCCACCTTCCCTAGAATAATGATGTTTTATTTTATTGTTAATCATTGTCTGGAAAGATTGCTTATCCCAGGAAAATCAAGGACTTTTACTGTTATTAATGTTAATTTACTAAGGGTAGATTAGTCTTTCTTTATTACCCAATTTTGGCTTTTATCCTTTAACTCTCCCTCCTGTTCCTTTTTTTCTTCCTTTCATCAATACACTTTTTATTTCTGTTTTGCCTGTAGGATGAGAAAAGTTTAAGCTTTATTTGGCTAATAGGCTCAGTCTTTCTTGTAAATGAAGGTCATTTATCTTTACTTGATTAAATATTCAAATCAGATATAATTGACTTTCTATTTTTATGTAACTGTCCCCACATTGTACTTCAATTAAAATTGTAAACAAGAAGGCCGAAGTTTTAAGAAACAACCTTGTGAGTAGAAGCACGTGGTGACACTGTCACTGAGGTGGCAGGCACACGAGCACTTCATTGCCTTCTGTACTTCACAGTGATGAATGTGTAAAGGCCAAAGTTTAGAGTACTTCCTTAATTCAGAGTTTTAAAGGATTAAATGAGATACCTTATATAAATCACTCGGCACAAACTGGTGCTAAAAGCAAACACTAGTTACTTCCTGTTTGCATGATTTCATTCATTTGTTAACACGTTTGGAAAGCTTTCCCCATGCCAGGTAGGGTGGAGTAAGTTTTTACTGAACAAGGAGTCTTTCTTTACGATGGGTTTCTGACCCAGTCGTGGGGTGAAAAGTGTTGTCAAGGAAACCCTTTAGGATGGGTTTCTAATCCAGTCTTGGGGTGAAAGGAATTGTTATGGAAAGCATGCCAGAGGAGTGAATTCTAACCTGGGATTGAAAGTTTCCTGGCCAGATGTAGAAAGATGGAAGATAATAGCTTGCCAGAGCTCAAATAGAGCAGGAACTAAAATGGACGCCCTATGGTGGGAGCACTCCAGAGACCAAAGTGTGCCACGTCCAGATACTAGGAAGAAGAGCACTACAGGGAGGTCCAGGGTGTGACTGCCTGTACCATTCCTTTTTGTTTGTTTGTTTGTTTTTGATTTTTTGAGACAGGGTTTCTCTGTGACTTTGGAGCCTGTCCTGGAACTAGCTCTTGTAGACCAGGCTGGCCTCGAACTCACAGAGATCCGCCTGCCTCTGCCTCCCGAGTGCCGGGATTAAAGGCGTGCGCCACCATCGCCCGGCGCCTGTACCTAAAAGTGTTCCTAGAAGTGCTTTTTGGCCGGGTGGTGCAGCGGCTAGACAGAAGCCCAGCTGGGTTTCTTGGCTCTGGCTCTCTAGTCCCGGTCACTGAGCTGTATTATTACTTCATTGTAAACCTTGCAGGTTTTGACTGATCAAAGGTTCATCATGAAAATTTAGCAAGTTATTATGTATTCAGCAATTAATATGATGCCCAGTACATAGAAAAAAGCTTAATTAGTATATTTGAAAATAAGATCCAGAGAGAATTAAATTTAAACACATTTGTGTTAAAAGTTTGATGCTAGTAAAATTACAGGTTTAATTTTAAAAGTTAATCCATATACACAGACTTCTTCAGGAAAATGCGTTTCACTGGTAAGACTTTTCTGTAGCTATAATTTTTCAAAACTTCAAATTTCAAACAATGGTATTTTAGACTTTGAGTTAAAAATCAAAGCTAAATTTTCTCTTTATGTAATTGAGGTTTCCCCTGAAATGGTTTATAAATTGAAAATGTAGTCAAATTAAAAATTTAAAGTGTAGAATGTTCCTAGCTTTTAAGTAGTAGAGATTTAAAAAAGGTTCTTATTTAAATATATATAATTGTGAATTGAGATACCTAATTATAAACTGAAAGATGATTTGGGGGATTTGGTATAGGTTATGGGTTTTTTGTTGCTGCTGCTGCTTTTGCGACAGACGCCTTGTACTGAACTCTCGCTCTTCCTGCCACCACCTCCCCAAGGCTGGGGTCCCAGGCTTGCACCACTGTGCCGGTCCAGCTTATGAGACATGGGGATAAAACCCATCCCTACCCCCACTAATGTTTTATATTTGGGTGATTTGTTTAAATGGCTAGTCAAAAATTTCCAAGATACAGTGGCTACTTATGTAGACTGCTTGCCTTACCCTTTGAAACAACTTTGAAACAACAAAACATACTTTCTGTCTTTTACAGGGTTGAAAAATGACCATAGTTGACAAAACTGAGCCTTCAGACCCATCAACCTGTCAGAACCAGCCTGGCAGTTCTGAGGCGGTCTCACCTGAAGACATGGACACAGGCTCTGCCAGCTGGGGTGCCGTGTCTTCAATAAGTGATGTTTCAAATCATACGCTTTCTTTAGGGCCAGTGCCTGGTGCTGTAGTTTATTCAAATTCATCTGTACCTGATAAATCAAAACCATCACCCCCTAAGGATCAAGGTATGATTGCAGAATTACTGTCAGGAAGTCCTGTGCGAATGCTTGAGGAAGGCAGTGGTTTTCAAGACTGGCGCTGTTTGATTTCCTACTAGTGAGCAATCATTCTCCATTCACCCACCTGCCACTGTTAGCATGGGTCGCAGATAGGAGGGTGGACTGACTTCAGTTATCGGGATGTGAGTGGTTTTTGTAAATTCCCAATTTATTGGAGGATAAACTTTATCTTGTCCTCAAACTCATCATGTAGCCAAAACGGGCCTGATTGTCCTCCCGAGTCTCGTCTCCACCGCCTGAGTGCTGGGATGAGAGGCAGTGCTGGGATCAAACACAGGACTTTTTGTGCCTATTAGGGACGCATTCTGTTAACTGAGCTATATCCCCAGACCCTTATTATGAAAAAGTATGAGAAAATATAAAGGTAGAATTCTAATGAACTCTTACATAGCCGTCAGCCACCTTTGACATGGCTACCCACTGACCCTTTCCTCTGTGTGTATGTGCACGTGTGTCTAGGGTGTTGTACATAGTAAGTAGGCACAAACACCCTCTTGTCTTTCTCTGATATTTTAGACAAGTCTAATACTTCACTTGTCTGTAAGCATTTTAGTGTGTACATCTTAGAGAATCTTTTTATAAAAATAATACTTGTGACTTCAAGGAGGGGGGTCTTACATCAATCATCTTGTGGCCTTCATGGGTACCAGTGCTTGTGCATACAACGTGGGAACACACACACACAAATAAACCCAGTTTGTATTTTTTAATTAGTTTAAACGAATACTACACAGTAAGTGGATTTATATCTCTTAAGATCCTTTCTTTGTAAATCCATCCCTTGTCTCTGAAAATGATTTGTTAAAAAGAAGTCAAATGAGAGTGGAGTCATTCTCACCTGAGGGTCTGGACTTGAGTGTGACTTTCTCCTCAGTGTTTGTGGCAGGCTGGAAATGAGGTGTAGGATCTTGACCAGATTCAGGCATTGCTGTGGGTTTTGCTTATGAAGTCTGCAAAGCTTTGTTTTTAATTTTTTTTGCTCTGTTTTCTTTAAGTCCTAGGTGATGGCATTGCTCCTCCTCAAAAGGTTCTGTTTCCATCTGAAAAGATTTGTCTTAAGTGGCAACAATCTCATCGAGTTGGCGCTGGGCTCCAGAATTTGGGCAATACCTGTTTCGCCAATGCTGCATTGCAGTGTCTGACCTACACACCACCCCTCGCCAATTACATGTTATCTCATGAGCACTCCAAGACATGTGAGTGCTGTGTGCTCTGGTGTGCATGTGTTCAGTGCTGTGCTTTGCTTCCCCACTGGTGTCTTCCTCTGCAGTGAACATGAAATAGATGTGGGGGGTCCATGTTCGTGAGCATGGCATTGAGCTCAGTGGTAGTATACTCAACTTAGCATGCACCAGGCCCTTGGTTTAATCTTCAACCTGAAAAACAAACAAACAAAAAGCCTAAAACCAGAGTTCCAGGCCATTCTGGCCTACCTGGGACCCTGTCTCCAATAAATAATCAAAAAAAAAAAAAAATTGAAGCTGGTAGAAATATTTGTTTGTCTTTCTAAAACAAGTATGTTATTTCTCTTGGGTGAGAAAGAAATAACATCATCCTGTGCTGGACACATAACTTTTATACACTTCAGAACTGTTTCCAAACGGATTGTGATATTTAAGCCCTGACCAGCAGGGATGAAGGTTCTGTTTGTACCATGCATTTTCAAACACAGAGTATGAGCAGGGTTTTGATTTTGATTAAATATTTACTTATTGAAATTTTTGGTACTGTGGCTTGAACCCAGAGTGTCCTTCTTGTTAGGCAGATGCTCTATCACTCAGCCCCAGTCTTCACCATTGTGACCATTCTCAGGAATATTTAGCAGTGTCTTCTGATTGTTGTGACTTTTATTTGCACTTACCTAATTAGTAATGATGGGAAAAATCTTTTATCTTTTTTATTTTTTATTATTTTCCCTTGAGATAGGGTCTCCTAGCCCAGGCAGGCCCATGTAGACTGTGTAGTGGAAGATGACCTTGAACTTCTGATCCTCCTGCCTCTACCTCCTGAGAGCTGGGATCACAGGTGCGCATCACCATGTCCTGTTTATAGAGAGCTGAAGACAGAGCACAGGCGCCAACAGTCTGCCAATCACACTTAACATCTTCAGCTCCTCCTGCCCTTTAAATCTTGCCTTGCTGTGAACTAGCTGGTTTTCCTGTTGTTGAATTTGGGGAGTTTTACAGATTTTGGAACTATTAGACTGACACTTGTGTTTTCTCCAATAGGTGTCTTTCATCTCAGTGTCTTTTGGAAAGTTTATTATTTGTAGTTCATTACTTTTTACTTTTTATCAGTTATGCCCCCAGGCCTGACAGCCTGAGTTCAGTACCTGGGCTCCTGTTGTGGAGGGAGAGAACCGACTCCCACACGGTGTCTTCTACACTGGCCTGTGCCAAACACGTACACGTGTAGTAAATAAAATGTAAACATTTTTACTTAGTCTGAGGTCAGAGATATTTTACTCTGTTTTCTTCTAGACATTTTCTATTTTTTGTTTTTTTTTTGGAGTCAGCGATTCCTTTTAATTAATTTTTGTTTGTAATGTGAAGGTTTTTTTTTTCTTTCAGTACTGGGGATTGAACTCAGAGTCTCACTCATGCTCAGCAAGTGCCTGCCCCTGTGCTGCACAGGTCTCTGCTGCTGTAGTTGACACTGTGTGCTCAGAGCAGCCTTCTTCCATGGGAAAATCCAGCACTTTCATCTTGCATTTTTACTGTTTAATAAATACCTGACTTTGGGCACATTTCTTCTCTGGTCCTTAAAGTCATCAGTATATACTTTTCACCCAGCCTTCCCAGATTAATGAAACGAAAACTAATGATAGCAGCAGCTCAGTGCATGCACATGGTGACTGGCACTGTTGCTGCGTTCTGGGCATCTGCCCTCATTTCTGATCTACCTTCCTGTTGTATATTGCCACATTTTGCTCATTTGGATTCTCATTATCTTGCAGGCCACGCAGAAGGATTTTGTATGATGTGCATAATGCAAACACACATTACCCAGGCACTCAGCAACCCTGGAGACGTTATCAAGCCGATGTTCGTCATCAATGAAATGCGACGTAAGTTTCAGCTGCAATAGCTCCTGCCGGTATTCCATGTCCAGTTAGTTATTTGTTGTCGTCCGTACCTCTTCCTTTTGTATTTGAGATAGGGCCTCATTCTGTAGTCCATGCTGGCCCCAAACTCATGGCACTCTGCCTGCATCATCCTCCCAGGTGCTGAGATTGCAGGTGTACAACATCATTCAGGGCTTGTATACAGTTTTCTTACACACTTCATGTTTTTTGAGACAGGGTCTCCTGTGTCCAAGCCTGGTCTTGAACTTTCTGTGTAGCCAAGGATGGCTCTGAACTCGATTTCCACATCTCAAGTACTAAAGCACAGGCAGGCATATACCATCATGCCCAGCACATCAATGTGCTTTTTGTACTGTATCTTTTTATCATTTTAATTAGCCAATTTTGTAGTAACAATCAATATAGAACTCATTCAGGGTAATTAGAGAGGCATATGGTTATACAGTGACAAGCTGTAATCTTTTTGCCTAAAAAGTTGTTGAAAATAAGAGATGCTCTGGGTGTGGTGATACACACTTGTGATCCCAACCCTTGGGAACTAAAGTCAGGGGCATCAGGAGTTCAAGGTTATCTTCAGTTAGTGGAGTGTTTGATGCCTGCCTGAGATCCATAAGACTCAGCCTCAAAAAATAAGGTCATTCAGGGATTTTTTTCCTGGGACATAGTTCAAGGTGTAGCTTTTAGGGATGTCACCATGGCACAGAGTATGTAATAATAAGGCCTGTCTTTCTTCAAATCTTACAGGTATTGCTAGACACTTCCGTTTTGGAAACCAAGAAGATGCCCATGAATTTCTTCAGTACACAGTTGATGCCATGCAGAAAGCGTGTTTAAACGGCAGCAATAAGTAAGTACAGCAGAGTCGATGCTGCTTTCAACTTGTCTCTTCGAAGGTTCCTTTTCCTGATTTGCACTATTTTAAAAAGACTAAAATGTCAGGAAATGGAGTTATTGTAACCATCCAAAATTGTTGAGCTTACATGCTGGGTAGCAGCCTTGCTGTGTTTAGTTTCCAGGTCTGAATCTAGCTGCTTTTCCTTTTAGCAGTGCCTAATGCTTTTCATGTTCATCTCCAGACTCAGAAATCTGCCCTCCACACCCCCTTCAGTTATCAGTTCTGTAGCTTCTTAAAACTCAAATGCAGACTCAGGAAGACTAGGAAAGGTCCCAACCCACCTATTGTGTTCCAGACACCTGTACATGTTCCTCTTTGCTCTTTTGTCTCAAGTCTTAAGGATTGGTCTGGGTACCGTTAGTGTTGAACAGAGGAAGGTGCTCTGCCTTTAACTCCCCTTGCCAGGCCTCAGCAAAGAAAGAAGCACAGGTTTGTAAAGAGCATCTTCTCAGTTCTCTACCTCAAGTCCCATCATAGCAAGTCCTTGCATCCTTCACCAGGTCCTCACAGTGGGATAGTCCCCAGCTGCCACGCATTTCTAACGTCATCATCATTTGTGATTCTCCTCCAAATTGTTGTTCCTTTATAAACATAGATGCTTTTAAAATCTGGCCACAGTGTTTGCCGAGCTCTCCTCTCATGTCACTATTTGGATATTTTTCAGATTGGACAGACACACCCAAGCTACCACCCTAGTCTGCCAGATATTTGGAGGATACCTAAGATCGCGAGGTAAACTTGATTTGAAGGTTCATCATAATATACATGCTTATGGTTTTAAAATGCAAACAGTAGGGGTGGGTAATAATGGAAAGATCACAGGTCCGACCAGATTCAGTACATCTTCTGGTACTTGTTATGCACAGACGAGCTGGGGGCATACTGTGCATAAGCCCTTCATGTTTCTCTTCCTGCTAGAAAGCTTGCGGGTGCAGTCAGAGCTCCATCATGTCCTGTTGAGGGATAAGTGTCTGTTTTGAGAGGCATTCATAATCAGATACCTGCCGGGCGGTGGTGGCGCACGCCTTTAATCCCAGCACTCGGGAGGCAGAGGCAGGCGGATCTCTGTGAGTTCGAGGCCAGCCTGGTCTACAAGAGCTAGTTCCAGGACAGGCTCTAAAAAAAAAGCTGCAGAGAAACCCTGTCTCGAAAAACCAAATAAAATAAAATAAAATAAAATAAAATAATAATCAGATACCTTCGTGTGTGCCATCGCTTGTGCAGGCTTCTGATTTCTGAATCATAAAGTATCTAGAGGTTATAGCAGTTTATATTTCAGCCAGTGGCTTACAGGGGCTAGGATTATGGCACTTCTACCCACAGTGTAAGAATTTACTTACATCCTTTTCGCTTAGTACTCTTAGTTCTTCATTTGTAAATGTATTCTGTTCTATGAGTAGCCAGTAAGGCAAGAATTTACTGTTCATATTTTCTTTTATTTCAGTCAAATGTTTAAATTGCAAGGGTGTTTCAGATACCTTTGATCCATATCTGGACATAACATTGGAAATTAAGGTGAGCTCAGCACTTAACAGTAGTAAAGTTAAAAGCATCCTTTCGTAGCCTTGGTGTTTATACATTTTCAAATCAATCAAACATAGATGGTTGTTACTCTTTGAAACTTTAGCTCATTGAATTTTTCACACTCCTGGTTTTTGTTGTTTGGAGCTTTTGTTTTTCTGATTACAAATGTAGTTCTGTACTTGCCAAACAAAGAAATATGCATAGAAATGCAAAACCTGTCCCTCGGAATTTTGTCGTTTTTTTGAGACATAGTTTCTCTGTAGCTGTGGAGCATGTCCTGGAACTAGCTCTTGTAGACTAGGCTGGCCTCAAACTCACAGAGAGCTGCCTGCCTCTGCCTCCCAAGTGCTGGGATTAAAGGCGTGCGCCACTACCACCCAGCTCAGAATTTATTCTTTAGTGGTGTGATCTATGCTGCTCCACAATAGATTGCTTGCTTTTTAAAAACTATTTTGAAACTTCCATATATGTGTATATGTGTGAGTGTGTTGTGTGTATCTGTGTGCGTGTGTGGGGAGGGTGCCTGCAGAGGCCAGAATAGGGCATTGGACCCACTGGAGCTGGAGTTACAGATGTGAGCGGCCTTTGTGGGTGCTGCAAGCACTCTTAGCCTCTGAACCATCTCTTAAGCCCTAGATTGCTCTCTTTTATGAAGATGGTTTATGATTATCCCTTTACCTGTCTGCTGTTTTCATTTGATTCTGCTTGGAAGCCTTGTTCTCTGGACAGTTGCATAGTGGGTCTAGAAAGTAGATATTCCATAGTTCATGCCTGGTTCTTGATGGTTTCTTTTTTAGGCCAGTGCAAGTCAAACTGTAATCTACTTTGTTCTATTTAATCTGCTTGTCTTTAAAATGGGGTATAATTTTTTTGTGTAGTTGTATAAAAGTAGATACACGATAAACAGTAACAAAAAATCATGTGAACATTTCCTGTTGCTTTTCTGCCAAAGGATAGGGGTATGTGTGTTTGCGCGCGCGTTTGTCTGTCCATCTCAACCCCTGGCAGTGCGCATGGTGACATGAGGTTTGTGCCCGTTTCCTAGGCTGCTCAGAGTGTTACCAAGGCATTGGAACAGTTTGTGAAGCCAGAACAACTGGATGGAGAAAACTCATACAAATGCAGCAAGTATGATTGGGTGACATGCTCCCACCCTCTTTTGGGAGAGGGCTTTGCTTTCCTGTGATTATTCTAATTTAGAAATTGACTCCATTTTCAGTGCTTTTTAGGTGATTTTCTTTTTCTCTGTTTTTCATTTGGGGTATTGGGTATGAAGTCCAGAGTCCAGAGTCTCACATGGGTTAGGCAGGTGTCCTACCATGAAGCTGCATCCTACCCCAGTTTAATGTTATCAGTTTTGAATTCTTTTTTAAAGGCACGGTCTTTTATGTGGTCCAGCCTGGGTTTTGAATTTTATTCTTCCTGAACAGTCAGCTTACATATCTTTCTATGTATGTGGGTGTTGTGGAGGACTGAGCCTGGGGCCTTGTCCATACTAGGCAAGTGCTCAACCACTGGCCCACACCCCCAGCCCTCCTGGAATTTCTAATTTTACTATTTTAACTGCTGGTTTAAAGAGTTGGTTTGCTGTTCTTGTTTTAATTTAGTTTCTTTGTTTTAAAATATTAACTTAGGGTGTTTTAGACAAATAAAAACTAAAACACTTAAGTATCTACACTAAACATCCCAACCCTTCCTTCCTGTGTGTTTCAAGGTGCAAAAAAATGGTTCCAGCTTCAAAGAGGTTTACCATCCATAGGTCCTCTAATGTTCTCACCATTTCACTGAAGCGCTTTGCCAACTTCACTGGTGGGAAAATTGCTAAGGTATATACATGATTTGTAGGGGTTTTTTTTTTTTATCACTGTACATTGAATTTTCCCCTTTGCTTCCGAATTAATGGTGAAAGTGGCCAAGATACAGTAACGTGCACAAGCTGTAGCACATGTTTGAGTCACTTAGTCATGAGTGCGGCTGCAGCTGTCACCGTGAGGTTTTGTTGAAGATTCAGTGTGGGTACTAATTTATGACCCATAAAACAATGGGATTGCCCTCAGCTCTCTTCTATTCTGTGCATTGGCTTTCTGGGGTCAAGGCTTACAGGTCTTAAACAACCTCCTTATGCGTACGCCTGTAGCTGAAAACATGGGCCACCTGTGTCTTCAAAATAACAGTCCTAACTCTTTCCATTTATTTTTAGGATGTAAAATATCCTGAATACCTTGATATTCGGCCCTATATGTCTCAGCCCAACGGAGAGCCAATTATTTATGTTTTGTATGCTGTGCTGGTCCACACTGGTTTTAACTGTCATGCAGGCCACTACTTTTGCTACATAAAGGTATGCTGCCGGGCAGCTAGTAAGTTTTCTGTGGGATAGCACTAGGTTCATGGGGTCAGCAGTGGAACTTTTACAGTGAGGGGTGATGGTCTGTTTCTCTTAGGTGGTTTTTGACTGTGGGCCTTGACATCAGACTAAATCCAGCCTTTCTTTGTGGTTTCTTTGATAGGCTAGCAATGGCCTCTGGTATCAGATGAATGACTCCATCGTGTCCACCAGTGATATTAGATCGGTGCTTAACCAGCAAGCTTATGTGCTCTTTTATATCAGGTATTGACTTGAAAACAAGTTGTCAGCTTTGCTGTTGGATCAGTTTCTCTTCCTTTCATCAACATACTTAATTTTGAGCTGCCTTTTAAACAGCAAGTTAAAGATGAATTACCACGTGTTTAAGCCTGAGGTCTTTCTGAGTACATGTCATGAGTTTGCCGTTAGCTTCTCGCTCACTGACAAGTATAGAAGGAAGGACAGCAGCCCTGAGGAGGTAGCTGAGTGGCCTGGGACTGTGGAGGCCATGGGAAGGGCTCTGTGCCCTGTGCTCTCCGTCAGTGCCTCCCCAGCGGTCAAGCTCTGCCAGCTCGTGCCCACTGTCTGCTGTAGTTGCAGGCTTGTAACGCACCAGTTCTATTTCTGAAGAAATCTGATATAGGCTCCACGTTGTCTCCTCTATTAGGTACTTGGGTGGAACCGAGGATCTCAAATATACGAGCCAGGCCTTCTATCAGCCACATTCTCAGTCCCACAAAATATCCCAAGTAGCTGAAAATTGAGACTATCCCCAGATATTCAACCATGACAGAACGATCATTTCCATGTCTCCAAAACAGCAGTAACAACAAGAAACCCACACTGAAACCAACATTTCATTGACCTAGTTGGTACTGGGTGTGGTGGTGCACACCTTTAATTCTAACGGGCAGAGGCAGGTAGATCTCTTATGTTTGAGGCCATCCTGGTCTACACACCCAGTTCCAAGATAGCCAGAGCCATGTAATATGTCTTGGGGGTGGAGGGCTCATTGAGTCAGTTTCTCGTGTCCTGCCTCAGCACCCAGCATTGACAGCCTAATAGGGGTAGTGATGTGTAGCTCTGTCCATGAGACATGGAAGTTCATGTCCCATTTCTGTCTGACAAGCTAGGTACTGTGGAATTTGAAAATACATCTTCTAAGGAGATGTCTTTCCTCATACAAGCCATTTTATTCTTTGTCCCCAGGTCACATGATGTGAAAAATGGAGGGGAACCTGCCCATCCCACCCATAGTCCTGGCCAGTCCTCTCCTCGTCCAGGAATCAGTCAGAGGGTCGTCAACAACAAGCAGGCAGCACCAGGGTTTATTGGACCCCAGCTGCCTTCCCATGTCATGAAGGTAACTCTTGAGTCAGGAAAGCGGGTCCCAGACCTGCCTCATCTGCTGCCTGAGGTCACTGCAGCCCTTAATTACAAAACGCCTCAGGGTGGGGGTATAATCCAGTGGCTGCTTAGGGCGTGTGTAGAAGACCCCTCTTACTGTGAACTCCCACACTCCTTGTAGACTAGATATTTGGGTTCTTAATTAAAGTTGGACTCAAGGAAGTAAAATTCTCAGGGACATTTTGTTCATGTCTGGGTCATCTTGGGAGTGTGGCAGTGCGAAAGGAATTTGCTGATAAACAGCAGAGGCAAAGCCTGTCAGTTACCAAGTGTACTGTGTCTGGAATACTGACCCAGCTGTTCTCTTCCTCCTTGTAGACTACACCACACTTGAATGGCACCACGCCAGTGAAAGACACACCAAGTAGTTCGATGTCAAGCCCTAACGGAAACACCAGCGTCAATAGGGCCAGTCCTGTTAATGCCTCGACTTCTGTGCAAAACTGGTCTGTCAGCAGGCCCTCAGTTGTTCCAGAACACCCCAAGAAACAAAAAATTACCATCAGTATTCACAACAAGTTGCCTGTTCGCCAGGGTCAGGCACAGCTGAATAACAACCTCCATGGCCCTTCGCTGGAGGCCCCTAGCAAGGCAACACCCTCCTCTACCATCACTAATCCTTCTGCAATACAGTCTACCTCGAACACACCCATGGCATCTGTTTCCAATACAGTAGCAAAAGCAGTTTCCCCCAGTGAACCCTGTTCTAAGCCCATGGTGAATGGCAAGGCTAAGGTGAGCTCCAGCGTGCTGGTCCCCTATGGGGCTGAGTCCTCAGAAGAGTCCGATGAGGAGTCGAAGGGCCTGGCCCAGGAGAATGGTGTAGACATGATGGCCAGCACGCCCTGTGCCAGGCCGGAAGCTGAAGACGAGGACAGTGAGGCTTCCCCTCGTGAGCTACAAGAATCCGTCACGCTAAATGGTGCTAATAGCGCAGGCAGCGACTTGAGAGAGAACGGCCTAGCATTTGACAGTGCCAGCTGTCAGGTCCAGCCCGATGTACACACAGAAAACCTCTTTTCCAAACTTAATGGTCTTCCTGGAAAGGTGAGTGGCAGGGAGGGAGGTCTCCAGCCTCATAGCTTAGCTGGGTTTCATGAGGCTGGCGCTGGCGCTGGATCTGAAACACCTTTGTTTCACTGTAGGTGACACCTGCTCCTTTACAGTCTGTTCCTGAAGACAGAGTCCTCGAGACCTTCAAGCTTACCAACCAGGCAAAGGGGCCATCGGGTGAAGAGAGGTAGGAGTCGTGTCAGTGAGTGTGCCAGTGCGAGTGAGCACATCAGATAGTGGAAAGAATGTCACACTCATCTGTGGATCTTGTCAGCCTCCCCCTTAGAAGAGTAAAATACCAGCCTGGGCAACTAGGAGTCAGGATCCCTTGATGGGTTCAGCTGACATGTCCTCCTGCACACCCTCTTACAGGTTCAGTGGTGTTCTGAGACATTTGATTTGAGACAGGGACTCCAACTCCCTATGTAGCTGAAAATGGCCTCATCCTGACTGCTGGGATGTCAGGTGTGCACACCTGTCCTACACAGTGCAGACCCCAGGGTGTGTGTGCTGGTGAACAGTACCAACTGCGTCACAACCCTTAGCCCCTGGACTTTTTTAGGGCTGGCCTGGAACTTACTATAGAGATCAGGCTGGCTCCTAATTCTTGTCCATTTTCCCAAATGCTGGGGTTACAAGTATGTATAGCTACCATTCCTGGCTTCACTTAGCTCTTGAGATGAGTTAGACACTTAGCTGAAGTGTGAGGTGTCTACAACTATGGGGTTGTGAGAATAGGAGGGAGTCCTGGTAGAAATTGTACTTTTTACTTAATGAGGGAAAAGAAAAACTTGATTTCCAGGAGTGATAAACTTGATACTGTGTTTCATCAGCTATGCTTAGAGTACAGACTGTTGAGTGGAGCTGTCCCGCGGTCCTGTGGTAGTCGGGCTAACCGTCACTCTGTTTCTTTGTTTTGATGGGGCTGTAGTTGGACTACAACAGGGGAAAGCCCCCCAAAGGACCCTGTTTCACAGCTGGAGCCCGTCACTGATGAGAATGGTTCTCTTGAGACACCAGAGGCAGTTACCAATGGGAGCATGAAGACCCCTACAACCATGTCACCCCTGGAGCCCACCATCAGCTGTACCAAAGAAGACTCCTCTGTTGTCGTCTCAGCTAACCCTGTGGAGGTTCTGCCTTCCGTCCCTGCTCCTTGTAACACCACCGGTACTACCTTGGGGGATACCCCACTGCCCGAATTGTGTGACCCTGATGACTTGACTACCAGCCCGAGCCAGCCACCCCAAGCAGTGAAAGGGGAAATAGCTGAGAACCCGCAGGACTCCACTTTGGCTGAAGCGGTGGAGAGACTGAATCCGGCTCCCTCAGTACTCACAGGTGAGGGCGGTGAGCAGAAACTCTTCCTTTACCTCAGCACAGAGGGGTCCGAGGAGGCCGAAGATTCATCTAGAAGCTCGGGGGTCTCTGCAGACACAGTTCCCCCCCCTCAGCCTGACTGGACCACCAGCTCTTGTGAAGGGGCTGCGGCGCAGGTTCCCGGGGACAGAGGTGACGGAAGCAAGGTGGGACCCAAAGTTCAGGAGCCTTCCCCAGCCAAGGAAAAGGTGAGCAGCCTCCGGAAAGTGGATCGAGGACATTATCGAAGCCGGAGAGAGCGTTCCTCCAGTGGGGAGCATGTGAGGGACTGCAGGGCCCGGACGGAGGACCACCACCATAAGAAGCGACGCTGCTACAGTCGAGAGCGGCCCAAGCAGGAGCGCCACCCTGCTAATACATACTGCAATGGGGGCCAGCACCTGGGTCATGGTGACAGAGACAGCCCTGAGCACCGCTCCCTAAGCAGATACAGCCACCATCACTCACGGGTTAGGAATGGCCCAGAGCAGGACTGGAGCCGGTACCACCATTCGGAAAATGAGCATGCCTGGGTCAGGGAGAGATTCTACCCAGACAAGATGAGGTGGGACAAATGCAGGTATTACCACGACAGGTATACCCCATACACGGCCCGAGAGTGGCGGCCTCTGCGTAGTCGTGAGCATGAACGCACTGCTCAGCTTGGGCGTCCACACAAAGACAGCTACTGGGGCCGGAAGGGCTGGGAGCCACAACCTCGGGGGAAGGAACGGCCCCACTTCCATAGCCCACGAGAGGCCTCAGGCCTTGCCCTGTCCATCGAGAGGCATCCCCAAGAGAAGGCCATGCTGGCTGTGCAGGACAGCAACCACAGCTTCCCTGGTCGCTTTCACGAACACGAAAGTGTCAAGTCAAGGAAACGGAGGTATGAGACTACAGAAAGTGATAGCCGCCTAGAAAAAAAAGCCCACAAAAATCTGGAGAAGGACACTTTAGAAGAGCCAAGGGCGAAGAAGCACAAAAAATCTAAGAAGAAAAAGAAGTCCAAAGATAAACACCGGGATCGAGATGCCAGGTGAGGCCTGGAGAAGGGGATCCAGTGGCTGAGCTTGGTGTGGCCACGGTGCTTGCGTGGCCAGCTCTGTCCTGACAGAGCTAGAGGACTAGATCTTGCTCCACCAGTTTGTTTTTGTTTAATCACTGGAGTTCTGAGATTTGGTTGTTTTACATATCTCACATCTCTCTAAAGTTTCACAAAGCTTTTAATTTATTGGACTCTAACAACTCTCAGAGGCCTGACATTTTTGTATCTGTTGTATTTTCTTCTCTGTCTGATTGGAGTGAGCTTAGGACACACCATTTATTTCTTTGACATTTGTCTCCTATTTAGGCCACCATTTCTCATTTTAATTCTAAATGTTTGTGTGTGTGTGTGTGTGTGTGTATTATATATATATATACATACATATAAAAAAATTGAGGCCCTGTCTGACCTCAAACATAGATCCTTCTGCCTCAGTGTCCCCAATGCTGGTATTTTATAGGCTATGTGTCATGCATGTGATTGGTTTGTGTCACTTAGGAGTGGCAACTGTCTTAATTTGTCTGATTCATGAGCATGAATGAAGTTTTGTATCTTTTAGCTGATATCACTTACATGAAAACTGGGGAGATTGCCCTAGCCATTTGTAAACAGCAGCAGGTCACAGTTGCCTTCTATCCTGTGCCTGGGCACATGGCAGAATGTGCCAAGTCTGGCTAGGGCAAAGCCTTGCTGAGGGCCATGGTCTTAAAACTTGTTTCCATGGGAAGAAACAACATGTTGGCAGGAGAAATTTGCCCACAGATACATAGCTAGTGTTCCAGGGGATGGGGAGCCAGGATTGTAGTTTTTCCCTGGGGCTGAACTCTGGCTGCTTCTTCTGCAGGCATCAGCAAGAATCCGATTTTTCAGGAGCATACTCTGATGCTGACCTCCATAGACATCGGAAGAAGAAGAAGAAAAAGAAAAGACATTCGAGGAAGTCAGAGGACTTTATGAAAAATGTTGAGATGCATTTACCGAAGCCCTTGAGCTATGAGGCTGTCGGCCATTTCCGGAGAACAGAGGGCACCTTCCTGCTGGCCGATGGCCTGCCTCTGGCAGACAGTGGCTCTTTCCGGGAGAAATCTAAGCATTTAAGGATGGAAAGCCGGCCTGACAGATGTCATCTGTCAGAGTATGGCCAGGGTAAGAAGACTGGGAATTAAGGACGCAGCCCTTTGAGTAACACGCTTGGGAAAGGTAATGAACGCAGAAATGTAAGGGGAGCACAGAATGTTAGGAGTTGACTCAAGAGCCCTACAACAAGGTCCTCCCTATGAGCAGAGGTATGGTGTGACCTCTGTTGAAGGCCTGAGTTGCATGGAGCTGTACCCAGTGTAACCTGTGTGCTCAGACTCCTGGAACTTAAAGCGTCTGTGTCACACAGTAGTTGCTACAGATGTGTTGGTGGCCCTGAGTGGAACCTTTTGTTCTTTGGCAGTCCACACATATACATTGCATCAGGTCTCAAACTGGTGGCTTGTTTGCAGCTACTCTGCACCCACACTTCTCTTCTGACCACCACTGACCCTTTCTCGTAAACTCCAGTTCTTCCTCCAGCTCTCTGAGCTGAAACCTGTTCATCCTCACATAAGAATGTGCAGTGTATGCTGGGGCAGAGACCTGGTCCTTGGGCGTGGGTCTTTAGCATCCTCTGTTGGGAGTTCTTTGTAGCACTGCCAAGCCAGTGTCTGCTCGCTCATCCTGTAGGAGTGACTTTTCCTGCAGCTGACATCAAACTGCAGGACCGATCATAGTCAAGTCTTCAGGTACACACAAGTTAAATTGTTTCCTCACTTTGCCTTCCAGGTGATTAACGCCCCAGCATCATAACAAAAAAAAAAAAAAAAAGATTACGGTAAGCAATTTTCTTGTCTGTGTTTTGGTCATTTGTAAAAGTTCTGAGTGGATATAGGTGGGTTTCCTTCTGAAGAAAAGATGGATTGGAGTCCTGGGGGTCTGTGTCGTGACACTCACTTGTATCCAGACATGGGGTTAAGTATCTGAGAGCACAGAGGAATCACACAGGTCAGGGCCATAGCCTGGGTGCTAATTACTGGTGTTTTATTGTATGGCCCTGAGAGACAGGAACTCATAGCCCACACTTGGTGAAGCAAAAAGGAGTCTGTCCCATCCAGTCTGCAAAGAGGGCTTTAAAATGAGCTGCTACAGAAGCTCAATTTGCAGCTAATTAACGGGCTTTGTCAGAAGACATAGACTTTAAGCCTCTCCAGCTCTGTGAAAGTGTAATCTGAGGTCCGAGGAGATTAACAGCTGAGGGGCCCAGCAGATGGCGCCTCCCTGGCCTCCCAGTTGAGGAAGGTAGAGAACTCATTTAATGGGAGCACACCCAGAGCACTTGAGACCAGCCTCCATTCAGCTAACGCCTGTACCTCTTTTCTTTCAGATTCAACATCTTCAACAGAAGCCATCCCCAACCCAGCTTAAATTATAAACATAGAAAATAACTTGGTCCAAACTGCGTGGTGCTTCTTTAGTAAATACTGTACAGACTTTACCATGGACAACTTTTTTTTTTCAGTTTTTACCTTTTCTTAATTGCCCTTATTCCAAACGGATTCTTTGTACACTGCTGAATATTGTAAATTACCGTGTACATAAAAACCACACTGAAAATAATGCCCTGGAATAGACCATCTCAGATGCTGCTTAACTACAGACTCAGGTTGACTACTTGTATTTCATGTAATGTTCCTCCAAGCTAGACATCTGGTGCACGGCCGACTGGGAACCATGAACTTCAAAAGGACAAAACGACAGTGCGTCTATTTAATTTAAAGACTTATTTAAAGACCCAAGCTCTCATCCAGACCTTCGAGGGCTTCCTCTGCAATGTCTGATACTAGAAACTAATTTGCTTCACATTTTAGTTGTATTCAAGATTTGAAGATGTATTTTATAGACAAGTTCTGTTTTTGAACTTTGTGGAACTATTCCAATCAATTTACCAGTTATGATGAGTATTTGCATTATGAATGTATAATCCAGACATTATTTGTAAAGCCTACAGTATGTTTTTATTACCTTAACACTTTTTATACTGTGTCTCGTCTCAACAATATGATATTGGAGTCTGAGTCGTCAGCTTGATCCCTTCAAGTTTCTAGTTACAGACAAAAATCATACTGTGATTTTATTTTTAATATGGATATGCTATCAAACTGTGATACACTTATAATTCACTGGTCCTGCATCAGGAGACGGGAGTGGGGAAAGACTGTATTTAATACAGTGTGTATCTGAATAATCTGTATGGTTTATACAGTTTGTGTTGTTCAGAGATGTCTAAAGTTGATCTTTGTTTTTTTAAGATTAAAAAAGCACTTGCCCCACTGTATATATACGGCATGTAAGATTTATATAGTATATAAATGGCAGCAAATTAAACGACTCTGTCTGTTTTTACTCTGTTCTCCGTGAGCTCACAGCCATGTCTGTTATGAAGAATTGAGTCTGAGGCAGTTGTGTCTTTGCAGTATGTTTTTATTTGGGAACACAGTATTTGCAATAGTTCTTGACAGCTGTAAGCCCTCCAATTTACTAGCTATTTGCTTTGCAATAAAATAGCCAGAAATTCTGATACCAACATTAACAGGATATTTCTTCATGCAGGTTGTAGGAGTATGTACATTGTATAACAAACACTGCAGAAATTAATACATATGTACATTATTTACATAGTAACTATTTATTGTAAATAGAAATGTTTTCTAAGATAAAAAGAAATCACTTGTGGTTTCTGGTCTGTAACAGACCGAACTTGTCAGCAAAGCACAGCTGTAGCTCTGGAAACCAGTGTGACAGGAAGCACAGAAGGTTGCTTCTTCTCAACAGCTCCTGGGTAGACTGGGACCACGTCACTCAAGTGTTCCGACACCTCCAGGGCCAGTCCACCTACACCTGAAAATGACAACCAGGGCCCAGCAGGGCAGGAAATGGTCTTTGGCCAGAGTCGGGCTTAATGCTTCGATGAGTGCAGACAAAGGGCATGAGTATAACCGAGCCTCTGCAAAGCCTTGGAAGTAGCCAGATGCCCTTGGGGTTAACACTGTCACAACATAACCTGAGTTAGGTGACTCCATGTGGATACTCTGAGAGCCAGTAACTTAGGATTCTTAGCACCAACAGCCATCAGGCAAAGTCCCCTCAAAGATGACTATGGCATTAAAGACACCATCAGGTGGCCTCATGCTTAACATCCTCAACATCCAACAGAGCTCTGTATCCCCAGGACCATACCTGGGTTGGACATGAGAAGGCAGATTCACCAGAGTCTTGATGGAAGGGATGTGAGTTCCCACTCAAATCCATACACACAGGTGCCCAACCAGCAGCAGGTTCTGGTCTGAGGTGGTGAAGGCTTAGGAGTAGGGATCATGGAAGACTGGAAGCCAGGCTACATACACACCAGCCAGGCAGCTCAAAGGTTTCAAATCTGAGGTATTAAAAGTAAAAGCCTAGAAGCTTGGGAATAAACCAAAAGGTGGTCAATCTGGTACATGAGGGAATTTCTGCCTTTGCCACCACCACCACCCCACAAAAAAATCTTATGTGACAGCTACCTCTGAGGCAACGAGCCTCACGACAGCTCACAGAAAGTCATGTCTGAGTGCATTTGGTTGAAGGTTTTCAAGGACCGTCGGGATGCAAGCTCCAGGTGTGTCTGCACAGACAGACCAGGGAAGCAGTTTGGCAGGGAAGGCCATTTTCCGAACAAGCCACACGCAGCCTCAAAAGGGTCCCCCAAATTATGAATGGGCCTCCCCAGAAGTGCAACAGAAGAGTTCCGACCACTTTACCCAGTCTCAGCCCAAGCACACAGTACCCTGAAATCACCCTGGTATATACAGGGTTCTATGTGCCACTGGCTTCCCTAAGTGCCATCTTCAGCTCTTCCCTCCTTAAAAGGGATGCCAAATGTTAGAGACCTGGCACTACCAGAGGCTAGGTGGGCTACTTCTGGCTGCTTATGCCTAGACACTACATCGAAATAGTGGATCTAGTTACTGTGTCAGTGAGCACTTAACCAAAAGTTTGAAACAGCAAGCAACAAAAGTACCGAAGCCAACATGGGCCATGAGCAGATGGACCACATAGAACTGTCATGTGTGATGGTCAGACACGTAAACAGCCTGTCTCGAGGGAAAGAACTCTTATCTGCCAGGATAAACATCCTGAGCCATAACCATATTTTAGTGATTTGTCTTAGAGAAGCACGTGAAGGGAAGTGGCAGTTAGCCACACCTGGAGTCTCCCAAGCATACTGGTCCTCATGGTTACCCCAGGGCCTTGTCACCCAGAGTGGCTGCCTGTGCCCCATCTGACACATCAGGCCCCCAGCTGCTCCCACTCAAGTGGTTGGAGGCTGCATATATAGACTGTGTTCGGTGCACAGTATATACTTGTGTCCTGGAGTTAAGTTTATAGCTGCCATTCTAAAAATACTACTGTTAGAAATTAAGCATCTTTCATTATAATTTTCAGAATATAAAAGGCATATAAAAGCTATAATCCTATATATCTGAGAAAAATTCTGAATAAAAAAAGTGGTAGGTTTTCCTTTCCCATTTTGATATAAAACAGCGACTTCTAGAACAGCTAGTGCTGCCCAAAAGAGCAGGTGTGGCATGGTGTGGCTGAGGCTCTGGCTCCAGAAAAGGAGTTCCGTGTGGGCTGTGCAGGTCCTGAGGCTGGGTCACCAGGTGCTGTGTGGACAAGGGTCCCCAAAAGTCAACGCCAGGGCAGTGGCAGGAAGGAAACACTCACAGCTGACCAACATCCCAGAGGACAGCACAAGGCTCTGGGGGCTTGGGTCTTGGCTAGCTGCTCTGGAGGACCCATGGGTACCACACTGCCCCCTCGTCCTGCTGCTTGTGAGTAGCCGGTGCGTCTGCTGTGGAGTCTGGGTCTTGGCGTCATCTATTTCTTATTGGCAATCCTCCTTTTCCTTGTGGCCAACATGTCATAGAATGGGTCCCTACTGATGCTCGCTCTGGGGAGAAAGGAAGATAAGTGGGTTGTGACTACAGGTCTAGATGCCCAGTCCCCCCCACCCCACAGCACCAAACAAGCAGCAGGTACAGGTCTGGAGTAGCCTATCTGACAGTACAGGGATCTAACACGCACATGTGTGCTCACACCCCTGCTCCCGGTGCACCTGGCTGTCCTACTCACTTGATGGACTTCATCCACTCCTCCTTCTCTTCAGGGCTGGGGGCAGAGATCCGGTACACAACATGGTTCCCCTCCACCACACGGCCATCTGCCTCTGTCTTGCACGCTTTGATGACCTGCCCTTTATGACTGGGGTTGTACAGCTCAAAGCAGTTCTGGTAGAGAGAAGAGAGCCATCATAGGGGCAGGGAGGGAGGGGAGGCTGCAAAGCTCTAGAGAGGAAAGACAGGCACAGGGAAATCTCGTACCGGTTTCCTAGGGTCCTCCACCTCCCTGATGCTGAGGTTCTCCAGCGGGATGATCCCCCTGGGCTCCTTGTCCTACAAGAGAGAGGTGTGAGGCCAGGCCTGGCAAACTGGCTCGGGCCTTTGGAGAGAGAGGATATGCAGCCGCACTCACCGTAGTGTACTCAAAGTAGTAGAGGCAGTTGTCTGTGAGGATGAACCAGCGCCGCTTCCAGGTCTTCACACGGCCCCCTAGGAGGAGGAGCCCCATGAGGGAGGTGCTCAGGCAACCGGAGCCCAAGGGCCCAGAGAGGGGCCCAGAATCCCCAACCACATCACTGCCCTGTCAAAGGAGCCAAGCTCAAGACTGGGCTTGCTTTCTCTTCAAACCCATCCCATATTGACCCCAGTTAGAAAGTGGGCAAGCCGTGAGGCCTGACCATCCAGGATGGCTGGGTGCAGGGCTGGGGCCCCCATGCACCCCCCACCCAGGGCCCACACAGGTGCCCTCTCTCCATGGCCACCCAAGGGTCACCCTAGGTCATACACAGCTTTCAAATTTGCCTCCTGGAAAAGTTAGTTGTAATGGATGGGTGTAATTTCCCCATGAAATGAACACGATGAAGTCAGTGCCAGCTCACCCAGGTCTGTCCAGGCTTAATCCTGTTACGTCAGGGCAGTTATCGCATTACTGGGACTTTGAGCAGCCCTGGGATCCATCAAAGTCAATTACCCTTGGCCCAGGGAATTATTAGATTGAATTAATCTTTTAACAAGATCTAGAGCACATGTGTACGTACACACACACACACACATGCGCACACGCACACACACGCGGATATCTGTACAAGCTCTTTCCTATGGAAAGGAACCCTCTGTCCTAGCTTATTTGTTGTTGTCAGTCAAAATTATTTCTACTGACAGCTTTAGCTTTCGACAAAAAGTTTGAAAAAAAAAAAGAGGAAAAGTTGCTTGTGGTAACAAATTCAGTGCTCCCAGGGGCTCCAGGGGAGATGCCCTCCTCCTGCCCCATGGGCTCCCAAAGCTAACAGTGGCAATACAGAGGAACTGGCTTGTCTTTCTCTACAACATGCCAGGAGGTGGGGAATATCTGCAGACCAATGCAAAGTGCTGAAGTGCAGACAGGCTGTGGGGGAGGGGGGGCACCGAAGGTGCCCACAGTGAGGAAGGAACTTCCCAGGCAGTTACAGAGACCCAAATACAGGAAGGAATAGGGGAGATCATTTTACCCTGACAGAGTGCCTGGAGTCTGCAAGGTAGGGAGGAATCACCAAAGCACAGTGGGATGCTGGGCCAGCCCAACCCCTTCTCCACACCACACACCCTTTGCCAGAAGGGCCTTTCCTTCGGCTTCTCCTGCCTGGAGTCACACCTCTTTCTCACACCATCTTTCCTGATGGTTGCACTGGACCCCTGTTCCCCAAATTACACCTTCCTTAATCAGGGGCTGTCTCATGTCGAAACACACAGGAAAACCAGGGATTTATGGGAAGCCCCAGCATATGCAGAACCCCAGAAGAAACTCAGTTTAGCCTTTCTTCTCCCAAAAACCTTCAGCGAAGAGGAACAGAGAAAGGCATGCCAAGATCTAGCCACACTCGCTTCTCTGAGGCACTCATTCTTCTAGGCCAAGGCAGTGCCAGAATCAGATGAGAGCAAGCTTGCAATTCAGGCAGCTGCCGCTAGTGTTTCCTCTCCTTCCCTCAGAGACGTCCAGGGTAGTCATCCCAGCTACACGGGGGCTTCCTAGCAATAGCCAGGAGAGTACTTGGAAAGTTACCCTTCTCTCCCTCCCCAGCATGGGTTCCCCTTTGGCAGAGCTGCTCCAGGTCTCTCTGTGGAAGCGCCCCTGCCAAGCGCCTGCTCCTCCTCTGTGCTGCCATTGTGGCTGTCAAGCCCTTCTGTGCTCTGCTCAGCCTCAAGCCCCCTGGAAAAGGTTAGCCAGGCATGGGGTCACAGCTGCCCAGAATGGGTAATTGTGAGACTGGAGGGCCCCTGGAGATTCCCACTGCTTCCATGGTCAGGGTGATTAGGGGAGCCTGGCTCTAGGCTGCCCAGCAGGGATCCCATTCAGTCCAGATGCGGGCCAAGTAGGGGTAATGCCCCAAACTTGAAGCCATACCAGACTGTGCTACAATCCTGTCTTCAGCCCTGTGCACAGATCCGTGTACAACGCTGTCATGTTTTCATAGGTTCCCTTTCATTGCTGCCCTCAAGCGTGTGGAGGCGGACACACACGGCTGGACACACATGAACACACTGACACGGGCATGCCCACATCAACGTTTTCTTCCATGACAGTTCAATTCTAACCACAGCCCATGTTTCTGACATGAACAGTTCAAACTCCAACAATGTACACAGCCCCACCAAGACTACAGAATGCTTCCAGCATGCCTTCCCCCTCTTGATACTTTTGGAGAAGTACCAGCTGGCTGTGGCAAATGCTAGGTTTGGGCTCCTCCAACAACTGTAGGAAGCCAGTGGGCACAAGTGCCCATGGGCACCAGGCACTTGGAAAAGGCCAGTGAAAGCCAATTCTGCCCACCAGCTTGCTGGGGTGACATCTACGGCTAGTGCCTCATGTAATCATGGTTTTGGCCTCAGATCACCCCTAGAGCAGAGTGAACCGGTGCCTGCTGGTGTGCGGGGCCCACAGTGCCAGCGCAGCCTGCAAAGGTGGGCCTCAGGTCCCGGCATCTGGCTGTGCTGGGTCAAGGCACAGACCAACAGCACAGCTAAGCACTCTGCACACTTATTTCATGGCCTGCTTAAGTGTCCAACCAGAAAATGGGCTGGGCAACATGAGCTGGTTTCACTCGTTTACTTTCATCCAGGGACTGGGCTCTTCCTAGTGGCAGAAGCCACACGAACTGCCAGGAAGCTGTAGTGCCATCATCCCTCAGGAAACTGCTGGTGGCTGGGACGCTCTCTTCCTCTATTCTCTATCCACAGCCACAGTGTGTGTGAGGGGTGCAGTGTGTGTGGACAAGTCACGCGAGGGTCCACGCTCAAGGTTATTGCGCTTGATTTTAAGGCCAACACTGGGACATTTATTTCTAAACTCTGACATAGTGAGAGCAATGGCCAAGGGCAAAGTTGGGAACAGCAGACCCTCAGGGGAGCCCCATCAGCTGGACCTCTCACATGTCTCCAGGTCACAGCCCAGCCTCCCTTGACCCATCATCAGGATTCCAGCCCTCATGTCTTTCCTATTACACAGCAATAATATTACCTGGACAGGGTGCTGCCACATGTCACAGGCTTTACTGTTAATCTACAGTTCTTTCAACCCCTCAGAGTCAAAAGAAGCTAAAAATTTCAATTGTCCCAAGTGCAGGAATCCATTAAGTTTCCAGTAAAGAAGCCTTTGTACAGGTGCAACACTGTTGGTTAGTGGGGGTAGGGTAGCACTGTAAGACAGGCTGGTCACTAGCTTCCTCCCTGCTGAAGGGCCCTGAAGATGGGGGCAAGCATGTTCCCACAGTTTCCCCATGCGCACGCTTCTGGTCCCAGGAGCTCTGGGCCCTGCCCATGATGGATGGGTCTCACACACACTACACCTGCACAGTGCTGCCCCAGCCAAGTCCAAAGCCAAATGGATCAGATGAATGGCAACCACAGACTGGAGCTTCACACAGACCAACGTGGGGGAGAAAATGAGCCGCTGGGGAGGGGAGGAAGCCACTGGGTACCTACCTCCTAGCGCAGGACAAGCAGGGACAGCCCATCACAGAACAGAAAGGTGGGAGCCACAGGCAGAAGGAAACAACAAGAAGGTACATTTAAACCACTCGTCAGGATCACAGCCACGCCAAAGCACGAGAGCACACAGCTTGTGGAGATAAAAGCACTTGCTTCTCAGGCAGAGAACTACCCGGATTCACATGGATACTAACTCAGTAGCTTTCTGGGATGGGTCGTGCAGTGGGTGCTGCAACCATGGCCCGCTCTGGAAGGTCACAACGCAGTGACACAGCCACCAGTGTCATGGTGAGCAGCTGCCCAGAGTGGTCTCTGGCTTGACTGCATTTTTCTTTTTAAGCTTTCTGCCTTGTAGTTGGGGGCTGTGGCTCCAAGGAAGGAGCGGGGCAAGAAGCCCCGGGAGCTGCTGCTGTGGGCCGAGGGGTGCGGGTGCAGGTCCCACCCTGCCAGGCTCACCCAGCTTCAGCAGCCAGCCTTCTCGATCTGGGTTGAAGAACGTGTGTGTCAAATCATTGCCGTCATCTTCTGGGATCTTAAATGGCTCATTCTTGATACTTTCATATAAGTTCTGTAAGGAGGAGAAGAGCCAATCAGGAGCTGTACTGAGAAGCAACATCCTTCCTCCCTCTCGCACAGAGACCCACACAGCCTGAGAGACCAGGTGGTTACGAAGATACTTGAAATCTTTGTGCCTTTGAAATCACCAAACTAGCATTACTGGTTTTCACTGGATTCAGAGTATTAATAGTAACTTCAGAGGTTGGGGACGGCTCAGTTGATGAGATGCTTGCCTGCGGCGTGGAGACCCAGTTTTGGATGTGCAGTACCTATCTAAACATAAGAACTGAGGTTTGGTAGTTTGTGCTTATTGTCTTCTCTAAGACGACAGAGACAGGAGGATCCTTGGTACTTACCAGCCAGCGAGAAACCCCGTCACCAAAAAACAAAAACAAACAAAAACAACCATCTGGAGACAGTGAGATGGCTCAGCAGGCCAAGGCACTTGGGCACACAAGCCTGGCAACTTAAGTTCCATCAACAGAGCTCATGCACGTGTGAAAGGAGAGAACCAACTCTACAAAGTTGTTCTCTGACCACCACATGCCACCACCCCACACACATCATGCACGCACACACAATAACAATAAGTAAACAATAAGGCAGAGAGATGATTGGAGAGAACCAACACTGACTCAACCCTGCCCCCCCCCCCACACACGAGTAGGAAAACCCCACAAATGACGACGGGCAGGTGACGAAGATGGTTAGTCTTGTCAGCACGGCACAGTCTAGAACCACCTGAGAAGGAAATCTCAGTGAGGGACTTTCTAGATCAGGCTGACCTGTGAGGAAGGAAGCCTAGCCCAATAGTGGGTGGTCGCTCCCCGGGTTTGGAGCCATAAAAACAGAGTGAGCTGTGCACTGCCAAGCAGGCATATATTCATCCTCTCGTGGCTCCTGACTGGATGTGACTGGGTGCTTCCAGTTCCTGCCTTGACTTCCCCACAATGAAGGACTGTAATCTAGACTTTGTAAGTTAAATAAGCTCTTCCTCCACTAAAGCTGCATTTTTCAGGGTATTTTATCATAGCAACAGAAATGAAACCAGGGCAGATACACAACTGAGAAGCCGCCTGTGGACTCACCCTCAGCAGCTCCTCAGGAAGGTCCCCACCCTCGTTGATGCCGCGGTTCATGGTGATGAAGCGCTCGGCAGTAGGCTTGTCTCGCACGTTGTGGTTGTGCAGGCTGGTATTGAGCATGATGATGGCGAAGGACAGCACATAGCACGTGTCTGCAACAAGACACAAGGGGGAGGCTTGAAGCTCAGCTTGCATTTCTACAGGGAGAGTGGTGCCCTAGGAAGAGCTGCCAATGCTGTTTCCCTGGCAGAACAGGGTGCCACTGAAGGGTGCTTCTCTACAGAGGAAGTGGGGGGTTAATGGGAGCTATGGGTGGGAGCATCTCGACGCAGAGATGTGCAGGCTGCTGACCTGTGGACTGGAAGACCCCGGGGTTGCACAGGCAGTATCGTGATGCGAAGGCCTCCATCATGCGGTCAATCTTCTGCGCCTCTCCAGGAAGTCTGAAGCTCCACAGAAACTGCCTGTAAAGACAGAGGCTGCTTCACCGAGTGCCCCTGGGAGGATAGATCTGGCCAGACCCCCAAGCAGTTCCTGATCCACACCATGGCAAGAGCACGGCCTGCCCAGTCTGAGTGCCCAGAACTAACACGAGGTCAGCTGGTTTCCTCCTATTCAACAACTGAAGACTGTTGACTGCTCCTTCTGTGTAACTACAAACTCTTCTCCAAGATCTGGGGCAGGGGCCGCAAACCTCAACACGATCCCAGCATGCTCTGCCCCACTCCCATGGCACCACCTCCTACATGGACATACTAGGTGATCCCCAGCGTCCACTATGCCTGTGGCTGCTACAGTATTGGCAGGATAATGGATCCTCTCCTCTCAGGACTCCTCACCAAAGTAAGGTCGGGGCAGGGGCAGGGGCAGAATCAGCAGTCAGCAGCCAGCGCCCACCCACACCTGCCAGGCCACTGCCACAGCCTGCTGCTGTGTCACCCCTGCCTCGAAGGAGCATGCCCAAGCACATAAATGTTCCTGTCCTCAGAAGCTCCTCTCCTACTAAGGTCTCCCCTGGATGCCCTATGTGACACCGTAGCTCCTGCCCCACATCTTCAACTCCTCCTCGCTTTGCTTTCTCAGGCTACAAGGCATTCTCCACCTGCCTCCCTTAAGTACCGACAGAAAGGTTATGGCTATCCCGCCTTCCAGAGCCACTCTGGCCAGTGAGGCTCATAACCAGCCTTACACAATGGCTGAGTATGTCAGCCCTGCAGGCCACCTAAGACATGGCTGGCACAGTGATACAAGGGAGGACCTGATCTTCTCTGGGCTCCCACGCCTATGCAGGTCTTTTAAGAAGTACTGTTTCCTCTAGGCCTGTCCACCACTCCCTCCTCCTTGCCACTGCCCCCACTCCCAGGGGATTCCTGCCACAATCAGGCACTCGCTCAATAGCATCAAACACAGATGCCCTATTCCCACTTTCAAGACAGCCTCCAGAGCCAGGCCCATCTCTGACACTTTCCCACTCTGTCCCACACGGTCAGCAAAGGACCACAGACATGCTATCCTTGCCCCATCACAGCACCCTCCTCAGTTCTGACCCCACCATGACCACCCTGCCCACGAGTCTGAGGACCTCTTACCCAGCCTCACACTTTATTCCTACAGCAACCAGCTTCTAACAAGAAGCACGGGAACAGGCATCAGCAATGCCCGTCATCTTCCCCGCACCCACAGCAGACTCTGCACCATCCTGAGCATGTCCCACTTGCATCCCTGATTAGGCCCAAGGACAGAGAGGAGATAATGCTACAGGTCAGGCACAGCCAAGACAGAATCCACTGGAGCAAACCCAAGGTAGGCAGCAGCTACTTACTCTCATTGGTCTGGTGGAGAGGTCAGCTAGACTTTGCCCTCTGACTCTAAGGCAGACAGGGTGAGAAGAGTAGAACCACAGTGGTGACAGCCATGCCATGGACGAGCCCTCCAGGTTCATCAGCTCTAAGCCTTTCTCTGCCCATACAGTTCTCCAAATGTAAACCTCAAATCAGCTAAACAGGTCTGTGAGACTCCTGTAGGGCTTTTCTGACAGCAAGCTTTTCAGCCCAGGCTGAGGGCTGAGCAGGGTCCCAAGGGCCACAACCAAAGGCTGCCAAAATTCCAGTCCGCAGCTGAAGGGAGGCTGTGTAAACACCTCCAGAAGCAGGAGGAGAAGGTATGAAGACACGACCAGACAAAGCCAGCTGTGTATGCTGAGCTTTGGGTGATACCAGGCTGGGTGAATCCACAAGGTCAGTCCTTGTTACTTCTGCCTTCACCCCAGGGTGAAGACCCAGTCCAAATGCCATGCCATCACAGAAGACAAGATGCCATTTGCTCAAGACTGCCAACCCAGCAACTTGAGTGGGAATCCAGAACAGTACTGAACACTGAGGCTATCCCCTTCACTCACAGTATGGTCTACTGTGGCAGTGGCTTTCCTCAGACCAGACAGAGACCAGAGAAGGACATCTGATGGCTCCATCTACATCCTCCTTGGCAAACCCATATGCCTGGGGCCTGAGGCTAACCCTAGTGACAACAGGACAGGGAGACACTGAGGCTGTCAGAAGCATAGCACAGGAAGCATGCACACATACAAGCTGGGACAGTTAACCTCCACTGTCAACTTGGCCTGATATAGTCACCATGTAAACAAACCTGTGGGTCTACCTCTGACGTTATTTCCAGAAAGGGTTAAATGAGGAAGACCCATCCTGAATGTGGGTGGCATCATCCCATGGGCCACAACTTTCCCTCCTCCCATCTCCACAGAACCTTTAAGAGTAAGAGACCCTCCCTTTCTTAGGATGGAAGGGTCTGTCTCTTTCCTTTTAGGCCCCTACCGTGCTATACATGGTACTGCTTCTACTTCAAAGCCTGGAACTCTCCTCATAAAGCTTTATGGAGAGTTTGCTCTATCTATCTATCTATCTATCTATCTATCTATCTATCTATCTATCATCTATCTATCATCTATCTATCATCTATCTATCATCTATCTATCTATCATCTATCTATATCTATCTATCATCTATCTCTATCTATCTATCTATCTATCTATCTATCTATCTATCTATCTATCTATCTATCGATTGCCTCACCTTCTTTTCTACAAACCTGTCAACATCTTTTATCATCTAGACTTACACCTTAGGCAGCTGCTACACCTCCCCCATCATGACGGACTGCACCTTCAAACAGTGAGCCAAGACAGAACCTTCCTTAAGTCCCTTCTCCCCAGGGCATTGTTACAGGAACAAGTAAGGGAACAGCAATGCAGGGACCCCAGAATGAAGGACAGCAAAAAAACTCAAGAAGGTGCAGAAGCTGTGGCCACAGCAAGGCAAGCATGCAGTCCATCCCCAAACAAGTCTGGTTTCCACCCAGAGCTGCTGAGTGCCACCCAGGAGAGAACATAGAGGCTGATCTGTCGGAACTACAGCTACTGGGGACTGGGTGGGGGTCCATCAGAGTCACTTTGAATGACTACTGCCACCCCAGCCTTCCCATCTGTCTATACATGCCGTAAGACAACCACTCACCTTAAGGCCTGGACAAGGTTGAGATCAGCAAACTCATGAAGCTCAACAAAAGCCTGAAGAACCTTGATATTAAAATCATCCCTAGGAAAGAAGAGAAACCAGGCAAACACATTCCATCTGAGCTACCCTGGAGAGAAGGCATATATAAATGGCAGGCCTTTGCAGGTAACAGTAGCTCACTACAAGGAGCCATGCTCTTCACTGTAAATTTGTTTTAGAATTTTTATTTGTTTTGTTCTTTGAGGCAGAGTCTCACAAAGTTGCAGAAAGCCTGGAACTCAGGGTCCTCCTGCCTCCACCTCCCAAGTGCTAGGATTACAGGCGTGTGCCCAGGGCAGTAGTTTTCAGACTTAGAGCAAAGGACGCCTGCGCGCTCTCTGAGGAGAACTTCCTAGCCCACCACAAACCCTCAACTCATCTTCAGGTGAGCTCTAAAGCACTCCACACGAGTGAGGCCTGGGACCTAGACATATTCTGGAACCTTCAAAATGGCCCCTAAGCAAGGTTTTACTCTGGTCTCTGCTTCCCAATGGGGTTTTGAGTGTGAGAAAAGGAGAAGCAACATTCTCAGGTCCTACGTCATAGAGTGCAGGAGACCAAGGGGATCTGGCCAGGGCGGGGATGGGACAATAATACATCATATCAGTGATTTTTGTTTTGCTTTGTTTTTGGAGGCTGGTGGGATCAGGTCTCATTCTGTAGCCTAGACTGGAATGGAACTCACTACATAACCCGGGGACTATAGCATAGGGAACTCATTAAAACTCTCCTGCTTCAGCCTCATGGGAGCTGGGGTTACTGGCATGAATCATAAGCCCTATAATATTGGTTTTTAAATGTAAAACATGAAAATACAATAAAGAGCAACTTTTTATTTAACTAGCAATAAAAAGGAAAATGACGTATCAGTGTGTTTCACTGGACGTTAGCTTAAATTGTGCAAGAGGCCTGTTCACCATGTGCTCTGAGGACATCCCTAGAGCACAATGCCAGGGCCCAGCTGCCCTACCAGAGGACTGGCACCCACCACAGCTTGCTTGAGGGTAGCACACCTGGGGAACAGACCAGGCCTGGCCTGAAGACCACATCTGCTCCACACAAGCACCAGACACACTGTAAGCAGTGGTCATAGCTTAGTGCTGTCTGCCCCAGGACACCATCCCTCGTGTGGAAGTCTCAAGTTAAAAGGAGGGAGCTTAGGGACAGCACTGGGAAGATGAGGTACTGTTGTCTCCAAGGCCCTTGATGGCTTCTTAGCCTGTGTCCCCAGAAGGGGGCATTATGAAACCTTCCCAGGAGGCAGACAGGAGAGGCTGGCCTGAATCCCTGACCGTGCAACACTGCACTGGTCCGATGATCACTAAACTGATCGTGCAAACTTTCAGCATTAGGCACACTTGGGCCAGGAGTGTGTTCACACATGCACACTCTTCTGTCATTCAGTGGAGAGGGAGCAGCTTTGGCAGCCAGGTTAGGGCCACAGCTAAGGCCAAGGCCTGTCACCACATCGGCTGCCAGAACGGCTGCCAGACCTCAGGGAGTGGTGAAGCCCAGAGGCAGTGTTAAAGGCAGATTCCCGTCTCTTCAGCATTCAGGGTTTGGGATTGGCGCTGTTCAACCTGCAAGACTTCTTTATACTTGCTAGCTGTGTTCTTATCAGATGTCAAGAAAGATTTCAAATGCTCCTCTCCAAGGAGAGGGGCTGGCTCTCTTTATTTATTTATTCATTCATTCATTCATTCATTTATTTTAAGCTTTCAGTTTTTAGTTTTCAAGGCAGGGTTTCTCTTTGTAGCCCTGGCTGTCCTTTAACTCACAGAGATCCACCTGCCTCTGCCTCCCAAGTGCTGGGATCAAAGGCCTGGGCCATCACTCTCCAGCTTTTTACTCCCCCACTCCTTCTTTAGAGTATAATTTGGGGCTGGTGAGTTGACTCAGCAAGTAAAGACACTTGATGTAAACCTTGATGTAATCCTGAGCTTGATTCTAGAACCCATGTGGTAGAAACAGAGAACCAACTCTCACAGGTTAGCATGTTATTATCCACACAGGTTCACACATACAAATAAATGTGCAAAATGTTTAAATTTTCATGGTGTTCAGTTGACTTCACTTCTTTGTTTGACCTTTGGGCACTAGACCTAAGAAACCCTTCCAATAACAGGATCCTGATGATTTGCATGGTTCTAAGCATTTAATGGCTTGACATTTGTGTCTTGGACCCATATTAACCTCTGTGTATAGTGAGGAGACCAATATTATCTCTCACAGACGTCATCTGTCATCAGTATTGGGGTCATTCCTTCCCCACTCAAGTGTCTTGCACTACATGTTAAAAATTATTTGATAGTAAATATAGGTGTTTATTCCTGGATTCTCAATTCCATTCTATCATCTCCTAGACCATTTTTATATTTATGTTTATTTATGTGTGTGTACACACACACACACACACACACACACACACACGGCAGACATGTGACTTCAGGCACAGAAACAGTCGGAAGAGGACAACAGACCCCCTGGAGCTGGGGTTACAGGCAGCTGTGAGCAGCCAGATGTAGGTGCTGAGGATGACCTCAGCAGCACATTGAAATGCTCCAACCTGCTGAGCCACCTCTCTATCCAGTCCTTATGATTGTCTATGTCTGCCTTTTATATCAGTATTGCATTGTTTTGATCAGTATGATTTTATTTTGTAATCATAAAGTGTTTTTTCTGAAGAAGAACCTTCCACATTATTAGTTTACTGACTTTTGCAAGGAAGTCAAATGGGATTCTGGTGATGTATTAGATCTACCCATCAAGATGGAGCATACTGGCCATAGCAAGACTACTTCCCAATCCGTCAGCATGGGATAGATTGCCATCTGCTTGGATCTCTTCACTAGTTTCATTTGCACATCTTCTGTTAAACTCACTCCTAGTTCTTCCCAATGCTGCTACAGCTAGAGCTACTTTCATTCTGCTCAGAGACACAACTGCACGGAACAGCTGGCCGTGGCATACTGAGCCCGACTCCTGTGACCTTACTGAGCTTGCCTGTTCCCACTAATAATAGTTCAGCATGTGTCCTGGCTAGGTTTACTGTCAGAACCTTGGGCATACTAAGCAAGCATTCTACCAGTAAGCATCACTAAAGCTCTTTAACTGACTTAAAAACTAACTGGCCTGGGCTAGAAATGCCAGTAGTCAACAAATAAATGAGAGACTGAACAAAAATAAATGGTCAATAGAGACTGTAGGGCACATGTGACTCTGTTTGGTACATAATCTTCATACACTGCTGTCTGATTTGAAACTTATTTTAAAATTCATTTCTATAGTCATAAGAGATCCTTGTTTGTGGCTTTACTGGTTGGTCAAGATCTGGTTTTAGAATCAGGAAGTACTAGACTCCTGGAATGAGCCAGGGAATGCTTCACTGTAGAACAAGTATTTATAATAAAAAGCTAGGAGTACAACTGTCCTGACTGGGCTATGCTGGGCTTTAAACAGCACGCCCTCTTGGCACTTGCCGCCTTGGTCTCCTGCCTCACCTCAGCAGTGTGCAGTAGATTCCCTTCAGGGGATGGCGGTCCACTCTTGTAATCCCAGCCCTTAGAGGCAGAAGGGAGAAGATCGCTGTTAAGTGAGGCCAACCTAGGCTACACAGCAAGACCTGATCTCAAAACCCAACAAAGCCAAGTGTGGGAGCCCACAGAAGTGGGTCCGTTCCACCTTGACTGGGGACCAGAGAGGTCAGGCCTGTTCCTGCTCCTTCAAGGATATAACAGGAGATTTGACCCAGGGAGTGGCTACCTACAAGATGCTTGGCCTAAAGGGTGGGTGCTGCATGTCCTGCCTAAATAACAGAATACTTAACTCTAGATATAGTTACTTGATGCTTCAGGTATTGAACAGGTAATTACCCTGTTTGACCTTTGTGTCATGTTAAAGCAGTCTTTTGCCTTCTCCCCCCCACCCCTTTTTTGGATTGGGGTATATAAGCATATAGAAAATAAATGCAGGTAAATTCAGTATTCACTGAACTGTCCTCCTGACTCTATTCTGTGTCTCTGTATCTCTGTTCCTTCTGCCTAATATTTCTAATCCACACGCCCCTACAGAGGATGGACCCCTGACGGCCAAGCAAAGCAAAACCACCAGCAGAAGGACCTTTAGCTGAGGTGGGGAAAGTCACTTCAAGTGACAGGGAAAATCCTGAGAAGTCTGGGCTGTTTCTGGACCAACCTGCAGACGGCGGGGCTTTCCAGGCCAGGGAGATGACACTGATGACTCAGAGAACTCCAACGCGACACAGATCCTACCTGACCCCCAGTCACCTTCTTTTCTGCTGCTTTATCTAAGAAATCCCTGTGTAATTCTGGACCATTAAGGTTCAGTTCACTCCTACTCTTTCTCTTAAGTATGTGATGCTTTAGTTCTTCTATTTAGGTCTCTGGTCCACTTCACCTCTGGTATGGTGAGATCCCAACGGCCTGTCCTCAGGACCCCAACAGCACCGGGTCAGCACTGTCCTACCGTCTGTCCTCCAGAGCTGCAAGGGGTCCCTCAGCTTACCTCTCACCCAGGTAGTCTCCAATGACGGTCTTGTTCAGGCCCTCGCCTTTGTACAGAAACTGGGCGACATCCTCTGGGGAGCTCTGCAGCAGGTCGTTCTCAGTGAGGAACTGAATGCCCTGAGGAACAAGTGGGACGGAACACGGGTCAGGACGTCCACTATGATCCTCTCAAAGTTGGCAACATGCTTTGCCCAGTAATCCGGCAGGTCTGGACACAGGAAAATGCCAGACCATGGAGCCTGTACAGCCTGACTTCCAAAATGTCATACGTGTTTCATCCACTAAGAGATGCTATGTTCGTCAAGTGTTATATACAAGTTTTAAAAAACCATCAGATTTGTAAAGTTTGGGGAAACCATGTCTTTCCTGCCTCACAGGACCTCACTGTGGAGAGAAGCTGCCATGGGACAAGCCAATTCCCAACCACCAACCTTCTTGACAACTGTTTCTTTCTATTTTATGTGAGTGTTTGCCTGCATGTCTGTCTGTATATTACATGCATGCCTAGCTCCTGCAGAGGCCAGAAGAGGGCATCAGATACCCTGGGACTGGAGTTACACAAGGTAATGAGCCACCAGGTGGTGCTGGGAATTAAACCTAGTCCTCTGGAAGAACAGCTGAGTCATCTCTCCAGTTTCCCCCACCTTTTAAAAAAGAAATATTTTTAACTTATTAAAAATTTAAATTATTTATGTGTGTGAGCCCATGTACTGATCACAACCAGAGGACAGCCTGCAATGAATTGGGTCTCTCTTCCCACCATGGGGTCCTAGGGATGGAACTCAGGTCTTCGGGTATGGTGGTGCGTTTACCTGATGAGCCATCTGGCCAGATCTCCTATTCACTATGATTGTGTGTTTCATGTATGAGTGACATTCATGTATGCGTTACGTGTAACATGTGTGTGTGGAGGTCAGAGGACAACCTTCAGGAATCAGTTTTCTCCTCCCACCTGGACAATTGGGGAGTGGACTCAGGTTGTCAGGCTTGTGTGACAACTGCTTGTATCTGACATTGCCATCCTGCCCTAACCAACCCTTTTATTCCGCCACCTTACCCCAGTTGCTTTACAGGCTCCGCTTACATCCAAATGACCTGTCACACAGGTCTGGGCAAGCAGCCATAGTGGAAGCCTGTAGGGATGACTTTCACTGCCCTTCCTCTTTCTTCCTGTGCTGACTCCATGCAATGGCCAGAACCACAGCATCTCTCGTGTGAAGGAAAGACCAGACAAGCACCTTGCTCCTGTCACTTGGGAGCCACTTACTGTCATAGCAGCTATTCAATAAAATACAACTCCACTGTGTAACCAGCTGTGGGGGGGAGGGACTGGATGTTCTGTTCCTTGGGTCAAAAGCATGTTAACCGGCACACTACCACCGAGCTCACACCAGCTGAGCACATGTTAACTGACATGCTACCACTGAGCTCACAGCTGAGCACATGCTAACCGGCACACCACCACCGAGCTCACACCAGCTGAGCACATCCCACTTTAAGAACCTATGAAGTGTAGCTGCTAGTGTCAAGAGAAGAGGTTGGCCCAGGCATGAGTCAGCTGCACTGCACCATCTCACGGGAACTCCCAGGACCTGCTAAAACAGCAAGACGTGCACAACTTGAAAGCTGGTTTCAAGCTACCTTACACCAGGTTAGAACACAGGGAATTCTGCTATCTATGTGCCAAGAGGCATTTCTACAAATTCAGAGAGGCTTTTCCAGCTAAAACTCCAGGCCTAAGCCTGCTTTGGCTTCCTCATACACCCACAGTCCATCTGGCAGCCTTATTTAGCATTTCCAAAAACTTCAGACAGCAGCAGACAACCAGTGAGAGAAAAGATAAAGACAGAAGACGGGAGACTGCAACTAGATGGAAAGAACAAAATGAACGCGAGGCTTGACAAACCGGTACAAAGCAAAAGGCAACACGAAGGTACATGTGTGTAAATATATGCAATTATTGGGAGCATGGCACATACATGCAGATGTACACATGTAGGTGCTCATGCCTGGAGGCCCTAAGTTGATGCCATGTCTTCTTGATTGTGCTCCACTTTTAACTGACTGAGGCAGGGTCTCCCACTAAACCTAGAGCTACTAATTGTGGCTAATCTATTTAGCTACCTTGAACCACGGTTTTCTTGTCTCTGCCTCCCAAGTGTGGGGACCACAGGTAGACACTACATCTATGCAGGTTTTATATGGGCTTGGGCATCCAATCTCTGGTTCTCAGACTTGCACAGCAAGCACGATATGCACTGAACTATCTCCCCAGTCCCAGACAGGTATATTTTCATTCTGCTCATGCGCAGTTTTAAAAAAGCAAACCTAATTTTGGTAATAGTGTGGGATACCTGGGGGAATGGATTTGAGACACAGTGGCCCCAGAAAGGTGGCCTACAATGTTCTGCTAGTACATTTTGTTCTGGGCTGAGGGTTTTGTTTCTTAATTTATCAAGATGATTCAAGTCTTACATTTAAAATTTGTGGGCCATGTAACATGTCATTTAAGTCTGACAGTCCTAAAGTTAACTCTTACGTGTTTCTGGTGGGAATGGGAAAGAGCATATCCACTTGGGTGCTACTGTGAAAGCCACACACACACACACACACACACACACACGAATGTATATCTGTCCTGGAGCACGGGATAAGAGCCAGCAGCACTGCTGCTCTGTGCTTGCGCTGTGACTTGTTCACCAACCATTCAGACAGGAAGAAGTAGGAGCACAGCACAGGGATACCCTTGGGGTCGGTAAGGGAAGGGCAATCATAGGAGGGTAGGCAGAAGTTTACTAACACCTCAGGGTCAAAGGTCAATACTTCAGCATTATAGAACCCTGCTAGGGTTATTAGAATTCAAAAGACTAACAGTGAGCATAAACTGTTAAGTTTTGCTACCCTGAAATCTGCTAAGGGCAAGGAGGAGGGCATCTGAAAGAACCGAGGTTTCTGGACAAAGCCTCACGGAAGCATAGCCTGAGGTGGGTCTGGTCCAGGACACCTTGACTGTGACTATGATACCCTAGGGACTGAGTTTGTGGCCATTCTCCCTCAAAGAGCTCAATGACCCCTAGGCATATGCAGATATTCCCAGTGCACCTTTGTCACCTGGCTCTCCATCCCCCAACCTGGGGCTTCAGAGTCTGTGCTCTCAAGGGTGAGTGCCGGACCCTGGGACCCAGGCCTCCACCAGGTCACAGCGAGCTTGTGGAACACACTGTCTAGATGTTGAGGCCCTGCCCTGAGCCTCCACCCTCCCAAAGAACTAGGTCTTTGTAACAGCTGATCCTGACTGTCAACCTGACTGCACTTAGAATGACCTAGGAGAAAAGCCATGGCTGTGAGGGGCTATAAGAGAGTTTTAACTGAGAGCAAAAGACCCCACCTTGAAGTGGGTGGCACCCCTTCCGTGGGCTGGATGCTTGGACTGAATAAAAAGGAGTGAGCTTGCTGAGTCCCAGCACTCACGGCTCCGCCTCACACTAGAGCTACCACACCTTCCCACCATGATGGCCTGCACTCTGACCCGCCCTCCCTCAAGTCGCATTTGTTAGGTTGTATCACAACAGTGAGACAACTAATCAATACAACTGATTTTGGAGTGTGTAGACCACCAAGGATGTTAGAAAGTCGAATAGAACAAGGTCACTCTGGCTTACAAGACACACACAAGACACTAGGAGGCCCCCAGTAAGGAAGGGTTTCCTCTGCAAGAGACACAAGCTCTGGTCATGGGAAACAGGGAAGCCACTGGTGAGTTCAGGCAAACCTGTGATGGCTAATCTTGTCAACCTGACTGGACTGAGACACCTAGGTCAGTGAAGGACATCTCTGGGCATGTCTGTGACAATGTTTCCAGACATGATTAGACTGGACTAGACTAGATTTTGAGGGCTCTGACTTCAGTAATGTTAAGAATCTTCCAGGTTGGCAGATTAAAGGTAGAAGAGCTGTGGAAGATAGGGTCTGGTACGAGGAAATGGGCTCATGGGGTGTGCATTTGAAGGGTCTACCTGGCCCCACCCTGCTTTTCTCTGTCTTCTGTCTACATGAAGAGAGGGCCATTGCCACATGTTCTACTCCACGATGTTCTGCCTCACCTCAGGCCCAAAGCCATGCAGCGATACAACCATAACAAACTCTAAAACCATGGGCCCAAACTAATCTTTCCTCCTTTAAACTCTTCAGGGATCTGCCACAGCGATGAAGAGTCTAAAACAGATTGTAAGCAGAGAAGAGTCGAAAGCCTGAGACTAAGAAAGAAAGAGCTCCATGAGGCGGGGCGGGGGGGGGGGGGGTTGTGTGTGTGTGTGGGAGACACAGGCAAGCCACGGACACAGGAGCAGGCACACTTTGAGTATGTGATTAGTATTCTTAAAAGAGGAGCAATTAAGCCCAGTGTGGCAGTGCACACCTTTAATCCCAGCACTCAGGAAGCAGACGTAGGTGGATCTCTGTGAGTTTGAGGCCAGCCTGGACTACAAAGTAAGTTCTAGGCCAGCCAGAGCTGTTACACAGAGAAACCATCTTGAAGTAAAAAACAAAGAAATAAAGAACAGTTACACCAGGTGTGGTGGGTGGCACATGCCTGCAGTTCCAGCACTTCAGAGGCTAAGGCAGGACACCCTCAAGTTCTAGGCCAGACTGGATTACAGTGAGAGAAAGGGCACAGAAGAGAAGGCCATGATAGAGACTGGAGGGTGTGTTCACAGCTAAGGAGCACCTGCTGGCAATCACTGGCAGCTAGGAGAGGGGCCTGAACAGACTCCCCCTCCATGTTTAAGGGCATTCATCTTGGACTCCTTGTTTCCTGTAGGAGGATTATTTCTGAGTCTTTTTGTTTGTTTGTTTTTTGTTTTTCGAGACAGGGTTTCTCTGTAGCTTTGGAGCCTGCCCTGTAACTAGCTCTTGTAGGCCAGGCTGGCCTTGAACTCACAGAGATCCACCTTCCTCTGCCTCCCAAGAGCTGGGATTAAAGGCATGTGCCATCACCGCCTGGCTATTTCTGAGTCTTTAAGCCATCTATTTGTGGTAATCTGTTACAGAAGGTATAGTGTAATATACACATTAGACAATTATTTATAAAGGAAACCAAATGTCTCAGTAAAATTCTATTTATTTATTTGTTTATTTATTTTTTGAGACAGGGTTTCACTGTGTAGCCCTGGCTGGCCTGAAACTCACTTTGTGAACAATGCTGACCTCGAACTCACAGAGATCCACTTGCCTCTGCCTCCTGAGTGCTGGGATTAAAGGTGTGCACCGCCACGGCCCAGCTGATTTATTTTATGTGTATAGGTGCTTTCCCTCCATGAATGTTTGTACACCATGTACATGCAGCACCTGCAGAGGCCAGAAAAAGGCATCAAATCCTCTGAACAGGAACTAGAATGGATGTGAGCCACCATGTGGGTGCTGAGTCTCCAACCTGCAAGTGTTCTTACCCAATGAACCACCTCCCCAGTCCCTGATGGTGTTTATTTCTAACCTAGGTAATTTAGCCAAGTCAAGTTCATGGTGAGCAATGATTTCTTCGAACTTACTCCTCTTGTCTTTTTATCATGGAGATTTCTGGGATCTTTCTGAGGGAGAGGGGTTTGTAAAAAAGGTCCCTTTATGCAGTCCAGGCCACCACACCTGTCATAACCATGCCTTCTTAACCTCTCCTAGTAATTTACAAACCTTATTTCATCCCTATTTTTAATGCCAACCCAAAATCTTGACAATCATTTAAACTTAAACGCACCTATCAATGCCTAGGAACCTCAGCTACATCTGTATCTTTCTCTCTGCTTCTCCTTTGCTATATTATAAAACATTCTGAGCTAATTTGGAATTCCTAAAATACATTCTTCATATAACTCTCTTCTTGTTTAGACTTAGGTTTTGCTGGCTTCTTTGCATATCTTTCTGTGTGTGACCATTTTAAGAGGCACTGTCACCATCTGTGATCCAGGCTGGAACTGAACTGTATGACCCTCCTGCCCCAGCCTCCCCAGTGCCAGAATTACAAACTTGAGCCACCACACCTGACTCTGTGCACTTTCTGTATCCCACGGACGTATCTCTTTGTTTCAGGTATATTTACTCAGCTAGTCAACGAACAATCAGAAGAGGTCTTAGTGACTAGCCTCATGAGTCCTTGCATATCTAAAAATATCACTGCTTTTTTTTTCATCAGTGACAGTCTGGACAGAGTTCTCAGTTTTCAATCATTTCCCCCTCACGCTTTAGAAAACACTGTTTGGCTACTGTTACTGACACAGCAATCTCTAGTAATGCAGCTCCAGACTTCCTTGATCTAATCAAACCTTTCCTGATTTATTTATAAACCCTAGTGCTACTTCTAGACTCCAACACAACGAGCAAGCCAAAGTTCTTTAAGCTGTCATCGCTAGAGGCTGACAGCGCCTCTTTACCCGAAGATGCTCACTCTAAGGCCTTCCTTGTGCTTTCACAAGGTGACATGTGCAGCAAGGCATGGGGAGTAAACCCGATTCTGAGCTGCAAAGTGAGATTATCTGGTGTGTCCTTAGACTCAATGTGTGTGTCTCAAAACTCACACACTGTGTAGGTTTGAGGCCCAAACCTACAACAGCCTGTGAGGTAGAGATGATGAGGGTGATTAAGGTGATACATGCTCATCTGGGGTCCCTGGAGTGGGGGATTGTGGCTTCATGAAAAGAGAAACTTGCTCCACACCGTGCCACATGGAGGATCAATAAGTGGCTCTCTGCGCTGAGAAGAGACTGTACTAGAACACAACCATGCAAGCAACCACGATGTGAGACTGCAGCCCCCACAACTGCGAGAAGTAATGTCTGCTGTTTAAGCCCCCAGCCTGGGGGCTTTATCCATTTATTTATACGTGCCAATTCGTATGCATCCCAGGTGGGCTGCAGCTGGCTTTGTAGGTCTCTGGCCCTCCTGTTTCCACCATGCACCACCCAGCCTGGTTTTCAGTCTGTGGTATTTTGTTGTCAACAGCTCAGCTGACTAAGCCAAATATCACGACCACGTCTACAACCAAATGATTTAGGTACTTTTTCCTCAGCAAAATGCCATGTGCGGGTTAAATGAGTTTTCTGTCTTTATTGAGCAACTTAATAATAAATAATTGAATAGAACCAGCAATTAGCATAAAAATACATTTCAGGTCAAAAGGGACACAAAGTGAAATCTATTAAGCAATTCACCACAGTCTGACTAAACCCTGACTCCCTTGAATGTGGTGGGCAGACACCACAGGGCTGACTAGAGAGAGTATCTGGACTTGGAGCTCCCCACAAACTGAGCCCAGGGGCTCCCATTGATTGCACCTGCACTCAGAACCCCACGCTGTGAGAAAGGTCATTAGGTCCAGGTAACAGTTCATCCAGAAGCACCTGCTTTTACCCTGCTTATGACAAAATGAAATACCAACTCCATCTTTTCATGAGGTAGTATGACTACCTCTGTTCCAGGGGAGTCAGCCACTAAGACCAGTCTAATCATTTGCACACCGCAAGGCTGTAACGGTTCTCTCACCTTTTTGGGGTCCATGTTGAATTTCTTTCTTCCCATGGCTATTTGCTTGTTCCTCTGAGTAGTTTTGCTATTGGTTTTAAACAATTTAAAAAAAATCATTAGTGAGCACTTCCACAGAGTGCAGCAGAGTCACACCCTCCTGTGCCTTTTCCATCTCAGGTCAACCTGAGACACAGAGACAATGGGGTCCAGCACAGCCCACCGCCCTCAGTAACTCTTCTTCAGAAAGGGTAACAGTGGAAAGCAGTGCCTTTCTAAAAAAAAAAAAATTAAAAATACAGCTCCTCATGACACAGAAAGATTAATCCAGAGTCCCAACCCTATAAAGTTGGTGAGGACATAGGAGGCAGGAAGGAGAAATGAATAATTCCAAAGTCTCCCACTTCCCAGCCCCACCCTTACAGCTGTCGGTGAGCTCAGCCAAAGGGAAGAGGCAGGAATCAAGAGGGTGAGGACCTGAAAGTACAGTCATGAACACTTTACCTCTCCTCCACTGATGTTAAGTTATCGATCTCTGTCATCACTTCTGCAATTTCATATTTCAGCCTCTGTCAAAAAAAGAAAAAAGAAACTGGGTCACAGGGTATCTTAACTATCATATATTCAAAGGTTCAGAGACTCACATGAGCATCACAAGGCCAAAACTCAACACCTGTATCAGTGAGGTAGACTCAATGTCAGAGCAGCACAATGTGCATAAGCACACACGCACACACATGCATGCATGCACACACACACACAAATGTCCAACTGTCATTTGACACATCAAGGGGGTCCAGTAGGAAGGTTCTGAAGTACTTGTGTGAAAATAATCAAGAAGGAAGTAAGACTACAGAAGCATATAGAAGCATATAGTGGGTCCTCAGCTCACTCCACTGCAGTCACACAACCAGGGGCAAGGACAGCCTCATTCTCAGAGGAAGCTGAACCCCAGATATGTCTAGGTTGACATCAGGTTTGCCAATCAATAGTCTTATGACTGTCACTTCATAAGAGATGAAAGATGAAATCCCATGGGGCTAGAGAAATGTCTCAGAAGTTAAGAGCATGTACTACTCTTCCAGACAACCTAAGTTCAATTCCCAGCACATACGTCAGTCAGGTAGCTTACAACCTTTTAGTCCGACTGCAGGGAATCCCACTCTTTTGTGGCACCTGCACTCATGTGCATTTACCCACACACATACACATAAAGTAATAATAAATATTTAAAGTGATAATTAGCTACATTTTTTTTTAAAAAAGAAAGAGATGAAGCCCACAAGGACAGGCCCAACTCAGAGACATCAGAAGCAGAGGGACAGAAACTTTTTGCTCTCCATCGGCTGGCTTCCCTGCCTCCCTGAGCTTCAGACTGCATCCTTGGTGACAGGATGAAGCAGCCAGTGTTCAGGGAAGAGTTTATATTATTGAGCAGTATGATCTCTACTGTCCACATGGTATCCATTCTCAATCCTTTAGACAAAGGACTTCTCTGAGTTGCAAGAATGCAAGCTAACCTTGAGCCAAAGCTGCCACCAATTACCTCTCAAGTATAAAAACATTTTATTCAGAACCTTATTATGTGTGTGCCAATAAGTTCAAACTTAAATAAGTTCCTAGAAAGGAGCTATTGTCTAGGACAAGGCCTGCTCTACAGTCAGTGGCCTATGAGGCGACATTTACTTTGGCAATGACAATGACTAGGAAGCTTCTCAAAAAAAAAATGGCCACACGACTGACTTTCCTGAGGAAGCTCCACACCAAAGGACACAGGAGGCCTCTGAGCTGTCTCTGAAGCACCACAGTCATCCCAGCTCTGAAACTGTGGCTTCATTCATCTTCTCTCCTGTGGGACACCCCTCAGCCATGGCCTCTGAGTCAAGTACACAATGAGGGAAGGTAGTGTTTATCCACCTGTTTTATTCATCTTTGTTTAAATTTGTCATTCTGTTCCTACCACCACCAAGTAGGCACTTAGCATACAGCTGGAATCATCCAATAAGTGCTTGTCTGTTCACTCAAAGGATACTGGACTGCCAAAAGGGCGGGCACCTATCTAAGTGCTTGGGTAAAGGGCAACGGGTTTATCAGGCTGCTGCCACCGTCTACTCCAACACTTGTAACTCTGGGGTCACACAATCATCTACTAGCAATGCTGGTCCCACCATTGTGGTCTCTGTTCCAGAGCTTGTGCTGTCTGGGATGGAGTCTTTGCCCCCTCAGCCTGGAGAACTCCTGTCTTCTGTCTCTATGGTTCTCACATTTTTCCTATTTTCTTGAAGCTACCCTATTCAGTATTCCACGCAAATTCAAACTGGACACTTTGCTGTTGTTGTACCTCAATGTCATCAATAAGTTCCTTTTTCCTTCGACGAATGTCCAAAAGTTCTTCTCGTTCTTCTAATGACAGGTCTTCAGGCACTGGGGAGAGAGGAGGGAGGTGTCAACGTCAGAGGAAAGCTGCTGAGGCTGTGGACTGGCAGTGGGAAGCACCATGACCTTCCCACCCCGCCCCACCGAGACTTCTGTTTTCTAGAGGAAAACAGAAACTAAAGGACACTACCCACATCTGTGTGCACCTCACTCCACCAAAAGGCTGATTAGCCTGCCCAGAGTCTTACCACCAACCTTCCCGACCCATAGAGCCCTGATGAGAGGTTAATATGGTGGGGTACTTCCCTGTACCCTCACATAGTGAGCACTGCAGACACTGGCCAACCAGCCCAGCTGGTTGAGGTCTTCCTGCCCTACTCAGCTCTCAACTGTTTCTCAGCCTTTCACTCTCAAAGCGCTACATCTGTAACACATAAAACATGCACTGAACCAGACACACAGAGCTAAGAAAGGTCAAAGTGGTTACAGTGCAGGGAGTGAGAAACAGTGGGAAAGCAGCCTGATGCTGACCTCCCACTCAAGCCCCACCACAGCCTTTAGAACTACAGACCTTCTGATGCATATCTAACTGATAGCATTAAAATGCACGTCAGTCTCACTAGATTGGCTGGGGTGGGGTGGGAGCAGGACATGAGGAGCATAAAAGGGCACAGATACTTTGGGAAGCACTCAGGTACATCAAACAGCATCAAGGATGCACATGCCACACCCAGCAGCTTTCTTTAACTATATACAGTAGAAAACCCTCCAGCAGGCCAGCAAGAAGCACAATAATGTTGAAGCAGCACATTTTATAGACTAAAAACAAGATGTTAAATGTCATCCACAGCAGGATGAGTAAATGTGCTAGAATCTCACACAGAAGTGTGAGTGAGGGAACTGCAGCAACAATGACATTAGTGTAGACATCAGACGCATTCTCTTATGGACCACAAAAGCAAAAAATAAGCAATATGTTGTCTAGGTATTGTCTTAGTTTTGTACCTTGCCACCATGATAAAATACCCTGACGAATGCATATTACGGGAGAAAGAGTGTATTTGGCCCACCATTCCAGTCCATTGCTGTAGGGATGCCATGGGAATTTGAACACACATCTGTGGTCAAGAGAAGAGAGCAATGAGTGTGTGATCCACAGCAGTGCCCAGCCTCTCTCTTCATTCACTAAGTCCAGCCCAGAAAATAGTGCTGCCCACATTCAGAGTAGGCCTTTCCCACCTCGGCCCAATAAAGAAACTCTCACATGGCCATAGCCACAAACTAACCTAATCTGGAAAATTCATCACCTAGACTTCTTTCCCAGATGATTCTAGATTATGTCAAGTCGACAATTAAAACTAATCATCATGGGACTGGAGAGATGGCTCAGCAGTTAAGAGCACTGGCTGCTCTTCCAGAGGACCTGGGTTCAATTCCCAGCACCCACATGGCAGCTAACAACTGTCTGTAACTCCAGTTTCAAGAAATCCAACACCCTCACACAGACATACACACAGAGAAAACCCAGTTCATATAAAGTAAAACTAACTTTAAAAAAGAAAAAACCCTAACATCAAAGGCATTTAAACACACCATAAAATAACCAGAACAATAAATGCAGCGTCCATAAAGAGCATGGCCTCTAGGGAGGGAAGAAAGCATGGAGGAAAGGTGAAAAGCAGAGAAGACGTCATATTACTAATTTCCTTCTTCCTCTACTAGCTCTAAACGGAAACTGAATGACACCTTAGCAATGTTCTCAGGCAATCTTCTAAGCCACGGTATTACGAAGGAAGAGAGCTACTAGACAGGGCTGTGAAACAACTGAACCCCTCAGACACCATGAAGACAGCCATTATTATCTCTATTTTATAACTGCAACCAAGAGAGATTAAATGATTTTCCCCAGAGAAGAGATACTGAAGACATAATGGGGCTGGAAAGATGGCTCCGTAGTTAAGAGCACTCGCTGCTCCATCAAAAGGCTCAGAGTTTGATGATCCCAGTACCCACATCAGGCAGTTCACAAGTCTCCATGACTCTGAATACAATGGGCCAGCCATATGCCCCTTCTAGAATCACTGGACAGATGAACACACACATAAAATCTTTTTAAAAGAAATAATGCCCTGTAAAACCATGTGTATCCAGTAAACAACATGAACACACACATCCGGATGTTCAACATCAAGCACAAACAACTCAGATTTACAAGTTGTGCAGCATGCACTGGGTCAGACTAGGAGCTCCACAGGTCCCTGAAACCACTGTCTTCCTTCTGCTTTACAGAGTGCCAGCTTCATCACGAAACTGGCTTCTACCCCAATAGAGCTAAGGCTACGTGCTTTCTCACCCCAGGACTTCCCCTCAAGCTTCCTCCCAGAAGGTGCCATAGGACATCTCCTTAATTCTAACTGGCCAAACCTGTCTCAGGTCCCAGTTCACACTAATCAGCAAAAGTAGAAGACATGCCCAACACATACAACATTCAAAGAGAAGATATAAAGGAAGTCAAGAATTTATATTGGAGAAAACCAGCAATGCCCAACACCCAGAAAGATGAAGCATAAACAAGCATACACTTATTGTCTCTTCAAAGTTATTACTCTTACCACAAACATCTACTCTAACAAAGTAGCCAGCTTCCAGTGTGGTGTCAGCCTGGTGTATCAGAGTAAATGTATTCCAGTCTGTCCACCAAACAGATCAGCCTCCTGAAATTAACTCTAAGTAAACCTTTCTTCTGCAGACTTCTCCAACATGCACGTACAAAGCAGAAGTCTGGAAAGAGAGCTGTAGGCCTCAACCTTCTGCAAGACAGTTTTTCTAAAGACAAGTCTTCCTCCTCCCACCTGAGGACCAGGGCTGCCAAGAGTAAATAAAAATGAATGGAAACACCGGGATTATTTCCTTCTGATGATTCCAATGTCCCTTCAATTGGAAACATGCCATGGACTGCCTGAGTTTTTCCCTTCCTACAATGCTTGTCTTATCCTTTAAAGGTAATGAGGACATAAACAATGAAGGGTTGCTCATTCACGTTAACCAGGAATTCCAACCAAAACCTGCCTGTCTAAAAAAAGAGAGGAGCTGCCAAGATGGCCTAGCCTGTAGAAGTGCTTCTTGTTAAACCCAGCATGAGTTTGATCCCCAGGACCCACAAAGTGTAAGGAGAGAACTGACTCTTGCAAGGTGTCCTCTGACCTCCATACACACACCATGGTGTGGCATGCACATGCATGCACACACACGAAATGTGACTTTAAAAAGGTAACTTGTGTCAGGTATGATGATAGTGTTGTAGTTACCTAGGGAATATCTTTATTTTCTAGAGATTCATACTCAAGTATTTTGGGGTACAAGGCTATTCTATCTAAATTTTGCTCTGAAAGATTTCAGAAAAAAAGAACTGAGCAAACTAAAAACTAATGAATCTATTTGGTTGGTTATCAGTTCTACATTCTAAGTTTGATGTTTCTAGGCTGGATGTTGTAGCATGAATTCTAATTGTTCTTAATAAAAACTCGGAGTCAGCTATGGGGTGAAAGCTGAAGGATAGGAGAAGCAGAGCAGCAGCCACTAGAGTTCTTACCTCTATCAGTGCTCAGACCATAGGGGTGATCCTGTCCTCAGACTGCATCCTCAGACTCACTGAGCTCTTGTCTCCTCCCGCCTTATACTCCTCTCTCTGCCCAGCCATATCACTCCTGTCTCCACCTCCCTCGTGCTGGGATTAAAGGGATGTGACTCCTAAGTGCTGGGATCACCTTTGTGTGGGCTCTGTTTCTCTTTTAGACTGGATCAATTTTGTGTAGTCCAGTGTGGCCTTGAACTAACGGAGATCCCTCTGCCCCTGCCTCCTGAGTCCTAGTATTAAAGATGTGCACCACCACTGCCTGGCCTCTAGTGGCTTAACTCTGCATTCTGATGTTCAGGCAAACTTTATTTGTTAAAACACAAACAAAATATCACCATATGCTGTGGGAACTCCTTCTGCCAATGGCCTTTGAGATGCTGGACCACTTTGGGCGTGGCCTTGGGTACTATAAAAACAGATGTAAAAATGTGTGGTCTCTCTCGGCTGCTGGATTCGGTTCCTGTTCCCCACTCATGCAGAGGACTGTTGATCCTTGAGTCTACCCCTAAAGAACCCTTTATTATACTCAATTTTCAGCTAGAGTGGGACGACTTTACTGCAGTCCTCTACAACCACAGGGTGTGGCAGGGCAAGTTTTTAATCCTAGCACTTAGGAAGCAACAACAAGTGGATCTTTGTAAGTTCAATACCAGCCTGATTTTCATATCAATTTCCATGCTAGCCAAGGTTACATGGTGAGCCTTGTCTGGGGAGGAGGAGAGAAAAAAAGGAAGGGAAAAAAAAATTAAAATTTCTCATGATAAAAAATGATCCCTCCTCCCCCCCAAAAAAACACTTGGCCTTAAATGGTTAGTATCATCTCTTCTATAACGTCTTTTGAAGGATTTGGCAGAAACAGGCCTGGGAAATAGCAGAGCTCTCTTCAGCACTGACTAACAGGGTTGGAGTAGTGTTGACTCAGTGTGCATGTTAACGCACAGGAGAAAAGAACATGGTAGACTATTCCTAGACCAATCTCTGCACTGCCTCTGTCACTTCTCCACCTTGCTGTGATGCCAGAGAAGGCCCCATCAACATCACCAGCAGAATCTCCTACAGCCACAGGATCTGCTGACTCACAGCCCATTTCACATGTAGAGTGAAATGGCAGGCAATGCTCGGGGGAGGCTAACTATCCAGACCTTCCCCAGTAACACGCCAATCTTTAATACAAGGCTTGGACTCACATCCTGACATCTTATACACGCTGTCACTTTGACTCTCTGGGCTTAGGTGACACTCTTGACAAAAGTGTCATAATGAAAACTATTTCCTCCAACTTACAATAAGAAAAAAAGGCATAGCCTGGCGGTACACACCTTTACTGCCAAGACTGTAGAGGCAGAGGCAGGCAGATCTCTGTGTGCTCAATGTCAAACTAGTCTACAAAAGGAATTCAAGAACAGCCAGGGTTCTACAGAGAAACCCTGTCTCTAAAAACCAAAAAGGAAAAAAGAAGGAAAAAAAAAGACAATGGTTTCGATCCATCATGGTCTTTACCAATTATAAGAAGTACTCAACAGAAGGAGTATCTCCGTAACAGAAGCAACATGAAGCAAAGGCTCCCCTCTGTGCTTTCTTTCCTGGCTGTAAAAATGGATGACAGCTCCACTGTGGAGGGCCTTGACATCACCTGTCTGTGAGTTGAGTTTTCAGCAGAGGTGGGGGTGTGCCTTCTGGGAGGCTAAGGGAGTCATCTGATATAGTACTGCTTCTCCTGAGTGTGACATCAACCTGAAGTCAGCCGCAGGCAGTGAAGAAGAGTCGACCGACAGTACATTTCCTGTGAGCACAGTTTGTCTGATGAAACCACAGCTGGTGCTCAGAGTGCGGCTCCACATCTCCTAGAAGGAGGGCTGGGGGTCTGCTGCAACATCAGTTTCCATTACGCCCTACTGAACGGAGGTCTTTTACACAGACCTTCTCGGGAGTCTCTTCACTCTTGCTCAGTCAACGGGGAGGCTCACAGCACGCACACCTTCCCATCTCCTGTGTGTGTGCACACCTCTATTCGCTGTAACTGATGCTAGTGTCACTGTTTCTCTCCCAGTTTAGAAAACTGTCAAGCACCGGTTCATCAGACTACAAGTATTCTGTTTGTGGGAAGCCTTTCTTGACATTCCTAATGTAAGTCTTTGTGAGGATTCAGTCTCCACCCCATTCCCTTTTCCCTTTCTTCTTTCCCTCCTTCTCCCCTTTTCCTCCCTTTTATTTGTGATGCTGGGTATGGAAGTCTTGGCATGTTAGGCAGTTACCTACCACAGAACTATATCCTAGTCCAGCTTTGATCCTTTTTCTGTTGGGGGTTGGCAGGCCTTGCACATGCCAAGCCACTGAGCTACACCTCCAACCCTTTCTTACTTTGAAACAGTCTTGCCAAGTTATCCAGCTTGGCCTTGAGCTCACCCAGTGTTTAGGCTGGGGGGAGGGGTAGGCAAAGGTGGAGACTGCTCAGTTTATGACATCTCACCATATCCTGCACCAAGGCCAGAGCAGTGAATATAGAGGTGTGGATGAGAAGCACCTCCTCATGATACAGAGCAGTCAAGGCAGAGAAACGGAGGACACTGCCGGAACACGTCCACACTGGTGCCTTATCCTGTCTGTCCTACATGTTCTTGCTGTGGTATAAAACAGGGATTCTTTGATGAATCCTCCCAGAAATCACAGTGTTTGTAAGACGATGGCCATTTTTGTAGAATTCAGTGTGGTCAGGAGCAGAACAGGGAAGCCTGACAAACACTGGATACCACCACCCCATCTGGAACACCAGGAGGCTGTGAAGCCAGTCATTTCAGGAGCTACTCACAAGTTTGAGATCTGATGACCATGTGAAAGTACACCTCACAACTTTTTCATGCCAACAGATATGTTATGTGAACAAAAGGATGTTTTCCCGACACTGGCTCTCCAGGGTGGCAGTCTACAGCTCTGACCAGTGCTCCTCACACTTCTTTCTGAACGAGGCGAGTGGTGGTGAGGTCTGGATTGGGACAGTGCATCCCTGGGGATCTGGGCTGCAGTTCTGTAGTTTTCATTTACTCCCACTGAGTCTGCTCTGTCCAGGGTCTCATTCCTGGTCAGATTCGTGTCTGTTCCTCACTGTGAATTCCTGTTTCTAGAAATGCTTTTGAATGTTCCAGCTCATGTTTCATTGTCTTGCCTCAGTCCCTCTCTCGTTCTTGTCCCTTCTCCCCACTAGGGTTACTATTTCCCAGTGCTCTAAATGCTGATTTTTATGCAGTTGGCTTATGTTAAGCTTTTAATACCTGAAGTTATTTTCTATATATATAAAGAATTTTATAAAAATTCTTGTAATTTTCATTTTTCTCAAATGAATTTAAACTTCTCTCTTATTTACAATGAATCAAACTATTTGTGCTTGGAAAAAAAAAAAAACCAAATGCTGATTAACTATAATGACTAGCCTGAAGCAGATTGGCTCTACCACAGAATTCTGACCACATGGAGACAGGTCTAAGTTCTTCATTTACATAATGAGGGGTTGTATAGAGTCAGAGACTTCTAAGAAAGCAACAGGACCAAAAGCATGAGTCCATGATAGTTGTAAGACAACAGGCAGACCTTCGATATTTTGGTCCAAATTCTGGATGGCTAACCTAAATGTTCTCACAAAGGAAAACAGGAAGGAAGGCAGGCAGGAAATACTGTGTTTCTGCCACTGGCAAGGCTTCAGAGAAGATTCAGAACAAATTCATGCCCTGGACCAGTCTTTGCTTTCTCAGGTACCTGCCTGCCTCCCTCAAAAGATCTGCAAAAATCAAAGCACCTTAGGGTTGGTGAAGTTTGCTATCTAAGCCATGGGTAACTAAAACTGAACTTAAATTTTTGACCAAAATGAAGGGAAAATTAGACAAAATTCCAAACATTGAAAAATGTCTTTCAGAAAAGCTACTTTTTCAGACAATAAAACTTAAAAATAATTTAATCTTTAGCAGATCTGCAGATGGGTGGGTGAGGGGTATCAAATGAAAATCTATACAAAACAATGCCAAGTGCTCAAAGGGCAGTTGTGTGAGCAAAGATTTTTCAGTCTTGATGCAAATCTCTCAAAAAGATTTACTGCTGCTGTTGAAAGCAAAAGCAAACGGTACTGGTTCAGCAGCTCTGTAAAAGTAAAGAACACAGGACAGGGAAGAATTAAAGTGCATCGCTAAGAAATTCTTAACCTAGTTAGACACAGTAATGCACACCTGCAAACTCAGCACTCAGAAAGCTAAGTCAACAGAACCATCCTAAGTTCAAGGCCATCTAGAGCTACCAAGTGAGACCTTGCCTCAAAAACAAAAAAAAAAAAAAAAAAAAAAAAGGATAAAAATATTCTCCTGAATAGAAATAGTGTGTATTTGATGGGAGACTATGATAAATTGAAAGGACATATTATGGGGATGGAAAGATGGTTCAGAGGTTAAGAGCACTGGCAGAGGACCTGGGTTCGATTCCCAGAGTTTCCCTGTCACTCCAGGGGATCTTCTGGTCTCTGCAGGCAGCAAGCATGGATATGGTGGATAGTCACACAAAAGGCAAAATGCCCATACACTAAACAGATAAACAGCACTGTCTTTAAACACATAGTACAATGGTTGGGAAGATGGCTGAGTGGGTAAGAGCACTTGCTATGCAAGCATGTGGACCTGAATGCAAGTCTCCAGCACCCACATAAGAAGCTGTTGTGGCTGTGCACAACTGAAAACCCAGGACTGTGGGTTACCAGGGCTTACTAGCCCCCTGCATGGCTCAAGTGAGTAAGACAGAGAGTGGTAGAACAGGACACTGAGCATCCTCCTCTGTCCTCTACACATGCCCCCACACAAAAATACAGCCCCACCCTACACACAAATCCTAAAGCAACTGATCATCTCTTTCCCTCCCTCCCTCCCTCCCTTCCTCCCTCCTTCGCTCCCTCCCTCCCTCCCTCCCTCCCTCCCGCTCTTTGGTTTTTCAAGACAGGGTTTCTCTATGTAATAGCCCTGGCTGTCCTAGAACTCACTCTGGAGACCAGGCTGGCCCTGAACTCAGAGATCTGCCTGCCTCTGCTTCCCGAGTGCTGGCATTAAAGGCGTGCACAACCACCTCCCACCTGCAACTAACAAATTCTGCACTAACAATATTGTGTTGAGAAAGTGAAATTATTGCTTTGTTTACCACATTTAATAAAATTCAAGAATCCATCAATTATACCCTTTCTCAGACACTGAAATGTAGAAATATTTATATCTCATAATCAATGAAAAATAGGGGACTTTTGTACATAGCTTAGGAGACATACTGGTATTTAACGTGTATAATGATATTAAAAATAAAGAGTATTTTTTTTATTGATTTTACTGAGCTCCACATTTTTCTCTGCTTCCCTTCTTTCCTCTCCCCTCCCCTTTAGCCCTCTCCCAAGGTCCCCATGCTCCCAGTTTACTCAGGAGATCTTGTCTTTTTCTACTTCTCATGTACATTAGATCTATGTATGTCTCTCTTAGGGTTCTCATTGTTGTCTAGGTTTTCTGGGATTGTGAATTGTAGGCTGGTTTACTCTATGTTTAAAAACCATTTATGAGCCAGGCGGTGGTGGCGCACGCCTTTAATGCCAGCACTTGGGAGGCAGAGGCAGGCGGATCTCTGTGTGTTCGAGGCCAGCCTGGTCTACAAGAGCTGGGTCCAGGACAGGCTCTAAAACTACAGTGAAACCCTGTCTCGAAAAACCAAAAAAAAAAAAAAAAAAAAAAAAAAAAAACACTTATGAGTGAGTACATATGATAATTGTCTTTCTGTGTCTGGGTTACCTCATTCAATATGATGTTTTCTAGCTCCATCCATTTGCCTGCAAATTTCAAGATGTTATTTTTTTCTGCTGTGTAGTACTCCATTGTGTAAATGCAGCACATTTTCCTTATCTATTCTTCAGTCGAGGGGCATTTAGGCTGTTTCCAGGTTCTGGTTATGACAAACAATGCTACTATGAACATAGCTGAGTACATGTCCTTGTGGCACAATTGAGCATCCTTTGGATATTTACCCAAAAGGGGTATTGCTGGGTCTTGAGGAAGGTTGTTTTCTAATTTTCAAATAAAGAGTATCTTAAAGATGAGAAAGGACTTTATAACAATGAACTTATATTAACAGTCTCATTGTGTGATGAGTTACAGGTTGCAAGAGGCTGTGATTTTCTTGGTTCTGGGTTGCTGCTGTAGCCTCGATCACCTCCTAACTCACATTCTCACGCTCACGCACATTCTGTGTGCCACACACCATCCATAAATTAACACTCTGCTCCACAACTCTCCTGGGGAGAGACAAGATCCAAGACTTACGAACTGTGACCAGAAACATCATGTTTTAGGGACAAGAAGTCAAACATGATAACAACAAATTATCCAATGAACAGAAATGTGATCACTTGATTACTAACCTGTATGTTTTTGGCTCTTAGCTGCAGACTAAAAACACTGCAACTTTTAAATTTACTTTCATTTCAAGTAATAAACACCAACGCGGTAAGGCTAACTTTCCAGTTGCCATTTGATATATTTTCTTTATTTTTTTGGTCAGTTCAGGGACATGCCAGTCATACATGATACTGGCAAGGCATGAGTCTGAACACTGGTCTCTGCTGATTTACTAAACAGGAACACTCCTCAACAGAAACAATACCTTTTCTACATTCCAAACACTGATGATGCAAATATCACTAAGTCTGGGTTCAGAACAACCACCAAGGAGATTTGACAGCAAGAACAAAAGGGCAGCTGGGGCCAACAGGAACAAGCACTGAGCTTTGGATCTCATCATCAAGAGCCACTTGACCTCCAACAGGTGATAAAACCAGTCCAAACATTCACGTCCAAGTGGGTCACTTGGTCAGTCACATGACTACCACAGGAAGGCAAGGAGGAGGAGAGCTGCAGCTAGCCAGAGTATGGGGTGAGTCACAGGGCAAGGTAGGAACTCGGGGCCTCAAGCTCACATGTGAATCCCTTGTGGCTGCAGGAAAGTATCAGCTCCTCACACTGGTCACACCCTCTTGAGTCCCCTCAGCGTCCACTGTCCCTCTTTAGTGTTCCAGGAGGCTTGCTTAGTCTTATTTGAATTTAATAAAACAACTGAAGACAAAGAAAAACTGAATAATCTGCCACCTGTGCACCACTGTTGAAAGGACAACCATGGAGAGAAAAGATCTGGGACAGGCGTCGAGCGATGCAGAGAGAATAATCACAGACTTCCTCGAGCCACTCTGAAGGAAAGTCAGGTACACAGACAGCATCTCACAGACTAAGAACTAGGAACCGACAACAGCAGCCAGTGGACAGGAACAAAAACAAGCTTCACCCAAGGTATGGACAGTTATAAACCATAAACAGTAGACCTGACTAGATTTTATACCAAAACTTCTGGGCTAAGCAGGCAAGGAATCAAGTTTCAAATCCCAACAATGGGAAGGTAGATAAAGATCAGAATGAGGGGAAATATCAACATTAAAAAAAGATAAGCATGCAAAATTCAAGATGTCATTGTTTTTTACCGCCGAGTAGTAGTGAGGTAACCCAGGCCCAAAAAGATGAACATGGGATGTACTCACTCATAATTGGTTTCTAGCCATAAATAAAGGACATCGAGCCTATAATTCATGATCCTAGAGAAGCTAAATAAGAAGGTGAATCCAAAGAAAAACATATAGTTATCCTCCTGGATATTGGAAGTAGACAAGATTGCCGGACAAAAAAATGGGAACTTGGAGGTGGGGTGGGATGGGGGGATGGGAGGATGGGGAGAGAAAAGTGTGAAGTGGAGGATGGGGAGAGCTTGGGGGAATAGGATGGTTGGGATATAGGAAGGGTGGATATGGGAACAAGGAATTATATATCTTAATTAAGGGAACCATTCTAGGGTTGGCAGAGACTTGACTCTAGAGGGGTTCCCAGGTGTCCAGGAAGATGCCCCCAGCTAGTTCCTTGGGCAGCTGAGGAGAGGAAGCCAGAAATGTTCAGATCCTATAGCCATACTCATGAATATCTTGCATATCACCATAGAACCTTCACCTGGCGTTGGATGGAGAAAATGACAGAGCCCCATATTGGAGCACCGGACTGAGCTCCCAAGGTCCTGATGAGGAGCAAAAGGAGGGAGATCATGAGCAAGGAAGTCAGGACCGTGAGGGGTGCGTTCACCCATTGAGATGGTGGGACAGAACTAACAGGAGACCACCAAGTCCAGTTGGAATGGGACTGATGGAACAGGGGACCAAACCGGACTCTCTGAATGTGGCTGACGGTGGAGAAGGACTGAGAAACCAAGGACAACGGCGATGGGCTTTGACTCTACAGCATGGACGGGCTCACTATGAGCCTTGTCAGTTTGGTTGCTCATCTTCCTGGACTTAGGGGGAATTGGGAGGACCTTGGACTTAATAAAGTAAAGGGAACCCTGATGGCTCTTTGGCCAGGAGAGGGAGGGAGTGGGAGTATGGGTGGAAGGGAGGGGAGGGAAGGGGGAGGAGGAAGGGAGGAGATGGAAATTTTTAATAAAAAAATGAGGAAGAAAAAAATAAAAAATAAAAAAATAAAATAAAAAAAAAATAAAGTGTGTTAAGAGCAAAAAAAAAAAAAAGATAAGCAGACAAGTAGGCTAAGGTGGTAGCCCTAGTTCCTTCCCCAGCACCACAAGATAAATCAAAGACAAGAAAAGAGACACAACACCATTAGAGACACAAAATATAAAATATCAAAGCAGGAAAAAATAGCATACAGTTTTCTACTGTTGGAGAGGAAAAAAAACAAGTCCACAGTAACTTAGTTTCTTATAACTTACAGTCATGAAAGAGAACCTGTTTCTCACCAGCGCCTCCAGACTATCTTAAGACACTTCCTATGACCAAGGAGAGGACAGATGTGACAGTGCAGGCTGAGGTCTGCACCAGGCCTCACATCTCATCGTACTCTGGAGAAGACAAAGCCCACATCCTTGAAGGAAGAAACCACAGAGCCAGGAGCTGCAGACACCCTAGCTGTTACAGTCACCTCAGTCAAGTCCCCAAACACCACGGTGCCATTGTGTGGGATGTGCTCAACTCCCACATGACTTGCCAGCTGAACATAGCCAAGATGAGTGAACCCAGCAAACCAGGAGACAGCACGCTACTGCAGTTTCTAACACTTGGGGAATGTGACACACAGCAATGTGTAATTGGTCTGTAGACAATGAATATCAAAGGTTAAATTTAAAACCCTGAAGTTTCAAAACTGAACAAAAAATAAATCTAAGTTTTATGTAAAAGAGGCACATTTACAACAAACACAGTATGTAACAATTAAAAATAAAAGATGGCTCAATGTGTTAAATACTTGCCATGGAAGCATGAGGCCCTGAGTTCACATCCCCAGAGTTGGGGGAAAGGTAAGGCAGAGAGGGAGACATACAAAAAAAATTACACACATGGGGCTGTGTGTATGTGTATAATATATGTGCCTGTGTATGTGTACCATGTATGTGCAAGATCCTAGAAAGGTCAAATCGGCTGTCAGATACACATAGTTGTAAGTCCCTGTGTGGATGCTGGGAACTAAACTTGAATCCTCTGTAAGAGAAGCAAGTGCTCTTAACTGCTGAGCAATCTCACCAGCCCCTAAGACCACATTTTTACAGGGAACACTGAGAATAGGCTAAGAACAGACAAAAGTAATCCATGGCGATGGAAATCTGAGCAGTGGTTAATCCGGGGGTTGGAAGGTGCTGCCTGAGAAGGGCAGGGCAGAGCTTCTGTGGTGGTGCCAAGTACTCTCTATTTTAATGTGGGTGGTCACTTCACAGTGCACGTACCCAGCATATACAGACATAAGACAGCTTGAGCTCTAGGGTACACTTAACATTTGGGTGCTGTGTTAGCCAGATTCTTATCACCAAGACAAACATCAAGATAATCAGCTACAAAAGGTTTATTCTGGCTTGGAGTTTTGGAGGTTTTAGTCCATAGTTGTTTGGCCCTGTTGTTTCTGGTCTTGGGACAAGGGACAAATGGTCAGGAAGAAACTACTTTATAGCCAGAATGGTCAAGAGAAAGGAAAAAACAAGAATCTAAAAATCCCCTTCAAAAGCACACCTCTGATGACTATAGCCGCCCTCTGCACCTCATCTCGTCAAGGTCCTCCATCTCTCAAAAGTGCCTTTACCATAGAAGACTTTGGCAAGTATTTGCAACCCAAATTACAGCACACACTTTATTACCCTTAAAAGTCTCCATCTAGGGACTAGGGGTGATTTAGTGTAAGAGTGCTTGCTCTGCAGACATAAGGGCCTGGGCTGAAATCCCAAGCACCCGTGTAAGAACCCAGGGATGGCTGTGCGAGCCTGTAACCCTGGCACCAGAAGAGTGGAGACAGGTGATCCCAAGAGCCCACTGGCCAGCCAGCTTAGCCCGACCAAGTTTCTGGTTCAAAGAGGGGTGCTGTCTCAATGCAGAAAGGTAAAGAATCTACTCTGACTGCACATCTGCACACAGGAACACAGGAACACATGCGTATCTCCCTCCCTCCCTCCTTCCCTCCTCTCTCTCTCACACACACACCTCTTAAAAATTTTAAAGTCTATACCTGAATAGTTGACTCCTTTTGATCCATGACAGAAAAATTTTTCCTAAAAAATAAAGGCACTAAGACAGCATCTGAGAGCCAGTAGTAAAAGTAAGAACCAGTGTTAATCAGTGACTTGCCACTATGAAGAAAGCCGACTTTGTATGGAACAGCTTTTTTTTATCCAAAGTTATTACTTTTATCTCCCAGAAGACAAAATGGTTTAAAAATTAGCATACTGTCTTACCGAAAGCAATCTACAGATTCAACTCAATGCCCAGCAAAATTCTTCAAAGACCTCAAAGGAACGGTACTCAACTTCAATTGGAAAAGCAAAAAAACCCAGGATAGCCACAACAATCCTATGCAATAAAAGAACTTCTGGAGGCATCACAATCCCTGACTTCAAACTCTACTACAAAGCTACAGTACTGAAAACAGCCTGGTATTGGCATAAGAACAAACAGGAGAACCAATGGAACCAAATAGAAGACCCGGATATCAATCCACACATCTTTGAACACCTGCTCTTTGATAAAGAAGCAAAAAATATCAAATGGGGAAAAAAGCATATTTAACAAGTGATGCTGGCATAACTGGGTATCAACATGTAGAAAAATGAAAATAGACCCATATCTATCACGATGCACAAAACTCAAATCCTAATGGATCAAAGACTTCAACATAAAGCCAGCCACACTGAACCTCATAGAAGAGAAAGTGGAAAGTACACTTTAACACATTGGCACAGGGAACTACTTCCTAAATAGAACCCCATTAGCACAGACACTGAGATAAACAATTAATAAATGGGACCTCCCGAAACTGAAAAGCTTCTGTAAAGCAAAGGACATGGTCAACAAGACAAAACGACAGCCTACAAAAAAGATCTTTACTGGGCCGGGCGGTGGTGGCGCACGCCTTTAATCCCAGCACTCGGGAGGCAGAGGCAGGCGGATCTCTGTGAGTTCGAGGCCAGCCTGGTCTACAAGAGCTAGTTCCAGGACAGGCTCTAAAAAAGCTACAGAGAAACCCTGTCTCGAAAATCAAAAAAAAAAAAAAAAAAAAGAAAAAAGATCTTTACTAACCCCACATCAGACAGAGGTCTTATCTCCAAAATATACAAAGAACTTAAGAAATTGGACACCAAAAGATCACATGATCCAATAAAAAAAATGGAGTACAGACCTAAACAGAGAACTCTCAACAGAGAATCTAAATGGCTGAAAGACACTTAAGGAAATGTTCAACATCCTTAGTCATCAGAGAAATGCAAATCAAAACAACTCTGAGATGCCATCTTACACTTGTAAGAATGGCCAAGATCAAAAACACTGATGACAACTTACGCTGGAGAGGTTGTGGGGAAAGGGAACATTCCTGCATTGCTGGTGGAAATGCAAGCTGTTACAACCCCTTTGGATGTCAGTGTGGTGATTTCTCAGAAAATTAGGAAACAACCTTCCTCAAAACCCAGTAATACCACTTTTGGGTATATATCCAAATGATGCTCAATCGTGCCACAAGGACGTGCTCAACTATGTTCATAGCAGCTTTGTTTGTCATAGCCAGAACCTGGAAACAACCTAAATGTCCTTCGATCGAAGAATGGATAAGAAAAATGTGGTACATTTATACAATGGAGTACTACACAGCAGAAAAAAATAACGACAGCTTGAAAATGGAATGAAGCTAGAAAACATTATTTTGAGTGAGGTAACCCAGACACAGAAAGACAATTATCACATGTACTCACTCATAGGTGGTTTTTAAACATAAAGCAAAGAAAGCCAGCCTACAAACCACAATCCCAGAGAACTTAGACAACAATGAGGACACTAAGAGAGACTCACATAGATCTAATCTACATGGGAAGTAGAAAGTAGAAAAAGACAAGATCTCCTGAGTAAATTGGGAGCATGGGAACCTTGGGGGAGGATTGAAGGGGGGAGGGGAGAGGCAGGAAGGGAAGCAGAGAAAAATGTAAAGCTCAATAAATATCAATAAAATAAAAAAATTAGCACACTGGTGCTGGGCGGTGGTGGGGCACCATGTACTTGGGAGGCAGAGGCAGGTGAATCTCTGTGAGTATGAGGTCAGCCTGATCTACAAAGTGAGCTCCACAACAGCCAGGACTGTTACACAGAGAAATCATCTCAAAAATTTAAAAAATAATAATAAATAAATCTTCACATTGTACAGATGAAAAACAGCAAAAAGTAAGAATCAGAGCAATAATTAGATTTTTTAAAAAATGATTGACTTGTTTTTAGACAAAGTGTTGCATATTTAAAAAAAAAAACTGACATTGCAATGTCCCAAAATTAGCCTTTTGGACTCCATATAAACATCCTCTTGACAACTGGTATGCCAACCCTCAATTGTTGCTTTCCTGTTTGGTGCTGCAGTCAACCACCACCGAGGAACAGAAGAACCACTGTAGCCGTGTGCTACTGAAGGCAGTGGGAGAGGGCAGTTTACTCCCTAGCTCCATCCAGCAAATTAAACAGAAGAAACAAGAACTCAGCCAGCTCTCTAACATCTGCAACAAAGTGTTCCCTTGGAGTCTCTGCTCTGGCCAAATTTCGCCAGTAAGTTTCCCATGTGATCTGTGACCCTCCGCCAGAACCACTCAGAAGCACTTGTCTGGGGTCAGAAGACGCTCAGTAAGTAAGTGCTTACTACACAGGTATGATGACTGGAGTCTGGGTTCCCAACACCTTTATTTAAAAAAGCCAGGTACAGCTGTGCACACTTGTAATTCCAAGGCCAGGAGGCAGAGACAGGAGGATCCCTGAGCAATTGCCAGCCATTTCATCTGAACAACAAAGAAAACTCCAGGTGCAGGGAGAGTCTCTATCCCTAAAGTTAAGTAAACACACCTGACACAGACCTCTGGTCTCCATGCACCCCTACACATGTGCACATACACATTCACATGCACACACAGAAGTACATGTCTGAAATACAGTTCTCAGACCTTTCAAATCAGAACCTCTAGGAATGATTCTAAAGATTCTGAATTTTAAAGAGTCTGTGGAATGATTCTACTAAATACAGAAACTTGAGAATTACTAAGATTTAATACTAGAATTGTTAAGATGTACTGGGAACATGGCAATTCAAACGCACGGACACCATGGACACTTGGAAGCAATGTTATGCTTTGGATCTGGAATGGTTTCGCGAATGGGCTCCTGTGCTGAGGACTTGATTCCAATGCAGCGATTCAGAGCTGGAGATTTTGAGACGGACGAGAGCACTGAGGCTCTGACCTCACCCATGGGCTAAACGTCTCACACATTCACACTCTGATGGTCTTATTGAGAAGCGGTGAATCCTTTGAGGCATGGGGCCTGACTGGAGTTAAGTAGGTCACTGAGAGTTTCTTTACTTTCTGGCAGCCTTGAGGTAACAGCCTTCCTCCACGACATCCTTCTGCCACTGTTTCTGTCTTACCACAGGTCTACAGCATGGATTGAAACTGGAAGCCAGGACAATCTTTCCTTCCTTTACGTTGTCTCGGGTATGAAGCAGACACTAGTCAGGCACCTTAAAGTCAGATGTGGTAGTGCACACTAACAGTAACTTGAGAGGTAGCGACCAGAGGATATTGAATTCAAGGCCAACCTGAGCCACATACATGAGATTGTCTTAGTCACTGTTCTATTCCTACAAAGAGACACCATGACCAAGGCTTGCCTACAGTTTCAAAGGCTCAGTCCATTATCATCACGATGGAGAGCATGGTGGCACACAGGCACACAGGCAGACAAGGTGCTGGAGTAGGAGCTTAAGAGGTCTACATCCAGATTCACAGGCAAGAGGAAGAGGACGACACTGGGCCTGACGGGGCTTTTGAAACTTCAAAGCCCACCCCCAATGATATCCTTCCTACAACAAGGTCATACCTACTCCAACAAGACCACATCTTTTACTCCTTCTCAAGTAGTGCCACTCCCGATGACTAAGCAGCCCTTCTTAGTCAAGTCCTTGGCTCAAAACACCAAACTGAGGAAGACTGAATCTCACAGAAATGCTATGTCTCAAATCTTACGTCTATCAAACATTAGTTCTGTGACTTTGACCTACTTATTTAACTTTATGTGACTCAATTTTCTCACCTGTAAATAAGCAATAATACTATTTTTAAGTTAAATCTCTTCTTGATTTTGAAATTTTAAAATAAGTACAGTTTTTTAACAAAAACAAGAAATGATTTAAAATTTTGAAGAATGCTTGAGAAATTAACAGTGGGCAGTGATACTTTATACTCTAGATAACAGTAGAAGAAATAAATGACATTTTATATCAACCCTGATAGAATGGGTCTTTCTACATCCAGAAGGTAGACTGTGGAGGAAAGAGAGTTTCACAGATATGCGATTGGAACTGTGCAGTTGCACTCTAGAGGATAGTGTGGCAGCCTCTCAAACCTAAACACAAGCCAGAACACGACTGAGCTTAACACTATGTCCACACGAAGTCTTGCCCATGAACATTTACAGCAGCTGTCTCATTACTGCCCATATCTAGAGAAGCACTACGATGTCCTCTAATTGGTGAACAGATAAAGAAACTGATACATTCCTTCAATGGAATATTACAGAAATAAGCTATGAATGTGCTAGTGAGTTTTTCTTTGCTATGACAAATACTTAGGAGACAGTCTAAGGAGAAGATTTATTTTGGCTCACTGTTCTAAGCCAAACTTGGATGAACCCACTGCTTTTGGCCAAAGATGAGGAAGAATACCATGGCAGAAGAACATGCAGTAAGTAGGGCTGTTGAAGGCCAGGAAGCAAAAAGAATGAGCAATGACAAGGGGCTGGGAGACAAGGTCTTTCTTCCCAGGACACGCCCACAGTGACCCCCATTCTTCCAACCAGGCCCCGCCTCACAATAATGTCATTATGAGTTCACACAAACATTAATTCACTCACTGTATCAGAGTTCTCAGGATCCAATCACCTCTCAGTGTTTGATCCATGGGCCAGAGTCCAAGCCTTCAACAATGAGCCTTTTGATATACTTCACACCCAAAGCCTAACAGAAGCCACAGGAAACCTGTGCATATCGTATTGCATAAGTCAATAGGAAAAGGCTACAGTTCTACATGCTCTCTACATACGACAATTTGAAAAGGACAAATTGACAGCAATTGTTAAGGATCAATAATTGGGGGAGGCACAGGGAAGGACAAATAGGCAAAGTCCAGAGAATTCTTCAGGACAGTGAAGCTGTCCCTGCCACTGTGATGGGAAGAAAACTCATCTGTCAAAACTAGAACATTTTCCTACAGAGGGAACCCTAGTGTCAGCCATGGGCATAGTTAATACTAATGTTTCAACACTGCTCATCAATGGTAAATATATCATTCTAAAGCAATATGTTAGCAGAGAAATTTAGGGGCTGGCAAAATACCTCAGCAGGTAAAAGCACTTGCCAAGCCTAATGACCTAAGTTAAATTCTCAGGACTCACATGATTGGAAGAATCAATTCTCTCAGCCTCCCCCATCTCTCTCTCTCTCTCTCTCTCTCTCTCTCTCTCTCTCTCTCTCTCTCTCTCTCTCTCCTCCCTCTCTCTCTCTCTCCCTCTCCCTCTCTCTCTCTCTCTCTCTCACACACACACACACCTCTTATTTTTTTTCTTATTAATACTGTCCCCTCCTTGTTGGCAAGTCCCTGAGCATCAGCTCCCCTCATCCTCCCTCCCCTTCAGACTTGAGCTCCAGCCTGGCCTGCTCCAGACTATTTAAAGAATTCCCAACTACGTCCTAGGAGACAACATTTTGGAACACATACTGTTAGCAAGTGACCTGGCAGCTAGAACCTGACAGAAGATACAGTGCCTCTGGGTCACACCCTGGGTCTCACACCCAACTTGCCCCTTGGCTAAGCTTTGGGGCTAGGGCTTGTGTTTCCTTTTTCTCATTTAAAAAAATGAAAAATTTTAAGTTATTACACAAAACAATTTCTCATCATAGCCAGCTGTTGTAATACATGCCTATAATTCCAGCACTTGGAAGGAAGAGGCAAGAAGAGTCCCGCAGGGCTATATAGTAAGACCTTGCCTTTTGAGACACCAAAATAAACTATTATAACCATTTGTTGGGGATGAGAGTGTACGGTTGCACATGTGTGTACTTGGGGACTGAACCCAGGACCTGATTCAGACAAAAGAAGCATTTTCCCAAATGAGTTACATTCCTAGCTACTTCATAACCATTTTAATGATTTATTTATTTTTAGTTTATATGCACTGATATTTTGCCTGCATGCATTTCTGTGTGAAGGAGTCAGATTCCCTGGAGCTAGAGTCACAGACCAAGGCGAGTAGCCATGTGGGTGTTAAGAACTGAACCTAGGTCCTCTGTAAGAACAAGTCAGTGCTCTCAAATGCCAAGCCATCTCTCCAGTCCCTTTCATAACCATTTTTAAGAGTACAGTTCAGGGAGCTGGCAAGATGGCTCAGCAAATAAGGGCACACAGAAAAGATACTTGCCACCAAGCTAGTTCCAACTCCGGAATCCACACAGCTGAAGCAAAGAACTGATTCAGAAAACTGTCTTCTGACCTCCACACATACTGTGACATGTGTGAGTGCATAGCACATACATGTACACACAATAAATGGATGAACAAAGAGTACAGCTCAGTAGTGTTGGCTACACTCACTGTGTGTAATCGTCATATCTACTCATCCTCAGAACTAGTTCATGTTGCAAATAATATACAGCTCCATCCCCGTGAAATGCTAGCCTAACCTCCATTGATCTTCACCCTTGAGAACCACCATTGGCCTTCTGTCATTAAAAACTTGACTACTTGTAGACCTTCACACATGGGGCTTTTCCAAGAGGGATCGCTAACTCAGTACAACGGTGCTCTCAAGGTTTATCTGGGTTCTAGCATGTGACAAAATTTCCCTCCTTTTTTTTAAAAACAAAAAAAAAATGGTTTCATTTTGTAAGCCCAGCCTAGTCAGAATTCAAGGTGATCCTCCTGCCTTGGCTTATCCATAGTACTGGGATTATAACATGTACCAAGTCTGGAAAAAGCAAGTTATTCCTTCTAAAGGCTGAGTAATATTCCATTTATGAACCTACCACACTTTGTTTACTCCTTTGTCAAAATGAAACTTTATTAGATTCATTTATTTTATTTTATGTGTGTTTTGCTGGCAAGTATGTACACCACATGTGTATGTGTGGTGCCTGCGGAGATCAGAGGGTTCTGGATTCCCTTGGCCTGAAGTTACAAATGGCTGTGAACTACCTAGCAGGTGTTGGAAATCAAACCTGGGTCCTCTGCAAAAGAACAGTGCTCTTAATGACTAAGCCATCTCTCCAGCCCGTTTCCACTTCTTATCAATGATCAATGGTCACGTGGTATTCTACTTTTAGTTTTTAAAGGATTTCTGTACTACTTTCCATAACTTATTGCCTTTTTACATTCCCACTAACAATGCACAAGAACCCTGTCTTAGGGTTTCTATTGCTATGAAGGGAAACCATAACCATGGCAATTCTTATAAAGAAAAGCATTTAACTGGGGCAGGCTTACAGTTTCAGAATCCATTATTGTCATGATGGCAAGCAAGGTGGCCTGCAGGCAGACAAGAAGGTCACACCTCCTAATAGTGCCCATGGGCCTATGTGGGCCATTTTTATTCAAATCACAAGCCCCTATTTCTCCATTCTGTCATATTTAATAGCAACAATAGGGAAAACTTCTTTGCCGTAACAGAATACAATGTATTAGTATCATTAGTGGCATCGTGCTAAATTATTGTTTAGTAAGGTTTATAATAATAGCAAACAGTTAGTGCTCAGAAATCATTTGCTGAATTGTATGTAGGCAGTACACTCTTGCCAAATATTTAAACTACTGAAAGAGACAGAAAGACAGACAATTTTCAGAATATATAATACACAGGTTTTTTCTTTCCAGAAACTTGCTCCAGGGATTGGAGGCATTTGTTTGTCAATGTCTTGCAATATAAAGAGCTGTTTCATGGGGCTGGAGAGGTGGCACAGGGGTTAAGAGCACATGTTGCTCTTGCAGAGGATCTAAGTTCATTCCCAGCATCCATGTTGGTACACTCACAACTGCCTGTAACTCCAGCTCCAGGATCTGATGCTCCTTTCTGGCCTCTTTGGGTACCTGCATGCCTATGAACATACCCACACACATATACACATAACTAAAACATAATTTAAAAAGAGTTATTTCAATATTATTTCACTGTTTTAGTGAATTTCTGAAATCAGTCCCAGCACTGACTGCTGTAACAGATAATCTACCAAACAAAATTTGTGGAGGAGAAAAATACCTACAGTGATATGTCAGAAATATTTTAACTATTTTTTGTCAAATAATTTTAAAGTCAGGATGCCTTTAATAACACCAGAGTCCAGCATTTTAAGATTTACAACACAATGCAGCAACATGATCCTGATTTGTGAAATACAACCTCAATCTTGGCTAAGCATCCCTCTTCCTTTTCCTCCTAGTCTTTAAATAACCAGTGAAAGTAAATTTTAATTCTTTTGGCCCTCAACTCCCAGGGTCCTTGAGAACCAATGGTCTAGACAGATCAGCTCCTCAATGTGACTCCTTCATTGCCTTTGTGTGTTCTCCTAGTCCCTAAGAACAAAATCCCACCTGTTCTAGATTCTTCATCTAATGCAAGAGGATACACCAAAACAGAATGAGCACTGTTCCCAAGGAGCTGGCAAAGCAAAGTCTATCATTCCAGGGATGTTCTCCCAAGTCACTTAACAGAACTCCACTCCACACCGTTCTAAGATCCACAACTAAGTATTCATCTGGGCAAGGGCATTCTTCTTGATGGTCTTGTAGCAAGACTTGTGGATGCAGCAGGGAAGAACAGAGAGTGAAATACTCCCTGCACCTTTGTCACTGAAACTTCTTGGAGCACATGGCTTTGATGGGCCCACCATGGACTGCATAAGATAAACAAGCCAAATGATAAAGTATGTTGATAACTGCAACCGTGAAATGGCCCCCAAGACAGACTAAAAGCAGAAAAGAGATGGATAAATAGATACATGATAAAGCACACTTGGCAAAAGGCTAATTATAGATTCTAGACAGTAGTTGGATTTGTTTGTAACAGGGTCTCAGGCAGCCCAGACTGACCTTGAACTCAGTATATATCCAAAGATGATGACCTTAAACTTCTGATCTTCCTATTTCCATCTTCTGAGTATGGGGATTGCAGGCACGCACCACCATGTCTGATTTATGCAGTGCTGTGAACTGAACCCAGAAGTTCATACATACTAGGCAAGCTACTCTACCAGCTAGGCCATATTCCAAGTCCTAGTTTATAAATTTTTTTTCAACTTTTGAGTATATTTAAAGTTTCTCATAATAAAACACTGAAAAACATTTAGGTAACTTTTCAGGGCCGGAGAGATCCAGGGTTTAACAATTAAGAGTGTTTACTGCTCTACAGAGGACCCAAATTCTGTTCCCAGGATCCACACTGACCAGCTCACAACCACCTGTAACTAGCTCCAAGGGATCTGATATTCCCCCTCTGGCTTCCTCAGGTACCGAGAAAGACAGACAGACAAGCAAACCCCACACTCCCCCCACACACACACCACATGCATGTGCACATACACACAATTAAGTGTTTTTCAAAGACTTCTTGGCTATAAAGAAACCATTAAGTTTTTAAATCATTTTAATGACATTCTCCCTTAACATTCTATATAAGGAATCCTTTACAAAAAGATTAGTTTTATTTATCCTCACATATCACCAAGAATTCCTTAATAGCCTATCTTTAACTCTTCAAGATATCCACACTAGTATTGTTTCCAAAGAAAAGTATTCATTTTTAGCCCTTAAGGACCCACTAGGACCACACCTCCCTGGCATGCTAAGGGTTACCAAATGACTCTGAAATAAACTGAGTTTACCCCCACCAAAATGTATGAAAAATTAAGAAGTAAAAAAGCATCAAGCATCGATAACTCGCTAGCTCAGGAATCATGCATGGTTGGCCAGGTATGATGACACACACCTTTAATCCCAGCACAATGAAGGCAGGACAGGATAGAGCTCTGTAAGTTTGCAGCTATTCTAGTGTACCTACTGAGTTCAAGGCTAGCCAGGGCTACACAAAGACTGTCTCAAAAAAAGGAAAAATGGAAAGAAAAAAAAAAGAAGAGGAGGAAGAGAAAGAAGAATCAAGGATCGCTAAGATCTGTTTTGTTCTTCTCTTCTATCCTAAAGGACACAGAATTGCCAGGACTTCCCACGGCAATTTAAAATCTCCACCTGTGATGCAAGCAGACTTAAGATGTGGGTTGCTGCCAGTGAGAGCATCCCATAAGGAAGACTGAGCTTCTTTCCCACAGCAGTCACACAGTCAGGCAGAGACAATAGTGCCCTAATTTCAATCAGATTTAGATAGAATAAGGTTTTTTTTGTAAGAAAGAGAAAATTTCAACCAAATACACCCAACACAAAATATTTACAAGTGAAGAAAACAGACCTAGAAGGGAGGTCTCGTGTGTGTGTGTGTGTGTGTGTGTGTGTGTGTGTGTGTTTTGGGGTGGGGTGAATAGCATGGCCAAAGGTCAACCATCAGCTATCTTCTTCCATCATTTCCCACCTAACTTTTTGACACTGAGTCATTCCGTGGAACCTGGGTCTCAACTGTTAGGCTAGACTTGCTGACCAGTAAGCCCCCAGGGATTGGTCTGCCTCCAACTCAAATCTCATCATCACATACATAAATACATAGTACCTCACACATATTTTTACATGGCTGCTGAGAATGGAGCAGCAAGCACTTTCCCCACTGAGCCATCTTCAGCCAGTAACTGTGAGCTGTGCCTTTCTCTCCATACATGCTGAGGGGCGCTGCCAGACAAAGGATGCCAATTTCCAATGGGAGCACAAGTCAATAAAGCAAGGCCCAGCGAGCAGGATCTGAAGGTTAGGTTCCTGATGGTCCCTTCAGCTTCAAGGAGCCAAAAGAAGATGTTCCACAGCTAAACGGACACTGACAGTCCACAGAGCTATGGAGAAATCTCCTCCAACACAGATGCAGACAAAGACTGCAAGCTGGGAAAACATTCTTTCATGACTAAAAACTCCCCAAATTTGGCACAAACTCCTCCACAAACCTGTAAATGCAAAAAGCTGAACAAACTCCAAACAGGATAAACCCAGAGATCTATGCCAAGACACATCGTAAATACCCCTCTAAAAGAGGAGGAAAATTAACATTTCCAGCCAAAGAGAATGCCTTACCTAGAGGAGACAGACATCACTCAACAGTGTGTCCTCATAGAAGCCTTCCTGGTCCAAGGAAGTAGCACAAAATTGTTCAAGAAAGAAAAGAGCTGTCAACTTTCAACTGCAGATCTGACAAAATTAATCTTTGGGAACCAGGGCGAAACTGAAACATTCTAAAACAAAGGAAAAGTAAGAAGCATTTGTCAGGGGCAGAACTCCCTGGGAAGGTCGGTAGAAAGGACACGATGCAGGAAGGAATCTGAGTATTAGAAAGAACAGATGGAATGTGTAACTACAATTCTACCTGAGCTTTTGGCAAGGACAGCGCTGAGGGGAAAACTCTAGCACTGCCAGCTGTCACTTTAACAGACATGTTATAAATCAGGGATGGTTAAGGTACAGTGAGAAGTTTCTAGACCTCATTAGAACTGGTAAAACAGCAACACTTAATACGGTATCTTATAAACATATAATTATGCATTGTATGTAACATATATATATATATACATATACATACATGTATGCACACACCCTGTAGCAGCTAATAAAAAGGTTATACAAGTTGGACATGGTAGCACATGCCTGTAATCCAAGTCTAGGAGGCAGAGGCATGAATGATCCTAAGTCTCAAGTCATCCTGGACTATATGAAATCCTGTTGCTGAAATAGAGGCAGGTTAAGGGAAGAAAGAAAGACACCCAAAAACAATGCATATTCATAAAACTCAAATTTGCAAAAGTATTTAAGTAATGCATGGGGAAAAAAGACAAAAGGAGAAAAGAAAATAGTACAGAGCAGGCTCAAGTCCTAGAACAGGAATGCAAGCACTGTATCACTCACCCATAGTTCCAGCTCTTTTTACTTTATTTTGGAATAGGGTCTCACTAAGCTGCCCAGGCTGACTTTGCACTCATTTTGTGGCTGGCTTTGAACTCACAATCCTCCTGCCTCAGCCTCCTAAATGCTGAAATTACATCACTCTTGACTCATAACTTCTGAGTCATAGTGGCAAAAGCTAAAAGAATTTTGAGGAAAATATTTTTTTTAAGCTGGGCAGTGGAGGCACACGCCTTTAATCCCAGCACTGGGGAGGCAGAGGCAGGTGCATCTCTGTGAGTTTGAGGCCAACCTGGTCTACAAGAGCTAGTTCCAGGACAGGCTCCAAAGCTACAGAGAAACCTTGCCTTGAAAACCAAATATATATATTAGATTAAATATTTAATATATATTAAATCCTAGCATTAGACAGGCAGTGGTGGCGCACACCTTTAATCCTAGCACTTAAGAGGCAGAGACAGGCAGATCTCTGTGAGTTCAAGCAGTCTGGTCTACAAAGCTAGTTCTAGGACAGCCAAGGCTATACAAAGAAACTATCTCAAAAAAACAAAACAAAAGAATCTTAGCATTCCTTTAAAAATCATAGGTAAGGGACCAGAGGGCTGGCTCAGCAACTGAGAGTCTTTGTTGTTCTTGCGAAAGACCTAGGTTTAGTTCCCAGAATCCACACGGTTACTTACAAGCATCTATACCTCCAGTTCTAGGGATCAAGGGCCTTCTTCTAGCCTCCTTGAGCACCAGACTCATATATGGTACAGACACAGTACAAGTAAAATATAGGGGTCCCATGGGAATCCCCAAACAACCCAGGCGGTGCCAAGACTACAGCTTGTTTTCCATAACCTGACGGCATGGCCCCATTGCTGAAGACAACACCTACACAACTCATTGAACATGGAGCAGTTGAGCTGGTGCCCCACAGAGTCTTCACCCTAGGTTCCAGTTGTCTAAAGTAAGGTACTCTGCACACTATCGAAGCAAGAACATAAACACTAAGCCAGCCACAAACCCTTTATCTAAATGGTGTATGGCCTATAAGCTATGCCAAGGCAATAAAGTTTGTAGCACAAAACTTGCAGGAGTAACCAACCATTATCTGGTTTGACTTAAGGCCCACTCCATGAGATGGAACCCATACCAGACACTGCTTGAGTAAACAAAAACCAGAAACTAGCTAGCCCAGGGACCTAGGGTAGAACCAACAGAAAAATCAGTCAAATCAGAAAAATCTCCTGAACATTCTGCTGTACTGATTTATCAGTGCCTTGCTTAGCCATCATAAAGAAGGTTCCTCCTGTAGGAGATGGGAACACAGACCCACAGCCAGACATTATATGTACAAAGTGAGAGAAGCCTTGGAACACTCATCCCTAAATGGGACGTTTCTATCCCTGCCCTCAGGGCTCAAGGAACCCTGCAGAAGAGGAGGCAGAAAAAGAGTCAGAGTCAGAGAGGATGGAAGGCACAAAGAAAACAAAGCCCTCTAAATCAACATTAGCAAAGCTCACATGAACTCACAGAGACTGAAGCAGCATGCACGGGGACTACATAGGTCTGCACCAGGTCCTCTGTGGATATAGAAAGGCTTCTAATTTAATGTTTTTTATGAGATTCATGAATGTGCAACAAGTCAGTCTCTGATTCTTCCTTTTCTTTTTTAAACTTATTTTTATTTTGTGTGCATTGTGTTTTGCTGGCATGTATGTCTACGTGAGGCTGCCAGATCTTGGAGTTACAGACAGTTGCTGCCAGATCTTGGAGTTACAGACAGTTGTGAGCTGCCAATTGGGAGCCTTGGAGATGCTTCCTGCCTTCTTGCTGGGAAAGCCTGCATCACAACTCCCTCTGAGGCAGACTGGATACAGCTGCAGAACATCTGGCATCCCATTTCCCACTCACAAACATCTAGAAGGTAGAACACTTGAGGAATGTAATGTGGGGTGGGGGTAGGAGAGTGCTATTTTAGGACACAGTAGGCAAAGAGGGGTGTAGCCCATCTGGTTTTCATCTCACAACTCTGGAAAGAAGGTGAAATGAGCAGTCTAGCTGAAAATGCCGTGAGGATTCTCCAGCCACTTCAGGACAAAGCCTTCAAGGAGCCTGCGGTCACCTCTCAACACTTCAATTCCAACCCTCGCTCTCCACCAGGGCTCAAAGGAAAGCTACTAACACAACATCCCAAAGGTGGTCAGAACACCAAGGGTCCTATCGAGAAGAAACTGAGCCAGAAAGGCTGACAGTCTGAATTGCAGGAACCTCCTGGAGAGGGCAAGCCTGGAGTATGGGTGGGCTCTCCCTCTTCTCTAAACTCAAAGTGGCAGAAGAGGCTTTTTACAGAAAAATGATTCACAGCTCAGAAATGCTATTTTAAAAAAAGGAAGAAGAAGAAGAAGAAAGAAAGGGAGGGAGGGAGGGAGGGAGGGAGGGAGGGAGGGAGGGAGGGAGGGAGGGAGGGAGGGAGGGAAGAAGGAAGGAAGGAAGGAAGGAAGGAAGGAAGGAAGGAAGGAAGGAAGGAAAGATTCCAGGAAACACACACAGGAGACTGATGAAGTTTGTATTTTAGAGTTTGAAGCATGGGAATGTTTCATTTCCACACAAATCAGAACCAAAAGGAGGAGGCTCTATATCCTGCAGGTCCATGCAGAAGATTTGCAACAAGTTTTCCAAAGATAACAAGCCTTTGGTTAAGGCATCAGTTTAGCAACCCAAGGAGAAACATTCCCACCAATTAAGACTTCAATAATTAGGGCCTGAGAGGTGGCTTAGCAGGTTAAAAGGGCTTGTCACACAACCCTAACAACCTGAGTTTAGATTCCCCAGAACCCATATAAAACCCTACAGAGATGCATATCTGTAATCCCAACAGCCCTACACTGAGCTGGGAGGCAGAGGCCAGAAATGCCCTGTAGATCAGGGGCCAACTGGCCCCAAGCAGGAAGCACAACAACAACAGAACCCTGCCTCAATAACCCAAAGCTGTCCTCTGACCCCCACACATGCATTGTAGAATGTGGAAACCCTCCCACAAACATGTACACACACAACCCTACACAAAATAACTTTTTTAATTAGAAATGCTCGGTGTGGTGGCATACGCCTTTAACCCCAACACCTGGGAGGCAAAGACAGACAAAGGGAAATTTGAGTTTTGAATACAACTTGGTCTATATAGGGAGTTCCAGGCCAGACAGCATTACATAGTGATATCTCTCCCCCCCCCCCCACCCTCACACACAGACATACACGGGCACGCACTTAGCAATGACTGTGAAAACATGAGCTCTTTCACATTTTAAAATGCTTACTTTTTACTGCTAACTCAGGGATCATATAAAAATGGTCTAAGAAGCTTTTTTCGGTGGTGGGATTGAGCCAGATACATGTACACACAGGCAAGCATTCTAGTAATGAACTACACCCCGGCCCAGAAGTTATCATCTTGATTCTTTACTCTCAAACTATCTCGAACCATTGCTAACATGTCCAGTATCTCTCAAACTATCTCGAACCATTGCTAACATGTCCAGTGTCTCTCAAACTATCTCGAACCATTGCTAACATGTCCAGTGTCAGAGGCACTTTAAAAAGAGTACATCAGATGTGTACATCATGAGAGACAAGACTGTTTCCTGGATCCAAAGAACACGCTTTTCCATGTCCATGGGACAGAAGAACACACTCAGAATGCCCTCTGGCCAGGCCTCTGTTCTAAATACTCAGCTCCAAATGTGGAGGTTTGGGGGAGGAGAGGGGCTAGAAAAGAAAAGTCTTTGTGAGCTAAGGATCAAGTCCTCAATTTGTGTGGGAGTTTAGGATTCAGGGGTCAGGCCACAATGAGATAGAGCTAGGCTGGGAGCAAAGACCCCCCCCCCCCCATGACCCTGTTTAAAAAAAAAAGGAACCATTTTAAACTGAAAAGTAGAAGCAAAGGAACTTCTCTACAGCCAAACAAATGCTCAACTTTAACATTTAGCTTCTGGAAATCAGGCTGCCTTCCTGAGCTGAGTGCCCTCCCACACTTTCTACCCACGCCTCCCACAGTTCCCTCCACAAAAGGATTCCCTCAACTCAGGCACTCTGCCTCGTTTTTAAGAATGTATAAAGTGCCCCTTTTTACAGAGGACTTCCATCCCACTGGTCTTATTTTCCCTTTCCTCCATTTATCTATCAGGACAGAGTGTCTAATTTGTTAGACATTTTTATCAGTGGCTCACAAGTTAGAGGTGCAGTGACAAAGATGACACAAGCCTTCTGAAAGCACGAGTGCACACAAACAGGATACACTGAGCCACTGTAGAGGCACAAACAATTGAAAGCTTTCTGAACAGAGTAACAGATGTGTAACAGCTGCCCGGTGACAGTCTGAAACAGCAGAACAGAAGGTAAAACTTGAGCTAGCCAAATGAAGTGCAGAGGGAAACCCAAGGAGGAAACAGTTACATTCAAGTTGGCTGGGAAGCCCCAAGCCCTACTGACTTGTTTCTCCCATTGGCTATTCAGCTGCAGCTAGAGAAAGGAAAGCTGTCCTGCTGTTTTTAAGTGCCCAAAGGTAGTCAAGTCTGCTTCTAGTTTTAGAAATATGGTGCCTCGTTAGCCTTCTAAAGATGTGGTTTCTCACTACTACCAGCTGCGCTTTAGCTCGAAGAGCAGGCTTGCTTGTCAAAGTAAGACTGGGAACCAGTGGCCATGGACCCACAGTTCAACTCCACCTCAGGAGTGTCAAAGAAGGTTATTCACACAGGTCATTAAATCCAGTTAAGGCCCATGTTTCTGGTCTAGTGACTGGGGTTTATAGTCGCATAGCTATTCCTCCTAATCAAAGTATTCCCTACTGGAGGGGAACTCATTAAGACTTAGGAAATTTACAAGTTTAGGAAGTAAACAAAAACTCACAACTCTCAGGAAGCTCCTGAATCCTACAAAACTCACAAGATCCCTCCCCAAGATTACAGAAGCTGTACCGAATGAAGAGCTAGTCGAGAGAATTCTGTGGCCTCCCAAGTGGCCTCAAAGCTCACTCATGCTAGGGTGGACTTTCAGGTGATGTGGCTGCCTACGCATCATTCAGACACCTCTAGAAACCCAATAATCTCACTTCACTAGAGTGGAGTCATATCTGGAAGATAAACATCTCCACAAGAAAAACCACACAACAGTAGCAACTATCTTAAAACCATAGTGAGGATTACAAGTGAGCTCACAGTTCAAACAGAAATAGATACCTCTTCCATTTTTATTGCTATTACTTATAACCACATTAAACACTGTAATGGCTCAACCCGTGAGTCACGACTCCTTTGGGAACAAAATGACCCTTTCACAGTGGTCACCTAAGACCATTGGAAAATACAGGTATTTACATTATGATTCATAATTATAGCAAAATTACAGTTATAAAGTAGCAAAAAAAATAATGTTATGGTTGAGGGTCACCACAACATGAAGAACTATATTAAAGGGTCACAGCATTAGGAAGGTTGAGAACCACTGCTCTATAACATCTATAAATTCACAAGCCATGGATCTCCTAAAGCTTAAGTACCTATCACTGTTCTAAAAGGAGGAAGGGCAAGTTTGAAGTGAAGGAAGTCAGAAGCCAGACAACAAAGCAAATGCCAGAGACAGAACTAGAAAGAAAAAGGCAAGTGTGAGAGTGAATGCCTGCAATCGCAGCACTCAGAAGCTGGAAGCAGGGGGATAAGGAGTTCAAGGCCAGCCTAGTAAGACCCTGTCTTAATAAAAATAAAAAATAAAAATAAAAAAGAGGATTCCAATGTGCAATCAGACTTAGAGAAAATTCTGTGCCTTAGGGAATCAGCATGATTGAAAGAGTATCAATTTAAATTTTAAAAAAAAAAAAGATCTGCAGGTACACTGCCAGCTCACAACCATCTGTAACTTCAGTTCCTGGGAATCTTCTGACCTCTGAAGGTTCCTACACCTAAATGGTGCACATAAACTCATGCATGTTTTTAAGTGGCAACTGCTGGACCAAAAAGGGTGGGACACACCAGTATTCACTCAATGCTAACTAATCAATTCATAAACGTAAGTCTGTCACATTAACATGGTCAGGAAGTTAGCTTCCAAAAGTGGGGCCCACTGAGAATTAAAAAAAACTAATCAAAATGGGGAAGGGCTTAATGCTGGCCTGGGGCACTCATCTCACTAAGACACTTCCCAAGCATCTCCCAGGCACCAGTTCATCACCCTGGAGAAATGCATGGATTTTTGATGAACACTACCCTTAATGCCATTCCAGGAAAATTCACAATCTGGTTATTATGGAAACAAACCAGGAGACAAATAGACCTCTAACCTTGGATATACCTACAAGAAGTAACTACTAGGACTGTGCAGTTGGCTCAATCAGCAAAGTGCTTGCATTACAAGCATGAGGACACAAGTTTGAAACCCAGCATCCATGTAATGTAATAAATAAACAAATAAAGGCGGGGGGGTTGGTGGCATGTGCTTGTAAATCCAGCTCTAGGGAAGTAGAGATAGGCCAATCCTGGGCTTGCTGATAACCACAGCTAACCTAATAGGCAGTCCAAGTCTTGATAAAAGACTATTACTTACAAAAATAATCAAATAAAAAAAAGTAAGACAATAAGGATAACACCCAAGGTTTCCCTCTGGTCTCCATATCCCCCAACATGAATGAGAACCCCCCACAACATACATACGCACATGAACTTTGTATATACACACTGACCAACTCTGAGCCTACTGTTAGCTTTGTAGATCTGCCAACAAGAGCTCCAAAGGATCTCCACTTGGTGTCCCGCAGCTCATCCTCCAACTATTCCTCTCCCCAGCTGCAATTCCTCTGCTCCAGTGAAAACTATCAACGGCACAGTGACAGATGGATTACAAGGTCTGTCATGATGGGACAGCTGCCATCACAGAAGGAAAAGAAAGATCTGTGCCATGAGCCTTCCTGTTGTGAGGCTGACCAACCATAAACTTATGCTCAAGGTTTGGATAAAAAGAAGAATCCAACAACAAAAAACAAAAACAAAAAAACAAGTAACTTAAAAACCTTTTCAAGTACCAGCAACAACCAACACCATGGTGGAAGCTGCAGCAGCAGGCACAGGGCCACCCAAGCCAGACTGTTCATGTGCCCTGGCTATGGCTGTAGTTCTGATCTAGCTCTAACTGCCACTTCCCTTACCTCTGGTCAATTTTCTGGGTATGGCTTTTAGACTTCTTGTAGGTTCTTCTGCTTCCCCACATCCTTCCAATGGCTTCCTTACATACTTAAATCTTAAATACTTAGATTAACATCATCTTCTGTCATTTGTAACCCAGAACTCTGGTGGGCACAGACATCAATTTTCAAGTGCCAGACTTGGTACATGGCACTCTCAATATCCTACCTCCCTGCAGCCCTCAACTCCTCTGGTCACTCATGCCACGCTCCCATCCTTCTACTGACTTCTCAAATTCTTTCCAGCTCAGGTAACCCAGAGTTCTTTTTCCCCACGCACCTTAAATATTACTCCCAGAAAAACCTCATTTTGCAGTCACTCACATTCTTCATTCTAAACTTTCTCCTAGTTATCATCAGTGCTGTCACAACTTCACCAATCACCTGAGTACTAGCAACATCCAACTAAGAATACATCTTCGCAGGGAAAAGCAGTACATACACCAAGGTGTGGCAGAGTCATCCGTTGCCTTATCCTGTACAGTCTGTTTCTTCCCTGTACTCAGCTCAAGTCTCTACTATCCACCATGTCAGACAAGCCCTAGCTTTCACCTAGAGTGAAGACCACCAAATCCTGTCGCTTACACCTTCAAGCGTAGTCTCTGCAGTTGCAGTTTCTACGTTCCATGCCCTTACCCTTTCTCCAGTCTTTACACCTTCTGTCTGCCTGAGCTGCTCTAACAAGATGCTCTAGACCAAGCTGCTTAGAAATTACAGAAATGCGTATCTCACGGTTCTGGAGGTTAGAGTCTACGATTGGTGTCCATGAGGAACATTAGTGTCTGGAGAGAGCTGCTCTCAAGGTGGCCATCTTTTCGCTGTGGCCTCACGGGGTTGAAGATACAAGGCAACTCTCTGGGGTCTCTTTTATGAGGGCACTAATCCCCATTCATGACCTAATCACCATCAAAGACCCCCAACTCCTAACACCATCACCTTGGGGGCTAGAATTTGTTAAAAGATTTATTTTATGTGTGTGTTTAGCGTGTATGTGAAAATAACATTCAGTCCCCTGGAACTGAAGTTACAGATGGTTGTGAGATGCCATGCAGGTGCTGGAAATCAAACCTGGACCTTCTGTTAAAGCATCAAGTGCTCTTAACTACCAAGTCATTTACCCAGCAAGGGATTGGGGGTGGTGGCACTAGGATTTCAACAGATGAATTTTGGAGCTAGACAAGATGGTACACACCAGTAGTCCCAGCTATTCAGAAGACTGAGCTGAAACGATCTCTTGAGCTAGGAGTTCAAGCCAGGGTACATGGCTGTGCTTTTCACTGGCTAAATCCAGAACTACATCTCAGCTAGTCAGGGAATTTTGTATTGCAAGGCAATATTGAGAGTAACCACAGTCTACTGTTTAACTACACTTTTCAGAAACCCACCACGGGCTCTTCCTTATACAGGAAAGTCACTTAATACATGGTACATTGGAATGATAAACTAAATGACACGTCAAGAAATACTACAGCAGACAGCACCTTGTAACTCTCATTTACACAGTTCTGAAAATCTGAAAGTCAAGCACATTATAAAGCCCTCAAAGATGGAAATCCAATTCCAGTGTGAGCAGAATCTTCTACTCTCTCAACAATCTACAACATGTATATCTACCTGGTAGGGAGTTCTGGTCTCAAGAGCTCCAAGTGCTGGAACCTATGGAGATAGTTTCATCCACAAAATGCCTGCCACACAAACATGAGAACTTGAGTTCAGACACCTAGCATCATTATAAAGACAGGCATGGCGTCATATATCTGTAACTATAGTCCTGGGGTGATTGAGACGGGAGGCTCCCTGAATCTTGCTGGCTAGCTAGCATACATAGCTCAATCAATGAGTTGCAGGTTTAGTGAGAGATTTTTGTCTCAGAAAATAAGCTGAAAAGCTGGCTTAGTGGTTAAGAGTAGCTGTTCTTAACAGAGGACCTGAGGTCAGTTCTCAGCACCCATATCGAGCAGCTCACAAAGACCTATGACTCTAGCTTCAGGAGACCTAATGCTCTCTTCTCTTCTGGTCTCTTTCAGCATCCAGGCAAACAAATACATATACACAGATAGACACATACATAACGTTTTAGGGGCTAGAGAGATGGCTCAGTGGTTAAGAGCACTTGTTGCTCTTTTGGAGGATCTGGATTCTGTTCCCAGCACCCACATGGCAGCTTACAACTGTCCTTAACCCCAGTGTCAGAAGATCCTGTGCCTTCTTCTGGTCTCCATGGGTACCAGGCATATATATATATATATATATATATATATATATATATATATATACACACAGTACACATACATACATGCAGGCAAAATACCCATACACATTTTAAAACATAAAGATGTTTTAAAAGTAAGGTGGAGGGGCTAGAGAAATAGTTCAGTGGTTAAGAACACTTATTACTCTATCAGAGGACCAGGCTCATTTCCTAGCACCCAAGTGATAGTTCACAACCACCCATAGTCCTAGTTCCAAAGGATCCAATGCCACCTTCTCATCTCCATGGGCACAAGCAGGCATATGGTGCACATCATACATACATGCAGGCAAAATGCCCATAATAGTTTTTTTTTTAAAAGACACTAAATGAGGTACAGAAACGTCTCTGACCTCAGCACTCTCAGAACTCTATACATACATAAACCACCTTAACAGTCAGTCAAGTGGTGTAGAGTAGAATGGCTGGGGTCAGGCGCTCAAGGCACAATAACCTGGAGGGCACTCTGGGCTCCACTGGTTTCCATAGCACAGCTTGGGTCCACTGATAATGAATCTCAGGAATCTATGCTTTCACTAACTGAGACAAAGCACTAGCTCTTCATCCATCCTGTTCTGATTTCTACTTTAAAACATGTGAAGAGACTAGAGAGATGACTCAGTAGACAGAGGGAGGACGATCCCCAGCACCTACATAAAAAGCCAGGCATTTTAAAAGTCACATATATGTAATCCCAGTACTGAGAAGCTAGAGACAGGAAGATCCCTGGAACTTACTGGCCATTCTGCCTAGCCAACTGAAAAGCCCCAGCTCCAGCGAAAGACCCTGTCTCAAAACATAAAAAGGTGAGCTGGACGGACACAGTGCATGCCTTTAATCCCCACACTCAGAAGGGCCTCTAGTGTTCATCAGCCTCTAGCCTTCACACACATACATGCACAGACACAGGCACACAAAAGCAGGAAGTGCTTACTGTTCTAAGAGTCATTCCTAATTACATCGGTCTATATATACATCCACACAATTCATGAGAACTGGTTACTTAAGGTGTCTTCACTTCCTCCTGAAAGTAGCAAATTCATCTAATTTCCAGAGAAAACACAAGAGGCAAAACAGAAAAGAAAAAAAGAATTTCATGACACTCAGGGAAGAATTTGTCCTCTGTTGTGAGAACACAGCCTGCACACCAATTTGCCTGAGATGTACAATTAGAGGAGTTGGCTCTGTGCAAACATTCTGATTTACAAAAGAAATCTTCATAACTATCTGAGGCAACTGTTGTATCTTATCAAGCACCCTTACAAATGGTTGTCATTCAAACCCAGGAAATGGATTATAGCAATCAGGACATGAATTAACTATTAATATTTTAAGAGTCAGATGTGTTCTCTTCTCAATTAATTGCTTAAGTACATGTTCATTAAAATTTTAAGCATTAAGATAAAACTTGGTATCTAGTGATTGCTTCATTTGTGGTCAAAAAAATAAATAAATAATTCTGGGGCTCATATTTAAGCATAATCCTCCTACAGGTAACTGCTTAACAGTCCCCATTGATGGAAATTCCTTACTTTTAAAAAGAAAGGGTGGAGAAGATGAAGCTCAGTGAAGATTAAGAAAGCAGTATGTTTAATGAGCTGCTCTAGAGAGCATGCCTCGTAAAGAAACGCAATAAGCAGTAGAGTGCAAATAACCTACACATACAGAGAAGTGTACTGTGCAAAAATAAAAAAAGGTTTTAAAGCCCCGTCGACTGGGGCTGTCTTCATAGTAGTGCAGACTTTGTGCAATGCCAAAGACAGGAATGGGGAAGAAGAAAGGATGAGGAAATAGGAGGGAGACCTTCCCTGCAACCACTCTGCAACACGGTGAAAACTGAACTGTACACTTTCAGTTTTGTAGAATACATAGCCTTGGGTGAAATCCAATATATACTATGGACCCTGGGCAATAGTACTGTACGAGTGTAGATTTCCATATGGCTACAATTCAAATTCAATAAAAATGCCCCTCGTGTGTAAGGGCTTGGTTGTCAACTGACAGGCTTTTGAAGGGCGAATGAATCATGACGGTTCTAACTTTATCAGCAGACTGAACAGAGTTCATGCTGGGGTTTGGATGAAAGAAGCTGGTGGCTGAAAGGCACAGCTGTAGTGAGAAGATCAGCCTCCCTCCACCAATGCTCTCCTGCCTCACCATGGTCCCAGAAACACCAGGTCAGGTGGCTACAGACCGAAACCTCTCCAACTGCAAGGCAAAATAAAGCCTTTCTCCTTTACTTTTGTCAAAGCAACTACCAGGTGACTAACACATGAACTTCATCATGTGTACTGCTACGGCACAGGTGTTAGCACTGGAGGTAAGAGTAGGTGGGGCAGAGACTACAGAAGTGCCTGCTTGTCTTAGAGAGCATGTCCCCAAAACCTCTAGGAGACACCTAAAACTGCACATAGTACCAATCTGCATATATATTTACTTTCCTACATAGATATCTAAAAAAAGCTTACCTTAATATTTAGGATCTTTAGGAGATTTAAAACAGCTGACTGCTGTAGCATATTGTAATGAAAGCTGCTTAAAACGAATGAAGATTTCTAGAACTATTCATTCAGTATTTTGAGACTAACATGAACCACGAGAAAATCAATCTGCACAAAAGAAAATCACGGACACGAGGATGGAAGAGAACTCTCTACAGTCTGCTCAGTTTTGTTGGTGTCTGTTAAAGGGGTTAAGTCTCTGAAATCAGGAGGCTAGGGCAAGACCTAGCATAGATTACTCAAGACCTTGTCTCAAATAAAAATGGAGGGGAGCACAGCACCAGGTGGTGGTGCTCTGGTGGGCCAGACACCAGGAGAAGCCTCAGCAGCACGGCAGACCATGGCAACAGCAGTGGCTTCCAGAAATTATCTGATCACCAGAGCCTCAGACTCAACCCCACCCACACCTGGAGGAGTAACCATTTGAGTGAGTCTTTGGCCTGTAGGCACCTGGAGGAACAATTACCAAAGGCTCTGCCCTGCTTACACCTGAAGGAGTGTTCAACAGAGCCATAACCCCCATCTACACCCATAATAGAAAAAGGGACACCCCTGAAACACAGGCCCCACCTTTTCAGATTGGAGGAAGAGATGGGTAGACAACAGGGTAGGGATATACTCAGCAACATAAAGAGCAATAGAACACCACCAGAAACTAGTGGTTCCACGACAGCAAGACCTGAACATCCCAACACAGATGAAGCAGAAGAAAACAACCTTAAAAGTAACTTTAGGAAGATGATATTAAAAATTCCCTTAAGGAAGTAGAGGAAAAGACAAACAAAAAAATTGGAAGAAATCAACAAATCCCTTAAAGAAAACCAAGAAAAAGCAATTAAACAGGTGAAGGAAACCAGTGCAAGACTTGAAGACTGAAACTGAGGCAATAAAGAAACACAAACTGAGGGAACCCTGGAAATGGAAAAGCTGGGTGAAAATGACCAGGAACTACAGAAGCAAGCATAAACAACACAACACAAGAGATGGAAGAGAAAATCTCAAGTGTTGAAGATATGATAGAGGAAATTGATTTATCAGTCAAAAAATGTTAAATACAACACATTCTTAACACAAAATATCCAGGAAATCTGGGACACCATAAAAAAAAAAAAAAACCTAAGAATAATAGGAACTGAAGAAGTCATCTAGCTGAAAGGCACAGAAAATATATTTAACAAAATCATAGGAGAAAACTTTCCCAACCTTAAGAAGGACTTGTCTATGAAAATAAAAGAAGCTTACAGAACACCAAATAGACTGGATCAAAAAACAAAAAAGTCCCCTCACCACATAATAATCAAAACACTAAATATACAAAATAAAGAAAGAATATTAAGAGCTGCAAAGGAAAAAGGCCAAGAACATATAAAGGCAGACCTATCAGAATTACCCCTGACTTCTCAATGAAAGCCAGAAGGTCCTGGTCAGGCGTCACGCAGACACTAAGAGACCACGGATGCCAGCCCAGACTACTATATCCAACAAAGCTTTCATTCAACATAGATGAAGAAAACAAGATAGTCCATGACAGAACCAAATTTAACCAATACCTATCGACAAATCTAGCCTTACAGAAAGTACGAGAAGAAAAACCCCAACCCAAAGAAGTTAGATACACCCACAAAAAAACAGAAAATAGATAATCCCACACCAGCAAATCCCAAAGAGAAACATATACACGACATCAACAACAACAACAAAAAATAACAGCAACCAGCAATCACTGGTCATTAATATCCCTTAATATCAATGGACTCAATTCGTCTATAAAATGGCACAGGCTAACAGACTGGATAGAAAAAACAGAATCTATCCTTCCGCTGCATACAAGAAACACACCTCAACTTCAAACACAAATACTATCCAGAGTAAAGGACTGGGAAAAGATTTTCCAACCAAATGAACCTAAGAAACAAAGTGGTGTGGCTATCCTAATATCTAACAAAACAGACTAAAAACTAAAATTGGTCGAAAGAGATGAAGAAGGTCATTTCATATTCATCACAGGAAAAGTCCACCAAGATGAAGTCTCAATTCTGAACATCTATGCTTCAAATACAAGGGCACCTTCATTTGTAACAGAAACACTACTAAAGCTTCAATCACACATTAAACCCCACATACTAACAGTGAAAGACTTCAAGACCCCACTCTCACCACTGCACAGGTCTGCCAGACAGAAACTTAGCAGAGATATAAAGAAACTAATGATGTTATGATTCAAATCTAGAGACCATTTCATCCAAACACAAAAGAATATACCTTCTTCGCAGTACCTCATGGATCCTTCTCTAAATTCGACCACATACTCGGTAACAAAGAAAATCTCAACAGATTAAAAAAAAAAATGGCTTAAAGTTAGAATTCAACCACACTAATTGCAGAAAATAGATAATCCCACACCAGCAAACTCATGGAAACTGAACAATGCTCAACTGAATCACCACTGGGTCAAGGAAGAAATAAAGAAATTTAAAGACTTCCAAAAATTCAATGAAAATGAACGCACAACATACCCAAACTTATGAGGCACAATCAAAGCAGTGCTAAGAGAAAAGTTCATAGCACCAAATCCCCACATAAAGAAGCTAAAAAAAAAAAAAAAAAAAAAAAAATCCCACACTAGCGAATTAACAGAACACCTGAAAGCTCTAGAAAAAAAAAAGCAGCAGCAGCAGCAGCAGCAAACTCACCCAGGAGGACTAGAAGACAGGAAATAATCAAATTGAGAGCTGAAATCAACAAAATATAAACAAAGAAAACGATAAAAAGAATCAATGAGACAAAGAGTTGGCCCTTCGAGAAAAATCAACAAAACAGACAAACCTTTATCCAAAGTAACCAAAGGTCAGAGAGAATATCCAAATACAAAATCAGAAATGAAAAGGTGGACATTAACAACAGACACGGAGGAAATGCAGAGAATCATCAGGTCAAACCTAAGTTCCATAAAATTGGAGAACTTAAAAGAAATGGACAATTTTCTGTATAAGTACCACATACCAAAATTAAATCAAAACCAGATAAGCAAATTAAATAGACCTATAACCTCTAAGGAAATAGGATCAGTTATCAGAATCTCCCAACCAAAAAAAGCCCAGGACCAGATGGTTTCAGCACAGAATTCTACAAAAATTTCAAAGAAAAACTAATACCAATACTCCTCAAAATTTCCACACAATAGAAATAAAAGAAACAATGACAAACTCTTTTTACAAGGCTACAGTTACCCTGATACCCAAACCACACAAAGATGCAACTAAGAAAGAGAATTCCAGACCAATCTCCCTCATGAACATTGATGCAAAAATACTCAATAAAATATTGGTAAACCAAAACCAAGAATACATCAGAAAAATCATCCACCATGACCAAGTAAGCTTCATCCCAGAGATCAGGGATGTTTTAACATACGAAAATCTGTCAATGTAATCAACCATATAAACAAACTGAAAGGAAAAAAAAAACACATGATCATCTCTTTATATGATGGAAAAGCCTGCAACAAAATTCAATACCCATTCATGGAAAAAGGCCTGGAGAGAGCAGGAATACAAGGAACATACCTAAACATAACAAAGGCAATATACAACAAGTCAATAGCTAAAATCAAACTAAATAGAGAGAAACTCAAAGCATTATCACTGAAATCAGGAACAAGACAAGGCTGTCCACTCTCTCCTTATTTATTTATTTATTTATTTATTTATTTATTTATTTATTTATTTATTTATTTTGGTTTTTCGAGACAGGGTTTCCCTGTAGTTTCTAGAGCCTGTCCTGGAACTAGCTCTTGTAGACCAGGCTGGCCTCGAACTCACAGCGATCTGCCTGCCTCTGCCTCCCGAGTGCTGGGATTAAAGGCGTGCGCCACCACCGCCCGGCTCCATATATATTTAATACAGTACTTGAAGTTCTGGCCAGAGCAATAAGACATCAAAAGGAGATACAAACTGAAAAAGAAGTCAAACTTTCACTATTTGCTTATGATATAATAGAATACATAAGTGATCCCAAAATTTCTACTAGGGAACTCCAACACCTTCAGTAATATTGCAGGATACAAGATTAACCCAAAAAGATCAGTAGCCCTCCTATTTACATATGATAAGTGGGCTGAGAAAGAAATCAGAGAAACATCACCCTTCACAATAGCCACAAATAGCATAAAATATATTGGGGGTAACTCTTACCAAAGAAGTGAAGGATCTATATGACAAGAACTTTATTTAGAGAACGAAATAAAAAAATCAAAAAATTGAAAGATCTCCCATGCTCTCGGACAGGTAGGATCAACATCATAAAAATGGCAATCCTACCAAAAGCAATCTACAGATTCAATGCAATGCCCAGACCTCGAAAACTTGATATGAAAACTCAACTTGATATGGAAAAACAAAAAAACCCAGGATAGCCAAAACAATCCTGTACAACAAAAGAACTTCTGGAGGCATCACAATCCCAGACTTCAAACTCTACTATAGAGCTACAGTAATGAAAACAGCCTGATATTGGCATAAAAACAGGAGGAAATGGAACTGAATCGAAGACCTGGATATCAGTCCACATACCTACGAACACCCGAATTTTGACAAAGAAGTCAAAATTATAAACTGGAAAAAGAGAGCATCTTCAACAAGTTCTGCTGACATAGTGGATGTCAATATGTAGAAGAATGCAAATAGATTCATATCTATTGTCATGCATAAAACTCAAGTCCAAATGGATTGAAGATCTCAACATAAAACCAAATATACTGAACCTCATAGAAGAGAAAGTGGGAAGTACCTTTGAACACGCTGGCACAGGAGACCACTTCCTAACTATAACCTCAGTAGCACAGACACTGAGAACAACAATTAATAAATAGAACCTCCTGAAACTGAGAAGCTTCTGTAAAGCAAAGGACACAGTCAACAAGACAAAATAACAGCCTACAGAATGGGAAAAGATCAACCCCAAATGGAACAGATATACAAAATATACAAGGAACTCAAGAAGCTAGACATCAAAATAATAATCCAATTTAAAAAATGGGGGACAGACCTAAACAGAGAACTCTCAACAAATGAATCTCAAATGGCTGAAAGATACTTAAGGAAATGTTCAACTTTCTTAGCCATCAGAGAAATGCAAATCAAAACAACTCTGAGATTCCCTCTTACACCTGTCAGAATGGCCAAGATCAAAAACACAGATGTCAACTTATGCTGGAGAGGTTGTGGAGTAAAGGGAACACTCCTCCATTGCTGGTGGGAGTACAAGCTGGTACAGCTGCTTTGTATTTCAGTATGGTGATTTCTCAGAAAATTAGGAAACAAGCTACCTCAAGACCCAGCAATACCACTTTTGGGTATATATCCAAAGGATGCTCAATCGTGCCACAAGGAGATGTGCTCAACTATGTTCATAGCAGCACTGCTTGTCATAGCCAGAACCTGGAAACAACCTAGATGTCCCTCTGCTGAAGAACAGATAAGAAAAATGCAGTACATTTACATAATAATGAAGTACTACTCAGCGGTAAAAAAATAATGACGTCTTGAAATTTGCAAGCAAATTGACAAAACTAGAAAAAACCATACTGAGTAAGATAACCCGAACCCAGAAATACAAATATTATATGTACTCACTCATAAGCAGATATTAGACATAAAGCAAAGAACAGCCAGCCTACAGTGCACAACCCAAGAAAACCTAGACAACAAAGAGGACCCTAAGAGAGACATACGTGGATCCACACAGGAAGGAGAAAAGGACAAGATCTCGTAAGAAATTGGGAGCAGGGGAATAGGGGGAGAGTAGAAGGGGAGAGGGGAGAAAGGAGGGAGAATGGAGAAAAATGTATAACTCAATAAAAATTTAAAAAAAGAAAAAAGGAGGGGGCTTCTTTCCCACTCTCTCTGATCTCTACACATCAGCACCCACAACGTCCAGGGTCACTGGGCCCTAAGCTCTGCCCTCTTTCCCTCTACCAAACACAAGTGTGTAGCACAAATAATAAAACCCAGAGACAGATGCTGGGATTCAAGCTGAAGATCAGAGAAGCAAAGCCGCCAAGCACTAAAGAGCTCTTACAGCAACAAAATCTTCAGACTGAAAAGACAGCGAGTTCCTGTCTCATCCTGCCTTATATTCCTCTCTAGTGCTGGGATTAAAGGTGTTCACCACCACTGCCCAACTGAATGGCTGACTAGTGTGTCTAGCTTTGCACTCTGATCTTCAGGCAAGTTTTATTTATTAAAACATAAATAAGTTACCACTATACAAGTTCCCAGTGGGTTGTTTTGTTGGGGTTTTTTGTTTTGTTTGTTTGGTTGGTTGTTTGGTTGGTTTTCAAGACAGGATGTCTCTGTGTAGCTTTGGAGCCTGTCCTGAAACTCACTCTGTAGACCAGGCTGGCCTCGAACTCACAGAGATCTGCCTGCCTCTGCCTCCTGAGTACTGGGATTAAAGGTATCACCACCGCCCAGCAAGTTCACAGTGTTTTAATCACTACCCACAAATTAATGACCTCCAAAATTGATGTGCCAGTTAACACTGTCAACTTGACAGTATTTAAAATCACCATGGAAACAAATATCTAGGCATTCTGTGAGACACTATCCTATTGAACTGTGTAAGAAAGAGAAAGGTGGCTGAGCACCAGCATTCATCTCTGCCTGCTCTTGGCTGCAGACACAATGCAAACATCTGCCTCTCGCTCCTGCTGCTGCTGCTATGTCTTCTCTGCAATTTTTTTTGAGATAGGGGTTTCTCTGTGTAACAGCCCTGGCTGTCCTAGAACTTACTTTGTAGACCAGACTGGCCTCAAACTCACAGAGATCCTCCCAAATGTTGGGATTAAAGGCATGTGCCACCACCACCCAGTTTTTACACACTGCTTAAAACATGTCAAATTACTGTGGCTTATTTTCCATTACAACTCAATACCTAAAACCCACATTTGTTTTATTTTCTCATAGACAGGGTCTCTCTGCATAGGCCTGGGTGGCCTGGAACTGTATGTACATACCAGGCTAGTCACAAACTCAGAAATCTCTCCCCTGGCCCCACCTCTGCCTCCAGATGCTGGGATTAAAGGTGTATAGCACCATGCCAAGTGGATTCGCCCTTAAAGTTAGGCTTCCAATTAACTTTCATGCCTCATAAATCCTCACTCCCCAACCCAACTCAGATGCTGCAGTGGGGCCTTGAGCCTCTCACTTAATTTTTTTTTATTACAGAATTCAAGATCCTAGAGAAAGTATGCCTTTGGGAGAATATGTTCATACTCTAATTCATCTCCAACCTCTAAGAAATTCACAAAGATCTATTAAAAATATCTCACAAAAAATTTGGGATGAATCTTAGATCAAAATTCTAAACAAGTATGTTCCATGTCGCTCATCAATAACCTGCTAACAAAGCACCTGCTTGCAGACACCCTAAAGTAGGGTTGGGGAGATAACTTCACTGGAAAAAGTGCTTACTGCACAAGCATGGCCCAAGTTCAGATCTCCAACACCCATGTTTGTATTTTTTAAAGGAGCAGCCACACACCTCTATTATCCCAGTGCAGTGCAAGGTGTGGGGACAGAGGTGGGAATTGCATACAGGAACATCCCAGGATTAGCAAGTCAGCCAGGCTAGGCAAGGAGCTCCAGGTTCAACAAGAGGCTCCTTCAAAAATAGTAGAAAGCAGTGGGGGGGGGGGGGGTGGCACACGCCTTTAATCCCAGCACTAGGAGGCAGAGATAAGCAGATCTCTGTAAATTTGAGGTCAATCTGGTCTACAAAGCGAGTTTTCCAGGACAGCCAGGGCTGTTACAAAGAGAAACCCTGTCTCAAGAAACAAAACAACAAAAAAAAAAAAAAAAGGAAGGAAGGAAGGAAGGAAGACAAAAGAAAAAGATGTATCATGCTGACCATTGGTCTTCATAAGCAAAAATATGAGCAAACAACACATATGTATGCACACAAAATTTCTAAAATACAACCAAAGTATCTAACTATACTCTGAATCAACTGGGCAGTGGGGAGCAAGACACAGCCTTTTTTCCCCCTCTGATGTGAAATACCTCCATCTTACTTTACATTTTAGTTACTACCTTTATATTATTTTTTTCCAAAACAGTAACAATTTCTCTGTGTAGCCCTGGCTGTCCTGGAACACATAGAGATCCACCTGCCTCTGATTCCTGAGTGCTGGGATTAAAGGCGTGCACCACTAACCTTTCTGTAATTATCAATGACAAAAGTAAACCAAGTCTGGATCCCTACCTTCTTCCAATAATCGTGACCCACACCACCATCACTGGCAGCTCCTATCAGCTTCCCCAATCCCAGACTCGCTTTACAGAACTACGATTAGACAACCAACCCCTAAATTCAAACTGTTTTATCTTCTCATTGAATTCATTCCAATGGTTAACTTTATAACTAGATAAATTTATGCTTAAACTTCAATGTCAGTGTTTTTTAATAACACAACTTTCTCATTTTTAAGTTATTAATAGTTTTTTGCCGTTAATAAGCAGTCTCTTACAATGTTGCCCAGGCTAACTTTGAAGGCTGGAGACAAGTAATCCTCCTGTCTCAGGTTTTCCGGAAGCTGATTTCAGAACAACAATTAAGTCTTTAGTTGAGTGTCTGCATCTATGAAAAAAGTTGTTTCTTTTTATAGAAAATCTCACAGATGGCATCTGAAAGACTACAGGGAAGATCCCATGTCCTTAAACAGAAAGGATACGTTGGTGCCTATAACTCTTCAGTCCAAGGATGAGTGAGCTCCCACTGAAGCCCGCATGCTAGCTCCACCCTTTGCATGTACATGTGTGTAGGTGTACATGCATTCAGAGGTCAGAGTTCAATTATGGGTGCTTCCTTCTCAGTCTGACACTTACTTCTGAGACAGTCTCTCACAGACTAGACTGGCTGACCAATAAGCTCCCGGACTTTTCTTACCCCTGCCCTGGCTACTAATGGACACTTCCACACCTGGCTTCTGCCTCAGTGCAGATCCAAACTCAGGTCCTCATGTTTAGAGAACAAGTACTTTGTGTACTGAGACGTCTCCCACTGCGCTGGCTCCACCTTCCCTGCATTTTCAGAGAGCACTTTTCTGTCACCTTCACAAATTAACAATTAGGGTGATTAATTCTTGAATACCATCCTTTCCCCTCAAAACTCTCAGCCTAGGGGCTGGAGAGATGGCTCAGAGGTTAAGAGCATTGCCTGCTCTTCCAAAGGTCCTGAGTTCAATTCCCAGCAACCACATGGTGGCTCACAACCATCTGTAATGGGGTCTGGTGCCCTCTTCTGGCCTGCAGCTGTAAACACAGACAGAATATTGTATACATAATAAAAAAAAAAAAAAAAAAACTCTCAGCCTACTCCATCCAACAATGTTGCAGCAAAGTCTAAAAGCATCCTGATGTCCCCTTCCTAAGGAACTCCCACACACACATTTGCTTCAGGAAGGCTTTTTAGAGGGTTTTATCCATAAAATTTTAAATTTTCATCAGGATATGTCTTTCCACTAATTTCAACTAACACAGAATAAGCCCACTGAATATACAAAAGCATCTGGTGTTTTTGCTTTAAACTCACAGATACTTTTCCCATTGTTCTTCTGATTACTGCTTCTGTTTTGTTTGTGTCTTCTCAGAACAATACTTATTTAGATCACAGCACTCATTTAACTTCCCACATGGCCGATTTTCTTCCTCATGGATCCCTAACAGATTTGAAAATCCTGAAAACGCATTTAGTAGTATTTTTTTCTCTTGGCTTATTCATTTCACTTCATAATTCTTTCTCTCAATCAACTAGTGTTCACCTTGGCCTATGGCCTTTTTCATCTTAAAAGAAATTTCCAAGTATGTGTATGTATGTGAGTGCACACAAGCATGCCGGTGTGACATGTGTGCAGTATCCACAGAGACCAGAAGAGGGCACTGGATCCCCTAGAATCAGAGTTACAGGCAGTTGTGAGCCACCAGAAGAGGATGCTGGGAACCCTGCAAGAGCAGTGAGCACTCTCAATGACCGAGCCATCTCCCCAGCCTCCCCATTTTTATCTTTTAATCCACTTATTTCCCTCTTTCTCCTGTTTTATTAATATCAACAGAGAGTACATTTTTACCTAAAATTGACTTCAAGTCTTTCAGAATGGCATCACAAAATTTATATTCCCCTTCATTTTATTCTGGCAGCATGCTGTTTCTGTATTACTGAACACTAGCTTCCAAGCCCAAGTCTTCCCCCAAACAGAACAGCTAACCCTATTGCAACACTGCCAAGTTTGGCAAGGGTTTGTTTTGCTTTTCTATCTCAAGTGTAATTGTGAGGGCTGGGCACACCTAAAGCACATAAGCACTCTGGTGTAGTCTACCTTCATCCCTCAGACACTTGGAGTCTCCTTGGGTAAACCCATCCTATTGATTCTGGATCCTGGTGTATGTATCTAACTCTAACCTGGTTTCCACTCCAGGTGTCTGGAATTCTGCCCACTGCTCCAGGGGAAAGGCATAAAGGCAGCAAGCAGCCTTGATAGTTCTGAGCATATGGAGCCCACATGTGTCCTATGGCCTCCCGGTTCAGCTCCTGAATCTAATTGCTGCACAGGAACAAATCCACTCCTGGCTGCCTGGAGTCACTTGGGATCCATCATCCAGCCATTTTTCCCAATGTCCCAAATTAGCAGAACCCATTTCAAAGTTTGCATTGCTTCTTGCAGCCCTGCAATGCATTCTTAGGAAACAGTAAATGAGTCAGGCCCTGATATTTCTTCAACCTGATCCTACCTATTATGATACAACTTCTCACTTTTTTTTTCCTCAATCACTTTTATCAGAAGCTGCTGATTCAAGAGGAAAGAAGATAGGAAGTTAGGGGAATTCTAGTACTTATTCACATATTCCAAGCAAGTATCCAGTGATCATTTTTTCAAAGTGTTCTTCCATCTTCTCAATTTTCTTTCTTTTGGAGTCAGCTATTCTTTCTAAAAATATTTTGGATCAAATTCTCTTTCATGCTATTGGGTTTTTCCACCCATCTGAATATCCTTACTGTCTGTACACGTTTAAAAATGAGATGGAGTTAACTATGTGACGTCCTTCAGTGTTGTAATCAAGTGTCCTCTCAGTACATTTCCCTCTTGATTTTGCATTTTGGGTGAGAAAGTACATTACCTTGGAGGTTTATAAGCAAAGCCTAGCCTCTCCACCACCGTGGTGAAAGATCAAGCACAAGGCTGACAGGCTCAGAAGGCAAAAACAAAAATAAACAACTTTATTTGGATTGTTGGTATATGTCCAGAAAGCCCCAATTTCCCTCCGGACAAGGAATTTAATTTTTATAGAGAAATGTTTGCCTAAAAATAAGTATCTATCAACCAGGCCCTTACTAAAGAGGAAAAGGAACAAACAGAGGGAAGAGTGTGGGGAATATTCTGGCACAATGGCTTCCAGATGGCCTTCTGAATCCAGTTTGTGTGTGATACGATTCCCACACTCACCACCCTTGCCCAAGCAGTCTTGCAAGGGGCTGCAAAAGCCTTTCCTGCTTCTTCTAAATCCCTATTCTCACACCCATCATGGCGGTACAAGCTTGTCACCTTGTCCACTCTGGAGGTGGAGATAGGTGGAGCAGTTCAAAGCCTATGGTGGCTACAAAGAGCTATCTCAAAAAACAATGCTCATTCTGTTTATCTGTTTGTACATAATTTCTTGTTCCTTCGAACAGCTTAACTCTCCCTTCTGCAAAAGGGTCTTTCCTTGTATATGTCTCTCTCCACTTAAATTACAGCATGAATTTGTCAGTTCATTGCATGTATCATATGGGTGTGGTGGCACACACCTTTAATCCCTGGAGGCAGAGGCAGGGGATTCTATGTGAGTTCAAGTCCGTCCTAGTCTACAAAATGATACCCTGTTTCAAAGAGCTAATGATATACATATATATTGAGTTGATTGCCATTCAAGCTGATTAACATGGCCACCTTAAACAGTTACTGCATGTGATAAAAACTAAAACTGGTAAATTTCAAGTATATAATATAGTATTAACCACAGTCACCATGCTACACATTAGGCACCTAGAACTTATCTTGTAATACCACCATCTCCCTACTTGCCCCACCCCTTCCCTAGTCTTTTTTGCTGTGAGCAGTTTCATAGTGAAGGGAGGATGAAGGTTTGATGTCTTATGTTCACTACTGTCATCAGAAGTTAAGAATTTATCACAGCTCCTTTACCAATGGCTGTTCTTCAGAGTAAACATCGCCCAGACAGTACACTTCTGTCTCACATGCAACTGTTCATATACACTATGGGGCCACTACAAGAGTCCTGGTCCACGTAGAGGTGTTTAAAATGCAACTCCATCTTTCCCTTTTGTGTGTGGTGGAGGGGTGCACTCTGTGTGAATGTGCTCTCTCATCTGTCCACATGTTCTCTCGGGCCCTCTATCACTCTCTGCTTTATTTTTTATATGATTGTGAGGGGTGGATAGAAAGGGGGCAACATGACCTGTCTATGGAGGTCAAAGGACAACTTTTGAGAATTGCTTCTCACTTGCCACCTTGTTAAGGCAGGCTCTTGTTTCTGCATGTTAATTGGCTAGAGAATTTCCAGGCAATACCCTTGCCTCTGCCTCCTACCTCACCATAGCAGTGCTGGAATTAAAGATGCTTGCTCACTACCACATCAGCTTTATATGGGTTCCAGAAATCAGACTCGGGTTCTCAGGTTTATGCAGCAAGCATTTTTACTCACTAAGCCATATTGCCAGCCCTCTCATCAGCCCCTTGCCTTATTTTCTGACATATGTTTTGACTGAACCTAGAACTTGCCTTTTCACTAGAATTACAGACGCATGTCCAGCTTTTATTTCAGTTCTAGGAATCAAATTCAGGACCTCATGTTGTGCAGCACTGTAACAGTTGAGCCATCTCCTAGCCCTACACTTCATTTCTCAGTGTGTCTGAAAACCTTCAGGATAGCACACCAGCTACAAATTCAACCATGTAACACACACGAGGACACAGCGAGCAAAATCTCCTACCACTCCCAACTCTCAAACCAATCAGTTCCACTCACAGGAAATGCATGGTGCTGGATGTTTCATATATATACTCAGACTAGCCTTGACCTCTCTGTATAACCAAGGATGACCTTAAACTCCAAATCTTCTGACCTCTACCCCACACCCATAAATGCCCCTTACTGGGATAAAAGGCCTGCACCATCACATCCAGTTTATGTAGCACTAGGGATGGAATACAGGCATTCATTCATGCTATGCAAGCATTCTGCACTGACTGAGCTACAACCCAGCCTTCAACTGCACACTTTAAAAGGGTAACATTTGCCTAGTGGTGGTGGTGGCATGCATTTAATCTCAGCACTTAGGAGACAGGGGCAAGCTGGTCTATGTGTTCAAAGCCAGTCTGGTCTGCAAAGTGAGTTCCAGGACAGCTAGGGCTACACAGAGAAACCCTGTCTCAAAAATTTTTTTAAATAAAAGGTGGGAAAAGGGCATTTATGGGTGTGCCTAACACATGCAAGGCCAGGTCCTAACACTGTGTCCCTCAAAAAGAAAAAAAAAGCCATTTTATTGTCAAAGAGATAGAAGAGTTGCAATACCAATTCCTGTTAGTTTTTAAGAGCTAAAACATCTAACAGATCTTTGATGCTATTAAAAACAATCATTTATAAACAGAAAATTAAGCTACCAGACCATCCTAAATTTAAAAAAGGTAGGGAACATTAATGGGGAAAGAAGTGGGGAAGACATGCAGGAAGTGTCTCAGCTATGAAAACATATCTTTCAGTAGAAGGCAGAAGATGAAGTGATGAGGATCAAGGAGACAGGATCCTTCTTATTGCAAAGGAAAAGTGTCCTTCAAAATTTTGCCCATGCTGGCACAGACCCAGCAACACTCTGTAAAGTAGACTCTCTTCCCTTAAATTTGTCCAGCATTGCCAGTTGGCCCTTTACATCCACAAAAGCATGGACAGCTTGTTTGTCTGTAAAGTCTACATAACTTTCAGATAGTGAATATTTCTGTGCTAACATGTATATATTATTACTAATGCCCCAACCATTGAAATGTAGATCTAAACGTAGTGCATGGGGTTTTCAAGGAAACCTGCCTATAAAATCAAATCTAAGAAGAATGGTTTCCACAGACTGCATTATTTCTTCACAGGCAGCGCTGGTCTCAAATAGCCCCCAAACAGGATGTCTGGCTGCAATTAGAAGAAATATGAGAAATGTGACGCCCACACACACACACAAAGAAAAACAAAATATCTGAGATGCACAAGTGTGTGAAAACCACTAGCCTCACAGTCAGCCCACTAATCACAAAAACCATTTTAAACGTTGGACCTCACCTTCAGTTATAGGGTGGTAATACACAGTTGGTCCTTAAAAGATGCCAAGATGCAACAGCTTTCTAGTAAGTAGACCGAAATAGATAGAAATTAACATTTCAATTGAATTGCTGATTCGGAACTTAATGGCTTAAATGCATACATAGAACATTCCAGAAAAAATTACAGAACCTGGTTTTCCTTAATGGAGTGATGCTGTCTCTATTCTACCCTGAGTAAATACAGTATTTGAAGAATTCTCATTCTGTTTTGCATGAGGAACGGGTTGGGGCCTCTGGATTCTCACACGTTACTATTTTCTGCCTCCCACTGAAAATGTGTCAGCCTCACGTACACTCTCTGGTTACATGGTGTGTGCATAATATTAAAAGGGGAAAACTAAAACGCCTACTAGACTAGTCACAAACAGAATTAATACTTCAGAATGGAATTTAGATCAGCCGTCTGAACAGGAGACTCCTAGATCCTGTTGGTTGCTATTTCTTGAATGCTTTTATAGGGTGTCATTTTTTTCCCACCCTGCCCTTTTCCTTTATTGAATTTTCATACAATGAGTTAGCTATGACCATCACCGGATGTAAGAACAACAACAAAAAGCTACAGCTGGATCCTGTATTGCCTTCAGCTGCAACTAAAGTTAATTTCTTTTTAAAAGCCTGCAGGAAAGCATGGAGGGAGGGAAGAAAGAAAGACTCATTCCCAAGAGAGTTCAAGTTTGCTCTATATCCAAGGATATAGCGGCAAAGCATCTTTCTTGTGTTATATAACTACAGTATTCTGAATTCTCCAATCCTAAAGTTCTTTTTATTATTAAAAAAAAAAGCCCTGGCCAAATACTCAAATAAAACCTTTACTATGTTAAGCCAAACAACTAATCACCTCCATATGGGTGTGGGCCTAATAAACCACTGGGCATGATAGTTCCAAATTCACCCACACACATAGTCCATTGACATCTGAGCCTTTTAGTCACTTCTTTTGGTTATTAACTTGGGCCACGCTTACCAAAAAACACAAGAAATGAACACAACTTTGACCTTGAATTAAGAAGACCTTAAGGTATTTATAATGAAAGAATATTAGACACTAGGACTATATTCATCAAAAAAAAGCGGAAAGCTGAAAGAGACTAACTATATGATGTAAATCTTAGAGGCTAAATATGTAAGAAAAGTAGCAAGGGCTGGAGAGATGGCTCAGAGGTTAAGAGCATTGGCTGAGGTCCTGAGTTCAATTCCCAGCAACCACGTGGTGGCTCACAATCATCTGTAATGGGATCTGGTGCCCTCTTCCGGTGTACAGGCATACATACAGACAGAACATTGTATAAATAATAACTTAAGAAAGAAAGAAAGAAAGGAAGGAAGGAAGGAAAGAAAGAAAGAAAGAAAGAAAGAAAGAAAGAAAGAAAGAAAGAGAGAAAGAAAATGAGGCTAGAGAGATGGCTCAGCAATTAAGAACATTAGTTCACTCTTCCAAAGGACCAAGGTTAGAGTCCTAACACCCACATGGCAACTCACAGCTTTCTGTACCTCCAGTCCCAAGAGATCTGACATCTTTTTCTGGCCTCCACAGATAGCAGGTATACATGTAGTACACAGATGAACATTTAGGCATCACACCCATACATATAAAAATAAATAAATAATGCTTAAAAAGAAAAATAAATAATCTGAAAAGACTCCTTGAGAATAATCAGGGAAAAGTGAATTTGGAATTTATGTGAAATACTATGGAATTTGTGTGTGTGTGTGTGTGTGTGTGTGTGTGTGTGTTTGGGGCCGGGGGGCGGGGGGGATAGTCTGACTCTGTCTCCCTGCCGAGGCTGGCCTAAAAACTCACTAGAGTAGCTCAGGCAGCATAGTGCTTCAGCCTCCCAAGTGCTGAGCCCGCAAGTGTGACCTCCAAGTCCATCAGGAATTGCTATTACTCTTCAAGTAGAACCAAAGTTGTGGTTCTACAAAAGACTGTCCACAGCAAATCAGACACTAAAGTTTTTTTTTTTTTTTTTTTTTTTTTTTTGGTTTTTCGAGACAGGGTTTCTCTGTAGCTTTGGAGCCTGTCCTGGAACTAGCTCTTGTAGACCAGGCTGGTCTCGAACTCACAGAGATCCACCTGCCTCTGCCTCCCGAGTGCTGGGATTAAAGGCGTGCACCACCACTGCCCGGCGACACTAAAGTATTTAAGGAGAAAATGTAACAAGACTTGTCACTAACTTTCAGATAGCTCCTACACACACACACACACACACCATTTGAATTGTATGAAGAGGTAGAAATGAAAAAATTTAGTTCATGAAATTAATGTAAAAAGACAGTGGATTTACAGTTATCAGGATGAAGAAACATACAAATGAACTTTCAAAATAAAAAGTTTGGAGAGAAAAAAATTACACTAACTATATTGTCAATCACAAGTTTTTCCTGCACCTCCAAATAAAAGTTATTTCAACTCACTCTGCTGGACTTGTGAACTGGAGCAGGCAAGGGCTCAATACGCTGAGGGCTAGTAAATATGAAAGTCTACTCCCTAACAACTTCACTCAGATTTTTCAAACATTCATTGCACAGATGAGAAATGTGAAGGTCAGGGAACATAACTTACACAAATCACGAAACCAGAAACAATATATGTGTCAATGCCAAGTTTAACAACTAGGTTCAAAATGTTTCTCTATGTATCTAAACATTAACAGAAAGTACAAAGAGTCAGAACAAACTCTTAGCCTAGATAGGTGACTCTTCTGCCACAAAAAAAGAAGTAATCTCAATGGCTAACCTAGAATATAGGAAACAGGCAAACACTGTTAAATTACAGACGAGAGGTGGTAGGTGCCTCTCCAGATGCTATTTAGGGAGAAAAGGCTGCATGGCTATCTCCAGCAACATGATACCTATCATGCCAGCCAAAATGAGGGCTGGTGATAGAAAGGGCTGCTACCAAGTGCTGTGGCAATCCTACAGTTCCAAAATCCAACTCATGTATGGAAGTAACTATCTCTACATGGAGACAAGGCATGTTTGGAATATCTGGAATAAAAACACCAAGTTCAATTCCCACAAAATAAAGGACACCCGCTCTAGCTTACATGTGGGATAATGCTCAGGTGGTGAATGTTGTAGCCCAAACCAGTCAGCCTTCTTCGTCAGTAGCAGGTGGAACAGTCCTGCCGCCAACTTTCTAACCCTTTCATTAAGGAAAAGACACATCTGTAAAAATCTGTTCTTGAACTCTGCAATCACTAATCCAACCAGCTATGTTTCTTGACCACTAAACACCAACAAAAATCAGCCACACCAAATTCCTGAAGCTGGAGAGCTCCTATAAAATATTCTGCTAAAGCTGCAGTCCCAAGAACAAACTCCTGAATTCTCAAGTGCTGGGAAGCCTGCACCAAACTTTACCATGGTGGTGGCCAGAGCCTCACACCACTGAGTTACACCCCTAGCCACACTAAATTCTTATCTACCCTATCAGAATCTTTGACTGAGTGGCGGTGGTGGCACAGGCCTTTAATAGCAGCATTTGGGATGCAGAGGCAGGAAGATCTCTGTAAATTTGAGGCTAACCTAGTCTACAGTGTGAGTTCCAGGACAGTCAAGGCTACACAGAGAAACCCTGACTTGAAAAGACAAAACAAACAAATTAAAACCTTTTTTAGGTAAATTGGGAAAGTCAAATAAATAAAGGTTTTGATGTGGAACTCATGAAAACACTTCTAAAATAGATGGCCTCCACCCCTCTTCAAATGCAAGACCAAATAACCCATAATAATTGACAGGGAGACAAGCAAGTCCAGTGCTCCTTTACTGTGAAGGAGAAAGGCAGAGGCGATGTGAAGGTTAACAGACTTCAAATCTGAAAACTAAATGTCAAAACTTAATAGTGGCAGAATCCCGGGGGAAATAGCTTATGTTCTTTCCAGATTTAAAAAGAAAAATTAGTCATGTTCTGCATGTCCAGCCACATTCTAAGGCATTTTATGAAACAGAACTACCACCCCAGCAGCCAAATGAGGGCGGGACACATATGTCCTACTTAGGACTCTGCTCCTCTAACTGCTGTCATCAGGAGTGAAGGCCATGGGACAAGGTCTGAGGAGCAAGAGGCAAAGTATGCAAAGACCAGTCTGAAGCAAAGGTGAAAGTACAGACACTAACACCCACGTGGCCAGAACAGAGCCTAGCCCCTATTTCAGATGAAAAAAACTAAGGTTCTGCCAGGGCAGCATGGCAAGAAGAAAGCAAGGCTTTAGAATCATGCTACTCTGGCAGAGAGCCTATAATTCCTGAGAAAACGTAGTGTTTTAGAAGGACTGTTCTACACGCAGATTCTCTTTCTATGTGGCAATGAAAGACATCATTTTCTTCTCAAATCATTCATGGTCAGAAATGCAGTCATGTATTGAATTAAAGTCTGCAATCACTCAATCTCCCAACACTTGGGGCATACAGCCTTGTCATGTGAAGAGGCCAAACATTTAAAAGATGCTAAAATCCTCTATTTTCCCATACTCTAACACAAACAAAAATGAATTCATTTGTTTGATTTTTTCTCAACTCAAAAAAATTTTAATCTAATTAGTGAAACTTGGCAGAGGGCATTTTTGATCATTTTCTTTTATTTCCTCTCTGCTGAGAACTAAAAGGGAGTCCTGTCTTCTAATAGCATGTTAAGTTGTCAATGTCTGCACCACTCTTCCTTACTGTGCTTAAAAAAAAACTTATGTCGAAAGAACTGTAATCATAAGTCTGCCAAATGAAACTATAAAAATATCCTAAACACATGAAAATACAATTTTGTTTACACATTTTATGCAGAACAAAGTGTTAACCTCAAAAAGAAAATATAACCTACCTCAGTTCTTAAAAAGACAACTCTATATGATTAATGAGTACTTACAGAAAAGAAAAATGCTTTCTCTGTCATCTACAGCAATGTGAGCCTAGCTGAGGGAGAGAAAAGGAACCGGACCTGCTGCCCCACAGCCTCAGGCCAATCGCTTCTGGCTCTAAGTGACAACACCTCTTCCTGGCCATTCTAATAAGGGTTTTATTGCCCTATGTGACAGGAAGTATGGAGACAGACTACAAGGGGGATTAATTCAACAAAACCAATCATCCACAAGCGTGTGGGCTTAGAACTCGGTGGGCTAGCCATCACAGCTCAATAAAGCCCAAAGTAAGAAAAAAAACCATATCCTCTGGGTATTTCCAATGGGAAAACTCCCCAAGAAACCTCTCTGCGAGCAGCCTTCAAGTGGCCCTCCTCTGGGACTGCCTGATAGGAAAGTGGGAACACCCAGACTACCCAGACTGGGTGACCAGGACCCTGTCCCTGCTGGGGAGATGGTTCTGTGCAAAAGAAAGAAAACAGGGTGGACCTGTAATAGGGGACCAAACACAGCAATGATCACAAACTACCCAAAAATAGGGAAAAGAGGAATGAACAGGTAGACCAATCCTTCTCATGCCCACCAAATACCTAGGTACCATTTTTATGGTTTCAAACCACAGAGCATTATTTAAGTATTGCTTTATAGAAAAGAAAAAAATTACTTAACTCCATCAGCCACCCTATATTTAAATCAATTCTAGAAATAGCTAAATAGTTACTGCTTTAATGAACTCTCATATAATCAAATTGTGGCTTTTAAAGAACCTCCAGAATGTGAAAATAATAAATGCAACCCAGATGTTCACTAAAAAAAGAGAGAAAGAAAACAAGATTGTTTTTACTTCATAGCAACCAAATAGGTCAACGCATTTCCTCCTTCCGAGAATCCTCGGGGGACCGCAAGCGCCACTCCAAGAGCATGTGTTTCATATGCGTCTGTCTGAAGAAATAGGAAATGCCGCTGTCCAAAATAAATGAGGAATATTATATGTTCCCATGAAAGTGAATTAGGAACCGCAGTGAGCCTGTTTTCTCCCTGTTGCCAAACATCTGGATGAAAACAGGGGGAGCAGCTATCAGTAACTACCTTTCAGTCATCATCAAAACACTCAGTTCTATAGTAAACTGCTGGTTTTATCAATTACAGAAATAAGTTTGTTAAAAGGGGGAGGGAAAGGAACCTAGTCACTGACAACAGCCCTGCTGAGAGCTTACAGCAGGGCTTTACTGTCCCCTATTTGAACAGTGCTCCTGGTAATTTCCTAGGACTGAGACAACTGAGCAAGTCAACTTTCTCTGTGAAAGTACATACAGAATCATCTTCGCCAGTGAATCTCTCCTAATATTTACATAGGGCGGAAAGACACTTACCCGAAATAAATACTTTCTGGACTGTCTCCAGGCAGAGTACACAACGTCTCTGAATCCCAGAGTCTGTCCTATCACACCATTTGAGGGTCAGACATCAACTTTAAAGTTTTTGAGCACAGCTAATTTCAAAAGTCAGATGGAGACAAGAGATATTTTCCACCCTTACTTAAATCATTTACTGTTTTCCCAAAAGATCAAAATATTTTTATGTATCTTCAGTAAATTTTAGAGTAGATTGGCAAAATCTACTGTTAAAAAAATTCATCTTAAAGGGCTGGATGGAAAAACGCACAGAAGTTAAGTACACTTCCTGCTCTTGCTAAGGACCCACGTTCAGCTCTATAGGTGGCTCGCCGTGGCCCTGTGACTCCTCTAGCTCCTGGAGAGCTAACATCTTCTTCTGACCTATGCCAAAACACACACTCACAATTTGTGTGTGTGTGTGGTTTTTCAAGGCAGGGTTTATGTGTAGAACTGGAACTCGTTCTATAGACCAGGCTGGACTCAAACTCAGAGACCCACCTGCCTCTGCTTCCCAAGTGCTGGGATTAAGGATGTACAACACCACTGCCCAGTCACAATTTTTTTATTTAAAAAAAAAAAAAAAAGAAAAGAAAATCTCTACCAGATGTGGTGATGCACACCTTTAATCCCAGCATTCCGGAGACAGAGACAGGCTCTATGAGTCTGAGGCCAACCTGGTCTACAGAGCAAACTCCAGGAAAACAGAACTACATAGGGAGAACTGTCTCAAAAAAGCCGGTGGGGGGGGCACTTTAAAACTGTCCTACATTACAATAAACCTACTTCCTACAAGAACTTCCGCTAATTTCTTTAAACTCATCTACTTCTTTCCAAGGGTGACTCCTACCAGTTTTGTTGAAGCAACAGCACAGGATGCACACCTATACTCGCAGCATAAGAAACCACTGCTGGTCCCCATGCAAACTGACTTCTTTCTAGACACACACACACACACACACACACACACACACACACAGACCACCACACCCCTTCCCCTTCCTGAGTTCTAACAGCTCTGCCTCCCCCTCTAGCCTACTCATCACAGGCCAAGCTTTCACTTCAGCCACAGATCCAAACAGCCCAAAGGGGCCTGCCTGACAACCTGAGTTGACTGCCAGGACACACACGTGGTGGAATCAGACATCAGACCTACGTACCATGATCCGCTACACACACACATACACAACACACAGGGAGAGAGAGAGGGAGTGAGGGAGGGAGGGAAAAAGAAAGTAAAGGAGAGAGAAAGAGAGAGAGAGAGAGAGAGAGAGAGAGAGAGAGAGAGAGAGAGAGAGAGAATTTTAAATATTGAAAAGCACAGAAACTAGTCTCAGATTCATACATGGAAACACAGAAGACATATCTAATTACATGCAATCAAAGTTCCAGGAGAAGGAATCAATGACCAGACAATGACCAAGAATTCTGCATACCTCATTTAAGATCAAGCCTTGATATAGCTCTACCAAAAAGAAAAACAGCAGCACCAACTAATCCCAGGCAGGACAAATTAGAGGAAGATCACCTCTGGGCCCAGCACAGCTGAAAGGCGAACAAGAAGACCGCCGAAGGTGAACTGGGGATAGAGACATACTAACTTCAAGGGAGCAGTGAGACTTCGCTGGTTCCTCCACAGGCACACTGTGTGGAAATCCCTCACAATGGATGAAATGGTCCCTTCCAACATCTTGCGAGTGAACTTCAGAACCTACAATTGTACACTCAGTAAAAACAGCCTCTGAAGGTAGAGAAAGCAAAGACATTTTTGACAAGACACACACAGGAATCCTCTCTTCTGCTCTCTAAGCCTACTCACAACAAGCTAAAAACCCAGTCATCTTCAGCTCAGGTTCCTGCACTGCTGAGCCCTCCAAGCTGTCAGCGTGTCTGTCTGAGCCTCCAAAATACATTTCACTGCTAGAAAAGTAACAAGAGTTATAGCTATGAGGCTAGAGAGATGGCTCAGAGGTTGGGAGTTCCAGCTGCTCTTCCAGAGGTCCTGAGTTCAATCCCAGCACTCACACAGAGGCTCACAACCATCTATAATAGGATCCAATTCCCTCTTCCAGTTTGCAGACGTACATCCAGACAAAACGCCCATATATTTAAAAAGAATAGGCCAGGAGGTGGTGGCACACACCTTTGATCCCAGCACTTGGGAGGCAGGGATAAGCAGATCTGTTAGTTCAAGGTCAGCCTGGTCTACAGAGCGAGTTCCAGGACAGGCTCCAAAAAAAACAAAAAACAACAATAAAAAGGAATTTAAAAAGTGCAGCGATACATCTTACTCCTGAGACAGACATTCAGCAGCCTGAACAGGAATGGAGATCAAAATGCTGAGGCTGCTGGGAAATCAGAGCAGTATTCACCAGCTCCTAATGAGAAGGCAATCTGCTGGAATCTAGGAAAACTGAAGTCAGGCTTACAACTGGTGACGGCCATGCCAACAATAGACCCAGAAAGCCGTGCCTGTTTATGGAGAGACAGGCCTGCAGAGCTCATCTCAGTATTATCTATACCCATATCAATGGAGAATCAACACATCAGAGTTCAGCACAGGACAAAGACAGAATGTGAAAGAAGTTTAAAGAAACAAACAAGATCTAGAAGTCTATATACCATTATGTGGGTCATCTTACATTTACAAGCAAGCTACCAAACCTCCATACAGTTGACACCAGTCTTATCATTAAAAAGCAGAGACTTACATAAATACACACCTATGTCTAAGCATGAAAAATACACCACAGGGCCCCACAGCAAATTTTAACCGCTGCCTCTAGCCCACAGAAAATGACAGAGAATAGACCAGAGTTTGCTCCATACCTATAACCACAACTGACAGAACTGGCAGACGGCTCAGCAATGAAGTGCCTGCTGCAGAAGACTGAAGACCTCCAGTTCAGGCCCAGACACCCACATAAAGTTAGTCATCACCCTGTACGTGTGCAGGCCCAGTGCTGGGGAGTCAGAGACAGGCAAATTGCAGGAGTTCCACAGTCAACTGGTGAGCCCTGGGCTCAGTGAGCAGCTTTCTCAAAAGATAACATGAGGGGCTGAAGAGGTGTCTCAGCAGTCAAAAGCACCAGCTGCTCTTCCAGAAGACCTGGGTTCAATTCCCAGCACTCACATGGTGGCTCACAACTTCAATCCCAGGGTGAAATTGTACCATCTTCTGGCCTCTGTGGGTACTGCACGTATATACAGTGGTATATAGATAAACATTCAGGGAAACACAAACATAAAATAAAAATAAAGTTTTTAAAAGATAAGGTGGAGAACTGGAGAGATGGTTCAGCAGTTAAGAGCACTGACTGCTGTTCTAAAGGACTTGGGTTCAATTCCCAGCACCCACATGGCAGCTCACAACTGTCTGTGACTAAAGGGTCCAGCACTCTTACACAGACATAAATGCAGGTAAACCACAAATGCAGGTAAATGCACATAAAAACAGAAATAAATAATTTTTAAAAAGATAAGGTGGAGAGCCCTTGTATAGTCCTTTTTTATGTCTATCTGTGGGTCTATGTGCATACGTATAAGAAACAGACATCAACTTCTGGCCTCAATATACAGACATGCATACAGATACAGACCACACCAGAACAATTCTACACAGACACACAGAGCTGCATTTCAGATCTTAAAGGTATAGCAGCAGATAATAATTCTGCAACCACACAACACTTTTTTTAAGACAGATCTCACTATGCAGCCCTGACTGTTTTTCAAACTGACAGCAATCTTCCTGCCTCAAACTCCCAAGTACTCGAATTAAAGGCATATCCACTATGTCTGACTAGAACTTCCATTCTAGGAGAGAAGAAGTAGACAATAAACAAATACACAGTGGGCAACGGGTGCTAGGAGAAATGGAACTAGATAAAGGAAGCTGAGAAAAGAGAAAGAGTGGCATTGGGTGCTCTTTTGTTTTTGTTTTTGTTTTTGGTTTTTGGTTTTTCGAGACAGGGTTTCTCTGCAGCTTTTTTAGAGCATGTCCTGGAGCTAGCTCTTGTAGACCAGGCTGGCCTCGAACTCACAGAGATCCGCCTGCCTCTGCCTCCCGAGTGCTGGGATTAAAGGCGTGCGCCACCACCGCCCGGCTTGGGTGCTCTTTTGAACATGCTGTATGAGGGTTGCCTCAGTGGTAGGGAGACACTGCATTCATGAAATCAGGAAGGCACCAGGTGCAGCTAGAGGGCTAAGTCCTTGGGACAGCTAGGGAAAAGGTCGAGACAGGGGTGTGCCTAGCGGAAAGACCGGCAAGTTTAAGTGGAGTGAAATAAGAAGATGGTTCAAACTGTTGAGACAGCAAGAACTGGGGCCTGGAACACGGCAGGGCAGCTAAGAGCACTTGCTCTTGCAGAAGACCTGAGTTCAGTTCCCAGCATCATGTCACGAGGCTCACAACCACCTATAACTCCACTTCTAAGGGATCTAACACTCTCCTCTGGCCTCTACAGATATACAGACACACATACATATAAATTTTAAAAATACAACTTTTTTGAAAGGCAATGGACTATACAAGGGCCAGATGTGGTGGCAAATGCCTTTAATGCCAGCACTTAGGAGGCAGAAGCAAGCGAGTCTCTGTGAGTTACAAGACAGGCAGGGATATATAGTAAGAACTTCTCTCAGAAAACAAACAAAAGACAAACAAGCCTACAAAGGGGTCAAGGAGAATAAATGGATTTTTATTTAACATACATTAAAGTATGTAAATTAGTATATATACTAATAAATATATATAAATATATTCAGTATATACTAAAGGAAGGACTATTAAAAGTGGGGGAGAAACAAGATTTCTGACAGACTGCACGTGGCCCACAAAGTCTACAGAGCATCCTTTCTGAACTTGACCTTTGACAGACCTTTGTAGCCACTAGAGGATGTGGGCCATGCCAAGGTCTGAGGGCAGGAGTCCCACTAAGATGAGGGCAGAGCAAATGTGAGTGGCGGAACACACTCTGGCTGTGCTGAGTGATGAGGATGAGGAGGAGCGGGTGGAGGAGGGTGCCAAAAGGCTAGGGCAGAGAAGGGAAAGACGGAACTTTATGTGTGATGGAGCACCTAGACGAATGACACTGCTGTAAACTAGATAGAGGGACAAGCCTCTGCTATATACTGAGATGGAAGGACTTATTTGCAGTAATACCTAAAATCATACCACATACCGTCAACAGCCATTAAACTAATTCTGAGCAATGGGGCATTGCACACAGTGTTTGCTGGTTTGCCGGATTTGAGTCAGCGTCTCACTATGTAGACCAGGCTGGCCTGGAGCTCACCAAGGTCTGCCTGCTTCTGCCTCCAGAGCACCACTGCACTGGCAGCTTTTTATGGAGGCGACTCACGTGTCTTTCTTTCCACCTCCTTTTAGCACTACTCCCCGATCCAACAAGCACCTTTACTATCACCTGGACCACTACAACTTCCTCCTTGTGCCCACAGCCTCTTTCCTTACCCAAACCATTCTTCACTAGGGACTCAGGAACACATTTCTTAAAAAGACAAAGTGGGCAATAGCTAAGAATATAGACTCAAGGCAGGTTTAGTAGCACAAGTCTTTAATCCCAGCAGTTGAGGGGCAGAAGTTGGGGGATCAAGACCAGCATGGTCTACAAAGGGAATTCCAAGCCAGCCAAGGCTACACTGGAGAGCTTGTCTCAGAAAATTAACCAAACAAAGAAAATACTCAAACAAGAACATAGATACAAGTGAGTTATGGCTCCACTACTTACCAGCTGTGAGATTTGAAGCAAACTACTTAGCATTCCCATTTTTCTATCTGTAGCTAGTAATTCTTGGAAGAGTAATAAGATATGTAAACTACAGGAGACAGGACCTGACAAAGAGCATACAGAATTAGCTAAAATTATTGAAAGATAAATCTAATGTTGTTGCCCTATGTGAAATGGGCTTCCTGCACTGTAAATGAAATCTGTTGTCAGCTGCTCCAAGCCACACACAAGGCTCGGCCTGGATCACCAGCCCTATGAGCTGTACCTAAAGGAGCCCTTCCTCCAAAAGGCTGTCCAAGCCAAGGGTCTTCTTCCACCTCCCCCACTTCTTCTATGCCCCACCTCCAACGCCCTCCTAGTCATCTCTTGATCTCTTTCAACACATTCAGAATAATTTGAGGTTATTTACCTTTTAAATCTGTGTCCCCATGCAAACATAAGCTCCATGAATTTCTGTCCAGGCCTTACTCATGGTGACAACCCTTGTGCCAAGCATAGGGACTGCCACCTGATCGGGACTGTATTAACATCTGAATTACTGCTAGAGCATGCTCTATGCAGAATCTGAAAGCATCTATCCCATACGCTTCTTAAGCTCTCAAAAGTAGAGTGGTTTTCTCTCCCCATCTTCCCTTGGCCCCGTCTCACCCTCAGAAGCCAAGGACAAAGGCGCTGGGCTTTGATTCTTCTGCATGGACGGCTCTGTGGGAGCCTTCTCAGCTTGGTTGATCACCTTCCTGGACCTGGGGGGAGTTGGGAGGACCTTGGTCTTAACATAGAGTAGGGAACCCCGATGGCTCCTTGGCCTGGAGGGGGGGGGTATGGGTGGAGGGGAGGGGAGGGAAGGGGGAGAAGGAGGGGAGGAGATGGAAATTTTTAAATATAAAAAATAAACCATATAAAAAAAGAAAAACAAAGTAGAGTGGTTCCTAGTTTCCTACAAACATAGCGAATGCACACAGGGAGCAGCACACTGTACTACACTTAATATTTATTTTATCTTACACAAATTTCCTCAAAAAGATGGCTTTGAAATATCTCTTTGTAAAGGGAGATGTTTTCCTTTCTCTTGTAGGGGTAGGTTTGTATTTTGTTTTGTTTTTTGGCACTTAGGTTTTTTGTTTTTTCTTTTTCTTTTTTTGGTTTTTTTATTTTGTTTTTAATATTTATTTATTTATTATGTATACAATATTCTGTTTGTGTGTCTGCCTGCAGGCCAGAAGAGGGCACCAGACCCCATTACGGATGGTTGTGAGCCACCATGTGGTTGCTGGGAATTGAACTCAGGACCTTTGGAAGAGCAGGCAATGCTCTTAACCTCTGAGCCATCTCTCCAGCCCTATTTTGTTTTGTTTTTGAGAAAGGGTCTCTCTACATAGCCCTAGCTGTCCTGGAACTCACTATATAGATGAGGCTGACCTCAAACTCACAGGAATCCACTTGCCTCTGCCTTCTGTATTGGGATTAAAGGTGTGCCCCCATCACACCCGGTTTTGTAGGGATAGTTCATTTTTGTTTTAAGAAGGCTTTATTCTGTAGCCCAGGCTGTCCTTACAATCCACTGTGTAGTTCAGGCTGGACTTAAACTCACTGCAATTCCCCTGCTTCAGCCTACAAACACAAGGATTACAGGCATCCGCCATGCCAAACAAAAGGGTGTTTTCTAACCAGCACAGCATATTATTTTTCCCTGACACTTCTTTTCTAATTTTAGCAAAGGAGAAGACAGAGTTATTTCAACTTAATCCAGTTTCAAGAAATAAAAAGGCAGAGAATGAACAATTTCCTCCCCGCTTAAATTCATCAGCCTCTTTGAACAGGTGATTATTGTTCTTGGTTCCTTGTTGAACCTTCCACAAAATGGTCATTCATATTCAAGCACTTCCGAAAGAAAGAAAGAAAGAAAGAAAGAAAGAAAGAAAGAAAGAAAAAAAGAAAGAAAGAAAAAAAGAAAGAAAGAAGAAACTAGCACACAAAGCATATTTTCCTACTTCGCTTTTGTAATTTGAAATGTCACAGGGGTCTTTCTGTGTCAACTCATTTGCCTCTCTCCTCGACTTTGTAACTTCAGCCACCATCCCTATGCTAAGGTTCATTCTCCCCAGTCTCTTGCTAATGGACACTTAAGGCAATGAATAATCTTTTGCCTTTACTGCCTTACACAAGTACAAATGTATCCTCACATTAAACAAGTACAAATACAGCCAGTGGTGGTGGCAGCAGCACACACCTTTAGTCCCAGAACTTGGGAGGCAGAGGCAGGTGGATCTCTATGAAATTGAGACCAGTCTGGTCTACATAGTGAGTTCCAGGACAACCAGGGCTACACAGAGAAACTCTGTCTTGGAAAAAAAAATTACAAGTGTAATGCATCACCATGTTAAAATTCTAGAACTGAATTGTTGAAAATCACACCTAAGGTGTGATTTTCAAAGCTATTGCCCATTACTCCTATTGACCTCAGGGTCTAAACAGCAAAACAGTCATCTCTTTAAGGCTCTAGAGCAGAGGGAAACTGGTGTAGGGAATTGGTTACACATGCGGTAGAAAAACAGGAAACAGTAAGACAACGCAGAGAGCAGGAGGAGCCACAAGCTCTCCCTTCTGTTGGAAGGCAGAAGGCAGAAGGCATTTCCAGAGCTTGGGGGCTAGGAAGGATAGGAGCTCCCAGAGCAGAGACGGATGGCAGGAGCAGAAGTCTAAAGAGCAGCTGCAGAGAAACTGCCTGAGGCAGAACAGCTACAAGAGAACCTGGTTTCTTCTTTCTGCCCCAATCTCTCCTAAAAGCTCCCACCGGCCAAACCCAAACGGGGCAAGACCACTCCCTAAGAGTCTAAGAAATGCACCTGCAGGAAGGAAGGGCAAGAAACAGACCTGAGCCACCAGGACCTAGAGGACATTAGGTCTTATTGAGACCTGTGACCAACTTGCACTGCCGCCAGCAAAGGCTAAGATGGCCTTACCAACACTCAGTTTTCAAATGTTAGGCTTAGCACTGGTCAAACAGTTCAGAGTTGGGCTCTCCACGTAGCTTTACTTTCATATTGATTTTGAGTACCCTGGGCTTCAGAGCACAGCATCTGCATCCACACAGATGGAAGTGCAGTGGTACAACTCATGCCCATTACTGCATCTGCCCCAATGGCACATTCAGAAACATGGCACAGGTGGTGGCCAGGAGCCAAACTAGCCAGTTATTTCCTAAGTAGAGGCTAAGTTCAAGAACTATTCTAGAAAATCTGAAAGGCACCCAGTGCCAAAGGAAGTAAAAAAAAAAAAAAATACCTTAACTACACTCTGCACACATACAAGGAACAATGTGTTCTTGTAATCTTGTACCCCGACTTGCTCCTCCTTGTAACCGCCTTCCAGCCATTCATACGCCATCCTTTCCTTATCTTGCATTGCAAAGAACAAATAATTAAAGCCTGAACAAAAAGTTTAATTATAAAAACTCAAGTAGGAATCAATTTCTGAAGTTCCTTTTACTTGACCAACACACAAACAATAAAAAGATCTTTTAAATTATCCTCAGCCTCTGCTATAACTACTGTTTGAATAAATTTAACTTTTATCTTCTAAGCAAGCTGAAACAGAGTTCCCAGATGCAGATTAAAGGACTCTCCTATACTCTAACAATATACCAAATAATGCTGTGCTTTGTAACTCCCTGGTAAGAGAAATAGTTTTATCAAATTTTAAAAAAAAAGAAGAAAAAGAAAGGGGAAAAAATCAATTATTTTTAAGGCAAAGCAGTTTTTGGAAGTGGAAATGGGATTACTACCAGGAACTGTATGCCAACATCAACCCTCCACAGATCAAGAGTTCTACAGAAGTCCATGAAGTTCATACAATAAGTATATAATGACTCACATTTCAAAATTGTGAAAGATTTTCACTTGGTTCAAAATCAAATACTCTAAGATTGCCAAAAATACCTGTGTCTTTCCACACTGTAAACAGGAAAAGATCTTGGTAAGTCAAATCAATAGGAGTTAAAAAGTTGTTTTCTATCACCTAGCACTGTCTGGCATTTCAGGAGAAAAATCAATAAATCTCTTTATTGCTGAATGTCCCAGGAAGGTGAATCAAACGACACTGTGCGTCTACCACATCTTTTATAAGGTGGGTTTTTGTTTTTTGGGTTTTTTTTTTTCAAATTCAAAAGGAATACACGTATTACTGGGAATACGTGTAAAACCTGGGAAATGTAAAAAGAAAACTCCAGAGAGCTACCAGTGTTTACACTGTCTAGACCAGAATGCATAAAATAACTACTACTTATTCTGGATAACTTTTTAAAATTGTGTGTGTGTGCAAGCTTGTTGCTGCTTGCCTATGGAGGTCAGAAGACAGCTTACCGGCAGCGGTTCTCTCCTTCCACCTTGTGGCTCCTGGAGACTGAATTCGGACTGTCAGGCTGTCTTGACAGCAGGCCCCTTAATTACTTATTTTAAATGTCTCATCAAAGTAATCTTACCTGATGGGCATTACTGTTTCTTTTTTTTTTTTCCTTTCTACCATGGAATGTAGTATCATTGACTGTAACATCTTTTTTAACTTTAAGAGTGCTTCTCTGGGATATAGTCTCAAGAGATATTAATAGCCCAGATATAGTTTTAAGCCCTTTTGATATATAATGTCATCCTTTGCTATAATTCTCAAATTCTATGAACTGCTGAAACACATTGGTTTCTAAGTATTCTTCCTCTGTGTCTGGCTTTTACCTTCGAATCCTTCACAAGTGTGGACTCACAGGTTCTGGAGCACCTGAAAAGCAATCCCCAAACCAGCTGGCTTCCTAAATTCCAATGTCAACTATTTAACTAGTGCCACTGTCTTTCCTAAAGTACTATGTCAAAGTGTGATCCAGGCGAAAGGCAAGGCATCCCCAGGGATCTTGTGTCTCCAGCCCGGCAGCCGGTATGTAGGAGGGTTTGTAACTGGGTTCCTTCTTTTCATAAACAAAACACCCACTCGGTGCCACTGTGCTACCCCTGGCTTTTACTATGAGAACTGAACTTGGCAAATGCCAAGAAGGGTGCCAACTTCCTACCAGCCCAGCCACCTCGTTTCTTTCAGGGGGAAAAATAACATCTGAGAAGCTCTGGAATTCTAGTAGGCACCTTGATTAACCACTTCACGGGGAAGCCTTCAATACTGCTGATTCTTACAGGCAGCTGTTCCAGCAGCCTGTAATTAAGACCTTTTTTTTTTTCCTTCTTCCCCAAAACACTCCCTTATTACATGGGATTCTGATCATTCTGTCAGCAAAAAGGAAGATCGTTACCCAAAGTCCAGACGGCTCCAACCAACTTGGGGTGTTTGGGTGAAAATGAGGGGAACTTAACCATTCGCTTCCTCAATCAACAATCCACTCCACATACGGAGACTATTGTTTTGGAAAACCAAATTCACAAGATGACACAACAATAATTTGTATTCCACTGAGTAGTTTACAGCCAACAGCAGGTTTGCAGCAGGATGGAACTTAAGGCACAAACAGCCTGAGCAACACGGAGAACTGATAACCCTCTTCTGGAGAGGTGTACGCCACACGCACCTGCCCGGAGTCCTAAGCCTTGCTGGCTGTGGCTCCTGAGTCCCACCCTCGGTTTTAAAGGGATCCCATCTGATCCCTTTAATTTCTTAATTATATTTTCCCTTTGGTAGTGTTGGGGATCAAACTCAGGGTCTCGGGCATGCTAGACATGGATTCTGTCACTGAGCTCTTTATCCCCCTCTTTATTTTTACACCTCCCCCCACCCCGTAGCATTTTTTTCAATTTGATAAAAATGCATGCTCAGACCCGGACTCGGGCAGTCTGCCCCTCTTGTCGCTTAAGCCATTCGCAGCGAACACTTCTGATTAAAAACCAGAGACGTGGTCATGATTTTCAACTTTCCCCCTCTCCCCCCGATGGACACCCCTGAGACATCCAAATTGAAAACTTTGCCCTCCCCATTATTTCCCACGAGCTCCCTAGCTCCAGCCACCTGAGGAGAGCTGAAAAGGAGCGGGGCCCGTCCGAAACAGCTGGGCTCGGGAGGGCGTGGACGCCCTTGGCGATGAGACGCTGGGAAGGTCGCCCCACAAAGTGCCCCCACCTCAGAAAGGCGACCGGGAGCTGCGCCGCGGAGACCCCGGCCTCGAACCCCCAACCCGCGACCGCTCTGGGAGACGACCCCGCGGTCTCCGACATGTCCTCTCACCAGGGCTGCGAAGCCTGCACCCCGGCCTCACCCCGCACACCTCCCCACGGTCGCAGTCACTCCACCCCACCCCCGGCCCCACACCTCAAGCCAGTGGGCTCTCCCACAGCGCGACCCCCGGCCTCCGGGCCGCCCAGCGAACGGGCCACACCTCCATCACTCACCGCTGCCGCCCTCACCGCCACCGCCTTCGTCCATCTTGAGGCCACTCCCCGCCAGCCGGCGAGCCCGGAGCCGGCGGGAGCGACAGGACTGAAAGCCGGGATCAGGAGAAGCAGCGCGAGGAGAACCGTGGAGCTACTCAGCGCGCGCGGCCCGGGTCGCGGCCGGGCCTCCTCGGAGGGCCGGGCGGGGCCTCACTGCTCGGGTACGGTCACGTGACGCAAACCACGCCTCCTCTTGCCGGTGTGGGCGGAGCCTAGACGCCGAGCGGTCCCGCCCTCTAAACCCCGCCCGGCCTTGCAGTAGCTGCGGTAGCTGCTAGCCCAGAGACCTGGATCCTGCAGAGCAGCACACTCCCTCAAACCTCCATTCTCACGCTCTAGGGCATCCTGGAGACGAAAACTTGTCAATCGGGGGCACAGGGACGCCCCACTCTACAAAGCCAGGTGGCTAGAGTTGCGACTCGCATGCATGGAGTAGGGGAGTGGGAAAAAAAATCTAGAAGTGAAGGCTGATGATTGCCCCCCCCCCATTTAAAGGTAGGAGAGGACGGACTATAAAGTTTTACTATGACCTCAGCACACGTGGGCGTCCACACATTACATGCACACAAATAATGTGTGGGGACATAGTTTTGCTGTTAAGAGCACTTGCTCTTGGAGAGGACCAGAGTTTGGTTCCCAGCACCCACATGGGAAAGCTCAGAACCCCTTGTAACTCCAGCTCCAAAAAGGACAGCTGCACTCACATCCACCTAAGGCTATTCACACACAGACACACACCTAATTAAAAAGAAAATAAAAGTTTAAAAAAGAATAAGGAGCTGGAGAGATGGCTCGGCTCAGCAATTAAGAGCACTGGTTGCTTTTCCAGATCCCCTCAGTTCCATTCCTAGCACGTACATGGAGGCACACAAGTCTGTAACTCCACTTCCAGGGTATGTGACACACTTTCTTGCCTCCACAAGCACCAGGCATGCTTGTGGTGCATATATATGCACTCAGGCAAAACATGGGTACACATAGAATAAAATTTTAAAAAAAAATTGAGACAGTGTAACACAGGCTGTCCTGGAACTCTCTCTGTAGACCAAACTGGTCTCAAACTCAGATATCATCCTGGAATTAAAAGTGTGCACCGGCTAAACAAAAGTTTTTTTTAAGTGCTTATTTCCAAAAACATTTAAACTTGGGTATGGTGATGGATACCTTTGATTCCAGCAGGCAGAGCTCTATGAATTCAAAGTGGGCTTGGTCTACACAGTGAGTTCCAGGCCAGCCAAAGCTACCTAGAGAGACCCAGTCTGAAATAATAATAATAATAATAATAATAATAATCTGAAAATGAGCCCTCTGACAACTCAGCCTCTCCCCACCTCCACCCTTCTTCATCCTCAGGATGTTAGGATAATTCCAGCCTTTTATCCCTCAGATGTATAATAACAATGGGGTCTCATTTTTCCTGCAGATTGGTGGCATTTTAAAATCAACAAAGTATAAGGCTTGGAAATGAATGTAGTCATGACGTTGAACTCTAATCCCAGTCCAGCACAGCTGGGACCCGGCTCTCAGCAAGCATTATTATAGGAGTTGGCCAGTCTGGCGTCAGATGCCCTTGGAGTTGAGCTTTAGTCTCCCTTGGCTTGCTGCCAGCTGCCCTGGATTTATGATGCAGTAGGAGCTCTGAATTCAATTTCCCGTGGGCACAGCCCAGGGCTGAGCAGACGGCCTCAGTTCGCCCCTGCTCCAAATCTATGGCTTGCTTTTCTCATTCTGTGTCTCGTTTCCAGTAACCTCTCCTTAGCATTGAAAGTGGGCCCTCCCGAGCCTTTCTGCTTGGATTAAATTGCATTAAAGAAAAGCAAACATTGTAAGGGAGGAGATAGTTCATCTGTAATAAAATTTTCCAGCAACTGTTTTATATTTACAAATTGCCCATTGAATCAAAGGATACTTCCCCCATCATCTATTTATCAAAGCAGACAGCCTTCACCTTTTTGCTCAAGGTTATAGGATGATTTCAAAGGCTCCAATTTCCTGATAACCTCAAAAATTATAACCCCGGACATTCTGCTGCTTCCTAGATCATGAGGTATGCTTCTGTGAGTTGATAAGATGGTTAGCAGCTTGTGACAGAGATACATAGAGAAGTGATCTGGATCAAGAGATGTATGTTCAAGTCCTAATGAACGAAAATGTGACTTCCTGATCCTGTGCCTGTGAGCTTTCTTATCTCAAGATAACAGCTTCCTATCTGAGAAAAAAAAAATCAACAGCACTCTGAATACGATAATGTGCTAGGGTGGAGCTCTGAACTCAGATATCATCAATTATAAATGCTTCTCAATATTAATCCCTGGGCTGGTGGAATGGCTCGGTGGGTAAAGGCGTTTGCTGCCAAGCCTGGCCACCTGAGTTCAATCCCCAGGCCCCACATGGTAAAAACACTGACTCCAGTAAGCAGTCCTCTGACCTCCATGCACACACCATAACACACCCACTCCCACACAAACACCGAGCAATAATGCAATTTAATATATATTAATATTCATTCCTGATGCTTCCATTTTCTTGAAGCATGGTCTATAGGCACCTCTCTCAGAGTCTAAATCTAAAAAGCTGCTTCTGATACCCATCGAGTCCAATTCATTAGCATAAAGCACACAGAAGTTATTTGTAAGCAACGTGCATTACCCACCCTGGGTTATCCTGAACCCTCATTTAAACAAAGCCTGAATGAATGTTAGGAGAAAAGATGGCTCGGTGGGTAAAAGTGTTTATTCTGTAAGCATAAGGACGTGAACTCAGACCCCAGCGCCCACATGAAAAGCCAGGCATGGCCATAGTGATCATGTGTAGTAAAGAGACAGGTTGATCCCAAGAGCTCAGAGGCCTCCAGCCTAGCCAAACTGGCAAGCTTCCAGTTCAGTGAGAGACCCCTTCTCAAGGCATTAAAAAGGAGAGGGGCAAGAGGAAGGGATCTGGCCAGGTGGTGGTGGCACACCCCTGTAATCCCAACACTCAGGAAGAAGAGAGGCAGGCAGATCTCAGAGATAAATGGCCTACAGAGCTAGTTCCAGGATTGCCAGAGCTACACAGAGAAATCCTGTCTTGAAAAAAATAAACAAACAAAGACGAAAGCATCTAACATAACATTCTTCTCTGGCCTCTTCATGGGTACCACACAACACACAAGGATGCTGGGAGATGGGGCTGAAGAGATTGCTCTACAGTTAAGAGCACTTGTTCTTGCAAAGGGCCTGGTTCAGCAGCACGTGATGACTTTCAGCCACCCCTAACTCCAGTTTTAGGAAATCCAACATCTTCTGACTTCCTCAGGCAAAAAAACATACACGTGTAGGTGTACATACATTCATGCAGGCAAAACACTAATTCACATAAAATAAATAAATCTTAAAAAAACTTTTAAAGAACAATGGGAGAATAAATGCTTATGGTGTCATTTCTGCCTGTTATTGGAGAAATCTGAGGACTTTAAGACCTTCAAAATTCCCGGGTGTTAAAATCAGGGGAAAAAATAGATTTTTTTTTTTTGAGGACTCATGTTTTCTGATATTTCATAAATCCCACAAAGATCTCTGTCATGCCTTCATATAGGGACATTTAAAGCTGTCATTAACCACTAAGACACTCAGTTATGGCTATTTTGGGGTGCTTTTCTCAGATGTTAAAAATGTTTTATTACATTTATTTATTTGTAGGGGGCAGTGCATGCACGCCATGGCACAGGTGTGGAAGTCAAAGGCCAGCTAACAGGAGCCAGCTCTCCCCTTCTTCCATGTGAGTCCTGGAATTGAACTTTGGTTGTCAGGCTTGGTAGCAGGTGCCTTCGATACTAAGCCAACTGAGGTATTGAAATTGTTCTAAGTACATTTATAAGGGAAAGGACTCTTACGAAAAGACATGCTCCAAATTATTGTATTAAACAAAATTATTACATTTTTGTAATTACTGGGTTAGAAAGATAGAGATAGGTACCACTTTCCCTTTTATGTTTCTTAATTGCATATGTTGGGGGGGGGCACTCGTGTGGCAATGTACAGCAGTCAGGCGACAACTTTCAAGAACTGATCTTTCTCTTTCCCCCATGTGGGTCTCGGGGAATCAATCTCAAGCCCTTTCATAGACTAGAAGGGATAGAGTCTAGAAAGGAGTATAACTATGCAAATAGTTACCTATCCCAGCCGCATCCCCCACCCAGTTCTGGGACCGGAACCCAGAGCAGGAGTACCCACTCTGCCCATTATAATTCTGATGCCCCTGCCGTTTGTAGCCATTCTTGTGTTTGCAGTTGCGTGCCTTACTTGGCTTCACAGCTTCAGAGACATTGTAATCTGTCTCTGCTATCACCTCCTGCAGGGTGTGGCCATGTAAAAAGGGGAGAAAACAGTAGTGTTCGCTGAGGGACAGGCAGCGTGACAAGTGGAAGACATCCTACAAACATGTTGGAACCCATTTTTCAGCCTCTTAACCATAGAGGAGACAGTTGAAGAAATGAAGAATGTGCACATTCCGTCAAGGTTGGGACATTATTTTTCTATGTTCTTCTTTCTCTTGCCCAGGGAAGTCTGTTGAAGCAGACTGAAGTCTCTTCTGGAACTAAGGGCACAACCACCAAGGCCTGCCTGAACCAGTTTCTTCTTTCCCTTCCTCCCTTTCTCCCTCTCCCCTATCTTCTTTCTTTCAAGGAGCCAGGGTGAACCTGAACTTGCTACGCACAGCAGAAGATGACCTTGAATTCCTGATCCTCCTGCCTTCCGGGGTTAAGCAATATCTAGTTCATCTCCCTCTCTTCTCTCTCTCTCTCTCTCTCTCTCTCTCTCTCTCTCTCTCTCTCTCTCTCTCTCTCTCTCTCTCTCTCTCTCCCTCTCTCCCTCCACCCTCACTCTTTCTTTCTCCCTTCTTGTCTCAACAAGATCTCCTGTGTAACCCAGGCTGGCCTCAATATCCTCCTGCCCTGACCTTCTGCATGCTGGCATTAACAAACCTGCTCCATTGCTCTAAGATGCCCTCCTGGCCTCGTCCTCCTGGCCTCGTCCTCCTGGCCTCGTCCTCCTGCCCTGACCTTCTGGATGCTGGCATTAACAAACCTGCCCCATTGCTCTCAGGTACCCTCCTCCTTCCTCCTTTGTCTCTATTCATGCACAGGAAAAGGCCGCCTACACCGCTGAGCTAAGGCCGTTGCCAGATCCGGGACAGAACTGTTCCCAGCTCCTTTGATAACGGTCAAAGAATGCAGACACAGTGGTGACAATCAGCAGACCAAGACCTCGACTAATCTGTTACATGTGGTCAGGGGTCTGGTCCAGTCTGGGGAATGCACATATAGGCAGCCAGCCAGCTAGCTCCCTGTGGGCTCACAGTCACGAAAGGAAAGTAATGTTTTCCAAAAAATTTAAAAAATCTAATTTCACCTAGGAATAGAGCGGATCTTGGACAGATTAGCAGGCTCCGCTCTGCCCAAGCAAACAGAAGGATTTCACGTGGCAAGTCATAGCCTTCATTAAATTTTCAAAAGCCCAGACACTCCGTCCTTCAAGCTCCATCCTTCAGACTGTTCGCTGCCATCCACCTTGGTCTCATTTCCCGCCCCCTGGAATCCAGCGTTGACATCAGTTCCCTGGCCTCACATTACTGAGGGCAGCTTAATTTGTTTTAGATTGATTCCTAACGTGCTCTCTTTTTGGTCTTTTCCAGGAACGAAGGTGGCCAGATTTCTTTCTCATGGCAAACTTGGAAAGAATAACTGACCCCTATTCCCAGCTGTTTGTACTTGGAAGAAAGGCATGCTAGGCAGCACCAGTTATTCTACTTATAACTTAAATTGTCTTGTACAGTAATAAAAATACTATGCTTTTTTTCTTTGCTTCTTTATCCCATTGTCCGTTTTTTGAGGAAGGTTCTCTGGGGACATATAACGCTCACCACCCCATCTTGATCCTCTGTGGCTAGAGTTACAGGTGGGCCATCACACCCATCAGACATTTATTTATGTGGATTTGGGGTACATCCAGACTCCAGTTATCACGGTCACACAGACAACACCCTAACTGCTAAGTCATCTTCCCAGGCCCCACACCCAGAGGGTTTTGAGACAGGATGTCGGCTGTTGCTGCTGCCTCTGAACTGAAACATTCCTCTGGGACTCAGGAAATAAAATTTGCAAGTTCCAGGAAGTAACTGAAACTTAACAGGAGTCCCAGGATACCCTCCCCCAACCAGGTTATGTAAGTAGCAAGAATTTCTGGGAAAGAACACTCCCCTCGGAGTCCAGGGACATAGCTGTCATGAGTTCTAACCCGTGGTGGAGTGGGCTCTTTGGTGATGCAGCTGCCTTTGAATCACCTGTGCTCCTGTACATGACCTCCGTAAATTCACTGGACCCCTAAGCTGGACTTTGGGTGGAATCCTTTCTCTTGTCTCTCATCACCTTACCAGGAGGTGAATAATGTTTTTCATGTCTCCCTAGGAATACTTACCCGACAGTGGCTCCTGCAGGCCTTCAACACATGAGTCTCCTGCTTCCATCCACTGATTGCCAGGCCCATAGATGTGTGCCACCACACCGAACTGAATAATGTTGTTAGTATTTTATCTAGTTTTTTGTTCTTATAGTTTATTCTTGACCTACTGAAAAAAAAAATAATCTCCACACCAAAAAAAAAAAAAAAAAAGTAGTAGTCACAGTCTGCGGTACACAGTTTAAAAGTGTCATCAGATACTGTCCTGGAGTGCAGAGTGTATCATCAGTCAGGTAATTAAAAAGATACAGTGTGAAGTGACGAATACACAGCATCTGTCTGTGATTAAGGTCATCTACACAGAAAGTGTTCCTTGCCAGCAAGCGACAGGATGCTCAATGGCCCTGTACTGTAAGGACTATGACAGCTGTGGCTCAGAAGGGCTTAACTCTACCCAGGCAAATGTGATTCTGTAATTTGGCTTATAGGGGAGCAGAAGCCAATCATGTGTTCTGGCCATGTCACACCCAGTGATTGCCTCTGGGTCCCAGTCATGATACACAGAGTGCCACCACTGGTACCTGGATAACCCACCTTGTCAAGTCAGAGGGGCAAAACGCTTCCGTTTCCTGGCTGTGTTGCCTTGTGAAAATCGTTTCGCTTCTCTGTGCCTTAGTTTCTATGAAGCAGGACTAACAACAAGCCCTAGTTCATAAAGGTGCCATGAGAAACGGATGCTGTAGAGCTGGGCAAGGCGGTGTATGCCGCTAATCCCAGCATTTGGGAAGCTGAGGCGAGAGCATCAAGTTCAATGCTAGGACCAGGAAGAGCATTGGCTGCTCTTGGTTCCATACCTAACACCTACAGGGTAGCTCACAATCATCCATAGCTCAGGGTCAGGATCCAATGCCCACTACTGACCTAAATGGGCAGGAGGCATGTACACAGTTCACAATTATACACACATGCTGGCAAACCACCCACACATGTAAAAAATAATTAATTAAATGTGCCCATCCCCAGTTCTCTCTTCTCTAGAGTGTCCTGGGGTATCCTGGTAGTCAGTACTCCACATAGGCTCTGCCCTGACCCTGGTGCTCTATAACTACCACATCTTCTGAATTCAAAGATTATGACTAGGGCTTCCTAGTGCTCACTGCAGACATCACCAACAAGATTCCCAGGGTCCCAGAATGCAATTCCAGTTGCTTGGAGGGTAAGGCAGGAAGATCAAAAGTTCCAGGCCAGACTGGGTTACACAGGAATACAAAGCCACTCTAGGCAACTTCATGAGACACTGAAAAAAAATAGAAAGAAAGAAAGAAAGAAAGAAAGAAAGAAAGAAAGAAAGAAGGAAGGAAGGAAGGAAGGAAGGAAGAAAGAAAGAAAGAAAGAAAGAAAGAAAGAAAGAAAGGTAGGTCTGGAGTGTGGCTCAGTGACAGAGCCCCTGCCCTAGAATCCCCAGTGAGGGACTAGGCTGTGGCTCAGTGGTAGAGCCCCTGCCTAGAATCCCACAGTGAGGGGTTGGGTGTGGCTCAGTGGTAGAACTCTTGCCTAGAATCCCCCAGTGAGGGGCTGGGGTGTGGCTCAGTGCTAGAGCCCCTGCCTAGAATCCCCCAGTGAGGGGCTGGGGTGTGGCTCAGTGGTAGAGCCCCTGCCTAGAACCCCCAGTGAGGGGCTGGGGTGTGGCTCAGTGGTACAGCACGTGTCTAGAATCCCCCAGTGAGGGGCTGGAGGTATAGCTTAGTTTGGTACAATGTTTGGTAGAATGTTTTCCTAGTATATGTCAGGCCCTGGATTCAATCTTCAGTACTACTAGAAAAAATAGGTTATCCAGACAGATTCCTGATTCTAGGAGAATTAAAAGTGATCTCTAATCTTCTCACTCATACACATGACCTAAGTGAGCATTGTACACGAAACAGACTTAAGAAAATGGAAAATGCAGAGGGAAGGCAGCAGACGGGCTCTGGACACAGGGACCCAAGAAACACCAGGCTGTAACTTCCTTTGTATTCATTCTGCTCCATCTGTCCTAGACATTCAAACGCTCAGAAATACTAACTGGTTTCTAGGGGTCGGGGCCGGGAATGGGGGTGCTCCAAGGGGGACAAAAGACTGCTCTCTTCAACCAAATCCAGGAAAGGCGTAGCCGGGCAGGATAGAGAATGTTTAGTTGATAAAGCTCAGCCCCCACTACCCTACTCCCACCATAAACAAAAGGCCTGTCTCCCATCCTCCCCAGGATGTCAGAACACATGGCAAACCCATGTCTCCCTTTCCAAAAGGCCAAGCAGAAATGGATTTGATTCCAGCTACATAGAAAATACGGCTCCTCTTTTCCCTCCCCATTGAGGGGATGTTAGAGAGGGTCAAGGGGAAAATCAGGACTTTCCCCCACCTGCCAAGGCCTAGGGGTAGCCAAAAGTTTCACCCACACTCAGACTTAATAAAGTACCCCCCCAACCCGATATATCAGCAGAAGTCTAGTGGAAAACCTCAACTTCCAGCCCCAACCAGTCTTAATGAAGATGTGCCCACTTTAGCAGAATAACTCTGGAAGACCAAGAGTCTCCTAACATGTAATTTATTAAAAATAACTTATTCAAACCTTAGTATGTCTGTGTAAACCTGTAACCTCAGTATTCAGGAACCAGAGGCAGAGGATTTGGGATGCTGGAAATCTGGGTCCCCTGGAGAGCAGCCAGTGCTCTTAACCTCTGAGCCATCTCTCCAGCCTTTTCAGGTTTTTTGTTTGTTTTTTGAGACAGGGTTTCCCCGCGTCTAGCTCTGGCTGTCCTGCAACTCTCTCTGTAGACCAGGCTAGCTTTAAACTCATAGAGATCCACCTACCCCTGCCGCTTGAGTGCTTGGATTAAAGGTGTGCACCACCATAGCTGGCTATTTTCTATTCTCTTAATGCTCAAGACAGTCTTACTACGCAGCCCAGGCTGACCTCAAACTCAAGATCCTCCTGCCTTGGCCTCCAGGATGCTGGACGACGGGGCACACTACCATGCTGAAGGGACTCTTGCTAACAGCATCACAGGGAGAAAGCAGCGTTTCATATGGGGACTGTGTTGTCGCTGTAGCTTCCTCTGGAGGAGAAGGAGTCTCAGATCCCATCTGCAGCTGAAGAACCAGCTTCTACAAAAACAAAGAGGGACACTCCCTCAATCAGGCGGCATTTTTCTGCGGGTAAGAAGGGCCTGAAAACAAGCGAACGAAAATCCCTTTCCAGGGCACATTCTTCCCCTGGAGCCTGCTCTCAGTCAGAAGGCTGAGTCCACGGCCGGGAGCTTAATAAGCATGACCCTTCAATCCTCCTCCACAAGGCCAAGTTAAAAGGAGGCAAAGAGGAGGCTCAGGGAGGCTGAAGAACCAGGCGAGGCAGGGTGAAAGTATATAGGCTTCCATTCCTCTAACCATCTCCCTCCCTCTTCTCTCCCGTCCTCCTCCCCTCCTTACTTCCTCCCTTCCATTTTTTTTTGTTGTTGTTGTTGCTGTTTATTGGTTGTTTATTTCTGTTGTTGCTGTTTGTTTTTTGAGACAGGGTCTCTCTGTGATTCTGGCTCTCCTGAAGTTTGCCACATAGACCAGGCTGGCCTGGAACACAAAGATATCCTCCTGCCTCTGTCTCCAGAGTGCTGGCATTAAAGGCATGCGCCACCACACCCAGCTTCCCTTTTGCTTTTGAGAAAGTTTTAATTGTTTTGGTATTTTAGCGTGTTTGTGTGTGATATATGTGTAGGATGTATGCATACATGTATGTACGGATGTGCACCTATGCATGCTCACAGAGGCCAGGGGAGCTTTAGATGCTCTGCCTTACTCACCTGAGATCAGGGTCTTTCACTAACCCTGAAGCTAAGACAGTATGCTAGACGCTAGGCAGATGCTCCTGTCTCCTCAGCCACAGTGCTGGGGTTACACCCCCCCACACACACACACATACACATATGCACACACACACACATACACATATGCACGCACGCACACACACACACACACACACACACACACACCATCATGCCTGGCTTTTTAATTTGGGCACTGGGCATTCAAACTCGAGTCCTCATGTTTGGGCAGCAAGGGCTCTTACCCACTGAGTCATCATCCCAACCCCTCTTTCGGTTTTTTTGTTTTGGTTGTTTTCAGACTGAGTCTTTTTTTTTAAATATTTATTTATTATGTATACAATATTCTGTCTGTGTCTGTGTGTATGCCTGAAGGCCAGAAGAGGGCACCAGACCTCATTGCAGATGGTTGTGAGCCACCATGTGGTTGCTGGGAATTGAACTCAGGACCTCTGGAAGAGCAAGCAATGCTCTTAACCATTGAGCCATCTCTCCAGCCCCCCAGACTGAGTCTTAATGGGTAGCCCATACTGGCCTTGAACCTTCCTTCCATCAGTCTGCCTCTTAAATGTTGGAAATTGAGGGTATACGTCACCACAGCTGGCTCAGTTCCCTTTTCTCTCCTAGATGTAGTAAACAAAATGAGCAACTAGAGGCTTGATTCTGAGCACACCCAGAAAAGCCAACACCACCACCAATGTCACCATCACCATAGCTGCCTTTACTTTTCAGGACCTTCTGGAGACTGAGTGAAGGTCACACTTTTCCTAGAGCCCTCCCAGGATCCTCTCCACACCCAGCAAACAAGGCATATATTGTCCCTTTTAGAGCCTGGGAAGTGAGACTCCAGACAGTAACTCAGCTAAGACCACACAAGATGACAGGAGAAGGGCCAACGAACATTGCTTTCACTGGCCCTGTTCCTCTGGAATCTAAGAGAAAGGAAATAGTTCAGTCCCAGCAAATATTTTCTGTGTACCTTTTCTTTCCCCTTTATTCTGCCCTCTGCAGCTCCCAGTGCTGGAAATGGAGTCCAGGGCTGGGCACACACTAGACAAACACTTTATTATGAGCCACGCTCCTTTACTGAAAGGTCTACCACTGAGCTACACCCAGCCCCTCACTGGGGGATTCTAGGCAGGGGCTCTATCACTGAGCCACACCCCAGCCCCTCACTGGGGTATTCTAGGCAAGTGTTCTACTGCTGAGCCACAGCCCCAACTGTATTTTTCCCACTAATTCTGAGACAGGGTCTCACTAAACTGCCTAAACGGGCCCTGAACCCACTCTGTAGCCTAGAACTTGAATTTGTGATCTTCCTGCTCAGGCTCTAGAGGAACTGGGATTCCAGACCTATGAAATCAGGTCCAGCTCTTTATTCATCTTTTGTCCTCTCTCTCTCTCTCTCTCTCTCTCTCTCTCTCTGTTCTCTTACTTTCTTTTCTTTCTTTCTTTTATTTTGTTTGTTTGCTTTTGTTTTGAGACAGGGTTTCCCCTGTGTAGCCCAGGCTGTCCTTGAACTCACTCTGTAGGACCAGGTAGGCCTCGAACTCACAGAGATCCAGCTGCCTCTGACTCCTCAGTGCTGGGATTAAAGGCATGCGCCACCACCAGTGAGCATGTCTTTTTTTTTTAATAGTGATTTTTTTTAACTTTTAAGTTTATTCTTATTTTTATGTGTATGGATGTTTGCCTGCATGTGTGTCTGTGTACAACATACATGTGCACACAGAGGCCAGAAAAGGTCATCGAATACCCTTGGAAGTGGAGTTATATGGTGAACTACCATTTAGGTGTTGGGAATCAAGCCCAAGTCCCCTGGAAGAGTAGCAGTGTTCTAAACCGCTGAGCCATCTCTCCAGACCCTCCCATCTTTGTTGACTCCCTATCAGTTGGCATAGATAGCACCAGTCCAGGATCAGTACCTTATAATAAGGATTGAATTTCTTTTCATTTCTTTCCTTTTTAAGTTTATTTTTGTTTTGATTATTTTGAAACAGCGTCTCTCTGTCAAAAGCCCATGCTGACCTGGAACTCACTGTATAACCCAGGCTGGCTTTGAACCCACAGCTTCGGAGATTTCCAGTGTGAACTTCCACACATCTGGAAACTGAACCTGAAATGGTTTGTGGACCCAGCCAAGCATGGTAATGTACTCCTAGATCTCTGTGAGTTCTAGGTCAGCCTAGTCTATAGAGAGAGTTCCAGGACAGCTAGGGCTGTTACACAGAGAAACCGTCTGGAAAAGCGAAAAAACAAAAACAAAAACAAAAAAAAACAAACCAACCAACCAAACAACAACAACAAAAAGTGGGAGAGACTTTGTATAACCAAGGAATTCCAAGTCTAATAACCTTTAAGGCTGTTTTAAAATCTAGGCCTGCTGCTTCCTCCGCTGGAAGCTCACCCACTACTGGGTGTGTCCCTGTTGGTTTGTTTGTTTGTTTGTCAGTTTTCCTGAGACAGGGTATCACTACTCAGCTGTGGCTGCAGACCAGGCTGGCATTTAACTCACAGAGATCCACTCACCTCTACCTCCCAAGCGCTGCCTGCGCCACAACGCCTGACTAGCATAAGTTCATGGTTGTGGCTTTTTCCTTCAAGCTCAATGGTCTCTCTCCTAGAGGGTGGAGTAAAACAGAGGAAGCAAATGATACTTACGAAACACAGAAGCAAACAAACACCTAAGTCTCAGGAAGTTCCTGAAACTTTGTAGACACACACACACACACACAAACATATACGCACAAACACACAATATATACATAGACATGTACACAGAAGCACCTCGAGAGACACACACGGATATAAAGATATTTAAGCAGTAACACTGACTGGATAAGGAAGGAGAGAAATGGCTTAGTTAATAAAGTCTTTGAGGACCTGCGTTAGATCCCAGCACCCAGGTAAAAAGCCAGGCTTGGGGGTACATGCCTATAATCCCTCTGCTGAGGAGGTATAGACAGGAAGAACTCTGGAGATCAGTAGCCACCCAGCCTAACCAAATTGGGAAGCACCAGGTCCCAGAGAGATATTGTCTCAAAAACCAAAATGGTTATTCTAGCATCAGCCATAGGTTCTGCTCCCAGGACCCTCATAGCAGCTCACAGCCATCTCTAACTCCAGTTCCAGAGAGGACCCTATACCAACTTCTAACCCCCACTGGGTACCAGGCACCCACATGGTACACATACAGACATGCAGGCAAAACACTCACACAAAATGAAGAAGTAAATAAATAAATCTCATTAAAATTTAAAAAGTGAGGGATGGGAGAGATGGCTCAGAAGTTAAGAACAGCGACTGTTCTTCCAGAGGACCTGGGTTCTATTCCCTGCACCCACATGGCAGCTCACAACTGTCTGTAACTCCAGTTCCAGGGGCTCTAACACCCTCATAAAGGCATCCAGACAGGCAAAATACCAGAGTGCATAAAATAAAAATGAACATTTAAAAACAATTAAAATGTGAGCCAGGCAGTGGTGGTGCACACCTTTATCCCAGCACTTGGGAGACAGAGGAGTTCACGCTAATCTCCCTAAGAAAATCCATGACAACAAATGCCCAGTGCCCTGTAAAAAGCCGAGCCGGGATAAAAACTCAGTCACACTCAGCCCCTCCCACGTCTGTGTCTCCATGCAAACTCGGGTGAGATAGATTGACCAGCGACTTGAAATTACGGCTCTCTGAGGGGTGAGTCAGGTCGGTGGATTCTCGTCACACCTGTCCTACGGAGTCTGGCGTTTCTCCTTCTGCGGGCTTCTGAAAAACTAATGACAGAAGTGGCAGCCACAGCCAAGGGCACCCTTCCCAGGACATATGACAAGGCAGCTTACTAATTAATGGGTGGCCACTGAAGGCTGTGACCCTCTGAGACATGCTACCCATCAGGTTTGCCAAGAAGGGCTGCTTGTCACACGACGTCTGGGAGGTCACAGCAGGATTAGCCTGACTACAAGTGCAGAAGCCTTCGGTTTTGTGTTCTTTGGATCCAGTGTGTGTGTGTGTGTGCGTGTGTGTGCATGTGTGTGTGCGTGTGTGTGCATGTGTGTGTGCGTGTGTGCATGCGTGTGTGCGTGCATGCGTGTGTGTGTTCACATGCTTGTGCATTCATATTCAGGTGTTGAGTGTTTATTGGGCACTATTCTCTTTCTTTTCTTTTTTTCTTTTATTTGATTTGTCGAGACAGGACTCCTCCGTGTAGCCCTGGCTGTCCTGGAACACGCTTCATAGACCAGGCTGGCTACAGATCCACCTGCCTCCCAAGTGCTGGGATTACAGGCCTGCACCACCACCACCCGGGTATCCTCTTTCTTTTGACGCTGTCTTATACTGGCCTGGAACTATCAAAGTAGGCTAGGCTAGCCAGCAAGTCCTGGGGATCTACACATGCCCACCTCCCCAGCACTGGGTTTACAAGCCTGTGCCAACACCCTCAGCTTTCTTTTACATGGCAAGCACTTTAGCGTCTTAGCTAGCACCTGATTTTTGTTTTTGCTGTTTTGGTTTTTGTTTGTTTGTTTGTCTTAGGCATGTACCTAATATGTAGCCCAGGGTTGCCTTGAAACCCTACATAGTCCAAGGTGCATTTTGAACTTGTGCCTCCCGAGTGCTAGAATAATACACATGTGCCAACCCCTTCTCCACAGCTGGGAGCGAGCCTCTTGGCTAAGACCGAAGCTGAGAGCAAAGAGCAGTTGGACAACAGAGCAAGAGGCATCCACACAAATCCTTGCTGCACAGTACACTCAAAGTAGCAGTTGTTCATAAACCGCGAAAGGAAGAGGCTGCCCAGACATCCATCCGCCAATGTAGAGTCAGCTGCAGGAACGAACGGCCATCTATCTGTGTAGTAGAGTATTAACCACAGAAAGCCATGACCCAGCGGATAAAAGCACTTTCTAAACAATGGAACGGACCAGAATTCAGATCCTCACCACCCATACCAATGCCAGGTAGGTGTGGCTGCCCACCCGTAATTCCAGCACACAGGACGGAGAGACAGGGACTCCCCAGAGATAGCTGGCCGTCTGGGCTAGCCTAATCAGAGAGCTCTGTGTTCACGTGCCCGGATGCCTAAGGTGGGAGCGCGATCTAGGAGATGCTTGACATTAACTTACATCCTCTACACTCGCAGGTACACGCGGGCACAAGCACACGTGTGAATATGCATCCACACACCCGCCAAAAGAAAAGGAAAACCAGGCTTAAGTGAGGATGCCGAATGGATCAACTCCAAAAGCATGCTAAGTGACAGTGCCAGACACAAAGACCACAGATTGTGTGATTCCATTTATAGGAAATAGCTGAAATAAGAAAATCCATAGAGACCGGGAGTGAATCGGCGGCTGCCAGGAACTGGGGCGGTGGAAGGAGGAAGTGGCTTTGGAGTGGGCATGAGGTTTTCTTTGTTGAAAATACTTGGGAACTGGATCTAACATCAAACTTAAGATTTTAACCAGGTGCTAAAACAACACCTGTAATTCCCAGCATCTGGGAGACGAGGTAGCAGGATATATACTGAGTTCAAGGCAGAGCCTGGGTAGCCTAGCCAGTTTCTGTGTCAAAAGAAAAAGGGAAAGGAGCAAAGGGGGAATATCTCAGTGGGAGTGTGTTTACCAGTTTGCATGAAGCCTTAGGTTCAGCACACACACCCCCAAAAAGACCCACTATGGTAGCCCACACACCCGCAATCCCAACACTCAGGAAGTATGACAGGAAGTTCAAGGTTATGCTTAACTACATATTCAGTTGGAGGTTGGCCAGGCCTACTCAGTCTCAAGAAGGAGGCAGGAAGTCGTGGAGATGACTCCATGGGTGAAGCACTTGCTTGCCATCCAAGTGTGAGGACCTAAGTTAAACCCCCCCACAAAATACATAAAAATCAGATGTATGTATCCCTATAGGAGTCGCAGACATGGGAATGCCCAGGAGCTCACAGGCAGGGAGTCTGGGATATAAAGCGGTGCACAACAAAGGGACCCTTCCTCAAAAGAAAGAGAAAGGCAAGAACCTTAGCGAAAAGCTAAGGTTGTCCTCTGACCTCCACATGCTCACTCGGACACACACACACCTGCGTGCGCACACAAAGTATAAAGGAGGATTGGAAGTAAAATTCAGTGGCAAGGCATCTATCTACATGTGCAAGACCCTGGTCCTTAGTACAGAAAACCAAACAACAGCATAATTCAGCCAGGCCCTTCCTTAGGACCCTTGTGAGAGATCTACAGGAGAAAAATGAGGTCCGGGGTCTGGGGAAAATTCTCTTTATGGAGAAACGTCAAGTTGAAGTGCACGAGAGAAAAGTAGCTTCTGTTGTGGTTTCTAATCTAGCGTTCAGGGCAGACAGCTCGTCCCGCTAATGGAAAGGCCATATCCGCTTCCTGGACGTTGTGAATGGGGTAAGACCCCTGAGGAAAAGAAAACAAAACAACAACAACAAAACCTCCCAAGAAACACCGCGGATGGTACCCAGTCCATTAGTTTTCTGGGCGTGACTTCGGGTGAATTATTTATGAAGGGGCGACAAGAGAAGCAAGCACAATAGATAGCCTTCTTGTAATTGCCTGGTTTCTCAGAAGGAGCCTTAGTCTAGCAGGACTCCAGAATTAGAATGAAAAAAAAAAAACCATCAAACAGTAAAGTAAGGGAAACGTTTATTTTAGTTTACGTTTTCACATCGAAGTTCTCCCAGAAGGCAGCTAGGGCAAGAATTTAGAGCAGCAACCTGGAGGCAGGAACTGAAGCAGAGGCCATGGAGGGTGCTGCTCACTGGTTTGCTTCTTGTGGCTTCTTCAGCCTGCTTTCTTATAGAACCCTGTGCCTCCTGCTCAGGGACGGTGCCCCCCACAGAGGGCGGAGCACCCCACAGCAATGGCTCATCAAGCACTACTTTTGCTGTTCTTGTTTTTGAGGCAGGGTTTCTCTCTGTGGTCCTGGCTGTCTTGAACTTTGCTCTGTAGAGCAGGCTGGCCTTGAACTCAGAGAGTTGCCTGCCTCTGCCTCCTAAGTGTTGAGATTAAAGGCATGTGCCACCACACTGGCTTCATCAAGCATTATTAATAACACCAAATTATGGAACCCCAAAACATACATCAGTTGGGAGGTATGTGGGAAAAAAATGGTATGTTTGTATATTGCGTTATTGTTGTGGAGGTAAGAAAGGAATTAAGAGAGACTACAATCAACATGTGTTGTTTACAATGCACAAAGAATTAATAAAAATATTTTTGTAGCCGGGCGGTGGTGGCGCACGCCTTTAATCCCAGCACTCGGGAGGCAGAGGCAGGCGGATCTCTTTGAGTTCGAGGCCAGCCTGGTCTACAAGAGCTAGTTCCAGGACAGGCTCTAAAAAAGCTGCAGAGAAACCCTGTCTCGAAAAACCAGAAAAAAAAAAGAAAAAAAATATTTTTGTTCAAGAAGTGAAGTGAGGTTAGTGGTGGTGCACACCCTTAACCCTAGCACCCAGGAGACAGAGGCAAGTGGACCTCTATGAGTTCAAAGCCAACATGTCTATATAGCTAGTTTCAGGCCAGCCAGGGCTACATAATGAGGTTGTGTCAAATAAACAAGCATGGTTGGAACAGGGCGGGGAGGATGGAAAGAACAGGAAAGATGGCTCAGTGAATATAGGATCCTACTGCTACCCTGAACCTTAGTTCAACCCCAGGTCCCACATGGAAAAACTGACTCCTGTAAGTTGTCCTCTACCTTTTACACACACACACACACACACACACACACACACATACACACACACACACCTCTAATTAGCCAACATACTAAGTTAAAGAGGAAAATTAGGGGCTGGTGAGAGGGTGGCTCAGTGATGGAGAGCTTTTGTCATTCTTGCAGAGAACCTAGATCCATCTCTCAGAACCCTCTTGAGACAGCTCACAACCAGGGAATCTGATGTCCTCTTCTGGCCTCCATGGGCACTCACGCCCACAAGACACACATACGTACAAATATGTACACGCATAGAGACATAAAAAATAAATGCGTCTTAAAAAAAAAAAAGAAAAGAAACAATTGCTCATGACCAAACTGTGGGAAGTGAGGGGTCAGAGGGAATACTATTTCCCTTCTGAAGCTTTCACATTCACTGGCTCCCAAGTCTCCTTCAGCCAGAAACCAAGTGCAGCTGGCCAACAAGTCACCTACCTGATGTGAAGCAGAGTAGATGTTGATTCTAAATATACAATAGCATAGGACTCCATCCTATGGAAAATTCCAGAGCTAAGAAAGTGGGAGGTGCATGAAACAAATTGAACTTCCACTTTTCAGAATATCACACACATGACTTCTAAGGTTTATTTATTATAGTACTAGGGGTTAAACCCAGAGTCTTATGCTTCCTAGGACACTTGCTGTCACTGAGCCACACTCCAGCCCCTCACTGGGGATTCTAGGCAGGGGCTCTACCACTGAGCCACACCCCAGCCCCTCACTGGGGATTCTAGGCAGGGGCTCTACCACTGAGCCACACCCCAGCCCCTCACTGGGGGACTCTAGGCAGGGGCTCTACCACTGAGACCTGACCCACAAGTTTATCACAGAAGAAGAAAATATAATATAACGGAGAAGAGGGGTCTGGGGTATAGTACAGCATGAACAAGACCCTGCATCAATCCCCAGTACCACATCAAAATGGTTTTTTTTTTTTTTTTCGAGACAGGGTTTCCCTGTAGTTTCTAGAGCCTGTCCTGGAACTAGCTCTTGTAGACCAGGCTGGCCTTGAACTCAGAGATCCGCCTGCCTCTGCCTCCCGGCTGCTGGGATTAAAGGTGTGCACCACCACCACCCGGCTCACCCCATCAAAATGTGATGTGATAGTACACAGTTGTTTTTGTCGTTGGTGTCTGTTTGTTTGTTTTGAGACAGGGTCTCACTGTGTAGCTCTGGCTGCCTTGGACTCACGACATAGACCAAGCTGGGCTTGAAATCATAGAAATCTGCCTGCCCCTGCCTCCCAAGTGCTGGAATGAAAGGTGTGCACAAACCACTACACCCTGCTGACAGTGCACGCTTGTAATCTTACCACACAGGGGGGCAATGAAGGAGGATTGTGAGCTGCGTAGCAACTTGGCTGCACAGCAAGTTCAAAGTCCAGTCTGGACTACCTGAGGCCCAGCCTAAAAATTAAAATGAGGAAGAGAGGGCAAGTCAGGCGTGGCGGTACATGTTATCCCAGCACTCGGGAGCTATACGCAGGAGGACCCAGGTTCAGTGTTTTCCAGGACTACACAGAGAGTTTGAAGAGAGCCCATCATGAGAGGGGAAGGGAGGAAGAAAAGAAGGAGGAAAAAAGAGGATTGCAATGTAATTTGAATATGATATGTTTATTTACTTATCATCCCATCCCTAGATACAGCTGACAACTAAAACTTGACATACAGTTACCCATTTGAAATCTCGAACATTCTTCCTTAAGAGCAAAGAGTGGCGAATTAGAACACAGCGAGAAATCCACAGAGAGGATGCGATCTGCGGTTCGGCCCCTGGAGGAGGTTTCATTTCCATCCCACCGGGCAAGGCTGTGTCTTTATTGATTCGGAGGCAAACTGTACTCCCCACATCTCAGCAAGAGCTACTCATTTAGGTGTGAAATTTAATAAGTGACACATTTAATTATAGATGTTGACTTTGCCTGTCCTGGAGGATGGAAAACAGAATGACTCTTATAAAACCCAAGACGAGGAGGATGAAGGGCCTGTGCCAGTTGGACCAGGAAATCTAGCCACCTACCGCTACACACTGAAGAAATGGTGAGGACTGAGGATATTGCTCAGTGGTAGAGCACCTGCCTAGAGTCCCCCAGTGAGGGGCTGGGGTGTGGCTCAGTGGTAGAGCACCTGCCTAGAGTCCCCCAGTGAGGGGCTGGGGTGTGGCTCAGTGGTAGAGCACCTGCCTAGAGTCCCCCAGTGAGGGGCTGGGGTGTGGCTCAGTGGTAGAGCCCCTGCCTAGAATCCCCCACTGAGGGGCTGGGGTGGTACCTGTCTAGCATGACACAGTTGTAGTTTAATCCCCAGTACTGCCTGCTTTCTGAAGAAAAAGAAGAGGAGGAGGAGGAAGAGGAGCAGGAAGAGGAGGAGGAGGAGGAGGAGGAGGAGGAGGAGGAGGAGGAGGAGGAGGAAGAAGAAGAAGAAGAAGAAGAAGAAGAAGAAGAAGAAGAAGAAGAAGAAGAAGAAGAAGAAGAAGAAGAAGAAGAAGAAACTCATGTAGTCTAGGCTGCCCTAAGATTCACTGTGTAGCAGAAGATAATCCTAAAGTCTTAATCCTCTACTTATGCTTGTTTGTTTGTTTGTTTGTTTGTTTGAGAGATCTGCGTGCCTCTGCCCCCTCGCCGTGAGTGCTGGGATTAAAGGTGTGCCACCACTGCCCAGGAGGACCATGTATGTATTTTAAGGGGGAAAAAGTGGATTTCTACTCATAAGAGAGGAAAGAACAGCTGAAAATAGGATTGTCCACCACATAGTATTGTGAGCATCCTAACTCAGTAGGCAATCATGTGGAATCTGGGAAAGTCATGGGTGTACCATGCTATGCTTCTTCCCAATCACTTCTTTCTCTCATGACTCTGGAAATTCAAATGAACAGACTTCAAAGCCAGTGAGAAGTCGCAAAGCTGCTCTTAAATTTATATCTCATCCCGTGGACCACAGATGATATCTGAACCTTTAAAAGTTAGGGTAAGCAGCTGCCGGAATCATGCTTGTTGCTAAGATCTCCAGCACCCTGTATAAGCCAGGCATGGTGGAGCACACTCTATTCCCATCACTAGGGATGTGGACACAGGGGGAGACAGTCTAGATAAATCAGGAAGCTCTAGGTTCAGTAAGAGATCCCCAACATAAGAAATAAGGTAGAAGCTGGGTGTGGTGGTGCATGCCTTTAATCCCAGCACTCAGGAGGCAGAGGCAGGCAGCTCTCTGTGAGTTTGAGGCCAGTCGGGCCTACAAATCAAGTTCCAGGACAGCCAGAGAAGCCCTGTCTCAAATAACAAAAGGAGAAAGAAAAGAAGAAAAGAAGGAGGGAGGAAAAAAATAAGGAAGGAAGGTGGAGAGGCAGCAGGGTGGCTCAGTGGGAAAGTACTTGTCAAGCTGGACAAACTGAGTTCAATCCCTGGATGGATGAAAAGAACCAACTCCACAGGTTGTCCTCTAATCACCACAATGCCATGGCACACACATTCTAACACTCATACATACACATCACACACACACAAACACAAACACACACCGCAATAAATAAGACCAATATAAAAAAGAAAATAAAAAATAAATGAATAAGGTGGGTCTGAGAGATAGCCCAGTGGTAACAGCACTTGTTGCTCTTGCAGAGGACTTGAGTTTGATTTCCAGCACCCATGTCAAGTAGCTCACACTCCATGTAATTCTACCTTCAAGGAACCTGATGTCGCCTTATGGCCTCTGTGCACACCCCCACACAAATGTGCATATACACTCAGACATGCGCACATACACACCAAAAATAACAGTAAGTTACAAATGAGAGGGAAAGGCCGGGGAGCTGGCTCGGCAGGTCCAAGCACACACTCAAGGACCTGGGTTCTACTCTCCAGAACTTGTGTAAAAAGTAGCCAATCAAACTCCTACAATGCCAGCGTTGAAAGAAGCAGGGACGAGATCTCTAGGGCTTTTCTGGCCGCCAGAAAAGCTTTATGTTCTCAGAGAAATTCCAACTTAAAGGAACAAAGTGGAGTAAGAAAGAATAGTACACATATGCATACATGCATGCAGAATAAAGTGGAGAAAGATAAAATAATGTACATATACACACATACATATAGAATAAAATGGAGTAAGATAGAATAATGCACACATGCATATAAAGTAGAATAAGATAGAATAGCACACATGAAGCACATGCATACAGAATAAAGCATAGTAAGATACAATAGTACACACATGCACACATAAATACAGAATAATGTGGAGAAAGAACAGTGCACACATGCATGCAGAATAAAGTGGAGAAAGATAGAATAGTGTACACATACATACAGAATAAAATGTAGTAAGATAGAATAGTGCACATATGCACACATATATACAGAATAAAGTGGAGAAAGATAAAATAGCACACACATAAGCACATGCATACAGAATAAAGCATAATAAGATACAATAGTACACACATGCACACATATATACAGAATCAAATGGAGTAAGACAGAATAGTACACACATGCACACATATATACAGAATCAAATGGAGTAAGATAGAATAGTGCACACATCCACACTTACATACAAAATTAAATATCACCTGAGGCACAAGCCTGTAATCTCAGCACTTGGGAGACTGAGACAGTATTATGACTTTGAAACGAGCCTGAACTGCACAATGAGAACATATTTTAAAAAAGAAAAACCTGCGCCTTTAATCCCAGCACTCGGGAGGCAGAGGCAGGCGGATCTTTGTGAGTTCGAGACCAGCCTGGTCTACAAGAGCTAGCTCCAGGACAGGCTCTAAAGCTGCAGAGAAACCCTGTCTCAAAAAACCAAAAAAAAAAAAAAAAAAAAAAAGAAAGAAAAAAAAAGAAAAACCTGAAAAGCGGGGGCTGAAGAGATGGGTAAGTGGCTAAGAGCACTGGCTGCTCTTTATAAGGACCAAGGTCCAGTTCCCAGGATCCATGTCAGGTGGCCTGCAACTCCCTGTGACTCCACCTCCAGAGACTCCAATGCCTCTCGCTTCTTCTGGCACCTGTATTCATGTGCACACCCACACATGTATACACACCACACACACGGGGGGCGGGGGAGAGGAAGAGGAAGACAGGAGGGGGAGAGAGGAAAGGAGAAGAAATTTGCAAGAAGCAAAGAGTAAGTCTTCTGGGAGATTTGAGATCTGATGACACAGGCTGGTCATTTGCACAACTGAAACTTGGCAATGAGTCAGCAAAAGTTCATCTGGAAGGTCGTTGAGCTAGAGATGCGTCACTGTATGCTTGGCACTGACAGAGTGAGCTAGAAACAAACGGGTCATTCACATGAGGTGGGTGTGAAATGAGCAACGGTTGGGAGCAGCCAGTGAATACTATCCTTCCGGGTTGCGGTTATTATTGTTTTTTTTTGGGGGGGGGCTCTAGCTTCAAACTTGCTACATGGTAAAGGATGAATTTTGATCCTCTTGCCTCCCAAGTGCTAGGATTACAGGCATGGGCCACCGTCCTTGGCTGACATTGTCTTTTAGGAACCTTGGAAGGGCCAACAAAATGGCATCAGTCACCAAGCCTGGGGACCTGAGTTCAATCCTTGGGACCCACACAGCAGAAGTGAGAACTGACTCTCAAAGGCTGTCCTCTGATGTCTCTACACATGCTACTGCATATGCACACACATAAACACACACATGATAAACAAATGTGACAAAATTAAAAGCCTTAGAAATGGTGGTGCCCTTTCACTCCACGTCTCAGAATTCAATTTTTTAAAATTTATCTTTATTTTATGTGCATTAGTGTTTTGCCATGGGTGATGGGTCCCCTGGAACTGGAGCTGCCACATGGATGCTGGGAGCTGAATCCAGGTCTTCTGAAGAGCAGTCAGCGCTTTTAACCACTGAGCCATCTCTCCATCTCCCAAAATTCAATATTTTTAAAAAATTACAGAAGTATGGATGAGTTTTTATCTCACCAATGCTGATGAAAGCATTATCTATAACGGAAAAATATAGAAGATTTCTTCAAACAGTAAGGTTATTTTCTATTTTAATTTTATTTATTTGGGGGTGGGTGTCGAGACAGGCTTTCCCAGTAGCTATCGAGCCAATCCTGGAACTCACTCTGAAGATCAAGCTGGCTACGAACTCACAGATCCACCAGCCTCTGCCTCTCGAGTGCTGAAATTAAAGGTTTGTACCACCACTGCTCAGTTATTTTTCCTTTTATTAAGACCATTTTAGGGCTGGTAAGATGGCTGGGTGGCTAAAAGAGCTTGCTGTCAAGCATAGCGACCTGAGTGAATCTCTGAGTTGGAGGCCAGCCTGGTCTACAGAACGAGTTCCAGGACAGTCAGAGCTACATAAAGAAACCCTGTCTTTAAAAAATGATAGACAGACAGACAGACAGATAGGCAGGCAGAAAGAGAGAGAGAGAGAGAGAGAGAGAGAGAGAGAGAGAGAGAGAGAGAGAGAGAGAGAACATTTAGAACATTTATATTGTTTAAAAAGGCAGAACAATAGCCTGTAATCCTAGCAGCTGGGAAGCTCAGGCCAAGCCTGAAGACCTGAGTTGGATTCCTCATAATCCATACAGTAGAAGGAGAGAATTGGCTCCTGAGAAAAGTTGCCTTCTGGTCTCCATACTCTCTCTCTCTCTCTCTCTCTCTCTCTCTCCCTCCCTCCCTCCCTCCCTCCCTCCCTCCCTCTCTCCTTCCTCTCTCCCTCCCTCCCTCCCTCTTTCTCTCCCTCCCTCCCTCTTTCTCTCCCTTCCTCCCTCTCTCCCTCCCTTCCTCCCTCTCTCTCCCCCACCCCTAACACACACACACACACAGAGAGAGAGAGAGAGAGAGAGAGAGAGAGAGTCATAATGATAAATGTATTATTGTAAAAAGAAAGAAAGATCATCATAAATTTGAGGCCAACCTGGGCTACATAGCAAGGCCCTATCTCAAAAATTCTAAGTAAAGAAATTAAAAGAAATAAAAAGTCATGTCAGTGCTCACAAATATACCTCCATACGCCTTCTTTTTAAATACGATAAAATATTCTACAAAATAATAAATGAGTTGGAGAGATGGCTCAGAGATTAAGAGCACTTGTTCTTCCTAAGGACCAGGGTTCAATTCCCAGCACCCACATGGCCGTTTCCAACTATCTGTAACTTCAGTTCCAGGGACTCCAATTCCTTCTTCTGCCCTCTATGGGCACCAGGCACACTTGTGGTGCACAAACATACATGCCGGCAAAACACCCATACACATAAAATAAAAATAAATCAGTCTTTAAAAAGTAAATAGTTGGGTGGTGGTGGTGCACACCTTTAATCCCAGCACTCAGGAGACAGACGCAGGCGGATTTCTGGGTTCTAGAACAGCCAGGATTACAGAGAGAAACCCTGTCTCGAAAAACCAAATAAATAAATAAAATAAAATAAATCCCAATATCAATCCAGGAAGATGGCTCTGCAGAAGAGGGTGGTTACTGTGCAAATCTGATGACCTGAGTTCAAATCCCCAGGACCTATGGGAAAAGCCAGACATGGCACCTGTCACCGCAGCTGGGAAGGGGTGAAAACGGGATCTCTGGGGCTTGCTGGCTACTAGCCTTAGCTCTAGGTTTAGTGAGACACCCTGTCTCAGGAAATAAGTGATAAAGCAGGACACTCACTGTCTCACCCTGGCCCCTGCACACGCTTGGGTGTGAACACTTGCACAGATACAGTTTCCATACACTACATACACACACCTGTTCATACCAAAAAATTTCAAGTTTTTTTTTCTTTCTTTTTTTTTTTTTTTTTAATTTTTGGTTTTTCGAGACAGGATATCTTTGTGTAGCTTTGGAGCCTGCCCTGGAACTCAATCTGCAGTCCAGGCTGGCCTTGAACTCAGAGATCCAACCTGCCTCTGCCTTCCGAGTGCTGAGATTAAAGGTATGTGCCCACCACCACCCTGCTCAAATTTTTAAACAATAAATAAAAAGGCTAATTATGCCGGGCGGTGGTGGCGCACGCCTTTAATCCCAGCACTTGGGAGGCAGAGGCAGGCGGATCTCTGTGAGTTCGAGGCCGGCCTGGTCTACAAGAGCTAGTTCCAGGGCAGGCTCTAAAAAAAAAAGCTGCAGAGAAACCCTGTCTTGAAAAAACCAAAAAAAAAAAAAAAAGGCTAATTATATGGTTCAGGTAACAAAGGAGCTTGCTGCCAAACCATAGAACCTGAGGTCAGTCCCTGGAAGTACAAGGTGGAAAGAGAGAACTGATTCTCATAAGCTGTCCTCTGGCTTCCACATGCAAGCCTTGACACACAAACACCCCTATATTCACACAGGTAGATAAAGAACAAAAAATAGAAGACCGGAAAGATGACTCAGACATTAAAAACACTACTCTTTCATAGGTTTGAGTCCCAGAATCCACACGGTGACACAAAACCGTCTGTAACTCTACTTCCAGGGCATCTAACACCCTCTTCTTGCACCCAGATGCACCAGGCACACATGTGGTGCACAGACATGCATGCAGGTAAAACACCCATACATATAAAATAAAAACTTAAAAGGATAAAATAAAAACCCAGTACTGCTTTCAAGAAAAAAAAAAAAAAAAACATGAAACTAATTTCCCTGTGCGTTTCCAGGGTCTCGACTTGCTGTGTTTTGGCTAAGTGTGGCCATTCCCATGAACTAAGAAGACACAGCCCCACACTGCAGCTAAAATCATGCTCTTTTGCTAGCGATTTAGTTTATGGATGTTATAAATATAATTGACTTGTAAAGGAGAGAGCACATTCTTTCAGAATCTGCATGTCTCTTCAGATGGGCTTAATTAAGACAAAATACTCTCTAAATAAAACGCCTCATCAGAATGCATGACATTTTTAGAACTTGAACACGACCATGGAAGCTTCGAGACACTAAAAAATATTGAAAGCAAGCATTCTTCTTTGTCAAGAGTCCCAAAATATGTCTCTGTATGCACAAAAATCCAAGACCCCAGAACAAAGACTCTGGACTTGATGTTTTAATACTCACATGAAAAAGACCAAGAAATATGACTGCAGTCTAGATGAGACTGAACAAAACCTAGAAGGCGGTCAAATAACAAAAGGAAGGACCTTTCCGCATAAGAACTTTCAGTTTGATTAAAGAGACCTGAACGCTACAACAGGACAAAGCCGGGTAACCATTTCAAGGTAAAACATAACGGTGAGAGCTAGGGAGACGGCGCACAGTTAAAGTTTGGGACCCCTGGAGCACACGTGTAACAGTGAGCTTTGTCCACTTGACACAACGTAGAATCACCTAGAGTCTCAGTGAGGGACTGTCTGCTTCGCATTGGTGTGAGGATACGTCAGTGGGGAACGGTCTTAAGTTAACTGACATGGGAAGAATCAACCCACTGTGGGTGGCACCATTCCCTAGGCTGAAGGGGCCCTGAACTGCATGAGAGTAGAACAGTTGCACTCTACACAAGCATGCAAGTGAGCATGCCCTCATTTCTCTTCACTCCTGACCGTGGCTGTCCTGTGACCAACTGTCTGAAGGTCCCACCCTGACCTTTCCACAAAGAAGGACTATAGTCTGGAATTGTCAGCTACAATAAATCCTCTCTCCCCTAAGATGCTCTTTGTCAGGGTGTTTTACCACAGCAACAGATGCCAGGTAGGCACAGCAACTCTAGTGCTCAGGAGACAAAGGAGCTTCAGGAGCAAGCTGGCTATGGAGACCAGCCATATAGGGTGAGTTCCAGGTTCAAATGAGAGACTCTGCCTCAGTGGGTAAGGTGATGAATGACTGAGGAAGACTCTCAACATGGGGCCCCACATGCATGTATACACACACATGTACCTACACACACACAAACAAACATATCACACATGTATATCACATCCAAATAATATACAGGAAAGAGAAAAAGTAAAAAAAAAAAAAAATACAGTAAAAGGATATCATGGGGCCAGGCAGAGTGGCCGTTCATTTCAGGCCTTGGAGGCAGAGACAGGTGGCTCATACCCAGCCTGGGCTATACAACGAGATCTAGTCTCAAACAAAACCAAGCAAGCAAGCAAACAATAGGTGTCATGGGCCAGGGATGTGGCTCTGTTGGAAGAGCACTGGACTAGCATGCACAGAGTCCCAGGTTCTAGTCTCAGTACTGCATACAACCATGCACACCTATATCATTAGCACTCAGGAGGAGCAGAGGCAGAAAGATCAGGCGTGCAAGGTCATCCTTGGTCACATGGTAACTTTGGGGCCAGTCTGAGCTATAAGAGACTGTCTCAAAAGTGTGTTTAAAAAATTATCATTTCCAGTTTTGCAACCTGAAAAGGCTTTGTTGTGGCACGTTCAGTTTAATATGATGGATGTTGAAGATTTGCTATATTTTCTTTTTTTATGAGACAGGGTTTCTCTGTAGCTTTGGAGCCCATCCTGAAACTAGCTCTTGTAGACCAGACTAGCCTCCAACTCACAGAGGTCCGGTGTAGGAAGTTCTGCTGTATATGTGTTGCTTTTATTGGTTAATAACTAAAGCTGTTTAGGCCAGTAGCTTAGCAGAATAGAGAGCTAGGCGAGAAAACTCTTCAATGTCCATCATCCTCTTGAAGTAGATTGGTGCTGCCAGGAGCAGATGTGTCTCACTGTCATGAAAAATCCTCAGTTTTTAAACCATTTTAAATGCCATATTCTGTAGGTTTTTGAAAGGTTTGAAGATTATCTAACTGAAATATATTTCTATATATCTAGAAAACTTAACTAACATGACTACAAACTCGATTATCATAGATAACTATCTATTAATCTGTATTTTTTTAATTATATTACATTTTTAAATGAGCTGCACAAACACAATACCTTAATCAAGCGCAGAAATATATATTCACAGTATAATAAAATTGACCTTAAATTTGTATCAATAGACCAATATCCATACCAATGCAAAGTATTCATATCTTTAGCATATCCTCCTTTAAATGTAAACAAACATGTATTGACAATCATTTAGGGAATTTGGGCGTTGTTGTCTAGACTACTTCCTGCTTTTTGTTGAGTTTAGTCACATTTCCCCCCTACCCCCCACCCCCGGAGAGGCTCCTTATGGAGTTTGTTGGCCATTTGGTCAAGAGACTGCTATTGCCTGGACTGCTTGATGCTATGCTGTGTGAGCTGGACTTGCGAGACCCAAGGAAGGATGACTGATGAACTTGCCTAAAGGTGAGACAGCCCCTCAGGGTTCCTGCTTCATGAAAGAGTCTGCCAGACATTCTGCAGGATATGGAAGAAAATGACTAACAAACTGCCAATATAGGTAGAACTGTCTTTGAAGTTTCCTGCTTCATGGAAAAGTCTGCCCAATACTATGGGCCTGTAGGCTGAAGATGGGCACCTGCAATGTTACAGAAGATCTTTGGGTGACTGTTGAGGCAGCATGATGTCTCTGTCAATTTGAGAAGTTTAGAAGTTGCTTAAATGCACTTCCTGTTAAGGTAGGTAATATTATATCCTTCTGGAGTCTTTGATGTAGTTGAAGAATAAGTAGTTATAATTATAGTTTTCCTTAGTTATGATAAAGATAAAGTAGATATAAATATTGTACCTGTAACTCTTGCTTGATACCTGTTTTGTTACATGTAATTTTGCTATGTTAAAGTTAAAACCTTCCTTTTTATTTACACAGAAAAGGGGAAATGGTGTGGGAAGCCCTTCTGTATATGTGTTGCTTTTATTGGTTAATGAATAAAGCTGTTTTGGCCAGTGGCTTAGCAGAATAGAGCTAGGTGGGAAAACTAAACTGAATGCTGGGAGAAAGAAGGCGGAGTCAGTGAGAAACCATGTAGCAGCCACTGCAGACAAATGTCTCTGGTTACAGAGATCCGCCTGTCTCTGCCTCCCAAGTGCTGGGATTAAAGGCGTGCGCCACCACCGCCCCACTGTTTGCTACATTTTCTAAAGTGACTGAACAAAGAATGAAATGGGTCCCCCCTCTCCTCCTATTTTCACATGTGTATGTGTGTATATGAATGTGTGAGTGTGTGTGTGTGCACATGTGTGTGTGTGTTCTAAGGCTGATAGGGTTTTCCACCTTAGTAGACAAAACAGGGCCTCTCAATCAAATCTAGAGCTCACTGATACACAGCTAGTTTTGCTAATCAGTTTGCTGTGAGGATCCCTAACTCTACCTTCTGAGACTGGAATCCCAGATCATGCCCACCCAACAGTCATAGATAAACATGGGTTGTTTGTGGTAGAACACATGATTGGCATGTGTGAGGCTCTGGCTTTCGTCGTGGACACACACACACACACACACACACACACACACACACATTCTGCTAATGAGGATAGCGATGTGGCTTGCTTGGTACTTACTTAGCACCCACAAAGCCCTGGGTTCCAACTGAACAAAACTGTGGGTGCTGCTGAACACCAGCAAGTCCAGAACCCAGGAGGTGGAGGCAGGAGGATCAGAGAACTAACAGGAACACCTGGGGCCTCATACCTGGATTCCTCGCCATTACCTCACTTCCAGGACCACTCACTGTCTGGTTCTGAGTTGTTTATGGATCTAAGAGCAGCTATGAGATTCTGAAGCCTGAGGTCATATTTCATTTCTCAATACACCCATGAGCTTGCAAAAAGTTTAATGACAAATGCTGTGGTTTAGTCCCCTCTCCTCTCTCTCTCTCTCTCTCATCTCTCTCTCTCTTTGTCTCTCTCTCTCTGTCTCTCTCTCTCATCTCTCTCTGTCTCTCTCATCTCTCTCTCTTTGTCTCTCTCTGTCTCTCTCTCATCTCTCTCTCTTTGTCTCTCTCTGTCTCTCTCTCATCTCTCTCTCTTTGTCTCTCTCTCATCTCTCTCTCTTTGTCTCTCTATCTCTCTCTGTCTCTATCTCTCTTTCTCTCTCTCTGTCTCTCTCTCTCATCTCTCTGTCTCTCTCTTTGTCTCTCTCTGTCTCTCATCTCTCTCTTTGTCTCTCTCTCTCTCTCATCTCTCTCTGTCTCTCTCTCTCTCTGTCGGAGTGTGTATGTGTGTGAGAGAGAGACACAGACAGACAAAGAGAGACAGAGAGAGACAAAGACAGTGCCTTGAGCCTGTCTGATTACCTTGAACTCTTCATCCTGTCTCCCCCCTCTTTTGTTTGTTTTTTGTTTTTGTTTTTTGAGACAGGGTTTCTCTGTAGCTTTGGAGTCTGTCCTGGAACTAGCTCTTGTAGACCAGTCTGGCCTCCAACTCACAGAGATCCGCATCCTGTCCCTTCTACCTCCCAACTGTGGTCATTCCAGCTCTGGGCCACCATACCAGGCTCACCTCACCCAGCTTAGTGATTTCATTCTTTTAAAAAACAAATTTACATGCATTGATTGACTGAATGATGTGAGGGGATCTTGCCACAGCACACATGTGGAAGTCAGAGGACAACGTATGGGAATCTGCCCTCTCTTTCCACAGTGTGGGGCCTAGGAACTGAAGGCAGGTTGTCAGGCTTGGCAGCAAGTACATTTACTGGCTGAGCCATCTCCCTGGCCCTTAGAGTATTTTCTTAATAGGGGGTGGGGGAACCCAGGGTCTTGTGCATCACAGGCGTGCGCTCTGTCCTGAGCTGCATCCACCAGTCCTCTTCTTAGAACTTGCCACCTCAAGTTCTCAAGGCCAAAAAGAGTTTGCAGAAAACATTTCAAAAATGGGTGGAATCTGTATTCAATGTGTTTCCCAATAAAGAATCTACTTTCTGTTTCCAAATATATCGAGTGCTCTGAGCATGACCACACTCTTGATTCTATTTTTTCCAGGGAGGCTTGGGCTAGAGTAGAATCAAATGAGATAAAGCATTTCATTATAGAATCATACATTTTCCTGAGGTATTTGTCTTTAATGTGATTTTAAAAACAACAGTTTCTTTTGAAACAGCCTCAGCCCAAGCCGGCTTTAAGCGCACTACGTGGCCAAGGATCACCTTGAATTCATCTTCCCGCTTTCACCTCCTGAGTGCTGAGGTTATAGGCACACACCAGGTCTATGGTGCATGCTGGGGATAGAACCCAGAGTGTCATGCACGCTAGGTGAATACATCCCCATATAGGATGTCAAGGAGGAAGGATGAATAGGGAAAATGGAAAGCTGGGCGGGGTCAATGAGGTACCCCTAATTCTAGAAGGCCATTCAGACATGCCAGGTAGGCAAAGCGGGTGATTCAGGGTAGAGGGAGAAGATGGCACATCACTGGGGCGGGGGGCGGGGGGAAGAGGGCAGGCAGAGAAGACCAGGCCTTTACTGAGTTGGCTGGAGAAAGGGATCCTAGGCTTCAGTGGGAGAGCAGCTGGGAGGAAAGGCAGGGGCTCAGAGTGTACTGAGGCAACGCCAGAAGTCAGATTGGAGGAAGGGAGGCCCGGGCAAGAGTGCAGACTGTCATCACAGGATTGCGAGTCTGGCCAAATAATCCTATTATCTGAACATATCACCCCAAGAGAAAGAAGCCAGACACAGACGACATATTACATGACTCCATTTAGAGGAGATGTCCGGAACTGGAAAGCCCACAGGGACAGAGAGCACGGGGGTGGAGGATCAGCACAGCAAGGCGTGTCCGCTTATCAGATACAGGCTCCTTCTGGGGCGACAAAAATGTCCTGGAAGCAGACAATAGGAGTGGTTGCTCAACATTTGGAAAGAACCAAGCATCATGAATGGTAAATTATATCAGGGTGCTGGACTAGAATTGAGGGGGGGGCTGGGGGAGGCAGGAAATAGATGATTTGCATGGCTATGTGTGCCTGTAATCCAAACACTTGGTTGGTAGTGGCAGCTGGAGGTTCAGGAGTTCAAGGTCAACCTCAGAAATATACTGAGTTTGAGGAGAACTTGAGCTACAAGAGACCCTGTCACCGAGAGAGAGAGAGAGAGAGAGAGAGAGAGAGAGAGAGAAAGAGAGAGAGAGAGAATGTTGGCTGTTAGGAACTAGGGGAAAGGTATAGGAGTCAGTGTTTAACTAGTTTTTGTTGAAGAATGTTCTGTGAATGCTGGTAGCCATGATGCACAGCAGAGTGTGTTAAAGCCAATGGGCTAGTTATTCAGAAACTGTCTCAATGGCAATTCCCCCAACCCACGGCATCAGGTGTTGGATCCAGTGCCTTGTACTTGCAAGACAAACACCCAGTCTCTGTGCCACATCCCTGATCCCCTAAATAGCACTTTTTACATCATGTATATTTTTACCACAGTTAAAAGGAAAAGGGACTTTGCTGGGGGAAAGTATGCAAAGCAAGCAATGTGATTATTTTAACTTTTAAAATATTCTTCCAAAAGTGTATGTGTGTGTGTGCATGTGTGTTCTGTTACAAGTGGGGAGGCCAGAGGAGGGTGGTTAACAGTCTGGAGCTGGAATTACAGGCAGACGAAAGACACCGAGCAAGAGTGCTCGGATCTGAACTCGGGTCCTCTGGAAGAACATTGCTCAGAATGCCTGAGCCATCTCTCCAGCCCCTCCTTTTCAACTTTTACAATGACAACTTTTAGATGACATTGAGTTGTTTTACTCTGTTGTAACTATCATTAGATAGGATGCTTACCTAGTATGTATGAAGCCTGGGGTTCCAATCCTTGCACTGCAGTGTGTGCAGCTATGTGAGTCTGCAAGTATGCCCGTGCGAGCGTGTGGGAGGAGTGGGTCCTCTCCTTCTACCATGTGGGTCCCAGAGATCTAACTGGGCTCATCTGGCTTTGGGGCAGGGGCTTTGTCCCCCAGAGCCATCTCCCTGGCCTGCTAAGAGAATTTTTGAAACTGCTCTTTGGAGAAACGACTATGTTATAATTTACTGAGCCAGCCAGGCGGGGTGGTACACAGCTGTGATCCCACACTCAAGAGGATGAAGCAGGGGGATTGCTGTGAGTTCCAGCACAGCCTGGACTACAGAGTGAGGAACTACTCGAAAATAGCTATAGCTAGATATAAATGATAAATATAGTTATATCATTGTGAGGAGTCCTTGGGCCAAAAGCATTCCATTCTTAGCCCATAGAAGAGGGAGGTAACACATTTGAATCAAAGAATTCTCCATTCCATGATGGAAACATGCCAAACCTTCCTCCAGGACATATGTGAAAACCGGAAAATCATGCCTCTGTCCTAACTTGACAAATTATATTATACTTAAAATATTTACTCAAGGGTTGGGTGTGGCTCGGCTGACAGAGTGTTTGCCTAGTCTGCACAAAGCCCTAGGTTCCATTCCCAACACTACAGAAACTAAGCACAGGCGTGCATTTCTATAATCCCAGCGCTCAGGAGGGAGAGACAGAACCATTATAAATTCAAGGTCATCCTTGCCAACATTCTTAGTTCAAAGCCAGCCTGAGTTACATGAAACCTTACCTCGAGAAAATTATTCGATCTAGTTTTGCTGCTTGTTCTTTTTCTTTTTTCTTTCTTTTTTTTTTTTTTTTTGGCTTTGGCTTGGTTTGGGGGGTTAAATTTTATTCACTATTACTGTGCATATACATTATGTGCACATGTGTGAGCATGCAGGGTGCATGCAGGCGGAAGCTGGAGGACCACGTAGTGGGGTCAGTTGTCTTCTTCCGCCCTGAAGTGGGTCACCAGGCTTACACCAGTGTCTTTTCCTGCTGAGCCATTTTACTGCCCTGTTGTGTTATGGTTTGAGATGAACTTGCACACTGCCACCCAGACTGGCCTAGAACTCACGATCCTTCTGCCTCAGTATCTCGGAGTCCTGGGATGGCAATTGTTTTTTTTATATTTATTTATTTATTATGTATACAATATTCTCTCTGCATGTATGCCTGAAGGCCAGAAGAGGGCACCAGACCCCGTTACAGATGGTTGTGAGCCACCATGTGGTTGCTGGGAATTGAACTCAGAACCTTTGGAAGAGCAGGCAATGCTCTTAACTGCTGAGCCATCTCTCCAGCCCCCATGGGATGGCAATTGTTAACTACATCTGGTGGTTTGTTTAAATGTTTGTCTTCATTAAAGAGGCTGATTAAGAACAGACTTTAAGGGGGTGTGAGAACGCTCAGACGCGCAGGCGCGCACGGGCGTGTGTGTGTGTGTGTGTGTGTGTGTGTGTGTGTGTGTGTGTGTGTGTGTAAGCATGCGTGTGTAAGCCAGAGGTCAACATTGGGTGTCTTCTTCAATCTCTCTTCCCCCTGAAGCTCACCAATTCAGGTAGACTGGTTGACCAGCAAGCAAAGGATCCTGTCTCTACCTCACCCTGCACTGGGACTGCGGGCATAGACCACCACACCCATCTGAAATGTGTGCTGAGGATCTGAACTCAGGTCCTTGGGCTTGCCTAGCAAGCACTTGACTGGCTGAGGCCACGGCCCCTGAGAAAGAGCAGCCAGAACAGGGAACCCTGCCGTCCAGCTCTCAGCAGATCTCGCACAGAAGGGCCCAGGCGAGAGGGTCCGCAGCAGGCGTCTGGTGTAGCTGGAATCCATCCAAGTGGGGGAGGCAGGAGTAGGGAGCACGGAAGCCACAGGGCCGGGAGCCATTGTGAGGACTTTGATTTTTAATCTAAGTCACAAGGGCAGTCAGGCGCATTTGTGCAAAACATCAGATCATTTTCCCACAAAGTAGCAAAGACAAGATCCCAGAGTTCTGTTCCCAGGGTCTATGGGAGCTGGAAACCAGAGAGTTATTTTCTTTTGATGTTGAATCAAACCGGGAACAAGAGCCTCCTGGAGGAGGGCTTAGGAAGAGGTCACCGGTGTTAAGGAAACGTTATTTAAAAACAAAACAAAACAAAAAACTGAATAGGGCACCAGCTCACGTGACTAGCTCTCAGCTACAGGCTTGAGCTCTGTTAAACCTGGGAGCATCTAAGATAACAAACAAACCCGCACTTCAGGAGGGTTGGTGCCAGACCTAACCAGAGCGTGAAATACAATGGGAGCTCGCCTGCTTATGCAAGATGAATGGCAAGCTGGTTTCCCTGTGCCTCTGAAGTCCATATGTATAACCAGATAATGAGGCACATGTTAGAAGACTAGAATAGACACCAGCTTATGAGATGGATCAGCGGGTATAGATAGACACTTGCCACTAAGTCTGACAACCCGTTTGATCCCCTGCACCCACAGGGTGGAAGGAAAGAAATGCCTCTGGAAACAGTTTTCTCTAACCTCCACGTGGGTGCTGTGACGAGGGTACACACACAACACACATACACACACACTCCCAAAGCTGTCTGCTGACCTCCATAAACATGACAGGCCACTCATGTGTCCACATTCATAGACAAACATCTCGTATATACACGCAGGAATAACAAATAAAATAGTCAAGTAGCAAAAGTAACTCAGATGTACATACATCTACAAAAGAGCGGCTAGCTGAGCAGTGGTGGTGATATATGCCTTTAATCCCAGCACTCGGGAGGCAGAGGCAGGCAGATCTCTGCGTGTTCGAGACCAGTCTGGTCTACAGTGAGTTCCAGGACAGCCAAGGCTACATAGAGAAACCCTGTCTCTGAAAAAGAAAAAAAAAGAGTGGATAAAAGAAATGTGTAGCCAGGCAGTGGAGGCTCACACCCTTAATCCCAGCACTCGGGAGGTAGAAGCTGATAGATCTCTTGTGAGTTCGAGGCCTGCCTGGTCTACAGAGCAAGTTCCAGGACAGGCTCCAAAGCTACACAGAGAAACCCTGTCTCAAAAACAACAACAACAACAACAACAACAAAGTGTAACCATATGTGTTGGTTTGAATGAGAATGGCCCCCTTAGGCTCACAGATTTGAATATACTTGGTCACCAGGGAGTGGCACTATTTGAAAGTATTAGGAGGTGTGGCCCTGTAGAAAGTATGTCACTGGGAGGGGCCTTTGAGGTTTCAAAAGCCCAAGCCAGTCCCAGTGGCTCTCTCTCTTCCTGCTGCCTATGAATCCAGATGTAAACTCTTAGCTACTTCCCCAGTGCATGTCTGCCTGTGTACTACCATGTCCCTCACCATGATGATAATGGGCTAAACCTCTGAAACTGTAAGCCAGACCCAATTAAACACTTTCTGTTTATAACGATTGTTATACCATGGTGTCTCTTCACAGCAATAGAACCATACAATGTCAATCTAAAAGGGAGAAAATTCTAGCACACACTACAATATAGATGAACCTTGGGGACATTATTCTAAGCCAGTCACCTGAGTGTAATGGTATACTCTGAGGATCCCAGCTCTGGGGAGGTGCAGTCAGTTGTAGGATCACAAGTTCAAGGTCATCCTCACCTATCAAACAAGATTAAGCCCAGATGGGGATAAGCCTGTCTTTCAAACATGAAGAAGGGGCAGGAGAGATGGCTCAATAGTTAACACCACTGATGGCCCAGCTGAGAAAGATACTTGCTGACAAACCTCACAGCCCAAGTTTAATCCCTGGAACTCACATGAAGGTAGAAGGTGGAAGAACTGTCCAGAGTTGTCTTCCGCCATCCAGGTGTGTGGCAGGGGTGCGCACACATTCATGAGTACAATAATAATAGTGTTTTCAAAAACCAGGGTTTGGGGTTGGTTTGGTTTTGGTATTTTTGCAACAGGGTCTCTCTGTGTAGCCCTCCCTGGTTGGCCTGGAATTTGGTATATAGACCAGGCAGGCATAGAATATGGTATGTAGACCAGGCTGGCATAGAATGTGGTATGCAGACCAGGCTGGCCTCAGACTCACAGAAATCCATCTGCCTCTGTCTCCTGGGCGCTGGCACTAAAAACATGCAATATCTGGCACACATTGTTTTTAAAATGGAGAAATCGAATAAAAATGAATTTCAACAATTTCCTAGATATGGGATTGTTGAATTACTGTGTTTTGAGGGACTTTTATTCTTGTAAAATTCATGCTTGTGGTCACCGTTTGGAATATTTCATGTTCTTTTTAACATCAGAAAATTACATAAGGTCACTGTCACTTCGGTGACCTCCCTAGTATTGTCTTCCGAACCCTGCAAGATGTTTGTTTTGCTTGGAGTGTTCTCTAACTCTCATTGTATAAACTGTACCCGTGGCTCAAAGCTCAGTCATAATACTAACTGGAAATCCTTAACGACAACACAGAGGGCCAAATCCCGATCCCTGGCGTCTGGTTTAGCAAGGCAGGGGGACCCAGCAGTCGGTGTCTTTCTGTCACCCCCGAGGGTTCACAGACTGAGTATGCACCGCGACATGGCCGTATACACAGATGGCTCATGTCCTTTGTTTGTTTGTGAGACAAGAGCTCCAGAAAATTGAATAGTTTTCCATGGATTTATGTGGGTTTTTTTTTTTCCTTCAAATTTTACGTAGTGTGTGTGTTTCTGTATGTGCACATCCGCGTGATTACATGCGCATTCCCGGAGGATGACTTTGTGGGACTGGGTCTCCCCTTCCACATTTATTGCAGTTTCCAGGGATCGAACTCAGGTCGTCAGGCTCGGAAGGCAGACACGCGACCCACTGAGCTATCCAGCCTGCCGTCATTTCTATTTCGTCAGAGTTCTGCCATATAAACAAAATGTCCTACAATGCAGGGGAAGCTGGGATCGCAAAGCCTGCCTGGGCTACCTAGTGAACTTAAAGCTAGCCTGGGTAATTTCGTGAGAACTTGACTCAAAATAACGACAGTGATGGAAACACAATGAACCGTGCTGGTAGCTGCATTAAAAGAAGTCAAGCTGTAGTCATAAATATAACTTGTAATGTTGGGCGGTAGTGGCGCACGCCTTTAACCCCAGCACCGGGAGGCAGAGGCACATGGATCTCTGAGTTTAAGGCCAGCCTGGTCTAGTGAATTCCAGGACAGCCAGAGACACACAGAGAAACCCTATCTCGAAAAGCCATTAGATAAATAAATAACTGGTAAATCAGCGACGTGGATTTATTTGATTTGTCCGTCATCCCTCAGTAGACCTGGAAGAAAACAAAGTCAGAAGACCCAAATTCGATACATAGAAGGCTTTAGACATCAACAACCCAGCCAAGAACACGAGTGTCTCTCACTCTAGTTTCTTTTGAGATTTATTTTTATTTTGTGTGTAAGTACTTTTGCCTGCATGTATGTTTGTGTACCGCTGGCACGCCAGGTGCCCATGAAGGTCAGAGGAGGGGGCATCAGACTCTCTGGAACTGGAGTTACTGGCAGTCACGAGCTGCCATGTGGATGCTAGGTCCTCTGCAGGAGCTGCCGGTCCTCTTAATCACTGAGCTCTGGCCTCTGTTTTTACTGCTTGTTGTGCTGGGGATGGAATCCATAGCCTCAAGCATGCCACAGACGTGCAACACAGTTATCCCCAATACCATTTGACTTTGTCCTTTGCGGCCATTTGTTTATTTACTTTGATTTACGTCTTTATTTAAGGTCTCAGCAAGGTAACGGGGATGGCTCTGAACTCCCTCTGTGACCCAGGCAAGGCTTTGGACTTGCGATCGCTTACCTCAGCCTACTGATTGCTAGGAATATGCATCTGAAACAGCAGGCCCAGCCATGACACCTCTCTTTCTATTTCAGGGCTGGAGAACATGCCAGGGGGGGAGCACTCTCCCACTGGGCCACACTCCCTCCTCATGAAGTTATTTTGAACAGTTTTTGGCCTCACAGCAAGTCTCTACGGTACGACGGGAATAAGCTGAGCGACTTCTTTTGAAGCCACTGTGGAGTTGTCCAATGCCTCTAGGCTTCATTGTCCATACCTGGTAGAGGGTACGGTTGGACCACCAGCCATCTGGGAGGGAGAGCTGGAAACCCATGAGTTCAGGACCTCCTGGGGCCCTCAGAGATTATTAAACAATTTTATGAACTTCCCATCCCTGTCTTCACAAGGTTTGTAGAAAGCATTTTTTACATACTTCGGATTCTCATAACTACTCGCCATGAGTCATCTTTTTATGTGTGCCTGCGTTGTTTGTGTTCCTGTGTGACGGTATTCATGCATGTGAATGTGTCCTCAGGCATCTTCCTCAACGGTTTTCCACCTTTATGTAGACCAGGGTGGCCTGCCAGCCTCTGCCTCCTGAGTGCTGGAATCAGAGGATTGCACCACCACAGCCTAGATCCTCATTATTTTTTTTAAGGTTAACTTTTTATTTTTAATTGTTTTTATGTTTATGAGTACTGTACCGCATGTTTGCATGTGCACCATGTACACACAGAAGTCAGAAGAAGGCATCGGATGCTCATGAGCGACCTTGTGGGTGCTGGTAATCGAACACCAGTCCTCTGCAAAAGCAGCCAATGTTCTTGACCTCTGAGCCAACTCCCCAGTCCCTCTCCACCTTATTTTTTTAAGACAGAGTTTCTCATTGAATCTAGAACTCTCCTATTTGGCTAGACTGACTGGCCAGCAAGTCCCAGGGATCCTCATGTCCCCACCTCCCCACAATGGGATGACATCAAACATCACAAGGCCCAGTTCTGACATGGATGGGGTGCTGTGGACCCAAACTCGCATCTTTGCACTTGCAGAGCAAGCTTTTTTTTTTTTTTTTTTTTTTTTTTTTCCAAGTAAGCCTTCTTCCGGCAGCCCCCTTTCTATTACGTCTTAAAATTATTGGTTGTGCGTGTGTGCCACAGAGCACATATGGTGATGAGAGGGTAACCTGCAGCGGTCAGATCTCTCCTTCAACCGCGTGGGTCCCTGGGGTTAAACTCCGGTCATCAGACTTGGCGGGGCAAGAGCCTTTACTGGCTGAATCATCTCAACAGCCCTGGGTTTTGTTTTCCTGAAACTGACTCTCAGGTAGCCCAGGTTGGAGCTGGACTTCTTAAGTAGCTGTGGCTAGCCTTGAACTCATGACCCTTCCGCCTCCACTTCCCCAATGTGGGGATTTTAGGTAAGAACAGGTCCACCTTAGCCATATTTCAGTGAACAGTCTAGTGGCATCAGTATTCGCAACTGAAAGCCACAGTGGGCCACAGTCACTCCATCGGTCCATCTCTAGAACTTGGTCATCTTTTCCAATTGAAACTTGGTCTCCAACAAGTACTACCGCGGAACCGGGGAATATGGCTCAGCCCGTAAAGGTTAAGCCTGCTCTTGTCGTGAGTCAGCTATTCGTTCTCACCAAGAACAAGTCATTGTGGAAGCCACGCCCCCACAGTGGTGCCGTGGCTTTTAACGATATCGGAAAGAAGAAAAATACTGATGGAACCCGGGGTGGCAATGCACCGGGTTCAAATTACACTCACCAGCAGCACCAAGAAGTCTTTGGGGAAGGTAAATGTTGACGCACAAAGGAAAGTTGAACCTGAACTGACTAGTGCGCATGCCTACCAAGACCCTGAGCCTCTACAGGAAAAACACCGAGTGGTGATGGTTTCAGCATTTTGAGTTGAGGATCTACAAGCGACTTTTTGATTTACACAATCCTTTGCTGTTAAAACTCCTTCCAATGGTATTGAGCCAGTATTGGTGTGGGAGGTCCTTCTGTATATGTGTTGCTTTTATTGGTTAATGAATAAAGAAAACGGCTTTGACCTAAAGCAAGGCAAAACTTAGCCAGGTGGGGAAAAATAAACTGAATGCTGGGAGAAAGAAGGTGGAGTCTAGGAGAAGCCATGGAGCCTTCGGCCAGAGGCACACATGCTGAAACTTTGCGGGTAAGCCATAGCCACAAGGCAATACACAGATTAATGGAGATGGGTTACGTTAGGATATAAGAGTTGGCCAGAAATACACTAAAGCTATTGGCCAAACAACATTGCAAATAATATGGTTTCTGTGTGATTATTTCAGGGCTGAGCAACTGAGAACAAAGAAGCGGCCTCCTACAACAGGGGTGGCTGAAGTCACTACTGGAGATGCCTAAAGCAACTGCTTTAATAAATTGACTTAGGCCAGGCAGTGGTAATTAATTAAAAATGAAAATAAATATGATAACCTGCAGCTGTAGTCCCAGCATTCCAACAGCAAGCTGGGAGGCAAAGACAGAAGAATCAGCCAGAATCATGAAGGCCAGCTACTCTGGAAGACACTGTGCCAGATTGACGTGCTAGACCCTGCCGCTACAAGGTAGGAGAGAATCAACTCCTGAAAGTCGCCCTCTGAACACCACATGCATACCGTGGCACACACACAATAAATAAAACTAAAGCATTCAAAATAATACTGAAACTGTCGTCATGGAGTTGGAGAGATGGCTCAGTGCTTACAAGCACAACTGCCCTTCAGAGGACCCAGGCTCACAGCCATTCTTAATTCCAGTTCCCCAGGGTTAGACGCCCACTTCTGGCCTCGTCTGGCAGACATGCAATTCAGACGTAACATCCATCCACATAAAATGAAAATAAAAAATAAACAAAATCCTTAAGAAACAACTTCAGGATTTGGAGATATGGCCAAGGGGTTAAGAGCATGCACTGCCCTTGCAGACGACCTGGGTTTGCTTCCCAGCACCCTCATGGCGGTTCCCAACCATCCTTAACTGCAGTTCTGGGGAATCAAACGCCCTCTGCTGGCCTCCTCCAGCACCTGCAATGACACATTCACATACTCCCCCACACACATATAAATATACATATATGTTTTAAATAAAAGAAATCCATTGACTTTGTTTTTAGAGACAGGGTTTCTCTGTGTAACAACCCTGGCTGTCCTGGAACACTCTCTGTAGACCAGAATGGCCTAAAACTCACAGAAATCCACCTGCCTCTGCCTCCCAAATGCTGGGTTTAAAAGTATGCAAAACCATGCCTGGCTCACTGGCTTTTTTTTTTTTAAATCAACTTTACACATTTCTAAAAGGAAACAATGTTTACTTATGGCTTCTGAAAGCAAAGCTAGGACTCAGAGCCTATAGAAACTGGGGTGAAAACCATAGGAAGAAGACCCACAGGGTTAGGTGACTTCCAGGCACACAAAAATGAACCATATTCGTTGATCTAAACCAACTTATGTATGAGGGTAACCTAAAAGAAGTTTAAAAAAACTAGTTAATTTATTGTATATCAATTTCTGTCCTGGAGATGAAATTTAATGCCCTGTGCATGCTAGTTAAGGGCTAGAATACAATATTTATTGGAGCAATATAGGCAGGTGTTCCAGCACTGAGCCACACCCCAGCCCCTCGCTGTGGGATTCTAGGCAGGGGCTCTACCCCAGTTCCTCACTGGGGGATTCTAGGTAGGGGCTCTACCACTGAGCCACACCCCAGCCCCTTACTGGGGGATTCTAGGCAGGGGCTCTACCCCAGTTCCTCACTGGGGAATCCTGGGCAGGTGCTCTATCACTGAATTAAGCCTACAACCAATTTGGGGGTTTTGTTTGGATTGGTTGATTCTGCTTGCTTTTGTTCTTGTTTGGACAAGGTCTCAATCAAAGTTCAGGCTAGCCTTCAGTGTACTATGTTGCCCAGACTAATTCAAGAGTCTGCTACCTTAGCTTCCCTAGTGCTGGGATTACAGCCATGCATTACCACACTCAGAAAAGTCACTTCTTACATCAAACTTGGGGAAGATGGGTGGAGCGGCATGCACTTTGGGCTCAGATGAGCTCTATTTATCACTGATGAAGGTTAACTTTCTGCTTAAAAACAGGAAATCCCTTCTGTAAGGCAAAGGACACCATCATTAGAACAAAATGGCAGCCTACAGGATGAGGAAGGTCTTCATCAACCCCTCATCCAACAGAGGGCTGATTCCCAAAATACATAAAGAACTCAAGAAACTAGACATCAACAAACCAAATAATCCAATTTAAAAATGGGGTACAGATCTAAACAGAATTCTCAACAGAAGAATCCTAAATGGCGGAGAAACACTTAAAGAATTGTTCAACATCCTTAGCTATCAGAGAAATGCAAATCAAAATGACTCTGAGATTCCATCTTACACTTGTCAGAATGACTAAGATTAAAGGCACAGGTGACAGCTTATGCTGGAGAGGATGTGGAGTAAGGGGAACACTCCTCCACTGCTGGTGGGAGTGCATACTTGTAAGGCCACTTTGGAAATCAGCATGGCAGTTTCTCAGAAAGCTGGGTATCAATCTACCTCATGATCCAGCAATACCACTCTTGAGCATATACCCAAAGGATGTTCAACCATAACACAAGGACTCTTGCTCAGCTATGTTCATGGCAGCTTTATTTGTAAGAGCCAGAACCTGGAAACAACCTAGTTGTCCTTCAACCAAGGAATGGATAAAGAAAATGTGGTACATTTATACATGGAGTATTACTCAACTGTTAAAATCAATGTCAAGAAATTTAAAGGCAAATGGATGGAACTAGAAAAAAAATCATTCTGAGTGAGGTAACCTAGACCGAAAAGGACAAACATGGTTATGTACTCACTCATAAGTGGATATTAGCTGAAATAAAGGATAGCTATGATCCAATCCACAGACCCAGAGAGGCTCGGTAACAAGGAGGGTTCCAGGAAGGATGCCTGGATCTTCCTGGGAAGGGGAAATAAGAGGGGATTTGTGCGTGGGCTGTGAATGGGTGGGGATGGGAACATGAGTGGTCAGGTTGGGGGAGGGGAAGAATACTGAGAGACTACAGGAAAGGGGGTGCATTTTAAGGTCAGGTAAAAACCTGGCGCAAGGGAATTTCCCAGGAATCTACAAGGATGACACCAGCTAAGACACCTAACAATAGCTGATAGGTAGCCTGAACTGGCCAGTTGTCATCAAAGAGGCTTCATCCTACAACTGACAGAAACAGATGCAGACCCACAGCCAAACATTAGGTGGAGTTCAGGAAATCCTGCAGAAGAGAGGGAGGAAGGATTGTAGGAACCAGAGGGGTCAAGGAGCCCGCGTGGGACTGACCTAGGCCCTCTGTATATGTGCAGTTGTGTAGCTTGGTCCTCTGTGGGAGTCCTCTAACAGTGGGAGCAGGAGCTGTCTCCAACTCTTTTACTGACTTCCAGAACCCTATTCCTCATACTGGGCCGCCTTGCCCAGCCTTAACACATGGGCGGTGCTTAGTCTTAGCACAACTTGATATGCCATGCTTTGTTGATACTCATGGGAGACCTGCCCTTCCCTACACAGAAGCGGAGAAGTGGAGTGGAGGGTGGGAACAGAGTGGGGGTGGGGGAGAGACTGGAAGGAGAGGAGGGAAAGGAAACTGTGACTGGGTTGTAAAATAAATAATTTATTTAAAAACAAACAAACAAAACCCCAGAAACCACACTAGCAGCGAATTCACTGCCTGCTCACAGTCGCTCACAGCGAGCCTTGTTTTTCCTTCTGTGCTTCTCAGAGCGGCAACTCTGTGGCCTGCATTTCCCACGTTTGAGCTACTTAACAACTGGCTATTTTTGCTAATCTTTTGGATTAGTCTTTGAACTGCTAGAGACTTGCCGCCTTAAAAAGGAAATGTTTCTGCCTTAGAACGTCTACTCTGGTGGAAATAAGCATGATCATTCCAAAAAAAAAAAAAAAATGCTGTGTAAGTACCCAATGGTGTACCTCAAAATGGGTCCCAGCAGCTAAAAATAAGCCCTTAAGGGATAGCAAAACCTAGGCCAGGCGCACAGTGACCAACAGACCCTTCTGGAGACAAGGAACCTCAAAGCCCAAAGGCTGTGCTGTGCTTGGCCTACTTTGATCTAGTACAAAAACCAAAGCTGATGTAGATAGATTGTATATATAAATCAAAATGTTACCCTGTCCCTGATAAATAACATGTAACTCAAAAGGAAATACAGGCTGTGCTCAGGGGTAGAGCCCCTGCCTAGAATCCCCCAGTGAGGGGCTGGGGTGTGGCTCAGTGGTAGAGCCCCTGCCTAGAATCCCCCAGTGAGGGGCTGGGGTGTGACTCATTGGATCTAGTGCAGTCTGGGTGTGATGGTCTCTGATTCCCAGCACTTAGGAGATGGAGATAGGAAGATTAGGAGTACAAGTCAAGCCTCAGTTATGCAGCAAATTTGAGGCCAGCCTGGACCACAAAATATGCCAGCTTTTAAAAAGGACACAATTCAATGTCTTGTCCTATGTGCATACAGTTGTGCAAACATCATTACACTCAAATTTAGGGTAGTTTCATCACCACCAAACAAACCCTGAATATCTTACTCATTTTCCCATCACTCCTTTGGACCTTGCCCCAGCCCTGGCAACCTCTATTCTGTTTTCCGTCTCTGTGGATTCACTCTGTCTGACATTTCATAGAAGTACAATTTTGCAATAGGTGACCTTTTGTTCCTGCCTTCTTCACACGTTTTCACAATTCAAGGGAGTTGTAGCATATATCAATTCCTCATCCTTGCTAGGTACCAAATATTGGGGATTTATCCTGCTGGGCAACATGTCATACCCTGAATATCCCTCTTCATTAATTCAGTGTGTGTGTCTGTGGTGTGTGTATGTGTGTGTGTGTGTGTGTATCCCACTTCATTAACTTAGTGTCTGTGTGTGTATGTATCCCACTTCATTAACTCAGCGTGTGTGTGTGTGTGCGCGCGCGCGTGTGTGCGCGCGCGCGCGCGCGTTTGCAATTGCACACATGTGCCAGGGCAGAAGGTCAAAGCTTGCCCTCAGGTGTGGCTCAGGCTTTATCCACCTTGTCTGCTGCCAGTAAGGCTAGGCTAGCTGGCCAGTTATCTCCAGGGATCCTCCTGTTTCTGCCTCTCCAGGGCTGGCGTTAAAGATGCACACTCCACACCTGGCTTTTGCACATGGGTTTGGAGATCAAGCTCAGGTTCTCATGCTTGTGTGCTTGACTGCTCATCCCAGCCCGGCTTCATTTTGGCATTTGTTTCCTTTTCTAGTTTTCCAGGAGCTCCGACCCCAGGCCTTGTGCCCGCTGGGCAAGCCTTCTACCACTGAGCTACAGCCTCCAGCCTCCTTTATTTCTCTCACTTTCTCTGCTCCGTGCCTTAGTCACCTTAGGCCGCCACTGCAAATCTCTACAGACTAGGTGGTGGCTCAACTAACAAGCATTTGGAGCAGTTAAAAGCATTGGCTGCTGTTACAGAGGACCTGGATTTGATTCCTAGCCCCTACGTGGCAGCTCACAACCATGTGTAACTCCAGTTCCAGGTGATCTGATGCCTCTTCTGGCCTCCACGGGTACCAGGCATGCACAGGATGCAGAGACACACCCACAGGCAAAGCGTCCATAAAGCATTTGTTTCTCATGAATCCGGAGGCAGAAAGTTCGAGATCAAGGAGCTGCAGTTAAGAGCACCCGCTGCCGAGGACTCGAGTTTGGTTCCCAGCCTCTACCCTGAGCGGTTCACAGCCTTTTGTAACTCCAGATCATAGATTCTTGTGCGTAACTGAGGAATTGCCAAGGTTTCCCAGTGCAGCGGTAGCCCCTGTGTTCCCACCAATAGCATCCTGGGGCTCCAATCTCTCTGCATCCTCCCCGCAAACTCCCCCTCACTCTCGGGTGAGAGCCGGTCTAGTGATGCAATTTGCATTTCCCTCGTGACTAATGGGGCTGAATGTGTCTTCCCTTGAGTTGGTTATAAATATGACTCATATCTTGTTCCCCATTCATGCTGAAAGGGCAAGGGTGATTACAGCAGTCTGTATTTCCTCTCCCTGGATGGCTCCACAGTCTTACAAGCTTGAGAATGTCCTCTTGCCCCTCAAGATTAGAGAAGGGAAAGACTAAATCAGCCTGTGTCTATTATGTGGGATATTGCTCAATCTTCTCCCTTAATCTTTGTGTTGATGCTGGGAAGATGGGTTTGTGTGTGTGGTGTGTGTGTGTGTGGTGTTGTGTGTGTGTGTGTGTTACAGTAAATGGAACACAGGGCTTTGCAGATGCTAGGCAGGCTCTCTGAGCCTGAACCACACGCCCAGACACTCACTGAGGTATTCTAGGCAAAGTGCTCTACCTCTGAGCCATTACCCCTGGCCCTTCTCTGGGAGATTCTAGCCAGTAGCTCTACTGCTGAGCCGCGCCCCCAGTATAAGGGTCTCTGTACTGGTTAGTTTTAGGTCAGTTTGACACCAGCTACTCATTTAGAAGGGGAAATCTCAATTGAGAAAATGTCTAACACCATATTAGCCTGTAGGCCAGCCTGTGGCGCATTTACTTGATTGGTGATTGATATAGGAGGACTTGCTCACTGTGGGTGGTGACAACCCTGGGCTGATGGTTTGGGGTTCTATAAGAAAAGAGGCAAAGCACAAATAACATAAAGTACCTTGGGATAACGCTAACCAAACAAGTGGAAGGCCTGTATGACAAGAACTTTAAAACTTTGAAGAAAGAATTGGAAGAAGACACCAGAAAGTAGAAAGATCTCCCATGCTCTTTGGTAGGTAGAATTAGCATAGTAAAGATGGCAATCTTACCGAAAGCAATCTACAGATTCAATGCAGTGCCCATTAAAATCCCAGCAAAATTCTTCAAAGACCTCAAAAGAACGGTACTCAACTTCATTTGGAAAAGCAAAAAACCCAGGATAGCCAAAACAATCCTATGCAATAAAAGAACTTCTGGAGACATCACAATCCCTGACTTCAAACTCTACTACAGAGCTACAGTCCTGAAAACAGCCTGGTATTGGCATAAAAATAGACAAGAGGAAAAATGGAATTGAATCAAAGACCTGGATATCAATCCACATACTTATGAACACTTGATTTTTGACAAAGAAGCTAAAAATATAAAATAAAAAAATAAAGCATCTTCAACAAATGGTGCTGGCATAACTGGATATCAACATGTAGAAGAATGAAAACAGACCCATATCTATCACCAAGCACAAAACTCAAGTCCAAATGGATCAAAGACCTCAACATAAAACCAACCACACTAAACCTCATAGAAAAGAAAGTGGGAAGAACACTTGAACACATTGGCACAGGAAACCACTTCTTAAATATAACTCCAGTAGCACAAACACTGAGAGCAACAATTAATAAATGGAACCTCCTGAAACTGAGAAGCTTCTGTAAAGCAATGAACACAGTCAACAAGACAAAAAAAAACAGCCTACAGAATGGGAAAAGATCTTCACCAACCCTATATCAGACAGAGGATTGATTTCCAAAATATATCAAGAACTCAAGAAACTTGACATCAAAAGAACAAATAACAAATAAAAAATATGGGGTACAGACCTTAAAAGAGAACTCTCAATAGACGAATCTCAGAGGGCTGAAAGACTCTTAAGGAAATGTTCAACATCTTTAGCCAGCAGAGAAATGCAAATCAAAACAACTCTGAGATTTCATTTTACACCTGTCAGAATAGTCAAGATCAAAAACACTGATGACAGCTTATGCTGGAGAGGTTGTGGAGTAAGGGGAACACTTCTGCATTGCTGATGCGAGAGTAAAACTTGTACAGCTGCCTGGAAATCAGTATGACTATTTCTCAGAAAATTAGAAAAACCCAGCAATACCAGGCTGGAGAGATGGCTCAGAGGTTAAGAGCACTGACTGCTCTTCCACAGGTCCTGAGTTCAATTCCCAGCAACCACATGGTGGCTCACAACCATCTGTAATGATGTAGACATCTGGCCTGCAAGTATACATGCAAACAGAACACTGTATATGTAATAAATAAATAAATCTTAAAAAAAAACCAGCATACCACTGTTGGGTATATACCCAAAGGATGCTCAATCATACCACAAGGACATGTGCTGAACTATACTCATAGCAACGCTATTGTAATAGTCAGAACCTGGAAACAACCTAGATAACCCTCAGCCAAAGAATGGATAAAGAAAAATGTGGTACACTTACACAACATTTACTATGCAATGGTAAAAAATAATGACATCTTGAAATTTGCAGGCAAATGGATGGATCTAGCAAACACTGTATTGACAAATATAATATGTATTCACTTATAAGTGGCTTCTAGACATAAAGCAAAGAAAACCAGCCTACAGACCACAACCCTAGAGAACCTAGAAAAAAAAGAGGGCCCTAAGAGAGACATACATAGGAAGGTGAAAAAGACAATATCTCCTGAATAAATTGGGAGCATGGGGGTCACGGGAGAGGGTAGAAGGAGAGAGAGGAGGAAGGAAGGGAGTGGAGAAAAGTGTATAGTTCAATAAAATCAACAACAACAAACAAACAAAAAAGAAAGCAGGCAGAGAAAGCACTCCTCCATGGCCTCTGCATCAGTTCCTGCCTCCTGGTTCCTACTCTGACTTCCCTTAGTGGTGGACTGTGATGTGGAGCTAGTAGCCGAAAATGGACCCTTTCCTTCCCAGGTTAGTTTTTCTCATGTGTTTTTATCACAACAGTGGGAGCCCTAACTAAGACAGTCTCCTTATGTAGCCCAGTACTGGTACTACAGGCATGTGCCAACCATACCTGGTGCAGCCTGAAGCTTACAAACAAGGGAACGAAGGTCAGGTCACTGTTGTAACTGCTGGTGAGTGCTCAGCTGAGATGCAGCCCCGAGGATAAGTGTCTGGTAACTTTGCGATCTTGCCCCCATGGATCCCTGCAGTAACAACACAGGAACTGACAGTCTTGAGTCTGCCTGACGCACCCCACACGCTGTCATTTAGATATGATTCGTCTCCAAAAGCCCATGTGTTGGAGAGTTGGTCTCCAGAATAGTAGTATCAGGAAGTGGTACATCCTTTAAGATGTTGGGCTAGTTGGGCGGTCCTTGATCACAAAACAGTCCCTTCAGGTGCCATTTCCTGTGAGGAACTGAATACTCCGAGATAGGAGGCCTAGACCGTTAGACCTATAGACGCATCTATAGATGTGTAGGGGTATTGTGATTGTCCGCTTTATCAACCTGGCACAACCTAGAATCATCTGGGATGAGAGTCTCACTGAGGGACTGTCACCTTGGGTTGACCTGGGAGCATATCTGGTGTGTGTGGAGGGTTGTCTTAAGCTAACGGGTGTGGACAGTATAGGTGGCACCATTCCCTAGGCAGGGAGAACCTGAACTGTTTCCGAGAGAGTAGGAATCAAGTTAGGCCACAAGGAAGCAAGCAGGCTTTCGTGTTCACGCTAAATATTCCCAATAATCCACTGTTTGATTTGATTTAATACCTCTACTTAATAGCTAATCCAATTAATGGAGATTTTCTCCATCTCTCACCGTAAGAAACTGAGGCATTGCTTGCATTAGACTTCCTAATGAGGGCTGGCAAGGTGGCTGAGCCGGGAAAAGTGATTTCTACCAAGCCTGATGACCTGAGCTGGATGCCCCAGACCCAACTGACTCCAGCAAAGCTGTCCAGTAATTTCCACGTGTGCCTCTCAACCCAGATAAATACGTGAGAAAAAGGGAAAAAGAACTTAAGCGTGGATTGCTTGAGGCATCAACATGAAAATGGCTTCTAAGGGGGCTATTTAGAGAAAAGAAAGGGACCAACTGGACCAGGGAGAAAGGCTCAGGAAGGGTAACAGTAATAGGAGGTGGCGGGGTGAAAATGGCACCTACAGATGAAACCATCATGAGGCTTGTGACTATGGCTCAGTTGCCGGAGTGATTGCCTAGTGTGCATGAAGTTCCGGGTTCAAATCCCAATATCTCATAAAACGGGTCTGGTGGTACACACCTATCATCATAGCCCCCAGGAGGCAAAGGCAGGAGAATCAAGAAATTCTAGGTCATCCTCGGCTACATAGTAAGTTTAGGCAAACCTGGGCTACAGAAGACCCTGTGGGGGTGGGGGGAAGATCTAGGTATGGTGGTGCACACTTTCAGTCTGCGCTCTCAGAAAGCAGAGACAGGCAGATCTCCGTGAGTTCCAGGCCAGCCCCTACATAGAGAGTTCTAGGGCAGCCAGAGCTATATCGTGAGACTGTCTCAAAAAGGAAGAATAGGAAAAGAAGAATAGAAAGAATTTCATTTTGTTGCTAAATTAATAAAATAAGACTGAACTCTCATTAGTCTCAGTTTTTTCCATGGTGTGTGTGGGGGTGTGTGTGTGTGTATGTGTGTGCATGTGAGGTTGTGTGTGTGAGGGTGTGTGTGTGAGGGTGGTGTGTGTGAAAGGGTGTATCTGTGTGTGTATGTGTGTGTGAGGGTGTGCCGATGTGTGTGTTGCGGATGTGTAGTGTGTATGTGTGTGTGAGGTTGTATGTTGTCTAGTGTTGCAGATATGGGTGTGAGGGGTGTATCTTGGTGTGTGTATGTGTGCGGGTTTGTGTCTGTGTCTGCGGGTGTGGGTCTGCGGGGCTCTGTCTTGTGTGTGTGCGGGTGTGTGTCTGTGTGTGTGCGGTTGTGTGTGTGTGTGTGTGTTGTGTGCGGGTGTGTCTTGTGTGTGCCTGTGCGGGTGTCTGTGTGTGCGGGTGGTGTGTCTTGTATGTGTGTGGTGCGGGTGTGGGTGCGTGTTATGTTACTGTGTGAGGGGGTGTATGTCTTCATACTTGGAAAGGAATCCAGTGTCTCATGTATGCTAGGTATTCATTCAGCCCACTGAGTCACATCCCAGGATCTTTGTTTTACGAGCCACCTGATGTGGGCGCTGGAATCTTAATTCCAGTGCTCATGATAGAACACAAAGTACTTTTAACCAGTGATTCCATCTCTTCAGCTCCCCACACACCAACACTTATTTGTTGAGACAGAGTTCTCACTCTACTGCCCAGACTGGCTTTGAATTCACAGTATTGTCCCTGCCTGAGCCTCCAGAATCCTGGGACAGTGAACAAAATAGACCCTATCTCAAACAAGTTGGAAGGTGAGGATGGCTCTGATCTCCGCACACATACCAAGGCACAAGAGCATGTGTGTGCATACATGAGCACATGCACACACACACCTTTTATGAAGAGCTTGAGCTATAGCTCAGCACTTGCCTAGACTCCTCCAGCGAGGGACCGGAGTGTGAATCAGTGGTAGAGGCACCTGCCTAGAATCCCCCAGTGAGGGGCTGGGGTGTGGCTCAGTGGTAGAGCCCCTGCCTAGAATTCCCCAGTGAGGGGGCTGGGGTGTGAAGGAGTGGTAGAGCCCCTGCCTAGAATCCTCCAGTGAGGGGCTGGGGTGTGGTTCAGTGGTAGAGCTTCTGCCTAGAATCCCCCAGTGAGGGGCTGGGTGTGGTTCAGTGGTAGAGCTTCTGCCTAGAATCCCCAGTGAGGGGCTGGGGTGTGGTTCAGTGGTAGAACACCTGCTTAGAATCCCCCAGGGAGGGGCTGGGGTGTGGGCTCAGCAATGGAACACTTGGTGCAATTGTTAGTGGACAATTATCAACTAGCATCACCTGGAAGATGAACCCCTAGGCATCTGATCACCCCTGTGGAAGACTATCTTAACCGTGTTAATTGGTGTGTAAAGACCCATCTTTGCTGTTGGGAATTCATTTTGGCTGCTATGTGACAACTACTGATAAGCCAGAGAAAGAGCATCAGCTCTCTTGCCCTGGTTCATGCTCGGTGCAGTTGGAGACCCAAAGGGCCAAGAGGCGGCACAGGATCAGCAGCGGAACCAGCCTTTCTCTGTATCTGTGAGTTTGTCTTTTTCCTCGCACCCTTAATAAATCGATTTTTATACCTTTGTGAGATTTGCGCTTCACGTCTTAATTGTGGGCCTGACCATCTCCCAGGCAGGGATCCTGCATGTGAGGGGGAGAGCAGGCTGAGCCTGATACACGTGTACCGGGTCCTCTAAGACTGTGCAGTGGCCAGCGGCTTCAGTGGCTTCAAGCTTTTGATGCACTGCCGTCCTCATCAGAATGGACTGCATGGACTGTGCCTTGAATCACAGCCTAAAATAAACCCTTTTCCTGATATCCAATTTTATCATAAGAAAAGACACTAGGGTTGGAGAGGTGTCTCAGAGGTTAAGGAGCACTTGCTGCTCTTCCAGAGGACCACGTTCATTCCCAGCACCCACGTGGGATCTTCAAACTACCTGTTAATCCAGTTAGGTTGGGGACTCAGGGCCCTTTTTAGCCTCTCAGGGCACTCGGCATACATATGGTACACAGATATATGTGAAGGGCAAAACATCCATAAATATAAAGTAATTAGGAAAAAAAGAAACCTTGGGCTAGAAAGATAGTCACAGTTAAGAGCACTGACTGCTCTTGCCGAGGACCACACTTGTTCCCATTGCCTACAAGGCAGCCACAACTGTCTATAACTTCAGTGCCACTACGATTATGCCGTCTTCTTTCCCCTGTAAAGCCCAGGCAGGCACATGGCGCACATACATACATCCAAGCAAACACTCATGCACATTACAAACCAAACTTGAAAAAAAAAAAAAAAGAAAAAGAACTAAGAAACCCAGCATGCATTGCCTCACACTCCGTTCCCAGCACCTAAATCATACAGTCACAAAGCTGTCCTCCAGAACTGAAATGGGCTGATGCGACAGAAGCCTCCACCCGAGATGCCGGACACATCGTTAGCAAGTGCAAGAGCACCTCTTCCAACATCTTCCCCGTGCCTCCAGCCACAAGAACAATCCTGGCCGTGCACACGGCTGATTTAACAACTGATTTCCTTCCGAGCCTACAGATGCACGAGGCGCACCCCTGTCTCCTTCATCTGTTTATTTTAGAGCCTGGCACGCTGTCTCAATGAAGTAAAAACATTCCCTGGAAAACCAAAATGACTACTGTAGGCTATTCCAAGACTTGACCTGTCTGTTCCGCTCTGGCAGTACAATTCTTATTTGCACACGAAGCTGACCAGGCAGCCAAAGGCTCTTGCCCGCTCTAACCTTGTCTGAAGATTTGCTGGAGATGAGACAGGGTCTCAGACTTTAACCTAGGCTGATTGTATAACTTACTATGTAGTCCAGGCTGGCTTTGACTCCTTGAGCCTCCCAAATTCCAGGATTATGGGAGTGAGCCACCGCGTCCCATTTCTGCTCCGATCATTTGAAGGGAGCTAATGTGTCCCTAGTGATGGCTGACCTCATTGTTTACAAGAACCTTGCAGAGCCCAGGACAGAGTCCAAGCAGATGGGAAGCTCCATTACTAATATTTGTGCTGACTTGTTTATGAAGTGGACACACCCCAAAGCACCCAACTCTGGCAATGTTAACAATCGTCTTTCCTCTTCATGGATGTGGGCGGGGAGATCGCCTTGCTATGGATCCCAAGCTGACCGTGAATTCACATCCTCCTGCTTCATTAATGCTCTCGGGTACTGTGACAACCAGTGTGTACCACCATGCTCACCGTGGACAGCATCCTTTTCTCTCAGGACATGCTTCAGAAGAGGGCAATATGGTGGCACAAGGCTGGGATTCCAGTACTTGGGAACCGGAGGCAGGAGGATCAATGCCAGTCTTGGCTACATAGAGCTTGAGGCCTTCCTAAACTACAGGAGCTCTCAAAACAAGCATTAACGAGAACATAATGGGGCTGGAGAGATGGCTTAGCAGTTAAGAGAGGGGTACTGCTCTTGCCAGGACACAGGTCCAATTCCCAGCACCCATGTTGGGAAGTAGCAATTACAGTTGCCTGTAACTCCAGTTCCAGAGGATCCAAAGCCTTGCACAGGCCCCTGCACTCAGCTGCACACAACCAATGCACAGACACACTCTGTGAATTAATCTCCGCTGGCTATATCTAGAATCAAGCTGCAGGGCATTCCTATGAAGGATTTTATATTTTGTATCATTTAAGGTGGCAAGACCCATCCTAAATCCTGGCCACACCTTCTGGTGGCAGCCCACAAATCAAGGCCATAGAAGAAGGAAGTTTTTTTGCCTGCTCATTTCTCACTCTCGCTGGCGAGTTCATCCATCCTGCTGCTGAGGCATTCCTTCCCTGGTATTAGAACCGACTTCTTTGGGATTCTGGCATAGAACTGAAGACCAGCAGCTCTAGGAATCTTCCAGGAACTCCAGCAATGGATTAGGATTCTGAGACAGCCAGCCTGTGGGACTGGATTCTTGGCCTTTCCCATCGTGAGAGACATTATTGGACTACCCTGTAAGCCATTCTAATAAATCCCCTTTACAACACACACACACACACACACACACCAGTCATTCCATCACTTCTGTTCCTTTAGAAAACCCTGGCTAATTGCACACACACACACACATCATTCCATCAGTTCTGTTCTTTTAGAGAACACTGACTATTGCGCTCTCTCTCTCTCTCTCTCATCTCTCTCTGCCTCTCATGCTCTCCTCGTCTCTCTCTCTCTCTCTCATCTCTCTCCTCTCTCTCTCTCACACACACAACACACACACACATCATTCCATCAGTCTGTTCTTTTAGAGAAACACTAATTGCTTAACTTGCTCTCCTCTCTCTCGCCTCCTCATCTCCTCTCTCTCTCGTCTCCTCATCACGCACACACCACAAGCCCCACACACACACCCACACATACACCACACACACACCCAACACACACACCACCGCAACACATGCCCAGTCATTCCTCACTTCTGTTCCTTTAAGAGAACCTGGGCTGAAATTGCTCACACAATGCACATACCTTAAAGTAAATCTTTTTCACTTTAAAACAAAAAAGAATAACTATGCTTTGTAGACAGACTTAAAAAAAACCCTTCTAGAGCTGGCGTCATGACTCAGTAAAGTCCTTGCTATGAGGAATGAGGACTTGAGCTTGAATCCCCAGCACTCACATCAAAGCTGGGCTTGGCCTTGCACACCTGTAACCCTAGCTCTAGGCAGGCAGAGGACACAAGGATCCCTGGGACCCGCCGGTCAGCCTGCCTAGCAGAATCAGTAACTCCAGGGACAAACCCTGCCTCAAACAAGTGGAGAGTGATTAAGGAAGATGATGTCCTCTATCCTCCATACACACATGCGTGGGATACATACATCTATATCACACACACACACACACACACACACACACACAAAGTTTAAGAAAAGATAGAAAAAGATAGCCACCTTCTAGTCAGGGCCCTAATATCTATCTACTGCGGAATGGGAACGAAAAGAAAAACCCTTCCCTGCCCAACTCCATCTCCAGGGGACTTCACAGGCCTGGCCGGAAAACCTCACTTCCTGCCTCTGACTATAAGATGCATTATGTCACATGGGGAATGTTCCAACGCCTATTGTTTGGGAAAGGAGGTAATATTGGAGGCAATGAAGGGGGAGGCCAAGTTCTGCTTGGAGCTGGAAGATGCCCAAGAGCGCCTTAAGACGTCTTGCAGGTCCCAGGGGGACAGCTACTTTAAAGTCCTGCCTCCCTGCCTTGGGCATCAACTCTCATATTTTTGAGTCTCCAGTGGCTCTGGTGGGGGACAGTACAGGATGTTCTCATGAATCATTCCAAATTTGATGAACTGTCCCAGAACCAATGCCAAGGTCAAGTTTGAAACCTGAATATGGATTTCATCTGGAGTGTGCTGAGGGTAGCTGGCTCTGCTGCTGGAAGTTGCATGTTTGGGCTGCAGCAGAATGAAAAACACTGTACTTGGATGTTGGGAGCGCAGGCCTAGACTAGCCCAGTGAGGAACTGTGTGCATGGCTCAGCAGGAGAGCCCTCGTCTAGCACGCACGGGGTGGATCAGAGGAGCTAAGGGAGAAGGATGGGGCTGGGGAAACGGCTCAGTAGTTAAAGGACTTAGTGCTCTTACAGAGAACCTGGGTTTGGTTCCCAGCACCTACATTGGGTAGCTCACAACTGTTTGTGACTCCAGTTCCAGGGATCCAACACCCTCTCTCTGGCTTCACACGGGCACATACATGCATACAGACACGCACAAAAATTTGTTCTAAATAATAAAATGTGAAAGAAAAAGGACCAGGCACTGGTGGTGTGCACACCTTTAATCCCAGCCCTCAGGAGGCAGAGGAGGCAGGCAGATCTCTGTGAGTTCAAGGTCAGCCTGGTCTACAGAATAAGTTCAAGAACAGCCAAGTCCACACAGAGAAAACCCTGTCTCAAAAACCAAAGAAGAGAGGACGATGAGGAGAAGAAAAAAGATATGAAATATTTTCAAAGACCTAAGACAGAAAGAGACTTTGAAAACAGTTTGATATTGAACAAGAAACTGCTTAGGATTCAAGCCAATATATTTTGAAACACACAAACTAGTGTAAAGCCAGTACAGAGAGACTGTCACTCACAGGATGCACTAGGTGCCCAACACTGTGATAACTAACCCTTGCCATCCTTGACTCAAAGAACATCACCCTAAGGGCTGGGGTGAAGCTCAGCTGCCAGAAAGTGCTGGCCTGGTTTTGCCCAGAAGTCCTCAGTTTCCATCCCAGCACTGCATAACAAACAGCATGGACGCGTACAGCTGCATTCCCAGCTTCAGTGTCCTCCTCGGGACACAGTGAGCTTGAGATCAGCCGGTGCCACCTGAGACCCGGTGTCAAAGAGAAAATGGTTGCTAACTTCTTGTGAAGAATTAAAAAAAAAAAACTAAAGCCAGGCTTGGTGGCACACAACCTGTACTCAGCATCAGGAAGCAGGAGAATCGCCAACAAGACCCTGTCGGAAAAGAAGTTTTGGGGGTCAGCATTTATGGCTCAGAGGTTAAGGTAATTTGAGCCAAGTTATATGATCTGAGTTCAAGCTTCAGGGACACATGGTGAAAGAAGCTACTCCTGCAAGTACAAGTCTTGGTTTTTTTTTGTTTGTTTTTTTTTGTTTTTTTTTTGTTTTTTGAGACAGGGTTCCATGTGTAGCCCTGGCTGTCCTGGAATTCACTACATAGACCAGGCTGGCCTAGAACTCATAGAGATCTGCCTGCCTCTGCCTCCCAAGAACTGGGATTAAAAGTAGGTGCCCCAACCCACAGCCTGGAAATTTGCTTTCTGACTTCCGTATTCTCCCTGTGGCTGGCTTACACTTGCACATGTGCATGAATGCAAATGAGCATGCACACACACACACACACAATATTAAAAATTTAAGCTTTTTCTTTGTAGAGCTATGAACAGTTTAATGCAAAGATACCAATTCTTTAAGAAATTCCTTTCCAGTTTTGTGATCTTGCAGAACATATCAGAGGAGTTTTGGATAGGCATGTGAGCCCCATGCAGAAGACAGGAAATAGCTACCCTGGCAATTGTTCTGTAACAGACTAAACCAGAAATACTTAACAAAGAGAAACCTGGAGTTTATCCCATCAGCAAACTGCTCTATTTGAACAGTCCTAAGTGGTGCTCGAACATCACTAAGATACTAAATAGCCTGCAAGCTATTTATACATGCTCGATTATCCCCAATTATCATTAAACATTTTTCTTTGACAGGTCTCCTGCACAAATGCACAAGGAATCACAGTAATTCATCGGAATTCAAAGACAACAGCAAGCCCACAAACTTTTACATGTATTTATTATGTTGGATACACATGTAACCTGTGCCACAGTGCCCCTGTGGAGGTCAGAGGACAACTTCAGGGAGTCATCTCTTTCTTTCCACCCTGGGGGCTCTGAGGCTCAACTCAGTTGTCAGACTTGGTGACAAGCCTGTTCACCCCACTGAGCCACCTCCTAGAGTTAGGAATATTCCCTAGGGGCCACAGTGATGGCTCAGCAGCTAAGAGTAACGACTGTGCTTCCAGAGGACTGCACTTGGGTCCCAGCCACTTAGACAAGTGGCTCACAACTACCTAAAACTCGAGCGGCAGGTGGATCTGACACGTGCGGCCTCTGCGTTGGCACCTGCACTTTGCACATGCCCCCCCCCCACACGCATGCACATGTGCACACACAAACATAATTTATATACAAGGAGCTATGGCTCAGCCTTTAAGAGCACTGGCTGCTCTCCCACACTACGAGAGTCCTAGCACTCAGTGACGGCGCAGTCGTCGGTAACTTCCATTCCAAGGGATCCAGTGCTCTTTTCTCACCTCCGTAGGGCACTGCACACATGTAGTACAGAGACATATCAGGCAAAACACCCAATATACATAAAAGCAGAATCTAAAAAAATAAAAACGTATGTATTGAGTGTATTGACAATCCATTCTTGTCTGTTAATATGTACATGTATGTTATCTATCTGTCTGTCTATCGAATTTCCTGGGACTAGAGAGATGGTTACAAGTTCTCGCAGCTCTTCAGAGGTCTCCAGTTTCCATTCCCAGCACCTTCATTCTGGTAGTTCACAACTACCCATACCTCCAACTTCAGGGGATCTGACATACTCTTCCTGGGTACCTGCACACGTGTGGCATTTGCTCACACTGACACACTCATAAATAAAAAAAATGAGTATTTCTTAAAACAAAAGAAAATCTACAGATGAGAAAGTCAAGAAGGCTGAGTCAACTCAGTGGTATGAGGAACTGAGTCTAGAATATGCTATCAGAACCATGAATCTATTTCATGAAGTTCAGTTTGTTATGCAGAACAAATGTTTAACTTTCAGCAAACTGTTCTAGCCATGATCCACTTCCTTCTGTTTGAGCAAGCAAGCCAAACTATGTAAACTCTAGTGCTTAATGACCTTCTCAAAGGTCTGTGTACATTAGGAGAGCAGGTGTGTCCCAACTGGTTGATTGCCTAGCATGCACAGGGCCCTGGGTTCGGTCTTCCACAATGGACGCATGCATGTACAGGGCCCTGGGTTCAGTCTTCCACAACGGACGCATGCATGCACAGTGTGGTGCATATTATATGCCACGTGGCATTAGGGATTGTATCCTGAAATATAAGAGAATGCAAATGGGAAACTAATCAAACAGTTAAAAGTTGAGCATGGGGCTGGTGAGATGGGTCAGCAGGTAAAGGCACTCACTGTCTTGCCAGCCTGATGCCCTGAGTTTGATCCCTGGAAGTTGCATGGTCGAGAGAACTAATTCCCACAAGTTATCCTCTGAACTCCAGTATAGCACATTATTAAATCCTCTCTGAAATAAATAAGGAGAAAATCCATGCATGGTAGGTATGGGCCTGTAATCACAACACCCAGGTGGGTGAATCAGGATTGCCCAGGGTTCTAGGCCAGCCTGGGCTATAACAGTGAATTCTAGGTCAGTCACAGCTACATATCAAGAGTTTGTCTCAATCCAAAAGGAAAAAAAAAGAAAAAAAATCCCCCCCACAAAAATGTTTGTCTCAAAACCAAAACAATAAAAAAACCCGATAATCACAGACACACATACATACACACGGATAAAATGTGGAGTTTAACAGAAGAGGAAAGAGAAAGAGAGGGAAGAAGGGAAGAGACAGAGACAAAAGCAAAGACATTGCAATAAGCAATCAGTTGGGGGAAATGAAGGCTTATGAAGGCTTTTTGAAAGCAGTTCATTTGTCTAGGTGGACACGTGGCTCCCTCTTCTGGAAGGTCTGGTCCTTGCATGCACTGATGCTGTGAGCTTGTCTTCCTGGCTCCAAATGAAGAGGCTTGCTTCAGCTGCAATGCCCTTCTTTCTCTTTCTTTCTCCAAAGATTATTTATTTTATGTGCATGGGTGTTTTTGCCTGCATATGTGTCTGTGTGATGGTGTTGGATTCTCTGGAACTGGAGCTACAATTGTGAGCTGCCATGTGGGTGCTGAGCATTGAACCCGGGTCTTCTGGAAAAGCACCCGGCACTCTTGACCACTGAGCCATCTCCTCCTCGCCCACACTGCCTGTCTTTCAGTGGCATCACAACCCACTGCAGCTTCCTACAGTTCACCTTCAGGATTAGAATTTTTCTACTGAAATCCTTTTTGTGTGACACTGGGGAATAAAAACCACTGAGGCATACTTCCGTCCTCCAGGAGTGTGTGTGTGTGTGTGTGTGTGTGTGTGTGTTAAAACCCCTGAGGCATACTCCCATCCTCTGTGTGAGTGTGTACGTATGTGTATGCATGTAAACCATTGAGGCATACTCCCATCCTTCAGGCATGCGCATGTGTACGTGTGTGTGTGTGTGTGTATAACTATTGAGACATGCTCCCATCCTTCGTGTTTGTGCGTGTTCATGTGAAGCCACTTAGGCATACACCTAGCCTCCGTGTGTGTGTGTGTGTGTGTGTGTGTACAAAACCACTGAGGGATTCGCCCATCTTCCATGTGTGTATGTGTGTGTGCATGCGTGCATGTGCATGCGTGTTGCTGTGGGCTGAACCCAATGCCTCCTGTGTGCTAAGCAAAAACAATCTTTTTTTTTTTTTGTTTGTCTTGTTTTTTCGAGACAGGGTTTCTCTTTTTAGCTTTTTTAGAGCCTGTCCTGGAACTAGCTCTTGTAGACCAGGCTGGCCTCGAACTCACAGAGATCCGCCTGCCTCTGCCTCCCAAGTGCTGGGATTAAAGGCGTGCGCCACCACCGCCCGGTGCAAAACAATCTTTTAAAAACAACACACACCTTCAACCCCAGCACTTGGGAGACACAGGCTCTGTGTCTCAAACTCTGTGAGTTTAAGGCCAACCTCATCCTTGTAGTGAGTTCCAGGCCAACCAAGGCTATATAGTGATGTCTGTCTTGAAGGGTTAAAAAAAAGTCTGCCATGTCGGATCTAGCAAGTCTCTGTTGACATAGTCCAAAGCATTTTTCCCCCTTAGCCCTTAGGGAGCTGGAGAGATGGCTTACTTAGTACTCTTAGATGGTTAAGAGCACTGACTGCTCTTCCAGAGATCCCTGAGTTCAGTTCCCAGCATCCACATGGAGGCTCACAACTGTCTGTAACCCCAGTCCCAGGGAGTCTTATGCCCTCACCTGGCCTTTGTACGGCACCATAACTTGGTGCCATTATTGGCTATGTGAGGAGTTGAGCCCAGTCTGGACCATGTGAAATCCTGACACAAAAGCATGAAGTCTTAACGGGCCCCAGGAAACCAAAAAAAAAAAAAAAAAAAACCAGTTATATCCTCTACAACTTTATCTTTCCTTAACAAGTAACTTTGAAACAATCTTTTGGACTGGTGAGATGACTTAGCAGGTAGAGGTCCCTTGCTACCAAACCTGAGTTATGCACAAGAGAACAGCTCCTGTTAGTTCTCTGAATTCACCTCTCTGCAATGGACACACACACACACACACACACACCTGCAATGTAATGAAAAAGAACTTTTTGTGTGGTTTTTCGAGATAGGGTTTCTTTGTGTAGCATTGGCTGTCCTGGAACTCACCACATAGGCTAGCTTGGCCTTGAACTCACTGAGATCAGCCTGCCTCTGCCCCACAAGTGCTGGGATTAAAAGGTGTGTGCTACCCCTGCCTGATTGGAGGGGGGGTAGAGGATTTAAAAAAAAAACTCTTTTTCTTGGCTATCCTAGAACTATGTAGACCAGGCTGGCCTCGAATTCAGAGAGACCTGCCTGCCTCTGCCTCCCAAGTGCTGGGATTAAAAGCGTGCACCACCACCGCCCGGCAATATACAGATCTTTAATGAAGGGTTGAGCCTGAAGTACAAATGAAAAGCAGATACCACTTAACTGATGAACTTTGGTGACAGACATACACACACATATAGTTATTCACTGACTTCCACATAAGCCCTGGAACACACACTCCCACTCACTCATCCACACAATAAATGTAATAAAAAAAATTTTAAGAAATACTTGTGTGTAAATAGATCATTTTTATGTGACTTGATTTTACTTACATAGAGGTGCAAGCCGTATGTTACACAACTTAGTGTGGATCCTTGGATACTCAGATTTTTAGACTGATTGCTCTGATCTGACATAATAGAATTGGACTATAGGACTCTCTCTACACTAAGTGGTATTTATTCGTTCACTTAGTACTTGGGCTTGGAGGTCAAAGGACAGCTCGGAGGAACTGGTTCTCGCCTTCCATGTGAACTCCTGGGATTGAACTCAGGTTTGCTGACGAGCATCTTTACCTGTGTAGCCCTCTCACCAGCCCCATTTACACGTGAGCACTTCTTTTTTAAGATTTATTTATTTATTATGTATACAACATTCTGCCTCGATGTATGCCCGCACACCAGAGGAGGGCACCAGATCTCAGTGCAGATGGTTGTGAGCCACATGTGGTTGCTGGGAATTGAACTCAGGACCTCTGGAAGAGCAGCCAGTGCTCTTAACCTCTGAGCCATCTCTCCAGTCAGCCCTACGTGAGCACGTCTTAATTTACTTCTCACTCTCCACAGCCTTGGCAATCACCTAATGACTTCAAGACCTCGCCACTCACTCCAGTGCTTTTTAAAGAATGGAAATCATGATTTCCAGATGTGAGTAACAAGTCTAACACTTTCTACTAAGGCACAGCTGCTAAATTTAAAATAATTGTATTGTTCAGTCCTTAAGGGCAAAGACCGTAGGGGATGTGGAGCAGCACAGAAACCTAGGAACCAAGTTCTTGCCTAGCGCACAAGGCTTGTGATCCATCCCCAGCACTACACAACACAGGTGTGATGGTGCATGCCTGCAGTCCCAGCACTCAGGATGTAGAGGATGAGTTGAAGGCCATCTGCAACTACATATTGCAAGTCCCAGGCCAGGCAAAGCCATGCATTTTATGGAAACTTCATCTGAGGGGAAAAAAAAAAAAAAAAAAAAAAAAAAGATAGCTTCATGTGGCTCAGGCTAGCCCCGAACTCAGACAACTTCAGCTTCAGGAATGCTAGGGTCACCGGTGTTCCCCACCACAGCGAGACCGTCCTGAAGCACGTTTCTGCACTATTTGTCTCAAATGCTTCTAAGAGGCCTTCTTTGAAGTCCTACGACATTCTGTTCTGCTTCAAATACCGGGACTGTAAGTGTGAGCCACCACGCCCAGCCTCCTTGGTGTTTTGAGGTCTCCTGACACAGTTCGGGCTGGCCGTGACCTCTAGGCTCTTCTCCTCTGCATCTCAAGTGCCAGCCACAAGTGACCCTGCACACCTAGAGCTCACTACACATCTCTTGAGTTTTAGGGGAGGCATGCCCATATGGGGGACGGTTGTGCACAGGTGTGTGGGCCAGATCAGCCTCTTCTTCCACAGCCTTTTTTTTTATAATGTGCATTGGTGTTTTGCCGCAGGTGTCGGGTGCCCTGGAACTGGAGTCACAGACAGCTGTGAGCTGCCATGTGGGTGCTGGGAATTGAACCTGGGTCCTCTAGCAGAGCACTCCGGGCTCTTAAATGTTGAGACACTGTTTCCAGTCCGCCCCCCACATCCACCTTTTTTCATACAAGCCCTCTCACTGGCCTGGAGTTGGCTAATTAGGCTGGACTGGCTGGCTGGATGGCCAACAAGCTCAAGGGCTCTCCTACCCTCCGGAGTGCAGGGTTGGAGACCATGGCAGCTAGCTACCCTGGGCTGTTGTGTATAGGTTCTGGGAATCAAGCTCAGGTCAAGCCTGCACAGAAAGCGACTTCCTGCGTCCCTAGCCCTTTGTTTTGTTTCCTGGGACATTCCTGCTTTGTAAACCAAGTTGGCCTAGAACTCACAAATGAGCACAGGCTAACCCAGAGCTCATGCCTAAGCCTCTTGAGTGCCGGGTGTGTGCTACCATACTGGGCCATGCTGCACTACTTCAGAACCCGCAAGAGAGAGGAGAGAAAAGGGGACAAGAGGGCAAGGGAGACAGGAGGGAGAAAAGAAGGGAGGATGGGAGGGAGGATGGGAGGAAGTGTTCAAATGACAGGAAGACAAAGACACTGAGAAAAAGAGGAGGAAACATAAGCACACACACACAATCAAACATTTATTATGCTAAAGAACAGATTTTATTATTTTCCCAAAACACTAAAATAGCCCATGGCATAGTAATTTAGCACACAATATAAATGACATAGACAGTCAGGTTCCCCTCCCCCACAGGGCTGTTCTTAACTCTCTTGGGTAGGGAGCTTAAAAATGTCCACTCTTTAGATGACCTTTATTAAAGTTATCAACAAACCACAAGGGAGAATTACTTTAGAAAAAGTCTTAACGTAAAAGAGCTCAGGACTCCTAGGGTCTGGGAAACAGGAAACACTTCATTTGCGATCTGTGTTCTGTCAGCAGAAGAGCCTCAAACTTCTCCAGAGTGTGGCCACTGAAACCTGCACTCCAAGCGAAAGGGAAGGGGCACGTGAGGAAGGACGAGAGGCTGCAGGCCTGAGAGTCCATACAGTGCAGAAATGGCAGGACTCGTCGTGACCAGAGCAGAGCTGACAGGAAGTGGAGGGGGTAGCCTAAGATCTCCACTTCCGTCGGCCAGCCAGAGGTGAGCTGAGACGGGCGGCATCTGGGATACTAGCCCTTTAGAACGGCTCCACGACAAAGAACTGCGCTAAATGGCTTCTGACTGATCTTGTACTGAGTAGATCGATCATTTCCTGGAAGGGTTTTCCCAGTTCTGAGTCTTTCTGAAATGATTAAAAACACGCTCAAAACCGTCTCTCTGCGTCAACCAGCGAGGTGTGTCTGGTCACAGCAATCAGAGCAGGAACTGAACGGCTGCAGCATACGCCAGATTTAATGCAAAAGAAACTGCAAGGCAACCTTTAAAATTAATCTGCTATTTTTATTGTTCTGCTTGTACCTTAGCTATGGCATCAGACTTGCTGATCTGGAAGACTGCAGAGCCAGTGACCCCACAACCAGCTGCAGACCATCCGAAGTGCTTTTTAAGCTTGAGTGAGTTTCCTCGTGGTCTACTGCTTGCTCTGAAAACATGGGGTTTGAACCGTCGAGGGATACACATCTGGTCTCATCTTCTGGGAGAACTTCATAATAGGCATAAGCATATGGCAGCTGGCACAGCTCGGAATGTGGGTGAGACAGTTCCGACCTGGTGCCCAGCCCCTCAGGGACAGCACTTAACGGTTCACCCTTCAGGAAACCCATTTCCCCTCAGTTTTGGATGGTCTGGCCATCTTGACACCCAGGACTCTCCTTGGGGTACCGACCACAGCTGTCTGGCCAGTCACTTCCTAGAGCATCTCTGACGCCACAGGATACCCCTGCCAGATGTTCTTCCAAAGCAGATAACAGAACCTTGCTTATGGAGGCTGCTGGAGCAAATGTCTGCCCGTGATTCTTCAGATACTGAAGCAACTTCGTAAAGTATGAGGTCCAGCCTCACTCTGGCCACGTTTAATTTCCAGGGAGCCACCACTGTGTCCTGTGACCTTACCATCAGTACCCGCGGCAGGCTCATCTGTCCAGGAAGGCACACATGCTGGGCTGGGGCTCCCCCTGCCGGCTTCTCTTTGTAAGGCCACACAATAGTTTGTCCAAGTCACCTCCTTGTGACCTCCTTACGCTTGTCAAGCAAGCACCCAGGGTCCCTCTTCTACCCCTCATGCTTTGCGCCTATGATGCAGTGAGCTGGGGTGATGCCTGTCAGTCAGCGTTGGCCTTCAGTGGATCTCAATATGAACCTAGAAAAGATAATCAAATGAAAATTCTGTGACAGAGGGTTAGTAAAACATTTCCACACACGCAATATCATCAAACACTAGTTCCTTGAGGAGTGGGGCCACAGAGCTGAGCAGGAGCCAGAGAATGAGAGGCAATGAGCACTGTCATAGGCCAGCCTGGGCTCTGCAGTGAATTTCAGACTAGGGCGTGCTTACAGCATAGAGATGGAAGACAGGAGGATCACAAGTTCAAGGCCATCTAAGCCAGTCTGGGCTATATGGGGTCCTGACTCAGATAAATACATGAATTAAGTATACAAAAAGACACAATCAATCCCCCCCCCCCAGTCCCAGGTCTTATAACCCAGCCGCAAGTTGAGTCTACAAAAGCATCATACTGTTAAGTTATAGCAAACCAACACTGCCACCAAATCGCTAAGTGAGAGAGGAGTTTATTTCCAAGTTAAAGGGAAAAATGCAGTCGTGGGAATCAGTTCCTCAACATCCACTCTCTTCACCCCTGTTGAAGAGTGCTAAAGGCTAAAAAGTAACCAAGGGGGTGGGAGCAAAGGCTCCCGGGCATGCCAGGATCCTCAGGACAATCAGAGGCATCTCCACACAAACCCTTGGTTGCCTTGCATGAGCAGCCACTTGGCTCAATGACAATAGGCCTGACCCAGTTAGGCAGCTGTTTGCCCTGCTGGATGCCGTGTCTCCTCACCTTCCCTAACCCAGGCTATTATGGCCTCGGGCACCTGACAGTCCAGACTACCACCGCTTTGTAACCTAAAAATATCCTGCCCCCAATACTTCCAAAGCAGCTAGCAAGGCTGGTCCTAAGAGGGACAGGGAGGAGTCGCAGTGAGTAGGGCAACTGGCTTGAGCAGGATCCTGTGGGCTGATGGCTCTAAGATGACCCAGCCCTGGGCTGTGGAGGGCTGTTAGGCGGATCCTGGTTCCCATGGGCCCTGAATAGGGGATCAGGCTAAAGCTTGCAAATTTCTACACACTGCTGAGGATGAGGAAAGGTGCCAACAACACCCTGCTGACTGAAGCTGACTCATGGCCACACAGAGGACACATCACTCCGTTTGTCTACTGACCAGGCAAGCATCTCTGCCTCACACCCGATCCTGCGAAGCCAGCTGTGCCCTACAACCACACCTTGTCTCCTAGCCACACATCTGCTCAAAAGCACATTCAGTAAGGAGAAGCTACACACAGCTCTGGGGAGCTGGGCAACTTGGTACCCTCAGGAAAGGTCACAGCTTCTCATGCCGTGTTATGGGCCAAGCGTGGGAAAGCACTGAGCATTCTCTTCAGTCAGCATCCCACAGGCGTGACGGCGGTGGCATGTGCCACAGGGAATGAATGAAAGGCTGCTGGAGGTTTGCTAAAGCAAAGGCAGAAAAGGGACCTCAACAGCCAGGTGTATCTCAGTGGGGCAGCAGCCGAGGTCAAAGCCCGACTGGGGCTGCTGAACAGCGAACAGTCTGCCCAAGGCAGGCCCTGCATGGCTGGTGAAGGCAGGCTGGTAGCTCTGCAAGTCTCAAATGTTCACCTTTACCTGGCATTCAGCTCCTAGGATTTCTTTGCTACAGATTCAGTCAGCTGCTCCCCAAGCCCGTCCCTGAGTCAGGTGCTGATCTGGGTCCTAATGCCAGGACAGCAGAAGAAGACAAAGCAGATGCAGTTTTCTTCCCAGTGAATCACTAACCCAATCCACGAACCTCACTGTGATACGCTCAGAGGTCAGTTTACACCAGCGAATCACTTACACACGCACGTACCTCACTGTGTTACCGCTCAGAGGTCAGTTTATACCCACGCCTCAGAGCATGCACCAAGACAAACTGCTAAAGTGAGGGGCTGGAGGGGCCAGGCAGTTAAGAACTTATTGCTCTTCCAGAGAACCTGAGTTCAATTCCCAGCACTCAAAAAAAGCAACTCACAACTACCTAGGGATCTAATACCCTCTTCTGACCGCCACAGGCACACACACCCACAAATAAAAATGAAAATAAGGGCTGGAAAGGCCTCGATTCCAGTTCCATATCCAAGGGGGGGGGGGAGTGGCTTTTAGTCCCAGCACGGGGGAGGTGCAGACAGGCAGATACTGAATCTTGCTGGCCAGCCAGCCTACTGGGCAAGTTCCAGTCCAGAGAGAAAGAGACAAGATGGACAGCAGGAAAGACCTGGAGGTTGTTCTCAGCCTCCACATACCCGCGTGGTGATGCATGGTTGCACTCTCAGTACTCAGGAGAGGGCAGAGAGAGGAGGATCAGGAGTTCAAGGCCATCCTCAGCTATTCATGAAGGCTGAGGCCAGTTTAGGGCTATACAAGAACATGTCTTTAACCTTCCTCTCAAAATAAATCACAATGGCAAAGGGCTTACCCTGACTTGCACAAAGCTCTCAGGTGGTTTGGCTTTTTGTTTTGTTTTGTTTTTGAGACCAGAGTCTCACTATGTAGCTCTGGGTAGCCTAGAGCTCATTATGTAGACTAGACTTAAGTTCAATGAAATCTACCTCTCTGCTTCCCGAGTGCTGGTGTGCATCGCCATAACTGGCTAAGCCCTTGATTTGATCTCAACATCAACACACACACACACACACACACACACACAGTTAAAATGAGCCAATTGTTGTGGTACATGACTGGAATGCCCGTATGGGGGAGACCAAGACAAGGAGGCTTTCCAGTTTGTTCCAGTTTGAGGCCAGCATGGACTACCTGGAAAGAAATCCACCACAAAAACGTACGAGCCAGGAAGTGGTAGCACTTTAATATCAGCACTTGAGAGACAGAGCTGTGAGTTCAAGGCCAGCCTGGTCTACAGATTGAGTTCCAGGATAGCTACGGCTAGTACACAGTGAAACCGTTCCTTGTGAATCTGACGCCCTTCTCTAGCCTCTAAGGGCACCAGGCATGTAAATGGAGAATATATATTCGGGCACTTATACATACACATAAAAACTGAAGCAAACAAACCAACCATTTTTGGTTCAAGTCTTGCATAGAAAATATGGTTAAGTTCCAGGACAGCCTGGGGTATAGTGAGAATGAGGGTGGGGAGTGAGGGGTGGGAAGACCTGTCTTGGTAAAAAACGTAGGGCTGGGGAGATGACTCAGTAGGTTAATATTACTGCCTGTGCTAGCATGAGAACCTGAGTTCAAATCTCCCACACTTAAACAAACAATCAAAAAACACTCCAAAAAGGTGGGTGTGACCACATGAGCCCCTGCAACCCCAGCATTTCCAGGATGGAAACAAAATCCCCAGCGGTTACCCCAGTTGAAACATTGAGCTTCCAGTTCAGTGAGATGCTTCTCAATGCACACTTGGACACACACATCCGCACTTGGGCACATGCATCCACACTCATGTGCATGTACCAGACAAACACAACCACACACACACACAACCACACACACATAGATACCCACAGCAACATTACTCATAATCAGATAGTGACAACAACCCAAAGGTCCAGCAGCCAACTGAAGGTTCTCTGGAGAGTGGTGACTATTACAGACTCCAAGTGGGATCCAGCAGTGGAAAAGCACATTGGTGGAAGAAACTGGAGCCACCTAAGTGGTGGGGACATCTAAAGGGGCTCTTATCAATTCTTGTTTCCTTTTCCTATTTATTTACTTATTTATTTTAGACTCGGAGTCTCGAATAGCCAGGCTGACCTCAAACAGGCCATGTAGCTGAAGCTGACCTTGAACTCCTGCCCCTTGCTTCCACCACTTGAGCACTGGTGCTACGGGCCTAGGACATCTTGCATTGGTTGGAGGTGGTGCTGGGGATGGAACCTAGGGTTCAGGGCATACTAGACAAGATCCCTTCCACCAGGTCACAACCACAGTGACTTGTTGCTACTGCCTCTGGGCTATCGCTTATCAACACTGCAGTACCCGGCTTTGAATCCGTTTTCAAACCTCTCAGGTATAAACCCAGAAACAGACGTAGTAGACGGTGGGTTCAGTCCACGTTCAACTGTGTGAGAACCACCCGGCTCTCACAACAGCTGAGCGCTTTACAACCTGACCAGCAGCATGCAAGGACGGAGGACACACACCTTCCCCAGCATCTGCTCCTGCGGCCTCTCCTCCTGACCTCCACCTTGACAACAGCCATTCTAACGGGTGTGGAGTGGCCACCAACTGCTCCCGAGTGAATCTGCTTTCTCCTGGAGTCCAGATCTTCCCAAGGACACATTGGCCATCTGTGCACCTCCTGAAAGAAATCTCTATGCCAGCTCTTTCGATGACTGGATTGAGCTACTTGGTTTCTGTTTTTTTCTTTTTTAATTTTAAGAGATCTCTCTCTATTCAGAGTGTTAATTCTTTACCAAATTAATTTACCAACAACTGCTTTCTTCCATTCCGTGGGTGGTCTTTTGGACTTTCTTCCCCCAGGGCCTCATCCACACTGAGCTAACATTTGACCACAGAGCTGCATATCCGCTCCTCCAAATTCAATCCTTTTCCATGTAGAAATAGCATGTTTATCCAATTTTATTGCATCCTACAAACTTCAAGGGGTGAAGAAACTGATCTTTCCTCCCCAGGTACAGACAAGAGAGGGCTGGAGCCCAGAGTCCAGCACACACTAAATGCAGCACAAGCAGTAAGCATGTTTGGTTTTTGTTTGTTTGGGTCTTTTGCTGTTTTTTGTTTATTTGAGACTAGGGTTCTCAGTGTAACCTTGGCTGTCCTAGAACTATTGCTCCATAGACTAGGCTGGCCTCAAACTCATACAATAGTCCCAGCCTTGCTTCCCAAGTGCTGGGATTAAAGGTGTGCACCACCACGGCCTGGCCAGCAGCTTTTAGGTAATTTGTTCCCATCACCTCATATTTGACAGATCTCTTTTTTAACATTCGTAAAAACAGAATGAATTCACATACAAAAAACAAGTCAAGGAGGCTGCAGTGGTGACACGAGCTTGGGACCCCAGGACTCAGGAAGACAGGAAACTGATCTGGAATTCCAGTAGCCTGTGTTACAAAATAAGTTCTAGGTCAGTCTGGTGAGGCTGTCTCAAAACAACTAAACAAAATGAAACCGAGTCCAGAATACTCCAGGTAAGAGGCAGGGGAGATGGCTCCGGGGTCAAGAGTGTTTGCTGCTCCTGGAAAGGACCCAAGTTCAGTTCCCAGCACCCACACCGGGTGGTCACAATCACCTGTAACTGCAGCTCAGGGGATCTGTCACCATTTTTTGGCCTCCACAGGCATATAAACACACATATACAAGCACATACACACACATACGCATTAGGGGAAAAAAAGAACGTAGATGCTGGGCCAAGTGAGAAGGCGCAGCAAGAAAAGCCACTTTCTACCAAGCCTGATGACCTGAATTTGATGCCCAAGACCCACATTACAGAAAGAGAGAACTGATTCAAATTACTCTTTAGTCTACACACACACACACACACACACCAAGGAAAAGCAACAAAGGGAGCTGCTCCAATGCACTTTGCACAAATCTACCATTTCCTTCCTGCTCACCACTCTAGCCTCCAGCTTCCTGCCGTTCCAGGCTTGGCCCACGTGTGCGTCCTGGTGACAGCTCTGCCCTCTGTCCACACGCTGCGCTCCTCCGACTCAGACATCAATGCAGCAACAGCCTTCACCTCCTTTAGGTTTCTGCTAAAGTGTCCCCTTCAATGAGCTCCTCTCTGTTTTATTCAGAATGCCAGCCAGCTCACCTTCCTCTCAGAAGACAAAAAGATTTCCATGTGATGGAGAAGTTCTAAGAATGGGTGGTACGACAACTGCCCAATATGGAAAGATACTAATGTCCCTGAATTATACACTAACTAACATGATAAGTTATTTATTATTTATTATTTTTGAGACAGAGTTTCCATGTCCCAACTGGTCTCAAACTCACTCACAGCTGAGGCTGTGGCTGAGGCTGACTCTGAACTCCTGATGCTCCTGCCTCCGGCTCCTAAGTGCCGGGATCATAAGCTTGCACCACAATGCCCAGCTTGCAGGATTAGCTTTGTTGTGAATTTTTTCCTCCCCTTAGTGTCTCCACATGCTGGGATTCCTGGCATGTAGTACAATGTCTGGTGAAGCAAAAACATATTAAATACAAGGGGAAAAAGATGTCCAAGAGGAGAGAGAGTACTGAAACCCATGAAGCTATGGATTTAGAAAGAGGTTCAAAGAGGAGACAGAGTAGGCTGTGGCCTGTGACATAGCTCAGTGGGGAAATGTGCTTGCTACCATGTCTGCTGACTTGAGTTTGGACCTCAGGACCCACACAGTAGGAGACAAGGGACTCCTGCAGGTTGTGCTCTGACCTACATACACACATTATGACATCCCATGTGCACAGGGGTGCACACACACACACATGCATGCATGTGCATATATATATATATATATATATATATATATATATATACACACAATAAGTAAGTAAGATGTAACAGAGAGAAGATTGGCGCTAGGAGCTGGGGATGTAACTCAATGATCAAGAGGTCGTGGGTCCAATCCCTAGTACTAAAGAAATGGGACAGAAAGCCAGGTGGTGGTGGTGCACACCTTTAACCCCAGCACTCAGGAGGCAGAAGCAGGCGGATCTCTGTGAGTTTCAAGGCCAGCCTGGTCTACAGAGCTAGTTCCAGGACAGGCACCAAAGCTATACAAAGGAACCCTGTCTCAAAAACAAAACCCAAAACAACAACAACAAAAAAACGTGGGACAGAGCCAGGTGGTGGTGGAGCACACCTTTAATCCCAGCATGAGCGAGGCAGAGGTAGGCAGATTTATGTAGGGCGGCCTGGTATGACGCCAGGGCTACACAGGGAAACCCTGCCATAAATAAAAGAGGAGGAGGAGGAGGGAGAGGAGGAGGTGGTTGGATAAGAGCATAGACGGCAAGGTTCGAAGGCTCACTGAGCACAGGGCGGCAAGGAGAAGGTACGGGTGAAACAAGGACATCTCTTGGTCCGGCGATTATCATCAACCTTTACAGTATCTTTTCCCTGTTTCTTTTAGGCCTTCTCTTCAGGTGACATGGGACTAAGACACTTGATCCATGTTTCTCAGAGGCCACATAAGTGAAAAGTTATAGGCAGGACTTGTTCCAGCAGGTATTCATGATACCAGTTATGTTTATTGGTTTGTTTTTTTGCTTTTGTTTTTCAAGACAAGATTTCTCTGTGTGTCCTTGACTGTCCTGGAACTCGCTCTATAGACCAAGCTGGCTTCAAAGTCAGAGACACACCTGTCCTGGGTCTACTGAGTGCTAGGATTAAAGGAATCCACCACCACCTGTTTTTTTTGTATTGTTTGTTTCGTTTTGTTTTGTTTTTCTGATACTAGTTATTTTTAATTTTTATTTCAGTTGGGGAGGGACAAGGTCTCATGTAGCCCAGGCTGATTTTGAACTCCTGATCTTCCAGCCTCCACCTTCCAAGTGCAGGAATTACAGGCATAGGCTACCATGGCCCACCCAAATTGCTTTTACTACATGTAGTGAGGGTATAAAGTCTCTTTTGTTGTTTTGTTTTTTCTGAGGCAGGGTCTTCTCTGGGTAACCCTGGCTGTCCTAGAATTCACAGAGATCCACTTACCTCTGCCTCCCAAAGCCTCTCACTTTTTACTTCTCGATCTTCCCATGCTGTGTGAAGCGGTGGAGATGTTAATAACCTCAGAAGACTGAGCTTTAATTAGAAACAGCACTTTCTTTCTTTGTTTTTTTGTTTGTTTTGCTTCGTTTAAGGCAGAGAAACTGCGTAGCCCTGGCTGGTCTAGAATTTACTCTGTAGACCAGAGTGGCATTGAACTCACAGAGATCTGTCTGTCTCTGCCTCCTGAGTCTTGGGATTAAAGATGTGCCTGGCTTTACATTTTAAGATTTATTCTTTTATTTAATTATGTGGCTGGGGGTGGCAGGTATATTCACAAGAGTACAGTGTCCTCCAACAGATCCCCTGAAACGTAAGTCAGTGCTGGATACCAAACTCCAGTCCTCTGCAAGAGCCACCTGTCCAATCCTTTTTCTATTTTGGGACAGGGATCTTGTCACTATGCTGCCCACACTGACCACAAACTGGCTAAGGAGGCAGTTCAATCAGCCAAGTACTCACCATGCAAGCACGAGAACCCGAGTTCCATCCTCCAGAATACACAGGAAAAAGCTAAGCATGGTGCCACATGTTTATAATCCCAGCACTGGGGAATTGGACACAGGAGAATTACTAGAGACATGAAGATCCCTAAGGCTCCCAGGTCTGCCAATTTAGTCAAATTAGTGAGCCTACAGCCAATGAGAGACCCTGTATCAAAAAATCAAGAGGGGGCTGGAGAGATGGCTCAGAGGTTAAGAGCACTGCCTACTCTTCCAAAGGTCCTGAGTTCAATTCCCAGCAACCACATGGTGGCTCACAACCATCTGTAATGAGGTCTGGTGCCCTCTTCTGGCCTGCAGACATACAGACAGAATATTGTATACATAATAAATAAATATTAAAAAAAGAAGTAGCATCTCATTGTAATTTGGGCTTGCATTTCTTTAAAAAAAAATCAAGAGGACAGACACCCAAGGTAGACCACTGACCTACACACACATGTATACATGCATGTACATGCTCAAGCACACACAACACACTCACACGGCCCCAACTCCTGAACTCAAGTGATCTTCATGTCTCAGTCTCACAAGTACCTGGGATTACAGGTACACACTTGTCTGCAAACAGCGCTTTCACGCTTTCTTTTTTTGGCTACATTTGTTTGTATGTGGAGTCTATGTACATGGCCAGAGGATAATCTACAAGAGTCATTCTTTCCTTTGACCAAACATCCACAATTCGAAATTTTAAAATAAATAAAAATAGTTTTTAAAGATTTAGTTTATGTGCATGAGTGTTCTGCAGGCTTGTGTACCACAAGCATGCATGGCACTTAGAGCTGGGACTGGGGTTACGCATGGTTGTGCCGTCATGTGGGTGTTGGCAACGGAACCCGCACCCTCTGCAAAAGCAGCAAAGCTCTTAACTGCTAAATAACCCTTCTGAATCCACAAATCCCTCTGCATCTATTTTCTCGTTCAATCACCTCTCAGACTAAAGAGCTGTTAGTATTTGCTAAAATGCCTCACCGCTGAGTTAGGGGTGCAGCTCTGTGGTAGACTTAAAGGGCCTTGGGTTCCGTGCCCAGCACTGCCAAAGAGGTAAGGGAAACCCCAGTGCCCTATGAACAAGAGACTTAAGTGCAGGGTTAACAAACTCTGTAGGGCCCAATGCTTTAACCACAGTCTCATTCCCGTCACAGACCAGAACGCTATGGTGGAGGGAAAGCCGGAGAGCTGCTGGGGTCCCCTCAGTGGTCAGACTAGTTCTTACTGCACTTTCCTTACCCGCAGGCCAGAACAGTAAACCCTCAAGCTAGGTTCTGTTAGTGGTTTCTCACAGATGAACAAAAGCCCTAAAGCCTTCAGGGAGCCTAAAGCATCAGATATAAAGATCTCAAGTATGGCACTGTACCCCAGAACACTCTCTCTCCCTCCTCAAATACAAAAAGGCTGTTTCAGGTCCAAGATCAAGCCTTACATGGTTGGGCGGTGGTATTTACCTTGAATTCCATCACCTGGGGAAGAGGCAAGTGGGTCTCTTTGAGTTTAAGGCCAGTCGGTCCTCATAAGTTTGTTATTTTGTTTTGTTTATTTTTGGTTTCTCTATATAACAGTCCTGGCTGTCCTGGAACTCACTCTGTTGACCAGGCTGGCTTAGAACTCACAGAGATTCGCCTGCCTCTGCCTCCCGAGTGCTGGGATTAAAGGCATGTGCCACTACCGCCCAGATACATAAGAGTTCCAAACTGGCAGGGGTTGTATGGTAAGCGCCTGTCTCAAAAGGAGTGGGGGAGGAGAGGAGAAGAAATGACTTTCCCAAAGCACTTGGTGAGACTGTCTTTCCCTCTACCTGGGCCCACGTCTGGTTCCCCAGATTCTCTAGAGTTGGCTACACCTGAACCATGCCTCCTCTGGAGCCTACCAAGCTGCCCTTGCTACTGCTGGGTAGCACTCCCTGCTCACATCACCCCGGTTAGAGATCTTGTCTCCCTCCCCGAAATGTGCTTGCCTTCCATCAGCACAGTGCACACTCCCCGTGATGAAATATGGATTTGAATCACCTTCCCAGAGATGATCTCACTGTCCTACAAACAAATGCGCCATTTGGAAACACTGGGAATGGAATCTGCCGTTGTTTGTTGCTTAGAAAACAAACGAGCCTTCAGCACTCCTGCGGTGCAAGGTTACAGAAGTTCCCCCTGAAAGGACGGTGGGAATGTCCCTGTGGAGGAGGATATTCACCATGCTCCAGGAGCAGGCAGGGAATGGCTGCAACCAACTAAACAGGAGAGCATAACAAAGCCTAGTCCGTCATCCAGGCGCAAGCTGGGCGAGGGGTCAGTCACGCCCACGCGTGGTAAGGATAAGCATGTATGTGCTGTGCTGATGGTTAAGGATGCCGGGACATGCCTTACTGTGTCCAGAAGAATTCTTTCTCTAGGGAGCCCTCACAGCAAAGCTGTTAGGCAGGAGCACTGGAGTCAGGCAGTCGGGAGCTGCCTGTAACTACTACTCCAGGACAGCCAGCGACCTCTTCTGGCCTCCTCCTGCTGCACATACACACAGACACATCATACTATGTACACAAATGACCTATCTGACCGGTGGGAAACAGATGGAGAATACACAAAAATCCAGGCCAGCAACTGGAGCAGTCTGGAATGGAGAAGGATATGAAGAAAACTGAATACGAGAGGAAATGTTTCGGGTTTTGTTTATTGGGATAGGGTCTTGCTACCTAGCCGGAGATGACCCTGAGCCTGATTCTCCTGCCTCCACCTCCCGAATGCTAGGGTTACAGACACAGATCATGACACCCAGTTTATGCAGGAACTGGGGATTAAGATCAGGACACTGTGCATACCAGGCAATCACGACCACCTGAGCTACATCCCTAGACTTTTTTTTAATGGTACAAAAAAGAGCAATTCAAGACTACATAACATTATATAGCTTTCTAAATTACATAGCTTCCTAAATGAGCACAAATCCTATCTAACTCTAGACAACAGATTCCAAATTGGGAACTTGATGGGCCAGGCACGGACTGCTGTTTGCAGACTCTGAGCTAACATCAGGATGTCTGACTTCTCTCAGAGGTGACTCGAGCCGGCACAAACACTGGGGCCGTGTTTCTACAGGTTGGTAATTGGCAAAGACACAGGCTTTGTGGTTTATCTCCGTTCCCACACCCAGCACTCTTCACTCATCTGTGCCACCTGCTCCGGAGATTTGCTGTTTCTGCCCCCACGGCCTGGGATCACATAAGATGCCACAAGCCCTTGTTCAGGTGCGATGTCCTGATTTGGGAGCAGAAATACAGCTCGTTTGGTAGCATGCTTGCCTGGCGTGCAGGAAGCCCTGGGCTCATCCCAGCAGCAACTCATCACCGGGTACGCTGGCGCACAGCTGACACCTCTCACCACGAAAAAGGAAAGGTATTCTAAGCTGAGTTTTAAAATTGGTTTTACTTAACTTGTTTTATTGAATTTGGATCAACATAACATACTTGGCTTCGGATTTCACATGGTCTGTAACCACCTGTGTCGGGGACCATACATACACCAAATCCATTACACTCTAATTTGACCCAACCACAGAAAAACCAGGTATACTACTTCGAGCGGGCTCCACTGCACACCAGGGAATGACATACGTACAGTCCGTCTGGGGCTGGGGTGTTTTCCTTGCCTACTAGCAAATGCAAAGGTACTCACCGGGTTCATCTCCAGAACCACAAAAAAAAAAAAAAAAAAAAAAAAAAAAATCACACAACCCTGCCAGCTTATATGCTTCCCAGGGGTGGAGCTGAGTCCTTCCTCCAACACAGCCTGTGCCACTCCAAAATGTGTAAACAGAATCCAAGGAAGCTCCCTATCCAGCCTCTCTCTTACTTGAGACGGGACACTCCAATCAGCAGGACCTCTCTCCGCTAGAGAAAAACGTTTTGTAATTGAAGAGATAGAGACGTGTCAGCCGTTCCCAGCAAACGCGGCCTCCAGAATGGTGACACAAGGCGCATGCTGTTTGTTACTCCAAATAGTTTCAGGCCTCTAAATTGGTTTCACCTCATTTTCTCATCTTCATCCCCACTGCCTCTTCTAACCCCTGGCCAGAACAAATCAGATACATTGGTCAAAACACCATTAACTTTCCATCGATAACAGAATAAACCTTCACAAAGTTTGGGGAACCAGAATTCACATAAGAACTCGCTGCTCCCGGATCGCTAACAATTTGTCATTTTTAAGGACAAAGCGTCCTAAGGGACCTTCCTGTCATCTTTCCTCGGACCCCACCCCCAGAGGTAGGACCTGTTCTCTGAAGCATCGTCTATGCAGAGTGGGGTTACAGAGGGGCAATGCACGCTGCTCGGTACGCGCTCAGCCTGCGGCAGATGGCACGAACCCCCCAGCACCTGCATGCCACCGAGCCTGGTGGGCAGGGCCGCGCGCGACCCAGGGATGCCGAGGGCGCGGCTCACCTACCTGCAGGCGCACGTTGAGCATCATGGAAGCCACGATATAGAGGTAGGGAAAGTTGATGCGCAGCCGCCAAGCCAAGTCAAAGAAGATGAGCAGCGTGCGGGTCAGCCCCTTGCAGAAGACCCCATAGGAGCGGGCGGCGGCCGAGCGCGACAGCCGGACAGCCAGACCCGACAGAGCCGTCGCCATATAGAGACCCGCGGCGCTCCCACTGCCCGCCCGCCCTCCCACTCCGCGCCGCGTCGCCCGAGGCCTCCTCCCCGGGCCGCTGTTCGGCGCTCAGCGATCTCAGGGAGCGAGGGAGACCGCGGCGAGGCCGGCGGGAGGGCGGGCCGCGGGGGAGCTGAGTCTGCGCGTCACTCTCGGGAAGCGCCTCCGCGAGCTACCACCTAGATCCCCGGCCCGGCCGCGCGGCCTGACGTCACAAAGCCGGCCCGCGCCTGCGCAGGCAGCAGACTCCGCCCCGCGCCCCGCCTCGCCGACCGCTTTCTTAGCGGGGGGGAAGTGCGCGTGTGCACGGGAATGGAGCTGCTGCGTTGCGTCCTGGCGCCCTCTAATGGTGAAGATGATGATAACAACTAGAGGAAAAGTCGGGCGTGGCGGCTCTAGCCTGTTAGTATTCCAGCGCTCAGGAGGCCGAAACAGGATCTGGGCTCCCTGACAAGGCTCTGTCTCGAGAAAGAAAAAAAAAGAGAGAAAGAAAAAGCAAAGATCAAAAGATGATTCCGCGGTTAAGAGCGCTTGCTGCTCGTCTAGAGGATGCTGAGTTCGGGTTCCAGTACCCATATTAGGTGGCTCACTACCACTTACAACTTTGGCTTCAAGGGATCCATGCCTTTCGGCCTTCGTGGCATTTGCACTCACCTGTGCATGCATATACTCAGATACACATTCACATGAAAATAAATAAATAAATCTTAAGAGATGAACCATGGCCATTGTCACAGGTAATTTTAGATCACATATTCTTAAAAATGGTTCCAGTGAGGCCAGCAAAGTGGTGAAGCGGGTAAAGGCACCTTCCACCACTCCTAAGGGCATAAGTTCGATTCCTCATACCCTCACCGTGGGAGGACACAACTGGCTCCGACGAGTTGCTCTCTACGCTGGCACAAGCGAGAGTTATCCTGGAAGAGGGAACCTCAATTGAGAAAATGAGAACCCTGAGCCGATGGTCTCTGGGTTGTAAGAAAGCAAGGTACGGAAGCCGTGGGGAACGCGCCAGTAAGTGATTTCATCGTAATTTCTAATTCAGTTCCTTTTTTTTTTTTTTTTTTTTTTTTTTTTTTTTTTTTTTTGGTTTTTCGAGACAGGGTTTTCTAATTCAGTTCCTGCCTCCAGTTCCTGTCCTGCCTGAGAGCCTGCCTTGGCTTCCCTCAAGGACAGACAGGGGGCTGTATAGGCCAAGCAAACCCTTTCCTCCCCGTGTTGCTTTTGGTAATGGGGTTTATTACAGTACTAGAAAACATTAATATATCTTCCCACGCCCTGCAGCCTGCTGTGTTATATGCATGTGCACGCATGCACGCACACACACATGCACACATACACCCACACTAAAATGTGACTTTCCATCTTCGTAATGGCTACAGTGGGGACTAGAGAGATGGCTCAGTAGTTAAGAGTGCTTACTGCTCTATCAGAGGACCAGAGTCCAGTCTGTAGCAGCCATATCAGGGAGCTCACCAACATTCAAAACTCCAGCTCTGTGGAATCTGATGCCTACTTCTGGCCTCTATGCACCTACATGCACACATATATGCACACACACACACAAACACAGTATTTCTTAAAGATGGTTATAATGGTAAATTTCCTAACATGTATATTTACCACAATTTTCAAAAGAAAGAAAAATGCTTTTGTGGGCTAATGAATCATCTAGTGTTCCTTGGGTCGCCCGCAGTCCCAGTCATTCTTGTTTAATGTTCAGTTATATATACTTTAAATTTCCATTAATTTTTTTACGATTTTATGCGTGTGAACGTTCTGCCTGCATGCACCATTTTGCTTGCATGTCTACCTGTGCACCATGTGAATACCTGGTGCCGGCAAAAGCCAGCCAGAAGAGGCCATCAGATCCCCTGGAACTGTGGTTACAGACTGTGAGCTTCCGGGTGGGTGCTGGGAATCCAACCTGGGTTCTCTGGAAGAGCAACCAAGTGACCTTAGCACTGAACCATCTTTCCAGCCTATGATCCTATATACTTTCATTGTAGTAATGCCAGACAGGGTGGCACGTGCCCTCAAACCCAACACTCAGAAGCAGACAGATCTCTGTGAGTTCAAGGCCAGCCTGATTTACATAGCAGCTTCCAGAACTCCCAGAGCTACACAGTGAGACCCTGCCTCAAAATAACAAATGATGGGTGGAAGGTCCTTCTGTCTATGTGTTACTTCTATTGGTTAATGAATAAAGAACTGCTTTGAGCTTATGGCAGGGAAGAACAGAACCAGGCAGGGAAAACTAGGCTGTATTCTGGGAGGAAGAGGGCAGAGTCAAAGAGAGACACCATGGAGCTGCCAAAAAAGAAGTAAATCATTAAAAAAAGTCTTTAAAGAGACAGAGTACAGGCATAGATTAAAAGGAGTAAAGAAAAACAAGCCAAATAAAGATGGAATATTCAAAGAGAGTCTGGATTATGTATATTATTGTGTCTTCTTTAAATTTTTTGACTGTGAAGGAGCTAAGTACAGAAAGACATTTCATTGTATGGGCTGCTAAGCTAAACCAGTATGTATATTATAAAGGTATCGACTTCAGAATTTGAGTCTAAGAACATGTTGCTTGGGAAAAGAGGTTCTTCTTTTGTTTTCACAGAAGATGAGAACCTGTGGATTGCTTCTGGGCAAACATGGTTTCATGAACCAAGGCCACCTGAAAGGTTGCTGTAAACACCCTCGAAAAAATTACTTCACCCAACTGCTGGCTGAGATGAACCTAGCACACAGGATACACCATAAAGACCTGATTAACAGCACCCCCAAATAGCAGGAAGCGGTATGGATAGAACTACACCCATATTCCCGAATATTATCTATAAATGTTTGTTTACATTTAAAGGGGGAGTATACTATAGAGATGAATAATTTGCATTGGTGTGAATCTTGGTTTATTGATACAAATTTAAGGACAATTTTGTTTTATATATGTATATTTCTAATCTTGATTAAGATATTGTGTTTGTGTAGCTCATTTATAATTAAGAAATATAAGTTAATAGATACTCATCTGTAATAGTCAAGCTTATAGTCATGTTAGTTTTTCTAGATGTATAGAGATAGTTAGATAGGCATTCTTTAAATCTTTCAGAGACTTTCAGAATATGGCATTTTAAATGTTTTAATAACTTAGGACTTTTCATGTCTATGAGACATGTCTGCTCTTGGCAGCACCAAATACTTTGAGAGAAGGATGGGTATCAAAGAGGCGCCTTAGTGATTTGGGCAAGCAACTACTCTTGCCTGGACTGCTTCACTGGACAAGCAAGACCTGCAGAGAGATGACTGCTACGCTTGCCTAAAGGTGAGATGATCCTTCAGGATTCCTGCTTCATGAAAGACTCTGCGAGACATTCTACAGGATACAGAAGAGAGTGACTGGCAAACTGCCAATATAGGCAGACCTGTCTTTGAAATTTCCTGCTTCATGGAAGAGTCTGCCCCACATACTATTGTGCTGTAGGCTAAAGATGGATGCCCCGACGGTACAAAAGAACTTTGGGTGGCTGTCCAGGTAGCGAGATGTCTCTGTCAATTCTAGGGTTTTGAAAGTTGCTTGTGATGTACTTCATGTTTACTTAGGTAATATTATATCCTTCTGGAGTCTTTGATGGAGCTAAAGAATAGATAGATAGTTATAGTTTTTCTTAGTTATGAGAAAAGATAAAGTAGATATAAATATTGTAACTGAAGTTCTTGTTTGATGCCTGTTTTGTTAAATGTAATTTTATTATGTTAAAGTTAAAGCCTTCCTTTTTGTTTAAACAGTAAAGGGGAAATGGTGTGGGAGGTCCTTCTGTCTATGTGTTGCTGTTATTGATTAATGAATAAAGAACTGCCTTGAGCCTCTGGCAGGGAAGAACAGAACTAGGCAGGAAAAGCTAGACTACATGCTGGGGGGAAGAAGGGTGGAGTCAGAGAGAAGCCATGGAGCTGCCAAAGTCATGCCAAATCTTTGCCGGTAAACCACTGCCACATGGCGATATACAGATTAATAGAAATGGGTTAAATTAATATAAGAGTTAGCCAATAAGTAGCTAGAGCTAATGGGCTCTAATTAATGGGTTTTAATTAATATAGTTTCTGTGTGGTTATTATGGTTCTGGGCAGCCAGGACGAACAAGTAGCCCCCTCCTTGCAATAATTATGGTACTAATTAAAGCCTCTGAGGTAAAATATACATTGACTTTGAAGAATTCTAGTATTCTGGAATGTAAGGAGTTTGATAGAAATCTTTTTTCTGGATTTATTTGTTTGAGATGAGTTGTTTTTTTTTTTTTAACATTTTCTTCTTTTTGTGTGTAGGTGTGGAAGGGGATCTCATGGGTTTGGTCCCATATAGCAACCCAAAGTTGTCCTCAGGAATCCTCCTCAATGGCTTTTCCAGTATATTCTTTGAAGTGGCACTTTGGTGATACCAGGGTTCCCTGGTGCTGCTACTCTAGCTAGCCCGCTTGCTCTGGGTAAGCCTGTCTCTGCCGTCTGAGTCTGAAATTAGCTCTGCTGCTGTGCCTGCCCAGATTTTCTTCAGCTTCAGGGTCTCCTGACTCCAGTCCTCACAACAACCAGCAAACACTTGATCCACTGAGTCATCGCTTCGCCCAAGAGAAGCTGATAGTTTGAGGGACAAACACAAGAAAGAGAAGGCCACGGATGTGGTTCAGTTGAGAGAAGGCTTGCCTAGGATGCATGGAGCCCGGGATTCTGTTCACAGCACCACGTTAACTGGGCGCGGTGGCTCACTCCTGTAACCTTAACAGGTGGAGGCAGGAGGATCAGAAGTTCAAGGTCATCCTTAGCTACATAGTAAATTTAAAGATACCCTGGGTTACGTGAGACCCTGTGAGAGAGGGGTGAGAGAGAGAGAATTAGAAAGGTTGGTGTGAAACCTTTTTGTACAGGCACAAAGAGTGACAAGAAGGGGCTAGGACAGACACTGTATTAGTAACTGACAAGCCCGTCTGCTTTACTCCCGTTTCTCCCTGCTGCTGCTGCTGGAGCTGTGCCTCAGCAGAGAGCAGGCCAGAGAAACCAGGCTCCATTTTCAGCAACCTCTCCACGCTCTTCGGACCTGCTTCCAGAAGACGAGGATGCAATGCTCATCCAACCCCACCCTGTCCCCCCTCTAGGTATTTGTGAGAAATGAATGAGATCAATTTTGCAGCGCTGGGCACAGTTCCAAGCACACAGAAGGCACCCAGAAAACAGTAACTATTTTTATATCCAGAGCCTTTGAGTCCTTAGATTATAAGTTCGGTGGATTTATGAGCTCCCTGTATGGTTAATAATGGTTTAGATTAGTTTTTTATAAAATTACTTTCCTTGGGGCCAGTGAGACGGCTCAGTAGATAAAGACACTTGCAGCCAAGCCCGATGACCGGAGTTCAATGCCCAGGACACATATGGTAAAGGACAGGAAATGAATAATGCAAGTTGTCCTCTGACCTCCACATGCTCACTGTGTGTGTGTGCGTGTGCACACACACAGACATTAATAAAATAACTTTCCTTGACAGCCCATCTTTATTGAGGCAGTGGATTCAATCCCAAACACTGCAGAAAACAAAACAAACAACAACAAAAGCCTATTTGTTTATTTTCATAATATTTATACTTGTATGAAACTATTGTGATTACTTTTTGGTGTGTGTGTGTGTGTGTGTGTGTGTGTGTGTGTGTGTGTGTGTGTTGAGCGAGGGAACGTGTGTGCATGGAGGCCAAAGCTTTGATGTCTGCTGTTTTTTCAGTCGCTCTGCAGTCTTTAGACAGGCTCTCACTGTACCTGGAGCTCGCCAATTGGCTGGGCCATCTGGCCAATGGGCTCCAGGAATCTTCCTCTTTCTGTTCTACTGGTGCTGAAATTATGAGAGTCTATGACCACACCTAGGTGTTTTGTTTTGTTTTGTTTTGTTTTTCCCAGAATCTCACTATGTAGTCCTGGCTGGCCTGGAACTTACTAAGTAGACCAGGCTGACCTCAAATACACTGAGATTTACCCGGCCCTGTTTCTATCCCTAGTGCTGTGCCCTACCCATGCCCAGCTTGAGTGCTGTGGATCCAACCTCAGGACCTGTGCTAGCATGGCCCACTATATCAAATCCTTGCCCCATGTATGGAAAGATTTTAAATTAAAAAAATTCATGTGTATGCCTGGTGCTTGGGGAGGCTAGAAAATGGTGTCAGAAGCTAGGGAGTTTGTGACCCCTGGGATAAGACCATAGACTTAGTCCAATTATAATTAAAGATTTATTGTTTAGTTTATTGTTTAGCTGCTAGCAGGATGAATAATCTCTGAACCAAATTTGAGATTGCCATGAGAAAGGGGGTGAGGGAAGGACTTTTAAAGGTGAAAAATCACATGAAGACTTTCAGGAACTACTCAAACAAGCAAAACTGGTCTGTTCTGCTGAGTGGTGTTGCACATGCCTTTAATCCCACCACTCAGGAGGCAGAGACAGGTGGATCTCTGTGAGTCTGAGGACAGCCTGGTCTACAAGAGTTAGTTCCAGGACAGGCTCCAAAGCTATAGAGAAACCGTGTCTCAGAAAACCAAAACAAGAAACAAACAAATAAACAAAAAACCACCACCACCAACAACAACAACAACAACAAAACTGGCTTGTTCTGCCAAGTTTACCAAGTTAAATAACCCAAAACAATGAATATACAAGTTATAGAAAGTCAAAAACCAGCCAGACGGTGGTGAAACATGCTTTTAATCCCAGCACTCGGGAGGCAGAGGCAGGCAGATCTCTGTGAGTTCGAGGCCAGTCTGGTCTGCAAGAGCTAGTTCCGGAACAGGCTCCAAAGCTACAGAGAAACTCAAAAAAACAAAAAAAGAAAGTCAAAAAACAGTTAATCAGCCGGGCGGTGGTGGCGCACACCTGTAATCCCACCACTTGAGAGGCAGAGGCAGGTGGATTTCTATGAGTTCGAGGCCAGCCTTGTGTACAAGAACTAGTTCCAGGACAGGCTCCAAACCTAGAGAAAAACCCTGTCTCGAAAAACAAAACAAAAACAGTTAATCATACCATAACAAATTAGGTTGTACATTTTGGGAATGGGAGGGTCACTGAGTCAGGGTTCCTTGGAACTTATCTTCCGGGGACTGGAGTCAGACACACAGCTAGTGTGTACCAAGTTGGATGCCTGACATAAAATGGAGTTTCTTCAGCCATCACACAGATACCCTGAACTGTAGTTTGCATTAGTAAGCTCCCCTGTGGGTGTGGGAGCCGAACCGAGGTCCTCTACAAGAGCAGAAAGCATTCCTAACTGCTGAGCCGTCCCTTCAGCTCCATGGAAGTATCTTTTACATTCACATTTAATCAACTTGAGAAAGACGCAGGAAGAGAGAATGGGGACACACCATCCAAGATGTGGGTCACCAACTTTTTCTAAAGCTGGATACAGTGATTCACACCTGTACTCCCAGAGTTTGGGAGACTGAGGCAGGAGGACTGCCTGGAGTTCCAGGCTAGCCTGGGTGTCTGTTGTTGTTTCCTCGGAGTGGTTGCATTCCCTCTTGAAGGAGGGAAAGAATCTCATGCAACTTGTAAGGCTCAGGAAATTCATGCGATTTACAAGGCTCAGGAAGATAAAAAGTTACAGGATTTACAAGGCTTCTCTCCGAGTTTATAATTGTTGGGTAGGGGACTGGAGAGATGGCTCAGTGGTTAAGAGCTTTGCCTGCTCTTCCTAAAGGTCCTGAGTTCAATTCCCAGCAACCCCATGGTAGCTCACAACCATCTGTAATAAGATCTGGTGCCCTCTTCTGGCATGCAGGGATACATGCAGGCAGAACACCATATACATAATAAATAAATTAAATCTTTAAAAAAAATTGCTGGGGATCTCTGTGAGTTCGAGACCAGCCTGGTCTACAAGAGCTAGTTCCAGGACAGGCTCCAAAGCCACAGAGAAACGCTGTCTCGAAAAACCAAAAAAAAAAAAAAAAAATTGCTGGGTAGAAAGACTCCCCAGTTGGCCAAGCTCACTGTTAGGGTGTTCAGTGAGCTTCAGGGATACAGCTCCTCTGAGTCATCACCTGTGTTGGGGTGAACTCTTAGCTTTGAGTCACCTGGGCTATTGTAAGTCACTCATTAAACTCACTGATTGGCTGGGCTAGACTGAACAGGGAAGATCATTCCTTTGTTGTCTTCAACCTGTGAGACAAATACATGTTTGTTCACGTCTTCCTAGGAAAAGTCACGCAACACTGGGCTAAACCAATAAAACTATTACAACGAGGAAATCAGCAACATTGAGAGGTTGGTAGTTGGTTTGTTTGGAAAACTGATGTTTTAGAAAGGGAAGAGAAACTGGGTGTGGATTACACCCTTGCGGCCCGAGTTCCGTGGGAGGCTAAGGGCAAAATGGCTTGAGTTCAGGAGCCTAAGTCTCGTGTGGATTGCACACGTACACAGCAAGACCCCCGGCTCAACAACCACAGCAAAATCCAAGCGAGGCTGGAGAGGCGGCTCAGCAGTTAAGACCAGGAACTGGTGATTCTCAGCACCCATATCAGGTGACTCACAGCCACCTGTAACTCCAGCTTGAGGTGGCCACATGCCCTCTCTAGACAGACACTCCTGCTCACATGGTGCGCATACATACATACGGGCATATACACAAGTGCACAATATTAAATAAAACCCAAAATATAAAGCCAATGGAGCTGGAGAGATGGCTTGGTACTTAAGAGCACGCGTTGCTTTTGCAGAGGATCTGGGATTGGCTCACAGCTCTTTTGTTGTTGTTGTTGTTTTGGTTTTACGAGACAGGGTTTTCCTGTAGCTTTGGTGCCTGTCCTGGAACTAGCTCTTGTAGACCAGGCTGGCCTCAAACTCACAGAGATCTGCCTGCCTCTACCTCCTGAGTGCTGGGATTAAAGGAATGCACCACCACCCCCGCCTGTCTCACAGCTCTTACATGGTCATTTACAACCATCCATGATTCCAGTTCTAGGATCTGATGTCCTCTTCTGGCTTCCACAGGCACCGGGCATGCATGTGGTGCACAAATATACATGCAGGCCAAATACCTATACACATAAAATAAATAAATCTAATTTTAAAATTCAAAGCTAATTAATAAAATATTTATTTATTTTTAGTTTTTCGAGACTGGATTTCTCTGTAGTTTTGGAGCCTGTCCTGGAACTAGCTCTTGTAGACCAGGCTAGCCTCAAACTCACAGAGATCCACCTGACTCTGCCTCCCAAGTGCTGGGATTAAAACTGTGTGCCACCCCTGTCCAGCCCAATAAAATATTTATATTGAGCTACAGAATATCAAGTTTTCTTTAACCCAAAAGTTCTCCTTGTTACCAATATTAACCAACACTAATAATGGTCATAGCATGCGACGGACCGGCTCAGGAGAGCCACTCAGACCGTGGGAGAAGCAGGGTCTTGGTAACAGGAAGGCACAAGTTTGGTGAATGACAGACAGACACAACACACAAGAGAGTGGTTGGAATCTGTTGCAATTTTATTAAATTTATGTTCTCATTATATAGTATTCAAACAAAGAACAAATCAGAAGGTCATGTGTCATCAATTGGCACAGTATGAAAGCTTTTTTTAGTCACATTATCAGGGACAGGTATTAGACATAAAACATCCTTAGAAAAGGAAATCTTGTCCTTGGGAACGTAAACCTCAGTCAAGTGGTTTCATCTTAAGAATAGAAAGTTTTTGTCTCATTATCACTATCATGGCCTTTCCTCTTTCTAACCCTTTCTTTACCAAATATGCCTAATCAGCTCTCTGTATCTGTGAAGATATACTTTTTAGTACCTTCTTATGCAGTAGACACCATGGGGGTTGGGATCTAGCAAGCCTATCCATAAAGTTCAAAGTATAATATAACAGTCTTTGTCCATCAACATTAACCCATCTATTCCCTTGCTCATCATACACCCCGTGTATGACAAAGGTTCTGCTGTAGTCTCATACATTCCCATACTGTGCTTCCCTATCTCAGAGCTGTTCCTGAAGAGAATGATCCTTGTCTTGTATATATAAAGACTATCATTATTATGAAAGAAATTGTGCAAAGCTCATATCCCACATAGCCAGCTAATCGAGAAACCTGTCTATGCCCCAAGGGCACCCAATACCGGGCTGTCTGCCATTGACCTCCAGGAAGCCTAGTCCCATGGGACACGTCGCTCCCGTCCGGCATAATGACATATGTCATGTCACACAGATGACACTGGAGTTGGTGTGGCAATAGCACAGCAGTCAATACATTTTTTCAAATACTTTTTGAGCAAATTATCACTTTCAGAACATGTCAAAATGAAAGGAATGACATTAAAAAACAACAAGTCTATGTTCATGGCAGCTTTATTTGTCATAGTCAGAACCTGGAAACAACCTAAATGCCCCTCGATCGAAGAATGGATAAGGAAAATGTGGTACATTTACACAATGGAGTACTACACAGCAGAAAAAATAATGACATCTTGAAATTTGCAGACAAATGGGTGGATCTAGAAAACATTATGTTGAGTGAGGTAACCCAGACCCAGAAAGACAAATATCATATATACTCACTCATAAGTGGCTTTTAGACATAAAGCAAAGAAAAACCAGCCTACCATTCACAATCCCAGAAACCTAGACAACAATGAGGACCCTAAGAAAGACATACATGGATCTAATCTACAAGGGAAGTAGAAAAAGACAGGATCTCCTGAGTAATTTGGGAACATGGGGACCATGGGAGAGGGCAGGAGGGGAGAGGAGAGGAGAAAAATACATAGCTCAACAACAACAAAAAAAGTAAAAAAAAAAAAATAGCATAGAGCCGGGCGGTGGTGGCGCACGCCTTTAATCCCAGCACTCGGGAGGCAGAGGCAGGCGGATCTCTGTGAGTTCGAGACCAGCCTGGTCTACAAGAACTAGTTCCAGGACAGGCTCCAAAGCTACAGAGAAACCCTGTCTCGAAAAACCAAAAAAAAAAAAAAAAAAAAAAAAAAAAATAGCATAAATCACCTGGTGGTGGTGATGCACCCCTTTAATCCCAGGACTCAGGAGGCAGAGGCAAGCAGATCTCTATGAGTTTGAGGCCAGCCTGGGCCACAGATTGAGTTCCAGGACAGCCAGGACTGTTGTATAGTGAAATCTTGTCTCAGAAAACAAAAACAAAAACCAAAAAAAAAAACAACCCATGACATTTAGATAAGCAATTATCTTAGTAACTGTTATGAAATAAATGGCAAAGTGAAATGATTTAGTACACACAAAATACTTAAAATTGTGAACCGGGAAGTGGTGGCACATGCCTTTAATCCCAGCACTCGGGAGGCAGAGGCAGACGGATCTCTGTGAGTTCGAGGCCAGCCTGGTCTACAAGAGCTAGTTCCAGGACAGGCTCCAAAGCCACAGAGAAACTCTGTCTCGAAAAACCAAAAAAAGAATACTTAAAATTGTGTAGAATAGCCAGGCAGTGGTTGCACACACCTTTAATCCCAGCATGTGGGAGGTAGAGGCAGGTGGATTTCTGAGTTGGGGCCAACCTGGTCTACAAAGAAAGTTGTAGCACAGCCAGAGCTACACAGGGAGACCCTGTCTCGAAAAACAAAACAACAAAAATATGATCAAAGTATATGACAGCTGTTTATGACGATGTCACAATGAAGCCATAATGTCTACAATCAACATATACTACTTAGAAGAAGAAAAAATTAAATATGAGGGAAGATATGTGTGAGGATCGTAGTGCTTTAGGGCCTATTCTTCTCTTTGGGAAAGCAGGCTTGTTAAGGACCTCTGTCTCCCAGTTAGAACTACAGCTTGGCATGACCACATGACCAGATTCTGGCCAACGGAATGGAAAGAGAAGGATGTCCTGTCTCCTTGCTTCTCATTTTCTGTTTCTCAGCGGCTGAACTGACCTCCTCCTCAGCTCAGGAAGAAAAAGCTGCCCGCAGCCTTCATTCCCTAGAGCCCATGCAGCCAGCTTGACTGACTTAAGTCTGGACTTTTAGACCTGGGGGAAATCACTTTCGAGCTCATTGAAGCCATCATCATTTTGAGGCTGTGTTATTTGTAATCATTCCTAATCAGTGGATGGCATTTGGTGTGTATGTGTGTGTGTTTGTATGTGGCTGTGCATGTGCATCGTGTGTGTATGGAAGTCAGAGGTCTATGTCAGGTACCTTCCTCAATGGCTCTTCACTTCCTTTGTAAATTTCAGGTATTTCTTATTTTATGTACGGTCGGTGGGTGGGTCTGTGAGCTTGACCCACGGGTGGAGGTCAAAGGACGACTTACAAGATTTGGTCACTTGGTGGCAGACATCTCTACCTGATGAGTCATCTTGCTCCTGTTTCCTCCACCACACCCCTTTATTTCTTAAGACAAAGTCTCTCACTCTACCTGGTGCTGGGTGCTTTAACTAGGCTGGCTGACCAATACACCCCAGGTATCTTCCTGCCTCTGCATTCCCGCCACAGGGATTACAGGTGTTTTTACAAGGGTCCTGGGAACTGAACTCAGGGCCTCATGTTGGTACTGTAAGCATTTTACCAACTGAGCTATCGCCCAGCCCCAATATCTTTTGGTTTTTCCTGCCCAGCCACGACTTCCCATTCTTTCACAAGACTTCCTCCACCCCATTGTTTGTGGTTGTGTGACTCACTGAGTCCCTTTCTTCCCTAATGAGTGAGCAAGGGACCAGACGACCAAGATTCTCCTTCCCCCACATCAGGAGTGAACATTTTCTCTGGAGTGGCACAGGAACCTCCGGGAGAAGGAGTTAGGATTTGTAGTAGCAATCCCACCAGAATATGATCCTTTGGGTCCCAAGTCTAGCCTCCGACTTTGCACTACTTTTTAAATTTTGTAAACATTTGTGTGTGCATGCATTCACATGTATACACATCACATATGTACACACAAATCAAAATATAATTAAGTTGTTTGCTTAAGAAAACCTTTCCCAAGTTTTCTTGGGACAGAGTCTTTCTATATAGTTCTGACTGTCCTAGAATTCACTATGTAGACCAGGCTGGTATCGAACTCACAGAAATGCATCTGCTTCTGCCTTCCAAGTGCTGGGATTAAAGGTGTAAGCCACCACAACTGTCAGGACTGAACTTTTGAAATGTGGACACTAGGTCTGAAGAACTGAATTTTAGATGTTGTACAGGCGGCTCTAAAATAGATCACCTGCCTAGAATCCCTCAAGGAGAGGTTAGAAATAGTGCTCAGTGGTAGAGCACCTGCCTAGAATCCCCCAGTGAGGGGTTGGGGTGTGGCTCAGTGGTAGAGCCCCTGCCTAGAATCCCCAGTGAAGGGCTGGGGTGTGGCTCAGTGGTAGAGCACCTGCCTAGAATCCCCCAGTGAGGGGTTGGGGTGTGGCTCAGTGGTAGAGCCCCTGCCTAGAATCCCCAGTGAGGGGCTGGGGAATAATTCAGAGAGACACATAAGCATTGTGGTACCTGTGTGTCTACACATATACATTTTTGGTTTCTTGAAACAGGGTTTCACTATGTAGCCTTAGGTGGTCTGGAACTTGATATGTAGACCAGGCTGGCTTTGAAGTCATAGAGATCTACCTGCCTCTGCCTCCCAAGTGTTAGAATCAAAGGTGTGAGCCACCACACCCAATTTAAAAATTAGTTTTGAATGCACAGTAAAGTGGAAAGAAATCTACAATGAAGACACATCCCCCATAAATTTACAGCTGTCATTCTAGCTATACTTGCTTTGTCTTACTTCTACCCATTGATACATTCACAAGCATCTCCTTTATGTGTGTGCGTGTTGATGCAGGTGTAAGTCTGAGTGTACATGTGTGAGTGCATGTGTATAAGAGGTCAGAGGTCAATCTCAAGTGTCATTTCTCAGTCACTATGCACTTTAATTCTGTCTCATTTTTGTGTGTATACAAGTGTATGGTGTGCAAAGGTGTGGAAATCAGGAGACAACCTGTGGGAGTCAGCTCTCTCCTACTGTGTGTGTCTTCGTTATCAAACTCAGATTGTTGAGGTTGGTGCCAAGCACCAGAGTGCCACCACACCAATCCTCAAATCCTCATCTTGGTGTGTGTGTGTGTGTTAAATGTTTGAAGGGATTTATTTATCTTATTTTATGTGCATAAGTATTTTTGCTTGTATGTATGTGTGCAGACTGTGTGAGTTCCTGGTGCCCATGGAGGTCAGAATGGGTGTTTGAGCCCATAGAACTGGAGTTACGAATGGTCGTGAGCCACCATATGAGTGCTGGGAAGCAAACCTGGGTCCTCTGCAGTAGTAATGGATACCCTTAAACACTGGGCCATCTCTCCAACCCCTTTAGTTGTTGGGTTTTTTTTTAAGATTTAATTTCCGTGCGTGTGTGCGTGCATGTGCGTGCGCTTGCATGTGTGTGTGTCTGTGTGTGTACATGTGCATGAAAGTAACCCAAATTGGCCAGAGAGGGCATCAGATTCCCCAGCGCTACAGTAACAGGATATGAGCCGCCTGAAGGAGGTGCTGGGAACCCAAGTCGAATCCTTTGCAAGAGCGAGCAGCAAGCGCTCTTAACCAGATCTATCAGTCCAGCCCTCACCCTCTTTGCCTCTCACCCAGACCTGGTGCTCCTTGAATGACCTAGGCCGGGTGGCCAGCCTCTCCTGCCTCCACCTCACCAATACTGGCGATTCCGAACACACCCCGATTTTTCGGGGAGTGTTGGGGTAGGAACGCAGATCCTCATGCTTGCGAGTTAAGCAGTTCACCATGGAGCCATTTCCTCAGCCCGCCTCTCATTTCTTGATACATTTCCAAAACCATTACAGAGGTCAGGACATTGGCCCTTAAACAGGTTTGCATCTGTACCATCGGAGGTCAGGGCTCGCTTATAGTCTCTTCTCTATTTGGGGGTGTTAAAACATCCCAAACAATGAAATATAGAGATTTCTGGTTTCCTGTGATGGCGCTTTGACATGTGTTACACTACATCTGTGTAACACAAAGCTCATCAAGAAATGCAGCCTGGGGGCTGGAGAGATGGCTCAGAGGTTAAGAGCACTGGCTGGCCTTCCGGAGGTCCTGAGTTCAATTCCCAGCAACCGCATGGTGGCTCACAACCATCTGTACTGAGATCTGGCGCCCTCCTCTGGCGTGCGGGTATACATCGAGGCAGAATGTTGGATACATAATAAATAAATAGATCTTTAAAAAATAAATAAATAAATAAACTGCATCCCTTTTAAAAAAAAAAAAGAAAGAAATGCAGCCTGGGAGCTAGGCAGTGGTGGCTCATGCCTTTAATGCCAGCACTCGGGAGGCAGAGGTGGGCAGAGCTCTGTGAGTTGGAGGCCACCCTGGTCTACAGCGTGAGTTCCAGGACAGGCTACAAGGTTACACAGAGAAACCCTGTCTCAATAAACCAAAATACTACTACTACTACTACTACTACTACTAATACTAATTCTAATAATAATAATAGAAAAGAAAAAGGAATACAGCTGGGCCAGCATCAGCATGATGGTTCAGCAGGTAAAAGCCCAGTGATGGAAGTTAGATTAGATGCCTGGAAACCACCGTGGAAGGCGAGAACTGACTCTTGATCATTGTCCTCTGATCCCTACACACACCTCATACACACAATAATAATAATACATGGAAAAAAACATTTAGAAAGAAAAAAAAAACAGCAGGGGCATGGTGGCACATGTCTTTAAAACACCCAGAAAGTAAAGGCTGGTAAATCTCTGTGAACCCAAAGCCAGCCTGGTCTACAGTATGAGTTCCTGACCAGCTAGGACCACATAGCCACACAGTGAGACCCCCTGTCTCAAAACCAAACCGAAACACTTACCAAGAAGGTTTTCATCCCTAGTCCTGACCTTTAGGGCTAAAGAGATAGATGGCTCAGGAGTTAAGAACACTGTCTGCTGTAGCAGAGGATCCTAGTTCGAACCTCAACACCCACATGGTGACGTACAACTGCCTATTACTCCAGTCTCAGGGAAATCTGACTCCTCTAGCCCATGGGCACCTGCACACTTACATCCACATCCACACGCATATTAAAAACAAGTCTTTTTAAAGGTTTAGAATTGGAAAAAAAATAAAATGAGCATCGCCTTCCATGATGTGCCTTCCAACTCCTGCCCACTTCTGAAGGCAACAACTAATTGAATTTTTTTTCAAGGTTAGTTCGGCCTATTCTAGAACTCCATATAAATGGAATTATTATATAGAATGTGTCTGTGTGTGGAGAGGTGGGGGTGGGGTGAGATGAGGTTTTTTTTTAAATTTTTGTTTGTTTGTTTGTTTTGTTTTTTGTTTTTTGTTTTTTTTTGAGACAGGGTTTCTCTGTGTAACCATCCTGGAATCTACTTTGTAGATCAGGCTGGCTGCGAACTCACTGAGATCTGCCTGCCTCTGCTTCCTAAGTCCTGGGACTAAAGGCATGTGCCACCACTACCTGGCTGAGACAGGGGTTTTATGTAGCCTAGGCATATATATTTATAATAATAAAATAAATAATATATAATAATATAATAATAAAATCTATATATATTTAGTTTTTGTTATAGTCCAGGCCAGCCTGGAAATCATAGAGATCCTCCTGCCTCTGCATCTCACGTGTTGGGATTAAAGGTGTGCACCACCATGCCCTGCCTGACTTTAAACTCTCCGCATAGCTGAGAATGACTTTGACTTCCCAGGCATTCTGCCTCCTCATGCACCACTCCACTTCCATTTTTTAATATCTTCTCCTTAATTTTTATTACATTTACTGTCATTTGTGTGTAGGACACATTCATGTCACAATGCGTATGTCAAGGCAGGAGAGAACTCACAGGAGTCAAGTCTTTCCTGCTACATGTGGGACCCCAGGATAGAACTCGGGCCATCAGATTTGGCAGCAAGAGCCTTTACCCCCTGACCCATTCAATCCACCCTCTTGCCCTTTTTAAAATTAGACTAGGGCTATAGAGCTGGCTCGGTGGTTAGGAGAACTTCCTGTTCTTGCAGAGGACACAGCTCAGTTCCAAGCACCCACCTGGTGGCTGAAAACAGTCCTTTAGCCTTCTTCTGGCTCTGCAGGCATCAAGCATGCACCAGCACATACATGGTCCACAGATATACATGCAGGTAAAACACACATATACATACAATAAAAAGAAATAAATCTTTAAAATAAAATAAAACATAATAAAATTACTGAGACCTTGTGGTCATTTCATATGGAGAGCATGGTACAGTCAACAGAACTCTGAAGTAGGATCCCCTGCTGTCACCAGCCTGGCTCCAACTTGCCATCATTGATCTCTGGAACATTCCTGAGTCAGTAAGGCTTTCTGATCCTCTGTGCAAAATGAGGAGCATGAACCTTGCGCTCTCAACTCAATTACAGGTTCACTAGGGCCATAAAGATGGCAAAGTGATTCTCACCTTTAATCCCAGGGCCAGAGAGAAAGAGGCAGGTGGATCTCTGTGAGTTCCAGGCTATTCTGGTTTACAGAGAGAGACTCTATCCACCCCACAGAGATGAGGGAAATTGGAGAGATGTCTAAGAGATCAAGGCATGGTTCCTGAAGAAGACCCAGGTTTGGCTCCCAGAACACACGTCAGATGATATCAGGCTAGCCAGGAGATCCAGTGCCCTCTTTTGTACTTTGAGGACACCTATACACACATGTACCCACATGCATAGACTTAAAAATAAAATTAATCTGTATAAAAAAATATGAGGAGAGTAGCTGAGTGGCGGGGGTGCATGCCTTTAATACCAGCATTTGGGAGGCAGAGGCAGGCTGATCTCTCTGAGTTCAAGGCCAGCCTGGTCTACAGAGCTAATTCTAAGACAGCTAGGGTTGTTACACAAAGAAATCCTGTATCTCCCCCCCCAAAAAATGAGGAGTAAGCCAGTTCCAATGATTTGTTTTATGTATGCGTGTATGTGTGTGAGCACATGTATACACATGTGTGTATGTATATGGAGGCCAGAGTTGACACTGGATGTCTTCCTTAACCACTTGCAACCTTATATATTGAGGTAGGATCTGTCACTTAACCCCAGAAGTCTCTGATTTATCTAGCCTAGTTAACCAGCTCGCTCGAGGGATCCCTCACCTCTGCCTCTGTGCACTAGTGTTACAGTAGAGCCACTTTTTAAGTTTTTAACTTTTTATTATAAAAAAATAAAGTTTTAAATTTTATTATACATACCCAATCCAAATTTCCACTCCCTCCCCACCTCCCATTTCCTCCACTTACACTCCCCATCCCCCATCCACTCCTCAGAGAGGGTAAGGCACATTGCTTTGGGGAAGGTCCAAGACCCTCCCTATGATATCTAGGCTGAGCAAGGTATCCATCCAGAGAGAATAGGTTCCCTAAAGCCAGTACAAGCAGTAGGGATAAATCTTGGTGCCACTGCCAGTGGCCCCTCAGTCTGCCCCAGCTATGCAACTGTCAACCACATTCAGAGGGACTAGTTTGGTCCTATGCTTCTTGTTCCTTCCCAATCTGGCTGGGCTGGTGTTGGTGAGCTCCCATTAGCTCAAGTAGACTGTTTCAGTGGGTGTCCCCATCATAGTCTTGACCTCTTTGCTCATATTCTCACTCCTCCCACTTTCAACTGGACTTTGGAGTTCAGTCCAGTGCTTCAATGTGGGTTTCTGCCTCTGTTTCCATGAGTTGCTGGATGAAGGTTCTATGGTGATATTTAAGATATTCATCAATCTGACTATAGGACAAGGCCAGAGTACTACTCAGCAGTAAAAAAGCAATGACATCTTGAATTTTGAATGCAAATAGAACTAGAAAACACCATCCTGAGTGAGATAACCCAGACCCAAAAAGATTAATATGGTATGTACTCACTCATAAGTGGATACTGGCTATAAACAAAGGATATTGAGCCTATAGTTCATGATCCTAGAGAAGCTAAGTAACAGGGTGAACCCTAAGAAAAAAAAGTGGAAATAGAAAAGACCACCTGAAAAAACTGGGAACATAGGAGTGGGGGGGGGGGAAGGGAGGGTAGAAGGAGAAGAGGAGCGGTGAGGAGAACTTGAGAGAATGAGATATTCGAGATGGAGGAAGGACAGAGATGAGAGCAAGGAAAGAGATATCTTTTTTGTTATTATTATTATTTTTTTTTGGTTTTTCGAGACAGGGTTTCTCTGTAGATTTGAAGCCTATCCTGGAACTAGCTCTTGTAGACCAGGCTGGTCTCGAACTCACAGAGATCCGCCTGCCTCTGCCTCCCGAGTGCTGGGATTAAAGGCATGCGCCACCACCGCCCGGCTGGTTATTTTTTTTAATATTTATTTATTATGTATACAACATTCTGTCTGTGTGTATGTCTGCAGGTCAGAAGAGGGCACCAGACCTCATCTCAGATGGTTGTGAGCCACCATGTGGTTGCTGGGAATTGAACTCAGGACCTTTGGAAGAGCAGGCAATGCTCTTAACCTCTGAGCCATCTCTCCAGCCCCGGGAAAGAGATATCTTGATTGAGTGAGCCATTGTGGAGTTAGCAAGAAACCTGGCTCTAGAGAAATCCCCAGGAATCTCCAAGGATGACTCCAGCTAAGACCCTAAGCAATAGAGGAGAGGGTGCCTTAACTGACCGATGCTCATTCTTGCAGGGTAAGGCCTTAACTCTCGGGCCCACCTCTCCAGCCCCTATTATTTGATAATTGTATTATGCTAGCCGTACGATACATGATGTATCTGATATGCTTGTGCATCTGTGCGTACATCTCAGCAGTTCTGCTGAGTACGTGGTATTGAAGTTAATAGCCTCCACTGTGAGAAATAAATTTCTAGTATTTATAAATTACCCAAGATGCAGTATTTTGTTATGGCGGCAGAAATTCCAGTACCCATAGGGTAGCTCACAACCACCCATAACTCCAGTGTCAATGTATTCTGATGACTTCCTCTTCCTCCTCCTCTTCTACAGCAGCCTTTAGAATATGTGTATGAGTGTTTTCCCTTCATGCTACATACCTGTACTACATGTGTTCCTGGAGCCTGTGGAGGTCAGAAGAAGGCACTGGAACTGGAACCATGGATGGTTGTGAGCTACCATGTGGGTGCTGGGAAGCAAACCCAGGTCCTCTGTAAGAGCAACAAGTTGTAGGCAGACTTTCTCTGTGTCTCAGCCACGCCCAAATAACCATATGGAGACTTACTATTAATTATAAACGCTCAGCCTATTGGCTAGGCTTGTTCCCAGCCATCTCTTACAACTTAAATTAACCCATTTATATTAAGCTACATTTTGCCAAGTGGCATTACTTCTTTCATCTTGCACCTCCTGTTTCCTCTTGTATCTGACTGGCAACTCCTCCGACTCCGCCCTTCTTCTTCCCATTGTCCTTAGTCTGGTTCTCCCACCTAACCTTATCATGACCAGCTACAGGCCAGTCAGCTTTATTACACAACATATATAACATATATTTATTCCACAGCAAGAGTTCCAGTCCTGCGTCCACATGCCCTTCCTGACCTCCGTGGTCTCCTGCATGCACAGGGTGCACATACATACATTCACACACACACACACACACACACACACACACATACTAAACACATATATTTATTTATTCTGGGAGATCACTCAGCATAAAGTGTTTCCCAAGCCTGGTAACCTGAGTTCTATTCCCACAGCTCACGTACAAAGGCAGCTGCTATAGCAAAGATCTATAATGTTACAGTCCCGCAGCACAAGGCGAGGTGGACCCAGGAGAATCACCTGGAAGCTCAGTGCTGCAGATACCATGCCTTAACAAGGTGCAAGGCAAGAACGAACTTCAGAGGCCAGGTATGGTGACGCACACCTTTAATGCTAGCACTCAGGAAGAAGAGGCAGGAGCATCTCTGAGTTCGAGGCCAGGCTGGTTTACAGATTGAGTTCCAGAACAGCCAGGGATACAAACCCTGTCTCAAACAACAAACAAGCAAAAAAACTAAGTCCCCCCCCCCCCCACTTTTTTTTTTTTTCATTTTGCAGATAGGGTCTCACTATGTGGCCCTGGCTAGCTTGGAACTCCACATGTAGACCAGGATGATCTCAAATTCACAGGTCTGCCCCTGCCTCTGAAGTGCCCGGACTAAAGGCATGTGCCAACACATGGCACTAATTTTTTTAAAATTATGTGTGTGTGTGTTTGTGTGTTTGAGCACTTGTGCACATGTGCCACAGCGTGCACATAGAAGTCAGAGGACAACTTAAAGAAATTGGTTCTCTTTCTTCAGTATCTGGGCCCTGGGGACCAAATCCAGGTCACCAGACTTGCCAATAAGTGTCTGTTCCTGTGAAAAGCCATCTTACCAACCGTCCTAGATTTTTATAATAAAACATTGGAGGTGGAGAAGATCGTTCCTTACTGTCCCACCCTTAGCATCATTGTCTTGTCTGCGGCCTGTCCTTGGAACCCAGCTGGTTAACAAAGTGTGGGTTTGTTCATTTGAAGGAAGTGGCCATGGACACAGACCTTGTGTGGGTTAAAGACGAAGTTTCCGTGCCCCATGTGGGCTCCCTTCTGCTCTGTTACAGCTCAAGTTTCTGTCTTTCATAACTCTTTTTTTTTTTTTAAATTTCCTCCTCCTGGAAGAGCATATGCTCCAGAAGCTTCCTTAAACGTGTTATGTGGGAGGTAAAACTTGAGAACTTAATTGTCAGAAGGCATTCTTAATTTTACCCAACCACTTGATCAATATATTTGCCATAAGGAATATTCTAGCTGAAACACAATTTTCCTAAAGAATTTTCTTTTTGAGACAAGGTCTCACTATGTAGACCAGGCTGACCTTGAATTTACAGAGATCTGCCTGTCTCTGCCTCCCGAGTGCTGGGATTGTAAGAGTGAAACCACCGCATCCAGACCAAGAATTCTTCTTAAAAAATGTATTCGTGAAAAATATTATTTTACACCAAGCAGTGGTAGCATATGCTTTTAATCCCAGCACTCAGGAGGCAGAGACAGGCAGATCTCTGTGAGTTTGAGCCAACCTGGTCTACAGAGCGAGTTCTAGGACAGCCAAGGCAACACAGAGAAAGCCTGTCTCAAAACTAAAAGAAAACAAGACAAACATAAAATAATGTTTTACATTTTATTTTGTAAGTCTATAGGTATGGTCATGTGCCAGTGTGTGTGTGTGTGTGTGTGTGTGTGTGTGTGTGTGTCCGCGCATGCATGTACACAAAGATCAGAGAACGACTGTGGAGTTAGTTCTCTCCTACTTTTACTTGGGTTCCAGGGATGGAACTCGGGCAACCAAACTTGCATCGTTAGTTGGCAAGCACCCTTGCCTACTGAGCCATCTTGCTGGCCTTCCTGAGGAATCCTGAAGGCATTTTCCCTCCACGTGTAACTGCTGAGAAACCCAAAGTCATCCTAACTTCCTGTTCCCTAAGACTTTGTTGTCTCTTGGGAAGCCAGAAGGATCTTATCTCTCCACATTGTTCTGAAGTTTTACAAGTATTTGCTGTGCAGCAGATCAACTTTCTTTCCCTGTGGGCACTTTCCATCTGTAAATGGCTTATCTTCCAGGTCTGGGAAATTCCCCCTGAATAGTTCAGTAGCTGCTTTCCTTATTTGTTTTTCCTTTGTTCTTGACTTTCTAGTGTTAGGGTATTAGGATGGTGGGACTCCCTAGTCTGGTTTTCTTTTGAAAGAAAGGAAGGAAGGAAAAAAGAGAAAAAAATTTATTTTAAATTATGTGTGTGTGTTCACATGTACACACTCGTGAATGCAGGTGTCTGAGGAGGCCAAAGGTGTTGGATCACCCTGTCAGTCACATGAGGATGGGTGCCGGGAACCAGTCTTCCTCAAGGGCAATTTGTGCTCTTCGGCTAGTGAGTAGAGCACTTACCACGTACCTATGCGTGAAGAACAGAATGTGCGAGGACCAGAACCTGTGTGTGTAGGGGGAGTGGGAGGAGCATGGCGACTCACCTAAGATTCCAGCGCACACAGGTGGTAAAGGTAGGAGCTCCAGGGCAAGTTGATTGGCTAGACTAAGCGGAATGGGAGAGTTTGGGGTTCAGTGAGAGACCCTGCTCCAACATATAGGGTGGAGAGCCATTGACAAATACACTTGATGTCAACCTTGGTCCTCTACACACATGTGCACACACGAGTATGACCACTTCTACACGATCACACGCACACACATGCATTACACATACCCCAAAAATATCTTTAATGCTTCTGTCTTCTAATAGGGCCATCTTATTAGTGAATGAATTATATTCCTATCCTGTTATATCAGCAACCTTAAAAAATTCTCCCTGCCCTTTACCCTCATGCTTATTATTTTATTTTAATGATGTGGTACAAGGATCTTTTTTTCTTCCTTAGAGTTTTATGTTTATTTTGCCCTCCCCCGAAACCTTGAGACAGAGTCAGGTTGCTCAGGTTGGCCTTGGACCCTGCATAGCCTGAGGATGGATGGACCTCGGATCCTTCTGCTACCACCTGTCCAGGTGTGCACCCCATCTGTTTCACTCTGGGGTGAGGATCAAACCTAGGGTTTCAGTCATGCTAGCGAAGCACTCTACCAACTGATCGACAAAGCCGGCCTGTCTTGAACTCCGCACGTAGTGGGACGTCGATCACCACTTCAGGATTCTACCGCTTCCACCTCTCAAGTGCTGGGATGACAGGTGTGCCGCCTGAGCAGGTCTGAGATGTGCTAGGGATGGAACCCCAGGCTGGACATGCTGGCAGGCGTTCTAACCTGGCTACATCTCCAGGAAAAAAGAAAAATTGAGACAGGATCTCACTGTGGCTCAAGCTATATAGAATTTTGTAGAAGGGCCTCATGCCATAGCATATTGTAGTTATCCCATAACAAGGGGGCTCAAGAATCTCTCCATGGCGTTGGCAGGAGAGCAGGCTGGAGAACGGGGCCCTTCCAGATAGCCGAACTGGTAACCCCAGGACCCACACAGTCCTTCCTAAACTCGGTCACGCCCGGGATGCGGGAGCGTGCCAAGATGGCGGACGCCCCGCCCCGCGGCCCTTCGAGGCGCGTTCGCCGGCTGGAGCCGAGTACTTCCGAGCGTTCCCGAAAGCCCGTGGAACCCAGGAACGGCGCGGGCGGGAGCGGCCCCGCCCGGAGCCTGGGAGCTGCGTCGACGGCACCGAGGGGGAGGGGAGGCCGGATGTGAGTGGAGCGGCCATTTCCTGTTTCTCTGCAGTTTTCCTCAGCTTTGGGTGGTGGCTGCTGCTGTGCTTCGCCTTCCAAGTCCACTGAGGGCCAGGCGGCGTGGACAGCGGTCCCGGCACTCGGCGCCCCGCCGCCCGCAGCCTTGCACACGCCCGCCCCGCGCTTCCCGAGCCCGCCGCTTCCCGCCTCAGTGACCGGCCGCCGCCGCTGCGGCCCACGGAGCGGCCCAGATGCAGGCCATCAAGTGTGTGGTGGTGGGAGACGGGTGAGTGCACGACCGTGTCGGGGGCGACGGAGGGGGTGTCGTCCGCGGCGCCGTGGGAGGCGGGCGGCACTCGGGTTTCCGCAGGCCCGAAAAGCCTCGGGCTGGCGTAGAGCGCGCGCCCGGCTTTCTGGGGGGCGCGGGCCTCCCACCCTCCCAGGCCTGGTTCCGGCTTCTGGTTGGGGGAGGGCCTGGGCGAGCCGGCCGGAGGGAAAAGTGAACTCCACCCTCCTGCTTTCTTTCCCCCGGACACCGCCCGTCGCCCTGCTCTCGTTGGCACGTAGACGAGGCTGGTTTGAAAATTTTTGCTTTTTTGGTTTTTCTGTATTGTTTTTGAGAAAAGGAAGTCCAGTTTCTTCATTAACTCAGGATTCCCCCACCACCCCATCCCCGAGAACTGGGCTAGGTAACGGCCTCCGAGTCGAACCTATTGGATGCAGGTTTGCACCGGCCACTTGGGCGACCTGGAAGTTAGGAACGGACTCGGCTGCTTCGACTTTGCAGTGTGTTTATAAAAATGCTCATTTTCACACTTTGCGCCGGCAAAGTTACTGGAATGCTAGTTGAAGGAGTTGAGTGTGATGAAGACTGTCCATTGAACGTAGTGTGGTCATTAAAAAAAAAAATGAGCCTTCTCTGAAGGCATTAGATAGGGACGTTGCAGAGCCAGCTCCCTGTGACTCGAGACAATTCTTTTCATGACTGTTCGTGATGGTTTCAGGCCCTTGAGGGAGACAAGACTGGTCTTATGCAGGCGCGCCCCCCCTTCAGTAGAAACAAGAATCTCAGTGTAATCGGAGCAAAATCGCGCGTCTCAGCGTTGCTTGTGTAGGTTCGTGTTAACGAGGAAGCTTGCAGATTTACTCCTGGTTTCCCCAAACGCAAAATGCAACTGGTACATTTTCAAGTTCAGTAGAACGCGCTGCAAACTTACTGTCTTCCACGCTTGCAGCGAACCCGGATTTTCCTGAATCGCAGCCCCTGAATTCCTGATCGATTGATTGTTCAGCCTATTTGCATAACTCTACGTTAGACGTCTGGGATTGCCCCTGTAACTAACGTAGCCAAACTGTCAGATCCCCTCTTTTGGGGGGGAATTTGTCTCAAAAACAGGACACGGCTCAGTGTATAGAACTACATATTGGGAGTCTCATTGGCTAGAAATGTGTACGCTGCTTTCCCTTTCGCCTCCTAAAAGGAAGCTTTGTCATCTGGGACAGTTGTTTGATAATGAAAGCAGTTGAGGTTCTGTTTTGGAGCCAGGGTCTTTCTGTGTCTTGGTCTTCAATGGTTATTCGCCTGTGACAGCCTTGGTAGTGTTGGGTTTTCAGGTATGAGCCATCAGGCCTGCTGTAAGTGAAAGCGTTTGTTTGTATTTTGGATGCACTTTTCCTGGGGAACGTTTGAAGAGTTATCTGAACTTCCTTTAAAAGTTAGAAATGCTTTTGCGGATTGGGAAGCCGTACCACATTCCTAGGTTTTTTGTAAGTTAAATTGCTCTGTCACCGCCCTCGTCGTCCCAAAGCTTAAGCACCGACGAGGAAGAAGGGAGATTGTAAGAACCAGAGGTCAGGGACACTAGACGGAAGCAGTATCTTCTGGACTATGCTTCTGAACTCCTTAGCAGCTAGCTGTACAGAATCCTAGCCCAGGGCGGGGAGGGCCGAGGCTGGGTAGGAATGGACCCTTGATGGCTTCTTGGGGTGGGAGAATCAGTTTTCTTTATGGGTGTGGCCTTGGTAGATCCACCTAGCTCCGGTGGATGGTCCCACACTCAAGAGTATATGGGCAGTACAAATTGCACTAGGTGGGTTTTTAAGGGGGGAGGGTTGCAAAACTAGGAGGAGGAGTGGGGATGAATATGATCAAAATCCACTGGAAGACATTCTCAAAAAAATTACTTTTTAAAAAAGAGACAAATTGCTGCTGATCCAGTACCATACCACAGAGTTTGAAAATTTTTAAGATTGACTGAAATACACATGCAACAGGTATGCTAATATTTTTATTGATACTTAAAGATCATATTGTATGTCTGCCTCTCCCCCTGTGCTGGAGTTGGAATTCAGAGCCTTATAAGTGCTGAACAGCTGAGATACATCTTAGCCTGTTACCGACTATAAAACAAAAAAGTCAAATACTCAGAATGCCTACTGTGGGGTCTGGAGCCTTCCTTTGGGTTCCATTACTTTCTTTTTCTTATTTTTAATTTTTTATGTATATGGATGTTTTGTCTGCATGTATGTCTGTGCCATATATTTGTGCAAGCAGAGGAGCCCCTGAAACTGGAGTTTTCTGGCTGTTGTGAACCACTATGGGGTGCTAGCAATCGAACCCAGATAGATCCTCTTGAAGAGCAGCCAGTGCACTTAACTGCTAAGCCATGTCTCCAGCCCCCCACTGCTGTTTCAATTTCTGGAGTAACCCTCAGCCTGTCATTCTTTTCCTCAAGAGAGACGCCTCTAGGGAAAGTTAAACAAGACTAAACAAGATGCTGAATATTAAGAGGCTCTTAAGTGCCTGGAAGTGCTGGTTACCATTGTGTGTGTGTGTGTGTGTGTGCTGGTTACCATTGTGTGTGTGTGTGTGTGTGTGTGTGTTTTCCAGTGCCTTGTCTCTTGGTGTTAGAGAAGTGCTCACCATTGAGCCATTCCCACTAGCCCCTCTTCTTACTATCATTGTTGGGGTTTTTGTGTTTGTTTGTTTTTACTATGAGGAGATGTGAAGAATGTTAGAAATGCAGTTTCTGGCCTTGAATTTTTCAGTCTTTTTAAAAAAAACAAAACTTTTTTTTAAATATTTGTTTGTATGTGTGTGGAAGGCATACATTGCCATGACAAGCTGTGAAGGTCAGAGGTGGCCTGGAGGAATTGGCTCTCTCCTTCCATCACGTGGGTCCCAGGGATTGAACTCAGGAAGTCAGGCTTACCTTTACCTGCTGAGACATCTTTCTATCCCCAGTATACATTTTTTTTTTTTTTAATGGAGTCTCGGTATGTATCTGTGGCTGGTCTGGAACTCCCAGAGATCTGAATGCTGTGTTAAAGACGTGTATCGCCACATCTAAGTGTACTTTAAACATGCTGAATGTGTAAGAGTGTTCTGACTGCGTGTATGTCTATACCACACTTGTGTCTGGTGTCCAAGGAGGCCAGAAAGAGGGCATTAGATGCCCTGGAACTGGAGTGACAGATGGTTGTAAGTCACAGTGTGGATGCTGGGAATTGAACCTGGGTTCTCTGCAAGAGCAGCCAGTGCTCCTAACCATTGAGCATCTCTCCAGACCTTCTTGGTGTGCTTTTTCGTACTATATTTGACATAGATATTGTTGGGGCAAAGTGACAGAAGTATACATTTACCAAAAGACTGATGAAATTTACACTTTCAATGTACAGCAACATTGATTTAGAACATTGGTTCTCAACCTGTGACCCCCCCCCCATTACAGTTCATAACAGAAGCAAAATTACAGTTGTGAAGTAACAACGAAATAACGTTATGGTTGCTATAACATGAGGAACTGGATTAAAGGTTGCAGCATGAGATCCACTGGTCTAGAAGTATAGATACATAGCTTTGCATGCCAATAATATTTTTTTCCTTTTCATCAAATAAGCTGTGCCTAAGGTATAGTTGGAGTGCCTTTTACTCTGAAAAAAATTTAAAGCAATTAAGCCTAATGTCATATATAGTATACCAAATTTTACAGGGCCAAAAGCCTCTTGTTGTTCCTTCTAATATAAGGAGTGATGACAAACTAAGGTCGTACAAATTGGGAACTTTCTTATTTAAAAGTTCTTTTGAGGAATTGCAGTTAAAAATTCTGATGACCATGTTAGATTAGTTGGCCTGTATTCTTCTGGTGGGTTAGTCTCTGTTCAGTAGTTAATTGGTAGTGGATATAAAATAGGAGAGATTTAACCTTATATCAGATGGTCTTTCTGTAAGCGGAGCATGTGATTTTTCTTGGTAGTGTACGGCATACGCTGAACCACACTGAGCTAGCGCTCTTACTCTTGGACACACACACACACTTTTTTCTTTGTGCTGGTGCTATGGACTAAACTTGGGACCTCACATTTGGTAAATAAGTGTTGTATTACTTCATTAAATCCCCACCCAGCCCTGACCTAGCTTTGTTCTGCTGGGATTGCAGAGATGTGCCATCACAACTACCTCAGTGGTTTTAACAGGACCGCTTTAGTTTAGGACAACCAGGAAGCTGACAAGCCAAATCTTAAGTTTCCTTCTTGTCTGCGTATGGACCTGGGTCCAGTACAGTGTCTAACTTCGACATTGCTGTCTAGGAATTTTGTTAGTTCAGCCTCCTATGATGTCATCCCTACAGGAATGGACACATTTTACTCTGCTTCCATTGATCAGTGATAGTATGGCCCATGGATTTGCTTAAGCTCCTCATGAGTTTTTGTTTTCTTGTGATGTGGATGTCTGTTTATTTTGGCCTGTTATGAAGGCACTTGAATTTTGCACTGGCTTCCAAATTTGTATTTTTTTTATTTATTTTTAATTTTTTTGTTTTTTCGAGACAGGGTTTCTCTCTGTAGCTTTAGAGCTTGTCCTGGAACTTGTTCTGTAGACCAGGCTGGCCTCGAACTCACTTCTGCCTTCTGAGTGCTGGAATTAAAGGCATGTGCCACCAGCACCGACTCAAAATTTAAAATTTTGTTTTTATTATTTTATATGCTTGGCTGTTTTTTTTTTTTTTTTTTTTTTTTTTTGATTTTTCGAGACAGGGTTTCTCTGTGGTTTTGGAGCCTGTCCTGGAACTAGCTCTTGTAGACCAGGCTGGTCTCGAACTCACAGAGATCCGCCTGCCTCTGCCTCCCGAGTGCTAGGATTAATATGCTTGGCTGTTTTGCCTGCATGTATTTTTGTGCACCAAGTCCCTAGTGCCCTTGGAAGTCAGAAGAATGCTTTGGATCTCTTGGAACTGGAGTTACAGACTGTTGGAAGCCACTGTGTGAGTGCTGTCAGTTGAACCTGAGTCCTGGAGAACCAACCACCCGTGCTCTTAATCTCTGAAGCATCTTTCCAGCCCCCCTTTCTTTTCCATAAAATAACTAAGTAAACTTTGTACCTTCACTGGACTCTCATTTGTTACTCCAGTGATTTGATGATTCTAGAAGTGAGAGGGGTGGTCTAGAATCAGCCTTCTTGAAGCCTCGTTTCTGTTCTGTATCTTCAGCCTTCAGTATTTGAGAAACTTTGTACAGTGTCTTAGTTTGAAGTCTTTAATGGTGTTAATGACTAACTTTATACCCATTGGTTATGAAGTTCCTGACTCGTAAGTGTGAGAGTTCTGAATTGGGGTTTGTCTTTTCCTGATATTGATTTTCCTGATCATGATTCATCTGTTTTTCTGAACATAGCCTTGTCGTGGAAGAAATATTGTTACAGAATCTCTGTACCTTAGAGATATTTCTTAGAGAAGTTTCAGACCTAGTTCAAGGTCTTTCAGTTACTGGAGGAATACGAGAGAGGAGGACATACATGTATTTGTGAGTGAGCACACAGACATGGGTCTACGTGGAGGGAGAGGTAGGCATCTTTCTCAATCATCCTTCACTCCATTTCTTACTTTAAAATTTTTATGTGTATTTTTATGAGTGGATGCCCACAGAGGTCAGGGTTGGGCATTGTCAACTCCAGAAGCAGAGTTACAGGCAGTTGTGAGCAGCTGATGTGGGAGCTGGGAACTAAGCGAGTCCTGGAAGAGCAACAAGCTCTTAACCCCTGAGCTGGGTCTCCAGCTCCCACATGAGTTTTTGAAACAGGATCTCATACAGCCCAGGGTAGCTTCCAAACTCCCTCTGTACCCAAGACTAGATTTGAACTCTGCATCCCCTTCCCCCTTTAAGAACTAGACAGGTATGCATCACCAGACCCCACCCTTAAGATTGACTTTGTCAGATCTCTGCTTTTAGACAGTATTACTGATCTGCATTTGGTTTCCAGTTACTGGATGAGTCTGGTTTCCCAGTCTTAGGAATAATTTGTCTCACAAGGCCATGCAGAAAGTTCTTTATTCTTTTTTGTTTTTTTCAGACAAAGTTTCTCTGTAGCTTTGGAGCCCATCTTGGAACTAGCTCTTATAGACCAGGCTGGCCTCAAACTCATAGAGATCCACCTGCCTCTGCCTCCCGAGTGCTGGGATTAAAGGCGTGTGCCACCACCGCCTGGTTATGTTCTTTACTCTTTTTAGATCTACACCCATCCTTCGGTGCTGGGAATGGAATTTGGGGGATTGTGTGCACTAGGCAAGCCTTCTCCTAATGTGCTACAGCAGTGATGGAGACCTCTTCCAGGACAGGGTTTTGCTGCTTAGTCCATGTAGGACTTGAACTTGAAGCAGTCCTTCTCTTTAAGACTCCCAAGTGCTGTGATTACACAGCCAGTTTTTTACATGCCTTTAAAGGTTTTGTGTGTATATAAGCATGTCTGAGTGTATGCGTGCATGCACGCAGACGCCTGCAGAAGAGTTACAGGCATTGTGAGCCCTCTGATGTGGATGTTGGGACTCACTGAGCCATCTTACTAGCCTCTACATGTTTTCAATGTAAGGAAGTTGTCAGTGCGTTCAGGTTATTGATATGTGTATTTTAAGGTTTGATCTGTAAATTTCAGAAAATAATATTAAAGCCGGTCAAAGCAGAAGGCTTGAAGCACAGAATTCTCTTAACAGGAAAATGAAGACATCAGTAGGAACGGAAATCACTAGTGGGCTTCATTCTTAGTCCTTTCTGCAGGATGGGGCAGGAAGTAAAGATAGGTTAAAGAAATAGTAATGTCATGTGCTAGGGGAAGAACTAATATAGAACAGACAGGAGTTTCTTCCAGTAGACCAAGGCTAGTTTTCTAAAGATTAAAAGGAGGTTGAAACTAAGTACTTAAATATACAAATTCAGAAAATTCCAAAGCAGATAGAAACTTCCAGAAATTCTGCAGCACTGTCAGTCATGGCTGTGACCAAATACGGCTTCCATTCTCCATGTGAACATGTTCTTGATGTTACTTCCTGTAGTTCAGTTGTTGACTTTGGCCTCTAGAGTTGATTTATGCCGTGTGTTTACAAGGAATGAGTAAATACACTAAAAGAAGGGTAATAACCTTTCTATTTATGCTGATCCATTTTAAAGTTAAGAATTTAGTAAAAGTACAGAGACAGGTTCTCACGCTGCCCAGGCTGGCCTCACACATGCTATATATATGACCTTGAGCTTCTGATCCTCCTTGTTTCTATCTCCTGGGTGCTAGGATTACAGACAGGTGCCACCCTGCTTAGTTTTATTTAGTGTTGGGGAACAAATCCAGGACTTGGTGTATGCTAGGCCAGCTGAGCTGCATCACAACTGTATAGTCATGTTTTTATAGAACATAAATTGTAGTTAATTATGTTAATTACATTCCCAGCAATGTGTGGTGGCTCACAACTGTCACCCCAGCATGGAGGAGGCAGAGGTAAATGGGTCAAAGGATCATGACGGGCACTCATTCAAAACCAGCCCAATCTACATAGTAAGTTCAAGGTCATTAGGGTTGTGTATTGAGACCACTTCAGTAGGTGAAGGTACATGCCCATAAGCCTGACAGCCTGAGTTCCATCCCTGGGGTACACATGATAGGAGGGGAGAACCTGTTTATTCCCTTAAAGCAGTGATTCTCAACCTTCCTAATGCTGCAACCCTTTAATACAGTTCTATATGTGGTGACCCCCCAACCATACAACTATTTTCCTTGCTACTTCATTTCTGCCACTGTTATGAGTTGTAATGTAAATATCTGTTTTCTGATGGTCTTTGCAATCCCTGTGAAAGACTCATTGGACCCCCAGGTTGAGAACTGCTACCTTGAACTTTTTATATCACGCATACTATGACGTGTGTGCACAGGTACATTATTACAAATAGCAACAACACAATTCTCAATTCCAGATTGTCTCAGTCTCTTTCCAGTTGGGCCTTTCAAGGATGATGCCTCTACTTTAGCTGGGGTGCAAAGCTGGTGAAAGGCTGGGGAGCATTATGGTGGTGTGAGGGAGATGAAGTGCTGGGGATTGAGAACAGGATGCCTGTGTAGTAGGCGAGTATTCTGCCACTGAGCTACAGCCCCCGCTAAGGTGTCTTTTTAAATTATTACTTATATTACTTGTACTAAGTGCCTTCATTGACATTTCCATATATGTGTGGAATGTACTTTGATCATCCTCTACCCTCTTCCACCATCCTGTGTTTTTGTTGGTTTGTTTGAAGTAGGTTCTCACTAAGTAGCCCTAGCTAGAATGGAACTCACCATGTATCCCAGACTGACCTGGTACTCCTGGAGATCCTCTTTTTTTCAGCCCCCAAGTGCTAAGATTACAGGCTTGAGCCCCCACTCGTGGCTATCCATGAGTCTTGTTTCCTGCAGAATCTCCGCACCCAGTACCTTCCTTTGCTGGTGTAAATTGGTATTGGATTGTTGCTCACTGGAGTTGAATGCATCTACTTACAAGCAAGAACAGAGGCAGCAAAGGAAGTTCAAATGTGCCAGAAACTATACAAGTAAATGATAGAGCTAGTTCTGAATCTCCAGGCTAGGCCTCTCCAGATCTTAGGCTGTCTTGCTCATACAGGTTTGTTCTGACATTCTAAGCCTTTCACAAGATAAATGTCTAATGAGTCATTTCTGTTTAGAAAGCCGTTAGGGATTGGAAGTTAACCTGCTGGTGATGTAGTGTTGACAGTGAGATCTGTAGGGTGGGAAGCTCCAACTTCATGAAGCTCTTTATAATGTTACAAGTCAAGCAAGTATTGGCAAGACTGAGTGGTTGAGCTTCTGCCCTTATGGAACCCTTAGCCTCAATGTGGAAGGGAAGTACAAAACTTCCCTTCTGGATAGGAACCCCAGTCTGCAGTGCCTGTGCTGAGCAACAGAACCTTACAGATTAACACCAGTATATCACCTTGACCTTAGTAAGCCATCAGAAGGCAGCAGCGAGCTGAACTCTACTGTTTGGACGGAGCCTTTAGGATGTCCCTGTAGTCAACTAGGGACTGTGGTGAAACTTGGAAATTTTATATTTTTTTGCAAATGGTGCAGCAGTTTTCATTTTTAGTTATAGTCTCAAAACAATATTTCACTGGTTGAGAACTTTTTAAGCAGTACCCTACCTTCTGCCTGAGTGACACCACTGGTGATAGCTGTAGCTGTCTGTCCCTATGGTTACATGTTTCTGCACTTTTCTCCTTTGCCTTCTCTTTGCAACTGTTTGAGAAGTTTACTCCAGCCCTGTGTCCTTCATTAGTATGTTTAGTGTATTTGACTTAGCTTCTTTCACAGCTTGTGAGGATTGGGGGTGGGGAGGCGATGTGCCTGTATATGAGTGAGTGAGAGCCCTGTGGCTGTTTTAGCTGGTTGTGCTCTGTTATGGACAGGCAGGCAGTAGCATTAGTCAGTACTTGAGAAATAGCAGTGCAGTTTGCAGAGGCGGTCATTGTTCACATATTGGTGTCAGCTTGGAGTGGAAGATGTTAAGCGCTTCGCTGGGCCTTGTACTTACTGCATACCCTTGACTGCTGGTCCAGAGGCCACACACGCAGAAAGGGAGGTCGTTCAATCTGCCTTTCTGAGAAATACAAAGGTTTTGTTTTTAAGGTAAAAATGTGTGCAGAGTGTTAAGTATTAGAAAAGCTCATTTGTTTACACTTTTGGATGTGGTATAGCTGTTTCCCATCATTTTCTAGAGTATTCTAGCAGAATAGTGGAAGCCACGATTGTGTTCATGTTGACTAAACAGCCGTTTTCTCCCTTCAGAGCTGTTGGTAAAACCTGCCTGCTGATCAGTTACACGACCAATGCCTTTCCTGGAGAGTACATCCCCACCGTGTGAGTATCCTCTTTGGGTTGAGAATCGTTTTACCTGCGATGCGTTTTCTGTTCCATAAAGCCTTTGTCAATCCATATATGAATTAATAGTGTTTATTTTCCTCCCAAACGTTTACTGGGCTCTAATTGTTAGGTATTTAGAGCTTCAAAAAAAAAAAAAAAAAAGAATCAATTTAATGTATGATTTTCTTACATGAGGCCTATGTGAGGGACTGTACTGTTCCTTACTGATTTTTAGACATTTAGAAAACAAAAGAAAATTACACTATGAAGTGTATAGACTGGAATGTAAAGAAAATCAGAGCCTGACCACCGCAGTTGAGTTTCTGATAGCTTGGCACTGTGGGGCCTGGAGCAGAGTATTGCATTGGTTTAATTGGCCTTGCTGGCCAGTCATCAGTTGTTCCATGTCTCTTACAGGGCTGTAGAGGTGAAACTAGGGGGTGGGGCAGATTTGGATTCTGGGTTGATTCTGTATGGGTAACTCAATTGAGTGGGAAGACAAAGTACATTTCTTGTAATGGCTCACTGGGCAGCCTCATGATGGTGCAGAGCTCCACCCTCAGGTCTGCGTCCAGTGCATCCTTGAAGGCTCAGACCCCAAGGGGACCACTAGGGTTTTACTGTGTAGTCTTGGGTGGCTTTGAACTCTTGATTATTTTGCCTCCCCTCTGTAAACCACCACAGCTGCTTGTCTTTATAAAGCTCTTCTGGTTAGTGCAGTCTTTAAATCACGTGAACTTAAACTTTGCTTTTATAATAAAAGTCCCTATTTATAAGTACTACAAGTAGTAAAAATAAACCCTGTTAGCCATAAAACTGAGTATTAAGATATTTGTCTTGGGGCTGGAGAAATGACGCAGTGACTAAGAGCATTCACTAGCTGCTCTTTCAGAGAACCTGGGTTTGTCCCCAGCACCCACAGGCAGCCCCAGTTTCAGGGAATATGCTGCCCTCTTCTTGAATTCCATGGGCACCAGAGACACATGTGCTATGCATGCATGTATGCCAGCATTACAAATAAAGACCCTGTCTTGTTTTAAATTGCAGTGGTAAAGTTGTTTTTGTGGCGTTTTTTATTGTTGTTTTGTTTTTGTTGTTGTTTTGAGATGGGGTATTGTGTAACTCAGATTGGCCTTAAACTCTTCACCTGATCCTGCTCTGAGCCTTTGAGTTTTTGGTTTTGTTTTGTTTTTGAGCAGTCAGTGATACCAGTAGCATTTTTTTTTTTTTTTTGAGACAAGGTCTTTTTTTACTCTATAGCCTAGATTGACCTTGAAGTGATCTATTGCCTCTTCCCTTAATGAGGGGATAACAGCTCTTTTCAAAAATGACTTTTCCTCTCTCTGGCTTTTCTTGGGTGCCTCTTACTGTAGCAGTTTCAGGCTAATTTGCACACTTATGTGGTCAGGTGTACTCACTCTGAAAACATGGGTGTCTTCTAAAATCCCTGCTCTATTTGGTTGTACCACTGCACTTTGGCCTCAGGCATAGGTGACTTTGCTGTGTACACTTAAGCTGAGGACACTAGTTGAAACAAAATACGCTCATGAAAATTTGACAAGTGGGATTTTTTTGAATGTTTTCTTTATTATTTATTATGTGTACAGTGTTCTGTCTGCATGTACACCTGCAGGCCAGAAGAGGGCATCAGATCTCATTACAGATGGTTGTGAGCCACCATGTGGTTGCTGTGAATTGAACTCAGGACCTTTGGAAGAACAGTCAGTGCTCTTAACCTCTGAGCCATCTCTCCAGCCCCACAAGTGGGATTTTAAGAGGGACTCTTTCCATGTTTTATTTCTCCTGAGAGAAAACCTTTATTAAAGGCAGAGTTGATTTGAGTTTACATTTGTTTCTTTGTGAGTCAGTAGCCTGTCCTTTCCTTCTCATCTCTCTGCCTGTGTGTGTAGTTGGTTCTCTGCGTCCTGTTCTCAGCCCGCCCTCTCTCCAGGCAGCTTCACATGCCTCAGGGATGATTTCTGGACTAGCCGCCTCCGGGCCCATCCTCTTCCTATACTGTAGCACACCTCCTCTGGGGAGCTGTGGGGGGACTAACCTTTCCTTGTCCTCTTCTACAGCTTTGACAACTATTCTGCCAATGTTATGGTAGATGGAAAGCCAGTGAATCTGGGCTTATGGGACACAGCTGGACAAGAAGATTATGACAGATTGCGTCCCCTCTCCTATCCGCAAACAGTAAGGCTCATGCTTGATTTTTACCATGTTTTAGAGTGTATGGTTCTTCAGTGTCCACCAGTGAGCAGTGCTCACAGATCTGCTGTGTTGCTGTGACTGGGGTCTGTGATCATTTAAGGGAAGATAAATTATTCCAGTAGTAAATACATACCTCCTTTCATGCAAACCAGAATTTGGGTTTTTAAATATTATCAGTTATTCAGCCTTTTTTATTTTGTATTCTTTTATTTAGTCTCCAGACAACCACACAGAACAGGTACTGTCACAAAGCCAATCTTTTGTTTGTTTGTTTGTTTTTTCAAGACGGGGTTTCTCTGTAGCTTTGGAGCCTTTCCTGGAACTTTGTAGACCAGGCTGGCCTCTAACTCACAGAGATTTGCCTGCCTCTGCCTCCCGAGTGCTAGGATTAAAGGCGTGCGCTACAATCACTTGGCTGCACAGCTATTCTTTTTTAAAAAATATTTATTTATTTATTATGTATACAATATTCTGTCTCTGTGTATGACTGCAGGCCAGAAGAGGGCACCAGACCTCATTACGGATGGTTGTGAGCCACCATGTGGTTGCTGGGAATCGAACTCAGGACCTTTGGAAGAGCAGGCAATGCTCTTAACCTCTGAGCCATCTCTCCAGCCCTGCACAGCTATTCTTAACACAGTTACTTTGAAAGATGGACTGTTTGGGGATGTAAAATCAAATTAAGCCGATAGGTTGGGCATGGTGGCTCATACCTGTCATCTAGCACTTGGGAAGTTGAGGCAACATTGCTACAAGTTTGAGGCCAACTTGGCTTATAGTTTGAGACTTTGTCTCAAAAAAACAAGGAGTTAATATTAAGGATTCTTGGGGCTGGAGAGATGGCTCAGAGGTTAAGAGCATTGCCTGCTCTTCCAAAGGTCCTGAGTTCAATTCCCAGCAACCACATGGTGGCTCACAACCATCTGTAATGAGGTCTGGTGCCCTCTCCTGGCCTGCAGGCATAGACACAGACAGAATATTGTATACATAATAAATAAATAAATATTAAAAAAAATATTAAGGATTCTTGAGTCGGGATGTTGCTCAGTTGGTGAAATGATTACCTGCCATTCACAGTCTTGAGTTCTGTCCCTGGCACCACATAACTGGACATAGTGACTTATGCCTATAATTGAAAGTGAAGGTAGGTGATCAAGGTCATCTTTGGTTACATCGTGTAAGTTCCAGCCTGGACTGCATGAGACCCTGTCTCAAAAAAAAAAAAAAAGGCTAGGATTTCTTTAAACTGAATTAGTAAACTTACCTAAGGACTTAATGACCCCCCTCCCCGACTTCAGTATTAAGTGTTCAGTGGAGGTGGAGGTTTTGTTAAATAAGCCTTTGTGTTTAGCCAGGAAAAACATTTCTTTAGTTTAGCTTCTGTATGAGGCAACCAAATGATTGATGATTTACCTGAAGCTAATCATAGCAGTGGTTGGCAGAACAGTGGTACTGGATGTTAGGATGTGTTAGGATGCAAAGCAGTTTTCATATGTATGTCATTTGCTTGTCTTAATACAAGGTCTTCATTTTAGACAGTGTGTTTTGGGGCCGGGGTATGGCTCAGGGTGGAGTGTTGGTCTTTGTACATACCAGCACAGGATAAGGAAGCAAAAGTGTGTCTTAGAGCAGTTTTGGTATAAGATGACCAATGTTAAAGGCAGCAGAGTGAAAGCCTTGGATTCTTCCTAGCTGTGCGTTCTCAGGCAATTTCTTACTCTGGCCTTGCCTACTTGCCACTAGCTTGAGTTAATACATCTCAGACCAGGTGTGTTGGTTCAAGCCTATAATCTCAGGATTTTGCAGAGAAGGCAGGTGGATATCTGAGTTCAAGGCTAGGCTATATTGTAAGACCGTGTTTCAGAAATAACAACAAAATAATACTCGTGTACACACCAGTTCTGGCAGCGTCCACACCCTGTATGCCCACTTGTGCTTCCTTCCACCTTAGATGGGCCAAGGATCCTTGTTCCAGGTTTTCCTTGGATGAACATTCCTTGTGTGCCCTTTAGTGCCCTTAGTGCCCCTCATTGTTTACTGGGAGATCTGGTTTAGGATCAGAGAGACAGTTTAGAGGAAGACAGACTTTGAGCCCTGACTGACGGGGCAGCTATAACCGATTTAGCCCTTACTTTTTGTCTCGAATTAGTTCCAGTGTACACCTTTGTGTTTTGTTTTTTTTTTTTTTTTTTGTTTTTGTTTTTTGTTTTTTCGAGACAGGGTTTCTCTGCAGCTTTTTTTTTTTAGAGCCTGTCCTGGAACTAGCTCTTGTAGACCAGGCTGGCCTCGAACTCACAGAGATCCGCCTGCCTCTGCCTCCCGAGTGCTGGGATTAAAGGCGTGCGCCACCACCGCCCGGCCTTTGTGTTTGTATGAATTTTTGTTTAGTTGGTGGTGGTGTTACATGTTAGAAGAAACCTTTTCTCTACCTTTCATTTCTTAGTGGAGGAGTCACCAGATACTGTGTTTTCGTTGTTGTTTTTGTTGTTGTTTTTCTGAGACAATTTTTCTCTGTGAAACAGCTCTGGCTGTCCTGGAACTCACTCTGTAGACCAGGCTGGCCTTGAACTCACAGAGACCTGCCTGTCTCTGCCTCCCATGTGCTGGGCTTAAAGACTACCTGGCCAGATACTGTCTTTTTTTGAACTGTAGGTGTCTGTTAATTGACTTGTAGCTGAATAAATAAAGATCAAAAATGTAAGAGGGAGGGTTTGAATGGGTAGCGGTTTTTTTTAGTCAATCTAGTGCTAAAACTTAACTGTGGTTACATATTTAAAATCAGTTCACAGTCCCAAAATGATGGCAGTCTTCAGGATCTTTAAAGTGCTCTACCTCTAGTGGATGCTGAATAATTCTGGATTTTAGGTGGATTTTTTTAAATATTTATTTATTATGCATACAATATTCTGTCTGTGTGTATGTCTGCAGGCCAGAAGAGGGCCCCAGACCTCATTACAGATGGTTGTGAGCCACCATGTGGTTGCTGGGAATTGAACTCAGGACCTTTGGAAGAGCAGGCAATGCTCTTAACCACGGAGCCATCTCTCTAGCCCCTTAGGTGGATTTTAAAACAGTAGTTGGTATATGTCCAGCTCAGTGGATGTGTCTGGAAGGGTGTGGCATCATTTCTGAGAAATGAGGGCCACCCTATTGTGACTCAATGGGTACAGAGTAGGGCGAGGCCTTTCTGTGTCAGGGAGTCATTCTTAGCAAGTCAAAGGTAACTTGGCAGGAGTCAGATTGTGTACTCGCCGATGAATGAGGTGGACTCTTCCCAGACTGAATGAGCCATAGCGGTGTGTGTGAGGCCTGACTCAACATAGGTCTGTAAATTTGCTGTTGTATCTGTGTAGAGCAGGTGGACGGTTCTCTTATATAAGATAGACTGAGTAGCAGGAAAGGAGTAGGACAAGATTTTCACTCAGCCTGCAGCTAGAGACTTGCCTGCTAGGACTCTCTGAGATATGAAGTCTGCCTGCTGTGGGCCACGCTGTCATACAGGAGCAGACCCGGGATTTCCCGGCTGACATCTCACTCTGTGTCTCTGCTGACTGGCTCATGGTCCTGGCTCTCTGAGGTATGAGTCTGTTTTTGTGGCTCATTAAAAAAAAAAAAAAACTGTGCTCAGGTGTTCTTTTCAAGTGGAAGATTCTTATTTGAAGCACACTAAAAAGAGATGTGCCACTTCCTGTGGCCATTGTTATTTTGAGACAGGGTCTCCTTTAGTCTGTAGCCTAGGGTGGCCTGCAACTTACAGTGATATTTTAAAGATTTATTTGTTTTTGTGTGTGTGAATATTTGCCTTCATATGTGCATGTGTACCACGCGCATGCCTGGTATCTGCAGGGGCCAGATCAGATCCGTTGGAGCTAAAGTTAGGGACTTTGTGAACTACCTCATGGGTGCTGGGAATGGAGCCTGAGTCTGGAAGAGCAGCCAGTTCTCGTAATCACAGAGCAAAGCCATCGTCTCTAGCCCCTGGGATAGAGTGGTGAGAGCCCGCATACCTGGCTGCAGCTTTGATTTTCTTTTTTTACTTTGTTTTTCTAGACAAGGTTTCTCTGTGTTGCTCTATAGGCCAGGCTGGCCTCAAACTCAGAGCTCCACGTGCCTCAGCCTTCTGAGTGCTGTGTACCTCCACCGCCTGGTGCGGTTGATTTCCATGCCTTTGTTAAAATGACTGTTAGATGTCTGGTCCTCCAGCCAGAGAGCACTAGAAACCACTTGCAGTTAACCAGCATAGGGGCTGCTGCTCTTTGCCATGAGGGAAACACACTGTATTACACGATTGGGGGTGTGTAGGATTCAGTAAAAGGGGTTTACTCTGGCTGAGTTCTGTGACAGCCTTTTAGGAAGTCCTACCTAGAAGGAGGTGGATGCAGTAGGGCTGAAGCCGCTCCTGGTGAAGAAGCAGTTCCTTGTATTCTGCCCCCCTCCCTCCATCCCTCCCTCCCTCCCTTCCCCCTCCCCCTCTCCCCCCCTCTTCCCTCTCTCTCTCCCCTCCCTCCCTCCCTCCCTCCCTCCTTCTCTCTCTCTCTCTCTCTCTCTCTCTCTCTCTCTCTCTCTCTCTCTCTCTCTCTCTCTCTCTCTCTCTCTCTCTTCCACTAAATGAAGCTGTCATCATCAGGCCAGCTCCCAGGTGTCAAGGTCTAGATTTTTTTTACATCTGCCTTTTCTCTGCTATGTATGTAACCCCTAGTCATTTTCTGTGTGTGAAATTCCTATATTAAAGAGAGGGGGGGAAAAAAGAAAAGAAAAATCCAGGTGTGAACCTGAAATATAGATACAGTGTTTTAGGAGAGAGTAGAATAAAATCCACCATAGTTCTGTGATGGTGAGGATTCAGCCACCTTTTGCTCTGCCCTGTCTGTATCTCAGCTCTGGCTCATACTGGAGATGGTGTGGCAAGTAGAACCACTCTAGCTGTAGTTGGTGTTATGCTCTGTGTGTGTGTGTGTGTGTGTGTGTGTGTGTGAGTGTGAGTGAGAGGGGGGTGGTCAACCTCAGATGTTGTCCCTCAAGAGCCACCTTGCTGTCCTCATGCCTCCCCAACAAACACTTTACTAACTAAACTGTCTCTTTCTGCTCTGGCTGTGTTTTTGTCTGGTGAGGGAGAAGTAGTTGGTGATAGGGGAGTACTAAAGTCATTGGAGACTCACACTCAACTGGGGGCATGTGAGTGTCCTGTGATCTGAGGAGAGCAGTAGAGTCCCCAGGAAAGATGGGCCAGAGACCTGAGAAGGAAAGACAGGTGCTGTCCCAAGGGTGGGGAGGAGCAGGGACACAGGTAGCACAGCTCCTGTGCCTTGGTATCAGGAACGCAAGGTTAGAAGGGATGGATGGTAGGAAAAAGCATCAGAAGCTGACTAATTTAATTTAGACCAAGGGGAGGGGGCCAAAAAGGAAGAAAGGAGGAGGCAGGTGGTGTATGTTAGAAGTCTGGTTCCACTTGTGCCTGCCTCTCCTCCATCTGGAAGATGCTGCAAGGATAAGGGGTGGAGTGAATGAAGCCAGGGGGTGCTCCAGCTGTTTTCTGACCTATCCTGATGACCATCACAATGAAACAATGCGTGTTTTTGTTTTGTTTGGAGGGGGGACACTTTGTGTCAATTCCTTAGGAGAACACCTTCAGAAATAGCCCATAGATGAAACCTGGAGTCTCTGGAAATTGCACTCTTTGAATTGTAAATACAAAGCTTGAGTGAGGTGAGGTTAAAATATTGCCTTGTCTTTATTAGAATTTCTGGGGTGTTTTATATTGGGAGAGCAAGCATGCATATTTTTATTTTTATTTATTTTTTGTATGTCTGTGAGAGTGTTGGATTCTGGAGTTACAGACAGTTGAGTGCTATCTCAGACACACCAGACAGACAGTTTGGGTGCTGGGAATTGAATCCAGGTCCCCTGGAAGAGCTGCAGTCAGTACCCTTAACTGCTGAGTCATCTCTCCAGCCCCCAAACGTTTGTCTTTTTTACTGAGGATAAAAACAAATGGAAAGTATTGTGATGGAAATAAAAAGGTTGTCACCTATAAAATTGCTATCAGGTGGTGACCTCTTCAACTCTGATGAAAAGGGACCTTAGTTTGAATAACATTGTTCATTTGAGTGAGTAACTGCAGTCTGAATTTTCACCGTACTCCAGAAACAGGGGCAGGAGACTGATGTGCCAGGCTGACTCCTTTGGTTCCCTGTTCTGGAAAACCTCACTGTGCCTGTGGGCAGGTGCCTCACCTATCTCTGAGGTTTCCTTTGGCTTACCTCTGAGAACTATCTTGTCACTAATAAGTGCCATCAACAGGCCTTTTTATGTTAAGGGACACTTTCTGAACACTTTGAGCTCTGTGGGATGTGTTAAATTCTGGCAGGTGCTAACCATAGTGGGAGTGCCTTGGTGGCAGGCCCAGTGTTCCCTTGATTTCCTTGTTGAACTGTGCAGGGGACAGCCTTTTGATTTTGTGGCTCTTGGTTTCTGAGATGTATTAAGTCATTGTACACTTTTGGACTCCTCAGGAGGGCTGACAACTTCTGATGAAGACTAACGGGTTATATTGACTTTTGTATTTCTTAGTTTGTACTAAACTCAAAGTTCTCCTGCATTACTAGGTTGGAGACACAAGTGGTAAAGATAGAACCTCCAGGGGCAGAGACAAGCCGATTGCCGTATGTAAGACTTCAGTCCACTTCAGCCTCCAGCTTTGTCTCTCCTCTCATTTCACTTAGTCTCCCCAGGAATACTATTGAACCTCGGGTTCCTTGAGTGTTTTCTAGCTGATTCACTCAAGGAGAGGTTTCACTTGATGAAATAAACTTTCTCTGGAGCCTGACTGTTCATTACCAATTGATTAAAGTGGTCCAAGAACTGCCTGCTCCCCTCCTCCCATATGAAAGAGGCTTCCCAAAGCCCCTCCCCAGGATGGTAGGAGGTGCAGGTGTGGAGGGTCCACCTGGTGCTTTCCTGGGTGGTCATAACGCTGAGCCAGACTAACCTCACTCCCAGGGTCTTTTCTCTTCTTCTGGTGTTCTGTGTGGTGGGCTGCGGGGGTGGCTGCAGCGCTGGTGAGCTAACCCAACTCTGCTTTGAGAGGGTTTGGAATCAAATCAACGTGGGTGCTGGGAGGCCCTGGTGATTCTCCGATAGGCTTGTGCATGCGCCAGCATTAAAGTAAACAATGTCGTTTATAAAAAGCTGTCGTGTGGGATGTTTCTTTCCTTTTCAGGTACGAGATACCAGCTGGATGGTTTAAGGTGCTAGCTAGCTTGGGAACTGGACACATTTCACAAAATAGCATGTTGCATTTTCTAGGGCTGTGTCTTGATAAGTCTAGCATTTTAGACTTTTGGACATTATTTTGTACAGGTAAACATCTGAATTTTATGTCATGTGCAATACTAGATAGGAAGAAAAATTCAGATATTTTATATTTAGCCTGCAATTTCTCTGAGTAAGCACTCTTGTATTGCTTTTCCTTTGCATTCTCTCTGGGCCACAGCTGCCCTCGGGGCAAGTTTCCCAGAGGCCCCTGGCTGTGCTTGGGAAGCTGTGGCAGTGCTGGGGTGTGGTTGTTGCTTGTCATTGGAAGGGAAGTCACACTGAGTTCTCTCCCTGACTGGAGGACTGGGGAGCAAATCTTTGAACTCCATTTTGTGCCAGGGACAGTGACAAGCTGACTGATTGATGGTCGTGATGATATAAGATGGTTTGTGCTTAATGTGCACTGGTGAGCTTAATAAAAAGCGTATTTTGGTAGGTGATGTATTTAAAATCGACTGCATCCATGAGCCCGAGACGCTGTTTTTCAGAAGATTTTCTGTGTTGGTAACTGATAACAGATAATTAGGTTCCCAGTTGGGCATGATTGGAAAGCGGCCTCCTGGGACGTGATTTGATACCTCTCGAACCTCACACAGTTTGATCTGAAGTCTGGTTGGCAGGCTTGGTAATGGTTTGGGAGTCATCTGGTCAACTGGGTGGGGTGGGGAGTAAGTGGGAGGTAGTGAGGACCTAGCTGCTGCTAACGGTAGGCACATAGTGTCTATGGCGGTTCATTGCAAGCAGCAGTAGGTAGAGCTGGTGGGCAGTTTAAGATTGTCTTCTACATGTTGCCTGTGTTTCCTTTCTGTAGGACGTGTTCTTAATTTGCTTTTCCCTTGTGAGTCCTGCATCATTTGAAAATGTCCGTGCAAAGGTAAGTGGAACTTACGGAATGATTGTTGCATAATGTCATTCTGAAGCATTAGGCTAATTAATCTTTATCAATAAAAATTCAGGAGTCAGCATTACTCTAAGAAAGATGAAGAGTCAGCATTACTCTAAGAAAGATGAATGCCATCAGTTGCTTGGAACTTCGAATTGTTTAACTTGACTTTAGTAACTGTACTGAGGAATGGGCCCTTTGTAAGTGTATGGCTTTAGGGTGTTGGTCTCTAGAGCTGATTTCTTTGGGAAGCAGGCTCTCATTCCAGCAGTACCAAGCACTTCAGAGCTGATGTTGATGTAGTGACCATTTCTTTCTGCTCCAGCAACTTGCACCAATTTAGTGAAAAGGGCTGAGGGACCCTGTTGGTGTAGAGATGGGGACCATGGTGGGGACAGTGGGACTAGCTTCTGTATTCTCATCGCTAAGCTGATAGTGAGTTTTTCTAGGGTGATCCTATAAATTAGACCTTTCCTAAAAAACAAAATGATTCCTTTGAGAGTACTTTCCATTCTGCCCTTCTTTCTCCTGGTTCTTGACAGGTGGGGTCTGTTGTGTTGTCTTCTGTCTCAGGGCCTGGCTAGCCAGGGTACGCATGGTTCTTGAAGGCTTGAGTAGAAGGCAGAGCAGCTCTGTGGGGCCCGCTGTGGCTGGAGGTTTGGTACTCAGTGCATACTAGCTGGCTGAGGAGAGCGGTATGGCTTTGTTTCCTTCTTCACACTAGTGGTATCCTGAAGTGCGACACCACTGTCCCAACACTCCCATCATCCTAGTGGGGACGAAGCTTGATCTTAGGGATGATAAGGACACGATTGAGAAGCTGAAGGAGAAGAAACTGACCCCCATCACCTACCCGCAGGGGCTCGCCATGGCGAAGGAGATTGGTATGAACCTCCTTTCTTGTTCTTTGCTCTGCAGTCCTGGTGACAAGTGGCTGGAGTTGTCCATCCAAGAGAGGAAGATTTCTTCTACTTGGGGGTTTCTTTGCTTTGGGCATCCAGTCAAGCCAGGCCTTTGTTGGCCTTAGTGTTGGTGTGGGAGTTGGCTGCAGAGCCACGCTGTGCTGGCTTAGTGCGGGGAAACTGGCCTGATTTACAGTCCTGTGGAGTGTCCATCAGTGCCCTGTGGCTGTCTTTTCTAGGTGCTGTCAAATACCTGGAGTGCTCAGCGCTCACACAGCGAGGCCTCAAGACAGTGTTTGATGAAGCTATCCGAGCGGTTCTCTGTCCACCTCCTGTCAAGAAGAGGAAGAGAAAATGCCTGTTGTTGTAAATGTCTGAGCCCCTCATTCTTGGTCCTGTCCCTGGAACCTTTGTACGCTTTGCTCAAAAAACAGTGGAGCCTTCGCATTTGATGCCAAGTTTTTGTTACAGATTCATTTTTCCATAAAACCATTTTGAACCAATGAACCAGTCGATAATTTTAAGGTTCTGTTTTAAATGTAAGAATTCCAACTTACGGTCTATTAAAATTCAGCCCTAAATGACAAGCCTTCTTAAAGCCTTATTTTTCAAATCCCCTAATCTTGCTCAGATTAAGAATTGCCAAAATACCTTCTGAACTAAGTCACGTTGTGCTGAGAACACTTAAGTACTAAACTGTTGAGAGAGACTTTTGTTTTTAAGAAGACTGCAGCTTCTGGAGTTGGGGTGCAGACCCTTCCCTAGTTTCCAGACCGCGTGACGCAGCACAGCCTCCTAACGACACGTTGCCATGTAACGCACCTGTAACTTATCAGCCCATGTTCATTACATAACTTTGTACTGTACGTCACAATGAGTGAGTGTAACAGCTCAGCCCTTTGATTTCATAGTGAGTTTTCTAAAATCCCAGTTGACTAGCTTTTGCAGACTTTGAACAGAACTCTGGTTTCCCGTGTTGCCTCTAATGAAGTATTCTGTTCCTAGTCGTGGGTGTGCTGGGTGGAGTGTGAAACACGACATGATCAAAGGATAAAGACAGTATTTTGACTAATATGAAGTAGAGATTACTTTACACTACATTGTACATGGAGTAATTCAACTGAATAAAAGTGTCACGGGTAAAGAGTTTTAACGGTTAATTTCTGTCAGACACAGTAGATGACAAAGGTCTTATCAGTGTCTCTCTTGAGCTTTTCCTTACCCTACACTGCCGTCCCTCCCCAGATGGGTGCTGAACCCATATTTAAACTGGCCATCCCCACAGATGCTAACTTAGCAAGTACTTTTCTTTAGGGCCCCTTCTTCACGAGCAATATGTCTGACCTGTACTATAAGATCTTTCTGATAATGCATTTGGAGTTTTTTTTCTTTGTTTTTTCTTTTTTTTTTCCTTTGGTAGATGGTAGAAGTGCATTCCTGTTCACCTTACTTTACTCAAAGCTAATAAGTGCTTTCCTTAGTTTTCTAGTAATTAGGTGTAAAAATCATGTGTTGCAGCTTTATAGTTTTTAAACTATTTTAGATATTCTTAAACTATGAACCTTCTAAACATCACTGTCTTGCCGGAGTACCAACACTGTCATGTGACTAATGCTGCCCCTCTAGACCTCACCCACGTGGACACATGCTTCCCGTCGTGGCTCTGCCTAGAGCTGTTCCTTTGGGTCTGTGAGGTTCTGTCAACTGCTAGTGCGAATGCTGTTCTGTGCAACCTGACTCACTGGCAAGAACACAGTGTTGGCCTTCCAACCACTAGAACAAACTTTTCAATTGACAGTTGCAGAATTGTGGAGTGTTTTTACATTGATCTTTTGCTAATGCAGTTAGCATTATGTTTTGCATGTATGACTTAATAAATCCTTGAATCAGACAACTGGTCATGCTTGTGTTTTTGGAACTTGACAAACAAGCTCTTGGCGTGTTTGCCTCACTTTAAATTCCTGGATTGTTGGCTGTGTGCTTCTCAGACTGGGGTGGAGGGAGTGCCACCTCTAGGGAAAAGGTAGGTGACTCCACAGCCACACAATGCAGTGGGGGTGGCCTTCATGTTCAGTCTTGTTGAGCCTGAGGTGTCCGCGTGAAGTTGCCCACAGTGGGGTGTGTTCGCATGAGCACATCCCTGTGGGAGAAGTGCCAGAATTGAGTGCTTGACATGGGGAAGCTGGGTTGTGGAACTTGGCAGGGTAGACCACGTCGTGATCTTGGGGAACCCAAACATGCACTGTTAATGCAGCCAGTTAGAATTGGCTTTCACTGGCGATTCTTGTACTTTGAACCTTTAAAAGTTACAGTTCTTGTGTGTGTATGAACGTGGCACAGCACGTGTGGGCAGAGGACGGCCTTCAGGAGTCATGCCCTTTCCACCCAGGGACTCAAGTCGGGCTGGCAGGCTTGGCGGTGGGTACCCTTACCTACTGAGCCATCTTTTCTGGTCCCAAACCAAGCTACCTTCCTTCCTTTCTTGAGAGTCTCTCACTATGTAGTGTTGGCTGCCCTCTGCCTCCCTAGTGCTGTGTGATTAAGGGACTGTGCCACCGCACCCAGCTCCAAAACTTTTTTTAACCAGAGTTAAACAGGCAGTTTAAAAACACAGCAGTAAATGCTTATTATAAGGACATGAGCTCTGCCTGACCCATTCCAGAGGCAGGACTTCATCCTTCATTTTTTTCAAAGATTTATGAGTGCTTGCTCAAATGTCCTTATCACTAGGATGCAGTGCCCACAGGATCAGCAGGCGGCTTTGAATCTCCTGGGTCTAAAGATACAGGTGGTTGTGAGCTGCCATGTGGGAGCTGGAAACCAGCTGTGGGTCCTCTGCCAAGAGCAAGTGCTTTTAGCTGTTCTGGCTCTCACTCTGTAGACCAGGCTGATGGTAGAACGCACAGATCTGCTGGTGGCTGTCTCCTGAATGACGGAATTAAAAGGTATGTGGCATGTCTGGCTGTTTCCCCAGTCTAAATTTTTACCGCAATGTTCAGCCACAGCTCTTGATCCAATAAGGATGTGAGGGACGAGGTCTCCCCAGTGGCCCCAACGCCATCATCTACATTCTTTCCAAACATTGAGTGTCCAGCAGACGTGATTTTATAAGTACACTTGAGGCTGTATCCAGTGATAACGAACTTGGCCTCACCCACACTTCGGTTTCCTTAGGATAATGCTTAAATCTTTTTATTGTGGAGAGTTTGACTAAACTTCCTGGCATATTGAAATCTGAAATGTAAAGTGTGTGTGCACACGTCTGTAGAGACCAGCCCCAGGTGATGCTCCATTTTTCTGAAGACAGGCTCTGTCACTGAAACTGCTGGGGTTTACCTGTCTGATGCCCTAGGGGCCTTCCTGTCTCCCTCTCCAGCGGTTTGGGTTTGAGCTTACGTCCTCAAGCGAGACTACTGACCAAGTCATCTGGGGCCCTTCTGTTGAATCCTAAGATACTTTATTTTGATCAGTTTGCATTTTGCCACATCTCAGAATCCTCTGGCCACCAAATCTTTGTATCCTACACAACTCCAGTCTAATGTCCCTCATTTTTTCTCTGAGGGCCTTCATCTCAACAGAAGCCATTCTACTGGGGGATACTCTCTGGGTCTAAAATTACTGGAATTTCCTTGGGGTTTCGGTTTTGGGTTATTTTTGTTCTTTGGGATGGGGGGGGTCTCATTATATAGCTCTGGTTGTACTGGAACTCACTCTGTTGACCAGGCTGGCCTCACAGGTACTGCCTGCCTGTTGCATGTGCCTCCCAACTGCTGAGATTAAAGGTATGTGCCACTATGCCCAGTCCCTTAAGATTTCTTTCCAAAGATATTTGTTTCTTTCCTCGATTTTTTTTTTTTCGCTATAACTAGGGTGTGTACTCTTTTTTGAGACAGAGTCTCACTATGGTATGGTCCTTTCTGGCCTAGAACTATGCAGACCTTGAGCTCACAGAAAATGGCCTGCCTCTGCTTCAGAATATTGGGATTAAAGGTGTGCGCCACTGTACTTGGCAGGTGTATTTTATTAATATATCTTGTAAGTTTTCCCTTTAGTCTTTCTAGCTCCCTTTTGGGGTTTTGTTTGGAGTCAGCATCTTGAGTTAGCATATTGTTAAGTAGCTAAGTGTGACCTCCCGTTCCTGGTCCTCCTGCCCCCCTCCCCCCCATTCTAAGTGCTGGGAAAGCGGCTCAAGTCACCAACACATTTGGCATCTTTGTTTTCTGGACTTGGTAGACTCTTTGGAATATGGGCAGGTCTCAGTTGCCAGAGTTACAAAACAACTTGATTTTCTATAAAAAGGCTACCTAGGTACAGTGGTACTTGTCAGCTCCAAGAGGCTAATGCAGGGAATTCCTGTCCCCCAGTAATACAGACCTTCCCATGCAGTCACTGATGGTGTATCAATTACTTTATTTTAAAAAATCCTGAGCCCAACACCTGGCTCCAGAGCTAGAATAATGTGAGAATTAAGCATTCATGAAAGTTAAGCAGTCAGTTCACGTTGTACAAATGGAGCCACAGTGGCTCAGAGGACGCTCCGGCTGCCCTTAGTGCCGCACGAACGCCGGCGAAGACTATAAAGTGCACACCTGTCGTCTTAGAGTCAGACTTGTAAACAATGGGATGGGTTCCTGGCAGAGGTTGAAGTGCTAGAGATTCACCAAGGGTCTTCATATGTGGAGTTCTCAGGTAGCTAAAGGAGGCTTGCTCCACAAACTGTCCCAGAAGTCCTAACACCTCTGCGTGTTCCCGACTCCTGATCCTAGTAATACTGTGGTTAAAAATGGTTTTATAGGTTGATGGTGGCGGCGCATGCCTTTAATCCCAGGCAGTTGGCTCTCTGAGTTTGAGGCTGGCCTGGTCTACAGATGGAGTTCCAGAACAGCCAGGGCTCCATAGAAACGCTGTCTTAAGAAAAAAGTTTCTATGAATTGTATGGTCATACTGTTGCCCATTCTACAGGGACCCACCAGCTCACTGTTGACAGGAACCACCACACCGCCTCACAGAAGCCACTCACATTCAGTAAGTCTAAAGGGAGGGGGAGCGCAAGCCCACTGTGCTGGGGAGTGTCCACGAGCGGGGTTAGGCCACAGCTGCAGGAGGGCCCCCTTGTCCCGGGCAGGAGACACAGGCTGTTCTGTCCGCGACTACTCTGTCCAGCGCCTGATTGACGATGTTAGGCAGGTGGTCAGTCAGCATCTTTGGGCCTATCAGGATCTTGCCAAATTCGGCTTCATGTGCCCACCTTGCCCTGTACCGGGCAGCAGAACAGCAGCCAAACCTTGAACAAAAGAGAACATGGGCTAGTGATGCTGCCCTTGAGCCAGGCTTCTGGCCACCCTCAGCGGATGAGCGTAGAGACCCACGTGCCTCCCTCCACTCACCTCCCCGAACCGCTCTCTTCTTCCAGGTGGATGATCCTGCCAGGTGGGTACAGAGGTGGGTACTTGGTGGGGGAGTCCAGTGGGGAGTCACTGGAGCTGTAGCCCGGGGAGCCTCGAGTCAGCAGGCTCTGCTCCCCAAGAAGAGGCTGAGTCAGGGCTCTCTGGTTGGCCTCGTCCAGTTCAGTTGGAGAGTTATCAGGGTTTCCTCCAAACAGTCCATACCAACAGCCATGCAGCAGGATCTTGTACTGAAAGGTGAGACCCAAGGGCAATATTGGTCCTGTGCTAGGTGGCAGCCCTCAGGGTTTAGCCTGTCCTTCCACAACCACAGGTCATGAGTGAGGCCTGTGCCAAGAACCCATCATATGTGCAACAACAGTTAAAAAACAAATCATACGTGTATTTTGAAAGTTATTTTTAGGCCGGGCGGTGGTGGCGCATGCCTTTAATCCCAGCACTCTGTAATGGCAGGCAGATATCTTGAGTTCGAGGCTGGCCTGCTCTACATATCGAGTTTCAGGACAGCCAGGGTTACATAGAAACCTGGTCTCAAAAACACCAGAAAAAGCTCTTGGGAGACAGAGGCTGGAGGATCTCTGTGATTTCAAGGCCAGCCTGGTCTACAGAGTTTCAGAACAGCCAGAGCTACACAGAGAGACCCTGGTTCAAAAAAATAAAACCAAAATAAGGTAAAACAAAATCTGGCGGTGGTGGTGTACACTTTTAACCCCATCACTTGGAAGGCAGAATCAAGTGGATCTCTGAGTTCAAGGTCAGCCTGGTCTACAGAATAAGTTCCAAGACAGCCAGGGCTAGACAGAGAGACCCTGTTTTGACTTCCCTCCCCCACAAAAAATCCAACCCAAAACAACAACAAAAACAAACTTAGATGTCTGATAAGAAGTGAATATTAAAATTCAGCCGGGCGGTGGTGGCACATGCCTTTAATCCCAGCACTCTGGAGGCAGAGACAGGGAATCTCTGAGTTCAAGGCCAGCCTGGTCTACAAGAGCTAGTTCCAGGACTGGCTCCAAAGCTATACAGAGAAACCATTTTGCAAAAAAAAAGTGAATATTAAAATTCTTATAAACAATAAAATTGAAAAGGTAAAGCACCTGTAGTCCCATTACACAGATAAAACCACACTTCAGCATATACTTTTTTGAATATTGTCAAGATTCCCACTGATACATACCTGTTCTTTAAGAATGCTGTTTTTAATCCTACTTATTTTGTGTGTTCCTGTGGTGGCATGCCATGTGTGTGTGTGTGCGTGTGTTTGGGGGGGGGGGGGGGCATAGGACAAAAGGAGCTGGCTGTCTACCCCCTGGGTTCCAGGGACTGGACTCCGACTGGGCTTAGTGCCACATGCCAAACCCGCTGTCTCGCTGCCCCCCCCTTTTCAAACTTACCCCAATAGCAGGCAATGAAACTAGGGCCTCGAGCATGCTGGGCAACTGTTCTACCACTGGGCTCTAGCCCCTGCCCCCTCCTTGGCTTCCTTTTCCTCTTGGCCTCAGATTTTTGGCAGTCCTACCTCAGTCTCGCAGCAGCTGGATTAGAGGCCAACACCATTACACCACCTCATGGCTGTCAGCTCCTATTGGCTAATACACTTTCTCTTTTCCTGTGTGTGTAGGTTTGAACCTAGAACCTCCTGAAGGCTAGGGAAGTGCTCTACCACTGAGCTACACTCTCAAGTCTCTGCCATTAAATTTTCCCCTTACATTTACTTAGCTAATTGTATGCGTGTGGAGATGAGGACTTCAGGGAGGTCCTCCCCTTCCACCATGAGGACTGAATGCAGGTCAGTCTAGCAGCAAACGCCTTTCCCCACAGAGCCATCTTGCCAGCTCCCTAGAACCTGTTAAGAGTCCGTCTGTGTGGGCCTTACTGGAAGCCTGGGCCATGTGACTGAGAGCACAGAGGAGATGGGCAAGGGTTTCTTTCCTAAGTGCCGCTCTGTGACTCCTGCACACAGAATCCCAGACACGGAGGAGACCCTCGCGTCTAACCCTGGCTGAGCGCTTACCTTCGGCTTGTTGCAGTTAGCGATCACTCGCAGGATCCTTCTCTTCAGGTCCTCCATGTTGGTCACACTTAACCTGGTTAGTAAAAAATAATCTCAGTACCTGGTGTTGCCAATGACCCCGACCCCGTGGGCCACTTGAGGGACACCGACCTGGGGATGACATCCATTCCTAGGATGAGTGACACGATGAAGTCCTTGGAGTGTTCGTAGAGGGACCTGCTAGAAGTTCAAGTGAGAGACAAGCTAAGTCAGTCTAGGTTCTGTTGCTGCGGGCTTCAGAGAGAATAAACAGCTGCCAGGGCAGAGGTTGGTGTCACATTCCAATCTTCTAACGGAGAAACGTGACATGGGGACCCCAGGGCATAGGACAGCTAAATCACCAAATGATCCCTGTGACACAATCTACTGAGGTGCCCTGGCAATATACGAGCAGGCAGAGGTAAAAGGCTAGCCACTGCAGTGTGTATCTGCAGGATAGAAGCTGGCCCAGTGCGCTCAGGCCTGTGATTCCAGACACTCGGAGGGAGGGTAAGGCAAGAAGACCGACCTACCAGGGCTAGACTGGATTCAAGGCTAGGTAGCCTGTATTCCCATCTAGCACTTAAGGAGTAGAGGGAGAAGGACTGAGAATTGGGACTAGCCTGGGCTACACAGTTAAGACCCTATCTAGAAATCACTAAAAGGTAAATATGTGAATAAAATACAAAGGTGAAAGTCATCTGAGAAATGCCTACTTCTGGTGTGCGAGACAATGAGGACAGAAAACAGCGTGAATACTAGCTTTACAGAATTGTCTGGAACTATGTTGATACCCTGTATGCTAAACTAGAAAAGTTAAATAATAAAAGCAGTCCCTAAAATCAAGCTCATAGTGTGTTTTTCATACTGAGCAGGGTTCTGTTCTGAAGCACACCTATAGTCTCAGCCCTTGGGAGACTGAGGCAGGAAGATCATCAAGAGCCTGAGGCTAGCCTGGGCTACATGAGATCTAGGCCAGGTTTGGCTACACTGTAAGACTGTCTCATCAAAACCAAAAAGCAAACCCACAGTATTTCTGCATTGCTCCTATTTTTCTGGCACGAACTTTACCTCACCTGACGAGTTCTTTACGTTATTTTCAGCTAATCAGTGCAGGCGGAAAGGAAGCCCACTTTCCATTCCCTGCTCTCTGAGAAAGTCCATCTAAGGAAATGGCTGTTACTGCCAACACTAAGGGGTGAGATGATGACAGTGAGTGTGGCCAACAGGAAGTATGTGTAGTGCTAACACCATGCCCTCTGAATCAGATCTAATCTTCAGTGACCTTTTACCAGGGGTGACGGTGCACATCTTTAATCCCAGCACTCAGAGGAGGCAGAGGCAGGTTGATGTCTATGAGTTCAACTTCAAGCAAAGGCTACATAACGAGACCCTGTTTCACAAACAAAAATCAAGCTGGGTGGTAGTGGCGGCGCACGCCTTTAATCCCAGTATTTAGGAGACAGAGGCAGGCGGATCTCTTGAGTTTGAGGCCAGCCTGGGCTAGGCAGGAAATTAGAGCTCTTGGCAGGGCTTCTCTAAGGACTGTAATTCTCTTGCCTCTGCCTTCTGAGTGCCTCCATCTTAGGCACGCAGAACCATGTTCAGTTCACATAGTCTCAGGGTCTAACCCGCCATGTGGCCGGAGAGAACCTTCACCTTGCAGCTTCTCCAGTGCTGGAGTCACAGCAGTAGGCCACCCCAGGCCTCAGAGATGCTAAGGGAGCTACCAACCAACCGGGCCACATGTCAGCACCACAGTGTGTCACAAGGAACTCCTGGGGAGGAAAGGTAATTAAGTTATGTAAATTGAAGAGCACCTGCTTGGCTTGTCCTGAAGGAGAGTGAAGCCTTACCTCAGGAGCCCCCTGGGTGGCGAGAAGGCATAAGCACGGACTTGTGGGTAGGCCCTCCGGAGCATGATGGCTAGCAGGGCCGCAGCTCCGGCTCCTAGGCTGTGCCCCACCAGAACGAGCCGGTACTCCTAAGGGACAGAAGGCAGAGGGAGTTGAGGCCCAGGAGAACAGATGGACGTGACAGCAACAGAAAATAGAAAAATGAACCGATCTCACCGGGGCGACACTGAAGGCTTGGCTCAGAATCCCATCATTGACCAGTCTGCAGTAAATGTATCTGGCTGCTTGAGCAATTCCCTGAAGGAATAGATGGGGCGAGGTCAGCATGGCTGGGAAGGCAGTCTCTGGCCTACAGTTCACTGATACACTCTGGGCCTGTGTCCCAGAGGCTGGCTGCCAGGAAGTGGATGCTGGTATGTATTTAAGTCAGTGGGTGTCACCAGGAACACCCATTTATGCAGCAGGCATATCTGTAGTTCTGTGTGCTAGTCCGTAGCCGCACGACACATGACGCGAATCCTCTAAGGACTGGGGATTGAAGCTGGGGGCCCTAGTGTATGCTGGGCAAGCAATCTACCACTGAATTACACCAGACCCTTTAGAACTTATTTTTATGGGCTGGAGAAATAGATCAATGATCAAAAGTGCTTCTGTCAGACCAGAGTTCAGTTCCTCGCACCCTCATTAGGTAGCCCACAGGCACCAGTTTGAGGGGATCTGTTCCCCAATTCTGGTCTCCGTGGGCATGTGCACATGGACACACACACATAAATATGTCTAAAAGGTATTATTTTTTTGAGATGGTTTTAAAGTTGCCAGTCTGGCTCTCAATTTGATATGTAAGTCAGCCAGGCCTTGCACTTTGTGTGTGTGTGTGGTGTCTTCAAATTGAACGATCACAAACCAAAGAAAGCAGAGGGCCTTGAGAAAGCTATTTATTAGTGCTTTGAGCTCTTCGAGCTACAGCTGACAGAGGAAGAGCGCAATTTAGGGTGGGGCACACTTAGAGGTTATGTGGTAACGAAAGACCCCCAAAGTGAGCCAGGAGCTCTGGTTTTGTGGATTACTCTTTTTCTTTTCTTTTTAATTTTTTGAAACTGGAGTTACAGACAGTTGTGAGCTGTTATGTCGGTTCTGAGAGTTGAACCCTGGTCCTCTGGAAGAGCAGCTAGTGTTTATAACTGCTGAGCCGTCTCTCCAGCCCCGTGGCTAACTCTTAGTCGGCAATGAATGCCCCACCACATGAGGGTGATGTTGTACAGGAGAACCAAACAGAACTGTTTCCAGAGAGCTCTGTTAAAGTCTGGTTGCCTGTTTAACAGCAAACAGAATACGGCTGGTAGTGATAACAAAGATACAGAAGAATAAAAAACTACTTTGGGGGCCAGAGAGGTGGCTCAGGAGTTAAGAGCATTTGCTGCTCTTGCAGAGAGAAACCAGTTTCAATCTCCAGCTCCTGGACCAGGTGAGTCACCCCTGCCTGTAGATCTAATGCCAGGCATCTGATGCCCTCTTCTGGCCTGGGTGGTCACTGCAAACATATGGCACCCATACAAGCAGGCGCGTGTGCACCCAGAGAAATAAAAACACCATTTAAAAAGACACTATTTTGAGAACTACAGCAAGACTGAAATGAGTTATGAAAGACAGGCAGAACGGGAAAAAGGAGGATTTTCTTATTTATTTATTTACAAGAGGAGGCTGTTTACAGCCTCCGACTCACATGTCGCCAAGCCTTAAGCTTCCAAGTCTCCTACTGCTGCCCCCTGAGTGCTGAAGGTGTGCACCACCACACCCAGTTCATGTGATGCTGGGCACTGAACCCCGGGCTCCATACATGCTGAGCAAACACTCTACTGACTTGGCCACACCCCTGGCCCTGTTCTAGTAGTATCTGGTGATCATAAACAGTTGCTAACACGACTGTTCAAAATAACAATATCATTAATGGGTACAGCTCTGAAGAAGGCCACCCCACCCTCCGTCTCTCTCCCTCCCTCTCTCCTCTCTCTCTCTCTCTCTCTCTCTCGTGTGTGTGTACATTAGTGTTCATGTACACGAGTGTGGACTCACACTTGTCACGGCAGGCAAGTGCAGGTCTGAGGACACCCCCGGTGTTGGGCCTTGCCTTTAACTTCAGACGTGTTCTTGTTGTTAGCCTCTGTCTATGCTGGTCGGTTCTAGAGCTCCTGGGGATTCCGCATCTCCATCTTCCCAGAGTGGAGACTGCAGGTGCCCACTTATTGTTTAAACTGTGCTGGCCAGGCAGCATGGCCCAGACTCAGTCTGCTTCCACCCATCCAGTGCTGACATCACAGATGCGCACTGCCATGCCCAACTTTTACACATGAGTGCTAGAGATCCAAATTTAGATCCTCACATCTGCCTGGCCAGCACCTCACCCGCTGAGCCATTTCCCTGGCCCCATTCAACTAAACAGATTTAAACACCCAATCTAGGTTTAGGGAGACCCTATCTCAAAATATAAGGTGGGAAGCAACTGGAAAGACAGCCGGCATCAACCTCTGATCTTCATATGCACATATACACACATGTACGTGAACCTGTACACACAGAGGAACACACACACACAAAGATGGACACTAGAAGACGCAACCTCACAAGGAGAGAGGGTAGAATATCAGAGCTGGGAGTGGGGCCGTTAGCGTTTAGTAAGCCCAGAGCCAACATCAGGGTTCATCAAAAATTATGGTATAGACAGAAAAGATGGGCACACAACATTGTACAAACCCATGATGGTAATGACCTGAAATATCACAAACGGTTAAAATGATAAATGTAGTGCACTCATCCAGCATCCACATATCCATCTACCATTCATCTATCCCTCCATCTACCCGCCCACCCACCCACCCACCACCTGCCCATCCATCCACCCACCCACCCATCCATCGTTCATGTATCTGTCTTCCCATCTATCATATGTTTTTTTGGTTTGTTGAGAGAAGGTTTCACTACATAGCTCACAGTGGCCTGGACCTTGCTATGTAGCCAAATCCAGCCTGAAACTAACTCATGGTCCTCCTACCTAAGACTCCATGTCTGGAGTTATTACACTTACTTTACAATATTTAAAAACCATTTCATATGCACACATCCATCTGAGGTGGGGTTTTCCTCCTCCAAGAGGAACTCTGCCCCACTCACCCCCACAGAAAAGGAAGAGAGAAACAGAAGTAGGCTCTGGCCACATCCACAGAGAACTTGTGGGAGGGAGCTGTCCATCCAGCCTGTGCCGCCCACAAGGCTGCAGCTCTTGCTCTGCTGCTCTGGCTGGACCAAGCATTTTCCCACGAAGATATCAGACTTTAATTAGAGGGAAAGTGACGGGCTACAGTTCAGTTACTAGATGCTTGCCCAGCCTGCATCAGACTCTGGGTTCCATCCTAACCTGGAATCCTCATATTCAGACAGTGGACGCGAGAGGAAAGCGAGTTAGCGATGGGTCAGCCTGGGCTACATGGGACTCTTGCCTAAAAAAAGGAGGCTGAGGCTGGGTGGTGGTGGCACTCCCAAGTGCTTTTAATCTCAGCACCTGGGAGGCAGGGGAAGGTGGATCTCTGTGAGTTCAAGGCCAGCCTGGTCTACAAAGTGAGTTCCAGGACAACCAGGGCTACACAGAGAAATCCTGTCTTGAAAAACCAGAAGAAAAAAAAGAGGGAAGGAAAGACAGCCCCCCTCAAGTGTTGATCTGGCAGGCCATCCTCCGGCTCAGCCACGTTACTCCACCTCTGAGATGTTCCTCTCAACACAAACATACCTTGTGGGCCACACAGTCCTGCAGCTCAGCATCCAGCTCGAGGTTCTCACTCTCTGCAGACAGGTCAGTCAGGACATCCTGGGAATGTGGGCACAGCAATGTCAGCCTGTGAAGCTGCACGGCGGGTGAAGGTGGCATGTGTGGGGACTGAGGACAGGGACACCAGAGAGGTCAGGCTGCTGAGAGAGATGTGTCCAGCCTCAGCTGGCGGGTTGCCAGGCAGCAATGGCGGTGATAGAAGGGACATCTAGAAACACCTTTGTCTTGCACACTGTAACCTAAGGATCTTCCCAGCCCAGAGTACAGATTAGGGTTTGAGCAAAGCCCCGTTTCTGCCCTGGAACACACACACAATGGTTCACTAAACAACAAAGATGCTGACAGGATGAGTGGCCGGGCTGAACCTGGAGGGAAGCGGAATAACCATCCTCCCTGGGCTCCGTGCTGTTTTAGTTTCTGTTTGTGGACTGGCTTTGAGCTCCTCTACCTCCCATGCTGGGACTGTAGGCATGTACCACATGCCCGGCTTACTTCTACAAGCGACCCACTGAGGACACCTGGCACTCTTAGTGCTGTGTACAGACTGGGACTAGGAAAGGGTGGACAGGCAGATCAGAGAGCACCCACCAGGCTGGCAGGGAACGAGCACTCGGAGGAAAGTCGTGTGCAATGGAGGTTTCCGGAGGAGGAAGGAAGACACTGAGACCTGAGCACAGCATAGAGGAGAGACTGGAGCAGGCTGTGCTGGGTGCACGCTTTCGTTCCAGCACTTGGGGACACTGAGCAAGGAGTAATGGGCAATACTAATAATAGATAATGGGCTGAACTCCTGCCTTCCACAAGGTATGTTAAGTGCTCTGCCTGAGTCTCTGAAAGGGAGATACCAGGCAGGTGCTCCCCCGCTGCATTATATGGCCAGGAATCTTTTCTTAGCCCAGGCCTCACGATGTAGCTTTGGCTGGCCTAGAACTCACTCAGTAGACCAGGCTGGCCTCTAACTCTCAGAGATCTGCCTGCCTCTGCCACCCAAGGGGTAGAATTAAAGTTGTGGCACTAGCATGTCCAGCCCAGCCCTCTTTATTATTATTTCTTTATGTGTTTACATGTGTGTCTGTATACCATATGCATGCCTGAACCCCTGGAAATGGAGTTACAGACAATTGTGAACTGCTATGTCGGTGCTGGGAATCGAACTTAGATCCTCTGAAAGAACAGTCAGTGCTCTAGGGCTGAGCCATCTCTCCAGCCCTGTTTTATTTTGATATAGGGTCTAAGTTGCTCAGGCTGACCCTAAATTTAAAATTCTGTTTCAGCCTTCAAAGTGTCTGGATTCTAGGCCTGTGCTGCACACTCAGCAGTCACACTGGTCCTTCCTGGGCACGCCTAGAAGAACCAGGAAGTGAGAGTGGGGGTGGCAGAGAAGAAACCAGAGAGCAGATGCTGAAAGAGGGAAGAGAGCGGGACAAGTGGAGGCGGGAGGGGACTGGAGGTGGACAAGGGGCTCGCTGCGCCCAGAAGAGGCAGCACATGGTGACTGGAGGAAGGGAGGGCCTGAGAGAACCCCCAAAAGGAACTGAGAGTACGTGACTATTTTTTTTAAGTCTTTGTGTGTTGTGTATGTGTGCGTGTACACGTTTGTGTATGAATGCAGGTGCACGTGTGCCACGGCCCAGGTACAGCGGTCAGATCGGAGATGCACTCCATGTCAGCCGGTGTAGACTCCAGGCTACCTGACCCTTGGGATTCCAGAGTCTCCTGTTTTCATCTCCCATTCTGCTGCTGGAGAGCTGGGACCACAGACGCGGTACCGACCCTGGGTTTTACATGGGTTCCAGGGATTGTACGCAGATCCTCACCGTTCCCCTCAGCGCACTTTACCATCGAGCCATCTCCAAACTGCCCCTCCCACTTCTTCAAAATTCAGTCTTACTATGTAGCCCAAGCAGGACTCAAACTTGGAATCCTTCTGCCTCAGCCTCTGGAGGTGGGATTACGGGAGTGTCCTACCACACTGCCCAGCGTGTCTTCTCACGGAAGGCTGACCCCACCATCCCATCTGGCTCTGGGTGCAGGAATTAAGAGGGCGGGCTACCCAGGCTTGGGGTTCATCTAGGCACATCTAAGGAGGGTCAGCAGGAGGTGACCCAAGCAGGTGTCCCTGCAGAATGTCTCGGAATGTGTTGGCACCTCTGCCGCCAACAGCTGGCCACTAAGTGGGAACCACCTCCCCGTGCGTGTTCCATCAAGTCGGTGTTCCACAACCCACGCTCACTTCCTGGCTCCAGTGCTTCCCCTGGTTACCTCACACAGTGGCTTTCTCTGTTCCTAACAAAGATTTCCTCTGCCCCAGCACCACCCGTGGCTCACTCTCTGCTCCCCGACAGTGCCCAGATCTGAGTCTGTCAAACACGGCGGCACTACCTGGAGAGACATGGTCCCTCTCACAGCGACCACGACGGCCTCCTTTCTGTGATCCAGAACCACTATGAAGGGCAGCTCATAGACCTGGAAGAGAAGAAGCCAGCACAAGGCCTGACCCACGGGGACACAGAGCATCACCAACAACAAAGAAACCTGAGTTTCGGTGACCTGGTTACTCTATCCTCCTGCCTCAGCTTCCCAAGTGCTGGGATTATACACACCACCACAACTGGCAACTTCAGGAGTTTTGTTTTCTTTAAATTACATTTATAATGTGAGGGTGTGTGTGTGCATGTGTGTGTGCATGAGCATGTATGTGTCACAGCATGTGTGAAGAAATTAGAAGACAACCCGAGGGATTGTGAGGATCTATTGTGAGGATCCCAGAGATTGAACTCAGGTCCTCAGGCTGGGAGGCAGACAGCTTTACCCACTGTGTCATCTCACTAGCCCGACTGTAGAAGTCTTAGAAGTTCTGCCAAGAGATTCTGTGGCTCACAGAGTCTGAAAACAGTTGCCCTCCACCAGGTTTTGGAGTAGAGAAGGGGTTGGAGAGCTCTGAGCAATGCTAACCACAGATTTGAAGGTGGTAGGCAGGTAGGGGTGTGTGTGTATGTGCATGCGTGCGTGCGTGCGTGCGTGTGTGTGTGTGTGTGTGTGTGTGTGTGTACACGCACATACACTCATGTGTGACTTCCATTCCAGGCCTTGTGGTACAGGCTTGTGTCCCAGATGTTTAAGAAGCTGAGGCTGAGGCTGAAGAAAATTCAACGGCTATTTGGGTCACAGACTGAGCTCTGGGCCAGCATATAGGCAACGTAGGACATCTCAAAATAAAAAGTAAAAAGGAGGCTGGGGATCAGGAAGATGATTCAGTGACTGAGATACTCACTGCTAAGCCTGATAACCTGAGTTCAAAACCCAGGACCCATATGCACGCATGCATTCATGTGCACACGGGGCGCACGAGCGTGTGCGCGCGCGCGCACACACACACACACTCCTACCACTAGATCCCAGAGGACTCTCGGACCCACATCTAGGCACCCCGTCTGAGACAGTACCTTGTCATGAAAGCTGATGTGAATGAAGTCCCTGTACTGCAGCCCGGTCGTCTTCAGGATGGAGGCAAAGTGGCAGTTGTGCTGGTCCCCTTCAACTGCATCATACTCCGTCTCTCTGCTTCTGCAACTGAAGGGAAGACAAAGAGCTGACTGCCAGTCTGGGCCCCTAGCCAGAGCACAGTCATCCCCCTCTAGGATTTATCTAGAAAATTCAGGGTGGGGGAGGGCCGACCACTTCTAAGACATTCTAACAGAACAGTTTCTCAAGTAGCAGGGAAGGGAATCCATGGTCTTGCGCATGGGGTAAACACTTTTTTACTGAGCTACATTCCTGACTCTTCTTTCCTTCCTTTCTTTCATGTCTCTATGTGTGTGCACACATGTGCATGTCCATTCATTCATTCATCTCTGTGTGTCTGTGTGTGCACATGTGCATGCCCATGCATTCATTAATTCATTCATTCATCTCTGTGTGTGTGTGTGCACATGTACATTCCCAGGCATTCATTCATTTTTCTCTCTGTGTGTGCACATGTGCAGGCCCATGCATTCATTAATTCATCTCTGTGTGTTTGTGTGTGCACATGTGCATGTCCATGCATTCATTCATTCCTCTGTTGTGTGTGTGCACATGTGCAGGCCCATGCATTCATTCATTTCTCTATTGTGTGTGTGCACATGTGCAGGCCCATGCATTCATTCATTTCTCTGTTGTGTGTGTGCACATGTGCAGGCCCATGCATTCATTCATTCATCTCTGTGTGTCTGTGTGTGCACATGTGCATGCCCATGCAGTCATTCATTCATTCATTCATTCATTCATCTCTGTGTGTGTGTGTGCACATGTGCAGGCCCATTCATTCATTCATTCATTCATTCATTCATTCATCCATTCATTCATTCATTCATCTCTGTGTGTTTATGTGTGCACATATGCATGCCCATGCATCCAGGGAGGCCAGAGGAGGTCATGGGATTTCCTACTCTGTCATTCTGTGTTAATTCCTTTGAGTCAGGGCTTCTCACTGAACTGGAGCTAGGCTGCAGGCCAGCAAGCCCCAGGGATCCTCCTGTCTCTCTACCTCACTCCCACCACGGGGGACACAGGCAGAGTCTGAACAATTTCATGTTCATGTGGATAAGGGGCTTTGAGCTCCAGGCCTCCTGCTTAAACATCAAGTACTTCACTGACCGAGCCACCTCTCCAGCCCCATTACCAGTAAAGATACAAGGATTGCCAATGTGACATCAGAAGCACTGGGGATCAAGCATGAGAACAAACTGCCCTGTGGCTGGGTTCAAAGGCTTGCAGAGGGTGAAAGTGACAGAAATACAATATGGGAAAGGTCATGCCAAATTTCTGTGTCGGGTCAAGAAAATGGCTCAGCAGGTAAAGGCACCTGCTGTCAAGTCTCATGACTTGGGATGAGATCTACATGACAGATGGAGAGAATAAACTCCTACAAGTTGTCCTCTGCTCTGACATCCATGGACACACACACCACACACACACACACACACACAAATGTAATTTAACTTTTTTTTCTTGAACTGTCAAACTTTCGACCAGGAAGTCCTGCAGGCCACAACACCCCAGAGGGATGGACGCCAAGCACTCAGATCTTGGTTTCTAATTAGCATCTCCACCTTGTAGGGTGAAGGGCAGAAACCACTCCAGGGCAAGCACAGGATGCAATTTCAACTCCTTTCATCAGGAACCTTCCATCAAAGCCAAGATGGCTTGGTGGGTAAAGGTGCGTGGTGAGTGATTTCACATGAGTTCCCTCCCAGAGCCCATGGTGAGGCAGGAGGAGGTCAGAAGACAGCACTGTCAGGAGCTGAATGCTGTCTTCTGACCTCTGCATGTTCGCTGTGGCATACACGTACCCACACACTTCTCAGGAGCATGTTAATGGTAAATAAAATCTGAAATATTTCCATCAGAAATGCAGGAAGAGGCCATGTGTGGTGGCATGAGCCTGTAATCCTAGCACTTGGGAAGCGGAGGCAGGAGGATCAGGAGTCTATGTCCTTGGCTACATGATATCCCGTCTCAAAATCACCAAAAAACAAAACAGGTAACTAGGGAAGTGCTCGGAAAGTGACAGGCACCCATCGAAAGGACACAGGAACCAGCCTGCACAGTCAGGCCGGGGCATGTGAACACCAAATACTAATTATAGAAACGACAGCAATGAACCATGGCTGTGAATGCAGCAAGAAGCCTGTGTTGGAACTGATACCAAGGAGCTTGCTGCCCAGCAGAAGAAGCGGTGATCCCCACCCACTCTAGTCACGACTGAAGTAAGAACAAAGGATGCTAAATCTGGACCTGGGGGCTGAGGGCTCGGCTTACTGTGAGGATGCTTTCCTAGCATGAGCAAGGCCTGGGTCCAAGCAGCAAGGAAAAGAGCAGGGCTGGTGGTTTAGTGGGTAAAGGGCACAGGCTGTGCAAGTAAGAGGATCAGAGTTCGAATCCACAGAACCCAGACTACGAGGTGATGGGGTGGAGACAGGAGGATGGCTGGGGCTACCAGCCACAGCCACCAGCTTAGCTCTAGACTCAGGGAAAGATCCTGTCCTGAGAGAATAAAGTGGAGTGAAGGACAGCAGGACACAGACATCCTCCTCTGGTTTCCAAACACACACACACACACACACACACACACATGTGAACATGCATACACGTTTGGACACATGCCACTGTCAGATATCACACACATACACACATATGTGAACATATATACATGTTTGGACATATGCCACTGTCAGATATCACACACATACACACATGTGAACATGCATACACGTTTGGACACATACCACTGTCAGATATTACACACACGTGAACATGCATACACATTTGGACATATACCACTGTCGGATATTACACACATACACACATGTGACCATGCATACATGTTTGGACATATACCACTGTCAGACATTACACACACACACACATGTGAACATGCATACATGTTTGGACACACCACTGTCAGATATTACACACATGTGAACATGCATACATGTTTGGACATATACCATTGTCAGATATCACACACACACACATTATTGCGTATTCAAGTTACCAGCTAGTTAGCAATCAATAAGAGTATTGATTTTTATAATTTTACTACAATGAACGTCGTGAGGAAATTCAGCCAAGTTGTTAGCAGACCTTTATCCATTAAGCATGAGATGTTGGCCCAGCGGGAAAGGTCCCTGCTGCCAAGCCTAATGTGAGTCTGAATCCCAAGACCCACAGTGAGTGATAACAGTTTCCTTAAAATCCCTCCTGCCTTCAGAGGTTGAACATTTTCCAGACCATGTGATCAAGTTAATAACATGCCCTGAAAAGGCAGGCATGGTGGCGCATGCCTTTCACCCAGCACTCAACCTGCTGAAGTCTAACCTGCTCTTGAGAGGGCCGACCTTAATGCTTGTATTTCCCCATGTAATCAGCATCTACAACCTAAGCCAAATGCACAGCTCCACTCTCTTTCTTGTTTGTTTTTTTTTTTTTTTTTTTTTTTTTTTTTTTTTTCTAGACAGGGTTTCTCTGTGGTTTTGGAGCCTGTCCTGGAACTAGCTCTTGTAGACCAGGCTGGTCTCAAACTCACAGAGATCCGCCTGCCTCTGCCTCCCGAGTGCTAGGATTAAAGGCGTGCGCCACCACTGCCCGGCTTCTTGTTTGTTTTTTTGAGACAGGGTTTCTTTCTGTAACAGCCTGGCTGTCCTGAACCTCACTCTATAGAGCAGGCTGGCCTTGAACTCAGAGAGCTCTGCCTGCCTCTGCCCCCCAAGTGCTGGTCTTAATGGCGTGTGCCACCACTGCCTGGCCGCATAGCTCCACTTTTAAACTATTTACTCTTCCATGCTGGCCCAGAATAACATAGGTATGTGTGTGCTGTGGTAACCATTTGCTGAAGACGCCAACGGGTTGAGAGTAACCTTACACGGTGACGATGCCATGAATGTTGGAAACAACATGTAGATATAGGGTGACAACATCTGTATGTGGTTCTGAGCGCTGTTCTGGGTCAGCTGGGGTCAGTAAAGATTTTTCAGAAGTTGCAATTGCCAGGTGTGGCGCACGCCTTTAATCCCGGCATTCGGGAGGCAGAGGCGGCAGCCTCATCTATATGACGAGTTTCTTTCAGGCCAGCCAGGACCAACATAGTGAGACCTTGTCTCACAACTCAGAGCTACAGCATGAAGTCTCAGGACACAGTCACAGTCCACAAAGATTCTAGGTAAAGGACTTAAGACTCCATTCTATTCTTGGATGCTCTCTCTTAGAGAGAAATTCCATGAGGGGCTCACACTAGGCTGACCTACCAGTCGCCACCAATCCTGCAGAGCCCTGTGAACGGGTTTCTGTAGATGTAGAGGGGCCATCCATAGGCGGCTGCTGCAAACGGCATGAAGTGATGGCAGTTCTCCACTTCGGCATCCAAGTCGGCTTCCTGGTCAGGGGGAGGAAGGAAAAAGCTGTATTGTGTGTGGCATACATGCGAGGGATGAACCTGGAGATTTGCGTGTGTATGCACTCTGTGTGGGTATACGTGTCCCACAACCCAAGCCTCAGGTATCTGTCTCCACCTTCTACCCGTTAGAACCATGTTTGCTGGACCCACCCAGCTAGCTGGTCCTCCAGCCTCCAAGAGTCCCCTACCTCCAGCTCCCATCTTGCTGTAGGAACCCCAGGATCACAGAAGTGCTCCATCATGTGAATTCGGGGGGGAGTCCCCATACTTGTAAAGCAAGCCGCTTAGCCTGCAGGGTCACCCCACCCCAAGACCTTAACCTTGAGCTCCACCTTCTAACCCTTGCTGCTTTTCCTCCTTGACTCTCGAACATTCCTTTTCTCCCCATGTGTATTTGTGGGGTACCCGCATGCATGCGTGTTCACAAGGTGTGGGCACCCGTGTGTGCATCTGTGTGCATATGGACACCCAAGGCTCACACCGAGAGTCTTCTCTCTCCCACCTTATTTGCCAAGGCAGTCTTTACTTCAAACCCAGAGGTCACTGACTTGAGTCGTCTCCCTAGCCAGCTTGCCTGAAGGCTACCCCACCCCCATCTTCACCTTCCAAGACTATAATTACAGATGGGCCATCACACACCCAGCATTTACATGGGTTCTGAGGACCCCAACTCCAGCCCTCACAGCTGTGTGGCAAGTAGTTAACAGCTGAACTGTCTCTCCAGTCTTTTGTAGGGGGCAAATATATTTTTTTGTTTGTTTTGAAGACAGGGTCTGTGTCCTGTCCTGGAACTTGCTATGTAGACTAGGCTAGCTTAGAACTCACAGAGATCTACCTGCTTCTACCTCCTGAGTGCTGGAATCGAAGGCATGTGCCACCACAGCCAGCACTTCCGTTTCTTGAGACAAGGTCTCCTCTCAAAGTATCTCTGGCTGGCTGGGAACTCTCAGATCCACCTGCTTCTAAAGAGCTGGTTTTAAACAGCCACTGGTGGACTCCACCGGAACTGTGGCGAGGGAGGAAGGCAGGGGTCCCTGCTTAGTCTTCCGGCTCCTGCCAGAAGTTCCTGCCTAGAGTTCTTCATGGCTTTCCACGCTGGACATGGGCGCTTTCAACACCTGGAGGAGGCGCGCCACTGGGGGAGGGTTTTGAGGTTTCAGAAGACCGACACCATTCCCAGAAGCTTTTTCTTTGTCTCACGGTTGTGTCTCAAGATGTGAGCTCTCAGCTTCTACTCCAGCACGCCTGCTTGCTGCTGCTGCTGACAGTCATGAGCCCTAGACCTCTACAACTGTAAGCCCCCAATAGATGCTTTCTTCGTAAGTTACCTTGGTCCTAGTGTATTACCACAGCAACAGAAAAGTAACTAAGACACGGATTTCTGCCTGGAGGACTCCATGGCTTTCGACCCCAGCGACACGGGTGTAGTCACCACCGGCAGAGGCAGAGGGACACATAGTCTACGGTTTCTCTGCCACAGTCTCTATGTGTTATTTTTCTGTTTTTTGTTTGTTTGTTTTGTCCTGTTTTTGAGGATCTGGAAACACGGCTCAGTGATGGTACATGTGCCTAGTATGTATAAGACAGGGTTCCACATCCAGCAATGCGAGAAGGGAGGGAGGAAGAGAGAGAGGAGAGAGGAAAAGGGAGAGAGGGAAGGAAAGAAATGAGTGAGTTAGTTTTGTCCCTTCTACAGTGTAGCCTGGGATGGCCTGGAACTCACAATCCCCCTGCCTCTGCCCCCTACAGCTGGAATGCAGACATACACTTCCAGGCCTGGCATGACTTTGTCTTTGGAAAACAAAGATCTGTGGCAGAAAAATTTTCACCAAGCAAAGCCTGAGCTGTTTCTGCTTCCTAGACCTGGAGAAGAAAACACTCTGAGGTGACTCAGGCCCCATCCCAGAAGGAATTCTTCCAGAACATGGGACCAAATATTGACTTCCCTACAGCGCAACCTAGACAGTAAGATGGAAGTGGGCTTCCTGTGCCTGGAATCTAGGTGAGAAAGTTGGGTTTCAGTCCAAAGGCTACTGAAACTGTTCCTGGCTACTTCTCCTGCCTCTTCTCCCTCTCATTCCTCCCCTTCCCTCACCTTCTCTCCTCTTACACAGGGTCTATTTCTAGCCTGTGGCTCCCTACATAGCCCAGGCTAGCCTCCTACTCACAATCCTTCTGCTTCCTCCTCCTGAGTGTCCCACGGCCAGCTTTAGCTGGTGACTCTGAAGGTCTACATAGACTCATGAACGTTGGAGGTGTTGTCATTACCTGAGACTGCCCTGGAAAGTGGGTGACGACCTCCTGAGGCTCCAGGCTGTTGCTGATGTTGTCCTGTTGCTGGTGGAGAAGGGTGAAGCCTGCTGCAATATCACTGGGCACCAGGTCTGTGTCCTGAGTGGGAAAGCACAATGGCCTGCCGTAAAACCCATCAGACGGTCCAGAAGCCTTAGCATTCAGTTAAACAGAGTTCACAGGCAGATACGCAAGTCCACAGGCTCATTACATAGAAGAAGGTATTTATTATCTTCTGCGTGTCTGGGACAGTCTCGTGGAGCTTACGATGGCCCCCAGCTCACTAAGTAAAGATGACCTGAGATTCCAGATCCTCCTGCCTCCATTTCCCAAGTATAAGCATGAGCCACCACACCCAGCTTAGAGAGTATTTAAAGAGACTTTTATGTGTGTGTGTTTGTGTGTGTGTGCATGTACGTGTGTGCACACACATGCACACATCCATGCATACCACATGAGTGCTGGAACTGAACCCAGGTGTTCTGGAAGAGCAGGAGCATCAACCACTGGGCCATCCCTCCATTCCCTTAAAGATCCTTTAAAGAGCATTTTCCTTTGCGCGATTCCTCCTAGATGTGAGCTTAGCATTTTTTCCTATCTTGTCCTCAAACAAATACACTAGATTGATCATGTTATCAAAATTTGATTTTAAGTGACTTAATAATTATTTCTGTTTAAAAAAATGTGTGTGTGTGTGTGTGCAAGTGCACACATGCCAGAGTGCATGTGTGCAGTCACAGGTTGGTTCTCTCCTGAGGCAGGGTCTCTGTTTATACTTTCTGAACTCTGTACTCCAGGCTAGGTGGCCCAAGAGTGTCCATCCTAACCATAGGCGTGCTTATGCGTATGTGCACAGGATCAGAGGTGTGCACCACCATGCCTGGCATTCTCATTTCTTAAGCTGATGAGAAGTTTGCATTGATACATACTCTGTGGCAGATTCATGAGGTTGAACATATGATTGCTGGGCGCACTGTGCCAAGAAAGAGACCAGAGACTGGTAAAACACTAGTGAGCCTTCTCATGTGAACAGATCTGGAAGTTAGAAATCCTCTGTTAGCTGGGCTTGGTGGCACATGCCCAGAATTGTAGGACCCAGACGGCTGAGGCATGAGAATGGCAAATTCAAGACCAGCCTGAGCTATACAATGAGTTCTTGTGTCAAAAAGTGAGGGAAGGAGGGAGGGAAGGAGAGAGGGAGGGCAGGCGGGCAAGCATCGGCACGCCACAGATGAATGGCCCAGTGGGTAAAGACACTTGCTGTCAAGCCTGACGACCTGAGTCTGATCCACAGAACACCCAGAGTTGGAGAGAACCAACTCCTGCATGTTGTCTCTGGGCCTCCACAAATGTCATACATGTAATCCACACACACAAAATAAATGGAATTAAAAACAAAATAGACTAAAGGAAATTTCCACCAGTAGCAGGATCTTCTAGCCCACAGGAAGGACCACTGGGCCTCTGATGGATAAAGGACGCATGAATCCTTGGGTTCCACCTCCAGCTCTGCATCAAACCTGTCTTGGGCCAGGTGGTGGTGGCGGCAGCAGCAGCACACACCTTTAATCCCAGCATTGGGGAGATAGAGACAAGTGAATCTTTCAGTTCTAGGCCAGCTTGGTCTAGAGCCAGGGCTAGAGAGAAATTCTGTCTCAAAACAACAACAACAAAACAAAACAAAAACTATCTTGGTGGAGCACACCTGTAATCTCCACACCCAGGAGACAGAGGCAGAAGGTCCAGGATTTCAAGGCCCTCCTCAGCTACATAATTAGTTCAAGGTCAGTCTCAGCTACAGCTACAGGAGGCTGGTAGTGACTAGGTACCTTCTCTTCTCTTCTGGATATCTTGAGATTGGGTTGAACCGCTCCTGTAAGATTTAGGAGGGTGGCTCAGTGGGTAAGACTGCTTGTTGCTCCTGCAGAGGGCAGTTCAGTTCCCAGCACCCTGTCAGGTAGTCTCACAACTCCATGGAACTCTGCTCCTGGGGAGCAGATACCCTCTTCTGCCCTCCGCGGGGTACCTGCACGCATGCAGCACACGCTCGCACAGATGCAAGTAATAAAAATAAAAACAAATTAAAAAAAAAAAGCTTTATGGGGTACACCTCTTGAATCCCCCCATGAAGGCCACTGCTGTGCAGTGTGCTGTCCCATGTCGCCATGCTACCTCTCAACAGTTACAAGTCAGAGCAAGCGGAGACAGGAAGGTGCATAGGATGTCAAAAAGAATTTTCTCTTTTACTTGGTTCCAGTACCAAAAATAACAGTTACGACACATTGTTACACCAACGCATGGAGACTCGAGGAAAATGAGCAGGGCCAAGTCGTCGGGCAGCTCATCCTGGAACAGCAACCCCCTTGGCACCTCCGCCACCAGTCATGGAAAGGAGTGGCAGATATCTAAATTACTTTCTACATTTTTTGTGTGTTTGCGTGTGTGTGTGTAAAGGTCAGAGGACAATGTGGGGCCTAGGGACTGAACTCGGGTCATCAATCTCGGCAGCAATCGTCCTTACCTGCTGAGCCATCTTGTGGAAATGAGAAATTGCTTTCTGATACTCCCCTGCCTGTACATGTCTACCTGCTGACTGCGCCACCGGATGGAGGAGACGTTAAGAAGACAACTAGCAAATTCTTTCCTAATGGACACGTTGTGTTACTTAGTTCCTTAAAAAACAAGGCACAAGCTGGGCTGAAGACAACTAGAGAATTCTTTCCTAATGGACATGTTGTGTTACTTAGTTCCTTAAAAAACAAGGCACAAGCTGGGCTGAAGACAACTAGCGAATTCTTTCCTAATGGACATGTTGTGTTACTTAGTTCCTTAAAAAACAAGGCACAAGCTGGGCTGTAAGGGACTAGTGTCAATGAAAGGACACACCTGGCCGTCAAGAGAAAGGCTGAGGGCTGGGCTGGGGCTTAGCTAGTACAGCACAGGCCAAGATGCATGAAGCCCTGGGTTCCATCCTTAGCACCAAATAAATCAGGTGTGGCGAAGCATGCCTGTAATCCCAGCACTGAAGAGGTAGCTGAAGGAGGATCGGAAGCTCCAGATCATCCTTGGCTACACAGTCAGTTCCCGGTCATCCTGGGTTACAGGAGACCCCTGCCTCAACAAAGCAAAATAAACAAGAGGCAGAAAAGGCTTGGCCATCCTTGCGGTTAACTGCCGCCTGCCCAGCCCACCCAGGCAGTGACTCCCGAACCCCATGCCCAAGCGGTCCAGGTCCTCAGAGCCACATTACAGTCGCTCACGTGGCTTTGTGCGGCGTGCTCAGCTTCCCACGGAAGACTTTACAGAAACAGGAGAAAGAGACCACAGCAGATCCCTTCTGCTTACAGAGAAGTAAGTGGAGAAAAGGTCGGCCGTGCTGGAAAAAGCGACCCTCGCGTTATCGTCCTGCACCACGCAGCAGCAACAGAACATCACTCTGGTCTCCCACACGCTTTTGGCCGCTGTCTTCAGGCCAGTCAACAGCTGGTTTGAGCTGTTACTGTCCAGGTGCTCGGGGCAGCCCAGAGGATGTGGAGATGTCATGCCGCCCAGCGGATCAAAGACAATGAAGATGGTGACCATGGTGGCAGCCATGACAATCCAACTGCAAAAGTAAAGCATGGGAAAGGCTTGGTGACCGAGAAGGCGGGGTGGCCTGAGTCCCTTGCAAAAACACAAACTAAGCCTGCTTCTGTAGTGCCGAAGGAGAGGCAGAACTCTGAGAACCCCACTGAGACAAGCAGTTTTCGTCTAGAAAGTTCTCTCTGGGGGCCAGAGAGATGACTCAGGAGGTAAAGGTGCTTTTGGACCTGCCTAGGGACCTGCATTTGATCTCCAGGGACCACATGATAGAAGGAGAAAATCAATTCTTGCAGGCTATTCTCTAACTTCCAACATGTGCCATGTTTACACACATGTACACACATATGACTAACTACACAAATAAATATAGAAAAAGAAAGACAGTTCCTCATGAGTCCACAGCTAACCAAAGTCCCACAAAGGCCAGAGTTCTGAGAGGAAAGCCCAGAAAGGACACAAAGGGCTGAGTGGGGGGCAGCATTGTAGCCTGGGCACAGAAGCCACTAGAACTAGTTCTCCAGGAGCCCCTGACAGTAATCCAGCTACCCTCCGTGTCCTGAGGGTCTTCAGAGTAAAACTGAAGAATTTCCACATTATCAAATACCCCAATAGGTGTCCTCCGGCCCACATTTAACTATTTCTATTTGTGTGTGTGCTGTACATATGTGTTTGTGTGGATATGTGCATTTGTGTAGAGGTCAGTGGTTGTCTTCCTTGATCAGTCTCTACTGATAGAGGGAGGGCTCTTACTGAGCATAGAGCCCAATGACTGGGCTAGGCTGCCCATGTCCACCCCCTGAAGTGCTAGGAATCTGAACTAATTCCTACTGCTCTCATGACAGGCTTTACCACTGCTGCACTTCCTCAGCCGGAACTGTTTCTACATTGCCCACAGTGTGCAAGGCCCTGTGCGTTCTCCTGTCTCTGCCTGCCTCAGGGATGGCAGCACCAGCACCAGCCTCCGCTTCTTTATTCATAACAAAAAGGGACAAAACTAGACTACCGTTAAGATCTTTAGCTTGGCGGTGAGAGGGCTCAGGGGGTACAGGCATCTGCTGCTCAAGCCTGACATCCCAAGTTCAATACCTGGGACCCACACGGCTGAAGGAGAGAACTGACTCCCACCAAGCTGCTCTCTGACCTCCGTATGTGCAAAAGAATATAACCATACTTCCCAACATAAATAAACAAATGTAAAAAATTAAAAAACTTTTTTTAGTAAAGAAGATGTGAAAACTGCATTATAACCCTATCAGACCGCCAAGCGGTGGTGGTGCACACCTTTGATCCCAGCATCTGGAAGGCAGAGGCAGGAGGACTCATAGATCTCAGTGAGTTGAAGCCAGCCTGGTCTAGAGAGTGAGTTTCAGGACAGCCAGGGCCACGCAGAGAAACCCTGACTCAAACAAACAAACAAACAAACAAACAAACAAGCTTTATTAGACTATTATACACCATCTCAATTCCTGGCACTGGTTCTCCTGACCTTTAACCTTCATCTCACCTTTAACCTCCACCCTTTCCTTTGGCTGTGGGCTTCTCTCTGTGTAAGATTTATTTTTATATTATGTGTGTGTGTGTGTGTCTGTATGCATTTGCATGTGGGCACAGGTGCCCTTGGAAACCAGAAGAGGACATCAGATCCCCTAGAGCTGGAATTACAGGCAGCTCTGAGCCTTTTGATGTGGGTGCTGTGAACCAAACTCAGGTTTCTCAAGAGCAGCAAGTGTTCTTAACCACTGGGTCATCTCTCTAGTACCTGCCCTCCCCTTTAAAGAATTTATTTACTTATTTTATCTGTGTATATATGAGCTGAGAAGTAGCTGGGGCTCCTCTGAACTCAATGCTCTTGGCCGCTGCCTTCAGCAGGTCAACAACTGTCTGTGGAATATATAAGTGCATGACAGAAGGTATCCTCCTTGATCAATTTCCACCTTCTTCCTTTAAGGAGGATCTCTTCCTCTGAACCTGGGGCTCATGCGTTCTTGGCTAGGCTGGAAGACTGGATGCCCCAGGGATTCTCCTGTCCCCAGAGGGGAACATGGGAGGCCTAGTTTTTTACATGGATGCTAGGAACTGAGCTTCGGTCCTCACAATAGCATGGCAAAGACTATTAACCGCTGAGCTGTCTCTCCAGTCCCTCTTGCTTCTTCCTTGCAGAAAAGTGAGGACTGGGAAGAAAGTGAACACTCACAAATGTAAGTTGAAAGAGGAGTTGTTTCTCACGGTCTAAAAGCCATCCTTAAGTTTTCATGAATTACTCAGAAGGACCCCACTTTGTGTTAGAAAGTCCCCGGGACATCAAGGTGTTACACTGCTCGGAAACATACCTAAGAAGCCAAAAGAAGAAGGGAGACCTCACCTGACAATGACGGTGGTGATGATGCCAATCACAACTGTCTTGTCACATTGGATACCTTTTGCCACCCAGAAGGCCCCCAGAGAAGCCCAGACCATCTCTGGCAGGAAGAGCGCCAGGCGGACATAAAGCAGCTTAGCCATAGACTTCCGAGGTCCAGGGTTACAAATGGTTCCTGAAACACAGAAAAGAATGAACTGCTCACGAGCCTCCTAAGATGCAGAGCTGCCTGTCTGCAAGAAGACAGCTACGGGGGCGGGAGAGGGGGGCTGGAGAAACAGCTCAGCTGATACAGCACCTGCCACAGAAGTATGAGGACCTGAGCTTAGATTCCAGCATCCACATGAAAGCTGAGAGAAAGGTGGTGTGTGTCTGTAACCCGAGGGCTGGTGCAAGTGGTCCCTGGAGCCCACTGGCCAACCAGCCTAGCTGAATCAGATTCACTGAGACCCAGTCTCAAAAGGTAAGGTTCCGCGATGCTTATATGCATCTGTAAGTACACAACAGACACACAGACACACACACACACACACTACAGGAGCCGGAAAGATTGCTGCTTAGCAGTTAAGATCATGCACTGTTCTTGCCAAGGACCTGAAATTGGTTCTCAACACCTATAGCAGGCAGCTCACAACCCCACATAAATATCTCCAGTTTCAGGGGATCTGACCCCTGTAGCCTCCATGGGCACCTGCACTCACACATAAACCACACACAGTCACACACACATAATTTAAACACAAAGTCAATCTTAAAAAGAAAAGAATATAGCTACTGGGTATCTCTGCATTTTGCTGTACCCACCATCGGGCTCCTTATACTTGGTGACATGTGCCAAAATTACAAAGCAAGTGATAACGCCAAGCAGTCCTGGGGCATGCCTTTAATCCCAGCACTCGGGAGGCAGAGGCAGGCGAAGCTCTGTGAGTTCGAGACCAGCCTGGTCTACAGAACGAATTCCAGGACACAGAGAAACACAGAGAAACCCTGTCTTGAAAAACCAATAAGGGGCGAAAAAAAGCAAAACAAAAAGAACAGAAAGCACGTGACAAATTGAGGGATGGGAGCCTGACAGAGCTTCAGGTCCACCTCTCAGACTCACTCAGAGTTACGACCGCGTCTGGGCTCTCACTAAGGACTACATAATCACTGCCCAAACTGGAATACTCCTGAGAACTGAAAGTGGCACTGTGGGTAATTACACTGCGGCCACAGGCACAGGCATTCAGGAGGGCTGTCCCAGGCAAGAAGGGAGACAGCCACCCAGATTAATAGCCAGGAAAATTAAGCTTCCCACCTACTGAACACCTTACCCAATATTTGTACTGCTAAATACATGCAATATCAACTATGCTCTAATTCTCACAAATTATGGGCGAGTCATTAACTCATCTTACAAATGAAGAAACTGAGGCTCAGAAGATACATGTGGTGTGTGTATGTGTTTGTGTGTGGTGTGTGTGTGGTATATGTGTGTGTGGTATATATGTGGTGTGTACATGAGTGGTGTGTGTGTGTGTCCACTATCTCCCATGGAAGCCAGAGAGGAATTCTGGGTGCTTTTCTCTTTCACTCTTCACCTTGTTTCTAAAAAGGATTTATTTTATTTTTAATTATGTGCACGTGTCTGTATGGGGAAATGGCACGCAAGGTACACACAGTGAAGCCAGAAGCTTTAGAAACCCTTGACCTGGAGCTGCAGGCATTGTGAACTGCCCAGTGTAAGAGCTGGGAGTTGAACTGGGATCCTCTGCAAGACCTCTGGGTCATTTCCCCAGCCCTTCCACGCTTTACCTTCTGAGGAAGGGTCTCTCGCTTCTTACCAGTTCTCTAGGCTGGCTGGCCAATGAGCTCCAGGTGTCTGCCTGGCTCCACTCCCACACTGGGATTACAGGTGTACGGTGGGAACAAATCACGGATTTAAAACGTTAGTGCTGGGGGATGGCTCAGCGAAGGGCACCTGCAGCTCTTGCAGTGTAGAAGGAAGCAGCGGGGCTGCGTCCCGCCACCCGGCCGCCGGCTAGCTTTACACCCGAAATAATTACACGGAAACTGTATTCTTTTAAAACACTGCCTGGCCCATAGTTTCAGCCTCTTATTGGCTAATTCTCACATCTTCCTTTAACCCATATTTAGTAATCTGTGTAGCACCACGAGGTGTGGCTTACCAGGAGAGATCTTAACCTGTGTCCATCTCGGAGAGGAGAAGCATGGAGACTCACTATGGCGACTGCCTGAAGCGTCTCCCCAACTCTACTTCCTTGTTCCCACAATTCTGTTCTGTCTACTCCACCTACCTAATTTTCTGTCTCTTAAAGGGCCAAGGTAGTTTTCTTTATTAATTAACCAATGAAAGAAACATAGACAGATAACTCTCCTCCATCATTGCAGAGACCCTGAGTTTGGTTCCCAGCACCCACCCGACCACCACACTGACCTCCAGTCCTGGGGCCCCGATGCCCCTTCTGCCCTCTGCAGGTACTCCCACAGATGTGGTATCCCACACACAGACATTCACACATAATTAAAAACTAAAAATACCCAGCACTTGGGAGGCAGAGGCAGGTGGATCTCTGTGAGTTCGAGGCCAGCCTGGTCTACAAGAGCTAGTTCCAGGACAGGCTCCAAAACTACAGAGAAACCCTGTCTCAAAACAAACAAACAAACAAAAAAAACCCAAAAAAACAAACTAAAAATAACTCTTTAGTGCTGGACATGACAGCACACACCGTTAACCCCTGAACTTGGACGTCAGTTCAAGGAAAATCTGGACGACATAGCAAGTTTCATGCCAGCTGGGGTAACATGGAGAGACCCTGTCTCCAACAAGCATAAAACAATTAAAAAAAATTTTTTTTAATTACGCACTATCAAGCTTCCTGCTTGGCATTTACACTGTAATTGGTTTTTAAATTTTCATTTACACGTATTTATTGTGTGTGGGCACATGTGTGACATGGCACAGGTTGGGGGACACCTGCCGGAGTCAGCTTCCTCCTCTCAGAGGTCCCAGGCTGGCCACAGCAGCCCCTTTAGCTGCCGAGTCTGGCTGGCCTGGTGGCGTTCTCACTCTTCCTCTCTGAGGAACAAAGGAAGCCAGTCACTATGAACAGTGGCTGAGACCCTAGAAAAACAGGAACCCAGGCCTGCGCTGGGCTGGTAGGATACTAAATATGGACACATTCTAACATGGTCAGCAGCATCAGCGACTGGGACTTCCACATAAAAGTCTGACCCAACATTTACCAAATACACAGGCGGACAAAGAAACGAAAGAGATGGAATGCGTTTAACTTCCCGGAAGATGAACGAGATACTGAAGGAAGCTGCATCTACCTAGAGAAACAGTGTTTTAAATTCTTGGACAATGTCATGCATATGTGTGGAACATTTTGGTCACTACCCCTCCCTGCTCCTCCCACTCCTTCTGGGACCCCCTCTTCCTGAGAAGTCCCCTCCTAGCTTCGTAGCTTTTGCTTTGTTTTGCTTGTTTGTGATTCACTGAGTTTAACTAGGGTGACTGCTTAGGCACAGGCAGGGAGTTATTCTCTGGAACACGGGCAGTTTACCAGGGGCTACATCACTGAAGAAAAATGACTCCCCCTCCTTCAGCAACCATTAACTGCCAGCGGTCCCTGAGCTAGAGGTGGGGTCCTCATGAGTCCCTCCCCACCCTGTGACAGAATATTGATGGCCTCATCTGCTTTAGATCTTAAAAAAACACATTTTTAAAGACAAACTTCCACTCTGGAGACCAGGCTGGCCTTGAACACATAAGAGATCTGCCTGCCTCTGCCTCCAGAGTGCTGGAACTAAAGGTATGCACTACCATGCCTGGCTAGAAAAACACTTTTATTTCCATATTTACTTTTTCTCCTCAAGATAAATAGGCTGGTAGAGACCCCCGGTTACTTAGCAGATATTCTAATTTGATGACTCTGACCTTCAGAGACACTGCTGTATTAGTCTGTCCTTAACAAAGACTTCCTAAAGTGACCCAAGGTCCCTACCTGAAAGCAACAAAGAGACAGTCTATGCCACAGATTTATGAATGACAGATACCTTAGCCACTGCAGCCATCTTCTCTGACACAGAAGTGGAGCTATGAGCTCTTCAGACACAAAGAGAGAGACAAAGGACCCTACCCAGACATGGTGGGTGGCAGTCCTCACATGGAATGGGTTCTTCTGTTAAAACCCAACAGCCTTGAATGCAGACCATCCTCAGTTACCCCCTATATAGTAGCAACTGTAGGGTTTCATGGGGGGAAGTTCTGGAGGTATGAGCCTTTGATCCTAGCCCTCAATTGGGAAGCTGAATAGCACCCTGAGTTTGGGTCAGCCTGGGCTATACAGTAATATCCTGAAGAAGCATAGAAAATACCACCACAACAAAAGCAAAACTGTCCTTAACTATGCCACACATATCTATGACTATGAAAAAGAATCATCTTGGCCCTTCTTTCCACAAACCATACAAGGAAGGTCACAAGCACTCCTGTGTGTATGAAAATATACAGGTAAAAACTGATTAATACACAAGCATTGTCACCCCGGCCTCCCCAAAGGTTTGGCTAAATGCACCCACACCAACAAATCAAGCTGCCTATTCATTTCCAGCTTCTGATGCAATGATGCGCTTATTTTAATGTGTGTGTGTGTGTATGTATATGTGTGTATGTGTGTGTGAGAGAGAGAGAGACAGAGACAGAAAGACAGACAGAGAGAGAGAGAGAGAGAGAGAAAGAGAGAGAGAGAGAGATAGAGAGAGTGTGTGTTTGAGTCTGAACCTTTTTGTTTGTTTGTTTGTTTGTTTTTGGAGACAGGGTTTCTCTGTGGCTTTGGAGCCTGTTCTGGAACTAGCTCTTGTAGACCAGGCTGACCTCAAACTTACAGAGATCCGCCTGCTTCTGCCTCCCGAGTGCTGGGATTAAAGGCGTGCGCCACCACCGCCCTTGAGAGTCTGAACCTCTTAAAATAAGAAAACGTCTTCCGTTATTCTTCAGGCTCTTTACTATTGTTCTACTGACCCAGGGTTCTCCCCTTATTTCTTTCTTCTTTTTTTTTTTTTTTTTGGTTTTTCGAGACAGGGTTTCCCTGTAGTTTCTAGAGCCTGTCCTGGAACTAGCTCTTGTAGACCAGGCTGGCCTCGAACTCAGAGATCCGCCTGCCTTATTTCTTATGAAAGCCTCACTGCTGGGTCTGGTGGCCATGCCTGTGATTCCTGTGCTAGGCAGACAAAGACAACCTCTCCACACCTTTTCTTTAATTTTCTTCATTAAAATTTGTGTGTGTGTGTGCACGCACACATGCATGCATGTATGTATACTTTTATTTTTTGAGACAGAATCTTACTATGTAGCCCTGGCTGGTCTGAAATTTGCTATTTAGACCAGGCTGGCCTCAAACTCAAGAGTCACGTACCTCTACCTCCCTGAACGCTAGATTTAAAGTCGTGAGCCACTGTGCCCTTAAGAAGATTTTTCTTTAAACATTTATTTGTGTGTGGTGGGCATGTGTGCTGTCACACGTTTGAGGAGGTCAGAGGACAACTTGTGGGAGTAGGTTCTCTCCTACTGCGTGGGCCACAGGGCACAAATTCATCAGTACAGGCTGCAAACACCTTTACCCATTGGGCAATCTCACTAGCCAAAAATCTTACCCATGGCACTGACTTTGTTGACTTACTCATGTTTTTGAGGCAGGATTTTACTACGTAGCTCTGGCCGTGCACTTACAGCAGTCCTCCTGCTTCTGGCTCCTATGTGCTTAGACTACAGGCATGATCAGCAGCATGTGAGCTGACACTTTAGCAAAATGTGTTACTTAGAACCAAGAGCAATTAAAAGAACTAATTTGGGGGGCTGGAGAGATGGCTCAGAGGTTAAGAGCACTGGCTGCTTGCTCTTCCGGAGGTCCTGAGTTCAATTCCCAGCAACCACATGGTGGCTCACAACCATCTGTACTGAGATCTGGTGCCCTCCTCTGGCGTGCGGGCATACATCGAGGCAGAATGTTGTATACATAATAAATAAATAAATCTTAAAAAAAAAAAAGAACTAATTTGGGGGTTTGGGGGTGGTACTAAGGCCACTGAGCTCATCCCCAGGGTCTGAACTAAACTTTTTTTTTCTCTTCTTCTCTCCCCCCCCCACTTCCCACCCCCTGACAGAATTTCTCTGTGTAGCACTGGCTGCCCTGGAACTCGCTCTGTAGACAGAGGCTCAAACTCAGAGATCTGCCTATCTCTACCTCCCAAGTTCTGGGATTAAAGGTATTTGCCACCACAGCCCAGCTAACGTTTTTTTAAATTTCATTTTTATTCTTGTATTTGAGCCCCACTCCATGTACACTGTGTGCATGCAAAGCCAGTAGAGACCAGTAGATTGCATCAGACGCCAGGAATTAGGATTACAGAACATTATGAGCCACCTCGTGTGGGTGCTGGAAACAATTGTGTAAGAGTAGGAAGTGTGGGCTGGAGAAATGGCTCAGAGGTTAAGAGCACTGGCGGCTCTTCCAAAGGACCTGAGTTCAATTCCCAGCAACCATATGGTGGCTCACAACCATCTGTAATGGGGTCTGGTGCCCTCTTCTGGTGTGCAGCAAACATGCAGGCAGAACACTATATACATAATAAATAAATCTTTTAAAAAAATTCAACTCAAACTTGGATAGGAAGGACCCGTATCAACTAACACTGGACATGCAGGTAGGGGTAGGACAGAGGTCAGGGCTTCTCCAGCACAATCTCCTATGTCTGCTCATCTTGGCTGTGAGTGGAGACAGCCCCACCCAGAAGAAAAACAAAATCATGCCTTGGTTTGTTGCCAGGACCTTAGGAGGAGGGGTAAACTTTGCCCTAGGAAAGGAATTTTGACAACACTCTGCCTCAAAAAATTAGGTGGAGAATGATTCAGGGAGGCAGTCAATGGCGTCAACCTCTGGCTTTCACACGTGTGCAAATGTCCACACAAATGTGTACATACACCACATACACAAAGAAGAAAATGCTTTGATGTCAATTGTAGTGATAGCTTTTCAACTAGGAAACAGTCAGAACCTTAGTGAGGGGCTGGGGAGATGGCTTAGTGAAGAGCACCTGCTGCTCTTGCAGAGGACCTGTGCCTGGTTCGGAGCACCTGCGTGGCGAGGTTCACTACCACCTGTGTGGAGTTCACTACCACCTGTGTGGCATGGTTCACTACCACCTGTGTGGCGTGGTTCACTACCACCTGTGTGGAGTTCACTACACATGTGTGAAATGGTTGACTGCCACCTGTGTGGAGCGGTTGACTACCATCTGAGTGGCATGGTTCACTACCACCTGTGTGGCGTGGTTGACTACCACCTGTGTGGTGTTCACTACCACCTGAGTGGCATGGTTGACTACCACCTGTGTGGAGTTCACTACCACCTGTGTGGAGTGGTTGACTACCACCTGTGTGGAATGGTTGACTACCACCTGTGTGGCGTGGTTCACTACCACCTGTGTGGCGTGGTTCACTACCACCTGTGTGGCATGGTTGACTACCACCTGTATGGAGTTCACTACATAAGTGTGGTATGGTTCACTACCACCTGTGTGGAGTTCACTACACAAGTGTGGAGTGGTTGACTACCACCTGTGTGGAGTTCACTACACAAGTGTAGTGTGGTTCACTACCACCTGTGTGGAGGGTTCACTACCACCTGAGTGGAGTGGTTCACTACCATCTGTGTGGTGTGGTTGACTACCACCTGTGTGGAGTTCACTACACATGTGTGGCGTGGTTGACTACCACCTGTGTGGAGTTCACTACACATGTGTGGAGTGGTTCACTACCACCTGTGTGGAATGGTTGACTACCACCTGTGTGGCGTGGTTGACTGCCACCTGTGTGGCATGGTTGACTACCATCTGTGTGGAGTTCACTACACATGTGTGGCGTGGTTCACTACCACCTGTGTGGAGTGGTTCACTACCACCTGTGTGGAGTGGTTCACTACCACCTGTGTGGAGTGGTTCACTACCACCTGTGTGGAGTGGTTGACTACCACTTGTGTGGAGTGGTTCACCACCACCTGTGTGGAGTTCACTACACATGTGTGAAGTGGTTGACTACCACCTGTGTGGCGTGGTTAACTACCACCTGCAACTCCAGGTCCAGGTTATCCAATCCAGTGCCCCGTTCTGACCACAGCAGGCACTTACAAGCATGTGATTATCCACACACATAAACCCACACACAATCTTAGAAGGAAAAAAGACCCACTGAATACACTCTGAAAGGGGGAACTGAATGCTATACAAATGGTATCACAGTACGGCTGTTAAGACAAAAACCGGCTTCACGCAGAAAATGTGGCTTTACCTCTCATGCTGACACACACCATGGCCAACACGGTGCATATGATAACTGCCAGGAGAACAAGCAGAACAATCAAGTAGGTGCTGAGCAAGGCCCCACCAGGACAGTCCAGCTTCCTCCTATGCACGAGATACAACGTCAGACTGGCGATCCATCTGCAAAGAAGAAAGTGGGTTCATAAAACAAGACTATGAGGAAATAAAGGAGTTAATATTCTCCAACGCAAGGGTAAGGTTCAGTGTGGAATGTAATTTCCATCAATAAAAAGTCCACCCAGAGCTGACTGCTGGCACACACGTGGCTTTCTGCTCTTACTTTCTATCTCCTGCAATCCTGGTACTGGGCACGCCTGTAATCCCAGCACCCGAGAGGCAGTGGCATGAGGATCATAAATCAGGCCTGAGCCTGAGTTCCAAGATGCTGCACAAGGAGCCCCCGCTTAAAAAGCAAATAGGCAGGGCTGCAGAGACAGCTCCGAGACAAAGAGCACTGGCTGTCTTTCCAGAGGTCCCAAGTTCAAAACCCAGCAACCACACAGTAGCTCACGACCATCTATAAAGAGATGTGGTGCCTCTTATGGCATGCAGGCATACATGCAGGCAGAACACTGTATGCATAAAAAATGAATAAATCTTAAAAAAAAACCCACAAAGGCTGGAGATATAGCTCAGTGCAGCAGCGCTTAGGTTCTGTCCCCAATGATATACACTAAGTGTGCACACCTGCAATCCCAGCACTGGGGAGGTGCAGGCAGGAGGATGAGAAGTTCAAGATCATTCCCCACACACACGAGTTTGAGGCAAGCAAGAGATATAGAAGACCCTATCACAAAGCAAAGCCTAGGCAAGCATATATAAGGGTTCTGCGGGAAAACACCTGAACACCTGTCATGACTTAGAACCATGTGAATTGGAAACTACAAACTGTGTTGCTGAACTAGTAACAGGATTTGTACACATATAGTAATGTACAGTGTAGCCTACCACAGTCCAAAACCAAGCACACATAAAGGAAATTATGAAAATAACTGATAGACTCAAAAAGAATGGGTACATTTTGTAATTCTGCAGTGAACAATGATACTGCACGGACCTCCAGCAGGTAAATTCACCCTAAGGGTACGTTAGCAGAGGACAGCACCACTTAGCAAAAATGTCCGCTTTTTAAAATTTCATTTATTTACTCTTTGTTTGGGGAGGAATGTCATGGCATGCCTGCAAAGGGAAGTCAGAGCGCAACTCCAAGGAGTCAGTTTTCTCCTTCCACCTGGGGATACAACTCAGGTCACTGGGCTTGGCAGCAAGCACCTGTACCCATTGAGAGATCTTGCTGCCCAAGATTGTTCTAGTAAAGATCCAAACTCCAAGCTGGGTGGTGGCAGCCCATGCCTTTAATCCCAGCACCCAGGAGGCAGAGGCTGGTGGATCTCTGGGAGTCGAGGCCAGCCTGATCTATAGAGCAAGTTCCAGGACAGGCTCCAAAGCTACAGAGAAACCCTGTCTCCCGCTACCCCCCACCCAAAGATTCAAATTTCAAAGCCCTAAGAGGCGTCATTCCAGGTGATGGGGATTTAGCTCCTGATGGGGATTTAGCTCCGTTGTAAGCACTTACCTAGCAGGCATGAGGCTGGGCTCAAGCATTAGAGGGGGAAAAAATGAAGGATTGCTTTGGATAGCTTTTCTTTTCTCAAGATAGGGTCTTGTGCAGCCCAGTTGCCCTCAATACGTATCCAAGGGTGAATTTGAACTCCTGACCCTCTTGCTGCCACCCCCTAGTCCTGGGATTACAGGTGTGCACTGCCATCACGAGTTTTGTATGGTGCTGGGGATCCAGGCAAGGGCCTCATGCATGTAAGGAGGTGAGCACTCTACCAAAATGAGTTACACCCCCCAGGTCCTAGATAACTTTTTCTGTCCGTTTTGCAAACACCAAGGCTCCGTGTCTGGAAATAACGGCAAAACGATCTGAGAAAAACCCAGCCCTTAGAAGCAGAAAGTTCCTAGAAAGAGCTTCTCTGCTCCCATTCCTTTCCTCATGGAGAATGCTTTTTCCTAAGAACGCTATTCCTCATTGTCAGGCATGCCAGGAGCTGACTTCACGCACTAGTGCCGTTTCCCACTGAGCGTGGCTATGTTTTGCAAAACTATACTGGTTTCTGTGAATTGCTCTGAAATTGTAATTGCTCAGATGTTTGTTTTTGCAGAGACAGGTTACTTCGCTACCCGCCCAGAAAAAAAACACGAGAGTGATGCAAAGTTTCAAAGCCGGGCTCCCGAAAGGAGAGACCTGGAGGCTACGGATTTTTGGATGCTCACGCTTCCCTCACGCTCCCAGTGCCAGGGCTCGGCGCCGCACCCTAGCGCTCGTGCCCCGCGGCGCTGAAGGTCCGGGACACCTGTCAAATGCACAAAGTGACTGCGCCTACGGTCTAGGTGCACAGAACCGAGCTCGACAGGCGCGGCTGCCGTTAAGCACCGAGGAGGGGCGACTTGGATCGCCTTCTGCAGCCACAGCGCGCCCTCCCGCCCGCACGGCGGCCTCACTTACGACAGCACACGCAGGAACAGCTCGAAAGTCCCGGGGAACACCAGGTCGTCGCTGGCCAGGGACCAGCGCCGGCCGAACAGCACCATACCCGGCATGGTGCACCTCCTACTGCGCCCGCCCTGAGAAGCGCGCCCTTCTGACTCTGGGCAGCCAGGGCCTCAGGGCGCGCAGGCGCACGCTTAAGTAAAGGCTCGCGCATGCGCCCTCTGGCCCGAGGCCTGAGCACGCGCATTGATTAGCACGCCGCCGTCTTGGCCAGCTTCTCAGAGCCGCTGGCCCGGAAGTTAGCTGCTGGCCGTCGACTGTGGGTCGGAGGGTGGGTGAGGTTTGTTCCGATGTGGTCATTTCTGTTTAACATATAAAGATTCGGAAGACCTGGAAAGACTGCTCTCCCCACAGTGTCGCGGCCGCTAATGGCGATGCTGGGACTTAGGTCTCTGAATCTTCTAAGCTTGGAGCGATTTTATTGTCATTTGTGGTTCCTTAGGACTCAAGACTGAGTTCAAGTCTGACAAGCCACCCACGGTTGGCGAGATAAGGTCTGACTCCTTTTCGCAGCTCCACGGCTCTCCCTTCCCTCCTACACACCGTGGTTTAGCCACCTTCATCCCCTGCTCCTGGCCAGTCTCACTCGTTGCTGTTCTTCCCCACAGCTCCCCGGGTGACCTCGGTAACCGGTCAGACGTAGTCAAGGTTATGCCTAAGACTTGCAAGGCTGCTCTTGGGCATAGAGTACATCTTAACTCTTCGCAGAGATCTTGCTCGCGGAGTCTTACATCAAAAGCTCGTAATTCGTGTCTGTATTCCCGGTCTTCCAGCTGCTGTCCTCCACCCTCACATCACGTCCATTTTAGTTACCCAGTGTTTTTGTGTCGGTGGTGTGCATGTGCGCGTGCGTGTTTTTGCATGTGTTCAGGGTGCGCCGTGTAGTAGATGCGCTCATGCATGTGGCTGAGGTTGATAACAAGAATCATACACCCTCCCCAAATAAAGGTCAGATGGTGATGGCGCATGCTTTTAATCACAGCACTTGGGAGGCAGAGGCAGGCGGATCTCTGTGAGTTCGAGGCCAACCTGGTCTACAGAGTTAGTTCCAGGACAGCCAGGGTTACATAAAGAAACCCTGTCTCAAAAACCAAGAAAGAAAGAGAGGGGGGGGAGAGAGAGAGAGAGAGAGAGAGAGAGAGAGAGAGAGAGAGAGAGAGAGAGAGAGAGAGAGAGAGAGAGAGAGAGAGAGAGAGAGAGAAAAGAATCATACCCAATCGCTCTTCACTTTGTTCACTGAGGCAAGGTCTCTCAATCTAATACTGAGCTTGCTGATATGTGTAGTCTTGCTAGCCAGCTTGCTGTACTTCCTTGCCCATCCTGCATTTTCTTGGGTTTCCAGGGATCTGGATTTTATTCCTCACACCAGTGCAGTAAGTCATCTCCTTAGCCCCTCAGCCCCAAATTTTAACATTTTCTGTTTCTTCTTATGGAGATGGTACTCTTACAGGTATTTACAGGTATTTTTCTTTTGTTCCTCCCCCCCCCACCACACACACACACACACACACACACACACACACTTTTTTCTTTTTTCCTTTTTTGGTTCTGGGGATTTGTTAGACCAGCACTTTACCCCAGCTGCGCTGTCTCTGTATCTCTTTATCCAGGTCTCAGGTGTGGTATTATTTCCCAGAGCCTCCGTGACGCCCTTAGCTCACAGCACAGCACAGCACAGCACAGCACAGCACAGCACAGCATGGGCTCCTTTTCCTAACTCTTGTTTCCTTATTGTGTGCTGAATCTCTCCCTGGCCCAAGTGTGACTGCTGCCTGCCATGCTGATAAATTGAGACATGGTGTTCAGGCAGGAGGATTAATTTTAAGGTCGGGACTTCGAATTAATTGAGAAGATGGAGGATCTGTCAAGATGTCCATCCTGAGGCCAGGGATGTAACTCAGTGGCTAAGTGCTTGCCTAGCATGCACATAGCCTTGATTTCCACCCCAGCTGCTGTGTAAACCAGATGTGGTGGGACATGCCTGTGATCACAGTTAATTAATTGGAGGTAGAGGCAAGATGTCATTCTCAGCTACATAGTAAATTCAAGGCTAGCCTGGGCTACTTGAGACTCAGAAGTCTGAAAACAAAGTCCATCTGGGGAGAAACCAATTTGGGAGTCCTTTATGTAGGCAGTGACAGGTGCTCCCAGACTGGTGGGAAGATGGTAGCGTGTTCAGAAACCGGGCCTTGACGAGTAGCCCCTTCCTAGGAAGCCTCTGATAGCATCCGTGTTCCTATCCCTTCACTCCCTTGAGGATGCTTTTCCTGAGAATAAGACTCCTCATCGCTAGGCATGCCAGGACTGACTTCATGTACTGGTGCCGCTTCCCACTGGGCCCACATTTTGCAATGAAAGTTTATCTCACCGACTTCTCTCAAAATCCAGGCCCTGTTGGCTACCGTTTTTCCATTTTGCAAGAACAGGCATTATTTCCTCACACTGCTATTGTTGTAGTTTGCCCAAAGAATTTCCTGACACGCTATACAATGGAGGGACCAGAGGGGATAGCTGTCACCCTTTGCCGACAGACAAGAAAAGAACTCATACCTGATTATTGTGGACATCAAGGGTAGGATGAAGAGAGAGTTACACAGATCTCTGTCCAGCTACTTTTTTTTTTTTTTTGAAGCAGGGTTTCTCTGTGTAGTTTTGGTTGTCCTGGAACTCAGTCTGTAGACCAGGCTGGGTCAAACTCGCAGAGATCTACGGGCCTCTGCCTCCCGAGTGCTGGGATTAAAGGTGTGCACCAACTGCTCCTGGCTTCCCATCTACTTTTTAGAAAATAGGTTTGTTTTTGTTTCTCATTATGTGTATGTGGAGTGGGAGTATGTGCATGTGTGCATATGTCTGCAGATTCCAAAAGAGGAGAGGGCATATATATTATATGTACAAAGTTGGGCTTTCTTGGTCAACAGTCTGTAGTCTGTAACTCTCGCAGCAACCCCTCAGGGGCCCGTTTGCAGTCTGCTTTCCTGGGAAACCTCTGATGGAAGGGCAGGAGGTCAGCATTTAGTGTCTCTCAAACAAGGTGGGCAAATATTTAAATCTTTGGGTAACCTGGTCCGTGTAAGTTGCCTGCTCTAACTCTCCGCTGGGTCTGTCCACTTAAAAGCAAAGATGGGTTGACTCACCTCTGCCAGTGTGAGGCTGAAGAGTGCATCCTTCAGGTCCATGTGCACCTGTCTCCCTGAAAAATTAGACTCATGAGAATCCAAGATCCCAGGTTTCTTCATAGGCAGGAGAGGCAGGGTCACTGGCAGGGCACCAGGAGGTCTGTCCCTTCAAGCCAGGCAGTATGGACTGCAATTTCCCCTCTTGTTTCCAGGGTCATTGGGTACTGTTTAATATAGAGAAAGATAGCGGAACTGGTTAGTTGAGAGTGTTGGGCCAGTCCTCGGGGGTTGGTTTCTTCTGACAGAGGACAAGACAACAACATTTTGCTGGATATCTTTTTACCTGCGCCTCATCATCAGAGAAGGTGATGGTGGCTTTCAGTCTATGCAAAAGGTTTTGTCCCCATCGGTCCTCTGTTGTCAGTCACCCTTTGAGCTACCTCCAGCAACTGGGACCTGCTTACACCTTTACATTTTTCTAACTCGCTTTTAATATCTGGGTCCCACTGGGTAACAAAGGAAATATTTTTTGTTTTGTTTTGTTTTTCAAGACAGGGTTTCTCTGTCTAACAGCTCTGACTGTCCTGGAACTCGCTTTGCAGACCAGGCTGGCCTCGAACTCACTGAGATCCACCTGCCTCTGCCTCCTGAGTGCTAGGATTAAAGGTGTGTGCTACCACGTCCAGCAAAAGGAAATCTTTTTAACAGCTGTCTTTAATCTTTCTAAAAAAGTACCTAGTGAAGTTGCTTAAAGTCTCTTTGGTCAGCATTGGACAGAAGGGGAAAATCTTCCATCCAGGCTGTGTTGCCTTGCAGCAGTGCCCCTGGGCAGTGGTTTGTTTGTTTTGTTTCATTTTTTGTTTTCTCAAAGAATAATGGGCTTTACAAATCATTGGTTGAAAAATAGACATAGATTATGAAAGAGAAAGGAGAAAGGAAACTTTCTCTTTTCCTTCAGGTTCAGCCCAGGGGAACTTTTCCCTTCCCCAGGGCTGCTGAGAGCAGGCAGAGTAGAGGGATCTCACCCTTCCTGTGTGCATTCCACTTAGATGGCGTGGGGCCCTGGGTGAGAAGCCAGACCCCTCCCTCCTCCCATGCAGGGACCAACCCTGACTGAACAGGAGCCAAGTAACCAAACAAGCAGGTGCTCCTGCTCCCTGAGTGGGACAGGTGGAGGATTTTTTTGTTGTTGTTGTGGATTTGTTTGCTTTGGTTATTTATTTATTTATTTTTTGGTTTCTCTGGGTGACCTGGCAGAGCTGAAATGATCTGAGTCCCCCACAGGATGTGGCACAGGTCTTAAGCCAGACGGTCCTTGCACCAGAGAAAGCCACTGGTCAATACAGAGAAACAGAACGGACAGAAACACATAGGAAGACACGCACATACACACTAAAGACAGTCAGGGTGGCCACCACACATTCACTCGCCTGGACAGACAATCGGACCCAGCGACACCTCATACGGATCCCAGACCCTGAATCAGCGCTTGCATCGAACCTCTCCTCCGAGTCCAGACAGAAGCCGCCTGAACCACGCTTGTTGCCAGAGGTGACAGACCAAGCAACTTCCTCATTTGTTTCCTCCTTGGGTGGAAGCTTCAGACCCTCCTGAGTCATTAGGCGCGATGGTCGAAGGGAGTCCTGGGGACCTGGAACATCTCGGTCGTACACCCTGTAGGAGCCACTTCGCTGTTCCACACTCCAAGGGGCTCTGAGACTCGCCCCACCCCTACGTCCCGAGGTCTGGTCTCTGGGACCTCAGTGGGACCTCCAGAAATGTGGGGCATTCACCAGAGAAGACTGCTCAGCCGTGGGTCTCAGCCAACAGAAAGTCTTTATCAGCTGGCCGGCAACTGCGCTGGGTGTTTGGGATCCTGGTGTGGCAGCTCAGGGTGAGCTCTGAAGCACAAAAGCTATGTATGTTCTGAGTTGACACACTTCAGTTAACAAGAACAGTCAGCCAGAAGCAGAGCTACAGAAGCCGGAATGCGAGGGTAGAAAACTTAAGAGAGTTTCCCAGAACTGTGGACTTGGGTGGATTGGGCCTTGTTTTGTTTTGGCAGGTGCTGCTGTCTACGTGCTGAGTTTACAGCTGAATGACACTTCCATCGTGGAACTAGTTGTGCTAAGCTCTAAGGGCCTACGAAGGTCTGGGGTCCTGTCCGTGGGTGATTACCTTGATTATACTATATGAGGTGGGGAGACCTGCCCAACTGTGGGCAGCACCATTACTAGGCAGGGGATGCTTCTTGACTGGATACAGTGTGACAAGCTGTGTCCTGCTGCGGTGACTGCCCTTCCATGATCAGTTTCCTGGAACTGGGAGCTAGCTAAAATAAATACATGTTTTCTCTTCTATACTGCTTTGGTTTTGGTTTTGGTTTTGTTTCGGTTTTGGTTTTGGTTTTGGTTTTCAAGACAGGTTCTCTGTGTGTGACCCTGGCTGTACTGAAACTCACTCTGTAGACCAGGCTGGCCTCGAACTCACAGAGATCCGCCTGCTTCTGCCTCTGGCTCCTGAGTGCTGGGATTAAAGGTGTGCGCCACCGCCTTCCGGCCTCAAGCCCCCTCCTTTTCCCCCCTGCCTGTTGCCGTGCACCCACCCCATCTGTATTCTCCAGCAGGGAATCTGGGGTTTTCTTGTTGTTTTGAGACAGGGTCTTACTCAAGACGTCCTGTCTCAGCTTCCTGAGATCCCATGTGTGTCACCATACCAGCTCTTGACTTTTTTTAAATTTTTATTTATTTATTTAGGTTTTTTGAGACAGGATTTCTCTGTGTAACAGTCCTAGTGCTGGAACTCGCTCTTGTAGACCAGGCTGGCCTTGAACTCACAGAAATCAACCTGCTTCTCCCTCCTGAGTGCTGGGATTAAAGGTCTGCACCATCACCACCCGGCAACTTTTTGGTTTTTTTTTAATGGTAATGAAACCATTTCATACAGAGACTGTGCCTGGCACTTAAAGGGCCTGGGATGCAGATTTAGCAACGAAAACAACTGCTTGTTTGTTTGATCGTGGATTTTGGAAAAAGAGATCTTTGATAGTCTTCGCCGCTCCTTTCAGATTAGCCTCTGGCCTCGATACTTATTTGCAAATGTACAGTAAGTTTTCTTCAGAAACCTTTTTGGCAGCTCACCACATCTGATATTACCTTGGAGAAACCGGTCCCTTTGTGCGTGCACACATGCACATTCTCACGCTCACTCACTCTTGTGCGCATGGGTGCAGGTGCACTTGGCTGGGCATACACAATGGGAGCCAGAGGCTGACATTAGGCGTCTTCCCTCTCCGCCTCACTTTCTGAGACAGGGTCTCCCTCTGTCTTAGTAAGGGTTTCTATTATCACAGCTTCTATAAAGAAAACATTTAATTGGGGTGGCTCTCTTACAGTTCCAGGGGCTCAGTCTATTATCATCACGGCAGTGTGCAGGCAGATGTGGTGCTGGAGTCGCTGAGAGTCCTACACCTTGCAGGCAACAGGAAGTTGACTGACATACTGGGCAGTATCCTAAGCATAGGAAACCTCAAAGTCCCGCCCCCACAGTGACACACTTCCTCCAACAAAGCCACACCTCCTAATAACACCACTCTCTAGGAGACTATGAGTGCCAATTACATCCAGACCACCACACCCACCGAACCTGGAGCTCCATTGTGGCTACACTTGCTGGACAGTGAGTCCTCAGAATCTATCTGCCTAACACCCCACCGTGCTGTGGTTGTAGGAACACCACCACGCCAGACTTTGATGTGGGTTCTGGGGGTCCAAACTCAGACTCTCATGGCTTGTGCAGCAAACACTTCAAGTACTGAGTCATCTTACTAGGCAGGGACCTTTCATCTGTCATTTCCCCAGACTGATTGATTCCCTTACTCCATTTCTCTATGTAGGGTTTGAATTTTTTTAATTCAAATAAAATCTTAGTATCTTTGGACTTACTGTTTTGTTGTTGTTGCCTATGTTGGATTGGTATCTATGCATGTGTATTTTTGCAAGGTCATTATTCAGGAATTTGAATAGGTTTTTTCTTTCGTTTTTATTTATTTCTTGTAAGATATTTTCATTGGAGAGTTTTGTTTGTAACATTTATTTAAACATGTATTTAGTTTATTTGGTTGGGTTTTCTTTTGCATTGTTTAAGAGGGAGGAGTATTACTATGTTCCCTAGCTGGCCTGGAACTCATTATGTAGCCAGGCTAGCCTCCAATTTAGGGATCCACCTGTGTCTGCCTCATAGTGCTGTGTGGGCATGCCTGGCTGTAGCCTCGATTCTCAGGCTTTATGGAGATAATAAACCACTCCTTTAGCCCTGGTTTCCTTATTGCAGATGACTTACTACCACAGGCACTTACTGTGCAAACAAGTTTGGGATTTCTTTCTATTTCAGTGTACTGACGAGTACTGTGGTGTTTGCCTAGAATGAAACTAGAAGTCAGATGAAACTCAGGCAGAGATTTTGAGTGTCATATTTCATTATCACACCTAAGTTTGTGTGTGTGTGTGTGTGTGTGCTGCAACTAGCTTTTCTCCCTCCCCCACTTCCTGTCCATGCTTCTGTCCCTTTCTCTTCCTCTCCCGATTCAGTGACCTTGTGTATGCTAGGCAAATGATCCACCATTAAGTTACAATCTTAGTGTGTGTGTGTGTGTGATCCAGAGGTCAACTTTGGGTCTCTATCATTCTCTACCTTCTTCCTTTTCTTTCTTTCATTTCTCTTCCTTCCTTCCTTTCTTCTTTCCTTCCTTCCTTCCTTCCTTCCTTCCTTCCTTCCTTCCTTCCTTCCTTCCTTCCTGTCTGTCTTTCTGTCATTCTTTCTTTTTGAGACAGGGTTTCTCTGTGTAGCCCTGGCTGTCCTGGTCTGGACCCAGCCTGCCTCCTGAATGCTGAGACTAAAGGCATGTGCCACCACACCTAGCCACCTTAATTTTTAAAATACTTGTGTACATGGGTGGTTGGTCTGCGTACATGTGGGCTTTGTGCCTCGGAGGCCAGAGGAAAGAGTTACAGACACTTGTGAGGTGCCATGAGGGTGCTCTGAAAGATAAGCTAGTGTTCTTAACCGCTGAACCATCTCTCCAGCGCTGTTTCCTACCACCTTATTTTTTGAAACATGGTCTCTCTCTGACTTAGAGCTCATTTCTTCAGCTAGGCTGGCTTGCTAGCAAGCTCCCGGATTAATCTCTCTACCCCCACAGTGCTAGAGTTACAAGCTCACACCCAACTTCTAGGGAGGTGCTGGGGATTCGAACTCGGGTCCTCATGCTTGCACAGCAGTTTATTCCCTGAGCCATCTCCCCAGCCCCAGATTTACTTTTAAAGATAGGCTCTCACTAGGTTTCCGAGATTAGCCTGGAATTTATTTACTCCTACCTGAGTCTCTGGAGTAGCTAGGATGACAGTCCTGTACCACCATACCTGACTTCACTTGGCTTTTAAATTGCAGAGATAAGAAATTGGATTTAGCCGGGCGGTGGTGGCACACGTCTATAATCCCAGCACTCAGGAGGCTGAGGCAGGGGGATCTCGGTGAGTTCAAGACCAGTCTGGTCTACAGAGTGAGTTTCAGGACAGCCAGGGCCACAAACCCCGTCTTGAAAAATGCCCCCCCAACCAAAAGAAAGAAAAAAGAAAAGAAATTGAAATTATAAATGAGGCTTTTAATACCAGCACTTGGGAGGCAGAGAAAGGCAGAATTCCAGATCAGTTTGGTCTATATAGGGAGTTACAGGCCATCTAGGGATACACAGAGATCCTGTCTCAAAGTAGAAGAAAAAGGGGAGTGGATTATTCAAAAGGAACATGTACACAAAATTCCACACTACAAAGGTCAGTTCAGACAAGAGAGCAAGGGACCTTTCAGAGCTCAGGCTATACAGGAATTCCAAAAATGACCACTAGGGGGCAGGAAAACAACAAAATTCCACATGGAGGTCCCGCTATTCAGGAAACGTGAATGATGGTTTGGGAAGGTCCCTAAAAGCCCATTTCTATACATCCATTCCTTTTCAAAGATTTATTTAATTGGCAATGGAGATATGGCTTAGCAACGGAGAGGTTTTGAGTTCAATTCTCAGCACCCACATCAGTTGCCTCACAACCCCAGGAACTCCAGCTTCAAAGGCTATTTTATGCCTCTGGCTTCTGCAGAGACCCACATACACCCACACACCTATACTCTGGATTTTAAATATTTCATTTGTTATTGCCCGCTCATATGTTACAGCATGGATGTCAGAGGACAATTTGTGGAGTTGCTTCTCTTCTTCCACCTTTACATAGGTTGCAGGTATTGAACTCAAGCCACCAAATTTATGTAGCAAGTACCTCTGCCCATGGAGCCACCTCACGGTCCTATACAGGTGTTTCTAACAAGGATTCTGAACCTTCTAGCAAAACTGACAGTTGTCATCTGGGCCAAACAGGCTCCTGGCAATGCCAATTCCCAGGAAGCTTTCGGAACAGCTGCCCCTAAACAATGAAGAGAAAGGGAGTCTGGCAGGTCATTTGTTGTTGGCTTTTGTTGTTTGGTTGGTTTTTTTTTTTTTTCCAGACAGGGTTTCTCATTGGGGCGGTGGTGGCACATACCTTTAATCCCAGCACCTGGGAGACAGAGGTAGGTGGATCTCTGTGAGTTCGAGGCCAACCTGGTCTACAGAGCAAGTTCCGGAATAGCCAGGGCTACACAGAGAAACCCTGTCTCAAAAAGAAAAATAACAAAACAAAACAAAGAATAGCAAGTTCTGCATCAGAAGTGTTTTGGAGGTGGAGGACCATGCACACACCATGGCACTTGTGGTAGGCTCCAGAGACCTGATCTAGGTCATCAGGTGTGGCTGTAAGCACTTTGGTCCACTAAGCCCCATCTTACTGTCCCAGAGGATCACATAAACCTCTGAAAGCCTGCAGATGGAGTTTCTCTATTGAACTGAGCAGAATTGAGATTCATTACTATAAATCCCATGCCTTGAGTTGCCAGACTCCACATGAGCCCGAGTCCAAAATCTTACACTTTTCTTATGTGGAATTCCAAAGAACACTATTTTAAATTAAAACCTGTCAACCCCTCAGCTTCTATATTGGGCTCTCCATGGTGGCACATGTCTTTACTTTTTTCCTATGACTGAAAGGCAGAGGCAGGCAGGCAGATCTGTGTGAGTTGTCGGCCTGGTCTACACAGAGACCTCTCAACAAACCCCAACCCCATAAACCTCAATGAGAACATGTTAGCTGATAACCTTTATTCAGGAAGCAAAGTTAACTAGGAAACCATGCTTCAAAAATATGCCACACAAGGCCAGGCCTCATGAGGCCACCGTCCAGTCATGCACTGATGCAGGTGCCAGTCTCAGCAAGACGTCACCCTAGCAGACCACCAACATGTGCTGGTAGCATGAGCAAGGTGCTGCTTGCTCTGGGCAGTGTGCCCAACCCCAGCCAGTGTCTCATTTACATGTGAAATCCAGGTGTGAACTCCCCAACACCCTCCGCCCTGTGTGGGCAGACAGGTGATCTGATTCCCACTCATCCCCACAGAACTGTTGAAGATGAAAGAAGGTCCAAGAAACTAAACAAGACTAAGATGCTGGCGGGCAGAGGATGCTGGTGTGTAAAGCAGAAACACAGGCACAGGAGCAAAGTCAACGGACAGGAGGCAAGCCTACAGTTTACTGCTGACTTATGTGTAGAGACCCCACAGCAAATAGAACACAACGGGAAGTAGAAAAAGACAAGATCTCCTGAGTAAATTGAGAGCATGGGGACCTTAGGAGAGGAGAGGCAAGGAGGGGAGCAGAGAAAAATGTAGAGCTCAATAAAAGTCAATTAAAAAAAAAAACACAAAAAAACCCAACCCTCGGCTAGGCAGTGGGGACACATATCTTTAATCCCAGCACTCAGGAGGCAAAGGCAGGCGGATCTTTGTGAGTTGGAGGCCAGCCTGATCAAACAAGAGCTAGTTCTAGGATAGGCTCCAAAGCTACAGAGAAACCTTGTCTCAAGAAACAAAACACCACCACCCCCAAATACAACCCTCCCAGCTTTCTTTGTCCACAAGGTACTTTAATTGTAGGAAGTAAAGCTATTCCATTCTTGCCATCAGCACATTATAATTATTCAATACTTCTAATATTTATGGTGTATCAAATAAAATCAGTCAAGTAAAAAAAAATAAACCAATGATGAAAAGCCCTACTTTTCCCATAAAACACAGAAAGATGTCCAGATTATTAGTTTTTATGTGTATATGAGGATGTACACTTGCATGCATGTGCCCTTAGGGCCCAGAAAATGGTGTTAGATCCCCCAGAACTGTAGTTAGAGGTAGTTGTGAGCCACCATGTGGGAGCTGCGAATTGAACTCTGCAAGAACGGCAAGTGCTTAACCACAGAGCCATCTCTCCAGCCCCTTGTAGAGCTGTGTGCAGCCCTGTAGAGCTTTGGCTGCATTGTAACACAATTTTTAGAAGCCTAATTCATAGAAAAGACTGTATGTTCTGTTTAATAAAATGTTTATTTAGGATGTTAACACAAGGTAGGTCATGCAAGAGCCCAGTTTAAAAAAACAAACCTAAAAAGTGTAAGGAATGACAATTGGTGTTGCCAATTAAAAAGATTGTCAATCAGTTTATCACCAAAAGCGCAAATGAAAATATTTGAATCTGACATGGTTGAAGTGATCCTTCGAATTTGTGACTGACAGCGATAGGTAGCCATTTGTGTCCCGTCCTCAGAGGAGCAGAGTGCTCATCCAAATAGCCATCACCCTCCACTCTCCGTATTCAGAAGGCAGGAGGCTCAGAACCACCTCCGGATGTGGTGGGCTCTCGACACCCTCTGGACAAACTCAAGCTGCCACGTCTCGGCAGGGATGAAGGGTGAGTGTTTGGTGAGCATCAGAAGACACTGTTTCCACTGGAAACCTGATGTGCTGATAATGAAGTCTAGGCCTTGCCAGCCACTCTCGCGGACCTGAAGTGTAGTGTTTTGACATCTGGGGAAGGATTTTCAGGGCAATGAGGACTGACTTGAGCAGAAACACCAATGGAACACACAGTGTCTCAGATTTCAAACACAACTCATCTTTTGGCAAAAAAATGAAATAAATAGCATGGAAATTTGACAGATGTTTGAATAATCTACCAAGTGTTGAGTATAATTTCATTGTAGACACAAAGAAGCGACCATCTCAACGAATTTTCAAAAAATAAAAAAGGCTTGTACTTATTCTGTACAAAACTGTCACTTTTGGAACTGTCCCAATTCATCTACACATTGAATTTATTAACATAGCATTAAGTTTCTTTGTGTAAAAAACTCTTTGTACATAGTAATAAAAAAGCTAAGGCAGGATGCAGTGGACAGAGCCTCCTGGTCCCTTCCTCTGCATCCCTGCAGAGCCACAGGGAGCGGCTGCGACAGAAGGAGCCATCTCTGCTTCTCCGCACTGAGCATCCCGCGCCCTCGCTGTGGTGAGAATCCTGTCCGAGCACCCTGAAGGACAGAGGCTGCTGGTGGTCTTTGGCACTTACGCTGGCAGACTGAGCTTCTTTCCCTTGAGTACTGGAGTTGACAGAAAAGAACAGAAACAAGAGGTCACTGTATGAACAAGTTCAGTTCCCTTCTCCCTGGTCCTTGTCTCAACACATGCCGCACAAGTACAAGGAAATAACAGCAATAGAAAGAAACAGCCAGGCCAGGCGGTGGTGATGCACGCCTTTCATCCCAGCATCTGGGAGACAGAGAAAGGCGGATCTCTGAGTTCCAAGCCAGCCTGGTCTACAGAGTGAATTTTAGAACAGCCAAGACTACACAGAGAAACCATGTTTCAGGAGAGCTGGGCAAGCAAGCCCTTGACAGAATCTGCAGCTATGACTGAAGACAGACATGACATACCTTTTGTAATGTATAAGTAAAAGAAGTCACAGTAGAGAATGGTCTGGACCACACCAGCCACCACAGCAATGAGATCAAAGAAACCCTCGAAGTAGAAGCGCCAGATCCAGTTGACGAGGTATAGAGCACGGTAGAGGCCCAGGAAGAAGAGGTAGTGGGTGGTGATGGTCTCAGCCTCGCCGGTCTTGCTGATCATGAAGAGCTGTGGAAGGATGGCCACGGACTCCAGGTAGATGGAGAAGGTCCACAAGATCTGGGAGACAGGAGGCCGGCTTCAGCTACCACATATGACACCATTTAAGAGGCTGGGTGAGCTGCCTGAGATGAGCTGGGTAAGGGAACTGCCGTGTCTTATCTACCATGGATCCACACAGAAGGCGTTCCTGTGTGGGCTCAGCTCACTCCAGACCCAGAGTCCCCAACCCACCTGCTTTCTGTCACCGTTTCTCTTGATTCTCCACCAACTGCCCTTATTTTTCCACTATAGATGGCTCTGCCTGACAATTCTTCAACTTTGCAACAATATGAAAGCAACATACACTCAATAGAAACCATACTTGATTTTCACGTTCGGGCTGGTGGGATGTACTACGATGCTGGGCAGCAGCAGAGCTGCTGATCCCGGTCAGTCACAGTACACCTCCGGCACCGACAGGAAACAATAGTCTACAATGTGCTAGGTTGATAAGAATGGATAAGGAAAATGTGGTACATTCACACAATGGAGTACTACACAGCAGAAAAAAATAATGACATCTTGAAATTTGCAGGCAAATTGATGGATCTAGAAAACATACTGAGTGAGGTAACCCAGACACAGAAAGACAATTATCACATGTACTCACTCATAAGTGGTTTTTAAACATAAAGAAAACCAGCCTACAAATCACAATCCCAGAGACCTAGACAACAATGAGGACCCTAAGAGAGACATACATGGATCTAATCTACATGGGAAGCAGAAAAAAATAAGATCTCCTGAGTAAATTGTGAGCATGGGGACCTTGGGAAAGGGTTGAAGGGGAGGGGAGAGGCAAGGAGGAGAGCAGAGAAAAATGTAGAGCTCAATAAAAATCAATTTTAAAAAAAGATAGCTATATTAAATGTTTTCTTTCTTTTTTTTTTTTTTTTTTTTTTTTTGAGACAGGATTTCTCTGTGTAGCCCTGGCTGTCCTGGAACTTGGAACTCACTCGTAGACCTGCTTGCCTTGAACTCAGAGATCCCTCTGCCTCCTGAGTGCTGGGATTAAAGGTGTGCACCACCACAGCCCAGCATATTTTTTCAACTAGCAATGAGTCTGTCAATAAATGGTCGCAGCCCCATCAGAAGTAAGGAAGCCCCTGCATTTTTAGTGTGTGTGCACATGTGCGCTAGCGCTGGAGAACAGCTCAGGTATCATTTCTTAGGTGCCATTCACCTCTTTTTAGGGATAGGGTCTTTCAGTAGCCTTATAAATAAACTGGAAGCTGGGCAGTGGTGACACACGCCTTTACCAAGTGAGTTACAAGACAGGCTCCAAAGCTACAAAGAAACTCTGTCTCCTAACAAACGACAACAACAAAAAAGCTGGGCTGGCTCACAGTGAGCCCCAGCAGTCTATTAGCTCAGCCTGCCCAACACTTGGGTATATGCACCACTGCACCTCCATTTCATATGGGCTCTGGAGTGCAAACTTGGGTGCTCAACACTCTACTAGCAGATATCTCTCCAGTCCGTCTCATCCCCCCACTTTTTTTTTTTTTTTTTTTTTTTTTTTTTTTTTTTTTTTTTTTTGAGACAGGGTTTCTCTGTAGCTTTAGAGCCTGTCCTGGAACTAGCTCTTGTAGACCAGGCTGGCCTCGAACTCACAGAGATTCGCCTGCCTCTGCCTCCCGAGTGCTGGGATTAAAGGCGTGGGCCACCGCCGCCCGGCTCACTTTCTTTTATTGAGACAAGGTCTTATATAGCTCACACTGGCCTCAAACTCACTATGTAGCTGAGGACGGCCTTGAGCTCCTGATACTTTTGCCTCTGCTTCCCAAGTGGGGATGAGAGGCATGTGCCACAACACCAGGCTTAGTTTGTGGAAACATCCAGCAATAAACTGCGGGCAGACACCCAAGTACCCTGGTGTTTTAATTCTAATATACCAATCTATTACAACAGTGTATGCTGTACCAGAAGACTGTCAAACAGCAAAACTACGGGAAGAAAACAATAATAATTCATTTTCTGTTAACAGGAACCAGATGTGACCAGTAAATCCCTTAACTAACCTCAAGAGGAGAGAAGTCATGATTGACTAGAAATGAGAGGCCTCCCACGGGAACCACCAGAAACTCCACTCGGAAGGTATCATGATTTCCATCATAGGTGGCCTTAAATTTCATGTAGATCAGGTACACCGTGGCGTAGGAGCAGGCAATGTAGATGAGCTAGGCAAAGGAGAGACACCAGGTTAGGAGCACACTGCAACTGTTCCTAAACACTACCTACCATACCACCACCTAGTCAGCTTCTCTCTCTCTCTCTCCCCCCACACACACACTCACACACACTTCCGGCTGGTGTACACTCCTGAGTCACACAGCTACCACAAGCAGGACACAGGACAGTTCTATCACCCAAATCTGACCCTATAGGTAAGCCCCCTCCAGGCTCCAGTTTTGCCTTTTCTAGAATGTCCCGAGTGAAGTCAAACACCACATCGCTTTCTGCACCTGTCTTCTTCAGATGGCACAATGTGTCTGAGAGTCTGCCAAAGGTGCTACATACATTAGTAATTTTCCTTTTTAGAGATCAAAAACTTTTTATTTTTGAATGTGTACATATGCACCCACGGGGATCAGAAGAGGGCACCAGATCCCTTGAAGCTGGAACTACAGCCTACTGTAAACCTGCTGTAAGCTGTCAAATGTGGGTGCTGGTACTTGAGCTCCAGGCCTCACAACCGAGCAGCAAGCACTCTTACCCACTGACTGAGCCATAACCTCTGGCCCGTTTCCTCCTTTGTGCTGAGCAGAGGTCTAGTGTACAGGTACATCACAGTCTGCTCACTCACTCGATAAAGGGGAGGTATCCTGTTTCTAGTTGGAAGATGGGTTACAGCCTTTGTGTGAATTCATCTTACCTATGACACATCAGCCTTAGAGGGAAAAGATTGCAAAGTTCACTGCAGTTCTGGACCAAGGACTTCCGTCTAACACTTCCTTGGCTAGCTTTTTTGTAAAGATAAGACAAGCACTGTAATGCACGTTAAACTTTTGCCACAGTGGCTTTTGCTTAAATTTCACTTGTTTGTTTAGGGCCATAAAGATGGCTTGGTGGGTAAAGCTCTCAGGGCGAAGCCCGAGGACTGGAGTGTAATCTCTGGGCCATATATGCTGGAAGGAGACCAACTCCTTCAAGGGGTCCTGACCCCACATTTGAGCACCATAATGTGTGTACCGGGGAATATTAGTGTAAGTCTGTGACTTTTGTTTACGCTGCATTTGTTTAACTCTGAGAAGCTGTGTTACTGTGCCTGGCTAAAACACCTGACGGTCCTAATAAAGAGCTGAACAGCCAATAGTGAAGCAGAAACAAGAATAGGCGGGGTTGGCAGGCAGAGAGGATAAATACGAGAAACGAGACCAGGAGAGCAAGGAGCAAACGAGAGAACAAGGAGAGGAGGGCACCAGCTACACAGCAAACACAGAGAAAGAAGCAAAGAAAGGCATATAGAAATGGACAAAGGTAAAAGTCCAGAGGCAAAAGGTAGTCGGGATAATATAAGAAAAGCTGGTGAGAAACAAGCCAAGCTAAGGCTGGGCACTCATAACTAAGAATAAGCCTCTGTGTGTGATTTATTTGGGAGCTGGGTGGTGAACCCCTCAAAAAGCCAAAAGAGTAAAACATCACATAACATGTGTGCACCCATACATGTACACTTACAGATATACGCAAAATAAATGGACATACTAAAATGTAAAATATTGTGTTACTTTAACAATAAATATCCAGATTGTTGTTATGAAATTCAGTCTGGTATTGCAACAAAGCAAAGCCAAAAGTTAGTTTTGTTTGTTTAAGATTATTACTATTTTAAGATTCTTACTATTTAAGATATTTTGTGAGTGTTTTGCCTACATGTATATATGTACACCTGTCTAGTGCTCTCCACGGGCAGAAGGGATCAAAGTCCCTAGAACTGGAGTTATAGGCGTCAAGTCCTCTGCAAAGGCAAAAAGTGATCTAATCCACTAAGCCATCACCTTTCCAGCCCTTACTATTATTTTTAAAAAGACTGTATTTTTAAATACTATGTGTCTGTGTGTTTGTGCACTTGTGGGTGACGCCTGCAGACTGGAAGTACTGGATTCCCTGGAATGGAGTTACAGGCGACATGATCTGCGTGCTGAGAACTGAAGTAGCGTCCTCTGCAAGAGCAGCATGAGTTGGGATCTTACTCCCTTTTCTGGCTTTTGTAGACATACAAACGTGCACATACATAGACACATAAATCAAAAATAAATTTTGGAGCTGGAGAGATGGTTCATCAATTAAGATGTTAAGTTCATACTGCTTTAAAAATTAGATTTAATTAATTATTAGTTATGTATGTGCACTACATGTGTGCCTAGTGCCCATGAGGTCAGAAGAGGGCATTGGGTCCTCTGGGTCTTACGTTACAGATAGTGGTGAGCTGTCATGTAGGTGCTGGGAATTGAACCCAGGTCCTCCGCAAGAGCAGCCAGTACTCTTAAACAGCTGGAGCTGGAATCACAGGCTGCTGTGGATGCTGGGTACTGAACTCCTGTCCTCTGCAAGAGCAGCAAATCCTCTTAACTGCTGAGCCATCTCCCCATCCCCCTGAAAGCCAGTTTGTAAAACAATTCTGCCTCTAAGACAGCAATTTTAGGTACAGAGCAACAGAACTGTCCAACGGCTTACAATTGAGTCCTGTGTTCCTTCATCTTCAAAAGGTCACCCGGCCCCAAGGAAAAGCCTAGTATTCTGAAATTATATCAATTTGTAAACTGCAGAAACTCAGGCCTAAGAATCAAATGCAGATTTCAATCATGAATAGAGATGGCTGGGATAGGACCACAGTGTCTTGTTACTCCTTCTTCCTAGGAAATACAACTTAAAAAACCTAATTAGGAAAACACTGGGGCAAATGACTTAAATGGGGAAATGAGGGCAATCACCAAGCCCTTAACCCCACAATGACACTAAACAGTTCCCAGGCCTCATTATGCATTTATGTTTGTAAATCTTCAGCATGTATTAAAACTGTTGGTTTTAGCCTACACATTTATTAATAAAGAAAGCACACATGTAGATGCACCCACATGAGCCCCCTCTGGACCATACCTAGTCCAGGTTTACTGTAGCCGGGGGCTTCCCAGGGCCCTGCCTGTAACCTACAGCTGGGTTCTGGCTCCATAAGCAAGCAAGCAGGATTGTGCTGAGTTGGGACTCTGTAGAAGAGAGGGCTCTGACTCTCCCATCCCCAGTACCTGCAGTTTCATCTTATCAGACAACAAGCAGAACCTAGTTATCCTGGATATATGCATTCATCCAGGTTTGTGTTCCTCTGTGTGTGTGTGTAGGACAGAGATTGAGCTTGGGTGTTTGAGTTATTTTAATTTATGTGTATGTAAAAGTATATACCTGACAGAAGCCACAAGAGCGCAAGATCGTCTGAAGTTACAGACTGTTGTAAGCCTCTTGATGTGGGTGCTATGAACCACTCAGTTTCTCTGCAAGAGCAGTATGTGTTCTTAACTGCTGAGTCACCGCTCCACCGAAGGTGTTCTTGATACAAAAAGGGCTCAGCAATCAGACTAGGCTGGCAGGACTGAGCCCTGGGGATCCTCTCTCTACCTCCCTGGAGCAGGGATTACAAGTGAGTGCCCCCACGCACAACTTATACAGGTACTGAGGATCAAACTGACACTTCACGCTGACATGGAAGTGCTGTACAGACTGAGCCACCTTCCTAGCCCAACCTAGCCATTTTTAAGACAGTCGAGTATTTCCTGGTTACTAGAGCCCTGAACAAAATGATTACAAGTAACTCAAATTTGCTCTTTTTTCCTTAATTTTTTAAACATTTTATTTATTTGATATATGTGTTTGTGTATGTGTGTGGCAGTTAAGGGACAGCATGCAGAAGCTGGTTCTCTTTTTCCACCACGTGAGTCCCCAGGATTGAACTCAAATTGTCAGGCGTGGTGGTAAGTTTCCTTATCCACTGAGCCACCTCACCAGCTCTCAAATTTGACTTTTAGCAAAGATCATAAATCCAAATATTGCATGCCCACTTTAACCTATATTTATCAAAATGCTTTCAAACACCAAGTGTTGGGTAGGGAGGGGGTGCTATAAAGTGCTTACAGAAGGTGAGGCCCCAGTCGATTCCCAACACTAGAAAAATCAAGAAATAAAGCAAAAGACATGAAAGCAGAAGAGAGACAAGAGAGTGCAATGGGGTGACTATGACTGGAAGCTCGGCTCTCTAGAGACAGACACACAGACACATCAGCAAGGTGCATCAGCAGGTAAAAGCCCAGCCAATTGAGGCTGACAACCTGTGTTGGATGGAGGGACAGAACTTATTCCCAAAAGTGCCCGGTCGCCATGAGGGCACCATAGCATGTGCTTGCCTGCATTTACATATACACACATTGAAAACGAAAATTTTTAGAATAGTGTATCTAGCTATTAGTCTTAGAGAATTTAAATTAAAAAAAAACAAAACAAAAAAAGACTAGTTCCCTTGGGTGTGCACATGGGGGTAGGTGTGCTGGAACTGAAGTCATACCATACCTTCATAGATGTATTATAGAGGGAAATGAATGAAGTAAAAAGATCCAGGTAACGAGTTGTGAAGACCAGTGCAAACAGAAGCTGGCTTTTCCCAGAAATGCCTGAAGAAACAGAAGGTGAGAGTTAGGATAGCCCTGGGGAAGAACTTTGGCTTCTGAGATCACCTGGACAGCAAGTCCGCAGACAGGGAGAAGGCACTTGGGGTCAAAGGCCCAAGCCTGGGGACAACTGATTAAACCAGAGAAAATAAAGCTTTTCTTTCTTACAACACCCCGTTTGGCTCTCCTAACTGGTCCTCCTATGGTGGATGAATCTTGGCAAGTGACTTTCTTACAATATCACCAATACACCAAGATGTCTACCCTCCAAGGACTGAGCTCAAACAGCTCCGTATGACTCGCATATGCCTAACTCCTGAGGCTGGCTGTGCTGGCACACGCCTGAGTTCCCAACACTCGGGAAGCTGGAGCAGGAAGACAGAGTTCCAGGCCTGCCTGAGCTGCAGAGACCCTGTCTCGGTGCAATACATAATAAAAACGGATACACCTTGATACCATGTTTCCCCCTGCAGAGCAGGGCAGCCACAGCTCACACGGGGAAATCAGATCACATTGTACAGGGGACCTTGCCCATACGTCTGTGTGAATTTCAAGATGCTGCAGACGGAGCAATCTATGACAGACTGGAAAGTGACTGGGATCAGAAGCTGACCGCCTCAGCGGCAGTGCACAGTCCACCCATCACACAGCGCAGAGCATGGACCCAGCAGAGAGCTCTTTCCGCTCCCACTCCCTTCTCTCCTGTGGAACATGGTTAAGTGCACTCTTTGACTTTCTCAGGTCATTTACAGCTTACAGAAACAAGCATGGAAGATCTTTCTCATTAGGCGTGACAAGCTCCTTCACAAAGGAGTAGAAAGAATGAAAGCTGACTGCTTCCACGCAAGGACCTAGGGCAGAGCTGGGCAGCCGATCTGCTTACTGCTTTCTTCAGAAAGGGGGGCTTCTTTCTACCAGAGATTATTGTTTCAGAGGGAAAATGTCGAAGCAGATGCTACACACTAGGGTGAGAAAGACAGGAGCCACAGACAGGTCCTATGGGATATTTGGTGAAGTCCTGAGAATTTTCCAGTTGTCTTTTCAATAAAACAGGCAGTCTGCCAAAACAGGGTTTGTTCCAGTGGGGCTCTGGTGCCAGGTACATGCTTATCATTTCGGCATTCCTGCACTAAAGTCAAGAGTGTCAAGAGTGCTAGCTCATCACTGTCCTTTGAGACCCAATGAACAGCTATCACCTCCACTTGGAGACTCCCTTCCTTAGTGCTGCTGATTCATCCCGCGGGCACTTCATGCCAGCTGCTGCCCTGGCTTCTCCATGGACACTATAAGACACTTGGTGGAGCTGGCTCAGGAGATGAAGCACTGGTCATGTGTGTGAGAGGATCCCCAGAAGCCATGTGAAGCCAGGCTTAGCAGCAGGCATTTGTGATCACAGTCCTTCTACTGAAAGATGGGCAGTGGAGACAGAGAACCCCGGTGGGGCTCAAACATGGTGGAAGGCAAGGACACCCGAGACGCCCTCTGGCCTCACACACTCTGACACAGCTTTGATGGTCTGGTTCCTGTGCCCTCCAAAGCCTCCAATAGATACAGAAGTCTCTCGTGGAGGTTGTGCCTCATTCCATTTAGTACTTCCTGTGCTGTGCACTAGACCCGACATGTAGTAGGGTCTAGGAAAACACATGTTCAAAAGAAAATGGAATTCATTTTGTCTTCATGTCATGGGCAGTCACTGGATGAAACTTGCAGAGGATCTGAGTCCTACTGTGTCTCTAGGACAGGAAGCTGATAATGTACCCTGGGCTCTGCCCTATCTTACTACAATTGGGAGGGTGAGACGCCCTGAGTGAGCACTGGGCAAAGGAGAAGCCAGGTGGTATGTGCGATGGTGTGGAATCCATACAGGAACTACCATCTGGCATCTCGGACGCTTAAAGGATGTGGCAACCATTCTCCCTGGTCTGGAGCTTGACTAGCAAGTAACAGCTTTTCTCACTGAAAGGTGTCTCACCTCAAGGAAGTGTCTCACAGAAGGAAGCAATCTCAAGCTAAAGATAGGAGGAGGTGGGCAAGAATCACCTGGGGTTGGGATGGAATTGAATAGCTGCTACATTATCTGTCTACTGATGATCAGCAGAGCTGGGCAGTCTGCCTGCCTGCAGTTCTGAGGGTCAAACCCAGGGCCTCATGGTAGGCAAGACCCTCATTACTGAGTTACAATCTCAAGCAATACCAACTTGATCTTGGATCAAAAAGTTCCCAGGCGATGGGCTACAAGAGCTAGTTCCAGGACAGGCTCCAAAGCTACAGAGAAACTCTGAAAAACCAAAACCAAAACCAAACCAAACAAAAAGTTCCCAGGGGAACACATACAAAGCACTCAACAGCACTCCAAACTGATGCCCTGATACCTAACGCATCTTCCAGTTACATTTAAGAGCAAAACCCTTTAAATTAGTATCACTCATTCTTGTCCTTCCCCACAGAGCTCAGCAAAGCTTACAAAAGCCCACATCTCCACAGTTGAGCCCACAGGACTTTAAATTACAGTGAAGTTCAAAGTTGGGTTTCTGACATTCCTACTGGTTTATCCAAACAAAGGAGATTCTAATAACAGCAGAGATGCCACCAAGCACTGTGGGTCAGGCCACCCGAAGAGGTTGCAATCCTAAGAGTCTCTCAAAGGATCTGGATATTCTAAATTAAAAAAAAAAACAAAAACAAAAACAAAACTTTTTCTTTTGGTGGAGACAGCTGATCTTGAATTTGCTGTGGGTCAAAACTGGTCGTGACTTCCTTATCCTAGTTTCCACCCCTCCATCCCTCCAAGTGCTGGAATTACAAATGTGCACCTACGCACCCAGCTTGGACATTCTTTTAAAACTCACGACCTTTCCCTGGACTCCACAACTCAACACTTAAGAACAGTCTCACAGCCAGGCATGGCAGAAGCAGCCTGCAATCCCAGCCTATTTGCTGTAATCAGGAAGCTGAGACAGGAAGATCAGAGTTCAAAGCCAGCCCGGGCTACATGGCAGGATCTTATCTCAGGCAGAGAATGTAGCTCACTGGTAGAGAGGGTCTAGCATGTCCAAGGCTCTGGGTTAGATTCTCAGCAGGGAGGGAGGTTTTGGAACTAGAGGGTTTAGGTTCCAATTCAGTCCAGATGCTGTGTAAGGCTGGACTTGTTATATGCCACCCGAATCCCACTACCTCTGCTTGTCGACACAGACTACACCGGCTTCTTGAGAATGCTGGAACAACGGAGGAAAGCGCTTCAGCACACACGCTACTGTGGACACCCGAGAAACAACAGTCAACATTAAAGGTACATATCATTCTCAAACCCTTCCAAATGGGCTAAAACATACAGAAGAGGAGAAGATCTTCTCTTTTAAAAGATTTATCTTCATTACTTTTAAGTATTTATGTCTTTGTGGGTTAAGTGCACATGAGTGTAGGTGCCTTCAGTGGCCACAAGAGGGTATCAGACCCAAATCCAAGTCCTCTAGAAAACCAGGAGGTGCTCTCAGTGACAGCCACCTCTCCAGCCCCACTCTTTTAAAGAGCTCTCGCATCTCCTTTTAAGTGTATGAGCTATTTTAAGCTCCCTCCCTTTCTAAAAAAAAGTATTTAGTTTTGTATGTACGAGTGTCTGGCCGCATGTATGTATGTGCCCCACATGTGTGCCTGGTGCCTGTGGAAGCCAGAAGCAGTCAGAGTTCCTGGAACTGGAATTCCAGATCATTGTTAGCCCCACGTAGGCACCAGGGAGCCAATCCAAGTCCTCCGCAAGAGCAGCAGGGGGTCTTAACTGCTGAGCCATTGCACCAGCCCTTAAAGTTCCCTTTCCATTCATGTTTATATGTGTACCACATACACTTTTACCCTTTAAAGTAACCTTGTGTTTTATAATCCGCTGCTTGAAGTCATATCTTGGAATCATCTTTTCTTTCTAAGAATACACATGTCTGATTCCATCCTGTTTAATGTCTTCACAATGTTCAGTGTGGACATAAAAATATTTGAGACCACTGGACATTTGAATTATTTATAATTTTCCCTGAGGATTTATGTTTATTTTTATAATTTTTATATTTCCTACTTATTTTTATTTTCTAGATTCTATTTATTGGGGGGGGACACAGTGAGGACAGAGAGGGCATCAGGTCCCCTGGGGCCACCCATATGGCTGCTGAGAACTGAACAGCAGCGAGTGCATCAACAAGCCATCTCTCCAACCTGTTTTTATAGCTTCACTGGTGTAAATTCTACCCAAACATGTCTATTTACATCTGTTTTGTGGTTGGAGATGTGGCGCAGTGATAGTGCTTGGCTGGCAAGCATGAAAGCCCAGCACTCCATAAACTGGCATGACAGCACACACCTGAGGACAGCACTGTGGGATGCAGGAAGGTACGCAACTCAACACTGTCCTTGGCTACAGAAGCACTCTTCCCTGGCAGTCTTTACACTCCTAGTTGGGAAGCCACAGCAGGTGTCCACTTCACACTCACAGAAGTTACTGCCCTTATGGCTTGACACCATGTCTGTACCTCTTCACACATGATTTACCATCTCACCTGACCTGCACCTTTCTTTGTGTAACGCTAAGGCTCAAACCCAGGCCTCACACATGCTACACATGCTGAGCAAGCATTCTCCCACTGCAGCATCTTTTTTATTCTCTCACGATTTTTCATCGTGATCAAAGATGGCTTTGAACTTCTGGTCCTCCTGTGTCTACTTCCAGAATGCTGAGATTACAGCATGCACTGCCATGCTCAGTTTATAAGATGCAGGGATGGAACCAAGGGTTCTGCCATTGCAGCCTTAGACTGCTGCCATCTGCTGCTGAGCTGTCTAACTGTTGTGTACACAGAGGGTGGTCAATGAATGCATGCCATGATTACTAAGAGACTGGCCCTCAAAGGAACAGAGGAAACAGCTCCAAGAGGAAGCCAGGAATGTGATGCAAAAGCTTCAAATATTCAGAATCATGAACAACAAAAATAAGCACTACCACTGGGGGATAGAGTCCTGTGGCAGAGTGCTTGACCAGCATGCACAGATCATGAAGTCCTAGGTTCAATCTGCAACACCAGCAAAATAAATAAATAAAGTATTAATTAATAAATTAATTATTCAGCTATGTGAAATACAGGGACAGTTGCTCCTGTCGAATCTGATAGGTTGAAAAGTTTTTAACTACACAATGGTAGGAGGAAAGGAGTGAGCAAAGGAGGCAGGCTGGAGGTCACTCACCTCAGGACCCCACCAGGCTTTTACTCAGTGCTCAACACTGACAGTGACTGCCAACTTAGAGGGAACGCCAGAAAGCACTTCACCTAAACACACAGCTTTGGGATGTGGATTTGGTTGAACTGGTAGAGCACTTGCTTGACTTCAGCGAGGCTCTGGGAAGATGAGTAAATACTATAGCTTCTTCTTCTAAAGTACCCTAGATAAGGGCTTGGAACAACAACAAAAAGTGACAATCTGAGAGAGAACGGAACCAATAAGATGCCTAGCAATTTAGGCACACAAGCTACTCTACACTTCATTTCCAGATGTGGTCACAGAATTCACACTCAAGCAAGATCAGCTTGCCGCCTCCAACTATCAAATAGGTCCTCAGAGTGGCGGTGCACAGCTGCAATCCAGCTCTAGGGAGGCTGAAGCAGGAGGATTTCAAGTTTGAAACAACACTAAATACTCAAAAACCAGAATGTCCCGCTTCCTTGCCAGCCCACCTTGTCCTCCCTTAGGGAGAATTGTCCTGTGGTTTGAGAGTGCTGGAGTGCTCAGCACTGTGTTCAAATCCTAACGCGAGCTCCCATTTTCAAGCTGAGAACCACCTGGACAGACATGGCTCAAGTTCCAGATATTTGAGAAACTCTGATCAAGTTCTTCCTCTCTCAAAAGTCGCTAAACAACTATTATAACTTAAGATGAAAAACAAGCTAGGACAAGTCAGCGTTTAATTCAGAATAAATGATCTTGGTGATTTTCATTTTTGAGAGGCCAGGATATTTTATATAGCACCATGAAGAGGACCCCTGAGTGCAAGAGTGAGGATGGTTTAATAATGTCCATAGAATACTTGGGAAACACCTGAACTGAGCTTAACCATTTATCTCCCATCTTGGCACTTAAACTGGAATACTTTGTTCATAATGCTCTAATCTCCCAGGAAAACAATGAATATTCAATAGCACCACCTTCCATTCCCTTGTTATTCAAGGTTCTCCTAAGAATTCTACTTGGGGGGCGGGATAGTTCAATCGTTAAGAGCACTTGCTGCTCTTGTAGAGGACCTGGGTTCAGTTTTCAGTAACACCATGGTGGCTTATGACTGCCTGTTAACTTCAATTCCAGAGGATCTGATGCCCTCTTCTGGTCTCAAGGGCTTTCTGTACACTTGTGATCAATACATAGGCACACATATATGCACATAAAAAATAATCTTTTTTTTTTTTAAAAAAACTCTATTTCTGGGGGCAGGAGAGATGGTTCAGCTACTAAGGGGATGTACTGCTCTTGCAAAGGACCTAAGTTCAGTTTTCAGTATCACATTAGACAGCTCAAAACTGCCTGTGACTCCATCTTCGAGGGGAATATGGTGTCTTCTCCTGGCCTCCACAGGAACCAGCACTCACACAATTAAAATAAATCTTTACTTGGCAGAAGAACCTAAGGAATGAAGAGTCTTAGAGATTTTGAAAGAAAGCTAAAGACTGAAAGTTGTGTCAGAGTCCAACAACAACGACAACACCCGAAGCACCGGCATCAAAGGTGCAGACCAACTGCAGGGGACGAAGCCAGTGTTAATTTGAAATCCAAATTATGAATTACTGCTTATGTTTCAATCGTGGCTTCATCAAAACTGTGCTTCCCTCCCCACGACTGGTTCCCTCCTCCAGCATGGGTACCTGCCCACACGGTTATTTTAAGGGCTGTCTGAGATGAGCCATAGAGAACACTAAGCTGACGACCAAATGCACACCCTATCACAACTGCAACGATTAATCTGCTGGCATCACCACGCAATCGAGCCTCTCAGGTCACCTCCAAGCCAGACGCGACGTTTTCAGGACTTTGTAACATCCACTTTGATTGATCAAAGGTCTTTTTTGGTCGTGCTCACTTCCTGGATCTCAACTATGTTCCAGGGAGAGAGATGAGACCTTCAGACAGCAGAGGCAAAGGAGTAGCGCTAACTTTAGATGAGTTAAGTTAATAAACCAGATAGGTGGTGTCTCCATCACCCAGCTCCTCTAGGACTCCTATCTTCTGCTGTCTCTGAAAAAAATTAAATTTGAGTTTACAAAGCTATTTCACTGGGGGCAATGGTATTAAGTTTAAGGACAGTATTTTAAGAATGTATTTTGGGTTTGGGTGGACAGGGTGTTTTTGGAGACAGGTTCTCATATAGTCCATGCTATTTCTGAATTCCTGATCCTCAGGCTTCTACCTCTCAAGTTCTGGGATTACAGGCAAGCACCATCATATTTACCAAGAAATTATCTAAAACTTAGAAGAGTCTTAAAATTTAATGACATGCAGAAATTCACAGCTATTGTGCAGGGAAAGTTCATTCCAGTGCCTCTCTGCAATACCCAATAAAATATGCAAGACTTGGAGGGAGGGACAGGGCCAACTCACTGGTGACGTGGAGCCAGGAAACTAGAGAACACAGAGAAGACCTCAGTGGTACCCAGCGCTTGCAGCTTAAGATAACCAGTTACTAGATGGGCACACTCAAGAAAGAAAAAACCAGTTCGCTTCTCAAAGAAGCACGAAACTGTGCCAAATAACTCATTTACTGACTCATCTTTTTTTTTTAAATGATGGACAAGATCCTGAACCCCAAGTCTTGAGTGCAGCCCTCTTAACTGTAAGCACAGGTCTGACCTGACACCGTCCTGCCTCCCCAGCCCATCCTCCGCTCCAGTCCCTCAAGAGAACAGGATAAAGAGCAGGATGCCCTCTTCCCCCAGCCGGCCCCACCTCGCGGGTGGCCCGGCTGCCACGTCAGGCCCTGCTCTCCCGCCCGCGATTCTACCCATCGTCCTCGAGCAAGTTTCCCACTGATTCCTGGGGACTCAGCGGCGCCCCCCAAAAGCCCAAAGAGAGGGACACGCCTACTAGAATCCCACACACCCCGTCCTAAACTTTTCAGATCCAGCAGGACCCGGGGCGGGGGGAGGGCAGTTTAGCGCTCTGCACCCGGACGGATCAAGTTCGCGGGCGGACCAAGCGCAGACCGGGGACCCAGGACTGCGACGGACACCCCAACCCGTGTGCACACGCGGAGGGCTCTCAAGGCCCGCTGGGCCGGCCGAGGTGGGTGTGTCCTGCCATCGCGAGCCCCGCGCGAGTCTCCCAGCGACCGAGGGCCGAACGGGTCCTCCCGTGCGGTCCTGCCCCTCGCGCCTCGCCCCGGCGACCGCTCACCCGCACAGGAGCGCGTCTTCCAGATCTTCAGCAGGAGGATGACGATGGCCGCCAGGTGGGACAGGTCCCCAGTCAGCCGGAAGATGTTCATGGCGGCGGCGGTCGGCGCGGCGGCCCCGAGGCTCGGCAGCGACTCAGGACGCGGCGACAGCCCCTGAGAGAGGAAGCGGCGAAAGATGGCGGGAGCGGGCGCGACGTGGCCAGGGACGTGGCCGAACTGCCGTCGCGCGCGCGGGGCAGCCTGGGAGAGCGGGCGCCCGCTGGGGCTACGCCCCCTGCCACGCCCCTTAAAGGCCCGGAGTCCGTGAGCTGCCGGACCCTACACCCCGCGTGGGCTGCCGACTGAGGAGGACCCAGAGTGCTCCGCAATTTCCGTCTCCAGGGTTTCCGCCCAGCTGCCAACGATTTCCTTTTTTTAAGTTTTGAAATGACACTCCATTGTGAGGATCTCTGCGTTTTCTCTCCTATCCTACTAAGACAGAAGGGGTATCCCTCTTAGGGGCGTTGTGGGAGTAGGAACTATTGTTAAAATCTCTGCGGTTAAGAACGCGTGCTTCTCTTATAGAGAACCCAAGTTCAATTCCCAGCACCCACACCGGGCAATTTACAACGCCTGTAACACTAGCTCCAGGGGATTTGATGCTCCAGGCCTTTGAGGGCACCTGCACAAACCCACCCACAAACCTCTGAAATAATAAAAATAAATATTTGAAAGTACATTTATTTGTGGGTTGTGTGGGGACATCCAGTCAGATACAGTTCTCTCCTTCCAACATGAGGGTCCCCAAGAGTGGATCAAGGTGTCTGGATTGACAACAAGATGCTTTAACCACTGGGCAATCCCACCACTGACGACAAGCTCCTCTAACCACTGAGCATCCCACCGCTTCTTTCCTCTTCCTCGGCTTGCTTTTTGCTTTTTATATGTGCATTTGCTTGTGTGTGCACACGGGTGTGCTGTGAGGCCAGATACTGTTGTCTACGGCCTCCTAGCTCACTTTACGACTGATGGATTGAAGCAGGGCATCTCACTTGAACCCAGAACTTGCTGATTCGGCTAGTCTAGCCAGCCAGCAAGCTCCACCACACCTGCCTGGCATTTATGTGGGTGCTGGAGACTGGGACTCGGTTTCTTATGGATTTTTGTCTTTGGCAATCTTTCTGGAGTTACAGTGTTTCTTGTTTGCCATTTATAAAGAAGAAATTTGAAGAATTCAATTATGGGGTTGAGGATAGGGGGCTGGAGAGATAACCAAGTCAGCAAATGTGTATATCAAGCGTGTCTGGAGTTAAGTCCCCAGCCCTGGATTGGCTATCTCCCCAGCCTTACTATTAATGTTAACAACTAATTCTTGTAAGCTATCCCCAGTACTCCTGTTATTTCCCTGTAAATAAGCAAGGATGTTGGGGGCGGGGAAAATTGGGTCCTGAATAGGCAGCTCCTGGGCTTTCCTAAGCAGCCCTGGCCGCCTTGAAAGAAAGAACTGTCAGTCAAGCAGATTAGCTCCACTCAAGCCAGCAGCAGAAATCCAGACAGCTTAAGAATGCTACACAATGATGGTGTGTGTGTGTGTGTGTGTGTGTGTGTGTGTGTGTGTGTGTGTGCGAAGAGAGAGGAGGCAGAGGGAGCATGTGCCATGGCACACATGTGAAGGGCTAAAGACAGTTTGCAATTTAGCCTGTCCTTTCTTTATGTGGGCTCTGGGGATTCAACTCAGGTGATTAAGCTTGGACGCAAGCACCCTTCCTCCACTAAGCCATCTTGCTGTCCCAGTGAACCTCAGCAAGAATGATTTCAAAGGGCCTGGGCCTTTGGTTAGCAGTAGTTTATTTGAACTCTAGGTGACCCTGCAACTGTTTCCACTGAGGCCTGATGGACTTCACTATCAAAATGACTGCTGGTACAGCTAAAGAGGCGGTGTTGTGATTGGTGCAAATATTAGCCCTCATTTGCATGTCAGGTTTGCTGTGACTGGTGGCAATTCCCCTTCCCTGAGGAATTTTAAGCCCACTGTTGGGCTCACTTAGTGAGACATCATTCTAGGGGTGATCTTTTCAATATTCTGTCTGATTTTTTAAAATGATTTATTTATTTTTATTTTACAAGAACAAATGTTTGCCTCCATGTACCCATACAGTGCCCTCAGAGGCCAGAAGAGGGCGTTCTTCAGCAAAATGGACATGATTTATCAAAGTTTTGTTTTGGATACATAGTATCAAACTGGAGTATAGAAAGGAACTGGTCATTCTTTCACTCTCTTTACCCTTTCTTTTGTTTTTTAGGTTTTTGGAGACAGGGTTTCTCTGTGTAACCACCTTAGCTGTCCTGGAACTCACTCTGTAGACCAGGCTGGCCTCAAACTCACAGAGATCCACCTGCTTCTGCCACCTAAGTGCTGGGATTAAAGGCATGTGCCACCACTGCCCGGCTTTGTTTCTTTTTGTTTTGTTTTTTTATTTCTTCTTCCTCCTCCTCTTCCTCCTCCTCCTCCTCCTTCCTTCCTTCCTTCCTTCCTTCCTTTCTTTTTTTTTTTTTTGAGACAGAGTTTCTCTGTGTAGCTGGCCTCGAACTCAAGAGATCCGCCTATCTCTGCCTCCCAAGTCCTGGGATTAAAGGGGTGCTCCACCACTGCCCATCTTTTTAGTTTGTTTGTTTTGTTTGTTTTTCGAGACAGGGGTTCTCTGTGTAGCTTTGGAGCCTATCCTGGAACTCACTCTGTGGACCAGGCTGAACTCAACTCACAGAGAAAGGCTTGCTCTGCCCCCAGGTGCTGGGATTAAAGACAGGCATGTATCACCACTGCCTGGCCTTTTGTTCCTTTTGTTTTGTTTTTGTGTATATTCCTGGTTGGCCTTGAACTCACAGAGATCTGCCTGCCTCTGCTTCATAGGTACACTGGGCTTCTTCTTCTTTTGAACAAACATTTTTTTTGAGACAGAGTGTCACGTCACCCAGGCTGACTTCAAAGTTAATAAGAAGCCAGAGATGACTTTGAATGTTGAGATAACAGGCAATGCACTCTACACTTGACTTCTGTGGTCTGGGGATGGAACCCAGAGCTTCCCGAATGCTAGATAAACAGTCAACCAATCAAGTTATATTGGCAGCACCTGGTTGTTTTTTGAGCAATTCGGTCGCCCTTTTGTTCATGTTACTCTGGTTTGATTGATCATGCAATTACTGAGCACTTGGTGTTTGGAGAAGCTGAAAAGAGCTGCACCAACAGGAAGCTCTGTGTCAGGGAGGACACCTGGGAGCTGGAACCTGGGTGTGTGCAGATTTGCCAAGGGAGGGCAAGCAGTAGCCCAGTTCAAAGGTCGTGCTCACAGCAGATAAGGAGAACAGGTTCTCGAGGTTTCCTATGTGGGCAAGTAGTGGGCTTAGGGAAGAGATAGCAGAGACACCAGTCTGGATCGTGACCAGGAAGAGTGTAGGACACTGGTGACAGGGGAAGACAGTGGCCCAGGAAGGCCTGGCTCTGAGGGAGGGGAGAGGGGCAGAAAGAGCCAAGGGACAGTGGCCTCTGTCACTGATGGACTGAGAGGCCAGGGTGCCCAGGAAGACAAGTGCATGGTACAGGTGAAGAATTAGCTTTTAAGGCCCACGAGATGGCTCAGCAGGTAAAGGTGCTTGCCACCCAGCCTGACATCTTGTGAAGGGAGTGTGAAGGGAGAAAACTGACTCTTGCAAACTGTCCTCCCACATGCATACACGAACTCACATGGTCATATGCACATACATACACGTATGCATACATAAAGATTTTTTGGTTTTGTTTTTTCTTTTTTATATTTATTTATTTATTTATTATGTATACAATATTCTCTCTATGTGTATGCATGAAGGCCAGAAGAGGGCACCAGACCACATTACAGATGGTTGTGAGCCACCATGTGGTTGCTGGGAATTGAACTCAGGACCTTTGGAAGAGCAGGCAGTGCTCTTAACCTCTGAGCCATCTCTCTAGCCTTGTTTTTTTTTTTTCCTCTTCTTCTTCTTCTTCTTCTTCTTCTTCTTCTTCTTCTTCTTCTTCTTCTTCTTCTTCTTCTTCTTCTTCTTTGTTTTTTCGAGAGACAGGGTTTCCCTGTGGCTTTGGAGCCTGTCCTAGAACTAGCTCTTGTAGACCAGGCTGGCCTCGAACTCACAGAGATCTGCCTGCCTCTGCCTTCTGAGTGCTGGGATTAAAGGCGTGTGCCACCACTGCCCGACTAGATTTTTAAAGGGAGAAGGGGACAGCAAGATGGCTCAGAGGGTAGAGATGCATGCTACCAACCCTGATGACCTGAGTTTAACTCTCTGGATCCATATGCTCAAAGAAGAGAACCGGTTGCCACAAGTTGTCTTTTGATAGTCACACAGTGGTTTCTTTGTCTCTGTCTCTGTCTCTGTCTCTGTCTCTGTCTCTCTCTCTCTCTCTCACACACACACACAAATAAATGTAGTGCAGCTTACTTTTTAAAAAATAGCTCTGCATAGGAGGAGGTGAAGGCAGGATCAGAAGTCATGAGATGGAGATGGAGCAGATGCATAGAAATGTATAGAAGTGTGTGTGTGTGTGTGTGTGTGTGTGTGTGTATCTCTGTGTGTGTATCTCTCTCTGTGTGTGTATCTCTCTGTGTGTATAGGGCCTTGTATCTGGTCACTGTGAAGTGTCCCTTCTAGAGACTTCTGAAGCTTCCTTGGTGCTAGGATCATTCATTACATCCTTGGTAACCACACCCCGCCCCCCAGCCAAACATCCCCTATCCTTTGGGAGTCCAGTTGTGCCTGCTTGCAAAGATGATCCAGTCCAGCTGGCCGTGTTGACTGTTGACATTCCCTCATAGAAGGAGAGGGTGAGCACGGGCTGGAGACCCTCACCAGGGTCACACTGCTCCTCCAAGCCAGCCTTGGGCAGTTTTTCCATAATTTGTACAGTGGCCTGGGTTGGGGGTACAGGTTTCAGGAGGTGCTAGGATATATGCTGGGAAGGGGGCTCCATCTCTACGGAAGTCATCGTTCATGCTGGGTGAAGACTTTCTAGTGTGGCCGCTTTGGAGTTCCCTACACTCCCTATGCACCCTAAGTAAGCCCAATAAACTCAGTGGTTCTGCAGGGAACTTGGGTAAAATCATCCTTTGGTTTGACATTGGGAACTTAGAAGGAGGGGTAGACATGATATACCTCCCACTCAGGAGAGAATTCTCACAACCTTAGTTAATAAAGGCACGGAGATAGACTCAACTGTGCTCTCAAATTCAAATGCTGAGGCCCCAACCTCCACTACCGGAGGTGGTGAGTGTATTTGTAGACAAGGTCTTTAAAGCCGGAGGCAGAAGGATTTCAAGTTAGAGACCAGCCAGTGGTGCATGTTAAGAACTTTTCTCAAAAAAAAAAAAATCCTAGAGGAAATTAATGTTAAATGAGGTTGTGTGGGTGGGTCCTAATTCAACAGGACTGGTGTCCTTATAGAAAGAAGGAGCCAGGTGTGGTGGCGCACACCTGTATTCCCAGCCCTCAGGAGGCAGAGGAAGGAAGATTGCCAGATGCTTGGCCTATGTTACTATACAGAGATTGCCTCAAAGGGGGGAGGGGCTGGAGATGTAACACACTGGCAACAAGTTTGCCTAGACTCCCCCACTGTGTGGGGGCCTGCCTCAGTGACAGAGCACTGGCTCAGGGTGCACAGGGCCTGGGCTCCAGCAGGCAAAAAATCTAAACGAAACAAAATCCCCAAGAGACACACCATGGATACATGTGTACCAAGAGAAATCATGTAAGACATTGAGACACAGCAACCACTTTACAAGTCCTAGAGAAACCTGGCCTCTGACACATTGAGTTTGGACTTCTAGCCTCCAAAATATACAGATGAAATAGCTGTGTTCAGTCCCTGGCCCCCACACAGTGGAAGGAGAGAGCCAACTACTGAGACACGTCCTCGGACTTCCACTTGCTGCGGGGGGCACCTCCTACACGGATTAGCTCTCTATGGGTTTTTGTTTCATCAGCCTTGCCCAGGCTGGAGTCATCTGGGAAGAGGAGACACCAGTTGAGAAGTTGCTCTCACCAGATTGGCCTGTGGGCAAGTCTCTGGGAGCATTTTCTTGATTAATGATTGGTGTAGGAGGGCCCAGGACACTGGGAGAAATGCCACCCCTGTACAGGTAGTCCTGGGGTGCTGAGCGAGCCAGAGGGAGCAAGTCAGCAATCAGCCTTCCTCCATTTCTGCTTCAGTTCCCACCTCCAGCCTTCTGCCCTACTTGAGTTCCTGCCTTGACTTCCCTTAATGACCATAATCAAATCACGTAAGCTCAATAAACCCCTTACTTCACAAGTTGCTTTTTGACCACGATTTGTATCATGGTGATAGAAAGTGAACTGGGATACCCTCCCCCAATAAATATATAAAATTAAATAAAACATTTTAAAGAGAAAAGAAATTTCCATTTTCTGGGAGATGGTGGTGCAAGCCTTTAATCCCAGCACTTGGGAGGCAGAGGCAGGTGGATCTCAGTGAGTTCGAGGCCAGCCTGTCTACCAAGTGAGTTCCAGGACAGCCAGGACTGTTACACAGAGAAACCCCATCTGGAAAAAGAAAAGAAAAGAAAAAGGATAAAATTTCCATTCAAGAGGACAAGCTTTGAATGCCCACAGACAAGAGTTTTTGGATCCAGAAAGTTCCAGCAATTTTCATGAGTTTCAGACTTTTATTTGTAAAAAGGAGATCACAAAATCCACCTCGGAGGGCTGTGAAGAAACTGAAACAAAACGTGTAAACACATGTAGTGTACTATTCAATAAAGGTCACAATGTCACCACTGGGAAAGCCGCACAGGGCTAGGCTACGTCACTGCTATTGTCGAGGAGCGAGTTAATTTCAGGAGCATAAGCGCTGTGCCCACATTTTATCATTTGGGGGAGGGGTTGGGGAGGGGACACGTACTGGTTCACACACGGCATTGTGCACTGGTTCTGGGGCAGAACCCTGTAAGATATAGGAAATTAAACTGTGAGGTTCTGACCCACAAGGTGTCTACACCCAGCATTGTATGTGGCACCTGTTAACAGTATTGGCAGCTATGTTCATGAGTAAAGAAAGCATGTTAGAAACACGGAAGGTCTGTCTGTAGCTAGCCTCGGTCAAGAAATTAACATTTTACCGTAGGAGGGGAACATGGCGGCTTTGGAACTGCTAAGCCCAGATGTGTACTTCAGGCACGGTTGGATCCGGGGGCAAAGATGCACACATAGCAACCTTCTCTTGACTTTTGCTGATACGGAGGCACCCCATCTCCAGGTTCCCACCCTTTGTACACACACCACTTCCAGAGAAACGGAAGCTTCCCCCTTCAAGCTGTCTGGACTTGAGTCTTGAACTGTCTCCGAGCCACACAGCCAGTTACTTTCTGTACCTGCTCAGCTCACTGGCCCCGGAGTAAGGGAGCGATAATTCCAAAAGAATACAAGGGGCTTTTCTAACAGAAGGTGGTAGGTAGGCCCAGCTCACAGCTGCCCACTGGAGTCACCTGGTAACAGGCTGGAGCAATGTCCAGGCACACTTGGAGCCATGTAGAATTTTTTATTTTGTTTTGCCATTGTTTTAAACATTTTAATAATGTGTGTGCGTGTGCTTGTGCGTGTGTGCGTGTGTGTGTGTGTGTGTACTAATGGGTTGTGTGTGCATGTAGAAGTCAGAGGACAAGGTTTGGGAGTCAGTTTTCACCCTTCCACCATGTGGGTCCCAGGGATCAAACTCAGGTCTCAGGCTTGGAAGCTACCTACTGAACCATCTTTCTGGTTTTGTTGTCTTGAGATATGGCCTCATATGTAGCCTAGGCTGGCCTCAAATTCATTATGTAGCCAGGAACAACGCTGAAACTCCTGCCTCCACCTCTGAGGGTCAGGATCATGGATGTACATCACCACGGCTGGCTGTCACCTAAAACCTTAAGGAGGCTGGAACCTGCTTGGCCAAGGGGCCACGTAGGAGATTTCAAAAATGTCCTGATACTCCCTGTATTCCTGAGTTCACAGTGTGGCCATCACAGCATCTGCCTGCCTGAGCTCAAGGCCAGCCTGGACTACCCTGTCTCGAAATATAAATTAAAACAAACAGATGATTTTTCTTCTACTCCAATCTGAATGGCTCTTGTCGCTAGTGCGCCAGTTCTAAGAAAACTTCAAGAGGCTTGTGTGCATTGATTTATTGATTGAGACGAGGTCTCCTGTAGCTCAGGCTGGCTCCAATGACCTTGAACTCCAATCCTCCTGCCTCCACCTCCTCAGTGCTGGGATTACAGGCATGCACCACTACAGCCCATTTATGCAGAGCCAAGAATCGAACCCAGGGCTTGAAGCACACTAGGCAAGCACTCTACCAACTAGGCTATATCCCCAGCCCCGAATTTCTGTGCTTTTGCTTATTTGTTCTCTTGGGCTCTTGCCTCACTTAGAAAAGTGATCCCAGTTTTGGGTAGAGGATGAGCCACCACTTGAGGCTGTCCTCGCTTCCTCTGCCACAGTTTCACGTGTGGGAGAGACCCCTGCACGACTGGCAAGGCCACTTACCTGACTCGCACAGTTGCAGAGTGTGAGGATCCATGGAATCTGGCTCAGATCAGCCTGGCCCAAGTCACCCAAGCCTTGAGCACTAAGTGGTTGTCATTTTAAGTCATTTTGAGTTAAGGTCTTTCATCCCAACTACCTGGAGCCTAATGCAGAAGGATCCCAGGTTCTAGGCCTGCTTGGATTATAATGGAAGAATTCAAGACCAGCCTGGGTAACTTAGTAAAACTCTGTCTCAAAATTTAAAATTTGAAAGAGGGTGGGGATAGAGGTTAATGGTAGAACACTTGCCTAGAAACCGCCAATAAGGGGCTGGGGCTTGGCCCAGCAACATAGTGCTTGCCCAGAATCCCCTAGTAACAGTTCCGTTCTCCAGAATACACATGGTGAAATAAGAGAACAGGTTTCCTCAGGTGACCCTCTGACCTCCACCTGCCTCCGTAATGGATGCGCCCTAATAAATAAATAAATGGATGTTAAATAATTCAGATAGAATCCCTTACTGAGGAAGGAACTGTCATGGCTCGGCAGCGGGGCGCCTGCCTAGCATGTCCAACACCTTGGGATAATGTAGAGGAAAGCAAGGGTAAGGCCAGTTTGTTACACAGAACTGCTGTAACAAATCGATAACAGACACAAGGCAAGTTAAGGAAAAAAAAAATACCCTCGCTAGTGCTTGGCTTGTCAAACCGCAGTCCAGTACAAGGGGCATGCGTTTCTAACTTCAGGAAAATGCTACGGAGCTCTGTCTGGGCTGAGAGATCTTGCCTGGTGAAGTCTATAATCTGTGGATCTCTGGAGATTGAACATTGGCACCTCATGCATTCTAAGTAAGCACGCTGCCACTAACTACATCTCTAGCCTCTTCTTCCTCCTGTCTAGTTTTTATTTCAAGGACAGAGTCTCAATCATTTACCCAGGCAGGCCTTTGAACTTTCTATCCCCCTGCTTCAGCCTTCTGAATAAACTGACTATTACTACTTCTTCTCCTCCTTTCAAGTCAGGGTTTCTCTGTGTATCCCTGGCTGTCTTGGAACTCTCTCTGTAGACCACACTGGCCTCAAACTCAGAGATCCACTTGCCTCTGTCTCCTGAGTGCTGGGACTGAAGTCGTGCACCACATCCGGCATAAGCTATGCTTTTTAATCCTAACTCCATCAGAGATTTTAAAAATATATTATACTTTATTTGTGCATATATGCCAGTGTGTACATGCAAGGATGTCAGAGGACAACTTGTTCCCTCTCTCTACCCCAGCATATGCATACTGGAGATTTGAACTCAGGTTGTCAGATTTAGTGGTAAACACCTTTACCCACTGAGCCATCTCTCCTGGCCTACAATGTGGACCAAAATTCAGGTTTAGTTATTTAATTTTATGTGTATGGATGTTATACCTGCATGAATGTATTGCATGCTTGGTGCCTGGGAAGGTCAGAAATTGACATCAGAAGATTAACGTCCCCCCAAGAACACAAAACAAAAATCCCTGGAGATTGTGAGCCACCATGTGTTGAGCCATGAGCCACCGGTCCTCTGTAAAAGCAACTAGTGCTCTAAGCTGAGCCATCTTTCCAGCTCCCCAACAAGGACTGTTTCTAAAGAAAATTGTTTTATGCGTGTATGGGTGTTTTACCTGCATGCATGTCTTTGTATGACATGTGTTCAGTGCCTGTGGAGGCCTGAAGAGGGAGTCACATGGGAGTGAGCCCCCATGTGGATGCTGGGACTTGAATCTAGGTCCTCTGGAAGAGCAACCAGTGCTTAAACCACTGAGTCCCTCTCGAGCTACCCAACAAGGGTTATTGACACCCTTTTCCAGGGACACAGGTACCAGGCACTGTGTACAAGTCTCGCTGCTAGGGAGAGGTGTATGCCGACTAGCCAGGTTCCTCCTTGACATGCACGTCTTGGTTCAAATGTTTTTATGGGTTGGATGGGCATAAGAAAGGAACAAGAAGAGAACACGCTCAGCATCAAGGACTGTGGAAGGCTCTCAAGAACCAGACGTGGGCTGGGGATCTGACTCCGTGGGTAGAGTGCTTGCCTAGCGTATATGAAGCCCTGGCTCCCAGCCCCAGCGCTGTAGAAGGATTCCGTGGTAGTGGTGCATGCCTGTAATCCCAGCACTGAGGAGGTGGGGGCAGGAGGATCAGTTCAAGGTCATCTTCTACACAGAGTCTGAGAGTAGCCTGGTCTGCATAGTCTTCTGTCCCAGAGAAAAGAAACCAAAGGTTCCAAGTCCTACCTATTGGGATTTTGATTTTAGTGGGAGAAAAATTCTGGAAAGATGGCTCAGCGGTTAGGAGCTCCCAGCTTACACTGACTGGTCTCTAACTTCTGCTACAGGTCACCGGATCCCCACTTCTGGCCTTGGAACACCAAACTCACGTGGACAAACCCACCCATGGATGTGTACATTCACATAGAATTAATTTCTTAAAATTCAAGATATAAAAAATGAAATTTTAAAAAAAGGCAAGAAAAAAATCCAAGATACAGCTGAAAGCCTTTCATACTTCTCCTGGAGAAAGTCAAGTGAGGAACTGGGGAGGATAGCTCATACCTTATGGTCTCAGTAGGCAGGAGCCTGAGGCAGGGGACTGCCACAGATCTGAGGCTTGCCTGGGCTACAGAGACTGTGTCTCAAAAAAATAACGATATAAATTAAAATAAAAGTCAAACTGGGCTTTGTGGTACAGGCCTATAACCCCAGCAATTAGGAGTGAGAGGCAAGAGGGGTCAAAGTTCAAGGTTAGCCTGGCTATGAAACACCATCTCAAACAAACAAACAAACAAACAAATAAATAAATGCCAGTGGTGGAGGGGTAGCATGGTGGTAGAACTTGGAAACACAGGGCCTGGGGTTTGAATCCCAGCAATATAAAATAGATTTAATTAAAAACATTTAAAAACAGAAAGCAAGATGGCTCCTTGGGTAAAGGCATGTGCAGCTAAGCCTGCAAGCTGCCCTCTGACGTTCATGCTGTGGCACACACTTGAGCAAACACGCACAGAGTAACAGACCCCAAAAGAAACAGCAGCACAGGAGAGAGGCCTATGGCATCGTATTGTGGGAATCTGGGCCTAGAACACCAAAACCAAGGGATGGCAACTCTGTTCATTGTCCCATCCACGTGCAGGCTCCAGGCGACTCATCTCTCATCCCAGGTTTACACAGTGCAGCCTTGGGGATCCCAGACAGCCCAGATTGTGTCAGCTACCCCTGAGCCTGCCCTCCTCACTCAGCCTGTTCCGGGCACTGGCATCACTACCCAGGTTAAGGAACTGAGGGTTGACCACTAAACCGATGTCACTACCCCATCTAGACATTGCCATGTCCCCTTTGCCCTAACCGCCAGGACTTCCAGTCTACTCCCAACTGCTCCAGCTCACATCTGACCACCGCGAAATAGGATCTAAGGCTGGCAAGACTGAAACTCGATTCTTAGGGCTACCAAGATGGCTCAGTGGGTAAAGGTGTTTGCTGCCCAGCCTGATGACCTGAGTTCAATATCCAGGACCCACATGGTGGAAGGAGAGAGCCAACTCATGCCAGTTGTCCTCTGACCCCCACCTGCTCTGTGCACACCCCTCCCACACCGATTCCACACAAAATTAGAACCCCGTATCTCTCGGTTTTGGCTGGGCCAGGAGGTGCAGGCCTGCCTTCCACTTATTGGGGAGGCTAAGGTAGAAGACTTAAAAGCTCAAGGCCCACTTGGTCTACAGAGTGAGGTCAAAGTCAGGCTGAGCAACTAAGAGACTTCCCCAAAAGCAGAGCAAGGGCTGGGGTGTAGCTCAGTGGCAGAGTACTTACCTAGCATGTTCCAGGCCCTTGGTTCATTCCCTTAGAAACATAATGCCAGCGCTGGGAAGGCCTAGACAGGAGTACAGTGGTGAGCTGGGGACCAACCTGAGCTACATAGTGAACTGGAAGGCCAGTCTGTTAAATAGTGACTCCTTATGAGAGAGAGAGGGAGAGGGAGAGGGAGAGGGAGAGGGAGAGGGAGAGGGAGAGAGGGAGGGAGGGAGGGAGGGAGAGAGAGAGAAAGAGAGAGAGAGAGAGAGAGAGAGAGAGAGAGAGAGAGAGAGAATAAGAACGTGGAGCATGGTAGCACGTGCCTATGATCCCAACACTTGGGAGGTAGAGGCAGGAGGATCAAGGTTATCCTTGGCTGCACAGTGAGTTTGAGGCCAGCCTGAGCTACACAAGACCCTGTCTCTCAAAAATAAAATTAAATAAATTCATAAAAAGACAAAGCCTAGATCCAGTGACCTAATAGCAGTGGCTCTCCTCTCCCTCTTTCTCAATAGCCCCAGCCGAGAATTTTCTCTCCTGCCCCAATGCAGCCACAGCCACCCCAGCCTCTACAACCCTGTGTCACAGTCTTCATCTGTCGCCTGCCCTCCTCCAGCGGCCGTGGAGGCAGTGATCTTGTAGGCTTTCTTTCTGGTGCTGGCTTAGTGGGTTCATCCTGGAGTGTCCGTCTCTGGTCCGGAGCCCCCTCCAGCAGACTCAGAGAGTAACTCTGTACATCCCTAGCGGTGTGTTCCCTCCAAGGCACGGGCAACGGTTCCAGGCCAGCGGCCGCTTTGCAATCCGCCCTCAGAGGGGACAGCCCCTGACACAAAGCAGCATTTTATTCAACGTTGTGGGCACGAGGCAGGGTGTGGTGACGGGAAGCCAGGCAGGCTGTCTGGGAGACCAAGGAGGATGGGTAGAAGAGGACCAGGCGGAGCTTAGCAGCTGAGGTAGCCGGAGATATGGGGCTGCGGCCCCCACCGCACCCAAGCCCTTCCTTCAGACAAGCTGCATGCTCAAGTACCCTGGACCCTGTGACGTCTCTCGGGGGGTCGCAGCCTCCACCTTCGGTCTCCGTGCTCAGACTGCAGAAGATGCTTGGTGGCAGATGTCACCAGGCCAGGGGTGAAACCATCCCGGAGCTGCGTGGGCCATCCCCTGCCTGCAGGTCGCTGAGTGCTCTCTGGAGATGCGAGGGAGTGGTCAGTGGTCCCAGCATCAATAACACCCTTCCTGCCTCTTCCTGGCCCCCAGGTGGCTGGTGCTGAGGCTGTGGCTGTTGCCCCACCACACCGGAGACGGGGTATATGCCATTTACGGACACCCTTTCCCAGGGGAACTTGGGGAGGATGCTCTCTTAGCCCCACCTCCCTTCAGGGGCCCCTCCAGCCTCCACCCTGACTCACCTCAAATTTGCTCATGAATTCTGAAAAGATGCCAAAGAAGGCCTCTGAGGTAGTGGCCTTGGAGTCCTCTCCAAAGAAGGCCAGTGCCTTCCCTAGCTCTTCCATGGCCTCCCGTTGCAGCCCGTCCAGAGCCCGCAGAGCTGGTTGTGCCGTTTCCAGAAAGGACTATGGGGGCCTTGGTTAAGGAAACAGCTGCTGGGTGCTTACCCTCCTCGGCTGGAATGTGACCCCAGACAGCCCCGGCTGCTCTGCTCCCTCTCTGCTCTGATAGAATCTTCCTTCCTGCGGCAGAGAACATCCCTCTCTCTCCACAAAGGGGCGCCATCGTCTTGGAGCCGTCTGCTCTGTAGCTTCTTGACTCTTGTTCGTTTTTTGTTATTATTAATTTGCTTTGTTTTTAGACAGGATCTCCTCACGTGGCCCAGGCTGGCCTTGAACTCTGGCTCTTCCTTCTCCTCCTCCTCCTTTTTTTTTCTTCCTAGACAGGGTTTCTCTGTAGCTTTGGAGTCTGTCCTGGAACTAGCTCTTGTAGACTAGGCTGGTCTCGAACTCACAGAGATCCACCTGGTGCTACGATTAAAGGCGTGTGCCACCACCTCCTGGCTAAACGTCAGCTCCTTCTACCTCAGCATCCTGAGTGCTGGGATTTCAGTGTGTTGAGCTCACTGCCCACTTCTCAGACCACTCCCTTGGGCTGATCCTGTCTACCTGATACTCGGTTTATGGGTTTGAGACAGGATCTCTTGTAATCCAGGCTGGCTGAGGATAACTTTGACTTCCTGATCCCCCTGCCTCCACCTCTGAGTACACGTGTGTCATACCACAGCAGGCCTTTTCTCTTTTTCTTCCCCCCTTTTTCTTCCTTCCTCTTTGTTTTCATTCTTTTTAAAATACCTCCTTTTTTTCTATAGCTTTTGTTAGTATTTAAAACAGTTCAAAAGCTCATTGTTTCTGTCCTCCAAGGGCAGCTTGTTCCCTCTATGGACCTCCAGGATTTAAGATAGTATCTGGTGCACTGTAAGATTTAGTGGCCCTAATTCAAAGTGCACAGTCCACTGGGAGAATAATTATTGAATGCTCTGGATTCAGTCCCCACAATGCCTCTCTCATCTTGCTTTTGGCCTACAGTGCCTAACTGGCCAAGCTTCTCCTGGTCTCTTGTGATTTAAATCCGGGCCCCACCATTCTTGAGGACAGATAGTTGTCAACATATCAATGACTTGGGGAACTATGAGTGTGCCTGGTGATAGAGACCTGTCACCCTAGATCCTTGGGAGGACGAGGCCAGGGAATTGTAAGTTCAAGGAATGCCTGGGCTATAGTGTGAGTCTGAGGCCAGCCTGGACAACTCAGAGAGACTCAGCTTCAAAAGGGTGATGGGGAGTGAACTGGGTATTATAGCTCAGTGCCTCCTTGTGTCCATTGTCCTGAGTTCAATTTCCAGCATGGAAAAAAAAAAAGAAAGAAAAGCAGATAAATAGAAAAAAATAGTGGTGTAGATGTAGCTCAGTGGTAGAGCCCCTGCCTAGAATCCCCCAGTGAGGGGCTGGGGTGTGGATCAGTGGTAGAGCCTCTGCCTAGAATCCCCCAGTGAGGGGCTGGGGTGTGGCTCAGTGGTAGAGCCCCTCCCTAGAATCCCCCAGTGAGGGGCTGGGGTGTGGCTCAGTGGTAGAGCCCCTGCCTAGAATCCCCCAGTGAGGGGCTGGGGTGTGGCTCAGTGGTAGAGCCTCTGCCTCGAATCCCCCAGTGAGGTGCTGGGGTGTGGCTCAGTGGTAGAGCCCCTCCCTAGAATCCCCCAGTGAGGTGCTGGGGTGTGGCTCAGTGGTAGAGCCCCTGCCTAGAATCCCCCAGTGAGGGGCTGAGGGCAGGGCTTGGCAGTAGCATACCTGTTGGGAATCCTCCAGTGATGGTTGCCAGCCTGGCTCAGCAGTAGAACATATGCCTGTACACCTGAGGCCCTGGGTTCGATCCCCAGTATCATAAATACACAGAAGAATGCCATCTTCAGGGGGCTGGAGAGATGGCTCAGTGGTTAAGAGCATTGCCCGCTCTTCCAAAGGTCCTGAGTTCAGTTCCCAGCAACCACATGGTGGCTCACAACCATCTGTAATGAGGTCTAGTGCCCTCTTCTGGCCTTCAGGCACACATGCAGTCAGAATATTGTATACATAATAAATAAAAAAAAAAAAAGAATGCCATCTTCAGTTACCCAGTTTTGGCATAAGCACGTGACTCTACATAATCCAGGATGGAACCCCTCCCAGAATCCCTGGGCACATGCAGCTTCTGCCTGGAATTCCTGCAAGGGTCTTCACTGACCCCTAGAGCCACGGTCAGCTTTACCCGACCATCCCAGAGTCCATCCCAGAGTCCAGTCTGGTGCTGGAGCAGGCTGGTTAGAGGATACAGTCATGACGACAGCAAACCTGTCCTCACTGGAGGGGGACATGCTCTGGCAGGCTACCTGAATCTCACTGACAGTGCCATGGAGATCAGCCAGGTCACCAGTCAGGGCTCGTTGGTTCACTGCGTGTCAGGAAAGAAACCAAGTCTTACTGGGGCTGCATCCCCAGCTCAGGGAAGCATGCATCTGTCTCCCTCACCCATGAACTCAACCTACCTTTGGCAGCCAGAGGCACAGTGGGCAGGTCCTGGGCAAAGCCCAGGAGTTCAGGAAAGTGCTGGCTTAGCGATTTGGCAAGGATATGCAGAAAGGTAGACTTCCCATCCACTGTCTTGGTGGAGTTTAGCTGTAAGGGAAGCCCGCAACAGATGCTCCTCAAAGTCCCACCCACCCGACTTCTGGTCACATGACACCAGGCTTTTCTGCGTTCCTAGACTCCTTGGTCTTTAATACCCTTTCCAACTCCCCTCCCAAGTCTAGGTCCTGGATCTGAACCAGAGAAGCCCCATTCCATGTTCCTGCCCTTTGCTTGAGTCACATCTGCCAGCCAGGGGAAGAATTTGTGGGCATAACGTTTTCTTCTCCCCCGTAGAACATTTTTGTTGTTGTTGTTGTATGAACCAGGCTCTTATTTTAGCCTAGGCTAGACTCCAACTCCTGATCCTTGAGTCTCAACCTTCTAAACGCTAGGATTACAGGTGTAGGCCACCACACTTGGCTCTACTGCCACAACTTGACATAGGTTTGACCTCCAAGTCTGGCAGCTGGAGTAAGGGACTGCCTGCTGGCCCTCACCTCTGTCAGGAAGTTGATCTTGAAGCCGGTGGTCTTGTTGGTCTTGGGCTGTCCATCGTTGAGATAGTTACCCATGGCCAACACAAACTGTGAGAAGAAGAGTGAGGGTGAGTGTAGTTTTTGGTTTCCAGGCTGGGAGCCCCAGGAGACAGAAGATCAGATTAAACAAGCAGGGATGGGAAGGAACCCGACCTCCAGGATCTTGGCGAGTTTCCGGCTGTTTTTGAGCTCCAGGGATGCTTGTCGCAGGCACTCGAGGCTGCCTCGGATCTCCTCTGTCTTCTCCTGTAAGGTGGCCTGGAAGTGTAGGCTGCGCAGGCGGGTCTTGTATTCGGGAACCGACAGCATCTACAGGAAAGTCAGGAGCCGCGATTCATCCATCTGCAGCCAGGAGTACCTACTGTCCAGCCTGGGGAGGGAGTCCTCTGACTACTGAACTGGGTACTCCTTGGGAAAAATTATCACGACCCCTAGGGGATGTTCTTTCCTATCTGCCTTGACCGCGAGTGGGAACGGGTCATCAAAGGAGTTAAATTGGGACGCAGAGGCCAGGGACAATCTTCAAGGGACCTGGACAGAAGCCAGCTCCCGACTGCGGAAGGAGCCCAGGTGAAGGCGCCCTTAGTCAAGTTGGGGGCGGGCAGGGGGGCGACGACGATCAGGGGACGATATTAGCACCTGCAGGACGAACTGGTCCGGCTCACTGAGGCGGCCTGGAGCCTCGCGGAAAGCCTGGTAGCGCTGCTCCTCGTCGGCGTCGGGAGCGAAGAGCAGCAACTGCGCCAGATGCGCAGGTTCCAGGCGCCTGGGCTCCATGCTCATGAGCACCTGCCTCAGCTCGCCAGGGGTCAGCTTCAGGTGCGCTAGGAGGATGGCTGAGGGCAGGGCATTAGGGTGAGCCGGGGCGGGGCCCAGGGAGAGGGTGGAGCTCAGAGCAGGGGTGGGGCCTCAGGGAATGTGGGGGCTTGATGATTGGGCGTGACTACTGGGAGAAACTTAAAGGGATACGGGAGGAGGGGCCTGGGAGAGATGCCTAGTGGAGAAGGGCGTGGCATGGACCTACCCAGAAGCTAGGGGTCTTATAGACTGCTAAGGGGCGGATTCCCAAAGACATATACCAGGAAGATGGGCGGGATCTGCGGACGGGGCGGGGAACTAGGGAAGGACTAAGTAGATAATGTGATTGGAGACCGGGACAGAACGAAGGAATCCATTGTGGTGAACGTGATCAATAGAGGGTTTCTAGGTGTGCACCTGAGTCCCAGGTAGAGGATCCTGCTACCCTGAGAGGCCGATTATTTAGCAGGGTGACAGGTCCCAACTCCCACATCGGAATTTCGGTCACCCCACCCCTTTGCGGGTCTCAGCTTCTGTGACCCGGAGGATGGGCCCCTTAGGCTTCTCACAGGTGTTGTAGGCCTTCTTGTGCGACAAGATCTCCACCACTTCTTTCTTCCTGAAGGGTTCGGGGCCGGGTACTGGCTCTGGAAGGGAAACTGGATAGTTTAATGGGGAGTGGGAGTCTAGGCTAGGGCTGATGTGGCAGGACCAAGGGAGAGATGTGGCCACAGCAAGTGGCCAAGGACCCTTTTTCTGGCATGTATCACCATAACTACATCAGCGCCAGGCATCCAAACTCCCCTCATTCCTCAGCGTTTCAGCCTAAGGTCATTCAGCACGTGGCTTGTCTGACCCCAACAATGAAAATCAACCACTTTCTGAGCTTATGTCGTGATCAAGAACTGGCTGACGATACTTAGAGTAACATTTCAACCACTACAAGGAGATACCCAGAAAGGACTAGGGGGGTGGGGAGACTGAGAAGGACATTCATAGATGCCTTCTGCTCACGCTATCCTGGTTCTTTGACTTTCTGCAAACTACCTAGCCTCTCTGGGCTTCTTCATTAAGAACTGAAGGTGGCTGCAGGATCTAGCTTGTAGCACTGTCGAGGGATTCAAGCATGCAGAAGGGCCTGAAGATTGGAAGACCCAATAGCAATAAGTGCATGCTCTGGGGACTGGGAGTTAGAGAATGCCCAGAATGCAGCAGGCAGTGTGACTGTTAACGTGACCCAAGGCCATCAGGCCACTCACTCGAAGGTTTCTGGGTGCCGAAGTGGAGTTCCAGGTCCAGGTATTTCACCATGTCACTCAGCTTATCATAGTCAGAGTCCGCCCCGAGCTGCAAGGGATCATGGAAAGGTCAAAGCAGGAAGAGCCCAGGCAGCTAGCCTGCCTTTGACCTCTGAAGTCCATCCTGGGGTCTGCCAAAGAGTCATAGATGGTTCCAAGACCTCCAAGACCCAGGAGATCCAAGAGGAATGCAGGAGCGAGAGGAGGCTGCAAGAAGTACTGATCAGAAGCTGGGCATGGTGGTGCATGCCTTTAATCCCAGTATTCAGGAGGTAGAGGTCTCTGTGAGTTTCAGGCCAGCCTGGTCTACACAATGACACCTTGTTTCAAAAGGAAAGGAAGGAAGGAAGGAAGGGAGGGAGGGAGGGAGGGAGGGAGGGAAGGAGGGAGGGAGGGAAAGAAATTAGCTGGGTGGCAGTGGTGCATGCCCTTAATCCCAGCACTAGGGAGGCAGAGGCAGGCGGATCTCTGTGAATTTGAGGACAGCCTGGTCTACAAAGTGAGCTTTAGGACAGTCAGGGCTACATGGAGGGATCCTGTCTTGAATGCCCCCTCCCCAAAAAGAACAAAAGAGATGCTATAAGCAGGGCCTGGAGAGATGGCACAGCAGCTAAGAGTACTGGCTGCTCTTGCAGAGGACCCGAGTATGGTTCTGAACATCCATATCAGGCAGCTCATAACTACTGGTCACTCCAGTGCCAGGGTACCTGATGCCCTCTTCTGGCCTCCAACGGCACCTGCACTCATGTGCACATATCTGCACACATACATAATTTTTTTTAAAGAAAGAAATACTACATAATCCAAATTATAAACCGGTTGCCCTTCTGGTCAATAAGGCAGCCATTCTTGGTACTCTATCCATGAGGATGGGGCTGGGACAGGAGAGACGAGGCTGGTGACAACCAAGAGGGCTCAGGAGAGACCTGAGGAGTTTGTCCTGTTTCAAAGGCTCCTTTTGCATGTGTCTGGTCTATGTGTACATACTTGCCCATGTGTATGCATGTATGTGGAGGCCACTGGCAGGCTTCGGGTGTCTTTATCCTAATCCACCGTTTTTTTTTTTTCTTTTTGGTTTTTTGAGACAGGGTTTTCTCTTTGTGACTCTGGCTATCCTGGAGCTTGCTTTGTAGACCAGGCTGACCTAGAATTCACAGAAATATGCCTGCATCTGCCTTAAGAGTGCTGGGAGTAAAGGCGTACACCACCACTTCCCAGCCACTTTTTTTTTTGTTTTGATCTGTTTTGTTTATTGAGACAGGGTTTATCTGTGTAATTCTGGCTGTTTTGGAACTCACTCTGTAGACCAGGGCAGCCTTGAACTCAGAGAGATCTGACTGCGTCTACCTCCGTCTACCTCCCAAATGCTGGGATTAAAGGCATGCACCACCACCACCCAACTCACCTTTTTTTAAAAACAAAAACAAAAACAAAAAAAAAACACAAAAAATGAGTACTGGGGATTTGAACTCAGGTCCTCAAGCTTGAGTAGTAAGTGCCCTTACCTACTAAAGTATATCTTTAGCTCCATCTACCCCATTTTTGAGATCATCTTATCACTAAATCTAGAGCGCTACTGATTGGCTAAATTAGTTGGCCAATGAGTCCTAGGGATCTATCCATCTCCACTCTCCTCAGCCCTGGAGATACAGACATACACCACCATGTCTGGATTTTCACAGGGGTACTGGGGTCTGAACTCAGGTCCTTATGCTTGCGTGGCACTACCCACTGAGCCACCTCCCAGCACTCTCCTACCCTCTTTTTGAGATAAAGACTTGCTATGTAGCCCAGAGAGGTCTTGAACTCATAACCGTCCTTCCTCAGCCTGCTGAGTGTTGGGATGACCGGTAAGTGCCATCACACCTGCCTGAGGGTTGGCTGGGAATGGGTTCGTCTGAGGGTTGGCAGGGAATGTGTTTATCCCAGGGCTGCCTTAGGCAGGATGCACTAGTTAGTGCTAGGGCCACTGAAGCTGGGACAGGCCAGCGGCTGAAAGCTGAACCAAAGGACTGAGACAGTTCATGTAGAAGATGACCACCTGCAAAGGCCATAAGGGGCTTGGACAGGGGCTGAGGATGAGGGTGGTTGCTGCGGGAAAGATCCTAAAGGAAGAGAGACAAGTAGATACATAGTTTCAGAAAGAGGCTGCTGGGTAAGAACACCCGGCAGTGCCTGTGGCCAGGTGTGTTCAGTCTTGGTGACTGGGGGATGACATTGGGGAGCATGTTTGTGGACACATCTCAGGCTTATAGGTATGTGGTCTCCAGGAACCCAAGACGAGAAACTTCCCTTCCCACAACCACAACCAAACTGACTATAAAGACCCTCCTGCCTCCACCCCTCCCCCCAAGTGTTGGGATTACAGGCATGAGCCACTGTCACCAGCTTTCCGTGGCCATATTTGAAGGAGCAGTGGAGCTGGCTGCAGTGGTTCATTCCTCTAATCCCAGCACTTTGGTGGTGTTGAGTCAGAAGGATTGCCATGAGTGAAAAACTAGAAACTAAGAGAACTAGTTCAGCCTTAGGAGTGATGGGTTTTGCAGGAGGGTAGGGTAGTATTTCCAGAACTCTCCATTGTGCTTTTGGCTTGGGGACACATTTATCTTTGGGAAAGCTGTCACTTCTCTGCGCAGGATGAGAAGGATCAAGGAACATTCTAGTTGATGTTAGAAGAGGCCAGGAACTGGTGAGATGGCTCAGATGCTTTCACAAGTTTGATGACCTGGGTTAAAACTCTAGGATGTTGCCCTTTGACCTCCACATCCATGCCCCTCCCCACACAATATAATTTAACAAATGTAATTTTAAAGAAACTAAAGAGGAGGAGTGGAAGAAGGAGGAGGAGGCAGAGGGCTAGAAGATGGATCTTACTGTCAATGTTACTATCCAGACCACTCACCCAGTTGAGAGAGCCACTAGTCCCAGGTCACCTACCTGACCCCAGATAGTGCCTTCCGAGTTCTCCACCTGTTCCCAGCGCAAGCGCTTGACGCTCATGTGGCTGGTCTCGCTTCGGCGGTGGCCCACGCCCCGGGATAGCATGGGCGGTGCGCAGGGCACGGGTGGGGGCAGGGGTGGTGGAGGTGGGGGTGGGACTGGGTGGCTGAGCTGGGTGAGGGGTTTGGTCAACGACTGAGGAGGACCTCGGGGACCATCGGAGGAGCGGGAGCTAGGTTTAGGGTCATGGAAAGGCAGGGGCGGTGGCGGTGGTGGGCTGAGTGGGGGCGGGGGGATGTGGTCAGAGATGGAGGAGTAGGTCAGAGAGCTGCCTTCCTCGCTGCTGCTGACACAGTCGCTAGCGCTGCTTCTCTCATTGGTCACAAAGCTGCCCTGGTCATCGTGGAAGCTCATCTGTCAGGGGAGAGCAGGAGGTCAGGCTGGAGCCCTGCAGACTGACACACTTTGCGGGTAAAACCGCAAGTGGGTGGAGAGCAAGCGAAACTAGGGACCAGGATAGGCAGTCCGCTGCCTTAGGCTGAAGTTGTGCGTGGGATAGCTTGAGAATGGGCTAGCCTGAGGCACAGTAAATATATGGAGGTAGCCTTAGGGAAAAGATGAAATAGCCCAGGGAAAGGTACAGAAGCGATTGGTGGGTTTGGCCTGAGGCTGTGAGCTGGATATCCTAGGTCGAGGAATGGGGTAACCTGAGACAACAAATATATGATAGCCTCAGGCAATGGTGGGAAAAGTACTGAACAGGGGATAACTTGGGGTGGCTCCAGACGTGGAATGGGGTAGCAGACAGATTCCAGCGCAGACTGAAGCAGGGGCGAAGCAGTCTGAGGTAGTCTGCAGTGACACAGGCCTCCTGGAGACTCTGGGGGACACTGTACCTGCTATAGACCTCCACCCCTCAACTCTCCACGCCCACTTGCACGCCCACCTCCTCATAATCGTTCTCAGGTGTCAGGAAGTCATCCACAATGGTCACCCGGGGACCCAGCTGCTCGCTCAGAACATCCAGGAAGCGATCTGTGTCTCGGCTCCGCACGGGGCGCGAGAAGGCAAAGAGCTTCCTGCGACTAGGTGGTCGGATGGGGTCTGGACTCGGCGGGCTGTCGGGGTGGATGGATCCAAGGCCTGGCTGTGGGGAGGGCGCCCTGCTGCTGTCCAAGCTGGCGTAGGGGTGGGACTCTGAGCTGCTGGGGGAGGCCAGGCCCCCAGAGCACAGAGGATCATAGCAGGGGGATGGCAGGAGCCGTTCGCTGGGCCATGAAACTCCAGACAGGGTCCTGGGTCCTTGATTGGTGGTGGAAGAAGAGGAAGTTTATCAGCCAGTACCCAGCATGGGGTAAAGGAGTGGTCAGCCATCTATCTGTCATGCTTTCTGTCTCTGGGCTATTGCCTCCCAGGCTCTTCCCTGAGAGTAACCAAAGACCACAGGAGGCTAAGCAGAGAGTATCGCTTGGCTTCAGTTCATGCCATACCCCAGCTCACAAGGGAACATACCCCTCTCTGAAGGTCTCACCAAGACCCAGGGATCTTCTCATAGGTCTCAGGCAAGGGTCTTGAGGTACCACCCCTGCCCAGCAAGCCTCAGACACACAGGAGGATCTTAGGGAGTGGGAGGATCAGCCCTCCCACCCCACCGCCATTTTCTCAGTAGTGGAGACCAAGGCAAGTACTCTTGTCAGTTAATTAGTTATAGCTCCAGACCCCTTTATCCCCACTTAAAAAATTTATTCTTTTGGCCCGGCAATAGTGGTGCACACTTGTAAGCCCAGCACTCAGGAGTCAGAGGCAGGCAGATCTTTGTGAATTCGAGGCCAGCCTGGTCTACAAAGCAAATTCCAGGACAACCAGGGCTGTTACACAGAGAAACACTGTCTCCAAAACCAAAACTATACATATATATCATATGTATATCATATATATGTATAGTTTTGTTTTATATATATATAATATATATATTCTTTTTATTTTTAGAATATATATATTCTTTTTTAATAAAAACAGAGTCTCGCATAGGTCAGGCTGGCCTGGAACCCCCTACGTAGGTTGAAGATATCTCTTGTCTCCATTTCTTGGGGTCTCCATCACAGGTGTACTCCCCCACACCCACTCTTGTGTGGTGCTGGGAATGGACCCAGGACCTCATGCATGCCAAGCAAACACTCTGCCAACAACCCCGGACCTCACTTTTTTTTTAACATTTTGAGACGGGGTCTTGATAAGTTGTCCAGGCTAGCCCTGCACTTGTTAAGTTGTCCAGGCTAGCCCTGCACTCATTCTGGAGCCCAGACAGGCTTTGAACTATGAGCCTCATGCCCCAGGTCCTGAGTAGCTAAGACGACTGTGTTATAGGCACAGCTGGTCTTGCTTAGACTGCAGAGAAACTGTCTTCCCAGCTGTGACATTCATGCAGCAAGACATGCAGTTTACAGCGTGTTCGAGAGCCACACACTAACTTGAGGACTCGCTTGGGGGAACACTCTGCTGTTCCGGGTTACCAGCCAGGGTGAAGACCACAAAGGACAAATGAGGGACTGGGACAAGCCCACCTTGATGACCGTTCACACATGCACAGAGGTCTCTGGGTTTCCCTAGGACCCAGCTGCACAGCCTCTAGGGGGTGTGCCTGGGAGCAGGGATGACATATGGACAGTCACCTAGAAGGATAGAAGCCAGGGCCTCCTCAGGACCATACCTGTTGTGCCTACCAGGCTGGGGACTGGCGGAGACGCCCGGGATTTGGACACGGTTCCTATCTTCCCTTTGAAGCTGCTGTTCAGTCGCGACTCAAGCTCCGCGTAGACGGCCGACATCTAGTGGGCAAGGGAGACGGGTCTGATCAACGGGACCATGCATGGACAGTTTGTCCTTGCTGCTGGGAAACTTTGGTCAGGGTTCCCCACACGCTGGACACCGGGGCCCATGATCATCGATTACAGAAAGGCCTCACCATTTTTGGGTTGGGGGTCTCTGGAAGGGATGTGCCGTCACCAGCCTGACGCTCGCCTGGGATCAGAGGTAGAGGCATCTCAGGGCAATCACCAGGACCTGACAGGAAGGGGCCGTGGAGACTTCATTATCCTTCCTGAGCTCTGCAGCTCAGTCCAGACCTGCACAGTCAGCACTCAGCCTCGTTATTCCCCAGGTTCCCAACTCCTCATCCTGATGGTTAACCCTGGTTGTCAGCTCAGTTGGAACTGGAATCAGCTGAGTCCCCTTTGGGCGGGTCTGAAGGTAATTGTCTGGAAGGGTTGCCTGAGAAAGGAACACTCCCCTGGAGTGGGCAGGACCTTCCTGCAGCAGCACAGATAGAAAGAGATCTGATGGGAGGGTTTCCCTGCCTTCCTTCCCTCCTTGCTGGCGAGTTTATCCACTCTGCCGCTGCCACTATTGCTATCAGAAGCCACATTCTTCAGGTTCCCAGTGTAGCTGGAGCAGTAGCTCTGTGGAATCCTGTGGGCCTTCAGGCACTAAACTGGGACCTAGAACTACTGATGCCTCCAGCTCACGGACTGAGCAGCTAATGGATGCCCAGCCTCTCTGGCATGCAGACAGCCATTGCTGGGCCACTCAGCTGTTACCATGGAAGCCAATCTAATACAGCCTCTTTGTGATCTACGTTCGTTGTATGGGTTCTGTCCCTCTAGAGAACTCTGACTAATACACTCATCCTTCTGCTGACTCCGATGTACAGGAGAGGAAAGCTGCCCCGATTTTCTCCATGGGGTGGGGCCTCACCACAGCTGAGGCTGGCCTCCAGGCCCTGGGAGCGCAGGCTGCGACGGCACATGGAAGAGGCTCTCTGGGAACTCCTTGGCTGTGGCTCCGGCGTGGGCTCTGGTGTGGACTCTGGCTCCAGGTCTAGTGAGGATTCAGGTTCTGTGGTGGGATAGGCAAGGTTTGACATGTGGCCTTGTCCTTGTCCTCCACAGCAAGGGAGGTGAGGGAAGAAGTGACCACCACTATATGCGACCTCTGGACCCTGGGGCCTTCCTGCTTTGTCCCAGCATAACACTACAGTTTTCCTTAGGTCGTACTGAAGATGAAACCCAATACCTTGTGCATGCTCGGCAAGAGCTCTACCTCTGAGCCATACCCCAGCCCCTCACTGGGGGATTCTAGGCAGGGGCTCTACCACTGAGCCACACCCCAGCCCCTCACTGGAGGATTCTAGGCAGGTGCTTTATCATTGAGCCACACCCCATCCCCTGGAGTCTACCAGCCAAGGTGATCTGGCCATGGGGTCTTAATCCAGGTAACATGTACTGATGGATTTGGAAACAGTGAACAGGATGCATGAATTCAAAATTGTTTACATGTGTATATGTGTGTTTGCATACTCGCATGTGTGCACGTGTGACAGTCAGACATGCTTCTTCTATCACACTCCCCTTTCTATATGGAGGCAGGGCCTCTCTCTTGAACACAGAGTTCGTCATCCATTTTGCTAATCTAGATAGCCAATATGCTTCAGGGGTCCCCTATCCCCCACCTACCGAGTACTAGTATTACAGGTGGTCAACCTCACCTACCTGGCATTAATATGGGTCCTGGGAATCTGAACTCTAATCCTCCTACTTGCTCAATAAATTCCTTTTTTTTTTTTTGGTTTTTTCAAGACAGGGTTTCTCTGCAGCTTTTTTAGAGCCTGTCCTGGAACTAGCTCTTGTAGACCAGGCTGGTCTCGAACTCACAGAGATCCGCCTGCCTCTGCCTCCCGAGTGCTGGGATTAAAGGCATGAGCCACCACCGCCCGGCTTTTTTTTTTAAACTTTTTTTTTCTCACAAGACGGTGTGGGAACAGTCTCGCACACAGCACATGGACACATGCAAACGTGACAGAATCACACCACGGACCCAGGCTTCGAACTCGGGACCTCGCTCCCGCTGACCGATGTCGCACGCCTTACACGCTGAGCCACTGCCCAGCTCGCTTCAATAAATTCTTTTACTACTGAGCCATCCCCAGCCTCTTGTTTTGATTCTGAGACAAGGTCTCACTATGGGCTACTGTGGTAGTTTTAATGAAAAAAAACGATCCCCATAGGCTCATAGGGTGTGGCACTATTAGGAGGTGTGGCCTTGTTGGAGTAGGTGTGGTTTTGTTTGAGGAAGTGTGTCATTGGGGGTGGGCTTTGAGGTTTTAAATGCTCAAGCCTGCCCTAGTATTACCCTCTTTTCCTGTGGCCTGCAGATCCAGATGTAGAACTTGTGGTTATCTCTCTAGTACCACGTCTGTCTATGTGCCATGCTCCCTGCCATAATGATAATGCACTAAACCTCTGAACTGTAAGCCAGTCCCAATTAAATGTTTCCTGTATAAGAGTTGCTATGGTGTCTCTTCACAGCAATAGGAATCCTAACTAGGACAGCTACATTGTGAGTCTCAGCTGGCTCCAAACTTAGAATCTTCCTGCCTCAGCCTCCCCAAGTGCTGAAATTACAGGCCTGAGCCACCATGTCTGGCATGGATTCTCCAACAAAGACAGGGCTATAGTTCAGTGGGAGAGCACTCACTTAGCATGGGCAAGACCCTGGGATCCGTCCCCACTGATGTAACCTGGCTGAGGTGACATATGCCCCAAATCCCGTCACATGGGAGATGGAGGTGGGAGGATTAGGAGTTCAAGGCCTGCCTGGGCTACACATGAGTTTGAGGTCAGCTTGACTGTGTGAGACCCTGCTTGAGAGAGGAGAGAGGAAGAGGAGGAAGCAAAGGAAAGGATGAAGAAATGAACACTTTCCACTTATGCTGTGCTTGCCACATGAAGGACAAACTGCGCAAGCACCATCCTCCCAGCCAAGCTCCAATGTTGAGTATGTATCTGCCAGACACCGGGCATGGGGGCATATGTATGTGAAGGCTAGACCTCCGGGAGGCGAGAACAGGTGTCTTCTGGGTCACCTGGCAGGTGGGGCAGCTGGCAGCCATCCCCAGGGACTGCTTACCTGTCATGGCCGTGTAGCCCAGGAAACATGCGATCTTCTCCTGACATAGCTCCTGCTCCTCGTAGGTCAGCAGCTGGTAGAGGAACTGCCAGAGGACCTGCTTAGCAGGTGTGTCTAGAACAGGGTACACGTCAACGATGAGGGTGTCGATGTTCCTGCAGGGGGAAAGGGGTGCAGAAGCAGGAAGCTCATCACTGGGGGTGGGGACAAGGTGGTGGTTCCAGACCCTGGAATTCAGCTCACACCTCGACCCCCACCCTTGAAGGACAGAGCAGAGAGGACAGGAAAGCAGTCTCCAGAGACAGTCGGCTCTGATTCAAATCCCAGTTTGGGTTGGGAATGTTAGTTCATTGGCAGAGTGCTTACCTAACATACTCAAGGTTCTGGGTTCATTTCCCAGCACCACCATCAAAAAAAAAAAGTAACAGTCAAATCTCAGCTTTGCCATTTACCAACTAAGTAACCTTTCTCAAGCAACTTAACTTGTTCTCTTTTGCAAAATTGGAGCTAAAAATAACATCCAGTGGTGTGAGGAGATGGCTCAGCAGGTAAAGGTGTTTGCTGCCAAACTCACTGACTCCTGTGGGCACTGTGGCATGCATGACCCCCATATTCAATCAAATCAATCAATCAATCAATACATACATACATAAGTGTTTTTCAAAAGAAAGTTTGGGGGATGAAGATGAAGGAGCATGTCACGGAAAGTTGTTGGTATTCTTTTTACATGTGATAAGGTTCCAACATTCACCATGGTGACGGTTACAAATATTTGCAAGGATACCAAAACCACCAAAACACTGAACTGTACAATTTGATGAATGAACTATGGCCAGAGAGATAGATGGCTCAGTGATTAAGATCATTTGTGCTATGGGGCAGTGGTGGTGCACGCCTTGAATTCCAGCACTCTGGAGGCAGAGGGGGACAGATCTCTGTGAGTTCAAGGCCAGCCTGGTCTACAGAGGGAGTTGCTAGACAGGCAGGGCTACACATAGAAATCCTGTCTCCATAAACCTAAATAAATAAATAAATAAATAAATAAGCATTTGTGATGCTAATGTAGAGGACCCAAGTTCAGTTCCTGAGACCTACCTATCACCTCACAAACACCTATAACTCCAGTTCCAAGAGATCTGACACCCTCTTTTGGCCTTTGTGGGCACTGCACACATGCCATGCACTTACATGCAGGCAGAATAGCCATACACATAATTTTTAAAAATAAAAACAAATAAATGACTGAATTATATAGCATGTGAATTATATTGCACACCATATGTTATTTAAAGGTTATAATTATATATACTTTAAACCAAATAAAAAAGAATGCTACAAGGCATGACAGACGTAGCTATTATTTTTTTAAAAAAAAGAGAAAATTTGCCGGGCAGTGGTGGCGCATGCCTTTAATCCCAGCACTCGGGAGGTAGAGGTAGGCGGTTCTCTGTGAGTTCCAGGACTGCCTGGGCTACAAGAGCTAGCTCCAGGACAGGCTCTAAAGCTACAGAGAAACCCTGTCTCAAAAAACCAAGAAAAAGAAAGAAAGAAACAAACAAACAAACAGAGAGAGAGAAAGAGAGAGAGAGACAGAAAGAAAGAGAGAGAGAGAGACACACACACACACACACACACACAGAGAGAGAGAGAGAGAGAGAGAGAGAGAGAGAGAGAGAGAGAGAGAGCCCCAGGGGGCTAAGTGTGAACTGGTGAGGTTTCTTAATTGGCGCCCCATTAACTGTTTCTGCCTGCCTCAATTCACAGAAATGTCTGTATTTGCCCAAGGTGTCAGAGTCCAGATTTAGCTGGGCATAGCGGCAGTGACCTTTAGTTTCAGCACTGAGGAAGCCAAGACAGGGTGACCTCTGTGAATTCCAGCCCAGTCAGTTGCTACATAGCAAGACCAGGTCTCAAAAGTAAATAAAGGAATAAATGTAAAAGGTGGGGTTTGTTCTAGGCCACCTCAACTCCCTTGGTAATAGCTATTGCCTTTTTAGGGCCTTTTCTACCCAAGAAGGGTGAGTGGGCACAGGCAGGAGGACCAGGATTGCCAGTTTTAGATGGGACTTGGGTGGGGCCCAAACAGGTTAGGTCCCTACTGTTATGCCCAGGGCACCTGTGCTGGAAGAAGCTCTCAAGAGCCCGACAGATTCCATAGCGCTCGGGAGGAGTGAGGAGGTGGTCCAGCTGCTGACTGAAGGTCCTCCCCTGGACTCGGATACTGGAAGGCAGGATATCTGCCACCCACTGCAGCGAGGTGAGAGCCGATGACCGGGTCGGGGAATCCAAAGAATCTGAATCTGTGGGAGACCACAGGCATGGGGAGGTACGGGTGACCTGGAGTCACCAGGTTAGGTACAGTTTCCCAGACACCTGGGGTCAGCAGCCTTCTGAGCTGGGGCGTGCAATATATTGGAAAGGCAACCTTTGTAGAGAGCGCTGAACAGCACTGAACGCTGCTAATTGAGCTCTATAGCACCCCCTGGTGGCATTCCTGGAAAGCGACCAACACAGTACTGGGAAATGTATGGCTTGATCATCTCACCGCTAGCAAAAGGGACCGGTCCTTCCTCTACCACCAGCGTGGGCATTGCGCCACTGCCTTGCAACATGGACACCACCTTGTCGTGGGAGCAGTTCCTGCAAAAGAGATGGCCCATGAGGACCTGACAAGTGATGTTTGTCCATCATGTAGAGGTCACCCAGCAAATCCACTATTCACTAGCCAGAGCCCTAACTTTCACATAAGTTAACATCTTGTGCAGTATGTGCCCCAGGCATTCTACAGTTTGGTCTGCAGATGCCCTGGGCTTGGCATTCCTGGCCATAGAAAGAGCTATTTCCATGTCAACAGAGCTATTTCCAAGACTCCCCTCCAGAGCAAGAAATAATTGGTCTTTTCCATTCTGTGTTCTCAACATTTAGCTGTAATATTTTCAGTTGGAAGGATAGATTAGAGGTTCTGCCAAAATGGAAGGATGGATTCAAGTGGAATCCTCAGTACTGGGTGAGCATGGTGTAAATCCCAGCACTTGAGGAGCTGAGGCAAGAGGATTGGAAGAATTTTCATAATTTGAAGCAGTCTGAACTATATAGCAAGTCCAAGTTGCCTGGACAACTAAACAAGACCTTGTCTCAGAACAAAGAACTTAAACAGGGCTGGCTTGGTAGCTCACACCTGCAATCCAGCACTCATTGGAGGCAGGTGGATTTTCATGAATTCAAGACAAGTCTAGGCTACATAGTGAGTTCCAAGCCATCCTGAGATACAGAGTGAGGCACTGTCTAAAAAAGAAAAACCTAAAAATAAAGGGCTGAGGATATAGCTCTGAGATAGTGTTTGTCTAACCAAGGGTCTTGTGTTCAGTTCCCAGTATGACAGGAAAAAAAAGTAGCCTTCAGGGGACAATGGATAGGCACAGGAGACATAAACCATAGGACATAAGTCAGGAGATCAGGGCCACTGTTAGTGTCCCAAGAGACCAAAAGTCTTGGGGGACGGCTCATCCTCAAGATCACAAGACACCCCAGGGACGGCTCACCTCATGTCCAGCCCATTGAGGAATAGGATCCGGTCACCTGACTTGAGGGACGCATTCTCAGCTGGGCTGCCTGGGGAAGAGAGAAGGTATAGTCAGCAGACCACCTCATAGTTGAATTGTATGGGACTCTCCTCTCTCTGCCCCACTGTGTGAGCCAAATAACCATTCTTCAATTTTGCAGGTGATAAGAGAGACTCGGGGCTGTCGAGATGGTGTAGGGAGCCAGAAAGTTCATGTGACTACCTGAGTTTGCTCCCTGAGACCCATGTGGTAGAGAGAACTAATTCCTATAAGTTGTCCTCTGACCTTCAAACACACACACACACACACACACACACACACACACACACACTCCGGGTGACACATGTGTGCTCCCATCCCTCCTCCTCAAAATAAATAAGTGTAGTTTAAGAGAAGAGAAATGAGCTTTAGATACAACTGAGGGATAGAAAAGGACTCACCTGCAAACATGTGTTTCACATGCAGACCAACCAATCCACAACCCTAAGCATGCATCTCACCCAGACCAACCAATAAGCATGCATTTCATGCCGACCAACCAATCCATAACCCACACCCTGAGCACCTCCTCTAGGGAGTGTGCCCCAGTAGGCCACCGTCCACCTGCCTTCAGCAGCTTGAGGCTAGGAGCCAGGCAACCAGAAGGACAGCGGCCTCTAAACCCAAAAGCCCATGGGCATTGTTCAAAATCACGATGATGATTAATACAGCCAGCTGGACAGAAGCTAGAATCACCTAGGGGCAGGCCTGCAGGCACCCGTGGAAGGGGTTATCTAAACCAAAGCTAGCCTCTGAGAAGGTGAGAGAATGTCTTCCTCATGGTAACCCATGTGGGGAGACCTCTTTTAGCCATCAGCAGAGATGTGCCCTGGGCGGAGAGGCTGGGCTGCCTAAAACAGAAGGTGAGCCAAGCACTAGCATTTACCACTCCCTGCTGGTTTCCCCCTTTCATTTTCATGCATGTGCATGTGGCATGCATGCGTGTCCGTAGGTTTTCATGTGTGTAGGTGGATGTTTCATGTGTTGTGTGGATGTGTGAGTGTGTATGTAGAGGCCTGAGATGCCATCCTCCACTGACCTTCCACCTTGCTCACTGAGGCAGGGCTCTCAATCAAACTCGGAGCTCATCCATGTGGCTGGCTGGCCAGCCATCTTGCTCTGGGAGTTCCATCTCCTCCCTCAAAGGCTGGAATTACCAGCAAGCTACCATCCCACCAAGTATTTTATGTGTTCTGGCGATCCAAACTCCAGTTCTCATGTCTACCAGGCATAGAAAGCATGGAGAGAGGGGGGAAGGGAGGAAGGGAGGGAGGAAGGGAGGGAGAAAGGGAGGGAGGAAGGGCAGGAGGAAGGGAGGGAGAAAGAGCTACCACGGGTTTTTTCACTTCATCCCTGAACTTAGACACTCAGGGCAACCTGTCTATCCCTCACCAGGCAGGACAGATTCAATCCAGACCGGTCCATGGCCGCGCAGAGTGAAGCCGAAACTCTTGTTGCCCTTGTATACTCGAACAGTCCTAGGGGAAAGGATGGGATGGGGTTGGAAGTGAGTGACCTTCTCCGTCTCACCCTGAGGACATTAGACCAGAGCTCAGGGAGCAGATGTCTCACGTCCCTGTCCTTCCAGATGCCCACGGCACAAGTCTCCTACCCAAGCTCGCGCACGATCCGGAGGTGTCTTTTATTATTACCAGCGCCCTACATACCTGCGAGGGCCCCCAGGGCCGGTGCGTCCGCCCAGCAGCGAGGCCGCCTTGCGCGGGGGTGGCTCATCAGGACGGCGCGGGGCGGCACTGGCGCGCGTGGACACTAGGAGGCGCTCGGGACGCTCCTCGCTGCGGCTTCGGCGCAAACGCTGCGCGCCCTGCGCCCTCCGAGCGCGGCACAGCTTGCCCAGAAGACCCTGCGACACCACCTCGTCGAAGCGAGCCCGATGCTTCTTGGGGATGAAGATCCTGCAAAGCCAGGGCCGCAGTCAGGCGCGGCCCCTGACTAAGGCGCCTCCTAGTGGTTCTCCTGTCCCTTCCCAGGGGTAACCAGGAAAATTTTCACTCTCCCTTTTGTTGAACAGACTTGCTTTCCCAGCTGTCGGAGACCTGGTCACGTGACGGCTCAGCAGGTGGAAGCACGTGCTGTCAAGACTGAAGACCCGAGTTCGATTCCCTGGTACTCACATGGGGGACTGAGAGAACTGACTATCCAAGACGACATCAGGAGTGCGGTGTCACCCCACCGTGGGAAAGCCGTACGACCCTAACCTTTGTGGGGCCTTCCTTCTCCCAAAGCAGTCTATGGAGTATCCCAGTTCCTGCCTGACTTCCATCTCTCTTCGTTCTCTCCCTCTCTCCTCTCGTACACTTGTATCTAGCAGGTCAAGCCCTGGCTAATGCTCTCCTTCTCTCCCCGGCTTATTTTCAGATGACTGCTAAGGGAAACTACATCAGCTATCCGCGGGATGTCTGACTTTCTCCGAGAATCCTCACACCTGCCGTTCTCCTGCTTGCTTCTTTGCCCTCAACTGTGAAGGCAATTACCACCTCCAAGCTTTTGGTTCTCCCGTCACCCTCCACCGCTTGAATCTTTTTAAAAGAATGCTTTTTTTTATTATTTTTTAAATGTGTGTGGGTGTTCCCAGTCCCCTGCATGTATTTAGTAAACCTCTGCCCATTTGTCCCTGCCAGATACTAGGGACTCAACTGTGAAGGTCTGTAAAGACGTCATCCTGCAGGTGGCGGGAGAAGACAGCCTCCATGAAGCGCCCAGACCCTGCGACCGAATCCTTGGTGCCTGTAATTCTAGGAGCTCTCCAAAGCCTGAATTTGTAGCTGGGACGTGGGCCACAATGGCCGGAAAGGACTTGGCACTTGAGAAGGAAGGGCAGGTGCGCGTCTGATCCAACCCCATCCCCACACAACAGTTTCCCCTAACACCTTGGTGGACTTACTGATCCACTGCAGAAGATTCCGAGTCAGACAGAAATCTGTAACTTTCCAGGGTGACACAGCTGGCCTCTGACACAGCTGGAATCAGGGCTCACCGACACTAGCAAGCGCTTGCTTTCTGGCTGTGCCCCAAGGCGCCCTTCCCTCTTCCTTGTACCAGGAGCCAATGCCAAGGGCAAGATGGGGAGTCAGGAGAGAAGAGAGGAGGGGAGCGATGGCCTGGCATGCAGCTGAGGTAACCCCCTCTCCTGAACTTGCTCTGTGGCTCTGCCAGCCTCAGTGAGGAAGGTTAAGAAGGCTCACTGGGCAGAATGAACTCCCTGGTAGGATGGAAGGCAAGCAGGTTCTTCAGAAGGGCTCATGCTAGCCCCGCCCCCAGGGAGTTCTGCTTCCGATTGGATACTCCAGGTGACCAGGAGGTCCCCTGAGCCTGATACTTCTATCTGCCTGCCACACAGTCCTCTCCTTATCCTCCCGCCACATGTCCTGGCAAAGGACACAGAGACTATCCACCTCATACCCTCGACCTCAGCCCCAAGTTCTGCAAGACAATCTAACTGGGCAGGGGTCAGATGTCCAGCTCAGTTTGGCATCCGACATCAAGTAGTTAAAGTCCTGCTTGCCAGGTGGGCACCAGGCTGAATCACAAACTGGGGATGTGGAAGGAATGGTGGCTAGTTCCCTGCTTGGCGTCCTGGAGCACCGGCCAGAGGCCAAGGCCGCCTGCTGAGCCAGACACCCTTCCTGGCTGGCATGAACGTTCCCTGCGTCTCCATCACTGTCTGCCCCAGCCACCCAAGTCCTGGCACTGCTGTAGATTAATTAAAGCTGCCACAGCCAGATGCAGTGGGGCCAAATTCATTATAGGGACAGATTATTGCCTTTTTGACTGTGGCAGCCCAGCAATGGGCCTCCAAGGCTCTTATGCCCTTGCGATGCCAACAGACCTTCCTGAGTTCCCAGGGTTCTTCCTGGGAGTCACATTATAGAACCTTCCACTGGGTCAATTCTGCTACCAGAACCTCCATTAGGGTCCTCTCTTTCCTGTATGTATTCTATCCCGGCCCAGTTTTCTTCAGCTAGCGCTTGATCTGCGAACAGGTGGCGACAGGGGTAGGGGCCTCAGAGGCTGCAATCGGCAGTTCCCGACAGTGGAAAGGTCTCTGCCTTCCAAACTCAGAACTTGATGCGATGCGCTAGGTTCTCATACAGAGCACGCGACAACCCCATTATTGGGCTTCTGTCCTATCCCGTGAGTCAATGCAGGGAGGTTGTCTTTTTAATCCTAGCCCTTTCACTTCACCCCAACTCCTCGGGTTGCGCGTGGGTCCTGGGTACCCAACATCTAAACCTCACCACCCACATACCCATCAGTTTATTTCTATTGTCCCCCGTTTCTGGACTCCGCCCAGTCTCGATGCGTTGCCCACCCAGGACAGGGAACCCCCCCTCGATGTCCCAGCCCCCTCTCCCAACCTCAAGTTGGGTGGATGCGGGCGCAGGGTTCCCAGAGTCGCAGAACGCGATGGGGAAGCTACCTAAAGTGCCGAGAGAAGCCCTGGTCCTTCCCCATCTGGATCCGCGAGGGCGGTGCGGCAGGTGCGCACCGGGTAGCGGGTGGCGGAGCCCGCGATGACAGAAAGGGCACCCGCGACTCCACGCGTCTTTGCCGGGCGAACGTGCATGGCCCCTCCCGGCCAGTCCCGCATGGTGGCCCGATGCCCGCCCCTTCTTGGTGGCTCCGCCCAGCCTCCTCCTTTTCTCTCTCCGCCCTAGTACCCTTAACTAGCTGGTGCTCCCGAAGGAGTGGAGATCCCGGTGATTCCAGGCTGTTAAGCTCATTTCTTTGGCTCTCTACTCCGTCCCTCTCCAGGAGTCTTGCCTGGGACATCACTCGCCCCAGCGAGTCCCTCTTACAGTGGCTGCAACACTCTGCCACAGCCAACACCTTTTAGGAAAATCCCCTTTTGTAGTACCTGGGAAAGTAGAGGGCTTCGAGGGAGTTGGCCAATGTTGGAAATGCCCTCCCTACATACCCAAGGGAAGTTAGGGAGGAGGAGGAGACTTTCAATGCCGAGGCCAGAGCCAGAGAGTACACTCCAGAGCAGTGGGTGGTCATGATAGGGTTTATGGATGCGAGGGGAGGCGGAAGAACCCAGAGGTTTTGAGGTCTTGGTACCTCCCCAGGGAGGGGGACAAAGTTGAGAGCTAACCCAGGAAAAGGTGTAGGATGGGACAAGAGGGTAGATTTTTTTCCTGCCAGTACTGGACTCCAACAAAGGTTTCACACATGCTACTAAGTACCGCTGCGTTACATCCCCAGAACTTTTTTTCTTCTTTTAAGACAGAGTCTCACGAAGTTCCTCAGGCTGGTTTTGAACTCGCTTTAATCCATACTGGCCTGGAATCCTTCCCTCTCCCTTTGCTTTCCCCTCCCCTCCCCTCCTCTCTCCTCCCTCCTGCTCCCTCTTCCTTTCCTTCTCTCCCTTCTCCCTTCTCTTTCTCTCTCTGTCTCTGTCTCTCTTTATGTACCCTCAGGACAGCATCAAACTTGCTATGCAATTACGGATAACCTTGAACTTCTGACCTCCTGCCTTCATCCCCTGGGTGCTGGGGTTATAAGCACATACCATCAGGCCTGGTTTTATTCCATCCAGGGAATCAAAATGAGGTCTTTGTATGTACTAGGTAAGTATACTGCCTGCTGAACCTCATTTCCAGCCTAGACTTTGAAGTTTTGATCCTCATGCCTCAGTTTCTTGAGTAGATTGGATTGTAAGCCTATTCTACCATGTTTTGCTGAGTGGTTAAATCTTTAAATACAGGAGTGGGCTGAAGATGTAACTCAGTAGTAGAGCCCCTGTCTAGAATCCCCCAGTGAGGGGCTGGGATGTGACTTGGGGTAGAGCCCCTGCCTAGAATCCCCCAGTGAGGGGCTGGGGTGTGGCTCAGTGGTAGAGCACCTGCTTAGAATCCCCCAGTGAGGGGCTGGGGTATGACTTGGGGTAGAGCACCTGCCTAGAATCACCAGTGAGGGGCTGGGGTGTGGCTCAGTGGTAGAGCCCCTGCCTAGAATCCCCCAGTGAGGGGCTGGGGTGTGACTTGGGGTAGAGTTAGAATCTACCAAGGAGGGACTAGTGCACAGCTCCATGGTAGAGGGCTTCCCTAGCAAGAACAAAGTCCTATGTTCAATCCCTAGCCCTGAAAAACAAAACAAAAATACCAACAGGGCACACTGCTCCCCGACACCTCAGTACCCTCCACCCATTCTTGGCCCCACTGCACAGTCGTAAGCTCTCAGAGCTATTTCTCTTCAGCGGTGGCAGCAGCGGCAGCAGCAGCGGCAGCGGGAGCAGCACCACCTATGCCTCCTCATACCCTGTCTCCCTTGCCCTTCCCCATGCCTGACCAGTCTCATCCTGAGCACAGCTCCTGACAGCAAGCCCATGATTGTCCCAGAACCAGTCACTCCTAGAGGCTATAAAATTGTCCACTGGGCTGATGACAGGGAAGATTAAGGCACCGGATGAATGGCCATGCTGCAGTCTGGACATGCTGTCTCAGGGCCAGGCCACTGCTGTCACAGAGAAATCCCCAGATAGGGTGGCAGTGGTGGGGGCATTTGGCCAGGTGACTCCAGACAGCAAGGTGTAGACACCGGGGAACAGGCTATATGTGGACCTATCTACCACACCCACTTCCGCAAAAGAGCATTGCCATCTAGAACAATCCTTCTCAACCAGAGGCAATTTTGCACCCGCCTCTACCCCTTGAGGACATTTGGCACTATCTCAAGACATTTTTTGGCTGTCACAGAATGACAGCTGGGAGAAGGATGTGCTGCTGGAGCTAGCGGTAGAGGCCATGGCTTCCAAATGGCCGGTGTGCATGGGACAGCTCCCAGTCACAGAGAAACTGTGGAACCCCAAAGTCGCACTGTGGTGTGCTTGTGTGCCATATGCACGCTTGCATGAATGTGGGGGTATATGCAGAGTGCGCATGCACTTATGTGCTGATGCATGTGGAGGGCCGAGGCTGATATCCAGCTCATCCTCCATCCCTCTTCCACCTTGCTCATTAAGGGAGGGTCTCTCAATCAAACCCAGAGCTTATCGATAAGGCTAGTTTTGCTACCCTGCTTGCTCTGGGGAATCCTCGGCTCTGCTTTCTGAGCTGAAATTACAGATGAACGATGGGCTTTGGGGATCTGAACTCTGGTTCTCATGCTCATGCTTATGCCAAAAGCACCCAAGCCACTGAGCTGCTTGCCCTACCCTCTTGCATAAATATTTTTATTTTTTCTTTTGAGACAGGGTGTCTGGCCAGTCTCAGACTCATAGAGATCCACCTGCTTCTGCCTCCCCAGCACTGAGATTAAAGGTGTGTGCTACCATAAATGGTTTTGTATTATTTTGTTTATTTGAGAAAGGGTCTGATTATGTAGCTCTGACTGGCCTGAAACTCATCAAGTAGACCAGGCTGTCCTCAAACTTACAGAGACCTGCCTGCCTCTGCTTGTGAGTGCTGGGATCAAAGACATGTGCCATTATGGCTGGCTTTGTTTATTTTTTAAAGATTTATTTATTTATTATGTATACAACATTCTGCCTCCATGTATGCCTGAATGCCAGAAGAGGACACCAGATCTCATTGCAGATGATTGTGAGCCACTATGTGGTTGCTGGGAATCGAACTCAGGACCTCTGGAAGAGCAGCCAGTGCTCTTAACCACTGAGCCATCTCTCCAGCCCTGAGTTTGTTTATTTTTAAATGTGTGTGTGTGTGTGTGTGTGTGTGTGTGTGAGAGAGAGAGAGAGAGAGAGAGAGAGAGAGAGAGAGAGAGAGAGAGAGAGATGCCTTTGTCTGAGAGTGCATGTGGAGGTCAGAGGTCAATCAATACAAGATGTCTTCCTCAATTGCTCTCTACCTTATTTTCTTTCAGACGGGCTCTCTCACTGAACATGGAGTGAACTGATTAGGCCAGACAGGATGACCAGTGGGCCCCAGGGATCCTGTTTCTGCCTCCCCAACTCTAAGATTACAGGCTGCGCCACTGCAGCTGGCTTTTACATGGATGCTGAAGAGCCGAACTCGGGTCCTTGTGTTTTTTTACAGGAAGCACTTCATACATTAAGCTGTCTCTCCAGCATGGTTGTAGCACATAAATATTTTTGCCTGTGTGGTACAGGGGATCACACCCAGGTCTAAGGCATACTAGGAAAGAACTCTACCACAGGACTATCTCCTGTTTTTGTTTTCCTTTCCTTATGATGCAGTCTCTTTATGTAGCCCAGGCTGGCCCTGAACCCCATATGTAGACTCAAACTTGCAACCCTACCTCAGGCGCCTGAGTACAAGGTTTTACTAAACGTGTGCACCCCCACGTTTGGCTCCAAGGCATCATGGTGTCATTGACACAGGGGTCCCTCTCCACCTCCAGGCCTCCAGCTACCCTCCTCCTCTGCTTATACTCAGTGCAATTCACTTATAGGGCGTCCTACCCAGAATCCTGCTGGAAGCACGTAGGATAAACCCTATTTACCAGACAGTCTCTGGAGGTCAATTCACTTGTTCAGGGTTGCACCATCAGTGAAGGGAAATTCCAGATCACACCACCTCAGCCCTGCCAGTTACATTATTCTCTACCTGCCTCCCCTGCCCCTCTCCCAACAGATACATCCCCACGACTGCTCTTTCCGTTCCCTCCTGGACACATCACACTTTCCAAACTGCCTGTCCTGTCCTAATTAGAAAGCCATTTTACCACTTAATCAGACTGAGATTCCTTGGGGGACAGACCCAAATTAGGCTCCAAGTAACAGCAGGAAGTGCTGTTGTAAGGGGACACGATGCCTTTGCAAACGGTGGCCACAAACCCGGACACATCCCAGGCCTTTGACTGCCCTAAATGATCGCCACTCACCCTATATTAATATCAAGTACTTAAAGCGTGATTGATGAGAGCCAGATAAACTGTATACAGATTGGCCAGTTTTTATGGTAGCCCAGGCTAGCCTGAAACTTGTTACGTAGCCTAAGATGACCTTGGACCTCTGTGCCTTCCACTTCCGCCTCTCTAACGTTGAGATTGTAGGTGTGCACAAGTAGCCCTGTTTGTTTTGTTGTTTCTCTGTGTAGTCTCTTGAGAGTCCTAGAACTCTCTCTGTAGACCAGGCTGGCTTTGAACTTCTAGAGATCTGCCTGTCTCTGCCTCCCAAGTGCTGAATGCTGGGATTAAAGGTGTGCACCACCACTGACCGGCCACCATCCCTGGCTTTATGCGGTGTTGGGAACTGAACCCTAGGCCTTGCTGTGTAACCCAGGTTAGCCACAAACTTGCAGTTTTTTGCCTCAGTCTCCCAGGTGCTGGGGTTGTGTGGTCATCCAAATTTATGGAAAATTCATCCATATCAATAACCACATGTACTTAGTGGCTACTGTGGGAGAGGGCTCAGGGTCATGGTCTCACTCCACAGTTCTTCTCTCCTCTGCTGGGGCCGCTGCTGTCACCCCAACTCTACCCCCCACCACCACCACCATAGGCCACTCTTCTGTGCTCCAAGTGGCTCCTAACCTCCTCGGAAAAATTATTTATTTATTATTTATTTATAGCCAGGGACTTGATAAGTTACCCAGGCTGGCTTTGAACTTGTGATCTGCCAGCTTTAATCTCCCAAGTAGCTGAGATTTCAGGTGTGGCACTAAAGAAAACTCTCACATATACACACATGCGTGCACACACCATCCATCATCATCATCATCACCTACCACCCTTTGTCTACTCATCCTCCTGTTTAAGCCTTGGTTTTCTGCCATGTGGGCTCCCTGGGTCAGAACAGTGATTCCCCATTGTCCTTGTTCAACGGCAGGCTAGGGTGTCCCTGCTCTTGCCTTGTGAGACTAGATGCTTGGTGTTGAACTCTTCTTGGTGACTGACGTTCGTGTCCCCAGGACTCACTTGGGAACCCCTCTGAGACCCAGCTTTCTGAGCTGGAGTGTTGACACCTGCTGAGTCCCTGTCCTGATTGCAGGAGTCTGGGTTAGCAATGCCTCTGAACTTGGGTCTCAGAATTAGCTAGCGAGGCTGGTATGCTTCATTGTCCCTTCTGAGACTTCTCCAAAAGACTGCACTCAAATCCACAACACCCAAGAGCTCATCACACAGTGGGGACGTTGGCAGCTGGCCAGCTCTAGGAGGGAGGAGGGAGGAATTGCAGAATGGTTGGGAGGGTGGTGGCGGTGGGGAGGCGTTGTCTAAAGGCCCCTCTGCCATGTTACCCTCCTTTCGAAGCCCAGCTGGGAGCCGCCCCCTCCTCTAACAACCTCCCCAATTTTCCTGTCGCACTTGACACCCGCTGGCAACATAGGGTTTCCATTCATCCTCCCAGTAGCGCCCCAGGGAAGCAGCAGGCAACCGGGGCATCCAGGAGTGTCCAGGGGTTCCCGCTTTTTCCAGGCTCTAAAGCTAGACCACCGCCTCCCTTCCTGATCTTCAGCTGACAGGGGCCTGTCGATCGCTTGGGGAGGAAAAACAGCCAGCAGAGAGGCAGCCGCCGCTGCCGCTGTCCCAAGAGAGGTGGCGGAGACAGAAGCCCCGCAGCACCGAGATAAAACCAGGAAATCTGAGCAATCCTCCAGCTGAGTCTGACCTGGAGACAAACGCACCAAGTTCCCTGGGGACCGTCGCGTCCCCCTACCAGCACAGCCCTCATGGAACTGGGCAGAGCCGAGCTCTGCCTGTCACCTCCCCAGGAAGTCCTCAGCCCCCTGCATCAGCTCCGAGACAAATTCCGCCCTAGAAATAACTTTTTTTTTTTTTTTCCTATTCAGAGCTTTTTCTTCTTCTCTCCAGCAAGAATCAGTCCCCTTACTCACCCCAGGCAGCTCATGGTGGCCTCTTTCGGTGGCCTCCAGTGCGTTTCGCTGCGGAGTCGAGATGCTGAGCCCCGGCTGGTGGGGGCGGGGGGCTGGCCAGCTCAGTCCCTGACATTGGCCAGGCCCAGAGGGAGGGGCAGACCGCGGGGTGAATGGCAGCGAGGGGAGGGGGCAGACTGAGCCCGGGAAGGGGGAGGGGTCGGGGCAATCGCTGGGCACCGAGGCTAGAGCCCGGAGAGAAAGCCAGGCAGGACTCAGAGAGGCTGTCCGATTGCAGTCCTATGTAGATGAGGCCCTCAGTGAAGGAGGCCAGGGATTGGAGATAGATCCTGGGCCACTCCAAGCCAGAACCCACCAGGAATTTCCTCCAATAAACTTAGAGGGTGAGCAAAATAGGGGGAAGTGCACAGCTAGCTGGGTTCAAGATCCTGTGACCGCCACTGGTTTGCTCTGTGATCCTCTCAGAACCTCAACTTGACTATGTGAGCAGCCTCAATCAGGTGACAGAGTGTCCTTCAAGGATCTAATGTGGTCCTTGGCACATATCTGTCACCACCGCCACCACCATCATCATCACCAAACTGATATCAAAGAGCCCTCTTGTAGGGGCTGGGGAGACGGATCAGCAGGCAGGGTGCTTGCCCAGAAAAGCACAAAGACCCAAGTTCCATTCTCAGCATCGTGTGTGTGTGTGTGTGTGTGTGTGTGTGTGTGTGTGTGTGACATACAGTGGCTCTGGGTAACTCCAGCACTGAGATGGGGGAGCGGCAGGCAGGTGAAAACCTGGGGCTCTCTGCCTGCCCAGCCAATCTAGCTAAAGTGGAAAGTTCCAGGTTCAATGAGAAACCTTGTCTTTAAAATTAAGGTGGAATCAGGTGATGGTGGTGCACGCCTTTAATCCCAGCACTCAAGAGGCAGAGACAGGCGGATCTCAGTGAGTTCGAGGCCAGACCCATTCCAGAACAGGCTCCAATGCTACACAAAGAAACCCTGTCTCGAAAAACTGAAAGACGAAGAAGAAGAAAAAAAAGAGGTAGAGATGACTGGGTGTGGTGTTGGAACAACTTTCATCCCAGAGCTCAGGAGACAGAGGCAGGTAGATCTTTGTGAATTTTAGACTACCCTGGGTTATATAGCCATCAAGTTCAGGCTGTCCAGAGCGACCCTGCACACACACACACACACACACACACACACACACACACACGGACCCTGATGTGGTGGTTCACACCTGTAAACACTTGGGCAGCTGGGGCAGGAGAGCCTTGAGTTCAAGGCCCCACCTGGGTGACATAAGGAGACCCTATCTCAAAAGAAAAAAAAGGGGGCATCAAGAGACAGAGGGTGATCATTGCCTGTAGGGCTGGGTGGGTGTCAGGACCCTCACAGAGTTGTTTCCTTCCAAGGTGCCACTGCTTGGTGACAGTACGGGACTAGGAGTGTCTTGGTGTTCTATGGGAGATTCCTGCCATCACGGTTCGGGTGGAGTCAGAAAGCTGTGGCTTTACCTCAGGAGACGATCCCTTCCAGGCCAGCATCAGCTAGCCTCACAGCCATCACAAACACAACCGCCGTGACAGGCTCACCTTGGTCTCCAGCTCGAGAGCAGGGCCCCCGTCTCATTTGGACTGGAAAGACACCCTCCTTGAGTGGAACCCACTTGGTCTTCCCATCTTGACATCAACAGGGGTACCTGAGGTTGTCCAGGACTGGCCCCTGGGCCTCGCTGGGCAGCACCAGAGTGAGAGCCCACACCAACTCGTCCACCCGTTGCTCGGCAGCAAACTGCTTCAGGGCAGCAAACATCTGCTCCTTGGCTGTTGGCTGGTTCCCCAAGATGTCATCGACCTGCGAGGAGAAGATGTCAGGTAGAACCACAGAGAGCCCTCCGTTTACCTCCACAGGTACAGGAAACACTTGGCCCACCAGACCACACTTCTAACGTCTCGGTTGCCCTGAGACAGAGATTATGAATATCTTCACGTCGTATCTAAAGAGCTAAGGTCACAGAGGCTGACCGAGAAAGGACTTACGAAGAAGTAACTTGTGGGAGGGCAGTTCACACAACTGGCGAGTGGCAAGGTTATCGGATCGGGATTCGAACCCAGGCGAGTGGCAAGGTTATCTGATCGGGATTCGAACCCAGGATCCGTCATTGTTTGCTTGTTTTTTTTTTTTTTTTTAAAAAAAATTTCTTTGCATATCTGCATCTGTGAAGGTCAGAGAACAGCTTGCAAAGTCAGTTCTCTCTCTTCACGTGGGTTCTAGGGACAGAACTCAGGTCATCAGGGCTTTGGGTGAATGCCTCTACCCGCTGAGCCATTTCATCAGCCCAGGAACAGCCATTCCAAGGAATGTAAGGATCAAAGGACTTAATATAAGTGCTTAAACACGTGCCACGTGCTCGCTAATTGCTAGTTACTATTATTACAATACTATGCTGCTGTTTCAGTTCGCGGCACTGTTTGCTAAGGGGCCCTACAGAGAATATTCTGGTTCCACAAAAGCACTATAGAGAGTGTGCCCTGAATTTTAACTTTCTGAACTTTTTGGGGTGTTCTTTCCCTTCATGCACATAATTAATTAATGCTAGTAAAGGAACATCTATTCAGAGGGGTGTGGGGGCCACTGAACCTGGGCGTGCAAACGCACACAGTGTTCCTGGAAAGTAGCTTGATCATTTACCTAAAGCACTCTCCTCTCTCTCTCTCTCTCTCTCTCTCTCTCTCTCTCTCTCTCTCTCACACACACACACACACACACACACACATTTGGTTTTGTTTCTGTTTTGCAGTACTGAGTATGGAATCCAGGGTTTCTTTCATGCTAGGCAAGTGCCACTAAGCCTCATTCCCCAGCTCTCTTTGTGTGTGTGGTGTTTACGTGCGTACCTGTATGTTCATGTGTGTGCACGTGTGTGCATGTGGAGGCCAGAGGATATCATTGGGTGTCTTCCTCAGTGGCTCTCCACTCTCAGCCTTTTTTTTTTTCTCTTTTTCTTTTGAGATGTCCCACTCAGCTGTCCAGGCTGAGCTTGAATCTCCACTGCAGCCAGGCAGGCCTGGAACCTGTCATTCTCCTGCCTCAGCTTTCTGAGTAGCTGAGAAAGCAGATCTGGACCACCAGACTGAGCTAGTGTTCTTTTCCTTTTTTCCACCCATCCCTTATTTCCCTCCCTCCATCCCTTCCTTTCTTTCCCTTCCTTTTCTTCTCTGGACAGGTTCTTGCTATGTTGTCTAGTCTGGGCTCAAACTAGGTATCCTCCTGCCTCCACCTTTTATGTGCCTTGGATCAGGCTAAACCCCATTCTTTCATTCAATGACCTGATATCTATGAATTCATTCATGCAATATCCTGACAAAACAGGCTCATGCTGTCCTATGAATAAAGTTAACCTTTCTGTCAGTACATTTTTTATTACATTTTCTCTCTCTCTCTCTCTCTCTCTCTCTCTCTCTCTCTCTCTCTCTCTCTCTCTCTGTGTGTGTGTGTGTGTGTGTGTGTGTGTGTGTGTGTGTGTCTGTGTGTGTGTGTCTGTGTGTGTGTGTCTGTGTGCCACAATACATGTGTGGAGATCAGAGGACAGTCTCTGGAGTCTGAAGGTTCTCTCCTTCTGTGGACTCCAGGGACTGAATTTAGGGGTCAGGCTTTCCCAGCAAGTATGTCTTTTCCTGCTGAGCCACTTTGCTGGTCCTACTACTGAACCTTGGAACTGAAGTTATGTCTGACAGCTTTCTTAAAAAGGGGGGGGGTGCTAAAGAGACAGCTCTGCGGTTAAGAGCGTTTGCTGCTCTTTCAGAGGACCTGGGTTGGGTTCCCAGAACACACCTTGGACAGCTCATAACCTCCTGTAACTCCAGTTCCAGGGGAATCCAATGCCCTCTTCTGGCCTCCATGGGTACTGCACAAACATAGTACAGATACACTCAGCCATTCATGCATACACATAACATAAACAAATCCTTTAGCAATTTATTATTATTGTGTATATGTGTTCACTCTTTGGCCCAAGTCTGAAGTTCAGGGGATAACCTTGTGAAGTTGCTCCTCTCCTTCCACCTTTACATGGATCCTGGGGGTAGAATTCTGACCACCAAGTTTGTGTGGCAATTGCCTTTGCGTACTGAGCTATCTCTAAGGTCCCCAGCTGCTTTCTAGGTGGTTCCACCAGTGCATCGCAGCAGGCTTTCTGGAGCAGTGAAAGCGGAGGATGAGTTGGCATTAGCAGGTGAAGTCGAGGGATGCTAAGCAGAGGTCACTCCTACCTAACACTTGGGCTCTCTGTACGTCACTGTCTATATGCCCATCAGCGATGACGTCTGGCTCCTCACCTGACTTCAGCCCAGCTTTAAGCACAGGTCCTGGCACACAGCAGGCACTCCATGCATATTTATGGGGTGGAACTAAAGGGCAGCAATCACACAGCATTTCCTAAGGTCCCCCGCTCACCTCTGCTGTCTTCAAAGTGGTTAGGTCCATCTGTGACACCAGCCACCACCACCACCAACAACCCTAACCCCCTGCATCCCTGTGATGCTGCAAGGGCTGCAGGGTTGGAATCAAAGCCAGAAGCAACAGCCTCATTTCAAAAGAGTGTGTGGCTAGCTGCAAGGACGCTTTATGTAAGAAAGAGGAAAAAATAGCTCCCCCTCCTGGGGCCCGGGCCACAGAGTGGTTTTGGTGTCACTTATTACCCAGATGTTCCCAACCTACATCGAAGCGTGCGACTCCATCACGGGACACTAATGGATTTTCTATTAAATATCAGCGACTTAAAGGAGCAAAAACTGGGGCAGGCGGAGCACTGGTGGGAACCCGGGTGGGGGAGCTGGTTACTATAAACTAGTGGGGGTTCCACAGAGGCCATCTTTTATTGGCATCTACCTACTTTTGGGGAGTGCTTGGTAGGCCCCAATCAGAATCTACCACTTCACACACCCCCAGGCTGAAAAACATTGCGTCAGATCTTCCCTGATTGCCTGCAGAGTCCATCTTTACCAGCTATGCACCCTGGGCAAGTCTATATGTCCACTCTGCCTTACTGGGGGCTCTAACTGCTGCTTTCCACCTCTGCAGGAATTAGATGGGACAAGCTTTCTGCTCGCTTGCTTCATCCCAGCAAGTCATCTGGGACAGTTGCAGACGTGATTTGTTTTCTTTTTCTTCCTTCCCTCTCTCCCCTCCCTCCTCCCTCCTCTGTCTCCCACTCCCCCCCTCTCTCTTTCTCTCTCTGCATTTTAGACATCTCTGGGTTATCTCAAGCATTCTAAATAGATGAGGATGACCTTGAACTCTTTCCTTTTACATTCTAAAATTATATTTTATATGTTATGGGGGAGCAAATGTGTGCCATATCATGCAGGCAGGGCTCAGAGGACAATCTACAGGAGTCTCTCCGGCTTTCCTCCCAGCTGCCCCTTTTAACTCTGAAGCTTCCCATTGAGATGAGGTAATCTTACACAGTTATCAGCCATTCTGGAAAACTGGCTGAACTTCTGTAGAGAACCTGGTGTGCGTGGACAGTAGCTAGTTTAGTTTCTGAGACCCTCCAAATCCTAATGGCCATCCCCCATGTCTACCCAAGACCGGCATCAAGGAGTTTTCCTTCTATGGAGGACAAGCTCAGGAGTTCAAATACCCTTGTCAAGAAGTAGAAGCTAAGTTTCTAGGCTCAGCATCCAGATGAAGCGGGATATCTATGTTCCAGAGAATTCCCTGGTCACTCACAAGTTCACTCTTTGTTCTGTTGGAGCCTGGCCAGATGAGGAGCAGGGACATCTGCCTGTCTATCTATCTACCTACCTATATCATCTCTCTACCCACCTACCTACCTACCATCTATTTATCTATCTACCTACCTACTTATCATCTACCTGCCTACCTATGATCCTCCATCCATCCATCCATCTATCTATCTATCTATCTATCTACCTACCTATCTATCTATCTGGCTGTTATCTACCTACTTACCAGTTTAGCTCTCATCTATCAAACACCTGTCTATTAATTTATATATTATCTGTTTATCATTAATCAATGATCCAATGAGCTATGAATCATATTTTGGAGGCAGGGTCTCACTACGTAGCCCAGGTTGGCTAGGAACTTGCTTTGTAATTCTTCCTCAAGAACTTTGTTCACCCAGCACTCAGGAGGCAGAGGCAGGCAGATCTCTGAGTTCAAGGTCAGCCTGGTCTACGGAGAGAGTTCCAGGTTAGCCTGGGCAAAACAGAAAAACCCTGTCTCCAAAAAAGCTAAAACAGACAGACAAACAAAAAGAAGTTTGCTCAGGTGACAGCCCAGGGCTGTGCCTAGCCCCTTCTTTCTCTGGGCGCCCTACCTTGCAGCTGAACTCCTGGGCCTTGCGCCTGCGCTCTCTGTGCACAGCGTCTGGTTTGGGGCGGCCAGCCAAACGCAGCAGTTCGCGGCCCAGCGGGAGGCTGCAGTCGAATCGCTGGGTTAGCCAGGCTGCTGTCAAGGCTGTGGGGCCACCCTTGGGGCCGGGGAGTACACCGAGGCTGGGTGGCACTCGAGGGCAGCGCCGTGCCAAGCGCACGAGGTGCTCTCTGCTCAGACCACCCACAGCCAGCCCCTCCACCTCCAGGATCTGGTCCCCAGGCCGCAGTCCTCCGGCGTGCGCGCTGCTTCCTTCAGCCACTTCCATCACGAAGCAGGGTCCAGAGCCGCCCAGCTGGAAGCCAAAGTCCTCAGGCCAACCTTGGTTGGTGGCTGGCATTGCTGCGGCGGTCCTGCTGGAGAGACGGGAGAGGGAGAGAAGCCCCCATGGTTCTGTGAAGGCCTGCTTAGGCCTGAGTCCCTCTACTGGTTTGCTGGACACAGACAGGTGTCATAGCCTGTCATATCCCACAGAGACGTCAGAGGGGCTGGAGACACGCATAGGGATTTTAGGAAGAGGGCGGAGGACAACTGGGGTGCTGCTTTAGTGCTCCAGGGGATACCAAGGCTAAGTGGGGAGGGGTCTATGAAGACATCACCAATCTGCATTACCCTTAGCTCTGGACTGTAGAGAGGAAAACTTCCCCCCTTTGCTATGAAAGACAAATGGTATTTATTGAAGTCTTGAGTGTCTTGATTTGGTTTGGGTTTGTGGTGCTGCAGGTTGACCACAGGGTCTGCCTCTGAGTCATGCCCCATCTCCTCACTGGGGGGGTCTACCTCTGAGTCATGCCCCATCTCCTCACTGGGGGGTCTACCTCTGACCCATGCCCCCATCTCCTCACTGGGGGGGACTACCTCTGAGCCATGCCCCATCTCCTCACTGGGGGGTCTACCTCTGAGTCATGCCCCATCTTCTCACTGGGGGGTCTACCTCTGAGCCATGCCCCATCTCCTCACTGGGGGGGACTACCTCTGAGCCATGCCCCATCTCCTCACTGGGGGGGTCTACCTCTGAGCCATGCCCCATCTCCTCACTGGGGGGACTACCTCTGAGCCATGCCCCATCTCCTCACTGGGGGGTCTACCTCTGAGTCATGCCCCATCTCCTCACTGGGGGGGTCTACCTCTGAGCCATGCCCCATCTCCTCACTGGGGGGTCTACCTCTGCGCCATGCCCCATCTTCTCACTGGGGGGTCTACCTCTGACCCATGCCCCCATCTCCTCACTGGGGGGTCTACCTCTGAGCCATGCCCCATCTCCTCACTGGGGGGTCTACCTCTGAGTCATGCCCCATCTCCTCACTGGGGGGGACTACCTCTGAGCCATGCCCCATCTCCTCACTGGGGGGTCTACCTCTGCGCCATGCCCCATCTTCTCACTGGGGGGAACTACCTCTGAGCCATGCCCCATCTCCTCACTGGGGGGTCTACCTCTGACCCATGCCCCCATCTCCTCACTGGGGGGTCTACCTCTGAGCCATGCCCCATCTCCTCACTGGGGGGTCTACCTCTGAGCCATGCCCCATCTCCTCACTGGGGGGGGGTCTACTTCTGAGCCATGCCCCATCTCCTCACTGGGGGAACTACCTCTGAGCCATGCCCCATCTCCTCACTGGGGGGTCTACTTCTGAGCCATGCCCCCATCTCCTCACTGGGGGTCACCTTGTGCCAGGGTGACCATGAAGCACCCATTTTCCAAGATTCCGTCTTCTCCTAACTCCTTTTTACCTGCCAACACCTTCTCTCAGTCCCAGATGAACCATATGCTCTAGAAACCTTAGTGCTGGAGCGGGGAGGGGAGATCCCAGTGACCATGCCCAGCCCACGAGGAGGCTTTGTGAACCTCCAGAGCCAGGCTGGTGGTGGCATCCCGGCTATTAGGAAGACTGAGGCAGCTGGATCTCCAGTTCAAAGTCAACCTTCATAACTAAGTGAGACTTTGGCTCAAAATGAAAATATTCTCATTCATGGCAAATACATACAAACATTCATATTTTTTGTTTTTTCGAGACAGGGTTTCTCTGTAGCTTTGAAGCCTTTCCTGGAACTAGCTCTTGTAGACCAGGCTGGCCTCGAAATCACAGAGATCCACCTACCAATGCCTCCGGAGTGTTGGGATTAAAGGCATGCACCACCACCGCCCGGCCATAAAAACTTAAAAATTTAAAAAAGTTTAAATTTTAAATAAGTGTCTTGCTAAGTTGCCCAGGTTGGTTTTGTTTTTGTTTTGCCTTTTTTTTAATTAAAAAAAAATCTTAGTTCTCTCCTAAATGTAGAGAAGGCTGGCCTTGGACTCACAGCGATTTCCCTGTCTCTATCTCTAGAGTCCTGGGTTTGCAGGTGTGAGGCACTACATTGGGCTCTGCCCAGGATGGACTTGAACTTGCCCTGTAGTTCTGCAGGCCGCAAGCTTTGGATCCTTTGGCTGCTGCTGACTTGGGGGTTTTCCTTTTGAGCCAAGACCCTTCTGTTACTCACGATGGCATGACTGACGTGGGGGTCTCTGGGACCTTAACTCTAGACAGGCTCAGGGGAGGAGCTATGTGTCCTCCAGAGACCCCTTGTGAGGGCTGGAGAGGTGTCCTGAGAACACACACTGGAAGAATTGTATTTCTGTCTGTGTGGGGAGTAGAATTTCTTATAGGCATCTGCGAGGGCTTCTGTATGGTGGGCAGTATGTGAGGTGACATCTGTGTGTTGCTGTGCGCTTGCTTGTGTGGATGAGTACATATGGGGGAACGTGTGTGGTGTGTATGCAGAGGCCAGAGGAAAATCTTGGGTGTCGTTCCTCAGACACCAACCACTTTCCTTTCCTTTCCTTTCCTTTCCTTTCCTTTCCTTTCCTTTCCTTTCCTTCCCTTCCCTTCCCTTCCCTTCCCTTCCCTTCCCTTCCCTTCCCTTCCCTTCCCTTCCCTTCCCTTCCCTCCCCTTCCTTTCCTTTGAGGCACAATCTCTCACTGGCTTGGTACTCCCCGACAACATAGGTCAGACTGACTGGTCACCTGCCTGTGTCTGTCTCGTCAGCTCTGAGCTGCCTTGCTATGACTCTTTTTTTCTTTAACTTCCTCCACGTGGTTTCTAGGGACTGAACTCAGTTTACTGGCTGAGCCATATCCTCAGCCATTTTTTTTTTTATTTTTTAAGACAGGGTCTCTCTGTAGTCCAGGCTAGCCTTGAACTCACAGAAACCCTCCTAACTTTAGCTTCCTGAGTCCTGGGATCTGTTGGTGGTGGTGGTGGTGAGTCTAAGGGCTCCTGATACTAGCTTAGAGAGACCCCTGAAAACTGGTTTTGATTTGATTTTTTTTTCTTCCTTCCTTGTTTTTCAAGACAGGGTTTCTTTGTAGCTTTGGAGGCTGTCCTGGAACTAGCGCCCCTGCCTCTGCCTCTCAAGTGTTGGGATTAAAGGCGTGCGCCACCACCTCCCAGATGGTTTTGATTTTCTTAATGTGTATGTGTATACACATGTGTACATACTCAAAGAGTTCAAAAAAGAGTCTTGGGCTCCCCTGGAGTTGGAGTTGTGAGCAGTTGAAAGTTCGCTGATGTGAGTGCTGGGAATTCGGGTCCTATGGAAGAGCAGCGGAGTACTCTAACCACTGAACCATCTCTACAGTCCCCTGAAAGCTGTTTCCTCACCATAGGATCTCAAGTAGTTGAGCCTGCTCTCAAAGTCACTGTGTACCTCAGACTCATCTTAACCTCTGCCTCTATCTCCTCTGCCAGAATTGCAGGCATGCACCACCCTGAGAGGAAACCCAGGCCTTCATGCGTGCTACGCAAGCCTTCTACCAATTAAACTGCGTTCCCGGTGTAGGAAGGCTGAGTTTATGGCCCTGGACTCAGAGTCCTTCAGTCTTCAGTGGGGTCTGGGAGACCTCCCTCCAGCAGTCGTCTCAGGGGCTCACTCTCCGAGGAAGCACCCTTCCCATGAGGCCGAGGGAGTCACTGCTTAGAACCTGGAGTGTTGAGGAAGGGAAGGGAATCTAGCTTTCTAATAGCTTGACGAATTACAAGGACATGTCCTTTGGGTGATGGGAAGTGAGATGTCATGTGTCACTTGTTACCAGGGCACACTGTGAGAATTCTTCACAATGGGTAGAGCAGGAACTATTGCAGCCTGAGGCCCGCAGGGACGGTAGTGTCCATTTTGAGCCTACAGGCAAAGGACCCCTAGTCCTCCTCTGCCCATTGCTGGCTGTGGACAGTCGGGGACACTTTCTCCTGTGGTCCACTGGGAACAGGTAAGGTGGTGACATCACCTCATTTTAGAGGGTCTGAAGATGATCCATGTGTGACAGGTGAGTCTGAGTCCTTGGATGGGGTGTCAACTCAGTTGACAGAGTGCCCACAGTGAGCACGAGGTCCTGGGCTCCACCCCTAGGACCTAATTAATCAGGCGTAGGGCTACACAGCTGTGACCCTCCACTTGGAGGTGGAGGCAGGAAAGCCAGAGGTTTAAGGCCAGCCTGGACTATGTAATGCCAGCCGGGGTTGCATGAGACCCTAGTTCAGATCAAATAAATGAATGTATGTCTGTGGATGAAGCTGATGATAATCCTGCCTTCGGTTCCATCCCCAGCACCATGTAAGGCCCCGTGGCACATGCATGTGACTCCCGGATGGAAGCAAGAGGACCAGAAGTTCAAGGTCATTCTTGGCTTCATAACAAATCTGGGCTAGCCTGGGTTACAGGAGACCCAGTGGGGGATGAATGGGGGTGGGACAGAGACAAAGGACCTCTTCACTTCATAACGGATTTCAGCTCAAAATGTTGGAGCAGGAGGAGGCCCCAGCAAGCAACCATTTGTGTTCCCCATCACAGGCAGAACGGGGTTTCTACACTTCTCTAGTCCTTACCTAAGGTTGGCCTGTGGGAGGTGGCAGAACCAGTCCTAATCCGAGGTCACCTGAGGGAATTGGCAGAACCAGGCCCTTCCCCAGGGCTCTTTCCATGGTGCTCCCTTCCACCACCCATCACTGTTTCAATAGTGGGGGTCTGAGAAGCCAGGGGAGGAGGCACATGCCTATAACCCTGACACACGAGGCTGAGGAAGGAGGATCGTGAGTTCAAGGCCTACAGGTGAGCCAGTCTCAGAGAAACAAAGGGCTAACTGTGAACTGAATTTAGAGCTATGGCCCACAGTCTTCTTCCAAACACACTTATTCTGAGCAGCACACCTATGCTGGGCAGTAGGGCTACCTAAGGAGCCCCTCACCCCTTTCCACCCAACCAGGAGTCTGCCCGGATCCAGGAGGCTGCCCGAGAGCTCGGCTGCTAAAAGCACTTGCTGCTAAGCCTGAGGATTGGAGTTCCATCTCTGGACCCACAGGGTAGAAGAACAGCACCAGTTCCCTCATGCTGGTCTCTGAGTTCCACACATGCGTACTGGCACACGTGCCGTTCCCAGTGACCCCTCCTCCGCCCAGCAACACAAAGTAAAAAAGCTGTCAGCAGGTGCCCGGGACTTCTGAACTGTGTCAGGCTTTCGGGTGTGCCTCTATCCACTAAAAAACTGACCAAACTGCACTCTCCTTCTCATTCCCCTGCTACCGCACCCCCACCCACCCTCATCCATCCACCCCAGGATGCAGGATCCCCCAAAGGCTGACTGGTTATCTCATGGCATGAGTTAAAGTCACGTTGGGGGCTCCCAACACAGATTACCGGGTGCCATACCCATTCCCTGCTCCCCACATTTGCCTACTCACCTGCCACTCTGAGACTGGGGCGGTCAGAGGCCGAGGACGAGCAATGGTAGAGCATCTAGGGACACCCGCTTTCTGTCGGGCTCTGCGTCGCTCGGGGGCTTTGGCATCGGTTACTGAAGCTCTGAGGGAACGGCTGAAGTTTCGAAGGCAAAGCGATCCTCTGAGTAACCTGAGAAGCTCCCGGTTACCAGGTAGACCAGCAGGATGGCGGGACAGCTTGGCCAGGACCCAGGCTGGAGGGAGGGGCAAGCAGCGGTCCTCAGGCAGACACGGAGACCTACTGGGGTCATCTAACCATGGCCCTGGAAGGTAGGTGGAGAGGATTCAAGTGGGTTGGTTTGTGTGGGTGTGGTGGTGGTGGTGGGGACACAGTCATCAGTTCAATGGGGCCAGGGATGGAAGAAGGAACTGGTAAGACCCAATGGGACATATGATCCAGTCTCCACAGAAACTGTCATAGCAAGAGTCCCATGGGCTAGTGTTAATAACAACAGAAAGGGAGACTCGATGCCGAGAAGACAAGGAGGCTGGGGATGCTACTGGTAGAATGCTCACCTAGAAGAAACAAACGACTTGGGACTGTGATGCAACTCAACAGACGGAGGCACCTGCCGTCAGACCTGATGATCTGAGTTCCATCTCCAGCCACCAAGTGAAGGAGGGAGTCAGCTCATGCAAGTTGTCTTCCGACAGCCACGCGTGAACCTTGATATATGCAAACACACACACACACACACACAATGTAAAAAAGGAAACCAGCTCAGATGTGTCTGCATTGGGGTGCTGACCAACAAACATGATTCTGGAAGTCAGTGGAGAGCACTCTAGAGTTAAAGGCAGAAAGAAGCACACACAGCATTGTGCTCTGGTTGTTGGAGATGTTTCCTGCTAGGATATAGGTTAATATTCTGATATTACAATGGACACACCCACTGGGATTGAGCATGTTAGTCAGTGGACTGAACCCTCTAAAAGTGTGAGCCCAAATGAATCTTTATTCCTGTGGTGGTTTGTGTTAATTGTCAACCTGACTATTTAGAATCATGTGGGGGAAAGGTCTCTGGGCATGCCTGTGTGGATTATTCTGCTTGGGTTCATTGGGGTTCGAAGACTGGCCCACTGTGGGTGGCGCCATTCCCTAGTTGGTATGGCTAACTACGTAAGTGGAGAAAGGGAGCTGAACAGCGCGTGCATTCATGGTTCTTTGGTTCCAGACTGTGAGTGTGACAGTGACCAACTGCCTGAGCCTCCTGATGCCTTGGCTTCCTCACCATGATGGCAGACTGGACCCTGAACAGCAAGCCAGAATAAACCTGTTCCCTCTCCCATAGGCTGCTTTGGTAAGAATATTTTATCATTGCAACCAGAAAAGAAATAAAGACACTTCTCTTAGGTTGTTTTTACCAGGAATTTTGGATACAGCAATGAAAATAAAACAGCCTACCCATGGAGGAGGGAGAGGACATGACCATAGATATGCAGTGACTTCCTTCTAGTGCTTGGTTCCCAACTTTCCTAATACTGTGACCCTTTAATACAGTTTCTCATGTATGTGTATGTAGGCATGTGTGCATTCGTGTGTGCGCAGGTACAGTTCTGTGTGTGTGTGCGTGTGTGTGTGTGTGTGTGTGAGAGAGAGAGAGAGAGAGAGAGAGAGAGAAAGAGAGAGGAGAGAGGAGAGAGAGAGAGAGAGAGAGAGAGAGAGAGAGAGAGAGAGAGAGAAGACCGGACAAGGACAATTGTGGCTGTCATTCTCACAAATGCCTTCTGTCTCCACTGAGGCAAAGTCTCATTAGCTTGGAGCTCACAGAGTATGCTAGGCTAGCTGGCCAACAAGCCCCAGGGATCCTCCTGCCTCTACTTCCCCAGCGCTGGGTTTACAGGTGTGATTACAGGCGTGAGCCACCACATCAGGCAGTGGGTGCTGGGGTTGACACTCAGGTCCCCATGCTTAAGAGGCTTTATGGATGGAGCTTTATCCTCAGGCTTTATTTTTTGAAACATGGTCTTGCTGAGTATCTCAGGGTAGCCACGAACCCATGATCTTTTTGTCTTGGCCTCCTTCGCTCTAAGATCACAGGTTTAGTCTACAAAGCACATGCAATCCTTGAAAACTATACAGATCATCAAATATAAAGAAATCTTGAGAAAATGCCCCAGATTCAAGGATTCCAAAGATCTAGGTGTCTTGGGGGGCGTGTGGCGGAATGGCAGCAGGGGTATCTGAGGAAACACTGCCGGTTTTCCATCCTGTGACAAAATGCCTTAGAGAAACAATTTAAAACAAGGACGACTGGTTTGGGCTTGCGGTAGGAGAGGCTTCAGTCTGTCCCCACGGTTCACAGCCACAACATGACAGGAGAGGCGTGTGATGGAGGAGGATTGTGACTTAGAACTGTAAGTCAATAAATCTTTCCCTAGTCCAACGTGCTTCGGGTCAGAGTGTTCTACCATGGCCACAGAGAGGAAATTAGACAAACCCTCTTCAGTAGATTAATCCATCAATTATCTCAGTCCCTCTCTGCAGCCATCACCTCTCAATAGTGCCAGTAGCTGGGGAACAAACCTTCGATCCGTAAGCCTTTGAGGGCATTTTCTAGCTAATCTTTACTGAACTCTGAATTGGCTAATAATTATAAGTCAATTTGGATTCACTGGTTGTGTCAAAATGTCCTATGATCGCATAAGATAACAACAACGAGGGGAATAGGATGTGGGCTATAAAGGGACTTTCTTATGAGGCTAAAAATATTTAAAAATTAAGTTTGTTTTAGGGGCTGGAGTAATGGCTTAGCAGTAAAGGGTATACACTGCTCTTCCAGAAGACTGGAATTCATTTCCCAGGACCTAGACTGGATAACTCATGACTGCCTAGTTTCACGGGATTCAATAATCCTCTTCTGGCATCCATAGGCACCTGCTCTAGTGTGCATACACCCTCCCCCTCACATTATACACAATTAAAAAAAATAAAACTATTATTATTTGGTTTTTTGAGACAGGGTTTCTCTGTGTTACAGCTCTGGCTGTCCTGGAACTTGATCTGCAGACTAGGCTGACCTCAAACTCACAGAGATCCATCTGCCTCTGCCTCCCGAGTGCTGGGATTAAAGGTGTGTGCCACTACTACCAGGAAAAAAATAATTATTTTAAAATAAATATTGAATTTAAAAACAATTATTTTTAAAAAGTTTATTTTAAATATCCCTTTATTTGCCAGGGATGGTGGCACAGGCCTGTCATTTCAGCACTTGAGAAGCTGAGGCAGGAGGATCACAAGGCAACTTAGGGAGACTGAGTCTCGAAATGAAAAGTACAAAGAGGGCTGGGGTGTGGCTCAGTGGTAGAGCCCCTGCCTAGAATCCTCCAGTGAGGGACTGGGGATGTGTCTCAACCCTTAGAACTTTTGTTTTGCATGGCCAAGGCCCCAAGCCTCTCTCTCTCTCTCTCTCTCTCTCTCTCTCTCTCTCTCTCTCTCTCTCTCTCTCTCTCTCTTTCTCTCTTTTTCCCCCGAGTTCAGTTCTAAACACACTGGAAAACATCCTCTTGGATGTGGGTTACCTGTAATTTAGACCATAATGATGGAGCTATATACCTTCTAGACTCTCTGTATTTTAACATGCTATATTTTTGCTCTGTCTCTTTCACACCACACACACACACACACACACACACACACACACACACACACACACCCCACATGATCTTTCGCCTTCTACCCACTATACACCCTCTACTGTGAGGCTTCTACATGACCCTGTATGAGCAGGAGTGGTCCAGAGCAGAGCAGGAGCCCAGTGTCTGATCAGATTCTGTTGTAACAGAAGACACGGCAGAGCAGAGCATCAAATGCTTAATGGGCTGCTTAATTGCTGGGCTGCACAGCAATTAGACATGAACAGCAGCCATCACATGAAGGACTTGGCAAGCATTTTTGTCTTCTCTATTAACAAGTTAAGCCAGGTGTGGTGAGGCCTGTCTCTAGTTCCAGCACTTGGGAAGGGGAGATGGGAGGATCAGAAATTCAAGGTCATCCCTGACTCCATCTTAGAACCTTGTCTCAAAAAACAACAAAATCAAGTGTGGTGGTGCACACCTTTAGTTCCAGCACTCAAGAGGAAGAGGCAGGTGGATCTCTGTGAGTTCCAGCCAGACTGGTCTACAGAGCGAGTTTTAGATCAGGGCCACATAGTTAAAGCCATGTGTCAAAACAAATCAATGCACACCTTTAATCCCTGCACTTGGGAGGCAGAGGTAGGCCGATCTCTATGTGTTCAAACCTGGCCTGGTCTACATGGCAAGTTCCTGGACAGCCAGAGCCGCACAGAGGGATCCTGTCTCAAAACAATATGAAACAAAATTGGGATGCCATAAATATTACACTCTTAAATGTAACCCTTCCCATATCCTACCATATTCCACTTGCATGTGATCAGGCTGCCATAGTGAAATACTCAGGCCAGATGGCTTAGAGAGTGGAAATTCGTTTGTCACAATTAAGGAGGCTAGAAGGTCATGATCCAGGAGTTAGAAAGAAAAATGTTAGTCCTCCTGTGAGGTTCACACCTGCCCCCCACAGATATAAACACACACACACACACACACACACACACGGCCAGAACAGAATGGAGTGTCCTCTATTGCTACCATCATCATCACCATCACCATGATCACCATCGTCTTCATCATCATCATCATCTTCTGTGACTCACTCTTTCAGCTAGATCCACTGCCCACCTACAGTCCTCTCGTCTCCACCTCCACCAGTGCTGGGGTCACAGGTATGTGCTGCCACATCCAGGTTTGGGAGGGGGTGGAGGTTGCTAGGGGACTTGATTCAGGTCTCCACGCTTGCACAGCTGACACTTTATCCATTGAGTCATCTCACCAGCTGAGACTATCTGTTTTTTATTTTATTTTATTTTTACACAGGGTCTCACTGTAAGTCTCTTGCTGTCCTCGAACTATGTAGCCCCAGCTGACTTTGAAATCACAGAGATATGTCTGCCTCTGCTTCCCAAATTCTGGAATTAAAGATGTGCGCTGGTGTGGGAAGTCCTTCTGTATATGTGTTGCTTTTATTGGTTAACGAATAAAGCTGTTTCAGCCAGTGGCTTAACAGAATAGAACAAGGTGGAAAAACTAAACTGAATGCTGGGAGAAAGAAGGCGGAGTCAAAGAGAAGCCATGGAGCTGCTGCTGGAGACAGATGTACTGGAACCTTGCTGGTAGGCCAGGAGCCTCGTGGTAAAATATGAAATAATGGAAATGGGTTAAGGTAGAAGAGCTAGCTAGCAATACACTTAAGTTATTGGCCAAACAGTATTGTAAATAATAGTTTCTGAGTGATAATTTTGTGGTCTGGCCGCCTACCAGAGTGTACCACTATCCCAGCTTATTTATTTTTCATTTCTATGTATTGTTTTTTTTTTTAACACGGGGTTCTACCTGTAGTCCTGGGTGGCTTGGAACTTGCTGCATTGGCCAAGTTGGCATTGAACTCAGAGAGTTCTGCCTGAACTAGCACGCCAGTCTGCTTGTTTTGTGCTTAGATAAGGATATTAATTCTATCAGATCAAGGTCACATTTATTTTTAAATTAAGAATTACATTTATTGGGGCTGGAGAGATGGCTCAGTGGTTAAGAGCACTGGCTGCTCTTCCAAAGGTCCTGAGTTCAATTCCCAACAACCACATGGTGGCTCACAACCATCTGTAATGAGATCTGGAGCCCTCCTCTGGTGTGCGGGCATACACGGAGGCAGAATGTTGTATACATAATAAATAAATAAATCTTTAAAAAAAAGAATTACATTTATTTATTTAATGTGTGTTTTTGTGTATGGCTGCCAGTGAGCACCCGTGGAAGTCAGAGGATGATGTTGGGAGTCATTTCTCCCCCTCTCCCCTTCTACCATGTGGACCTCAGGCACTGAATTCAGGTTTTCCAGTTTGGTGGCAGCACCTTTACCCAGTGAGCCATTTGCCAACCCCAAGACCGCATCTTGATAACCCCATTTGACCTGAATCACTTCCTCAGAGGTCCTATCTTCAAGCACAAAGGTTGGGATTTTAAGATACGAATTTGGGGCCAGGCGGTGGTGGCACATACCTTTAGTCCCAGCACTCAGGAGGCAGAGGCAGGTGGATCTCTGAGTTTGAGGCCAACCTGATTTACAGAGCAAGTTCCAGGACAGCCAGGGCTACAGAGAGAAACCCTGTCTCGAATAGAACCAAAACCACCAACCAAACAAAACTTTGGATAGACCACATACCTTTCCTTTCATAGTATCATTTTTAAGAATTTACCTAGAGAAATGCAGACCTAACTCCACACATAGCCTTAGAGATGCTCAGAGCAGTAAGGTCTATTGCTGTGGTAAACAGAAGTCCCTGAGAGAATTAACCTTTCATGTGACTTGTCCTGAAGACGCATGAACAAACACCTTTTAACCCCAGATAACGGACAGCATACGGAAGAAAGGATTCTGACCGAGTCTGACCTGAGAAACCAGTCAGTTTATTGGGAGGGGGCACCTACAGGAGGGCGGGGAAGAATTGGGACTCAAAGGCAGCTATGCCAGCTAAAGCCCACAGAACCTGCGTTCCCAGAGTCTCGTGCCCGATTACAAGCAGCTGCATATGAGAATCGGGTCCTCCCCAGCCCTGTTCATAGCTCACAAGACTCCAGTGACGGGCCTCGGAGTCGTTGGTTTTCTAAGCTTCAAGGTCTTCGAAGTTTCCCGAGCTTTGAGAAGTCTTTCTCAGCCTCCTCTCTCTAGGAAGGGGCGCTTCCATTCAGAGGAAATAGCTGAGATCATGACTGAAGGGAGGGAGAACCAATTTAAGGGGAGGAAGACCACCTAGCAGAAAATGGTTCGCATCATGGCTTTCATGAAGCAGGAAGTTGTGGGGAGGGAAGAAGGGGCAGGGCCTAAGTTGTGTCCATCAAAGGGCGGGGGAACCGGCTCATTGGGTGAAAGGTTTGACTTGCAAGCCTGATGCTCCATTTTCAGAACCAGGTCAAAGAGTCCAGCATGGTAGTTGTAATTCCCAGTGTTGGGTAGGTGGAGAAGGCAGAGCCTTAGGCTTGCTGGCCGGTCAGCCTAGACTATTAGGTGATTTCTGTGTCGGTCCCTAGCGCTATGTAAACTGGCATGGTAGTATACTTCCTTAATTCCAGAATGGAGAGGTAGAAACAAGCAAGTCAGAGAGGTAGAGTTCAAAGCAAGGCCAGCCTGGCCCATGAGAGGCCTAGTCAAACAAAAGAAAACAGAAGGGGGGGGGGGCAGGGAGAGGGCTCAAACGGTAAAGTGCATGCCACACAGACAGGAGGTCTTGAACTCCATTTCCCAGCACCCATGTGAAGAGCCAAGGTGGGGTGCACACTTGTTACCCCAGCTCTGAGGAGATGGAGGAAGATCTCAGGACTCCTCAGTGAGACTCTCGACAAGCAAGATAGATGTCTCCTGAGGATGGAGCTCAAAGTTGACTCTGGCCTCTACACACATATGTACTTGCATACATACTGGTACGTACCACACACACAGTACAGACACACACAAATAAAAATGACAAAACCTTTGAATTCCTTAAGGACTGCATTCCTAAATCTGTAGCCTACAGGACTGGGGTGAGTAGTGGGTACTGAATCCGACCCATTTTCTTTTCTCTTTGAGATAAGGTTTCTCTGTGTAGTCCTGGCTGTCCTGGGACTCACTCTTTAGACCAGGCTGGCCTTGAACTCACAGAGATCTGCCTGCTTGCTTCCCAAGTGCTGGAATTAAAGGTATGCATCACTACAAGCTGGCCAGATCCAGTCTTTTAAAAACATATTTATTTGGGGGGGGGGGGAATGTGTATTACCCTACACATAGTGAAGGTCAGAAGACAGCTTTTAGGAATTGTTTCTCTCTACCATGGGCATCCCAGGGATCAAACTCAGGCCGCTAGGCTTGGCAGCAAGGTGCATTACCCACTGAGCCATCTTGCCGGCCCCAGAAACCCAGAACCATTAGTCCAGTTTAAAGAAGAGAAAACAGTGTCAGGGTGATCATAACCGTGTTAAGGGTCACACGGGCCAGAGCGGCCAAGGCAGTATTTGTTCTTGACTCCAGAACTCATGATCTATCTAGAGTTTCTTGCTACTGGGGAAAATAATAAATATAGAGAGAGACCGAGGAGCTGGTCAATGAATAAAGTGCTTGCTGCACATGAGAGGAACTGAGTTCGGATGCTCAGCGCTCAGCATCCCTGAGTAAAGCCAAAAATGGCACTGTCCATCAGTAGCCCTAGGCCTGGAGGGACTCTTAACTTAAGATCACAGTGGAGAGCAATTGACGACACCCAAAGTCAGCCTCTGGCATCCTCCTGTACCCGCACACCTACAGGTACACAGACATCACACGCACACACCTCTTTCGACAAAATCAACCATGGGCTCTCTGCCCTGCCTTCTGACGTAGACTTTTTAAGAGCCTTGTCATTTCTTCAGGGACAGGAGTGTCTTTTGTGCTAATGAAATGCCTCTTGGTGGGCTTCTGGGTACCACAGGATGGGGGCTGGTTGCCAGGGTAACCAGACGTGATTAGAGGGTTGGACCGCTCAACTCTACCCCTATAATTAGTCACGCCACTGATGGAAGGACAGGCTTCCAAGGGTGATTAGGTTAGAGGACAAGAATAAGGTTTTGTGCTTGGGAAGGGAATACTGTCTGCCCTAATTCCGTGGGTACAGAAACTGCTGTGTGGGGCATCTTCCCAAACCTTGTAATATGGATTTTCTGGGCAAACGAGATGACTCAGTAAGTAAGGGAGCTTGCAACCAAGGCTGAGGACTTGAGTTTGATCCCCGGGATCCACACAGCAGAAGCGGAAGTAGAACCAACTCCTGCAAGTTGTCCTCTGTCCTCTATATGTCACACCAGCAGCAATCCATACCCCACCCCCACAAGAACAACTAACTAAATAAGTGTGATTAAAACATTCTTTTTTTTTCTTTTTTCTTTTTTTGGTTTTTCGAGACAGGGTTTCTCTGCAGCTTTTTTAGAGCCTGGCCTGGAACTAGCTCTTGTAGACCAAGCTGGCCTCGAACTCACAGAGATCTGCCTGCCTCTGCCTCCCGAGTGCTGGGATTAAAGGCGTGCGCCACCACCGCCCGGCTAAAACATTCTTTAAAATGTCTCTCCAGCTGGCTCTTCATTTGTACCCTTTATTTTTTCATATGTATTCTTTAAGTTTATTTATTTTGGTCTGTTTTGTTTCATTTTGACTCAAGTTCTCACTACATAACCCAGGTTGGATTTGAACCCATAATCCTCATGCTCAAGGCCCCTGCGTGCTAAGATTACAGATGACCTATACCACCATGCCTAATACATACATACAAACATATTTGTGGGTGGCGTTGTTTATCTTGCTTGAAATAGGAACTTATTATGTAGCTCTGCCTGTTCTGGAACTCTCTTTGTAGACTAAGCTGGCCTTGAACTCAGAGATCTGCCTGCTTCTTCTTCCCAAATGCTAGGATTAAAGATATGCACTACCATGCCTGCCTATTTATTTGTTATTTGGGTATATGCTTGCACATGTGTGTGTGGACCAAAGATCAAACTGGATGCTTTTTTTTCCTGTGAATATGCATATCTCTGTGTAGGTATATGAACACAATTATTGGTGCCAGAGAAGACCAGTAGAGGGTATTTGAGTTCCCTGGAGCTAAAGTCATAGGCAGTTGTGAGTCGCCCTACGTAGCTGAACTCATGTCTTCTGCACAATCAATATGCACTTTAACCATTGAGCTGCCTTTCCAGCCCTTCTGTGGGCTCTAATAGTAGGCCAACCTGTCTGGCCAACAAATCCCAGGGGTCCTCCTGATTGTGCCTCTCAGTTCCGGAATTGCATACACTGTGGCTTGGTTTCTGTTTGTTTGATTGATTTTTGCCTGAGTCCTGGGATCAAACTCTGATCTTGGGGGGCTGGTTTGATCATTGAGTAGCTAAAGGCTCTCACTGCCACACCTGATATGCTGGTTAGTTAGTTGTTTGTTTTTGTTGTTGTTTTGGGATATTTGCACACCGTATGAAGGTATATTGCTATGTAAAGGTAAAAAGCTGAACAGTCAATAGCTAGGCAGGAGATATAGGTGGAATTTCCTGCCAGAGAAAGAGGAAGAGGAATCTAAGTGTGTGGGAGACACCAGGAGACACAGAAAGAAAACAGGAGATGCAAGATGGAAGAGAGGTAACACCATGTGATAGATCTTAGATTAATATAAATGGGTTAATTTAAGTTATAAAAGCTAGTTAGGAACAAGCTTAAGCTATAGGCTGAGCTTTTATAATTGACAAAAAGTCTTTGTGTCATGATTTGGGAGCCAGCTGGTGGGACAGAAAAAACACAGGTTTGTGTGTTTGTTTTCAACTTGACACTAGCAAGCATCATCAGAGAAAAGGAACTGTAATCTCCATTAGAATGGCCTGTAGGCAAGTCCTTAGGGCATTGTCTTGATGTGGGAGGGCCCAGCCTACTGTGCTCAGTTCCACTGTGGGCAGGTGGTCCTGAGTGGTATTAGAAAACAGGCTGAACAAGCCACGGGGAGCAAGCCAATGAGCAGCACTCATCCATGGCCTCTTGTGGTGATTTGAAGGAGAACGGCCCTTATTGGCACTTACATTTGAATTAGTGGAACTGTTTGGGAAGAATTAGGAAGTGTGATCTTGTTGAAGGAAGAGTGTCAGTGGCGGGTGGCCTTTGAAATTTCAAAAGACTCTTAGCCATTCCCAGTTAGCTCTCTCTGCCTCCTGGTTGAGTCTCAAAGCATGAACTCTCAGCTGTGGTTCCAGCGCCACGCCTGCCTGCTGCCATGGTTTCCACCATAATGGTCACAGACTAACCCTCTGAAACTGTGAGCCTCAAATAAAACCTTTCTTCTATATTTTGCTTTGGTCATGGTGTCTTATTCACAGCAATAGAAAAGTAACTAACATGTCACTGCCTCAGTTGCTGCCTCCAGGTTCCTGCCTTGAGTTCCTCCCCTGACTTCCCTTCTTGCTGGACTGCAGCTGTAAACTGAAATTGGCCCTTTCTTCTCCAAGGGGCTTTTGGTCATGGTGTTTATCATAGCAACAGAAAGCAAACTAGGACATCCAATGACGAGTTGATCCCTGAAACCCACACGTTGGAAAGCATCAATTCCTTTAAGCTGTCCTCCGACTCTGTGGTATGTGTGTGCACATGAATACATATTCAAACAAACAAATAAATAAATAAATGTATTTTTTAATTTAGAAAAGTCCAGGTCCCCCAGTTTGTGTGGCAAGTGCATTTGAAGTTGACACACAACAATTGCACAAAATTATTGACATTTTTTTCGAGATAGGAGCTCATAAACCCAAGGACGGTCTTGAACTTTTTATGTAACTGAGGATTACCTTGAACTTCTAATACTCCTCCCTCCATATACCCAGATCTGGGATTACAGGAGTGCTCCAACATAGCCAATTATGCAATGAGTCCAGGGCTTAGTGTATGCTAACCACCATTCTACCCACTGAGTTATGTCTTCAGCTCCAAATTATGGGCACTTGTACCCTTTAAAACTTCTGTGTAAGCTAAGTGACGGTGGCACATGCCTTTAATCTCAGCACTTGCGAGGCAGAGGCAGGTGGATCTCTCTGAGTTCCAGGCCATCCTGGTCTATTGAGTGAGTTCCAGGACAGCCAGGGCTACATAGTGAAACTCTGTCTTAAAAAGAAATCCAAAATAAATACAAACCAAACAAATAAACAAATCCCCAGAAATCTTCTGCATAAAACATTTATAATAATAAGCAAAGTGTGCCCTGAAGTTGTGTGATCTACTGTAGTGCATTACATACAATTGAGTCCAGGAAGAGACTGGGTTAAAACTGAGCGGAATGACCTGTACTATTTACTATTGCACAAGCTTTTGTTCTTATTATGACAAAATATCTGAGATAAGCAATCAAAGGAGGAAGGATTTATTTTGGTTCATGATTTCAGAAGCTTCTATTGGTTCTCTCTCTCTCTCTCTCTCTCTCTCTCTCTCTCTCTCTCTCTCTCTTGTTTTTCTAGACAGGATTTCTCTGTATAGCCCTGGCTGGAATTAAAGGTCTGTGCTACCACCACTCCTTTCTCTCTCTTTCTTTTAATAAAAAAGGAGGGATCATCAGGATGGCATAGTAGGAAAAGGTGCTTGTGCCTAAGGCAAACGGAGTTTGATTCCTGGAACCCACATGGTAGAAAGAGAGAACCAACTCTCTTAGGATGTCTTCTGACCTCTACACGCAGGTCATGACATATGTGCATGTATACACACAAAACAAATAAAATGTAACTTAAAATTGTATTCAGTGAGAGAGAGCTCAGCTGCTATGAACACTGACCGCTCTTCTAGAGGACCCAGGTTTCATATTTTGCATGCACAATGTCTGTAACTGTAATTCCAGAGGATCCAACACCCTCTTCTGGCCTCTGTGGGTATCAGATGCACAGACATAGATGCAAAACAGCCATAACACGAAATTAAAATATTTTTAAAATTTGTATTCATGGGGCTGGAGAGATAGTCAGCGGTTAAGAACACTGGCTGCTCTTCCAGAGGTCCTGAGTTCAATTCCCACCACCCATATGGTGGCTCACAACTGTCTGCAACTCCAGTTCCAGGGGAACCAAGACCATCACAGAGACACACAATGTACAACAAATAAAAACTACATAAAACATTTTTTAAAGATAAAATTTGAGCCTGAAGGTGGTGGCGCACGCCTTTGATCCCAGCACTTGGGAATCAGAGGCGGGCAGATCTCTGAGAGTACAAGGCCAGCCTGGCCTATAGAGTGAGTTCCAGGACAGGTTCCAAAGCTACAGAGAAACCCTATCTCGAAAAACAAAACAAAACAAAACAAAACAAAACAAAGATAAAATTTGTGTTTGTTATTTCATGTTATTATTTGCATATGTGTGTTTGAGTCATACATCACAGAAGGCATGCAGGCAGGAGGACAGCTTCGTGGAGTCAGTTCTGTCCTTCTGCCTTTGTGTGGGTTATGGAGACTGAATTTATGTCACTAGAGCTGTTCAGAAGGACCTCACAGACTCTTTTTGTTTGTTTGTTTGTTTGTTTGTTTTAAGATGTATTCTCACGTGGCCTAATTTGGCCTCAAACTTGCTCGTAGCTGGTGATAGCCTTGAGCTCTTTTATTTTCTCTGTGTAGCCCTGGCTGTCTGGGAACTCACAGAGATCCACCTGCCTCTGCCTCCTGAGTGCTGGGATTAAACGCATATGCCATCGCCACTTGGCTCGGTTTTTCTCCTTCCTTCCTTCCTTCCTTCCTTCCTTCCTTCCTTCCTTCTTTCCTTCCTTCCTTCCTTCTTCCCTCCCTCCCTCCCTCCCTCCCTCCCTCCCTCCCTCCTTCCCTTCCTCTATTCTGAAGCTTTGAATTCCCATGCTCCCCTTCATCTCTAGTGCTGTGGTTACAGGCCCACCCCACTACATTTAGATCCTTACTGATTTTCCACCTCCTCTGCATTCTCTCACCAACATGGCAGCCATCAAAAGCTATTAAAGAAAACGCAACATAGTGCTCTTTAAGAAGAAAAGATTTTATTTTGCATGTATGTGTGAGTGCCTGCATGTATGTATGGGTACTACTTGCATGCCTGGTGCCCCTGGAGGCCAGAAGATGTCACCAGATCCTCCAGACCTGGAGTCAGAGACTGCTGGGATCACCATGTGGGATGTTTGTTCTGGGAACTGAACATGTGCTCTCAAGAGCAACAGACATTCTTAACTACTGAGCCAAATATCTTTCCGGCCCCAGGATAGTATTCTTTCCAAAATATTTAAAAATATTTTATTATTTTACATGTATGTGTGTTTTGTTTGTTGGTATGTCTGTGCATCATGCAGGGCACATAGTGCCTGCTGATGTCAGAAGAGGGTGTCAGGTCCCCTGGGATCGGAGCTACTGACAGTTGTAAGATGCTATATGGGTGCAGGAAATTGAACCTTGGTCCTCTGTAAGGGCAAAAAGTGCTTGTAAGCATAGTGTCAACTCTCCGGCCCCCCAGAGTATATATATTCTCTCTCTCTCTCTCTCTCTCTCTCTCTCTCTCTCTCTCTCTCTCTCTCTCTCTCTCTCTCTCTCTCCCTCTCCAAGGTCTCACTGGCTGGCCTAGAGATCACTATGTGGAGACCAGGTTGGCCTTGAACTCACAGAGCTCTGCCACCTCTGCCTCCTAAATGCTGGGATTAAAGATGCCAAGACAATATTCTTATAAGAAGAAAGCGTTTGGGCAAAGATACACAGAAGGATGCCAAGATAAAGACACAGCAAGAAGCTAGCCATTAGCAAGTCCTAAAGTGGCCTTAGAAGAAACAAAACTGCTAATACAAACCAGGCTTGTGGCTTCCGGAGCTGTGAGAAAGTGAACCTTAGTGGTGGGGCTGTAGCGTAGTCGGTAGAATTCTTGCTTAGCATGCACAAAACTCAGGGTTTCATTCACAGCAGCGTAAACCCAGCATGGTAGTCCATGTCTGTGATCCCAGCTCTCCACCGAAGTTCAATGCCATTCTGGTTTACATAAAACATTCAAGGCCAGCATTACCTGAGACCCTTCTGAGAACCAAACCCAAGCAACTGCTACTGCTGAAGCCACTCCATCCACGGTCTTTTGCTTGGTGGCCCTTGCAAAGCCTAAGGTGGGCTTGGTTTATGGTGGGCTCCTATTTGCATACAAAAGGCTCTTCATTCAGGATGTGAGGCCACAGGAAGAGGCTTTTGCCTAATGCAGTAAATGATGTCAGACAGAGATGTATCAGGAAAACCCAGACGTTGGCTTGAAAGAAGCCAGTGTCTTGTTTTCCTGCCAAGTCTATCCGACACATCCAGCTATCCTGAAGACAGAGGCCAAGCTAGAATTTATATATTGCAGTCACGCATTTCTGCCCAAGGGCTGTGTGTGCCTGCACTGTGCTTTTAAAATCTTGGCTTGACAGACAGGGCGTGTTGAGTTGTGTTACGCCTGTAGACCCAGCACTTGAGAGGTGGCGGCTGAATGAATGGTAGTTCAAGGTCATTCTTGCTATGTGAGCCGGTAAGATCGAGCCTACTATGGGTTACATGAGATCCTGGACAAAACAAAACTATTCCATAGGGGGAAGGTTAGGCAACTCCATGAATGAGCTGAAGTTGGTCTATGAATGATGTAATGATATTTGGAGGCTTGATGGCTGTTCTGGCTAGTTTATGTCAACCAGATACAAACTGGAGTTACCTGAAAGGAGGAAACCTTACTTGAGAAAAATGCCTCCATTACATCCAGCTGTAAGATATTCTCAATTAGTGGTTGTGAGAAAGGGCCCAGGCAATTATGGGTGGTGCCATCTCTGGGCTGGTAGTCCTGGGTTCTATAAGAAAACAGGCTGAGCAAGCCATGAGGAGCAAGCCAGTAAGGAGTTCCCCTCCATGGCCTCTGCATCAGCTCCTGCCTCTGGTTCCTGCTCCCGTTCCTGTCCTGGCTTCCTTCAGTGATAGATTACAATGTGAAAGTGTGAGCCAAATACTCCCTCTCCTCCCCAACTTTCTTTTGTTCATGGTGTCTCATCGTGGCAATAGAAACCCTAACAAGACAAGGGTCATCGCTGGGACATGTTAAAGCTTTTCCTATCAATGTGGGTAGTATATTAGTCAGTATTATTAACACTAGCTGCTGTAACAAATAGCCACCAATTTCAATGGCATCACTTAACCAGTGTGGGTGGTGTATTAGCACCATTAGTTCTAGGTGCTGTAACAAACAGCCTCCAACTTCAGTGGCCTCATATAACCAAGTTTCAGCGCTGGGGACACTAAGGTTGACTTTGCTGAGCCCACTAGTGTGCCTGACTCACTTCTGTGCACTTCAGTTGGTCCTATTCCCTCTTACATTTGCTTTGAAATCGCCTTCTGTTGTTTTCTGTCTTTAGAAACTGACTCATTGCTTATATCATGTGGGATTCCCCTCTGTATGCCGTAAATATGATTGGTTAATGAAGAAAGAACTGCTTTGAGCTTATGGCAGGGCAAAACAGAACTAGGCAGGGAAAGCTAGGCTGTATGCTGGGAGAAAGAGGGGAGAGTCAGAGAGAAGCCATGTAGCTCTGCCAGAGACGGACACTGGAACTTTACCCGGTATGCCACAGCCACGTGGCAATACACAGGTTAAAAGAAAGGGGTTAAATTAATATGTAAGAGTTAGCCAAGGGGGCTGGAGAAATAGCTCAGAGGTTAAGAGCACTGCCTGCTCTTCCAAAGGTCCTGAGTTCAATTCCCAGCAACCACATGGTGGCTCACAACCATCTGTAATGGGGTCTGGTGCCCTCTTCTGGCCTACAGGCATACACACAGACAGAATATTGTATACATGATAAATAAATTAAAAAAACATTTAAAAAAAAGAGTTAGCCAATAAGAAGCTAGCGCTAATGAGCCAAGCAGTGATTTAAATAATACAGTTTCTGTGTGATTATTTCAGGGCTAAGTGGCCGGGAACTAACTAGTAGCCTCCTCCAACACTTATATGTATGGCTCTCCCTACAGGGGACAAGGATTCTTTAAATTGAGTAGAGAGTACCTGGTGACCTAGTTTGCAGCCATCATTGGAGCAAGGATGGTGGGGTACCTAATACCCCTCTCCATCCATGGAGTCTATAGGAGGCTATTTCTAGACCTTCTCATTGGCCTTATCTATTGGCACTTCCTTGGGGAGATCAGAGTACACCTCCAGATGACCTCCTTTGTGTGTGTGTGTGTGTGTGTGTGTGTGTGTGTGTGTGTGTGCACCTGAGTACACACGCACAGTGTGTGTGTGTGTGTGTGTGTGTGTGTGCACCTGAGTACACACGCACATGTGTATGTTATGTATATGAAGGCCAGAGTTGACATTGTCTTTTTTTTTTTTTTTTTTTTTTTTTTTGGTTTTTCGAGACAGGGTTTCTCTGAAGCTTTTTTAGAGCCTGTCCTGGAACTAGCTCTTGTAGACCAGGCTGGCCTCGAACTCACAGAGATCCGCCTGCCTCTGCCTCCCGAGTGCTGGGGACATTGTCTTTTTTTAATTCCTTTCTCCCTTATTATTTGTGTGTTTGTAGTCTTTGTTTGTGTCCATGAACATACATACAGAGACCAGAGAAAGAAGTTAAATGACTGCAGGGTCACTCTTTGCCTTATTCCATTAAGACAGAGTCTCCTGGTAACTGAAGTACCCAATTTCAGTCTCTGCCCTTCCCTAGTGCTGGGGGTTCACAGAAATGCATAGCCATTATGCTTGCCTTTATGTGTGTGCTGGAGATTTGAAGCCAGTTCTAATGCTCTTGGCTGCTGAGCCATTCCCTTGGCTTCATATCCCACTTTGTCCTGCTGGCCCTGTGATCAGAGAGCATCTTTGCCTCCGCTCTCTCGCTCCTCTGAAGGAACGACATCCATTCTCCGTGACCTTGCGCTGCGTGAAATGGCAGCTCTGTGGATAAAATTTCCTTCTCCTGACTTTGAATATACATTTCCTTGAATCTGCTGCAGGAGGCAGCTGCCAGGAAGGAACTTGTCAATAGATTTGCCTTTGAGACCAGAAAGGAGAGGACACACGCCACACTTCGCCCCACGGCACCCCAAATTCTCACTGCTGCATCCTTGGGCCAATAATGAATTTGGGGGTCGTTTTTGACATACTCCTCCAGCCATTCCCAATATTACAACACATTATATACTCATGCGTAGACTGCCTACCCAGGATTCATGCTTCTTCCTGCAACCCCAAACCTCCTTTCTGGGCTTCTCCCCTTCTCTTAGCAGCTATCGGTCTGAGAGAAAGCAGATTCCCTCCTGCCTACCCCCCACAAACTGCTTCAGCATGGGAGTAGGTTATACAACTCAAGCTAAGGGACACATTCTATTTTCTTGCCCTTGTCCTTGGTTCAAGGGTGAACATTATACCCAGAGCTAGCAGGAATGTCTTTCCCTCCCTCCTCTCACTGTCTATGAACGTGGGAGCATGATGACTTAGAGCCTGGAGTTCATCTCCAAGCGCCTCTAACTAAGGGATCGGACTCCCCCTTCTGGCCGCTGTGAGCACCTGCACACATATACACATACACGTAAACATACACACACACACACATAATGAAAATCAAAACTAAACATCTGAAAACAAAGCATCCTAGCACCTTGTTTTAGTTTTATTTCTGGTCCCATGATAGAATAGCCTGATCAAAAAGCAAGGGTTTATATAAGCTCCTAATTCCAGGGTACAGAATAGCACGTGAGTTAACAGAGCTAGTCACAGCCAGTCAAGAGCAGAAGGAAATGAATGGTGTGTGTGTGTGTGTGTGTGTGTGTGTGTGTGTGTGTGTGTGCTTTGTACTCATTTAGCTTTCTCTACTATTACACAGTCCAGGCCCCAAACCAGGGAATGGTGCCGCCCACAGTGGGCTCATCCTCTCACAGTAATTACAAACAGTCAAGGCAACCCCCCTAGACATATCCCCAGGCCAGCCTGAGCCTAGACAAACCCTCACTGTCACTTTCTTCCTACACAATGCCACACTGTGTCTAGTTGACCATTGGTGTAGGAGGTCCTTCTGTATTTGTGTCACTTTCATTGGTTACTAAAGAAACTGCCTTGGCCTTTTGATAGGGCGGAACTCAGGTAGGCGGGGAAGACAGAACAGAATTCTGGGAGGAAGAAAGCAGAGACAGGCAGACGCCATGATTCTCCTGCCTGAGACAGACACTGATTAGACTCATGCCTGTAAAGCCACAGTTAAGTGGCGATACACATTAGTGGAAATGGTTTAAACTAATATGTGAGAGTCAGCCAATAAGAGGCTAGAGATAATGGGCCAGGCAGTGTTTAAATGAATACAGTTTTTGTGTGATTATTTCAGGTGTAAGCTAGCCAGGCGGGACGGAACAAAGGGCCCGCTCTCTCTTCAACAGACCATTACATGACTAACCTTCACACACCCCAAAGCTCTCACTCCAGAACTTTCCTACTTTGTTCTTCTGTTCTGACTCCACTTGTTAATGTGGAGGGTTGTGTTTATTACATCAGCAGCCAAAATGATATGGGGACATTTCCCTGTTTAATCCTCACAATAACTCATTGAAGTAAATTCCCTTATCCTTATTTTTGAGTCTGAAGAAACCAAAGAACAGAGAGGTTAGTAACTTGCCTATAGCCACACAGGGGGAAGATACGGATGCTCCATCAGAAGCCCAGGATTCCTGGGCATGAGTATCGGTGCCTTAACAGTGGTAACACCACTTAAAGAGAATGTCTATCCCTCCCCAGCAACTGTCTACTGCCTCTAGAATGTCAGGTAAGGGTTGCGCCTTGGGAGCCCCACCCCTCTTCAAGACAGAATGTCAACAGGCCCAGTTTTCTAAAGGTGGGGTTAAGGCAATGTTTCACTGTGTAGACAAGGCAGTCCTTACTCTCACAATCCTCCTGCCTCCGTCTCCTCAGTGCTGGGATCACAGGCATGTTCCATCATGCCTGACTCTGTGCACACACTCTTTACCCTTACTTGACTTCTCAATATTCTAATTCTGCATTTCTTGTTGTAATTACCTTTGTGTTGGTCCTCAGCAGAGCTCAGTGGGATCAAGATGCACTTGGTGTCCAAAGAGTTGTATTGGTTACTTTTCTCATTGCCTGGCAGTAGCAACTTAAGGAAGGAAGGAAAGGCTTGTTGCTTTTTGTTTTTATGTTGGTGAGCACACATGTACATATGTGTGGAGGCCAAAGGTTGGTGTCCAGTGTCTTTTATGATCTCATATATCAGGCAGGGTCTCCTACTGGTAGCCAGAACCTGCCGAATAAGCTAGCCAGCTTTCTGGGGGAATGGAGCAGAGCCGCCCATGTATGCATCGCATGTGCTGAGGTTAGAGGTGGGCTTCCATGACCATTTGGAATTACATGGGTTCTGAGGATCCAACTCAGATCACCATGCTTGTGCAGCAAGTACTTTACCTGCTGGGTCATCTCTCCAGACCCCAGGGTATCATTCTGACTCATGATTTTGGAAGGAGTACAGTGCTTTGGTTTAGAAAGTTATGGCGGTATAAGTCTGAGATGGTTGAACATGTTGAATCTGCAGGCAGGATGGCAAGAGTAAATGCTGGCGTTCAGCTCACTTTCAAAAACCCCAGCCTATAGTGGTGTTGCCAATATTGAGAGACTTTTCCCTCCTTGGTTAAACCTCTGGAAATGCCCTCATAAACATACCCAAGTGTTGTAGAATATTAGTTTAAGATTTAAGATGTGTTACATTCATCTGTGCTATGGGACATTTGCTTATTAATTATACAAAGATGTGTTGGCATTCTTTATGTTGCATTTGTTTAACTCTGTGAAGCTGTGTTACTTTGCCTGCCTGAAACACCTGATTGGCCTAATAAAGAGCTAAATTGGCCAATAGCAAGGCAGGAGAGGGATAGGCAGGGCTGCCAGGCAGAGAGAATAAATAGGAGGAGAAATGAGAAGAAGGAAGGAGCAAGAAGAGTAGGAAAGGAGGCTGCCAGGGGCCAGTCACACAACCAGCAATGGAGTAAGAAGGAAAGAAAGAGATATAAAGAAAGGTAAAAAGCCCAGAGACAAAAAGTAGACAAGATAATTTGAGAGATGAAAAACTAACCAGAAACAAGCCAAGGCCAGGCATTCATAAGTGAAATTACCAGGTACAAGCAAGAACAGATCACAAAACACACAACGAAACCCACTTTAAGAGTTTATTAAGAGAGGGAAAGACACATGCACAGGCCTGAGAGAGGGGAGGGAGAGAGATAGAGAGAAAGAGATGGGGGGGAGAGGGAGGCAGTAGTTACCTCTTCAGAAGAGGGATGGAAAGAGAGAGGTTAGAGCAGGCATGTCCAGCTTTTAAAGGCTGCCTAGCATATGTGCAGAGGGGCTTAAGTAGCTGTAGATGCTGCATGTAGGGCTTGAGGGCCCCGGGTGGCTATGTAAATTGCCGGAGCACTAGGTGGTGCATGTGAGGCCCTGGTACCCAGAAGTGCCAGCATTTGGAGTGGCTAGATATTTTGCCAAAGCGCTGGGTAATTGAAACCATAACAATAAGAAGAATAAATCTCTGTGTATTTATTTGAGAGCTGGGTGGAAGGCTGCTCAAAGAATTAACAGTGAAACAAGAACCAAAACCAACAGCCCTAGGGAGGCAGAGGCAGAAGGATCTCTGTGAGTTCAAGGCTAGCCTGGTCTACAGAGTGAGTTCCAGGACAGCCAGGGCTGTTACACAGAGAAACCCTGTCTCAAAAACCAAACCAAAGAAGACAAAACTGAACAAATGAAAAACCAGCTACACCCAGAGGTGTGTCTCCTAGGTGATTCTAAATGAAGTTAAAGTGACAGAGAAGATTAGCTATTCGGTGTTGAGTCACATGACTGAGCATGAACTAAAAACTGTCACTCATTTCTTCTCCACTGGTCTGAGATGCTGTGCCTTCTCCTTCCCCAGCCTCATTCTGAGGGGAGACATCTGATGGTGGCAAGGGTAATGCTGGATTTGGGCTTGAATACAAATTACCTCCACAGGTTCATGTTTTGAATGATTGGAACCCACTAGGGAGCTATTTCTATCCCCCATCCCCTTCTTGTCTCATTTTCAGCTTCCTGTCAGCCACTGCCTAGTAAGGTACATCCTCTGCTACACAATCCCACCACCATGGCATTCTGCCCAAGTGCATGGGGCCAACCAACCATATACTGAACCCTCCAGAACCGTGAGCTCGAACAAATCCTCCCTTGCTTACGTTGTCTCCAGCAGGTCACCCGTACACCTAGGTATTCAAGACAAGAACTACACAGTTTAAGAGCAGTCCATAGTGAGACTCATAATAGAGATTCTGTTCTCACCGTCCACTTTCAGGAACCTCACCATCAAGGTGCTTAGGAGCCGTGATGGAGTCCTGAAGCACACTGCACCAATCATAGAAACAAAGCTGGTGGTAATGCAAGCTGGTACAGCCTCTTTGGATGTCCATGTGGTGATTTCTTAGAAAATTAGGAAAGAAACCTTCCTCAAGACCCAGCAATACCTCTTTTGGGTATAGAAAGGACGCTCAATCATGCCCCAAGGACATGTGATCAACTATGTTTATAGCAGCATTGTTTGTCATAGCCAGAACCTGGAAACAACCTAAATGCCCCTCGACCAAAGAATGGATAGGAAAATTTGGGACATTTACACAATGGAGTACTACACAGCAGAAAAAAAAATAATGATGTCTTGAAATTTGCAGGCAAATGGATGGATCTAGAAAACACCACATTGAGTGAGGTAACCCAGACACGGAAAGACAAATATCACATGTACTCACTCATAAGTGGATTTTAGACATAAAGCAAAAAAAAAAAACCCAGCCTACAAATCACAATCCCAGAGAACTTAGACAACAATGAGGACCCTAAGAGAGACATACATGGATCTAATCTACATAGGAAATAGAAAAAGACAAGAACTCCTGAGTAAATTGGGATCATGGTTACCATGGGAAAGGGTTGAGGAGGAGTGGAGAGGCAGGGAGGGAAGCAGAGAAAAATGTATAGCTCAAAAAGATCAATTAAAAAATTTTAAAATAAAAAAAGAAACAAAGGAAAGTGTAAATTCCAATGGGTGACTTGGACGCCCACAGGCTGTGATACAAACCAGCTAATGGCAACACACTGTGGCACCACCTACTGGCCAGAGTAATTTTTGTTCTGATATCTGTGTGTGTGTGTGTGTGTGAGAGAGAGAGAGAGAGAGAGAGAGAGAGAGAGAGAGAGAGAGAGAGAGAGAGAGAGACAGAGAGACAGAGAGAGACAGAGAGAGACAGAGAGAGAGAGAGACAGAGAGAGAGAGAGAGAGAGAGAGAGAGAGAGAGAGAGAGAGAGAGAGAGAGAGAGCACGCATGCGTGCAGGCACATAGGTCAGAGAATAGCTTGTGAGAGTCAATTCTCTCCCACCATTATGTGGGTTCTGAGGAAGAAACTCATGTTGTTAGGGCAGCCAGTACTCTTACCCTCTGAGCCACCTGGCAGGCCCTATTTGACTGTTTTTTTTTTCAGTATAGATTTCAATCAGATATAACTCGGCCCCTCCCCATTCATCCAGTGCTACTGATATCATGACAAACCAAAACAAGCCAGCAAAGCACTTCTGTTACGTTCCTTCCCTGACCCATCTGTTTTTCTATGGAAAAATTCCCCATGATTAATACATGTTTCCTGCATGAACAGCTATGGAATCTCTACATATCTGTGTTTGTGCTTGTGAGCATGTGCGTTGACACCTCTGGTGTTGTTCCTCAGGAGACACCCATTTTGTCTTTATGTTTTAAAATTCTTTGGCCAAGTGATGGTGGTTCATGCTTTTAATCCCAGCATGGGAGGCAGAGGCAGAGGCAGAGACAGGCGGATCTCTCTGAGTTCGAGGCCAGCCTGCTCAACAAAGTGAGTTCCTGGACAGGTTTCAAAGCTACACAGAGAAACCCTGTCTCAAAATAATGAAAAAACATCCTTTAGGTGTATGTGTTGTCCATGCACGTGTGTAATGGGGTGCCTTCACCCATGTGTGTACAGAGATTAGGGGAGGATCCCCATTTCATTCTCCACTGCTTTTAAAGTATTTCTCTAGAGCAGCATCTCTTGTTGAAACTGGAGCTCTTGTTTTTTCAGCTAGGCTGACAACCAGCAATTCCCAGTGATCCTCCTGTCTCTAACACCTCAGTGCTGGGGTTCAAAGTCCACGGGGGACCACTTCTGCCTTGGTACAGGAATACTGGAAGATAAACTGTGGTCCTCAGGTGTAGTGATGTGCTGCGGGCAGGCCTGCTTTTCATCCCGCCTGGATCCCGCATGGCTAGCTTTACACCCGAAATAACAACACACAAATTGTATTCTTTTAAACACTGCTTAGCCCATTAGTTTCTAGCCTCCTTACTGGCTAACTCTCACATTTTGATTAACCCATTTCTAATAATGTGTGTAGCACCACGAGGTGGTGGCTTACCGGGAAGTATCTTAGCCTACATCCGTCTCAGGTCGGAGAATCATGGCAACTGCCTGAAGTGTCTGCCTCACGGTCTTCTTCCCAGCATTCTGTTCTGTCTACTCCACCCACCTATGTTCTGACCTATCAGGCCAAGCAGTTTCTTTATTAATTAACCAATGAAACAACAGATAGATATAAGTCACTCCTACATCATTTCCCCTTTTTCTGTTTAAACAAAAAAGAAAGGCTTTAACTTTAACATAGTAAAACTACATATAACAAAACAGTTATCAAGCAAGAATTACAGTTACAATATTTATATCTATTTTATCTTTTATCATAAAATGGAAAACTATAACCATAACTATCTATCTATTCTTCAACTCTATCAAAGACTCCAGAAGGTTATTATATTACCTAAGCAAACAAGAAATAAGTAACTTCCAAACTCTAGAAATGACAGAGACATCTCGCTGCCTGGACAGTCACCCAAAGTTCTTTTGTATTGTCGGGGCATCCATCTTCAGCCTTCAGGCCCATAGTATCCAGCAGACATTTCCATGAAGCAGGAAATTTCAAAGGCAGTTCAGTCACTATCTGCTGTGTCCTGCAGAATGTTTCACAGACTCTTTCATGAATCAGGTACCCCAAAAGACCATCTTACCTTTAGATAAGTTCAGCAGTCCTCTCTCTGTGGGTTCTTTGTGTCCAGTTTATGCAACAGTCCAGGCAAGAGCAGTTTCTTGCCCAAATGGCTATCAAAGTCCATAAGGAGCCTCTTTGATGCCTATCTTCCTCTTGAAGTAGATTGGTGCTGCCAGGAGCAGACGTCTCATTGTCATGAAAAGCCCTAAATTATTAAAACATTTAAAATGCCATATTCTGTAGTTTTTGGAATATATGAAGAATGCCTATCTAACTGAAATATATCTCTATATATCTAGAAAATCTAACTAACATGACTACAAGCTTGACTATTATTGATGATTATCCATTAACAACCTATATTTCCTAATTATACATTACATTTTTAAAATGAACTACACAATCACAATACCTTAATCAAGATCAGAAATACATATACATATAACAAAATTGACCTTAAATTTAAATCACTAAAGCAAAATCCATATCAATGCAAATTATTCATATCTATATCATATCCCCCTTTAAATGTAAAAGAACAATTATAAACAATATTTGGGAATATGGGCACAGTTATTTCTCTCCAAAATGCTTCCTTCTGTATGGGGGCACTGTTAATCAGATCTTTCATGGTGTAACCTGTGTGCCAGCTTCATCTCAGTTGGCAGTTAAGTGAAGTAATTTCTTGAGGGTGTTCACAGCAACCTTTCAGGAGGGCGTGGTCTATCATACCATATTGGGATAGAAGCAATCCATACATCTCATCATCAGTGAAAACAAAAGAAGAACTTTTCCAAAGCGTCATAACCTTAGATCCAAATTTTGAAGTCAAGGTATTTTCAAAATATCTATGTTGGATTCGTTCAGCAGCATTTATAAACAAATATCTTATAGCAGCTGTTGCTCCTTCCTCAGCATTCAAACAATTCATAATAGCATACAGTGTCAAGATTGTCTGTGTATTTTCCATCTTTGTGCAGCTTTGTTTTAACCTTTATTTCTTTTATTTTTACTTTTACTTTTTGAGACAGGTTCTCTGTATATCTTTGTCCTGGAATAATTCTGTAGACCAGGCTGCCCTTGAACTCTCAGAGATCTGTCTGTCTCTGCCTCCAAGGCATTGAGATTAAAGGTGTGTGCTAACACACCTTGAAGTCACAGAGGTCAATCTACCTCTGCCTCCCAAGTGTTGGGATTAAAGGTGTGTACTACAATGCTTTGAACTCACAGAGATCTGTCTGTCTCTGCCTCCCAGGCATGGGGATTAAAGGTGTGTACCACCACACCCAACTTCTCTCTTTTTTCTGTTACTTTTAAGAACTTTAACCTTTAGCCTGCATTTATTTTTAACACATTGGAAACCACTTAGAGGTTTTCTTTGTCTTTGAATATCTGTTTACTGTATATCTCTCTTTTTCTGACCACACGAGTCTTTAATTTGCTAAGCAATATCGGTAGGACTAAAGCCATGGCTTTGGAGGATGAATCCAGCCCATTCCTTAGCTTTCCAGCCTCGTGGCAGACTTACCGGCTGTAGCCATTTTTATTGCCACAACTCTATGGTGTTTCAAGGTCCCTGCCAGCAAGTAAGCTGCAGCATTCTGCTCACAGACCACACTCAATCAGACTGCCTGCCTGAAAGAGTCAGAGTTTGCCCTGGCAGGGTGGCCCAGAAAGCCAGCATTTTAAAACAGCGCAACTTTTTTTCTGCTACAGCTGAAAACCAAAAAGCATGCAGTCAGCTTTTCATCAACACTATGTAAGTGTTTCATGGCAGGACCTCTTAAAAGTGCTGCAGGGTTTTGCAGCTAAAGCTGAGTCAGGAAGCCTCTCTTAGACGAGAGCGCTTGCTTGTCTCTAGCAAGCAGAGCAGACCTGAGAAATTGCTGCTACCAAGAAAACATGCTTTACTCTATTCTTTCCCAAGCTTTCTCAGGCTTTCTGTGGATTCAGTTATCCTCGTGGGCGTGCAGAACAAGCTCTTACCCATCATGCCAGCCCCCACTCTTTTTTTTTTTTTTTTTGGTTTTTCGAGACAGAGTTTCTCTGTGGCTTTGGAGCCTGTCCTGGAACTAGCTCTTGTAGACCAGGCTGGCCTCGAACTCACAGAGATCCGTCTGCCTCTGCCTCCCGAGTGCTGGGATTAAAGGTGTGTGCCACCACCGCCCAGCCTGCCCACTCTTTTTTTTTTAAAGAGTTTTAGACTGGGACATGGAGCTCACCCATCAGCCCAGACGTGCTGGTCAGCCAACCCCTTGTCTCTTCCTGGTTCTGGCCTGCCAGCACTGGGATTACAGGAGCATAACACCATGTCCAGCTCCCATCCCCCAGAAACAAGGTCTCTCTATAGAGCCCTGGCTGTCCTGGAACTCACTACATAAACCAGGCTGGCCTTGAACTCACAGAGACCCACTTGCTTCTGTGTTCTAAGTGCTGGGATTAAAGGCTTGTGCCATTATGCTGGCTGTGTTTGATTTTTTTAAGTGGTTGTGTGTATTGTGGCAGGTCATTTGCCATCTGAGCTGTGTCCCCCAGCCCAGCTAGGAAGTCTGTATCCCATTTCCATATCACCTCTGACATTCCTCCCCGGGAAAAGCGATCATGGTGTAAAAGGTGGCTGATCCTGTCAACTGATCGCATGACAGGTTAAAAAAAAACCCAACCTGATATCACAGGTCCAGTTTCAGGGGTTGACAGGAAGGTCTAAGAATAATTCTAAGAAGAAGCCTTCGTTCCACGCATCAAAGGCAACTCAGTACTTTCTAGAAGACTAAAGTAAGATACTTGGATTTAGGCTTCAGAGTTTTTTCCTATGCTCTTATAAAACAGACGCCAGTGTTTGTGATCAGAGGTTCCGAGGCACGCAGAGGAAAATATAGTTCAAGTTGCACTTGGTTTTCAAAAGCCAGAAAAGCACTGAGAAATTTATCCAGAACTTGTATTTTAGAGACAGGGTTCTGTTATATATAAGCTGGGTTTCCCTTGACACCTCAACCTCCTGACTGCTGGGGTTACAGGACAGCATCTATGTAGTCCATGGTGGCCTCAAACTCATGATTCTCTTTTTCAGCCTCATGAACCTCCTTCCTCCATGCCTCTGCCCTGGGGCCACAGGACTGCACTGTCAAATCTGGCCAGAAATATTTTAAAGCTATAGATGTATCATTGAAAAACTACCTGTAACATTACAAAGTAGCCAAGTGGTAGTGGTCCACACCTTTAACCCGAACACTCAGGAGGCAGAGGCAGGCAGATCTTTGTTTGAGGCTAGCCTGGTCTGCAGAGTGAATTCTAGGACAGCTAAGACTACACAGAGAAACCATGATTCAACCACACTCCAGCGAAGAAGAAGAAGAAGAAGAAGAAGAAGAAGAAGAAGAAGAAGAAGAAGAAGAAGAAGAAGAAGAAGAGGAGGAGGAGGAGGAGGAGGAAGAAGAAAGTAGGAGAGAGTACAATATCCCGCAGTAAAAATTCTTTTGTTTTATTTTCCAGACTTGGTTTCATTACATGTTCTGGTTGTCCTAGAACTCACCATGTAGACCAGGTTGGCCTCTGATTTACAGAAATCCACCTGTCTCTGCCTCCCTTAAGAGTGCTAATATCAAAGGCATACACCATCACTCTTGAATGTACACAGTAAGAATGTTAAATCCACTATGTGGGAGGTGAAAAACATGTATACCCACTAAACTTAAACAATATAAAACTGTCTAGAGGGGCTGGACAGATGGCTCAGTGGTTAAGAGCATTGCCTGCTCTTCCAAAGGTCCTGAGTTCAATTCCCGGCAACCACACGGTGGCTCACAACCATCTGTAATGAGGTCTGGTGCCCTCTTCTGGCCTGCAAACATACACACAGACAGAATATTGTATACATAATAAATAAAAAAACTGTCTAGAGATAGGTGTGTCCAACCTATGGCTCACAGACCAAGGGCAGGGAGGGTCTCATGTAGCCCAAGGTGACTGTGAACTTGTCGTGTAGCTGAGGATGACTTTAAACTTATACTCCTTCTGCCTTTGCCTCCTCAGTACTGGCATTATAGGCATGTACCACCGTGCTAGGTTTTATGTGGTCCTTGAGATGAACCCAGGCTCTATCAACTGACCTACAGTAGCCCTAGTCCCAACTTCAGCAGCAGTTTCTTTTGCTTGACTGCTGTACTCCCTTGACCTAGAAGAGCAGCTGGCACTATTAGCCTGTTGGACTCTGAAGTCCAATCACTGAGGAAGAGTCACCCCAAGAGACCACTCTCACACCACAGTTGATGTAAAAGCAAGGGGATTTAATTAATTCTGTCGTGACACTGTCTTTCAGCATTCAGGAAGCCAAAAAGACCCCCGAATAGCTGCTACAGGCTACTTTTAAAGTAAAAAGCCACAGAAACAAGAAGGGAGTTTGGGGGTTGTTTTTCCAACTATTAGGATTGGCTGATACAAAGGGCTACTAGTAATGATTGGTCTGAGCCACGGCGAGAGAGTGGTTGGTTGCTAGATCAGGCGGGGTAAGGGAGAAACATTTGTCAGTCATCCTAACTGTATCCGAGGAACTGAGTCAACATCTAAGGGTTATCTTTCCCCAATTCCAATAACTGAGTTCTATCTGGAGAACATCCACAAGGACTCAGGGAGATGGAAAATCTCCAACATTCCAGTACGTGCATGTGTAGTTGTTAGGTCCTTGGTTCCCAGAGGAGGGGGGAGCACTACTGCTGAGAGGCCTCAGAAATGGCCTCAGAGTTGTCAGACATGGGTTCAGAGTTATCCTAGAGTTTTACATCCGATATGTGTTTGAATGGATACATATACACAAATGCAAGTGAGTTTTGGCCAGGCCTGTAATCCCAGAACTCATGAAGGAGACCCAGTAGGGCTCTAAATTCAAGGCCGATGTGGGGTATACAATGAGAGTTTTCTCCCTATCTAAGAGAGAGAGAGAGAGAGAGAGAGAGAGAGAGAGAGAGAGAGAGAGAGAGAGAGAGAAAGGAGTTTGCAGGACATATACTAAAGAATGGAAATTCTGGCCTGGCAGTGGTGGCGCACGCCTTTAATCCCAGCACTCAGGAGGCAGAGGCAGGCAGATCTCTGTGAGTTCGAGGTCAGCCTAGTCTACAAGAGCTAGCTCCAGGACAGGCTCCAAAGCTAACAGAGAAACCCTGTCTTGAAAAACCAAAAAAAAAAAAAAAAAAAAAAAAACCAGATAATTCCACCGTGGAATGATTTGGAGGAGACGGTGACCAAAGGATAATTTGATTCATTTCCATTCCCTTCTCTTCTCTCTGTGTTCAATGAAAGGCAATGAAGCACAAGGAAAAATTGATGATTGATCTGAGATTCAAAGTTAGTCTGAACTGAGAAAACCAGAAAAGGGATGGGAATAAAGCTCTGAATTCATGTGGGTGAAAAGACAAACATTTGAAATATTTACCAGCTAAGGGCTAACTGTCAGGCTGGAGCCCGCTGGAGCCCTTGATGAAATCTAGCCTGTTCTGGGTGTGAGATGGTCTCCGCATGCAACCATTTCTCCAGGTCTCATCACGCCTGCCCGTTCTGTGTTCGCAAGTTTGCAAAAGCCTCAGATACAATATATTTAGAAAGGTATGCTTTTTTTTTTCTAAAAGGAAAAAGAAATCAAGAAGCTGAGGTAGACAGCAAAGCAAACAGGAAGAATGAGCTTTGAGGTCAGTGGCTAGAGATCAGACATTTTTCCTCAAAGAGAACCTGTTTTTCAGAGGTGTCGAGAATAGCTCTTAGAGGATCTGCAGGCGTTCAGAGCAAAGCCACATCCACAAGGACCTGCTCAGTGCTATGTTTGGAAGCTGCCCTTCTCACCCCAAGCCCTGTCTAACGTCAAAACAGCCTTTTCATCCTCAGGGATTCCAGCCAAACACTAGCCACTGCGCCCCAGGAAGGGTGCTCAGAGCTGCACATGGAGACAGCAGGAGTGAGGGATTTGCACATAGCAGAATCTGAACTCACATGGGGACATGTTGTGACTTCTGCAGTGGAAGATGCTGGGACTGGACCAGGTCCCAATAATGTGGCTGACTGAGTAAACGGCCCACCGGTAAGACACAGATCCTCTGCTAGGGTACCTGCCAGTTGTTGGCGCCAGTACCAAGCTCCTCACAGGGCACAGAAAGACCCAGGCTGCCTTACACAGCCAAGCGGTTCTGCACCAGATCCAAGACAGTCTTTATTTATTTATTTATTTATTTATTTATTTATTTATAGCAAAGGTGCTAGAAAATTCCAGTTCCTGTGTTGGGTGTGGTTGTGTATGCCTGTCACCCCAACAAAAGGAAGGCTAAGACAATAAGGTGCAAAAGCTCAAGTCCATCTTGGTAGAGTGTGGTGGGACCTTAGTTTTGTTTGCTCATTTGTTTTGTTTTAGGCAAGGTCTAGCTATGTATCCATGGCTGGTCTGGGGTTCATTATGTAGACTAGATTGGCCTTAGACGTAGAGATTCACCTCTCTACCTCTGCCTCCTGAGTGTCAGGATTAAAGGCGTGCACCACTATGGCTGGCAGAGACCTTAGGTTTTTGTTGTTGTTGTTGTTGTTGTTTTTTCGAGACAGGGTTTCTCTGTAGCTTTGAAGCCTGTCCTGGAACTCGCTCTATAGACCAGGCTGGCCTCTAACTCACAGAGATCCGCCTGCCTCTGCCTCCAGAGTGCTGGGATTAAAGGCTTACGTCACCACCGCCCGGCGTGGAGACCTTAGTTTTAAATAAAAAAATTTTTTTAAAGAAAAAGAAAATAGCTTTTCTATGCATGTTCATACAAGAAATCCGAATTAAACTCAGCGGGTAACAACAAACAAACTCACCCACAAGAATCAAATTAAAAGCCACAGAAGTAGGATGGGGGCTTTGTGAAATGAAGGAGTCGGTAGGGGGCGAATGAGAGTAGTCTGTGGAATGACCAAGACTCATTGCATACGCGCAGGAAAATGTCAAGTAATAATAAAGGTGGGAAGGAAGGGATCGGAGAGGAAGAGGGAGGGAGACAGACGTTAAAAGAGAAGGGGAGGGGGAGAAGAAATAAAACCAATGAAGATAGGCGTGGAGAAACAAAACCAAAACCAGAATGTAATAGCGGCACCAGAGTCTAAGCACCCAAATTCCCAGCCTCGGGCAGCTATTTCCGTCGGAAGTTATCCTTGTCGCGGGCACTGATGACGTCATGGACGCGCCGGAAAACCCGGGAGCGCTCGGATGGCGCCAGCTGGGAGTGGCTGACAGTTGGCTGGGCTTGGGGTAAGGCAGCTTCGGAAGGCTGTGACACCTAGGCTGGGCGGCCGTCTGCACCCCGTGTTTAAACCTCCTGGCTATGTGCGGGATCACAGTCCTCCGAGCCTCCTGCACCCCGCTTCTTGTGCTCCCTCCCAGTCGGCTGTCCGCCAGGTCCTCATTCGGGGCTCCGGACGCGGCTACAATCTCCCAACCTGCTACAGAGCTTCCCTTATCTCCTCTGAGCCTGATGCATCCCGGATCTGGTCATAGGGTGGCCTCCATTCACCACTACCCCTTCCCGGTCCCACCACAGCGTGAGCTCAAGTTTACAAAGGTCTTGGATATAATGTATTCGGAAAGCATCCAGCAAGGGAAAACGATCCGGGACCTCATGGAGGCAATCTCGCCGGTGAGGGCGCCTCAGAGAGCCCTATAGTGATAGTGACAGCTATCGGGACGGTAGATCCAAAACAACTGGACTTTAACTTTTCGTCCCAGTTCTGCAGCGGCGCAGTAGCCTCTACGCCCAAATGCCTTTCGCAGTGCATCCCCCACCCCCCAACTGGTACTTAATCAATATTGTGTAAGCGTTGCACTTGGTTGTCTCCGCAGCTAGTTCTGGAACAACTATGTCGCCGTCTTTCCGCGTTCCAGACGCTCAGCGCTGTCCACGCAGAGGTGCTATCTGAATTCTCTCCGTGGGTGTGGCCGAGAGGAATGAATGCTGGAGGTGCCGCCGGAACAGAGTCTGACCCAGAGAAACATGTAGGCGGGAGATCTTCTGCTACCTTGTGAGAATGGCCTGTTTTGTTCCCTCTTTTGTTCATCGTTTCTGGTTTGATGATCTGAATCCTGCCTGGTAAAGCCAATGCCACCATTTCCAGTTTCTAACCCAGGTCTTTGTGTTCTGGTTCTTGTGGTGATCCGTGACAGTGAGGCCACTGACCTGATTAATAGGACACGATGCCTGATTCTGGGTGCGGGGCCCTGATTACTTTGAGGAATTGCTCATTCTGATGAGGTCCGCAGGTTCTTGGGGGAAGGGGAACTTTATCAGTGCCTATGCGAATACTTAAGGAAGTAAATGATTTTGTTCTGGGTGCATCTCTGTAATCCCAATACTCTGAAAGCTGATGCAGCAGAATTCTGAGTTCCAAGATAGCCGGTGGTACATAGTGAGACCCTGTCTCAAAAAAGCAAAAACAAAACAAAAAAAAAAATGAGGGGTTGGGAGGTGGCTCTGTTAATAATGCCTTGTAATCTTGAGGACTCAAACTTGATGACCAGACCTTATGTTAAAGCCAAAAGTTGAGGGGCTGGGAGATAGTTCAGTGGGCAAGAGTGCTTACTTTGTAAGCATCGAGTCCCGACATCTTCCTCATGTCTGCAGACACGCACCTGCAAGTACCCACTCCCAAAAACAGATACTAAAGTAAATAAATAGTGAAATAAAAGGTACCTTCTCATCTTATTTAAAAAAGAAAGAAAGAAGATAGAATGTGGTGGGCAACAGAGGTCTGTAATCCCAGCCCAGGGGAGGAGGTGTCAGTGGGGTCTGTCGGACCTGCTGGCCAGCCAGTCCAGCTGAATCTGAGAGCTACGGGCTCTGAGAGGGCGCATACCTCAAATAAATATAGGTAAAGGCTGAGTTGTAGCTTTACGATAGATTGCTTGCCCAGCACACATGAACCCCTAGGTTCTGTCCTCAATACTGACAGGAAAGAAAGGAACCTACTGACTTGATGTTGCCTTGTCCAATACTTTGGGATAGAGTGCTAGCTTAGAGAGCGAAGTACTTGTCTTGCAAGTGTGAAGGCCAGAGTTCAAATCCCCAGGACTATGCCAAACCTGATGTAGTAGTATGTGTCTACATAATTCCAGTTTTCCCACTGTGCGCACAGCGGGAGGGTCATCAGAAACACACAGGCCAGCTGGCCTGATGTACCTCACAGTGAATGGACAGCAAGGTGGGGGAGGAGGACCAATGCCAGAGTTGTCTTCTGACAGCCACGTTCATGCTGTGGCATGATCCGTCCACACGCAGACAAATGTTCAAATATTAAAATCTGGGTATGGTCACACATGCCTGAATCCCAGCATTTAGCATACAGAAGCAGGTGAATCTCTGCTGAGGCCAGACTGATCTGCATAGTGAGACCTTGTCTCAAACAATAACAAAAAGAAAACTAAGCCCCAGGACTAGTGAGATGTTTCAGTGGGTAAGGGCACCGGCTGCCAAGCCTGATGAACCGGAGTTTAATTCCCAGGACTCACATGGTGGATGGAGAGAAATAACTCCTGAAAGTTGTTCTTTGCATGCTTTGTGTGTGTGTGTGTGTGTGTGCGCGCGCGCACGCGCGCGCGCGCACACACACACACACATACACTGTGGCACTCATACACAGAGACTAATAAAAAATATAATTTAAAATAAAATGGAGCATAATTGAGTAAGATATGTCAACCTCTGGCTTGAGCACATATAAACATGTCTATGTACATCTGTAGACACACAGCCCACAGACAAACTAATAAACGGGATTTGTTGCCCTGAAGGCAGACCCAGTGTTCATCTTGAGGATGCGCCAATCAGGGTGCGGAACTCAAACACAGTTGTAAACCCAGGGCTTGGGATACTTGCCGGGATAACTCCTTCAGCTGCAGTCACTAATGCTGTCTTTCTCTGCAGCCTCCAGCATGGACTTCCTGGTCCTCTTCTTGTTCTACCTGGCCTTCCTATTGATTGGCGTTGTCATGATCTGCATCTTCACAAAGAACCAGCGTTTGAAGGGCCTGGTCCTGGAAGGAGCACAGGTAGCAATTCTTGGATACTGCTGAAGTTTGATACTATACTGTAGGCATAGTTGGAAGCGCTCACTGGGCCAGGTCTTGGGAGTCTTGTCTTCAATCCCAGCTCTTGGGAAGCTGATGCAGGAGGACTGGGAATTCAAGTCCAGTTGGGGCTACACAGAAAGATCCTGTGTCCAAACGAACAAAAAGTCGTTTTGTTACTTTGCTTTGAGAGAGGTCTAATTTTCAAGGTGACTGGGAGGAGGGGGACATATAAGCAGAACGCGGAGCATTCTACTGCCCACTGTCATTTGACGTCATACCATCCATCTTCCTTCGGGGACAAAAGCCAAATGGGGCGAGTGGCCATGAGGAGAGCTTGACTTGGGAGGACTCTGGGGATCTGCAGGTGGACTTTGAACCCAGAGTAAGGAAACGGCAGCTTCCACACCAGCCTCTGCCCACTCCCTCTTCTTCAGAGACTCTGGCATATACAGTCTTTGCAGTCAAAGCAGAAATGGAGAAGTTGTCTACACATCCTAAGTCCTCACACTTAGGAAGCTGAGGCAGGAGGATCATACATTCCAGGCTAGCTTAGGTGACATGATGAGACTGTTTCAAAAATAGAGGGGGAGCTGAGGAGGTGGCTGAGTGCTGGCCATGCAGCCGTAACGACTGGAGTTCAGATCTCCAGAACGCGCAATAGTGCTGGCTGGTGCGGTGGCCAGCCTGCAATTTCAGTACTTGGAGGCAATAACAGGAGAGCCGCAGGGCAGACTGGCTGGCTAGACCAGCCAAATAGGTGAGCTCGGTGAGACCCTGTGCCAGTATGTAAGTTGGAGAGCAACCAAGGAAGATACCTGACATCAACCTCTGACCACATACTTGTGCACATGTGTAGACAGAAACACACTGCACATGCATGCACCATAACAATGTGAGCAAGTTGGCTGAAAGGGAAGGTATAGAAACAAGTTCTCTTTATTCTCTTGGATTGCTTCTCTGCAATATGAAGGAACAGTGGCTAGAATCACCACCTGTGGAAAAAAATCTCACTGTGCGGGAGAGGAATGAGAAGTGAGGCTGACCCTTCTGTGATTTCAGGTGTGCTCCGGCGTAATCCCACAATGCCTTCAGAGGGCCGGGCGGAGGCTTCTTCACCAGTTCTTCCACACACGGTATTTGTGGTTCGGGGTCTAAACATGGCCATATTCAGTCTGGGTGACTGAGTGTTGCCATTCCATGGCTTCTGGAATTCTGTGGTTTTCAGCATAGAAAGGGGAAGGATCCTGGAAGTTTCCAGAGTGCTGGGTTTGGGACCTCTCCTGACAGATCATTTACCATTTGTCTCTGAGCTTTGAAGGTGCCTGCTTTTATTTTTTTGTTTATTGACTGATTATAGCGCTGGGGATTGAGCTGAGGATATTATGTGTGTCTGTCAACCACTGAACCATATCCCCAGACCAACGTGGCCACTTGGTTTTGTTTCTGTTGAGACGGGGTCTCATCCTGTAGCCCAGGCTGGGTTGGCACTGACTGCATAGACCAGACAGACTCATGGCGGTCCTCTAGCCTCATCCTCCCCCGTGCCGAGATAGCAGTTGCGAGCCACTGTGCCTACTGCCATCATGCCTGCTTTCAAGTAAAGGTGCTTTAAAATGTCTGTAAAATGTATGCAAGATGTGTTTCTGGTTTTCATTAAAGAATATTTCTGTATGTGTGCCTGAGTGTGTGTGCCTCACATGGATGGAGGAGCTGGTGGAAGCCTGAAGACAGCACTGGATCCCCTGGAACTGGAGTGACGGATGGTCAGGAGCCACTGTGTGGGTGCTGGGAACTGCACTCGGTCCACTGCAGGAGCAGGGAATGTTCTCAATCACAGAACCACCTTCTCAGCCCCAATTACTACTACTGCTGCTACCATTTTTCTAGTCAGGGTCTCCCTATGTAGCTCTGGCTAGCGTGGAACTTTTAATGTAGAACTCATAGAGATCTGCTTGCCTTTGCCTCCCGAGTGGTGGAGTTAAAGTTTTGTACCTCCGTGCCTGGCTTTTATTTTGGTTATGAGACAGAGCTTTACTGTGTAGCCCTGGCTAGCCTGGTACTTGCTGTGTAGACTGGGCTAGCCTCAAACTCAAGGCAAACCTGGCTCATCCCCGAGGTGCTGGGCCCTTATTTAACCCTTGTAGGAAGCGGCTGGCCTAGGTCTTGCTCCTTGGGCTCACGTGATGTCGTCTGGGAGTGGCCTGTGCATAAGCCCCCTGTGCTTCCTTCCAGCAACCCCACCTTCATGGTCCTGCACCTGCTCCTGCAAGGGCTGGTCTATGCTGAGTACACCTTGGAAATATTTGGCTACTGCCAGGAGCTGGAGTTCTATCTGCCTTACCTTCTCCTGCCCTATCTGCTGCTGGGTGTGAACCTGCTGTTCTTCACCCTGACTTGTTCGGCCAATCCAGGTAAGTCAGCTGTCAGGCTGGTCACAGCTCAGGCCTTGTGTTGCGGAGTCACAGGTGACGCCTTCCCTAGAAGATGGCAGAGGATCCCCCTGTCTGATGTTTGCGCCGTCTTTCAGTTTTGAGTGTTTCCTATTTTATTTTTGGTCTTTGACCCATGGGCTATTTAACTAGCGTGCAATCTTCCAATATGCATTGTTTATTCTGAGACAGGGATTTGCTCTGCGTCTCAGACTGACCTTGAACTCAGGAGCCTCCTACTTCTTCCAAATGAATATATGTTGTAGTTTTTAAAATTTTCATTTAATTGCATATGTCTACTTGGTCAGTATGATACAGCTTCCTTTTTGTTTTCTTTTTTAAATTAATTAATTTGGATTTTCAAGGCAGGGTTTCTCTATGTAACAGCCTTGGCTGTCCTGGAACTTACTTTGTAAATCAGTCTGGCTTTGAACTCACAGAGATCCGCCTGCCTCTTCCTCCCGAGTGCTGGGATTAAAGGTGTGCGCCACCACTGCCTGGCAGGGTTCCACTTCTATAAGTGCATTAGAGAAGAATTGGGAACGACTATTTAAAAAGTGCTTTCCAGGGATGAGGATAGTGTTCCAACGTTGATTGTGGTGATGGTCACACGAGCCTGGTGCTCTGTTGACCACGGAACTGAGTACGCTTAAATTGGCTCTCATTTATAATCTGAGCACTTGGGAGGCTGGAGCAGGAGGATTGTGTCAAGTTCAAAGCCAGCCTGTGCTACAGTGTGAAAACTGACTCAAGAAGCCATATAAAGGACCGAGATGGCTCAGGGGATAAAGGCACTTGTGGAACAAGCCTGGTAATGAATTTGATCCCTAGGACCTACGTCCTATGGGAGGAGAGACCTGGCTCCATACCACTGTTCTCTGGCCTTCACGGGTGCTGTAGCCCACACACCTCCACACACATTAGTCACTCAAACACATGTTACTACATAAATAAAACAAAAAGTGAATTAGGTTTCTGAGTTATGTCTCAACAAGCCAGTTACTCAACGTGCATTAGGGGCTGGACGGTTGCTGTGTTGGTGAGGTGCTTGCTATCCAAGCATAAGGGCCCTAGTTCAATCTCCAGAACCTAAAAAAAAAGCCAAGAGTTGGGTGCAGTGGTTCTAACCTGGACTCCCAGGGCTGGAAGGCAGAGGCAGAAGGAACCCTGGAGCTCAGTGGCCAGCCTGGTCTAATTGCTGAGCTCCAAGTGAGAATCTGTCTCAAAAAAAAAAAAGTTGGCTGACTGATACCTAGGAAGCAACACTGGAAGTTGGCTTCCAGCTTCCACACACGTGTGCGTCTGCATACATGAACACCACAGAGAATAAAGTGAATTTCTTAAAATAGTAAAATTGTGGTTTTAGCTGCATTGTGCTGGTTTGGGTATCGTAGGCTTGGTTGACTATATTGCTTAAAACTGACACCCCTTCCCTTCTCAGGCACCATCAATAAAACAAACGAATCATTGCTCCTGCAAGTCTATGAGTTTGACGATGTGATGTTTCCAGGGAACTCCAGGTGCTCCACTTGTGACTTACGGAAACCAGCCCGGTCCAAGCACTGCAGTAAGTGTGGCTCTTCGGGCTCTGCCCCCTCCCTCCCCCAGCACACACCCGCCAGCCCACAAGGGAATGCTGGCAGAGGAAGCATACACCAAGCTCCGTGTGGGCATTCTCCCAGGTTTCCAACAGCCGAACCCAGGACTAAAGTGTGCTCCTTCACACAGCCACACTGACCTGGTGATTGGTGGAACAGTGGACTGAATGGGGCGGGGGTTGTAGAACGCACACCCCAAAGTCACATCTGTCTACAATAAGTTCTAGACTCACTCTTGTGCCATAAGTCAGAACCCACTAACTTGGTTAATGTCAAGAAACTTTTTCTGATTTTTCTTGCCCTACTTGGTGCTCAGTGACTCTAGTAGCTGCACACTGCCGTTCTTTCTTAAATATGTGTGTGTGTGGCGCGGGCACGTGCCCATGTTCCAGTATGTGCGGCAGATGTGTGGCCTGTGCGTGTGGGGCTAGAGGTTGGTGCCAGGGGTCTTCTTCATCATATATATTGATGGTGGCCTTTTACTTGAATCCACCCGCTGATTCGTTCAAGCAGTCTAGGTAGCTAGCTAGCTCAGGGAATCCTGTGGCCTTCTGCCTGGGAAGCCGCGAACCTGCCTGGCATCTGTCTGTGGTAGGGATCCGAACCCGTATCATGCATGCCTAGCAAGCACTCACATCCTGAGCCATCTCCCAGCATCATAAGCTGCGGCACTAAAAGCCTGTTGACAACGGCTGCCATGCTCCCAGGCCACCAGTGGTCAGTCTGTAAGCCGCAGTCAGTGTGCCTGCTCTTCCTGTCTTCTCAAGGACACACTGGCTGTGCCACCTCCTTTCTTTGCAGGGGTGTGTGACAGGTGCGTGCACCGTTTTGATCATCACTGCGTCTGGGTGAACAACTGCATCGGGGCCTGGAACATCAGGTACTTCCTCATCTACCTCCTGACACTGACAGCATCGGCTGCCACCATAGCCATTCTGAGTGCTGCCTTTCTGGTCCGACTAGTGGCAGCATCGGATCTGTACCAGGAAACTTACATTGATGACCTTGGGCATTTCCAGTCTGTAGACACAGTCTTTCTTATTCAGGTAATTCTGCATTGGGTCCCAGGAAAAAACACAAAGCTACTCTTTTTAAAAAATACATTATTTTTATTCATTGAGGATTTCCTAAACACATACAGTGTATTCTGTCCCTCCCAACTTTGTGTCCTTTTTTTCTTTTCTTAAACCCATGAGGTCTCATAATGGTGGGGTCATTCACTGAATCATGGTCAAGGACCTCCTAGGAGCCAGACTCTCTCCCAGAATCCATAAACCATCTCCGGCTGCCCAGTTAGGGGTGGGGGCTACACTGGAATGTTGCCTGGCTTGATTTTGTGCAGACAATGACACTTGCCGTGAGATCATGATCCTATCATGTCCAGAAGACACTGTCTGACTCTGATCCTCCCTGCCCTCTGGCTCTTACACTCTTTGTGACCTCCATTCCGTGATGGTCCCTGGGCCTTGGGGTGTGTGTGTGTGTGTGTAAGAGAGGAGAGAGAGAGAAAGAGAAATAGATGTTCTGTCCTGTTTATGGCTGAGCTCTGCAGACACGCACGCTCAGCCTTTGACCACTGTCTGCACACTCGCCACCGCCCACTGTGCAAAGAATGAGGTCTGAGATCTGCACTACCCTATGGATAGAGAAATATGAACTCAGATGTGTGTATATGTGTGCGTGCGCACGCGTGCACATGCATGCTTATGAGACAGACAACAGAGATATAGAGAGGAGAGAAAGAGGGTTTTGAACCCAGGGCCTCACGAATGCTAGAGCATTGCTGTACCTCTGAGCTGTATGTACCGCCTGGTGGGTAAGATTTGATGCATGGGCTGAACTGAGGTGGTGGCTCTGCGCCATCGCATAGGGTCACGGCTGGTGCTCGCAGGTGTCATAGTCTATTTGCTAACATGCACGTTCTTCTATCCCCCAGTATCTGTTCCTGGCTTTCCCAAGGATCATCTTCCTGCTGGGCTTTGTCATGGTACTGAGCTTGCTCCTGGCCGGCTACCTATGCTTCCTTCTGTACCTGGCTGCCACTAACCAGACCACGAATGAGTGGTGTAGAGGGGACTGGGCCTGGTGCCAGCACTGCCCTCTGGTGGCCCAGTCCACATCAGCCGAGACTCACATCTACCAGAACATTCACTCCCACGGGTTCTGGAGCAATCTTCACGAGATCTTTCTACCTGCCATCCCCTGTTACGAGAAGAAGAAGAAGAACTAGCCTGGGAAGTGGTCTTTCAAATACAGCGCACATCTGTCTGTACAGATGGCTATTTTCTAAGCATCGTTTGTGTTGGTTTCTGCTGTGAGAGTGTGAATGGGCTTTTGATGGGGAGGCAAAGAAGGGAAGCGGGGCTTGCTGAGCTCCACGAACCTTTCCCGGCCCCATGGTAGACTCCCCGCCTGCTGATTTCCTGCTAGAACCAATAGCTTCCAAGGGCCGAGTGTCAGGAGGGTCAAGAGATGGCTTCTCCAAGGCTGTGGGTGACAAGGAGGCCGTTGTCTCTCACATGAACAAGAACCATACAGCCTTATTCCTTGATGTATAGCAGGGTCTTGGCAGCTCCATGTCTCAGGTTTGCGCCCAGCTACCCTCTTTCCCTAGTGTGTTCTCCCCAGGAGCCGCTCATCACCTTGACCAAATCCTCACCGAGGCATACCTTCGGCAACCGTAGGGCTCTTAGTCATTGTTCTGTGAGTGGGCCACACTCAAGACGTTTCTGCTCTGTTCAGTTTCCAATCTTCACCGCCAGCTAGTTCAGCGTGAAGTGTAAATGACTGACCATAAATTGTATAAAAATCCTGGGGTGAGAGTGGGGGGTGCTGCAGGGTGGGAGGGTTTTTAGGAGCAGGAAGCCTGTGGGCTGCACCTTGTATTAAAATTCCCATAGTCCTCCTGGGCTACTCCAGAGCATAGCAGTCCAGCGGGGCCAGGACTCAGGAGAGAATCTGGAAACACAGGCTCTGGGAACAGAAGGTGGAAGCAAGGCGTTTGAGGGGGGAGGGGTGCTTACCAGCATCATCGGGCCTGGTAGCCCCCGGGGTTAAGGATGTGCCCTAGGGTGTTGAGAAGCAGCAGAAGGCTTGCACACCTGGTGGAGGATCAGTTTCCCAAGACTGCGGGGCCGGGCGGGGCGGGGCGGGGCGGGGCCTCGTGCCCTCGTGCTAGCTCGTGCGGGCCTCACCGCCAGGGGGCGTCCTCGAGAGCGCGCGGCCGCGGCCTGAGCTTGGCCCCTGCGGGCCGCCGTCGCCGCCCCGGCATTCCGCCGCCGGTTCGGCCGAGCGGAGTCGGCTCCCGCGTCTCTGGGCGCTGCTGTCGGACTCACGGCGCCCGCTGACCCGCGGCGACGGCGACGACGACGATGGCCCCCTGAGCGGGTCGGCGCCAGGTAGCGGCGGGCGGGCGGGAGCCGCGGCCCGGCCCGCGTCGGAGCCCAGGCTAATCGCGCCTCTTTGTCTCCGGGCGGAAGTGGGACGCGCGGCGGGGACGCGGCGGCCGCACCATGAGCGACATCCGCCACTCGCTGCTGCGGCGCGATGCGCTGAGCGCCGCCAAGGAGGTGCTGTACCACCTGGACATCTACTTCAGCAGCCAGCTGCAGAGCGCGCCGCTACCCATCGTGGACAAGGGCCCCGTGGAGCTGCTGGAAGAGTTCGTGTTCCAGGTGCCCAAGGAGCGCGGCGCGCAGCCCAAGGTGCCCGTCCCGTCCGTGCCTTCGCTCGGTGACAAGCGCTCGCCCCGAGGTCTCACCGCCTCCTCCAGTCCCCCGTTCTTGCAGTCCAGCGGCGTGGCTCAGCCGCGTGCCTGTTTTGCAGGAGTGTGACAGTTATCCACCTATGATCCAGGAGGAGACTTTGGGGATTGGCTACTTAACATCACTGGAGTCTCAAACCTGTGTCCTCTGGGATGTTGCATAATTAGATGCACGACTTTTTCTTGTGCAAGGGGTTAAGTAAGGCCCCAGGGTTTAGGCTTCAGAAAGGTGAAAACATATACTCGGGGGTGGGGGGGAGCGCTACAGTTTTGGCTTTTTGGGCTTTGTTTTATTTGAGACATTGCCTCTCTATGTACTGTGTAGCTCAGGCCAGCCTAGAACTCAAGATCCTCAGCCTCTTGAGTGCTTGGGTTTCAGGCATTCACTCCTCAATCCTTTACTGTGGGAGGTAAGGGGTGGGCGCAGGCCCCGTCTCTCACCGCTTCTCTCCCGGATTTGTTTTTTTACAGAGACTGAATTCGCTCCAGGAGCTCCAGCTTCTTGAAATCATGTGCAGTTATTTCCAGGAGCAAAGCAAGGACTCTGTGCGGCAGATCATTTTCTCCTCCCTTTTCAGCCCCCAAGGGAACAAAGCCGACGACAGCCGAATGAGCTTGTTGGGAAAGCTGGTCTCCATGGCTGTGGCTGTGTGTAGGATCCCCGTGTTGGAATGTGCGGCCTCCTGGCTTCAGGTATTGTTCTCCAAGCGCTCTTGCTTCCCAGAGTCTCCATAGACTGTAGAGTTCTTTTACACATGTGTGATGTCCTCAATCATTGCTGCCTGCGTGCTATACCCAGTCCCTTTTTTATAGCACATAAGGTTAGTTAGTTAGTTTGAGACAAGGACTTGATATGGAGTCCTGTGCCTGGCTCTGGAATTGTAGTTTTCTTATGCATACAGTGGTAAATGGTTATGATTTGTTTTGTTTTGGAAACAGGGTATGATTTGAAATGTAGACCAGCTGGCCTCAAACACAGAGACCCACCTGTCCCTGCCTCTACCCCCCCCCTCCGCTGGAGATTAAAGGGGTGTGCCACCACCTCCCAGCTTATTGAAAATTTTTATCCTTATTATGCATGTATGATGTGCGTGTGGCTCTGTGCGGGTCAGGACAACTTTGTGAAGTCAGTTCACACCTTTCACCTTTTCTAGTTTCTGTTGTTGAAGACAGGGTTTCTTTATGTAGTCCTGGCTATCCCAGAACTCCTTTTGTAGACCAGGCTAGCTGGGAACTCTGCCTCCCCAGTGCCGGGATTAAAGGTGTGCGCCACCGCACCTGGCTTCCTTTCACCTTTATATTTTTTAAAATTATTATTTATTAATTTAAAAATAATTGTTGTATGTAGGTGTTTTGCTTGTATATATGTCTGTGCACTCACTGCCTGTGTGCTTGGCACTCAAACCAGGGAAGCTGGAAGAGTTGCTTCAGATCCCAGGAACTAGAGTCACAGATGTTTGTGAGCCACCATGTGGGTGCTGGGAATCAAAACTGGGTTCTCAGGGAGAGCAGCCAGTGCTCTTAACCACTGAGCTGTCTCTTCAGCCCCCACTCCCTTTACCCTTACTTAGGTTCCAGCCCAGGTTGACCTTGAACTCACAGAGCTCCGAGGTGCTGAAATTAAAGGCATTCACTACCACCGCCCAGCCCAAATTAGTTTTTTTTATTAGGAAAAAATGGCCTCATTATCTTCAGAATAAATGAAAAATCTGTTTTCTAGGCAAAATGATTAGATCTTAAAAATGTTGTGCAAAGGGATAGAGGAATGGCTTAGTGGTTAGGACCACAGTTTCTTACTGAGGACCCACATTTAGTTCCTAGCACCCAAGCCAGGCAGCTTGCAACTGCCTAACCCCCCAGGTCAGGATAGCAGCCACTCTCTTCTGGCCTCCCTCAGTGCCTGTACTCACGTGCACACACTCACAGAAACCGTTATACACACCACTAAAAATAAAATCTTGCACTTGGGAGGCAGAGGCAGGCAGATTTCTGTGAGTTTGAGGCCAGCCTGGTCTACAAAGCAAGTTCCAGGACAGCCAAGGCTACACAGAAAAATCCTGTCTTGAAAAACCAATCAAAAAAGAAAAAAAGGGGGGCTGGAAAGATGGCTCAGTGGTTAAGAGCATTGCCTGCTCTTCCAAAGGTCCTGAGTTCAATTCCTAGCAACCACATGGTGGCTCACAACCATCTGTAATGGGGTCTGGTGCCCTCTTCTGGTGTGCAGGGATACACACAGACAGAATATTGTATACATAATAAGTAAAGAAATGTTTTAAAAAAAAAGAAAAAAATCTTAAAAGACAAGGCTAGCCAAAACTCCGGATCCTTTTGCCTTTGGCTTCCTAGCACTGATCTTAAGGCATGGATTACCGTGCCCCGCTGGAACATTTCATCACCTGACGGTTCCCAGACTTCCGAACCTCAGAGTGGTGATAATGGCTAGCTTTGATTTGTGGTGTCTGGCCTCGGCAGCCATCTTGACAAAGACTGGCAGAAGGTTTACGTCCATATTCCAGCCTTGCAGGCTGCATGATCCCTGTCCTCTAGTGCAGGGGCAGCCTGGGACAGCAGGCAGAGGAGCATGGCCGTCCCGGTGGTGCTGTGCTCACATATGTGGGTGAGAGGTAGGCTGGTTCCACAGATCCTCCCCCCCCCCCCCCCCCCCCCCCCCCCCCAGTGCCTCGATCCACTCAGGCAGGTTCACTGTTTATATACAGCTGTTGCCTGCTAGCCCAGGATTCCTTAGTGATGTGTACCATCGGCTTCTTTCCAGCGGACACCCGTGGTCTACTGCGTGAGCCTGGCCAAGGCCCTTGTGGATGACTACTGCTGTTTGGTGCCAGGCTCGGTTCAGACGCTGAAGCAGATCTTCAGCGCCAGTCCCCGTTTCTGCTGCCAGTTCATAACGGCCGTGACTGCGCTCTATGACCTGTCGTCCGGTAAGTGTCAAGCTGTTCCTGTCAAAGCACCTTCTAGGGAACGCCAGCTTTGTGCATTTATCTTTGAGCTGTGTCGGGGTGGAGCCCAAGGCTCTGCGTCCTAGGCAAGCGTTCTGCCATGAAACTACATCCCATGCGCCAGTGGCTACATTGGCTTTTGTTTTGGTTTTGTTATTATTGTGTGTGTGTGTGTGTGTGTGTGTGTGTGTGTGCGCGCGTGCGTGCGTGTACAATGCATGTGTTTGCCACATGTGTGTAGTGCCCACAGAGATCAGCAGAGGATGTCAGATCTCTTGGAGCTGGGTTACAGATCGTCCCTGCATGGGGAACTGAACTCAGGCCCCTAGAGAGCAGTGAGCGCCCTTAACCACTCACCAGCCCCTTGCACTGACTTTTTAACTGTGAAGTGTACATCCTTACTGTGGGCTTAAGCCTAAAGGTTGGCATCTAGACCTTTTCCATTGGTTTCCATGGGTCTGAGTGGTGGGAATGAGCCAGGGGCTGAGATAGCTCCTTTTTCATAGACATGACCTGCCTCTCCCAAGAATCATTCTTGATTATTTGCATGTGTGTGAGTAGGTACAGGTAAGAGTGGGTACCCAAGAGGGCCAGGAGAGGGGTCAGGTTCCTTGAAGCTGAAGTCACAGGTAGCGTGAGCTGCCCTGTGTAGGAGCTGGGAGCCAAACTCATGTCCTCTGGGACAATAGCAAGTGCTCTTTTTATTGTATTATTTACATATTTATTTATTTTTATTTTTCAAGACCAAAGGTTTCTCTGTGTATCCCTGGCTGTCCTGAAACCTACTCTGGCCTAGAACTCAGAGATCCATCTGCCTCTGTCTCTGAGTTCTGACTGAGTTTTGTGATTAAAGGCATGTACCACCACTGCCTGGCCTTATTTTATTACTTTTTAAAGATTGTCCTCCTTCTCTTCCTCCCCATCTTCCTCCTCTCTTCCTCTTTTCTCTGTGTGGATGTTTTGCCTGCATGTATATCTGTGCATCACATGCATATCTGATGCCCATGGAGGCCAGAAGAGGGTGTTGGGTGCCCAGGACTATAATTGCAGATGGTAGTGAGCAGCCCAGGTCTCCTGGAAGGGCAACCAGTACTCTTAACTGTTGAGCCATTTCTCTAACCTTGGAGTTAAATCTTTAGAATTTTTTTTATATTACATTTATTTATTTTGTGTGTTTATGTGTGGGCATTTGCATACCACTGCGTGTGTATGGAGGTCAGAGGGCAACTCCTTTCCCCATTTGCGTCCCGTGTGTGGAACTCTGGTTGTTAGAACTGGTACCAAGCACCTTTGCCCACGGAGCCGTCACCCCAGCAGGTAAACCTTTTTAGCTGCAGTTCTTCCTCAGCAGTGCTGCACCCTCAGTCCTGGTTTATAGTTAAGTTGTAAGACTTCCTCAGCGGCTCTTAGTAGATTCCCATGCTAGCCAGGAGAGCGTTTGGCTTAACCAGGAAAAGCCCAGTGTCCCTTGTCCCTGTCAGGTAGCAGTCGACTGACTGGTTAAATGGGGACAGAGGGCTCAGGCTTCCCAGCTGGCTTTGCTGCCTATGTCCTCTGACATGGACACATTTCCAGGAACAGGGTCGACAGGACAGGCAGGGCTCCTGCTTAAGTCCTTCCTCGCCTGTGTCTTCCCTGGCCCCGCAGTCCTGTGTGGCTCGGGCTCATTGTTTTCCCGTGATGCAAAGGTATGTGTGGCTTTCTGTGTGGACTGAAGCTCTGGGCCTGCTTTTGTGCTCATGGTTCGTTTCCTCCTCCTGCCTCCTGCCTCCTGCCTTCTGCCCTGGGGGTTGACTAGTGGTGTCTTGTCCTGATCTGATAGCTAAGCCAGTAGTTTGAGAGCCTTCGGGAATATTACCTACTTCCTGTTCGTCAGCTGCCTTTATTATCTGTGTGTCTCCATTTCCTTCTTACCCATTGTTGCTTTTTGGGGGGAGGGAGTTTGTTTTTTCTAGACAGGGTTTCTCTGTAGCTTTGGGGCCTGTCCTGACATTTGCTCTGTAGACCAGGCTGGCCTCAAACTCATAGAGAGCCTCCTGTCTCTGCCTCCCCAATGCTGGAATTAAAGATGTGCACCACCACCACGCGGCTGCACTTGTTGCTTTTACAGAGAACCCCGGTTGAGTTGCGTGCATGTAGTGCACATACACACATGCAAGCAAAACACTGATGTGCATAAAATAAAATAGGTAAACCTAACCTTTGTTATTCTCTAGAACATTCACTTGGAAATAGTATGCGGATGCATTCCCTTGTAGCCCCATGCTCTTTCCTCAAGCGGTCTGCCTCTGAGGTTGAAGCAGAGCCCTGCTGCCAAGGTAGAGCTTCCTCGGTCACTCTTGTCAAAGTTCCTCAGAGCAGTCACTAGCCAGCACTTGCACTCGGGCCTTTGACTTTCCAGTGGGAGAGATGTCACCAGACCTAGTCACCTCATTGCGGTTCCTTGCAGTCCGTCAGTCACCTTAGACTGACAGGGTGGACGTGGGCCTTGACGTTGAGAGTAGGTGATCGCACGTGGACTGGAAAGTCAGGCCTGGGGAGCCACTGTTGTGCTGTGTGTCCCAGACAGGATGTTTTCACATAAGCCGCAGTGACCAGCCCTGGCTCCAGCCATGAAGACAGTTGTCAAAATGGTGTGCAGTGCTACCTTTGGGGGCTGCTGAAGACAGCATTCTGGGGGAGTCGGTACCTCCACGCCAGCAAAAGGAGAAAATCCCCCAACCACACATACCACTTCTTGCTGGGCGGAGTTAAGAGCATGGGCCTCTATGTGGGGATGGAGAATTTAGTCACTAAGCACACAGGCGGGGCACAGATCCCCCTTTCCCTGTGCACATGCTGCCGTCAGGCCACTGCTGGCGTCTCCACTGAGGCCTGGGCATATGCTGGAAATGGAGATGGCATTGCTCACATTGTCCTTGGGAAACCGAGGGACAGAAGCAGGATTGCCATAGAAGGTTGTAGACCAGAGCTGCTGCCTACTGCTGAGGGACACATTTGCCACAGAGTGGGAACAGTCTCAGAGAGGACTGCCTTCCAGAGGAAGAGGCTGGAAACCTTACTGCAATAGAGGGAGTGTGTGCCTTGCTTCCCAAGTCCTTCTCTGATACGCTTGAGTCAAGCACAGGAAGGGACTTAGTTGTGCTTTGCTTTCCCAGAGCTGAGAATACTTCATCCCGGAGAGGAGGCTGGCCACAGCCAGCCTGAGCATACACCATGCTGAATGCAAATTGAGCAGTGTAGCATGGTGGTGTAAAAGCCAGGCTGCCAGGGTAAGATACAAGCCCACCATGTGCTGCCAGTGAATCCCAAGAAAGGACTCAACAGCATCTTGCCTCTGTTTCCGGGGAACATCTAGGGTGCTGTGTGGATTAAGTGGGTCTGTCTGTCTAAAGGATCAGGACCAGACCTGACACAGTCAGTGCCAACTTCCGTTTTCCTTAGTGCTGTTCAGGAGTCAGGCTGGTTGGGGCTGAGACGCCATTGGTGGTTGATAGATGACTGGTGAGACTCTAAGCGACTCTCTGAAGGCCACTGTAGCTGTCACTGTGCTAGGGAGGAGACACTGGACATACGGTAGAGACGGGTGAAGTATGCTGGTAGTTCTGAGCTAGGAACTGGCGGGTCGCGTGACTCAGTGCATAGAAGCATGTGCCACCCAGCTGACAACTTGAGTTCAATCCCTGGGACCCACATACAGTGCCAAAGAGAAGGAACTCATGCAGGTTGTCCTCTGACCTCCACATATGCCCCATGGCACCCCCCATTAACAAACAAATAAATAATAAATACATGTCGGGGTAAGTGATGTGGTTCAAGGGAATTAACTTACTGGGGTGTTTGGGGGTTTGGTTTTTTTGTTTTCTTTTGCGAGGGGCCTTGACCTTGGCCATAGGTCCTGGACACGGGGACAGGACATTAACCCATGGAGCAGGTATAGGAAAGGAGATGGGAGATGGGTGAACTTGAACACCAGACAGGAAGACCGTGAAATTGCTTCCGTCGTCACCCACTGTCCACTCTGCTCCTTCCTACAAGGCCTCTTCCAACTGAATGTCTCTTTGCAGATGACCTCATCCCACCTTTGGACTTGCTTGAAATGATTGTCAGCTGGATCTTCGAGGACCCGAGGCTGATTCTCATCACGTTTTTAAATACTCCCATTGCCACCAACCTGCCCGTAGGATTCTTAGAGCTCACGCCCCTCATTGGACTGATCCGCTGGTGCGTGAAGGCCCCTCTGGCTTACAAGAGGAAGAAGCCTCGCCTCTCCAATGGCCACTTGGGTCACAAGGTCGCCAAGGACTCGGGCACGGGCACGGACAGAGACTCGCACCTGCTGTACTCAAAGCTCCATCTAAGTGTGCTGCAAGTCCTGATGACGCTCCAGCTGCACCTGACCGAGAAGAACCTGTATGGGCGCCTGGGACTCATCCTGTTTGACCACATGGTCCCACTTGTGGAGGAGGTCAACAGGCTGGCAGATGAACTGAACCCCCTCAATGCCTCCCAGGAGATCGAGCTTGCACTGGACCGCCTGGCCCAGGCGTTGCAGGTGGCCATGGCATCGGGGGCCTTGCTCTGCACTAGAGGTAATTGCTGACCCCACGGCCCCCTGGTGTAGGCAGAAAGGACAGGGGGTCCTAGACAGACACCTCCTTTGCTGCTTTTAGGGCTTGCTCCCTATCCTGGTGACCACAAGGGAGGTTGGTGGAAAGTCCTGGAATACCCCCAGAGTCCCCTGCATTGGAGTGCCAATGCGCTCTCTGTAGGACATTTAGATACTGCCTGACTCTTGTGGCACAGGGCCACTAGAGTATACAGAACTTTTCCCTGGGGGACTAAGTTTTTGGGGTCTATGTGAGAGCCGGGGGTGGGGGAGAAAGCTTGCTTTGTAGCCCAGGCTAGCCTGAAACTCATGGCAGTTTTTCTGCCTTTGCCCTTGAGTGCTAGGATTCTGGGAGTGAGCCACCATGCCTGGATGTGTTCCCTGTCTGGTTCCCTCCTTTGGTGGGAGGGCGGGCAGTTCTAGAGACTGAGCTGGGGCCTCCTGTGTGCTAAGTGAGTACCCTGCCACTGAGCTGTGGCGCCAGCCCTGTTTGCTGTCTGATGGACTGTTGCCTGTGTCCTCAGCTGAGGATTGCCAGTGACGAGTTCCCCCACTTACCCTGGGTATTTGATAACCCGTGAGAGCCCTGACTTCTGACTCTCTCCCTGAAACTCAACAGATTGTCCTCAGGGCTACCTCTTCCTAAGTGGTTCTTTCCATTTGTGTTTTATGTTTTGTTTTATACTTTAATGTACATTGTTATTTTGCCTGCATGCATATCTGTGTTAGGTGTCAGATCTGGGAATTACAGACAGTTGTGAGCTGCCATGTGGGTGCTGGGAATCAATCCCAGGTCCTCTAGAAGAGCAGTCAGTGCTCTTTTTTTTTTTTTTTTTTTTTTTTCAAGACAGGGTTTCTCTGCAGCTTTAGAGCCTGTCCTGGAGCTAGCTCTTGTAGACCAGGCTGGTCTCGAACTCACAGAGATCCGCCTGCCTCTGCCTCCCAAGTGCTGGGATTAAAGGCGTGCGCCACCACCGCCCGGGTGCAGTCGGTCGGTGCTCTTAACCACTTAGCCATCTCTCCAGCCCCTTGGGGTTTGTTTTTTGAATTGAAAACTACCATACATGAGAGCCCAGCTTTTAAGGAGCATGATAACTTGCCATAACAGTCCCTGCTGCTGTCTGTCCAGTACTCTTATTAAGAACCTCAGCACTCAGTCTCCCCGGATCTAATCTCATGTCTCCTTGGTTTCAGATGACCTGAGAACCTTGTGCTCCCGGCTGCCCCATAACAAGTAGGTGTCCTAGTCTCTAAGTGGGTTGGCACTGCTGGGGCAGGGTAGGGATGGTGGAAGGCAAAGCAGGACAGAGCTGCTTTCCTGGGGAAAGCCTGGCGGCAGTGGGCAGAGTTCCCACTGATGGGCTTTCTGTAGGGTAAAGCAGGCTCAGTGGCCCTCTTGCTGGAGTTTGGAAGAGGGCGGCGTCCTCCCAGTGTCACTCAGAGCCGCTAGATGGTAATTTTCTGTTAGAGCAGGGCTTGGTCACAGTGTCCCTTTCAAAACCCGGGCGGTTCACTTCTGTGACTGTCCTTAGATGGGAGGCCAGAATTAGTATGTGCCGAGGATGGTATGCTGTCACTCTGTGTGACCCCAAGTTACATCTGTTTGGGAGGAACGGGACCCAGAACCAGGTGTGCTGGTGGCTTCTGAGAGATTTGCCGTGGCATTTGGGCAGTCTCTGTATGTGCCTCTGAGTCTACGTTCCCTCTAGGGTGGTGAAAGCGAGACTGAAAATCTCCTCTCCTCTGTCCCATGGGTCCCTCCATAGTCGCGGTCATCATGGGGAAAATCTGGCTTCACGACAGTTGAGTTTCACTTGTGTTACTATGAATTTTGATGTCGTGGTTTGTGTTGACTTTCCAACCAGACCGGAAACTTCTGGAAATGCTAAATCTCTAGAAGGGTATGCCAGTTTGGCCTCTGTAGTGCTCTCTAGGCTTAATAAGGTTTTTTTTGGTTGGTTGGTTGGTTGGTTGGTTTGCTTGCTTGCTTGCTTGAGACAGAATCTGGCCATGGAGCCCTGACTGTCCTTGAATTTTAAATGTTTATATTGAGCTTCTCATCCAGAGGTTTTTTTTTTTTTTGGGGGGGGGGTGTTTTGTTTTGTTTGAGACAGGATTTCTATGCATAACCCTACCTGTTTTGGAATTCACCCTGTAGACTAGGCTGCCCTTGAATTCGGAGATTAACCTGTTGGGATTAAAGGTCCACGCCACCACTGCCTGGCTGCCCAGAGTTACCGTAACAAAAAGATACTGTGATGTAAATGAAGGCTTAGAGGGCTGAAGAGGTAGCTCGGTGGTTGAGAGCACTTGCTCTGCAGAGGACCTGAGTTTGTTTTAAAATCAGCTGTAACTTCAGTTCCAGAAGACCTAATGCCCTCTTCTGGCCTCTATGGGTACTGTGTGCATGTGGTACACAGACATACACGCAGGCCAAACATCCATACACAGAAAATAAAAATAAATCTGTGTGGTTGTTGTTTTTAGAAAAGGTCGTAGAGGAGCTTTGGCCCTTTAGCTGTGCCTGCTCTCCTCATGCCCACAGTACTGGCCAAGGGCTCCTGTGGGCTCTGGGTCTACAGGAGGGTCTGTGACAGTCCTACCTCTCCTTTAGGGAAGCACAGGAGGGTCCACCTGGGGGCAGGTTGTCACCGCATAAAGCCGTGTCATACAGACAGCACACAGTGAGGTGCAGCATGGCGGAATTAGGGGCTGAGGGGGTGAGAGGATCACTTGGAAGGCTGGGTTTGGTGATGAGAGAGACCAGCATGGACTCCAGGCACATGACCAGGCTGAGGTTCAGTGAGTCTGGACAAGACTGAGCAGAGACTTAAGCTGGAGGCTGGAGGTGCCTGCGTCCTCAGTGTGGAGAGCCCGGGCTGCTTGGCAAACTGAGTTCAAACTGGATGGATGTGCTGAGCTTTAAAGCAGGGAGGTTTTGATCATGCTGGTGGCTGGAAAGGAGCCAGGGTCTCAGACCAGCCCTGAACTCAGGGTGGGGAATTCTAGGAGGTGGAGGATGGAGAAAGGGAAGGAAGAAGAGGCGCTGGGGAGGTTCACAGTAGACCTCAGGGTCCTGGAGGGGCCTTGGGCCTGGGGCTTGGGAGTACCAGTGGCTGAGATGCATCGGACTCTGGATCTCAGCAGTGGCCACAGTCCAGTACTGAGACTGCACCAGTTCTGACAATTGTCACCATTGTTCTCTTGTTTGAGCTGGCCACGGTAACTTTGCTGTTACATGAATGTGTCTTTCACCTCCACTCAGCTCTTCCAGGGCTGTGGGTCTGAGTACAGAGTGTTGAGAAGAAGCCAAAATTTACCTAATTCCAAAGAAAACTTGTCAGTACTTAGAACTGTTCTATTATATGTACTTCATTTTACTTTTGTGCTCTGAAATCCATTTGTAGTATACAGATCTGGGGAATAAGAGGAAAACTTCCCGATTTCCTGGAACTAAATCAAGGCTAACTAACATTATAGAAGAGTGGGAGGAGCCCGTGCTGCCTTTAGACAAGCTGAAGAGTCACTTGCAACAGTGTACAAAAATAAATACTACTTATTTAATAAAAGTAATACCTTACATTTAAAAAAAAGAAAAAAAGAAAAGCCACTCTCTAGGGCTTATATATGGAGTGCAGTCAAGACTCAACCTGAATTCACATTTTCCTGATGGCCATGTTGCTGCCCTCAGATAGCACCTGGGCACTGGCCCAGGCTGGCATGGAAGCCGTCTGAGCTAGGGTGGCCATTGCTGTGAGGACAGGCTTTATTGGGCTCACACTTCCACATCACTGTCCATCAGTGAAGGGAGGCAGGCGCTGCTGCAGAGGGCAGGATGGGGTGGCTTGCTCCTCATGGTTTGTTCAGCCTGCTTTCTTACAGAAAGCCTAGGACTGGCACCACCTACAACGGACAGCCGGATATTACGGAGGCATTTCCTCAACTGAGGCTCCCTCCTTTCTGATAACTCTAACTTGACATAAAACTAGCCAGCCCAAGCTGGGCGGTGGTGGCGCACGCCTTTAATCCCAGCACTCGGGAGGCAGAGGCAGGCGGATCTCTGTGAGTTCGAGGCCAGCCTGGTCTACAAGAGCTAGTTCCAGGCCAGGCTCTAAAAAAAAGCTGCAGAGAAACCCTGTCTCGAAAAACCAAAAAAAGAAAAAAGAAAAAAAAAAAACAAAAACTAGCCAGCCCAGAGACTACTTCCATGAACCTCAAGTTCTGGGTGCTGAGGGGTATGGCTGTCCCATAGCCCATGGTTCCGTGTAGAGCACCTCCACCCATCCTTGGTGGGGTTCTAGCTTTATCCCCACGGGTCCTTCTCTCTCAGTCTTGGCCTAGATCCTGCTCACCCCTCCACTCCCTTCCCCTTCCCAGTCTCCTGTGCTCCAAGTTCAGCTGCAGGAGCCCCTGACGCCCGAGATGTGTGAGGGACAGACAGCTTCTGGAGTGCTATCAGGCTTGTACTGTTGGGAGAGCAAGCTGGATGCCCAGGTGGTAACACTGGGCTTGGGGCCTTGGACCTAATCTCTCTCCTTGTGTTTGCAGCCTGCTCCAGCTGGTGATCTCAGGCCCAGTGCAACAGTCGCCGCACACCGCTCTTCCCCCTGGGTTCTACCCGCACATCCACACCCCCCCGCTCGCCTATGGCGCTGTGCCAGCCCACCCAGCTGCCCACCCAGCCCTGCCTACACACCCAGGGCACACCTTCATCTCAGGTGTGACATTTCCATTCAGGCCCATCCGCTAGGCTGGCCCTTCTGAGCCGCCAAGCGGCAATGTGCCTTGCACCTGGGCCAAGGAAGCCTTCGGAGAGAGGGATGCTGGCCCCAGGGACAAGAACCCTTGGGAGGCAGCAGGTGGTCTCTCCAGCTGGTAGAACTATCTTGGTACTGATGTCCCAAGTTGCTGGTGCCCGGGTGCCTCCTACCTGGTCATGTTAAATATCCAGATTGGATGGATGAAAGGGAGTGCACTCAGCCCTCTGCAGAGAGTGCTGCGGGTGTTAAATATGCCAGTCTCAGAGTGACGGTGGCACTCGTGCACACTCAACCCGCCACCAGGGAACGCTGACGGGTAAGCCGCCCCTCGGGTCCATTTGCCCTGCCTCAGGAATGTGCCGTGTCTCTGCCACCAGCGCACGGTTTCCGCAGCTCCGTGAGCTCAGAGTGCGGAGGGAGAGACCCATGCTTGTACGCAGCACTGGGCACTGCTCAGGGACACCTGTTGGGATTCCCCATCACTTTGGAAAGGATTTTCTGTGTTTTATTTGGGGGGTATCTCTAAATTTTCCTTTCATGTGTTCAAAATAAATTTTTTCTAAACAGTTTTATGGGCATTATAGAGTTTCCTTTTTGTGGAGCTGCCCACATACAGGATGGGGCTTTCCATCACAACCCGGTTAAAAATCCCTCACAGATGTGTCCACAGGGTGACCTAATCTAGACAGTTCCTCACTGATGCTCCCTTCCTGGGTGACTCTCCAACAGTGGAGGTGGCTGGTCCTGTGAGAGGGAGGGTTGTCTAGGGGAAGTGACGGGGCTCATGCCAGGTAGGAGAAGGGAAGGAGGGATGGGCAGATGAGGGAGCAGTGGGAACTGCCTGGTCCCGTGGATGTGCAAACACTTCCATGGATACTCATGTGCCTGTAACCCTAGGGTTGGACTGGGGCCGAGATAAGAGAATGCTGGTCCTGGCTGGCTGCTGGCCTTGCTCCAGGTTCAGTGAGATACCCTGTCTCAAGGGAATAAGCTGGAGTGTGATAAACTGAGAGCACCCAAAATCTTCCTCTGGCCTCTTTAAGTGAGCATGTGGATGACACACATACACACACGCACTCACACACACGCACACATACACACACAACCGATTCAGGGAGGAGAGAAACATTGGAGACTGAGGTCTCTGGAAGAGGCTCCCATCCAGTTAGGGCGGTGGAAGAAGGCACGCCCATTCTTTACCCGTAAGTTCACTGTCTGCTCAGTTGTCCTTAGATGCTGCCTGGCAGCCTGTCTCCACTTTCACCCTGTAAGGCTCTATGGTGCCTCAAATTACCTAACTACCAGAGGTCCTTATGACACCAAATTTTCCTGCCTCCAAGTCTGGGTCCTTACTGTTGCACCCATGGCTCAGTGCATCTGCTGTGGCCTCCTGCACCCTTGCCCCTGAAGGGGGGCTCTTGGTCTGCAAGTCAAGCCTTCAGAGTCAGGCCTCTCAAGCCTGGCTGCAGGAAAGCCTGCCCGAACAGTAATAGTGTGAATTTGAGACTATGTGTAAGCAGGGAGACAGGAAGAAGAGCGGGGCTGTAAGCACACAGAGGGTTCTGGTACCCTCCAGGGACATCTGCACTTCACCTTTGGCAGCTCTGGTTTGCCAGACCTGTGAGTTTTTCAGCCGTTGGTGGTTTTGTTTTTGTTTTTTGTTTTTTTCCTTCTTCTAGACTGTGTTGCATGTAGTCCAGGCTAGCCTCAGATGTGCCAAGTAGCCAAGAATAACCTAGGACTCCTGATCTTCCTACTGAGTTCTGGAATGACAGGCATTTACCACCATGTGGGTTTTAGGCACTACTGGAGGTGGAACCCAGGGCTTTGTGAGCGCCAGGGCAAGCACTCCGCTAACTGAGCCACATCCCCAGCCTCTTCTCAAGAGAACTTGGGCAGTGCTGCTTATGTGAATTTTCCAGATGGAAGAAGCCTGTGGCCTGCATTAAAACTGGGGGAGGGCAGCAATTCCACTGAAATCAGGAACAAGACAAGGTTGTCCACTCTCTCCATATCTATTCAATATAATTTTTTAATATTTATTTATTTATTATGTATACAATATTCTGTCTGTGTGTGTGCCTACAGGCCAGAAGAGGGCACCAGACCTCATTACAGATGGTTGTGAGCCACCATGTGGTTGCTGGGAATTGAACTCAGGACCTTTCGAAGAGCAGGCAATGCTCTTAACCTCTGAGCCATCTCTCCAGCCCCCAATATAATTTCTTTTAGGATTTATTATGTATACAACATTCCTTCCATGTATGCTTGCATGCCAGAAGAGGTGGCGCACGCCTTTAATCCCAGCACTCGGGAGGCAGAGGCAGGTGGATCTCTGAGTTCGAGGCCAGCCTGGTCTACAAGAGCTAGTTCCAGGACAGGCTCTAGAAACTACAGGGAAACCCTGTCTCAAAAAACAAAACAAAACAAAACAAAACAAAAAAAAAAAAAAAAAAAAAAAACTCATTATAGATGGCTGTGAGCCACCACGTGGTTGCTGGGAATTGAACTCAGGACCTCTGGAAGAGCAGTCAGTGCTCTTAACCTCTGAGCCATCTCTCCAGCCCCCCTCAATATAATTCTTGAGGTCCTAGCTAGAGCAATAAGACGCCAAAGGGAGATCAAGGGGATACAAATTGGAAAAGAAGAAGTCAAACTCTTACTGTTTGCTGATGATATGATAGTTTACATAAGTGATCCCAAAAATTCTACCAAAGAACTTCTACAACTCATAAACACTTGCAGCAATGTAGCAGGATCCAAGATTGACTCAGAAAAATCAGTAGCCCTCCTGTACACAGATGATAAAAGGGTTGGGGAAGAAATCAGAGAACACCCTTCACAATAGCCACAAACAGCATGAAATATCTCAGAGTAACTCTAACCAAACAAGTGGAAGACTTGTATGACAAGAACTTTAAATCTTTGAAGAAAGAAATTGAAGAAGATACCAGAAAGTGGAAAGATCTCCCATGCTCTTGGGTAGGCAGAATTAACATAGTAAAAATGGTAATCTTACCAAAAAACAATCTACAGATTCAACTCAATGCCATCAAAATCCCAGCAAAATTCTTCAAAGACCTCAAAAGAACGGTACTCAACTTCATTTGGAAAAGCAAAAAACCCAGGATAGCCAAAACAATCCTGTACAATAAAAACTAGAGGCACCACAATCCCTGACTTCAAACTCTACTACAGAGCTGCAGTACTGAAAACAGCCTGATATTGGCATAAGAACACAGGAAGACCAATGGAACTAAACAGAAGACCCAGATATCAATCCACACATCTTCGAACACCTGATCTTTGATAAAGAAGCAAAAAAAAAAATCAAATGGAAAAAAGAAAGCATATTTAACAAGTGGAGCTGGCATAACTGGATATCAACATGTAGAAGAATGAAAATAGACCCATATCTATCACGATGCACAAAACTCAAGTCCAAATGGATCAAAGACATCAACATAAAGCTAACCACACTGAACCTTATAGATGAGAAAGTGGGAAGTACACTTGAACACATTGGCACAGAGAACCACTTCCTAAGTATAACCCTGGCAGCACAGACACTGAGAATCAATTAATAAATGGGACCTCCTGAAACTGAAAAATTCTGTAGAGCAAAGGACATGGTCAACAAGACTTTTTCGACAGCCTACAGAATGGGAAAAGATCTTCACTAACCCCACATCAGACAGAGGTCTTATCTCCAAAATATATGAAGAACTCAAGAAATTGGACACCAAAAGATCACATAATCCAATAAAAAATGGAGTACAGACCTAAACAGAGAACTCTCAAGAATCTGAAATGGCTGAAAGACACTTAAGGAAATGCTCAGTATTTCAGAGAAATGCAAATCAAAACAACTCTGAGATTTCATCTTACACCTGTAAGAATGGCCAAGATCAAAAACAGTGATGACAACTTATGCTGGAGAGGTTGTGGGGAAAAGGGAACACTCCTGCATTGCTGGTGGGAATGCAAGCTGGTACAACCCCTTTGGATGTTAGTGTGGCGATTTCTCAGAAAATTAGGAAACAACCCTCCTCAAGACCCAGTAATATCCAAAGGATGCTCAATCGTGCCACAAGGACATGTGCTCAACTATGTTCATAGCAGCTTTGTTTGTCATAGCCAGAACCTGGAAACAACCTAAATGCCCCTCGACGGAAGAATGGATAAGGAAAATGTGGTACATTTACACAATGGAGTACTACACAGCAGAAAAAAATGACAGCTTGAATTTTGCAGGAAAATGGATAGAGCTAGAAAACATTATTTTGAGTGAGGTAACCCAGACACAGAAAGACAATTATCACATGTACTCACTCATAGGTAGTTTTTAAACATAAAGCAAAGAAAGCCAGCCTACAAACCACAATCCCAGAGAATTTAGACAACAATGTAGACACTAAGAGATACATGGATCTAATCTACATGGGAAGTACAAAGTATAAAAAGACAAGATCTCCTGAGTAAATTGGGAGCATGGGGACCTTGGGGGAGGATTGAAAGGGGGAGGGGAGAGGCAGGGAGGGGAGCAGAGAAAAATGTAGAGCTCAATAAATATCAATAAAAATTTATTAAAAAAAACAACTAGGGGAGGGGATATGCAGATGGTCAGCTCAAACCTCCTGGGGGAGGAAACACTCCCCACCCCACCCTGATTCCCAGGCAGGAAACAACTTGTTAAGGTAACAAGCAAACAGGGAGAAGCCACTGGGGCTGCCATGGCTCAGAATGCTTCTTGAAGATGGAGGAGGAAGGGCCTGGGGCTACTGGAGGGAGAAGAACCCAAAGAGACACGGGCCTGTCACCCCCCTCCCCGCTCCTGAAGATGGTCCTGCTGGAGCTGGCACAGTTGCCATCTGTCTATCCTAACCAACTCAAGGTTCCAGGTGTGGACTGGGTTGGCAGTTCTGGACCTGCTGGAATCAGGAGGGGTCTTCCCCACTAACTGGTTAATTAAGTGCTAATTAGACCAAATTTGTACCCCTGTCCGGGGAGGTAACACCAACGCTTCAGAGGACATTGGGGATGTCGGCTAGGAACCCCTTTCCTCTTCCATCCGTGCAGCCTCAGTGACAGTCACAACCGTGGCGCACGGACACGCGCACCGCACTGGGCGATGCGTTGCAGCAGCGTGAGCTGCGCGCCCAGCACCGGCGAGCTCTGGGACGCAAGCAGGGCCAAGCATCCCGTCCCCATCCCCACCCACACCTCCCCGGGGGGCCCTGGTGAGTGACCGGGCCGGCAAGGGTTAAGCTCACAGAGCTGGCGGCGCGGGCTAGAGCGGCGGCGACCGTGGCGAAGGCGAAGGCAGCGGCCACGGTGGTAGTGGTGGGGACCGGGGCGAGGGGGCGCGGCAGGCAGCAGGGGCGGGGGACAGGATGCGGATGCCGAGGGGACTTCCTGTGTCGGCCCCCCATCGCCCCCGCCCCGGCCCGGCCGTTTCCCGCAGGGACGCACAGCACCGGAGGGCGGGCGAGCGACCCGAGACCTGGCCCGGCCGGGGCCCGCCCCCTGCCCTCCGCCCCTGGGCACCTGTGGCCAGTGAACGCCCAGGACCCTTGTCACCCGGTTCCCACTGAGGCAACCTAGGGCTCCAGCTTGGGCCCTGCTGCGCGCTATGGTCATCCGGACCAACCCTGATCCCTGTTCAGGATTTGGAGCCCTGCCTCCCTTCCCTGTTCCTACGTGAGAGTCTCCACCAACTTCTCCCTGGCAACTCCACTCTGCACCTTGTCTTGGCCCAGGGCGACCTCAGCAGCTCTGACAGCGAAGACCCCGCGGAGTGCCTGCCAAGGGTTCCTCGGTGGGAGGTCAGAACCTCCCTGGCTCATTCTAGATGGAGGTATGGAGGCACCTCCGGAAGGAGCTGGCTGAAGAGCTGTGGCCTTCACCTTATAGCCACTGGTGACCACACCTCCCCTAGCGCAGAGGCTGCAGCCGGCGGGAAATGCTCTTCCAGGTGAGGCCTGGCAACCTTGCTGGGCACAGGGGCGTTTCTCTACCCAGGGCTCCTAAGCCAGAGGGAGATGGAGTCCGCTGGCATGGGGGAGTGGGGACGCCTGAATGTGGAGACCACTTCTTCAGAGTGGACTCAGGACAGAGCACAGGCCTGCAGAAGGCCCCAGCCGTGGATGACAGTGCTCTGGACTCCTACCTTAGTAGGGACCTGGGATGACACCTGATATTATTGGCCTTTGAAGCCTGGGGGATGGAAGGGGCCACGGGACTGTGCCATGGGTACCCTCAGGCGTGCCTCAAGCATCCCAGCCTTGGGAGAGGCTGTTTCCCAGTTATAGTTCCCAGTGGGGGCAGGGAGGTTGCTGGTCAGCTGAGATGGATCACTGTGTATATCCAGCAAATAACAGCTCTGGCTCTTGTGTAGGAATGGGCTTCGGGCATCACCATCTCCCTCCTGAACAGCTTCCTTTCTTGCTCTCAGCACAGCCTGTTCCCAAGGACCCTGGTGAGACCGCCAGGATGGAGCTGGGCCCCACAACAGAGACCTTTGTGTTGCAGCTGCAATGTCTTGAGGATGGGGGTCCAGGGCCTGACACCCTCTCAGGTGAGGGTTGGGGGGTGGAGACAATGGGGACCCCAGCAAGGATTCTGTAGTTGAGTTGCAAGCTGGCACAGCCCAGGCCACAGCAGAGGGAGCCCTGTGTGGCCAACAGTGCACTCACTCATACCTGCTAACCTCTCTACCCTGGAACTCAACTTGGGACCTGTTGAGGTGTCTGTCAGGCCAAGGTCTTGCAGGAGACAGATTCGGTAGCCTCAGTCCTGACCCCCACACCTGGGCTAGCTTTAACCTGCTTTTCCCACCTGGGCTGGCTTTAACCTGCTTTTCCCAGGTGGCCTCCACTCTCTCCCATGGAGCTGGAGGGATTTTCCGTCTCTGATGCCTCAGACATGGGGTGCATGGCTTCTTGTCTGTAGTGACCTCGACCCTGGGTCCCATTTCCTCAACATCTGTCCCATCCCTTTCCTTCCATGTGCCACACAGGGGCGCCCCTGGTGTTATGGGACTGCCCAGGGCTGTCCCTGAGCCCCACGCAGGGGGAGCCTTCAAGGGTGGACAAGAGTTAGTGCTCACGTTCTGTGGTGAGTGACAGCGTGGGGCAGCTTTAAGGGAGTTAAGAGAGAACCAGGGTGGGTTTGATGATGGTGACATAGAACTGGAATCCCAGAACCTGGGGGGCTCAGGCAAGAGGGTCACAGTTTGACAGCCAGGGCTGGGCATTGAGTTCCAGACTAGGACTGTACAATGAGACTCTATCAGAGAGACAGAAGCGGGGTGGAGAGAATGAACAAGAGAGACTGTCAGGAAATTGGGGAGAATAAAATGATAAAATGGGGATATATATGAATTGAACAAAGGCTCTTTCCGACTGTGAACTTAACTCTAGCAGGCATACACTTCAGGTGACATCTAACTACATGGTCAATAAAATGCTTCCATGGAAACTGCTGTCCCAGGAATGCAGAGGGACCACGTGACCAAGCTAGCCCTGTGGAGATTCGCCCAGAGGTGAGGTCTGTCCCTGCGGAGGAGGCAGAATTGAACTCGCTGTGGAGACAGGTTCCCATGGCCGTCTTCATCCACCACCTAACATCCCAGCTGTTCTGTAGAAGTCTGTCTGAAACATACACCAAGGTACTGGGGAGGAAAAAGAGCAGGTAAAGTCCTCGCCCGGCAAACTTCAGGATTAGAATTCAATCCCCAGAAACCATGCATAGTAGCGCATGTCTGTAATCCCAGCATTCCTATGGTGAAATGGGAGGCGGAGGCAGGAGAATCCCTTGGTGTCTCCAGGGCCAGTTAGCCTGGCTGGCCTGTGCAGTGGCAGATGAGAGACCCTGCCTCAAAGTGGAGGGTGAGGTTCAACACCCAAAGTTGTCCTCTGACCTCCACAGGTGTGTTGTGGCACATATGCACACACATGAACACATGCACATACACACAAGACACTCAACGAAGGTGGTTGGAAAGAATTTTTTTCCCTAAAAGATAATTACTACACAATTTTTTTAGTATGTGGTATGTGTGTATGTGGTGTGTATGTGTGCATATATGTGTTTGGGAGCTCATGTGTGTGGTGTGCATTGATATGTGTGCTCCTGCATTTGGAGGCCACAGGTTGATGTCATGAATCATCCTTGATTGTTCTTCCACCTTAGTCAATGGGCAGGGTTTCTCCATCAGACCCAGCACTTGCCCACACAGCTACTCCTGCCACTCCCTCCAGGGATCCCCTCTCTCCACCCTCTGAGGCTGGAGTTACAGGTGGACTGCGTGCCTGGTTTTTCAGTCCGATTCTGAACCACGAACTCCCTACCTGACCCAGGAAATCCTTCCGCACTTCCTAGAAATGGCTTGCTGTATCTTTACAGAAATGCCCACTATTCATAGACAAGGCATATTTCACTTATTTAAAGTGTGACCATCACTGGACCGTGGTGGCGCACGCCTTTAATCCTAGCACTTAGGAGGCAAAGGCAGGCAGATCTCTGTGAGTTCGAGGCCAGCCTGGCCTACAGAGCTAGTTCCAGGACAGCCAAGGCTACACAAAGAAACCCTGTCTCGAAAAACCAAAATAACAAATGAATGAATGAATGAACGAACAAATGAGTGAATGAATGAATAAAGTGTGACCATAAATGGAGTCAGAATTCACCTACTGCAAAATCTGGTTTATCCTGCTTAGGAAGGAAGTCAGTACTAGAGACCTCTTTGGGAATGGTGCCAGGAGCCCAAAGCTCTGCTTGGTATCAATGCATGAGGCTTGCATGAGGGAGGCTCAGAGGGAGTCTGAATGAGGTGACCCGTGAAACTCTGAAAATGTCTGTCCTGTCATCATTGCCACTCAATCCCTCGTTTTTGGGTCCCTGCTAAGAGCCCGTTAGCGGATCCTGAATACATTCTTTTGGGGGTTTGTTGTGCAGGTTAGCTGTCCATCGATCCTTCTCTCCTGGTTTCCTGCCATTTCCACTACAGGTGGCAGTGGTGGGAGCGAGAACCAGGAGGAGGAAGAGGCTCAGGAGGTGAGCAGCAGCCCGCAGCCGCCAGCACTCGCAGCCCCAGTAGGGGCCAGTAACAGCATTGGGGCAGTGCAGCCGGGACAACAGGACTTGCATCTGCAGCAGTTAGAGCAGCAGCAAGAGCTGGAACAGCAGCTGCAGCACAAGCAGTTACAAGAGCAGCAACCCCAGCATCAACTGTTAGGACCTCAACCAGAATTGCGGCGGCAGCAAGATGGGCAGCAGTAGCTGTCTCAGTAAAAGCTACAGGAAAACCTCCAGTCCAAGCATCATCAGGAACCAAAACCACAGCTGCAGCTGGTGCAGCAGCAGCAGCAGCAGTGAATGACTATGAAGCCCCAAGGCCAAAAGCAACAGCTGTTGCTACAGCAGCAAGAACGGCTGCAGCAGCAGCAGCAAGTACAAGAACAACTTATGCAGCAGCATGAGCAAGAGCTATTGCAGCAGCAAGTAGAAGAACAGGCTTTGCTGCAGCAGCAGCCTTTACAGCAGCCAATGCAAGAGCAACAACAGTCACAGCAGCAGCTTCTCCAACAGCAGCAACTACTGCAACAACATGAACAATTGCTGCTGCAGCAGTTGCAAGAACAAGCATTGCAACAGCAATTACAAGGGCAACAGCTGTTGCAGCAGCATCAACAGGAGCAGTTACAGCAGCAGCTGCTGCTCCAACAACAGGAACTGTTGCAACAGCAGGGACAATTGCAACAGCAACAGTTGCAGCAGCAGATACTGTTGCTGCAGCCACAGGGACATATAGAGCAGCTGTTGCTGCAGCAGCAGGCACAGTTGCAGCAACAGCTGTTGCAGCAGCAGCAGGTCCAGATACAGCACCAACTATTGCTGCAGCAAGAACAGTTGCAGCAGCAACAGTTGTTGCAACAGCAGCAGCTGCAGCCTCCTCCACTGGAGCCAGAGGAGGAAGAAGATGTGGAACTGGAGATTATGCCACTGGGCATAAGGTCAGAACAGGAGCTGGAGCAGCAGCAGCAGGAGTTGGAGAGGCTGCAAGAACAACGACAGCTGAAGCTAAAACTGCAGGAGCAACTGCATCAGCTGGAGCAGCACCTGAAGCAGCAGTATCAGCTGGAGCAGCTGCAGCAGCTGGAGCAACAGGAGGTACACTTGGAGCTGGCCCCGGTGGAAGTGAGTGCCCAGCATCAGGAGCTGCAGCTGCAGCTGACCGCTGTGCAGCCCGAGCTGCAGCTGGAGCTGGTTCCCACTCCCGGAGGTGGCATAGCATCAGCTCCAGTCTCCTACGTGGTGGCCCCTCCAGGCTATGTGGTGCTGCAAGAGCTCATGGTACTGCCCACTGTGGCCACATCCACTATGGTGACCATCGCGGGCCCCACAGGGAGTGAGGCTCTGACGCCCACAAAACAGCGCAAGAAGAGGCGAGGCAGGGACAGGCCGACCATCTGCGGGGAGTGTGGCAGAGGTTTCAGCCGCAGCACCGACTTAGTGCGACACCAGGCCACGCACACTGGGGAGAGGCCGCATCTCTGCAGCGAGTGCGGCAAGGGCTTTTCGCAACATTCTAACCTGGTGATCCACCAGCGCATCCACACCGGCGAGAAGCCCTACGCCTGCACCTACTGCTCCAAGTGCTTCTGCGAGAGCTCGGCGCTTGTGCAGCATCAGCGCACCCATACCGGCGAGCGGCCTTACGTCTGCGGCGACTGCGGCAAGTGCTTCAGCGTCTCCTCCAACCTGCTGCGCCACCGCCGTACCCACTCGGTTGAGCGGCTCCACGCGTGCGAGGACTGCGGCGAGCGCTTCCGGCACAAGGTGCAGATCCGCAAACACGAGCGACTGCAGCACGGATTAGGCCGTTCCAGAGGTCTGGGCCTGCAGCGCTCCTCCAGGCAAGCGCCCTCAGGAGTCTCCACAAGGGCCAAAAAGGCTTCTGCATCTGGGAAGCCCTGAGTGGCGTGAGAGCCACCCACACCTCGACCCTAGGTCATGATCTTAACCCCGGTTTGAGGTCTTTCTGGGTATCCTGATTTATCCTTAGGAAAGAAAGACGTCCACCTTTCCCCAGACCTACGCCCACAATGCACCAAGTCCACTGATTCAGTCTTCCTTCCCTCTAAACCATGCACAAGAGAACATCTCCATGTGGGTGAGAGAGACTACTAAGACTACTACCCGATTCCGCTCCACGCCTCCCATCGCCTTCCTGGGAAAACTGGACTGAGAACTTGCCTGATGGCAAACAACTCTGCGGGGGGGGGGGGGGGAGGGTTGATACGCCCAGACACCAACCAGCCAATGAAACGCGCGGTGTGTGTGGGAGCTGGAGAATGAATGGATCATTCCAAATTCTCAAGGAGGAAGTGAAAAGGGGGCAGATGGTGTAGCTCAGCCGGCAGAGTGCTTGCCTAGCATCACTGAAACATATAAACATGTGCGTTGTCACATGTGATCCTAGCACTTGGGAGGTAGAGGCCCGAGGATCAGATGTTCAAGGTAATCTTCGGCCACATAGTGAGTTGGATAGCCTGGGTTACCTGAAACCCTGCCTCAAAAAGAGAAAAAGAGGGAGAAAAAAAAAGGAAAGGAATGGGAAGGAAAGGAAACTGGCTTGCACAATGCAGTGAACTTGGTCCAGGCAACAAATTGTCGTGACATAAACCTTGAAAATACTTGTTGGAATGAAAGGCCGAAGGGTGAACGTAGTTCTGGTGCAAATTCCTGTGTTCATAGACACAGGGTCACAGTGGCCATGGGGGCAATGTGCAAATAAAAGTCAGGAAGTTCTGCTCTGCGTGGAAGGTCAAACCTTCCTTCCTCAGGAGCCCAGCCTACAGGCATTAGAAGCAGGTTCTGGGCCTCTGTTACAATGCTCCCAAGCCATCTGTACCTCCTTACTGTTCCCCGGTGTAAGAGCCTGTGTCCAAAGCAGAGATTTCCAGGAAGGAAGGGGCCTGGGAAGAACTTCTGGGTAGTCCCCATTTAGCCTAAGCTGTTTAGGTGGTGCGCATATGACCCAGGGACCACAGTCTCCGGGCTGGGCTATGGGGTAGGGCTGGTTAGAGGTGACCTTACCTCCTGGATGAAATGTGAGATGAATGCTGGGGACAAGGACTGGAGGTGTCAGAAAGGCTGTAAACCATGTTTACCAAATCATATAGGGCAAGGGACTTTCTGCTCAGAACAGTCGTCTGGGAAGGTGTGCCAGGTGGAGGGGGCCCTCCCCAAACACCCCCCCAAGCCACTTCCTACCCCACTTGACCTGCTGGCCCACTGTGGCAGCTTGGTCCCTGCCATTTTGCTGCCCTCCCTGCTTCTCCTTTATTAACACAATCTGGCAAACTGTGTACCTGTGTTGGCAAGTGAGAAACAGAACATGGAAAATAAAGAGAAAAAATCCCGTGTGTCCTGCTTGTGATTTGAGCTTTGCATTTTGCATCTTGCCTGTAACTTGTTCATTTAAAACAGAGTCTTGTGGGGGCTCAGAGGTTAAGAGCACTGGCTGCTCTTCGGAGGTCCTGAGTTCAATTCCCAGCAACCACATGGTGACTCACAACCATCTGTACTGAGATCTGGCGCCCTCCTCTGGCGTGCGGGCATACATCAAGGCAGAATGTTGTATACATAATAAATAAACCTTTAAAAAAAAAGTAGCCCAGACCGGTCTCAAATTCCCTCTATTAGCAGAGGATGGCCTCGAACTAACTTCTGATTCTCCTCCCAAGGGCTGGTCTTACAGGCATGCACCCCTGTACTCAGTATATGCGGTGCTGGGAATCGAACCCAAGGTATTGTGTACACTAGGCAAGCACTCAACCAGCTGAGCTATACCCACAGCCCCAAGCTATGGATTCTCTTTTTGTGAGATTTTTCTTTTAGTGTAACCCAAGTCATCCTTGACCTTGCAGTAATTCTCCTGCCTCAGCCTCTTGAGCATGTGCCACCACACGCTGAGATTAGAACAAACCTGTGTGTGTGCACATGTTTGCCTGAGGATGCGTGTGCCACAGTGCACAGAGGACTTTGTGGGACTGATTCCCTCCTCCCTCCTTTATATGGATTCAGGGGCTTGAATTCAGGAAGCCTGGCTTGTGTGACAAGCTTCTTTACCCACTGAGCTGTATCACCAGCCCTGACTACCTTATTTATTTGAGACAAGGTCTCTCACTGAACACTGAGTACACTCATTGGCTAGACGAACTGACTAGTGAGCCCTGGGAACCCACGTATCTCTGCATAGCCCACAGCTATTCCACTATAGGCCTCAGGGCTCATGGAGAGAGGGTGAGCTAGATTTAGGGACCTCCAGCTACTTGGCTCAGCAGAAGCTCTGCCTAAGCCCTCCATTGGCAGCCTGTTTGTTTGTTTGTTTAGTTAGTTAATTAGTTGGTTAATGAATTAATTAATTTGGTTAGTTAGTTGATTAGTTAGTATGTGCCACAGCCTGTGTGTGGAGGTCAGTTTTCTCCTTCTACCAACCAAGTGAACCCAGAGATCACACTTAGGTTGTTAGGCTTATCCTGTCAGTCCCTACCTTTGGTTTTAGCTGAAAGTTTTAGAAATGAGTAATTCTTTAACTTGAATGACCCGAGGCTACCCCGATTTATATGCCTTTACCCATCACATGTGTTCAGATCCTATTTTTCCCCTTGATGCTGGCAGCAGAAGAGACCTGTCCAAGACACACTTGTTGGAGAAAACAAAAGTCAATGGCAGAGACCAGAGAATTTTTTTTTTAAAGGAATTTTTCCAGGTGTGGTGGCATACACTTGTAATCCCAGCGTTTGGGAAGCAGATGCAGGAGGACAGTGAGTTCAAGGCTAACCTGGGCTACATAGCAAGCTCTTGTCTCATATAAGAAAAGGAGGGAGGAAGCCAGCGAGACAAGGTAGTTCACGCCTGTAATCCCAGCACTTGGGATGCTGAAGGGGGATCCAGAGTTGGAGGCTAGCCTGGGCTACGTAGTGGCACTTTGTATTAAAAAGAAAAGGACAATCAGAATAGTGTAGCTAGAGGAAGACAGCCATAAAAGCAGATACAATGCTGTTTCTAAAGTACTGTTCCAGCCGGGCGGTGGTGGCGCACGCCTTTAATCCCAGCACTCGGGAGGCAGAGGCAGGCGGATCTCTGTGAGTTCGAGGCCAGCCTGGTCTACAAGAGCTAGCTCCAGGACAGGCTCCAAAGCCACAGAGAAACCCTGTCTCGAAAATCCAAAAAAATAAATAAATAAATAAATAAAAATAAAGTACTGTTCCATTACAGCAAGATCCCCAGGCTTCCTAAATGTGGTGGACGCAGCAAGGTCCCAGTTAGAGCATGCACAATGCAGTGTCTTCAGCAAAAGGCTCGACCATCTAGTTCTGGTGTACAACCAACAACAGCCGCCACAGACTTTATGGCTTGAGGGACCTCAGGGGTTTCCCTGGCCAACAGACCACAGGAAGGCAGCCCACCCCTGGCAGTAGGGTTGTCATTCAAGAACCTCAGAGCCTCTGGAAGTGGCCATTTCCACCCATGTACTTTATCTCTTGGAATTTTTTTCCTCTTTTAATTAGCCCAGCCCTGTAGGGTCGGGAGTTATGTAGAAACACCATGGCATCTGGTTGTCTCTGGTGGTTGCCAAATCTGTGAAACACTCAGAGGTTAGCATCACGTCATCCATAGAACCAAACCTTTTCCAGAGGATGCAGGCCGAGGTCGCATCCTGAACCACTGTCCCATAGCAAAGATAACCTTGGTGAGGCACTCTGGAAGTTACTGACGTCTGTTCTCAGCAAGCGTCAGGTGACCCCAGGGGTTAACAATCAAGAACGTACTGGAGTCAAACATCCGCGAGGTCTAATACGGCAAGGCCATTCCATCCATTTGGATCAGTTGCTCCCTCCACAGATCAAGGTCAGGTACAATAGTGGATAAGAGCTAACTAACCTAATTAGCTCCCTGTGATCGTTAGAGGTTCTCTCTGAGCCTGCACATTACCATATCATGGAGGTCTTCCGCGGGCCTTTCCACATTTCTCCATTCCTGATGAACTCAGTGGACTTCATTTAATCTGCTCAGACCTACACGGGGCGGCCAAAGGGGAATGTGACCCTGCTCTCCCCTGCTGTGCTCGAGGGCTCCCTCTGTCAGCTTGGGTTACCACTGTAGCTGTAGCCTCCCCGTTCACCATACCTGGCTCTTGGGGGACTTCTTGATTGGGAAACTAGCTCCATTCCTACAGGTGTAAAATGAAATCTCAGAGTTGTTTTGATTTGCATTTCTCTGATGGCTAAGGATGCTGAGCATTTCCTTAAGTGTCTTTCAGCCATTTTAGATTCCTATGCTGAGAGTTCTCTGCTTAGGTCTGTACTCCATTTTTTATTGAATTATTTGTTCTTTTGATGACCAATATCTTGAGTTCTTTGTATATTTTGGAGATAAGTCCTCTGTCATGTAGTGAGGAGTGTTCCTGCCGCCCAGCTCCAGGCCACCTGGTTAGCTTATGCCCCGAAATAACAACACACAAACTGTATTCTTTTAAACACTGCCTGGCCCATTAGTTTCAGCCTCTTATTGGATAATTCTCACATCTTTCTTTAACCCATATTTAGTAATGTGTGTAGCACCACGAGGTGGTGTCTTACTGGGAAAGATTCAGCATGTCTGACCTGGCGGCTGGCTCCATCGTGTCTGACCCAGAGAGGAGAGGCATGGCGATTGTCTAACTTCCCTTCTTCCCAGCCTTCTGTTCTGTCTACTCCACCTACCTAAGGGCTGGCCTATCAAATGGGCCAAGGCAGTTTCTTTATTAACCAATGAAATCAACACAAACAGAAGACTCTCCTACATCACTGTCTGATGTGGGGTTGGTGAAGATCTTTTACCAGTCTGTAGGCTGTCGTTTTGTCTTGTTGACTGTGTCCTTTGCTTTAGAGAAGCCTCTCAGTTTCAGGAGGTCCCATTTGTTAATTGTTTCTCTCAGTGTCTGTGCTGCTGAGGTTATATTTAGGAAGTGGTCTCCTGTGCCAATGTGTTCAAATGTACTTCCCACTTTCTCTTCTATAAGGTTCAGTGTGGTTGGCTTTCTGTTCAGGTCTTTGATCCATCTGGACTTGAGTTTTGTGCATGGTGATAGATATGGGTCTATTTTCATTCTTCTACATGTTGATATCCAGTTATGCCAGCACCATTTGTTAAATATGCTTTCTTTTTATCCATTTTATATTTTTTGCTTCTTTGTCAAAAATCAGGTTTTCATAGGTGTGTGGATTAATATCTGGGTTATTCCATTTTTTTGTATCTGTTGAGGTTTGTTTCATCACCAAGCATGTGGTCATTTTTTGAGGTTCTGAGAATAAGGTATATTCTTTTATGTTTGACTGGAATATTCTATAGATGTCTATTAAGTCCATTTGAGTCATAACATCTGTTAGTTCCCTTATTTCTCTGTTTTCTATCTGACTGACCTGTCCAGTGGTGAGAGTGGAATGTTGAAGACTCCCACTATTAGTGTATGGGGTTTAATGTGTAATTTAAGCTTTAGAAGTTTTTCTTTCATATATGAGGGTGCCCTTGTATTTGAAGCATAGATGTTCAGTATTGAGATTTCCTCTTGATAAATTTTTCCTGTGACTAATATATGTCCCTCTTTGTCTCTTTTGATTGATTTTAGTTTGAAGTCTTAGATATTAGGATAGCTGTGCTAGCTTGTTTCGTAGGTCCATTTGATAGAAATTTTTTTCCCAACCCTTTACTCTGAGGCAATGTCTGTCTTTGAGGTTGAGGTGTGTTTCTTGTATGCAGCAGAGGTTTTCGTATCCAATCTGTTAGCCTGTTGATACAAATCTTGCCACATTTGTCTTTAAGTAGCCCAGACAGACATCTTCCTCCACGTTACCATTTTACTAAGTTCCTTAGGTTGCTCCCTGTTTTACAAACTCTCTTCACAGGCTGGTCTGAGTCACTGAGGTCTGCCAAAGCTTTTCCTACTTAATGAACATCTTGCCCCATACCAGCACTAAAGCTCCACACCAGCCTCGAGGCTCCAGCTGGGTCAGCCTTTTCCTTAACTCCTCTGGGGTTCAAACACAGTTCTCTTATTCCTAGTTCCCTCAATAGCATCTGCACCTCCTGGTCTTCCAACCCCTTATATTTATGGGGACTTCAGATGGAAATAACCGAGTGTCCTAATGTCCCCGAGGGACTGACTTCCCTCGGGCTGTCTCTGGTTGTGCAGCCTTTTCTTTTTTTCTTTTTTTTCTTTTTTTTTTTTTTTGGTTTTTTGAGACAGGGTTTCTCTGCAGCTTTAGAGCCTGTCCTGGAGCTAGCTCTTGTAGACCAGGCTGGTCTCGAACTCACAGAGATCCGCCTGCCTCTGCCTCCCGAGTGCTGGGATTAAAGGCGTGCGCCACCACCGCCCGGCTGCCTTTTCTTACGAAGGGATGGGTTCACTTTTCTTGCCTCGGCAGCAGGCATACTGATCCCTTTCACCCCCATGTCCCAGAGCCTTGGAAGCCAGGTGGCGACAGGCTCCTTCATTGCTTGTTTAAATGTCTTCCCCGGTTCCAGCAGCTCAGAGTGCTGATTATTCCCTGATTACTACCCTGGACAGTGGTAATGCCCTAATCCACATAATCGATCATAGATCCCCGTTTTCTATTTCTTTTGTGATGTTCTCCTCCTCCTCACTCTCTGGATCTTCCCTGGATTCTACGTTCTTGGTTCCCTTTTTCTTCTGGCCCCCAAGCCTTAAGAAGGGACAAGTCAACACTTCCATCTCCCCCTCTCGTTTATCAATCTACCCGACAGATCAGAGGCTAACACGAAGGATTCTGCCACATTTCCCTCTCTCGCTGCAGTTACTCCTTTACAGAGCTAAGCTCCGGCTTGGCAGCTGTTCCAGATGCACAACAGATGCACAACAGTGGCCAGGCACCCTCTGCCGTTGTTGCCCATAATCCCGACTCCTGTGCACCAATCTCAAAGATTGAAAACTTTCCTCTAAACCGGTAACTGTTGTCAGGGAATCTCCATATTCACACGGCGAGCCCCACTCATCAAGTGGGCATGCCACCCTGTACCACATAGTCAGACTGCCATGCTGGGATTTCTTCCATGGGCACTCCTCATCCTGATGGCTCATCCTTAGTTGCATATCTCACTCCCCATAGCAAGAAGAACCACGCAACCCCTGTCATGAACAAAGGTACACTAATATACACCGGACAGGAAAGGACAACTCTAGTGGGATTTCCTTGGCAGATGCTGCCCCCTCAGGCTGCTTAGCAAATGTCTTGGTTGCATGGCTTGTTACCTGTAGCCAGAACCATGCATGCACTCCTACCTAACTCGTCTTCTGTAGCGTCCCTGTCCAGGCGCCAGTTATGGTGTGCGACAAAACTTTTCCTGGGGAGACACAACACAGATGTCTACTCAGACAGATATGGACTCCACCAAAGTCCAGCGTGGGGACCCTGTGAGTTTTATTGGAGCTACTTACAGGCTTATGGGTGAGGGGTTATTTAGTGGAGTAGAAATGACTCACAGACAGCTGCAGGGGAGCACGCTGCACAGCCCGCAGGCAGCTTATCAGTTTGGAGAGTGTCCTTTCCCGATCCCTTGGTCTAAACCTCTTCCAGGAAGCTCTGCTGGTTTCTGTATCTTCCAGGCAGCTGGCGACAAATGTCCACACCAGCTCAGTTTCCAGGGTTGGCACAGGGAAGTAAGAAGCCTGGCACAGGGGAGTGCTGACCCATGTCCCCAGACTGGACAGACAACTGTACTGCCCATTTGTTTGACCTGTTTGTTAGATGTATTTGTTTTTTTGTGTGTGAGCGTGTTGTTTGCATGTATGTGTGTCCACCATGAACAGGCGTGGTGCCTGCAGAAGTCAGAAGAGAGCATCGGATCACCAGGAACTGGAGCTACAAATGGTTTGAGCTGCCATGTGGGTGCTGGGAACCATATCCGACTCCCCTGCAAATGCATCAAATGCTTTTAACCACTGAGCCATCTCTCCAGCTGCTGCAATGCCAATTGGGAAAAGAAATTACAGTGCTTGCCGCGAGGATGTAGCTCAGTTGGTGGAGGATTTATCTAGCATGGAAGGAGCCTGGGGTTTGATCCCCAACACCTCATAAACTGGGTACAGCGGCACATGCTTGGGATTCTGGCCCTCAGGAAGTGGGGGCAGTTATGACAGCCTTAGCTACAGTGGATTTTCTCTGTCTGGGTCTCTGTCTGTCTCTTTTACACACACACACACACACACACACACACACACACACACACATACATTAGAGCTGGGAAATGGTTCATTGGGTAAAAACGAGTGTGAATCACTGGAACCCACATAAAAAGCCGAGATGGCTGTGCATGTACCTGTAACCTCAGAGCCATAAGGAGTGGAGACAGGAGGATTGCTGGGACTTGATGGCTACCAACTTAGCCCCAGATTCAGGGAAAGCTCTGGTCTCAAGGGGATAAGCCAGAGTGCTAGAGTAGAACAGCCAGCATCCTATTGTGGCTTCTGAGCATGGGCACACACTGTGTGTCCATAACACACACCACACATACACGCACACACACACACACACAAACATAGAATATTAAAGTGCGAAATTCACATTTAACTCAGGGAACAGAGATCTGGGGATAGAACCAGCTTAATTAGGAACACAACATGGACTATACTGTCAAGGAGCTGGGGGTGGGGCAGGTGTCAAGAGACAGAAAAAGTACTAAGAGTGGAGGATTCTGGTTAAGCAGACCAGCGACGGTACTTGTGGAGGCAGGTCAGGGTGACGAGCTAGCAATCACTTCGGGGTGGTGGGAGAGTTTCACCAGATACTGAAGATGGAGCTTCCGGATGAACTGACTGGACAAGATTCTTGCTACAACTGGATAGAGATGGCACCGAAGTACATTTTTCTGTTTTCAGGCGAGATCCCCACCACTGCCTGTTCCTTTCTGCTTCTGTGCAGAGGCCTGGAATTGGTCCAGTCCTCTCTGGTGGGCTCTCTGTCACCGTCTTCATACCCAGCAAGAAACGAGCTTTTGGCCCTCCTTTCCACCGGGCTGGCCACTCCCAGGCCCAGCTCACTTCCAGTAGGGATGTTACAATGGATTCGATTGCCTGGGCAGAGCAGCGGAGGGCAGAGGTGGACATGCTGAATAGGACTGGGGCAGGAAGCAGGGCACTATCTGAAGGGAAGATGGAGTCCCTGTTTCTCCATCAATGGACCACATGGCAGACCTGAGACACTCGGGCTCCTAAAGAGGGGTCCGGTTCTTGTTGAGCAGGTTTCATCTTCACAGCCTGTCACTTTATCCATCGAAGTCTTCTCTGTGTGTATCTGTGCTCTCACAGGTGCACTCGCGCGTGTGTGCGTATGCCCATGTGGAGACCAGGGGCTGAAGCTGGGTTCCCTTGCTCAGGCTCCACCTTAGTTTTTGAGGCAGGGTCTCTCACTGAATTTGGAGCTCACTTACTCAGCTGGACTGGCTGATCACTGAGCTCCAGCGATCCTCCTGTCTTCCTCCATTGTTTTCTCCTCCTCTTCCTCTTCTCTGCTTATTTAAGACAATAGAGTGTGCTGGTTTGTCTGGACTGGCTGCCAGCAAGCCCCGGGGAGACTTTCATCTTCACTTTCCCGTGCTAGAATTCCATGCATGTGCCACCGTGCCTGTCTGTGGGTGCTGAGGAGCTGAACTCAGATCTGTTTGCTTGCATGGCAGGGATTGTCCACTTGGCCCCTGTACCACCTCAACGGCTTTTAGGTGCCTTCTTGCTGCTCCCCAGGAGTGCCACATCACACCTCCATGACCTTTCTGCTGCCCACCCTGCTAAGGCTCCCTGAATCACCCTGAACTCCCACCTGGGGCTCTCACCCAGGGCCTACTGTGTCCTGTTCTCTGGTCTGTCAGGCTAGGGGAAGCACTACCTGTGTCAGAGAGGCACAGTGACCCACCTGACTCTGCTGTCTCAGCACTTTGCATGGGACTGTGTGTGTGTGTGTGTGTGTGTGTGTCCAGTCACAGCTTTTGGGTTAACCTGGTTCTCAGGGGTTGGGCTGTGTGCCCTTCACTGCTTTGTGACACCCCCCACCAACACCTTATGTCTGCTGGTGACACTGTGCAGCAGTTTGAACCCAGGATGGAGGGACAGCTGTTCTCCAGTGGAGGTATCTCCCCCCCCCCGCTATAGTGTTTATTTACCTTATTTTGGTTGTTTTGGGGTCTTTTTTGTTATTTTTTTTCAGAGCTGAAGACAGAACCCAGGGCCTTGGGCTTGCTATGCAAGCACTCTACCACCAAGCCAAATCCCCAAGCCCTAGAGTTTATTTTTGTGAGTGTGTGCATACGTGTTCATGTGTTTGCATGTTCCTCATGTTCCTGTGGAGGTTGGAGGGAAACCTTGGGTGTCTTTCCTCAGGAGCCATCATTTTATTTAATTTTAAAAATTTAAAAGGTTTTAATATCTTTAATTGTGTGTGTGTGTGTGTGTGTGTGTGTGTGTGTGAGTGCAGTGCTCACAGAGGTCAGCAGTGTGCGTTCCCGTGGGGCTGGAGTTATAGGTGGTTGTGAGCCATTTGATGTGGGTGCTGGGAGTGAACTCGGGTCTTTTGGAAGGACAGTACAGTCCTTAATCCCTGACCCATCTCTCCAGTCCCCACTTTATTTTTTGAGTCAGAGTCTCTTACTGGGGCCTGGGTATCACCCAGCGAGCCCCAAGGATCCTCCTATCCCTGCTTCTCCGGCACGAGGAGTACATGCATGCATCACCAGGCCCGGCTTCTATGTGGGTGTTCAGGATGAGACCCAGGCCTCTCTGCTGGTGTGGCAAGCCCTTACCAGGGAGCCATCTCCCCAGCCCCACATCTGTTTTTCTTGCTTCTGTTCTCTTGGGGTGCACAGGCCTGGGCAAGTCTAGTCCACGGCAGGTTGCCAATTCCCTCTCTCCGCTACCTCAGTATGCACAATATGGGCAGGCTCAACCGCCCTTCCTCTTCCTCCGAAACCCCATCACTGGCTTTCATCTCCCATGGAGTGAGACGTGCTCCTGGCCCCTTCCTTGGGTTCTAGTCTGGCAGGGGATAGGCAAACCTTGGGCATATTGACATTCATCTCACGTCAAAAGTGACAGTGGACAGGTAGGTGGGAGCATACCCGGAATCCCAGCAGTGGGAGTGGGAGGCTCTCGAAGTCAAGGCTAGCCTGGGCTATGTAGTGAGACTATCTTCTCTGGCAGGAAGATCTCGAGGTCAAGGCTAGCCTGGGCTACGTGGCGAGGCTATCTGCTCTGGCTACTTTTCCTGATGCTGTGGTAAGTCACTCTCACCAAGGCATCTTAGAAGGAGAGGGTTTATTCTGGCTGACAGGTCACCATCCATTGCCAATGGAAGAAGCTCAAGGCAGGAACCGAAGTAGGAACCGTGGAGGGATACTGCTTACTGGCTTGCTCAGCTACTTTTCCTACACAGTTCAGGCCCATCTGCCTAGGGGTGGCACCACCCACGGTGGGCTGAGCCTTCCCACACCAACTGGCAATCAAGAAAATGCAGAGACATGCCCACAGGCAAACCTGACGGAGGCAATTCCTCAACTGAGAGTTCTTCTTCCAGGTGCCTCAACTTGATGAGCACCGTGACTAGCCATCATGCCAAGTCAAGAGTCATTCAAATAAACAAAACAACAAAAAAAGTGGTATCAGCGTGTGCGCACACACTCCCCTGACAGTCTGAGGTAGCAAGGATCCTTCACCAGGGTCTGTGCCAGGCTGTTCGAACTTCCAGTCTCCAAACTGTGAGCTAAATACACCTGTTTTCTTTATCCCCTTCTCCAAAATAGTGACTTCAAATACCACTCTAATTCCAACCACCCACTATAGGGAATACTGATGTCTTATCTGTTTTGTTTTGATTTTGAAGGAGCTAGGCATGGAATCTGAGGCCTTGGGCAGCCCCGATTCCTCACCAGTCGTTTCTAGGCAGGGGCTCTACCACCGAGCCACACCCCAACCCCTCACTGGGGGATTCTAGGCAGGGACTCTACCACTGAGCCACACCCCAGCCCCTCACTGGGGGATTCTAGGCAGGAGCTCTACCACTGAGCCACACCCCAGCCCCTCACTGGGGGATTCTAGGCAGGTTCAGTACTGGTAAGTTACCTCCCAGCTTTTAATATGTTTGGAGCTAGGTCTTCCTAGTCGCTCAGGCTGGCCTTGAATTCCCTCTGTAGTTTTGAATTCATGATCCTACAGAGTAGCTGGGGCTTCAGGCTTGCACCTCCATGTTGGCCTGCATGATTTTTATAATCATGGCCCCCATTTTAAGATCTGTTTCCGCTTTGTGCCCTGCCCACTTGACAACAGGGCCCGAGAACATGGGGATTGAGAAAAGCATGGCACATGGTGGGGGTATACACACCCATCACCTGCAAGGAGGAAGGTGATTTGCTAGGTTATCAGTCTGTGTAAAAAACCAGGGCATGTAAGAGTGTCATCATGGAAATAGCTCACGTGTGCACATGGGAACACACATCCCAGGGAAATGAGAGACAAGGACCTTCCTTCCTTTTGTGCCTGCATGTGTATAGGCAAACAGGGGTGAGGTTTTGGTTCCTAAAGAACCACGGGTAGAGAGCCAGCCAGGCCCTTACTCTGAAGCATCGGGGCTACATGGTCTATCAAGAAAACCACAAGCATTTCACAAGGTCTTCTCAATGTAAGTGACAGGAGGCTGAAGATGAGGGAGGAGGCAGAGGCTAGACCTGGTGAGGCTAGACCGGTACCTGGGGCACTCAGCTCCAGACTTAGGTGGCCAGCAGGCTCAGTCAGGGTCCAGGAACTTCAGAACATAGGTGACCCGTGTGGGGCAGCAGAGCACTGCCCCAAATAGCCATGGATATAGCATGGAACTGTCAAGGCTCCTCCACTTGTCTAAGGCCATTGCAAGTCCACCACCCATTATTCATGCCAGGCCTGGGGTCAGAACAGTAATCAAGTGTGGCCTCAAACTACAACCTTTTGTTCATTTGACTGCTATAGCCCACAGGAACCCCTCATGGCTCGAACAGGCTGACCCCCTGTTTGCCACACCTTTGTCAGCAGCCTGCACACACAAGCATTGCCAGAAGGCAGTGTGGTGGAGCTGTGGGTCATCAAAGAGGGATCAACCTCCTGGTCACACCCTTGCCCATGTCAGGGTCGGACACACGCCGCTGCCTGGATATCCTCAAGGGGACAGCACCCTTCTTCACACCGTGAGCTCCACGAAGGGACCTGTGACCAGGGGACGGGCTCCGGACACGTCCTGACACGCACCGCCGAGGACCTAGGCTGTGGTCTGGAAGGAAAGGATGCTCGCTGGGGCTTGACGTCGCGGACATCTCCAAGGGTGGGCTGGGGTCTCTTGCAGCGGAGAGGAGTAGGGAGTCCAGGGATGCTCACCATGAGTAGCCACGAGCGTCCTCCACGCACATGGAGGGTCCTCCCGGCAGTCTCACTATCTGCACTCAGAACTCCGTGGTGATGCCCCATGACCGGAAGTGCCCCCCCGTGGGCGCGGACAAGGCGGGGCAGGCGGGCGGCACTTCCGGTACCCACGCGCCGCCGCCTCCTTCGCCGTCGCGCAGCTCGCGGCCGTCACTTTGTGTAGTGCGGGGGGGTCCCCGGTGGTCACAGCCCCCGCCCCCGAGTCCGTGTCTCGCTCCGGCTTGGCCGGGCCTCGGGCGCGCGCGCGGTGAGTGGGGCGCGCGGACGCGGCAGGTGCGCGCGGGAGGGACGCGCGCGCTGGGGGCGGTGGCAGCGGCGAGCCTGGCCGTCCTGGATGCCCGGGCGCTGGAGGCCTCGAGTGGTCGTGGGGCGATCGCGGGGCTTCCGGGCCTGTCTTTGGATGGGTCGGAGCTGCAGCTGCACGAGCTGAATCTTCCAGGCCCCTAGGTCCCCCCGTACCGGCCTGGGCCTCCGCGTCACGTCACGGATGGCTTGACTCTTCCCCCACCTCGAGGGGGTCATAGACTCCAGCGTGGGAGGGGGTGGGTCGGAGACGACTTGCGCTGCACCTTTGGAAGGTGACAGCGCCGCCTCCTCCAGTTCAGGGGCGGGAGTTGGGCGGGGGCCGCCTCCACCCCCCAAAGAGACACCTTCCAAGAAGGGCTGTCACCACTCCTACCCGGGCGTGAGACGGATCCTAGGTAACCCCCTATAGGGAAGTAGAGGAGGGAAGCACCCTGTGTTGGCGCCCTAAAGCCGGCTTTGTGACATTTGGGGGCCACGGTCCAGTCTGCTTCGTCTGCAAATAGAGACTGACTGGGTGCCTATCTGCTAAGTCTGTTGCCCCCGAGGTGGGTGGGGCAACTCATACCGCGCGCTGGTTGTTGCATTTGAGGGTGCCTCATGTGGACACAAGGAGGGAAAGAGGAGGTGCAGGTACCTGCGAGGATCAGGTCACCTACTCAGCGTCAGTGGGTGGCATTAGCACTTTGTTTTGGTTCAGTAGCTACTGGCCGGTCTTGGGGGGGAGGGGGGGCTAGCTGGTCTGGTTGAGGATCTTGATCTGGGGATCTTGGATGGCCTCCAGGAGTAACCCTGGAGAGTCGGGGCTCCGGAAACCCGGCAGATGGTGAGGATTGTAGAGAACAGGGAAAGACAACCTGGACAAAAAAGTCCTGAAGGGCTTTGAAGTCCTTTGAAGTGGGGGGCACTGAGCTGGAATGAAGGTAACTAGATACAAGTGTGCTTTCATGTGCACGAGCACACACAGACATGCTCCTTCACGTGGGTTCCCCTGGATTTGGAACTTTTCGGGAGCTCCTAACTTTTCAACTTTTCAAACTTTACCACTTGTGTTTGCAAACCCCCTTCTTATGGACAGGGCCTCGCCCCTTTTTGTGTCTGCTAAGTCCACTAAGGCTCTGAGTCCACTAAGGCTCGGGACCTTCGTGGTAAGAGGGGTTGGAGTGACGTCGGGTTTTTGCATGACAAAGCCATGAACGTGTCTCCTGCATTTTGATCTAGGATGGGAGGTCAAGGGGAGGTGAGGAGAAAAGCTTTCTGGGGACTGATTGGCTGGGGGTAGGTGGGGGTGGGAATATCCGGGGAGGTGGGGAGCCCCCTGGGCCCGAGTTTTAGGCATATGAACTGACCTAACCCTGGTCAGACTGGTTTTCAGAACTTTTGTTAGGAATAGGACTAGGTCAGGGTGCCTGAAGCCTCAGGCTTTTCTTGGCTTTTGCCATTTCTTCCTGTGAACTGCTAACCTTAGAGAATTCTTTTGGGGGGCTCACTTGGGGGGGTTCAAGACAGGGTTTCTCTGTGTAGCCCTGGCTGCCCTAGAACTCTAGACCAGGCTGGCCTCGAACTCACAGAGATCCGCCTGCCTCTCCCTCCCTAGTGCTGGGATTAAAAGCATGCACCACCACCACCCAGCAACCTTAGAGGCTTTTAAATAGTTTCTTTCTCCTTGCTCTGTCCTGACAAGCAGCTTAAGAGAGGAAGCTTTTGCTAGGCTCACAGTTTAAAGGCACAGACAATTGCTTGAGGTAGCTGGTCCACAGTCAGGAAGCGGACAGAGGAAAATGCTGGTGCTCAGCTCCCTTGCTTCTTTTATTCAGTCCCCGGCCCCAGCTCGGGATGGTATCAACCTGACATAGAAACTCCCTCACAGACACCCCAGAGGCTTCTCTTCTGTGACTCCAGATCCTGTCAAGTGCATAGCAGTAACCATCATTGGGCTAGTGCACAAATTTGATATTACCCACTGTCCTCTTTGGAGGCAGAGACTCTCCACTGCTTCTGGGGTGGATTTTAGTTTGATGGATCCTTCCCTCAATCTGTGGTTGGCCTGCTGTGGAGTGTGACAGCTGAGCCCTGCCTCTGATTTAAAAAACAAAACAAACCGATATCTGGGTCATTGACTATGATCTTTGGGCCCTGTCTTCAAGGTCTGGCGTGACTGCTGTGTGTCTGCTGGCATGGGGACCCAGGGGGAAGAAAATGGGGACTCTGCATCATCTTTAGTAAAGAAAACGTGGATGCTGCCTGGGAAGAGAGGTAGCCACGATGGGCTGCCTCCTCCTCCTCCTCCTCTTTGTGTATAGTGTCTGTACCGTTTTGTGTGAGCGTCTGTGCATGCACGTGCATATACACAAGTGTGTGTGTAGGTGACAGAGGTCGGCATCAGGTCTCTGCTTTAGACACTGTCCACCATATTATTTGAGGCAGTGTCTCTCTGAACCTGGGGTTTCCCAGTTCCCATTGCCTGGCCAGCACTACCAGGCCTGGGTTTACAGATAGACAGTGCTGTGTTTGACATTTTTTCCTCTCCTTTTCCCTACAGCTGCTGGAGGATTGAACTCAGGTCCTCACACTTGTGTGGCCAAGCACTTTGACTAACTCAATTTCCTCCACAGCCCCAGCTTTCTTTTCTTGGGTCCTTACAGACAATAGTCTGGCTTGCGGAAGTCTGAAGTTGCTGCCCAAGGTGGTGACCAGTTGGGAATTAGTTCTGTGGGTGTCTAGGTTCAGCTTGATCTACAGCCTTAGGCTTGAGTAAGCAAAGGCCTTCTCTAGGTCTGAGGTGGGTGGCGGTTGGGAAATCTCTCCCTTAGTGTTCTCAGTGCCCCTGGGTGCTGGCCAGGACAGCCTGAGGCATGTGTGTTCTTACCCTTCAGGCATCTTCCAACCCTGAAGAGCCCTGGAGGGCTCTGGTGGTCCTCTTAGGTCTAGTTTTGTGGCTTCAATCTTTGATGCAGTGCTGGGGGAACAGTCACAGCAGAGGGGACTTCTGGATGTCAGGAGTCCCAGCCCTTGGATTTGGGGGGTTGGCATAGACAGGGATGCTCAGAGAGGTCTAGCTGCTAACGTATGGAATTCTTTTTATTTTGTTTTGACTTTTTGACTGCTCATTTCTGTTTGCTTTCTTAGAGTATGGAGTGTGTCCCTGTTTATGTGTGTGCGGGTGTGCATGAATGTATGTAGAGGCCAGAAGTCAATGCTAGGTGTCCTCAGTTGCTGTGTTGGCCACACTGGCTGGCCAGCAAGTGCCATGGAATCTCTTGTCTCTGTCTTCATAGTGCTGGCATTATAGGTGTGTACCATCAGGCCCAACTTTGACATTCAGGGGAGCAAACTTGGGTTTTCATGCATGCAAAGCAGAAGTTACCTCCCAAAGTATAGATTTAAATTAATTTTTTATGTGTATAAGTGTTTTGCCTCCTTGTATGTCTTGTGTACTACTTGTCTGTCTGGTGCCCACAGAGGGCAGAAAGGGCATAGGATCCCCTGGAATTGGAGTTACAGATGATTGTGAGCTACCATGTGGATTCTGGGAATTGAACTTATGTCCTCTGGAAGAGCAGCCAGTGCTTCTAACTGCTGAGCCATCTGTCCAACCTCCAGAGCATAGGTTTGGAAGCAGATGTCTGAACAGAAAGGGGATGGGGTATAGGTGAGCCTGGTCGGAACCAGCCGCTCAGGTGTGTCCATGGGAATACCAGGCACAGTGACTTCTCATGGCCCTGGGCAGCTTTGCCTGCTACAGCCATGGCCCTGGGCAGCTTTACCAGCATCCCGAGGCAGTGCTGTCCACTGAGGTGGCTCCAGTGTCTGGTGTGGCCTGGCATTTCTGGATCTTTTTGAAACTCAGCATTCTGGAGTGGCCTGCCCTACTTTTGAAAATGGTCCCATTCAGATCTGGGCAGGTACAGGGGCAGGTATGGAGTGTCATAATGGTGAAAGATCATAGGAATGAATTCTTGAAAACCACAGTGGACCGGTAAGATAGCTCAACAGCTAACAGTACTTGCTGCCAAGCCTGATGACCTGAGTCTGATCCCTGAGACCCCGTGGGGAGGAAAGAGAGAGCTGACTCCTGAAAGGTGTCCTCCACCATCCACGCGTTTGAATGACATGCACCCCACTCCACAAATAAATAAAATATAATTAAAAGAAACATAACTGCCCAGTGTTTGAGATTCACCTGGACTGGTTCTTTGTAGACATGGACTAGATTAGTGGCTGTAGGACCCTTGGGGCTGTCCCCTTAGGCCCAAGGCTCTAGGCTTCAGGCCAGGTGAAGCTGGACTGAGTCGGTGACATCGCTGGGGTAAAAAGGATCCTGTGAGTCTCCAAGGTGATGACATTTCAGCCCTGTCTCTCGTTTGACTCCCAGGAAGGGGCCTGAGAGTTTGCTGACTGCTGGGTGCTCTTTCCTTTTCCCTGAGGAGACGAAGCAAGACACCCTTCCATCCTGCACCCCACCCCGCCTCCCGCAGCTGCACAGGTGCCTGTGGTCTGACAGCGCCTCGGCCGGACCTGGCTCATGTGTGCTGAGGGCTGGGTAAGCTGCTCGTTTTTGCTTCCTATGTGGGACAGGCTGCCCCTTGTAAGTTATGCTCTCCCATCCGTACACATGGATCCCTGGGGCTCTGTTGACTGCGCTCCGTGCTTCTCCTCCTTGAGGATCGATGGGTTGCGATAACGGGTGCCTCACCCAGGGACAGGTTGCAGCTCACACAAGACCCATGGCTGCTTGTGAGGGAACAGAAGCCGTGTCCCAGAGGATTGTGGGGAGGAGCCCTTTGGGTGGGCTTTCTGGATCAATCATGTGCCAGTTGCACAGCCTGAGATAACAGACAGACCATGGTCCTCCCTCAGCCCTTGCGGCCTCCCCTGCAAAGTGTCTCTGTGTTTCAGGCCACACAGAGGCTCTCTCCTAGGGCTGATGGCCGCCCTTCACACTACTCCAGACTCCCGAGCTACCCAGCTGGAGCCTGCAGAAGATGGGTCAAAATGCGATGCTGACCCTGACGAGGATGGGGATGAGGAGGAGAAGGGGAGAGAGGAGGCAGAGGGGGAGGAAGAAGCAGAAGAGGTAGTAGTGGAAGAGGAGGAAGTGGCCACACAGGTCCAGGAGGTGGAGGTGGAGGCTAACTCAGAGGACGCTGCTGGTGCCGACAGTGTGGAGGAGGGGCTGGCAAAGGAGCAGAGGCTGAGCTTGGGGACCCAGGAGCAGCTAAGCAACGGCGGTGATGTCAGGTCGCCAGTTCTTCAAGGGAAAGGTAGGAACAAGGACCCCACCGCTGCTGGGGGAAGGAAGAGGCTGGGGTCATGAGGGTGGGACTGGACCTGGGCCTAAAGTATGGGAGTAGCCGGGAGAACCACCCTGCTTGCCAGCCAGGCGCCACTGGCCCTAAACAATCTTCCTTCCTCTCAGCCCTGCAGGCCTCCCGGGTCTCACCTGCTATTCAGGATGAAGATCCAGAGGAAGAGGAGGAGGAGGAAGATGATGAGCATTTCCTGACTCAGGTGAACTGCATATACACTGGTCAGCCATGGTCTTGGGCCCTCTTTGTCTTGTGGCTCTTGAGTGAGGACAAGGCTTTAGTGTTGGGGTTTATATGGTTCTGTTTTCCCAGGTCCCTGTCCCTCCCCAGGTCATTACGTTGTTCTGAGTACTCCGGCTACCTCCCACTCAACTGTACTAGGCGTGGCTGTCCCCAGCCCACGCCCAAGTCAGGTTGGAGTCTTCTAGAATGACTGTTCCCCTCCTGGGGTCTGTTTTCCTGCTGTTGGGTCAGACATCAGTACCCACACTCAGTTTAGTTGGTACCACCTGTCCATCGCTAACCTGTTGATAAAGCCAAGGTATTTGCCAGGACTAGTCTGTGTGACATATGAGGGGCCATGCTAAGAGGGGCCTGCCCTCTCTGAGTTTGATGGATAGGAGATGGGGCCCTGTCAGAGGGTGAGAGGCCTGAGAGATGGCTGTACCATCTGGACACATGTAGACCCATAAATAATGGGGTGCTGGGCCATGTCCCCACTATGTTTTCTTATCTCGAGTGGGTGTTGGAGGCAGAACGTTCCCTCATCCTCTCTCCTGGGGCTCTGTGTGCTTCAGGGGCTGGTGACTTTTGAAGATGTGGCTGTGTACTTCACTTTGGAGGAGTGGGAGAGGCTGGATGTGGACCAGCGAGACCTCTACCGGGAAGTAATGCAGGAGAACTATGGGATCCTGGTCTCCTTGGGTAAGGAAGGACCCCGAGGCAGTCCCCTGTGAGAGCTGCCAAAGAGCGTGCTTCTTGAGCTCCTGGGTTTTGGAGCAGCCAGCCCATTCTGGCCGCCGGGTTCGGAGGTCCAGACCAGGAGGAAACATGCTCTGAAGCTGGTGGTCCACTCTGGGCTCTTAGCTGCACAGCCCCAGAAGCCTTTCGGTGGGAGAACGTGTGTGTATACTGCTGGTGTGGGTTTGGAAGGCAGGGCTTCCAGGGATGGATCGTAGGATCTCTCAGAGCAGAGGTTGTGGGAAGGGCTGGTCCTCGGAGGGTAAAGAGCAAAGGATTTGGGTGTGGACAGGGATAGCTTGGACTCCATTGGGACAGCCACCATCTTTCCCTCTCCTGGGTAGGATACCCAATTCCCAAGCCGGATCTGATCTTCCACCTCGAACAAGGAGAAGAACCTTGGGTCCCAGACAGCCCCCCTCCCGAGGAGGGAGACATTGTCACTGGTGTCTACACGGGTGAGTGAGTCTCGAGGGGATTCTGCTGGCATGATTGCTCAGGCTGTGTCAGACTTGAGCCTTCACCAAGGCAAGCCCTCTGCCTCCCCGATGCTGTTAGTGCTCATGGGTGTGGGTGGCTGTGAGGAGACAGGGAGGCCACTGTGTACTTGCCCCTGCCGTCACCTTGAGGCCCCATGGTCCAACTTCACCGAGTCTGAAGGCTAGATTGTCCTTAGAGAACCTTAAGTGGTTTTTGTTGTTCTTACCTTGGAACCTGTGAAATCTTTGGGTTTTGTTTTTCTATAAGTGAGGGGAGTTGTCAAGCTGGCACGGACACCTGCTACACTGTCAATGTGGCTTTCTACGCGCAGACTCACCAATTTTCTGACTGCTCCACCCATTGGCCATTTTTTCATATGGTGCCCCTCAGTCCCTCCACTTTCTCCATAGCCGTCCAGCTTGTTTTTAGAGACAGGGTGTCACTGCTATCTGATCTCACCAATTGAGTAAGCTAGCTGGCCATTGAGCTCCGGGGATCTGCCCATCTCTGCCCCTCCAATGAGTGTGCTGCCACTTTGGTTTGGTTTCTGTGTGTGTGAGTTTGGGATTTAACTCAGACGTTCAGATCTGATCTGGGTGAGCGGTTTAAAGCCTCTGGGAGAGTTGAGGTGATGTGTACAGAAGGCATTGAAAGGTGGGCTTCTCTGGGTGCCTCACACTGACTCGGGCTCTGCCCGTTCAACTCTGAGCCCTGCTTCATTCATATGGAGAACAGAGCCTGAACTAAATCCACAGATTCCAGCCTGAGCATGCTGGATTCCTGGTCACACTGAATATGCCGTGGGGGTCTGAGTCTCACTGGGACTTTGGAGTGACGGAGGCCCTTGCCTGGGGGTGTCCCTCTTGAGGCTGGGGGTGTTGTTAGCCCAGGGTGGGACAGGGAACTAATTTGGAGTTATCATAGATGTATATTAAAATGAGAAGAGGAAAACCTTACTCTGGTAACACGCCTGTGAGCCCTTAGTAGCTCAGTGAGGGGCAGCGAGGACTCTGTAGCCTCTGACATGAGGCCCAGAAGTAGGTCGAGTTGCTTGAGGACCCAGGAGGTGGTGTGGTCCATTCACAGACACATTCAGAGAAACCGCTTAGAGAGAGCAGGGCGCAGGCCAGCACTGGCCACCCTCGACTGTAGGTTCAAGACATTGCTGTCATGGTTCATTCTCTTGAAGGGTCCGGGGAGAGCCTGGTCCTTTTTAGTGCAGGTGACACCAGATGACAGGTGACATGTGGCTGTGCACCTGGATGGGGCTTGAAAGCTCCTTGAGAGAACTGGTTAACTGGGCTGGTGGCCCTGGAGGGGGGTTAGCCTGAGATGTCTCTCCGCCTGGCCCCGTCTGCAGACGGTCGGTTGGTGCAGGACCCATGAACATCTTTTTTAAACGTTTTATCTTAAGCCCAGTGCTCAGGAAGCAAAGGCAGGTGAATCCGAGTTTGACGCTAGGCAGGGCTACATAGTGAGACCCTGTCTCAAGAAAAACAAATAAAACAAACAAAATCTTTATGTGTGAGGTCAGAGGACAAGCTCGGGCATCAGTCCTCAGCATCTGCCTTGTCCAGGAGAGGATGTCTTTATTTCCCAACACTGCATAGGTCCCACTAGTGACCTGTGAGCTTTGCGGGCGTCTCCCACTCCTCAGGATGCCTGGGTTAGACTCATGCTACGGTGTCTGGCTTTCCACTGGCTCTAGGGATTTGAACTCAGGTTGTCATACTTGCAGGGCAAACACGTTACTCACTGAGCTATCCCCAGGTCATGTCTTTGATGTGTCACATGACTGCCCACAGGGGATGCAGATGGCGGGATCTGGGAGAGGCACTGGCACAGGGCAGCTCTCAGGTCTTCTGAGGACAGCCGGCAGTTGAGTGTCTGCCTCCCTTCTCACCCTGCCCAGCAGTGCCACCTGGACCCTGAGCGTGGCTGAGTCTGGCAGGACAGATCCTAACTGTCCCAAGACTGGCCATCTGGACTTCTAAATCAGCCTTGTAAGACAACACGCTAATTTCCCCTCCTCTGCCCCTTGTGAGCTCAGCTGTACACGATGTGTGGGCTCCCGGGCACATTCCTTCACTCAGGTGTTGCCATCTTCTGTGATACTCAGAGTCCCACTTGCCCTTCAGCCTGCGCTTTGTATCCTAGCAACCCTGGCCGCCACCTTCTACTCTTCACTCCAGCAGTGTCTGAACTAGCTCCCCCACCCCCCGACCCAGCTTCCATCCCATGTGGTCCTGGAGAGACCCTGGCTTAACCCTGTTTCCTGCCCCCAGTCTGCACCCAAGCAGAGAATACAGCTGGAGAAGGCATGCCCTGACAGCAGCTGCCCTGCTCCCGGTCTCTGTGAGCGCCTGGCCCTTCACTCTGGGACAGATCCTCCCCCTAGCAATCGTCCTTTCAGCAGCCTCCAGAGGCTGTGCTGCCTAGAGCAGTACCCGGCCCTGTGGGGCCATCCCCTCTCCCTCCGCTGAGGCCTCTACCCCTTTTCCTTTCTTGGTGTACAGGCTTGCATGGAGGCCAGAGGTCAACACAGGAGCGGTCCCCTTGTTGAGGCTTGGTTTCTCACCGGGATCTGGGGCTTGATGATTGGGCTGGCTGGCCAGCGAGCCCCAGGAGTCTACCCAAGCATGTACTACTGCACCAGGCTTTTCACGTGGGTGCTGGAAAGTGAACTCAGGTGTCTGTACTTATGTGGCAAGTATTAACCAAGCCGTTTCTGAAAGAGGATAGGAAGGAAACATACCACTGAGGATTGAACCAGCTTAAAGAGTTTAAGAGGCAGTCAGACTCCAATAACCAGCAAGTGAGCACAGCCAGGGGGTCTGGAGCCCCACGTGTGATCCTAAGCAAGACTGATCTCAAAGTGCACACTGCCAGCCTGCAGACAGCTGGTATCCATCTGGGCAGACACAGCAAGTACCGGTTATCTATTGGTTCAGCTTAGCACAGATGCACACAGGCAAGGGGAAGGGCTCTCAGCCAGGAGCAGGGCATGGACACCCCCAGCAGGCAGAGTCTGGCACACAGCTATGAACTAGGAACCGTAGAGGGTCTCTTGGTGGAGTTTCACTCAGCCATGCCCTGGAAGCTGGATAGTAGAGTCCTCTGGTCCTAGCCAGGGCACAAGGCACTGAGCCCCGTTGTATCTAGGTCCCTGGGCTTAGTGCAGGTAGAAGGGAAGAAGTAAGGGAACGTCTGGCAGAGAGGCTGGCTTCTTAGCATCTGGGACAAAGGGGCTGACAGGTATCCAAGTGCTGGAGGCTCTGATGGGGTGAGGGAAGGCTTACTCCTCCCAAATCCCCATGACAAAGGCAGGCCTTGGTCCTCTTAATACTCGGGCCTTGGTGTTCAATTACATTACTCAAGAGGACATCAAGACCAAAGTGTTGCTGGTCTCTTAGAGGCCACTCACCAGCAACAGGGGGCAGCCCAGAGCCCATCCTAGGAGAAAGGCCACCAGCACTTGGCACAGAGGACAGATGCCAGTGTAGAAGCTGGCTACCTTCCCAGGCTGCAGTTCAGACACCTTCCTGGCAACCCTCAGTGAGGCTGCCCACATCCATAGACTTGGGCATCCTTTTGGTATGCCTCCTCCCTTGGGGACTGTCCCCAATATGGGAAGGAACTCTGCCTGAGCTCATCTTCAGTTTCTGGGTCTAGATGGAGATTTGGGGGGAGAATGAAGACAGGCACAGATATTACTCGGGGACCTTAGAACTGGCTGTCAATGGAAAGGAAATGGCACCTTGACTGGGGACCTCTATGCCTGCCATGTCTTGTCAGGATCCCTGGTTCTCTGCAACCGCTGACAGGCTGCCTCTAAGACAGCCAGCTTCCCCTCCCCCCACACCCACTCCCCAGCCTTAGCCTTGGAGGGGACTGGCCTGCGCAAGGTCCCTGGAATAAAGGAGCTGGGTCAAGGGCCCAGCTTGGCCTATGCAGTCCTGGGGGGGATCCAGCAGATTGGGGACATAAGCCATGGGAGATCCCCTGGGGTGGAGCGCAGTGGAACGAGCTAGTTTTGAGCTTATAAATCCCCAGTATTATGCTTCGAAGGGACAAATCTGTAAGACTCACACTGACAGCCACCATGAGAGAGAGTGACGTTTGCAGAATGGGGGAAACTGTGACAGCCCACAATCCCGAGGGTTTCAGCTTCCTGCCCTGCTCCTCTCATCTTTCCCAAAACCTCTTTCACCAGAGTCCGGGTGTCTTTAGCTCAGGACGTGGGCTGTAAAGATGTCCTTGTGGCAATGCTGTGTGACTTGTCTAGACAGTAGACTCTGAGCCCTGCCTCTTCCTGGAGGCCTAATCACCCTCACCTGTGGTCAGATCTCTGGACAAACGTTAGGTGCAAGGAGCCCCCATCCTTACTTTACTCCCCAGGGGTCTGGGTGTGACCCTCAGGGCCACCTGTTGGACTGCTGCCCTCCCCACTTCCTTCTAGCTGTGTAGAACACACCACACCCTTGTTGAGCAGTGGCCATGCCAGCTCCAGAGGCAGCCGTGAGATCCCCAGGCCTTTTTCATGATTGCCCACCCTGCAGAGCGTCATGTAGTCGACTCCTCAAGACAGATGTCCCTGCTGTTCCCAGACTCTGGGCAAGTAGCAGCCTACTCTCGAGCTCCTGGAGAGATCCAGGGATTGTATTCATTCCCTAGCATCAGCTTCCCCTGATTTACTTGGGCTCTAGTTAAAAACTACAGAAGCCTCTCACCAGAGCCCGGGGGATGTCTTTGTCAGCCAGCTTCTCTCTGCCCCAGGGCTGCTCCTGCCGTCCCAGGTTTGCAAAGTTCTGGCTGAACAAAGAAGGGCAGCCAGCCAGCAACAGGGCCTCTCTTTGTCACTTCTTGTCCCTCTGGTGGCCACGTTGGCAGCTAGAGGTAAACTCAGCTTAAGAAATTTTTCCATCTAAAATATCTAAATTATATATTACTAGAATAGTGGGAAACAGTGTTAAAGACTAAACAAAAATAAAGTAACCCGTTTTCTTGTCCTTTCATATGAACAGCGTGTGTGTTCACATCTGTAGTAAGGCCCTCACCGTTCTCTCTGCTTCATGGATGTGGAACTATGCTGTCTTCCCCTGTGAATGACATCTAGCATGTAGAACTAGGGCTGATTGGGGTGCGAGACTTGACATGTGAAGCCAGCCCTGTTTTTTGAGACTTCCTGGCCCAGCCCCTGGCTTTTGTGGTCCAGAACTTTGCCCTCAGAATCAAGTGGATGGGATCTCAGTGAGGTGGGAATGATGGACAAGAGAGCGGCACACAGGTGCTCTGAACACCTGGACACTGTGGTGCAGGTGGTGTCCCTGTGTCTCCTGGGTGTATCATGGTGGCTCTGTCTACATGCTCTCACTTCCTGAACAGAGCGGCCCTACAGACTTGATTCTAGAGCCCACACCATCCCCTGGAAGGGCAGAGAGTGAGCCAGGGGTGCATCTCAGTGGAGGGGTGCTCACAGTACACGTAATCTCAGGTGGCCTGGGGTTTCTCAAATGCAGAGCTCAGGAAAGTGAAGCCCAGGGTGACCCCACAGCAGGGGGAGGAACTCAAGACCCCAAATACACAGCTCCCCAGAGGCTCTTCCCCGGCTAGCAGTTCCTGATTCTGCTGTTTAGAGTGGAAGAGAACCCCCTGGCCACTGGTAAAGGCAAGGAGAGGAAGACTTACTGAGGAGTAAGTTCCACAGAGGCAGGGCCTCCAGGCAGAGGACATGGCTGGATGGGCCATGCTGGGTGTCTGGGGACTGCAGTGCCCCAGGTCTCACTCTGTGCACAAGTTTATCTGCTGATAAACTACCCAGTTTGCAGGCTCCTGTCCTCTACAGAGTGGCAAGCCCTAGAGAGACCCTGGCTTTCCTGGCCAGGTGTGCATGTAAGACCTCCTAACTGGGGGAGGGGAGGCCAGCGGCTTTCCTGCCTTGCAGTTGGCCAGTACTGGCTGTGGCATGCACCACCTCTGACTTGCCTGAAGCAGGTCTGTTTGGTTTGTTCCAATTTCCTTGCCAAGCTCCTGTGCCCTCATCCTCTTGTCTCGTCACCTTCAGGAGCCTGGTTCTGGAACGATGACATAGAGGACCATGAGGAGGAAGACGACGAGGACTTCCTCGCTGAGATGGCAGAGGAGGAGAACGAGCCCCCAGGGCTGTGGTCTGCAGCCTATGGTGTGGGGGATGTGCCTGGGACTTGGGGACCCGACGATTCAGATTCGGTTCAGACTCCAGAGGATTGGGGACCCAGCCCAGGCAGCCTCGGTATCCTGGCTGAGGAGGTTGAAGCTAAACATTTCCTGTCTGGCCGGGAGCCTGGGGAGAACTTTCTGGCGCCCTGGGCATTTCCCGCAGCAGCTGTCCCCGTAGGACATCCGGAGACCACTTGCGACGTGTGTGGTAAAGTGTTCCTGCACCGTTCGCGCCTGGCCAAGCACCAGCGTTACCATGCAGCGGTCAAGCCCTTTGGCTGCCAGGAGTGTGGCAAGGGCTTTGTGTACCGTTCGCACCTGGCCATCCACCAGCGCACGCATACCGGCGAGAAGCCCTTCCCGTGCCCGGACTGTGGCAAGCGCTTCGTCTACAAGTCGCACCTGGTCACGCACCGGCGCATCCACACTGGCGAGCGGCCCTACCGCTGCGCCTTCTGTGGCGCCGGCTTCGGACGGCGCTCCTACTTGGTGACCCACCAACGTACGCACACGGGCGAGAGGCCCTACCCGTGCCTACACTGCGGCCGTAGCTTCAGCCAGAGCTCAGCACTCGCTCGCCACCAGGCTGTGCACACCGCCGATCGTCCTCACTGCTGTCCGGACTGCGGCCAGGCCTTCCGCCTGCGCGCTGACTTCCAGCGGCACCGGCGCGGCGGCTGCACGGAGCCCAGCAGTGGCGAGGGTGCGGGGATGCCTCCCCACGAGATGGAGATGGCAGTAGCTGCTGTAGCCACAGCGGAGCCGGAGGAACTGGAGGCCAGGCCCGAGGAGACCAAAGAGCCCGGGAGTGGTGTGGCATTTGGAGACACTGAAGCTGAAGCCAGAGAGGACGAGGAGGTGATAGCTGCGGCGGCAGAGGCGACGGTCCCCGGTAGCAAGAAGGACTCTGAGCCTGACAGGCGGTTCCGTGAGATGGGCAACGGCCTGAGTGGGGGCGAAGGGCCTTCCTCGCACCCGCTCGGCTTCCATTTTCCCATGCACCCCAAGTCTTGGCTGCATCCAGACGGCTTCCCCATACTGGGGTTCCCCGAGTTCTCCGAACGGCTGCAGGTAGACGGGCGTCATCTCTCCGGCCCCCTGGGCGCCCCGCTGTCCCTGGAGGGCACGGGGTTGGTTTGTGACCCGTTCCGCAGCGCGGGCCCCAGAGTCGGGACGGATGGTGGCTTGCGAGCGTTCGCGCCCACCGTGGGGTCGCTGCTGGCAGAGCCCGCACCCGCCGCAATGGCGGAGGAGGAGAGCCCGTGGATCTGCTCTGACTGCGGCAAGACGTTCGGGCGGCGCGCGGCGCTAGCCAAGCACCAGCGCTACCATGCGGGCGAGCGGCCGCACCGCTGCGCCGACTGCGGCAAAAGCTTCGTGTACGGCTCGCACCTGGCGCGCCACCGGCGCACGCATACGGGCGAACGGCCCTTCCCGTGCCCGGAGTGCGGCGCTCGCTTCGCCCGCGGCTCGCACCTGGCGGCGCACGTGCGCGGTCACACGGGCGAGAAGCCGTTCGTGTGCGGCGTGTGCGGGGCGGGCTTCAGCCGGCGCGCGCATCTCACCGCGCACGGACGCGCGCACACGGGCGAGCGGCCCTACGCGTGCGGCGAGTGCGGCCGGCGCTTCGGGCAGAGCGCTGCGCTGACCCGGCACCAGTGGGCGCACGCCGAGGAGAAGCCGCACCGCTGCCCTGACTGCGGCAAGGGCTTCGGCCACAGCTCGGACTTCAAACGGCACCGGCGCACGCACACGGGCGAGAAGCCGTTCCGCTGCGCCGACTGCGGCCGCGGCTTCGCGCAGCGCTCCAACCTCGCCAAGCACCGGCGCGGCCACACGGGCGAGCGGCCCTTTCCCTGCCCCGAGTGCGGCAAGCGTTTCTCCCAGCGATCTGTGCTCGTGACGCACCAGCGCACCCACACGGGGGAGCGGCCGTACGCGTGTGCCAACTGCGGCCGGCGCTTCTCGCAGAGCTCGCATCTGCTCACGCACATGAAGACGCACCGCGGGCAGGCGGGCGTACAGACGCAGAATACCGCCGCCAAGGCCCAGGCCCCTGCCAAGGCGACGCCGCCTCCGCCGCCACCGGGCTCGGGCACCGGGTCAGGAACGCTGCTCGAGTTCGCCGGCGGAACCAGCTTCGGCTCCGATCCTGCCGCGTTCGCTGGGCCCTCGGGTGCCTACGAGGAGAGCGTCTTGTGAAGCAGGTCGAAGCGCGTGGAGCCCTCCCGCTCCTCGAGGCGGGCTGAGGATTCCCAATCTTGGGTGCTCTTGGCACTATCGCCCCGAGCTTCAGATCTTGCTTGGGTGCGCACAGGCCGCCACCCTGATCAAGAGCGCCCCATCCCTGGATCTGTGCTGCAGAGATAGCCGGCAAAGCCAGTTCGTTCATCACGGATTCAGATTCAGGTGGCCCGTAGGGCCAGTGGCTTAGGAGTCTGTCACGATGGGGAAGCCCTATCATTGGGAGAGGGTGAGAGAGGTCATCCAGCTGCATCCGGGTTTCTTGGTGGGTTTGGCTTCTTCCCAGTCTCCCTAGGAGTTTCAGGGACCGTTTTCCGGTCACTTGGGTGTGTCCAGTAAGTTTTAAGAACATGGTTTATGACAGGCAGGAGCCTCACTAGGTTTTGGGGGGATGGAGATGCGAACAGGGGAAGCTTTTGTTCTATCGACTGGGTATTTATTTCCATCTTTTGTATGGCCTGAAAACTGGGGAGGTGTTGAAAAAGCAAGATACCAAATGCGTAGTCAGGCTGCCAATGTTGGCTAGGACCCCAGAGAGTTGGAAGCCTTATTTGAGAATCCTTACACCAACCCCTTGTAGCACTGGCTACAAGGTGCGTTTTGGTATTGGAATCCCCTCCAAGCTTGTTGGTGCTCTAGTGGCTGCGAGTGGCACACATGGACATCTTTGGAGTGCCTGGTGTGGGCTCCTACAGACCTGGTCTCCATAGGAGTTCCCTAGCAGCTCCCTCCGCCGGAGCAGGTAGCTGCGGAGCCCTGTGCTCAGCCTTTCACAGCACTGGGGTGGGTTCTGGAACCTTCCCCTCAGCTTATAATAAGGGCCCTTTATCCTCTGCAAGACTCTTAACTCTGCTGTAATCACCCTACGCTAGAAGCAGGTAGTGTTTCTGCCATGGGTGGGTCCATGGCTTACAGAGTGATTGGTGGTTTGCACAGTGGTTGTCCACCTAAGGTATCACGTGGACCTGAGCTCACAACGCCTTACTATGCAAGGCCCTTGCACAGTGGATAGCTAACTCTCCAGCCTGCACTGCTGGCATCTGAGGTGTGGCACACACAAGCCCCTCCCATCCTCCATGAATTCTGGGCCAGTGTTAAAGAAGTGAGATTTCCACCCAACTGCGGTTCCCTTTTAGACCTAGATCCTTTGTTGTAGTGTAGACACGCTCTTGGGGCCCAAGAGCTAACGGGGAGGCTGGGAGGCTGCTAGGTGCCGGGTGGGTAGTCCATGGGTGGGAGGAGCTGGGGTGGTGATGGTCAGAAGGTAGCTTGGCTGGGTGAGGTGAAGTGGGAAGGCATGGGTCCTGATTGCTCAGCAGTGGCCTCTCTATCCTATTTTTTATGCTCTTCCCATGTTTTCTGGTACATGAACTTCAGAAAAAGCCAGGGCAAGGTGGGCTGCGGGGCACCAACCCCATCCCTCTTTTTTCCCCAGCGGTTTCCACTCTGCCCCTCTGCTGTGGGCAGGAGGACCTAGCTTTAATAAAGATGGAGAAACAAGCTTTGGGACTGGACTCTGCTTTTGCCCCACCTTGGTGTCCATCAGGGAAGCTCACTCTACTGTGTCCATCTCTTTTCTGACTTGTTTTCCCCTTCCGAGAAGCTGGAATCGGATTCTTGCTTGGCACATCATGGATTTGGCCTGTGTCAACTCCTCCTTCCTGGGATGCCTCACACTGCCACACAAGTGGAACACACACATGGGACATGACGGGGATTCATTCGGCTAACCTTCTGGGTTTAAAGAGAGGGCCTGATCTTTCTCAGAGTGCAGATCCATGCTTTGGCCTTTTTTTCAGGGGTTCCAGTGCTGTGGGGTTTATCTACTCCAAAGCCACAAAGGCATGGCCATCCCCAGGAGTTCCCAAACAACTCCCTTTAAACTTTTTCTTATTCGGTCTCTGTGATAGGATCTTTTCCCATGGGTTTGAGAATATGCAGATATGATTTTTGAGGCTTCAGAATAAAAGAAACCAGTATCTCAGGGGGTGTGGTTCAGTTGGTACAGTGTTTGCCCAGCATTCAGCTTTTCATGCCCAGAACTCCATAAACCAGGCATGGTGGAGCATGCCTGTCATGTCAGTATTTGGGAGGAGAAGCAGGGGGACCACAAGTTCAGGATCATTTTCAGCTCCATGAGTTAGAGGCCAGCCTAGGCTACATAGAGACTACCTCAAACAAACAAAAATACCCCGGACTTTTAGGAGGTATTTTTAGGACTTTTAGGACTTTTAGAAGGATGGAGAAGTCATAAGGATGGATGACCATTCAGATCTTAGCCTACTGAGAAAGGCCAAGCAATTCTTTGATAAAGCTTACCATTGATGTGCAGTTGGAGTTCTTTTGTTGTGGGGTAAGAAATCCCAAATCCAACAACTGCCTCATAAAGTCTTTATTACCTGTGAAATGTGACCAACCAAACGTGACAGCTGGAGGATCATCATGGCTGGGCATTTTCTCCTCTACCTACCTGTTTTCATCTTTCTCATGCCCCTGTTTTCTCAGCCTTTTTTTTTAACTTTATTTTCCTATTTAGACTCTCCTCCTCCTCTCTCCCCCTCTCCCTCTCTCTCCCTCTCCCTCTCTCTCCCTCTCCCTCAATTTTATGTAATAAAGTGATTTTAGATTTAGTTATATCAAAGTTTTACCTTCCTTGTTCATTATTTCTCTGCAGATTTTAAGTTAGATATGAATTGTAAAACCACTAACAGTATGAAAATATCAAGCTCATCCCATCCAATACCTGGGCTCCTGTTCATATGCACATGTCTATATGGAAACGGTTCAGGACCAAGAATGTACTTCAGATACTGTTCAGCAACTTGCTTTTTTCCCCCACCTCAAAGCATACCGTGCACAGTTGTGCATGGTGACATATAATGCCTGTGTCCTAACACTTGGGAGGCAGCGGAGGAAGATCTCAGATTCTAAGTTCCAGAGTGCGTTGTAGTCTAAACAACAACAGGAGGTTAAAGAGATGGCTCAGCGTTCAGAGCACTGGCTGCTCTTCCAAAGGATCTGGGTCCCATTCCAGCACCCACATGGCAGCTCACAGCTGTCTGCAACTCCTGGCTCTGCAGACACAGGGAACGTTATGTGGCACACTGAGCACCCACACACACAAATAAAAGCCACAGACAACTTATGCTGAATTTGCTTCATCCACATTCCTATCTACTTTCCCCATTCCACACGTTTTTCGTTTCACCTGGTACAATTAGAACATGTCTTAGTTTTTTTCTTTTGTTGTTTTTAATTTGTGTGGCTAGATAGACAGGTCGGTAGTTAAGAGCACCGGTCACTCTTCAGAGGAACCAGATTCGGTTCCCAGCACCCATGTGGCTCACAGTCATGTGTAACTCTGCTTTAAGGGGATCTGACCCCTCTTCTGACCTCCGAGGGCTCATGTACACATTGTTCAAACATAAAAATTTAGAAATTGTGTATGTATATGAAAACGTGTGCAGGCACATGCATGCAGGCTTGAGGCTGATGGTAGGTAGCTCCAGTTACTCTCCAACTATTTTTTAAAAAATATTTATTTATTATGTATACATTATTCTGTCTGCGTATATGCCTACAGGCCAGAAGAGGGCACCAGACCCATTACAGATGGTTGTGAACCACCATGTGGTTGCTGGGAATTGAACTCAGGACTTTTGGAAGAACAGGCAATGCTCTTAACCTCTGATCCATCTCTCCAGCCCCTCCACCTATTTTTTTAAGATGGTCTTTCACTAGAGCTCACTGATTTGCCGGCAGGCTAGTGAAACCCCAGGAGTCCTCCTGTCTCCCCGGCTTAGGAAGTACTGGGGAACAGATTCGTGTTTGCATGGCAAGCACTTCATCAACTGAGCTGTTTCACCAGAACCTTGACTGTTTCTCTAAAAGGTTATATAGAAGGGAAAGGCTTTGCTAAGACTCCAATTCATGCGTTCTTCAGTGCCCATCTGTTACCACTTTCCTAAACTGCTTCACCTGCTCTGTAACCCTTGCATCTATGCCATCTCCAGCTTCAGGTGGCAGCAACAAGCCCGTTGGCTGTGCCAGCCCATCATTTCCACAAGCATCATAAACTTGAATCCAACGGGGGGAGAGAAGAGGAGAGTGCCGCTGGAGAGATGCTCACCTGTTAACACGTACCGCTATTGCAGAGAACCCTGGTTCAATTCCCAGCAGTCAGGTGGTAGCTAGCCATGTGTAACTCCAGTTCCAGGGGACCCAAAAATCTTCAGACTTGCACGGGCTTCTGCCCACATGGTGTGCATACATACACTCAGGTATACACACACAGATAACATAAATGTATTTTAAAAAATCCAACGGATGGATTTTGCTTTTTCCATTTTCATGTGAGAGCATGTATGTCTGCAGTCCCACATTTGGGTTTGTGCACACGGGTAAGCCAGAAACCAATGCCTGGAATGGTCTGCGATCACTCTTCCACATCACTCATGAGGCAGGCTCTCTCTCACTGTCCGGACTAGCCAGCCTGCTCTGTGGACCTCGTCTCTGCCTGCTGAGGCTGAAATTCCAGATGGGCCACCACATGCTCTTGCATTTAAATGGGTTTTGAGGACCTGCACTCTGTTCTACTTGCAGAACGAGTGACTTAGCCGCTGAGATCTCCCACCCAATTTGTTTTTTCACCCTTTGAAGTCAGAAGAGGGGTCAGATCCCCTCAAACCAGTTAGATGGTTCTGAGCCATAGTTACCCATGTGGTAAATTTCCTTGTACATTTAAAGTAGAGGCACTCTACAGAGCTTGCCATAATTTGGGGGCCAGTCATGTGGCTTCCTGGCTAGAGCTGGATGGCAGCTAGATGAAGAGATGGCAGGAATGAAGGAAGGTAGCATTGTGCACACCATGCTTACACAATGGTCCTGGTGGTAGCACATCTTCACTGTCTCTTTACATGTGCATCATGGGTTGAGGAGACGGCTCAGTCAGTGACGTGCCTCTTGTACAAGCAGGAAGACCTGGGTTCTGACTCTGAAATCCGTGCACGGTGATATATGCCTGTAACCCAAGTTATGGGGGTTGGGAGTAGAGAAAGGTGGATCCCTGAAGCTCACTGGACAGCCAATTTAGACATGCACCTATAAGCTTTAGGTCCAGTGAGACCTGTCTCAGAAAATGGAGAAACACACAGCATCTGCCTTGGGCACACACCACCAGACACACACAAATGTACATTGTGTCATCAAGTTATGATATAATTGTGGAACATTCGTGTTGGATGTTGCTATTTACTCCAGGCTGGCTTGGGCCTCTTAACTGTCCTGCCTCCAATCTTCCAAGTGCTGGGATTACAGGCACACAGCACCATGCTTTGCTGTAGTTACCATTTCAACAAATATACCACCAACTCTTTGTCTCAATACCGAACTAAACCACCTACCAGACTTTAAATTTTTGTTACGAGGTATACTCAGTATTATACAAGGACATGGGGAGTGGGGAGAGCTGTGTAAGTTTTATACACACACACACACACAAATGTGGCATTTTGTGTAACAGATACATTGTTCAAAAGTTATGGGCTACCAGGATAATTATCTGTAAGTGAACAAAACTAGATCCTTACCTCATATCACATACTGCCAGATGTAAACAATGGTCCATGTGCAGGCTAAACTACCCCAAACAAAATCTAATGTATTAGAAAACGGGAGCACACCTGATGACTGTCTCCAAAAATTAATTTCACAAGTCAAGCTGGTTCTGGTGGCTCACATCTGGACTTCCACACTTGGGATAGTAAGGCAGGAGGATTACCATGAGTTCAAGGCCTGCCAGGGCTACAGTGCAACACTTGTCTCTCAAAACAAGGCCTCAGTTGGCGACATGCCTGCCTCACCATCATGAGGCTCTGAGTTATTCCCAGAACCCATGTGAAAAAAGTCAGCTATGGCTGTGGCTAGCTGTTGGTTACGTGCCTGCTGTGCACATGTATGAATCAAGTTCCAGCTCCAAAATCCATGTACAAAATGGAACCATGGGCACCTGTAATCTCAGCAATGAGGAGCTGGAGACAGGTGGCTCCTGAGACATGCTGGGCCAGCCTAGCTTACTTGGTGAACTCCAGGCCAGTTAGGGACACCCTGCCTCAGCAAACAAGACGTCGCCTGAAAGTTGTCCTTGGGCCTCTACACACTTGTGCACACACAAACACATAGGAAAATAATCTTACAAGCTAATGACAGGACAGCTCAAGAAAGCATATACGTTTGTTTCAAATTCATTTTCAAAGTTCAGATTATTTACATACAAATTTACAGATAATAAATCTCTCTATTAACACATCAAAATAAATGATTTAGCTAAAGCCCACTTCTGAATTGCATAACTCCTACAAAGTATAATACTATACCAGGTAGACTGTCTTGTTACTTGCAGAATGTTCCTAAGTCAAGTGGCTTAGAAACACATAGTTTCTTAGAAAAAGAAACAGTCCAGATATGGAGTGGCTACAGTCAAGCTGGTTTCGTGCCTCTGTGACATCAGGTCCCAGTCTATTCTACTTCTGTATGGCATGACTGTCACACTGTGGCCACTGTAGGGAGTCTCATTAGCACCACATCCAGACGAGGCGGTGCTCACTAAGGTTCAGCTTCTTTGAGGAAACCCTTTCAAGAGATGATCTCTGATGACCCCGTTAACTCTTTAGACTTGGGCCCAAGGCTACAGGGAAGGATTATCACTACCAATGACACTTACCAGGAGTTATAGCCCATACTCCCAGGAGGGCAAAGAGCAAGGAGGGAGTGACAGAGGCAGGGATGATGTCTGCCACACCCTGATTTATGCGTTCTCACCTCCTAGTGATGGCAGCATACTAGCACAGACAGCTGCGCAGCCCTTGTGCCCTACGACCTCAGCATCTACATAAAAAGTAAGCAAGCAAACAGCAGAGAGGAAGGAGCACATTCTTAGGTCGTGGTTGTACAGAGTAGTGAGTGCTAAAGCTACTTCTCACCCTTGAAGACTTCTGGCTTAATTTAAAATGATCTATTCAGAGTTTCCTATTTTATAGATACATATCTGTCGTCTTTGCTATAGTTAAAACAACAAAAAATTGGCTTATTACAGATATAATCCTGTAACAATGACCAAATGCATTTTAAAATACAAGCAACAAGGAAAAAGCATAGTTCATAACTTTCAAATCCTACTTCAGTGAAATGCATATTCAGAAAGTAACAAGATGTGAACTTAGTTAGAATGGGCTACCTTACCATGTTACAAACTAAGGATACACTTTTCTAAGCTTGATTAAAACAGAACGAACATATGATTTCTGTGATGGTTACTAAAATAAGAACAAAAAATCCCAAGTCCTGTGTTCCTAGGGAATTATTTGCCAGTTTAATGCAGCAAACTTGGCTAACTCGACTGACATTTTATATCCTGTAGTTACAGAGTGTACTTATTTCTAGTGGATTATCTTAATTTTTACAAAACATCCCTTAGTACTAGCAGTTTCCAAAGGAGTGTATGTCTCACATTTAAGTGAGTCGACTCCCTAACGGCTGTCTGAAATCACGCTGAAACATATTTATACATTCTTACTCCTGGATAGGCTGCTATGTGCTCTGTTCACAACTATGGATTCTGCCCTGTGAATTTCCGGATGGATCTACTTCACATGGACATGTCCTGCTCACTTGTGTGGGCTCTCTGATAAAGTATCCTTTGGTATGTGTGAGTGTGGTTCTAGGACCACCTGAACACCAAAGTCTGCAGTTATATTAAGTCCCTATGTAAAATGCTGCATTTGTATACAGCCTACATAATCTTCCTATGCATTTTAACTCATCTTTAGATGATCTATAATGCTTAATATCATACAAATGCAAATCAAAGTTGTTATATTGTACAAGAAAAAAGTCTGTATATATTCAGTATAGATAAAACCTTTTCCCTAAATAGTTCTGGTCGGTTGAATCCTTGGACATGGAAGCTCTGGGTGCTGAGGAACAAATGTACACAGGGCTCCACTCGCTCACTGAGGCAGTCATCTGAGTCCGCTGTAGGGGAGCCTCCCACACAGCTACATGGTGCTCCCTCTTCGGTGAATCCTCTGATGGCTATTGAACGCTGACTTGTGGTAGAACTTCTTCCCACACTCGGTGCACTCGTAGGGCTTCTCTCCCGAGTGTGTTCTGTAGTGCACGGTGAGGTAGGACATCCGAGAGAAGGCTTTCCCGCACTCGCTGCATTCAAAGGGCTTCTCCCCAGAGTGGATCCGGTGATGGATGGTGAGGTACGACATTTGCGAGAAGCACTTCCCACACTCATAACACTCGTAGGCTTTTTCCCCTGTGTGTGTCCGCTGGTGCCTGTTCAGGGCGGAGTTCTGGCAGAAGGTCTTCCCGCACTCGCTGCACTCGTAGGGCTTCTCCCCTGAGTGGATCCGGTGGTGGATGGTGAGGTAGGACATCTGCGAGAAGAACTTCCCGCATATGTAGCACTCGTAGGGCTTCTCCCCTCTGTGGATTCTCCGGTGCCGGCACAGGGCCGAGTTCTGGTAGAAGGTCTTCCCACACTCGCTGCACTCGTAGGGCTTCACTCCTGAGTGAGTTCGGTGGTGCACGGTGAGGTAGGACAGCTGTGAGAACAGCTTCCCGCACTCGCTGCACTCGTAAGGCTTCTCTCCCGTGTGCACCCTCTGGTGCCGCATGAGGGCCGAGTTCAGGTAGAAGGTCTTCCCGCACTCGGCACACTCGTAGGGCTTCTCCCCTGAGTGGGTCCTGTAGTGCACGGTCAGGTAGGACAGCCTGGAGAAGAACTTCCCGCACTCGTTGCACTCGTAGGGCTTCTCCCCGGTGTGCGTCCGCATGTGGGTGGTGAGCGTGGACTTGCGACAGAAGCACTTGCCACACTCGCTGCACTTGTACAGCTTCACCCCGCTGTGGATCTTCTGGTGGTCGTTAAGGGCTGACTTCTGAGAGAAAGTCTTTCCACAGTCGGGACAGATGTAGGGCCTCTCGCCCGAGTGTGTCCTCTGGTGCTGCGTGAGGTGCGTCTTCTGGCAGAAGGACTTCCCACAGTAGCTGCACTCATAGGGCTTCTCTCCCGAGTGAGTCCTCTGGTGCTGGATGAGGTGTAACTTCTGGTAGAAGTTTTTCCCGCATTCGTGACACTCATAGGGCTTCTCCCCTGTGTGTGTCCTCTGATGCACCGTGAGGGTTCCCTTCTGGCAGAAGGACTTCCCACACTGGTTGCACTTAAAGGGTTTCTCTCCCGTGTGAGTTCTCTGGTGGATGATGAATTTTGACTTTTTACAGAAGGACTTCCCGCATTCCCGGCACTCGTAGGGTTTCATTTCCATGTGAGAACCCTGGTGAACACTGAGCTCTGACATCTGGAGGAAAGCCATTTCAGACTCACTCCAATCATAGGGCTTCTCTTCCACAGGATCAACAAAAACTGTGTTCTTTGGGAAGGATTTCTGGCACTCAACATATTCAAAGGGCTTCTCCAAAGTACAAATTTTTTGGTAAAAATTTTCTTCACTTAGAATGTAATCATCTTCATTCTGACTAAATTCATAAGAATCATCTCCTGGATGTGTTTTCTCGGGCTTAGCGTGGAGCAGCGATTTCCCACATCCAGCACAGACATTGGGCTTCATCTTTGCGTAGCTTCCATCGCTGCTGATGAAGGCGGAGATACACGTCAAGCTCTTCGCGCAGGAGCTGCATTTAGGGATGACTTTCCCTGAAGGAACAAGTGTTTCTGCAGGAGCAGCTTCACCGGCAGCATCGCCTGTCTTTCCGACCATGCTTCTGTAGCTGAGCACAGCCGACCTCGAGAGCTTCTTTCCAGCTCCCTGGGCTTTCTCCGTCAGGTCATTCGCCTGCCAGATTTCATCTGAAGAAAAACAAAATGAACCCAAGTTTGTACATTTTCCTACATAAGACATGGTCTGACAACTGATACACAGCCTCTCGTTTTGAGTTTAGCTTCACAATCCTGTGAATATCCACCTGCTGAATCGTTTGGAGTAACGGACAGATCTCCACGGGCGGTAAGGGAAGGAAACTGATGACAGGTAGCACCTTTGATCTGGGTCACTCTCTAACACTTTGTTCACAGATCCAGAGCAATGACTGGTGGAAAGGGGCGGGGGGGGGGGGGTTGGATAAAAGGACCTGGAGCAAGGGAGAGCCTGCAGGACAGTTAGGAGCGCCACTGCCCAAGACATCCGGAAACAGGACGGTGTGGTGGCCGACAAGTACTTTCTCCACATCACTCACACGGGGAGAGGCTGGAATCTGAGGCGCTGCTGGCCACGCTGACACACCTGTGCCTCGTTCTCCACATGCATCCTACCATAGTATCTCGTTTGCATTCCACACAACAGTGTCACATAAATTTTACACCTAAATTCCTCGTGTCTAGAACCTGAGACCCAGGATTTCCCTCTAAGCTTCACTTGGAAGGCGAGTTCTGGAACATCTATGTGAGACAGGGAGTATCAAAAGGCACAGAAAAAGATGTCATCCCCTAAAAGCTTTGAATTAAAAAAAAAAAAAGGATTTCTATCAAGGCTGTGGTTTAGGACTGAACTCACTTTGACCATGAAATGTACAACTGTTCCTAGCTGGACAGTTCCTAACTGTGCTGTCTGAGCTGATACGGTCACCCAGGGAGAGCTACTTAACAGCCTCTACAGCCACCATCTCCACCTATCAGCAGGAAGTGACGGGCTTTACCTCACACGGTTGTTGTGGGATTACAGGACTCGAAATGCTCATGACAGCAAGAGGCACAGAATACATGCTGAAGGTTTCCTGAGCATTTATTTTTCCCGCTTTCAATCTGCCAGCTCTGTGTTGGTTTGAACGAGATGTTCCCTGTAAGTCTTGAGCATTTAAATACTTGGTCCCCAGTGGGTGGCTATTTGGAAGGAAGTATCAGTAAGAGAAGCTTTTGGGTTTCAAAAGACTCTGGCATTTTCTCTCTGCTTCCTGTCTGTAGACTGAGATGTGAGCTCTCAGCAGCTGCTCCCGCCTCTTGCTACCATGCCCTGCTGTGATAGCGATATATTATCCTTCTGGAACCATCAGCCCCACATAAACTCTTTCTTCTCTGTTCCCTTGGTCATGCTGTGTTGTGGAATAATCTTTTCATTCATTGTGAAGATGTGTCTTTGCCAAGGTGCCTTCTGATTGGTTTAATAAAAGGCTAAATGGCCAATAGGTAGGCAGGTAGAGATTAGTTGAGACTTGTGAACAAAAAGAAAGCTCGGGAACGGAGAAGGATAGAGCTGCCAGTCAGACACAGAGGAAGCAGGAAATGAACATGCCATGCTGAAAGAAGGTACCACCATGTGTTAGACTGTAGATAAGAATTATGGGTTATTTAAGTTCTAAGAGCTAGTTAGTAACGAGCCCAAGTTATTAGTCGAGTGTTTATAATTAGTAATAAGTCTGTGGTTATCTGGGAGCCCGTGGCCCCTGGGAAGAACCCCACCCGCCATGGCACTGCATGACAGCAGCTGAAAAGCGCCAACACCGCCGTCCCACACCACCTGCCGCAGGCTAATTCTGAGTTCCACTTCCTGTGCAAACGGGCGCCAGGGCCCTCAGCGCGCTCTTCCAATGGTGGGTCTGCTTTCACTTATCTCAGAAATTATGGGATGGACCTACTTCACTCAATGTCATGCATATCAAATCTCAAATTATTAATCTTATTCTTCTTATGCCCTCCCAGAATCCAACAGTGCCAAAAAACAATACGTCACCACCTGGACTCAAAAATGACTCAAAGCCAGGCAGGATAGGTCATAACTGCAAACATTCTGTCCCAGGAAAAGCAGGCTATTAACTGAGAAAGAGGGTCATGTGGAACACTGATTTGTTCTGGAGGTCAATACTATATACATCATCACATCCTATTATGTTGGCTGACACAGATCACAGTGCCCACGGCCTTATGCTAGGATTCCTGGGATAGCCAGCAAATTCTTAGCACACGGGCACCTACAAGTCTCTGTTCCTAAGCTTTCCTGCTAGACGTCCTGCCTACTTTTAATGCAGAGAGAAAGGTGGAACTGGAGTAATGATAAGAGCTGGGAAAGAAAATACTTCCAGGGGAGGAAACTTGACAGCACAGCCCTTCCTAGTGAAGTGTAAAGCGCAGAGATGAAAACCCCATGACGAGAACATGCTAGGACCATGGAGCAAATGTGGTTAGTGAGGGTTTCAGGAAACTCTTGCAGGCGGTTCAGAGTCGTTAGGGCTACGACTCTGAGACAGGTTTTCTTTGTAGAGGATCAACTGGGTACCTACGGCGAAGAGTCTTCCCAAGTCAATCAGGAGCAACAGCAGTCCAGACGCATTTCATGCTTACATTAAAATGGCATAAAAGGTAAATAAGACATTTCCTAAGGGAAAAACACACAGCCACTCTGGAGACCTGCACCACCCGATGAGTAAATATTCTCAGAGAGTCTATGAGGGCCATGGTGAGAAACGAGAAGTATGCAATAAATTAATTAAGGGGATAGGAAAAGTGCTCAGCAGCCATAAGCTGAAAGAGTTCATGATCAATTTCACAAACAGCAAGAATGAGAGAAACACTCGCTGTAAGCAGAGAAAAGACAGCAGGTGCCATGCAGCTGCAACACGGGTGTGAGTCTGCAGAGAAACAAGCAGGCGAAGAAAAACTTCAGACTTGACAGTAGAGAAGCCCTCTGAAGAATCATGAAGCCAGGGCACAGGTGGAAAAATACCCTTCCTAGATACTTCAGAAGGTGGAAAGAGAAATTAATCAAATGTTGTTTATGTACACAATACAATGGAACATCATTCAAGGGCTGGGGAAGAGAGCAAGTACAAAGCTAAGAGAAAAACAAGTGTTTTGGAAGCAAGAGAGAGACCAGGTCTGCAGGAGCTAAACATCATCAGGCTGGATTTCCAAAGAATGAGAAGACCTGGCCACGGAGGCAGGGACAGGCCAGGGTCAAATGGTTTAGGACAGGGATTTTATAAGCCGACCTCAAAGAAAATAAAGAGGTGGGTGTTGTGGATTATTATTTTAGATGTGTTCAATTCATTCATGCTGTGGAATATTTGCTTAATGATGCAAGATGTGTTGCTTTTTTTTTTTTTTTTTTTTTTTTTTGGTTTTTCGAGACAGGGTTTTCCTGAGCCTGTCCTGGAACTAGCTCTTGTAGACCAGGCTGGCCTCGAACTCAGAGATCTGCCTGCCTCTGCTTCCAGAGTGCTGGGATTAAAGGCGTGCGCCACCACCACCCGGCTTTGCATTTTTTCTTAACTCTGTGAAGCTGTGTTACTTTGCCTACAAACACCCGATTGGTCTAATAAAGAGCTGAATAGCCAATAGCTAGGCAAAAGAGAGAAACAGGCAGGGCTGCCAGGCAAAGAACAAAGAGAAGGAGAAGAGAGGGAGGAGTGAGAAAAGGAGGACAGAGGACGACAGGGGCCAGTCAGCCACGGGATAAGAAGAAAAGAAAAGAAAGAAATATAGAACAGAGAAAGGGCTGGGTGGTGGTGGCACATGACTTTAATTCCAGCACTTGGGAGGCAGAGGCAAGAGGATCTGTGAGTTCGAGACCAGCTTGGTCTACAAGAGCTAGTTCCAGGACAGGATACAAAACTACAGTGAAACCCTGTCTTGAAAAACCAAAAAGAAAGAAAGGAAGGAAGGAAGGAAGGAAGGAAGGAAGGAAGGAGAAAGGTAAAAGGCCAGAGGCAAACAGGATAACTTAAGTTAAGAAAAACTGGCTAGCATCAAGACAAGCTAAAACCGGGCATTCCTAAGGAAGACTATGTCTCTGTATATTTATTTGGGACTGTGTGGCAGGCCCCCTAAGAGCAAAGAGTAAAACACACCAGCTACAGGTGGGAGGTGAGATGGCTCATTGGGTAAAGAAGCTTGCTGAACAAACCTAGCAACCTAAGTTCAACCTCTGACTCCCACGTGAACACAGAAGGAAAGAACCACTCCACAGTCACAGTGTCCAGTGACCTCAGGTGCATGCTGTTGAACCTGTACACACACTCCCAATAATGACAGTAAATAGAATGAAAGGGGCTGGAGAGATGGATTATCAGTTAAGAACACTAGTTGCTCCTCCAGAGGACCTGGGTTAGATTCCTAGCACCCAGACAGCTACTCACAGCCATAGAACTCCAGCTGAGGGCATCCAACCCCTCTTCTGTCCTCCACAAGCACTGCATGCACACGTTACACAGACACATACACAGGCAAAACATACATATAAGATAAAAATAAAGGCTTTAAAAAAAGAGCCCATGATGGTTAATACTGTCAATCACCTAGAAGTCCAGCTTCTAGGCACCCTGTGGGGTCATCCTGATAGAGTACCAGTCCCTGGGCTAGGATTCTGGCCTGAATGAAAATGAGAAGGGAGCTGTGCACCAGCAAGCATCACCCCGTTTCCTGACTGCGGACGCAGTGCGGGCACAGCATGAGCCGCTGCCTCCAAGCCCTGTTGCTGCAACTGCCAGGCTGTGACGGGCTGTGTACCAGGAGCTGTGAGCTCCTTTTGTGAGGCTTTATCACAGCCACAGGGAAGTGACCGACACAGAGCCCAAAGCATCTCACGGTCGGAGAGAATGAAAATAAACGTAAAGGGGTTAACAGCCTAAGAGCTGAAGGCTGATTACTGACAATACACTTATGAACACCTAAGAAAACTATGATAATGGGTGACTCTTCTGTGTAACCCTGGTTGGCCTTGAATTCAGCCTGCCTCTGTCTCCCGAGTGCTGGCTTAAAGGTGAGCGCCCTTCACAGGCAGCTAGGAACCTTTGATTCTGGAAAGAGGTAGCCAGGGGGAGATTCTCTATAAGCATATATGTTCGTGGGGAAGAAACCTTTAGGAGCGACTAACTACCTTCAGTAACTTCCAAAGCGTGGGATGATCAGAATGTTCCTGGGAGAAACGCCCCAGTTACCACCTCATCTCTGCCTCTCTGCCTCCACTAACACACCTGGATAGCTCTGAGGTGAGAATGCTCCTTCTACTATCCATGGCTCTTCTCCTTGTTCCAACTTGATGATAACATCCGGTTTGATAATGTGACACCCTGTTAATGAGAAATGAAACACAGCTTGAGCCTGCCGGCCTGGCTTCATCATTTCCACCGTGCAGGGCAACTGCCGCTGTACTGGCGGGAGAGCACAAGCCCTTGCGCTTTATCGTTACAGAACGGCCAATCAGAGCGAACTGCTCACAATCATCCCACAGAGCTCAAATTAAAGCCACCAACTCTCTAATGACTTTAAAGGCAACCCCACATCTGAGCAGCTGAGAAGGAAGCGGTGCTCACCCACGGAAACGAGGTTGCTGTAGGTCTCCAGCATCACGTCCCTGTACGTCGTCCTCTCCTCAGAGCCCAGCCGCTGCCACTCCTCCTGGGTGAAGGCCACAGCCACGTCCCTGAAGGACAGTGGGCCCTGCAACAACATGCTCAGAATGCAATCACAAGGAACAGGCATCTGAAGACAAGCTCTTCCCAAGCTCGCTGTGCTGTCGACCATGAACACTGCACATTTTATTTTATATCAGACTGTGAAAGGAAAGCCTGCCTATCAGAACACACTGCCTTGGGGCTAGAGACGGCTCCTAAAGCACTTGCAGTATTACTGAGTACCAGATTAGGTTTCCAGAAACCCAGGGAAATGCCAGGTAGGCATGACAGCCTCTCTGTAGTTCTAATCTTGGAAGACAAGCTAGGGGCTCTCCAGAGGAAGCTGGCTAGTGAGACTAGCCATACTGGAGAGCCTTGGGTTTGACTAAGATCTTCCTTCAAGGAATCAAGTAGAAGGGTGAATGACGGTTCCCAGCACCAGCCCTGGGCCTCCACACGCACTCACACACAAGCAAAACTGTGCAGAGACACAAATACACATAACACACACACATGAAAAACAGAAAGAAAAACCCCAACTGCCTTGGGACTCATTTATACACATTAAGAAAGTACTGGGCTTGAACTACAAGCCAGGAATAATGCTGGCTACTGGGGACACAAAACCCATCAGAAACAGTTCCCACCACTGAAGAGCTCAGTCCTGAGGAGCCCCCACACAATCCTAGGTGCACCCCACTCTTTGGAACACTCTCCATCTGGTCTCCATTACATGAATGATATTAGTCTCCCCCCCCTTACTTCCCTGACTCTTCCTTGTGTCCTCTGTTGGCTCTTCTCTCACTCGGGTTTCCAGATCACTGACTGCTTTGATGGAGGAGCCTGCGTGGATTCACGGCAGTTAAACTGCCCTCCATGTACAAACCCTTCCCAAATCAGCACCAGGTCAGGTCTCCTCCTGCACTCTCGACACAGACACCCCAGATTCTTCAACACTGTCCGTTGCACAGCCTCTTAATCAAGCCCAGAACTTAGGGACATGGTAGTCTTCCTGGGATCCCCTTGTCGCTTTCTTTCAAGGCTGCCATTACAGGCAGGCACATCCTCCTGGCATTTTTATGGGTTTCTGGAAATCTGAACTCCAGTCCACACTCTGTGGGACAAGTGTTTAACCACACAGCTATGTCCTCAGCTCCTCAAACTTCCATTTAGTGTTTAAACTGTTTCATTCATGAACACACAGCCGTGCAGCTACCTCCCTCCACAGCATCACCTGAATACAACAGCATCACCCGAACACAACAGCATCACCGGAACACAGCAGCCGTGCAGCTGCCTCCCGCCACAGCATCACCCGAACACATCAGCATCACCCTAGCATAACAGCATCACCCGAACATATCAGCAGTGCAGCCGCTTCCCGCCACAGCATCACCGCCACCCGTGAACATCAGGGGGTATCATGGACCCTATGAGAAGCACTTAGTACAGTGAAGTAGATTCCATCGGTATTTAACCTATTGCTGGTTATCGAATATATATTATTATAAGCATGCTTCAAGCCAGTGACCTGTAAGCCAGTTTTCGAGAGAGGAAGAAAGATGTGAAGCCAATGCTCTAGGAAATGAAAGGAAACAACAGAGCATCTTACGAATAAAAACACAAGGGCCAGCAAGATGGATCAGCAGGTGAAGGTGCTTGCCACCAAATCTAGCAACTCGAGTTCAATCCCCGTGACCTGACTCCTGAAAGTTGTCCTTTGACCTCCACACACCCAACATGGCATGTACACACCCACAAAGTAATTAAAAAAAAACCCAAACAACAACAAAAATACCATCAACCCAAACAGTAAGATAAAACAAGAGCAGAGATCTATGACTCCGTAAGTGTAAGCTGACAGAATCTGTCTCAGAGCAGTAGAGCCTCTCTTCTAGTAAAAGCCGCCACGGACCAGCTCTGAGAACGACCACTCTATTCTCACATTCGTAGATATTCCCAACCTGTGCGTTTCTATCTGAGACTCCCGCACTGAGGGAACTAGGTGAGCACCTGGGAGGGAATATTCCGTTCTTTGGAGAACGCTGGTGTCTAGGAGAGCACACTGGCATCTGCGGGAGAATAAATGACTCCAATAAACAAATAACTCCAGCCAAAGGGAAGGAGGGTTAAGTGAGGGCTGAAAAAGTCCAAGGGGTCTGTCCCTTAACTTTGTGCGACACTGAAAGTCATCACCAGGGCCAGGGATGGTAGTATACGCCTTTAACTCTTGGTGGAAGAGGGAGGATCAAGAGCTCAGGGGCAGCCTGATCTACACATCAAGACCCCTTTTCAAATCAACCGATGCCGCAAAAACAAAGAAATGGAAATAGAACAAAGAAAAGCTACTGAGACCGTAAAAGAAAACTGAACACGGTGACAGAAAATGGGACAGTTTTGAACGAACTGCATCCTTTGAATTGGACAACAGAACGAGGAAAGGAAAAGAACAGAAGGCAAAATGATGGGCTGAGAAAGACTGACGTGCGTGGATGCCACAGTCTATTGGGTGTTGTAGGGCCATGGTCCACAGAGGTGGTCAGCAGGCAGCTGGCTGATCCACAGGTGGACCAACACAGAGCCACTGGCTAACACCAGAAGAGCGAGGTCAGAGCAGGGTTAAGAAGTGCCACGTGAAGGCAGAAGAAATCCTAACTCCGGGACGAGGGCAGCAAGACAGAAACTGACAGAAGACTAGAGACAGGCTGCGTCAACAGTGTGTGTGTGTGTGTGTGTGTGTGTCAGGATACTGTACAGAGCAGAAAGACCTTGTGCACACGGGTAAGCACTGGGGAAGCCAGAAGAGTTCAACAGCTGAGGTACGCAGCTGTTCTTCCTGGAACGCTAGGATGATGTCGTTTACAGCCCGGTGATCCTCTGCTGTCTGACGAGACAGGCTCTGCCCTTATCTCCCAGAATTTGTCTTTGCTTATTTAAGACATTTGTCCCCTACATCTTAAACATTGTTTTTAGACCATGAGCCCCACTCTTACAAGTGACGTCACTTGTGCTTCACGACAACCTAAGAGACTTCTATGTCATCTTAGGGCCAGGCCAATCCTGACACCCACCGGCACTATGTTTACCTTGGTCAAACTCCCTGGACTCGGGCACTATCTCTGGGCCAACGGTAGCCATGCTTGTGAAAGAAGCCAGATGGACTTTGTAAAGAATCTCAGTGTAAACATGTCTTGAGTTGTTGTCCACTTGGGGCTGAGTTCATTGTTATCTGAATACTTTTTTCCAGAACTGTGCTGTGTTTAAGTATGGCTAAAGTTAAATGATCTGGGCCGGACCCTGTAAGTCCTGCTCCGGCGCCGGTTACCATAAAATCAGGCTGAGCAAAGGTTCATTCTTGTCTCTTCGTGAACCACTTTTTTCTCTGCCTGTTACCATTGGAGAGCTGGGCTGTAGATCGTCAAGGCTACAATCCATCATGGAGAATAACCCAGGCAGCAGGAGCAGAAAGCAGCTAGCCACATCGAATCCATGACCGGGAAACAGAGAAGGAAGGCGTGCCTGCTAGTGTGAAAGTCATTCTCTCCATCTTACATAGCCCAGGATGCCCAGGGGGATGGTCTTGCCCACAATCAAACAAGTTTCTCCACATCAGTGAATATAACAAGACACCCCCACCACACACACAGGCACCCCCACCCACACACACAGAGACACTCCCAGAGGCCCATCTCCCACGTCTCTGAATCTGGTCAAGGTGACAACTACACCATCATAAGGACTCTTCAAGGGCCGTGCTACCTGGAGCTATAAGCACAACAAAAACCACTTACTACTGCTCAGTATGGTTTTGTCTGACTCTTTTATCTATTTTCCCTTTTAAAGCCTGAACTGTTCTTCGCCTCTCTGAGTGCATGGACCAAACGAGACCATAGAGATGTGAAGAGAAAAAAACTTACCAAGGATGTTGTCATCTTCTGCTGCCGAAGGAAAAGTCTGGAGAAGTACTCGGATTGGGTCTGGGGAAGGAGAAACAAAGCCATTATTAGTGGTACAACAAGTGGGAAATCTATAGAAAAACCTACTAGAACATTCCAAGAAGGAAACCTTATGGGTGATGGTCTCGTTGGCTTTCAGAAGGGACTGGAGAGTTTTAACGATGCATGGGGAATGGATGGACGGGACTGTCTAGGTAAACTAACACGAAATGCTGGTTAAATAATTTACATTGTTTAATAGGGATACAAAAGAATACTCACAGGCTGCTCTGAAAACAACACAGTTAGCCTGGTGGTGACTATATTTGTATAAAATTAGGTGATATTGTGACTGCATCTTTAATACTGCAGAAGGAATGTCAGCCTGGGACTGAGCACTCCTACTGAAAACACTTCAGTGTGACATCGGTTAAGTCACCACCATGGCAGACAGTCTCCCCACAAACTTTCTCGGAACTAAACCCTATGATGTTGAAGGGACAGACTCGAGGGAGCCAAGCAGACAGTGCACGGGTACCGATGGGTGCCGAGTGACACCGTGAGAATCTGAAGCGGTGAGAGGAAGGAGTATTGCGTGAGGAAGGAGTGTGGACAGAGCCTCTGCAGCTCAGGCCGCTAACCCCTGCTATGCCCGCACGCCTCGTCCTCTGACAACGCTGCCCAAAGTGGCGCAGCCACCCTGCCTTCAGCCTGACCACTGCGACCATCCCGGATCCCTAACACTATGGAAGGAGGGAGCAGAGGCTTCGCTCAGGCGCTGATTGCTCAGCCCCCCGCCCCGCCTCCCCCGCAAGCAAGATCCAGCCTCCCCCACCAAGGCCGCGATCTGCATCCCCAGGCCTCACCTAGGAGGCCGCGCCGGGCCCGGGTCTTGACACCTCTGTCAGCCCGGCCCTCGGCCTCCCCGGCCTGCACAGCTGTGCCCGCCCGCTGCGGACCCGGACGCTCCGGCCTCGGACCCGCACTCTCCACCACTCCAACTCGCGCAAGGCAAAGCTGCGGGAGCGAGGGCAGAAACACAGACCGTAGGAAGCCAGGGCGGTGCAGCGATCGTGCGCACGCGCGAGCTCGCACGCAGGCCGAGGTGCGCACGCGCAGCCGAGTTCCCGAAGTAGCGGGTCCCTGTGGTCTTCCTCTCACCCCGGCGAAGAGGGTGGACTCCCAGAAGTCTAGGCGCCCCTGTTTCTAGGGACCGTCGCACAAGTCTCTTCCTCGTCTCACCAAGCTGGGAGCAACAATAATTCGGGGCCCCGCGGTCACCGTCGTGTTGGTCCCCACTCCCTTTGAGTCTCCAGAAATGGCCCGAGGGGTTCTATCTTTGAGGCACCACTCCCTCTCCTGGCCAGGGACTTTTAGATAAAAGGCGGATTCTGACAGATAACTGTGTGTCGTGCTCTATTAACCGAAGTGCTAGAAGTTTTCATAAAACACCAACTACAAGAAATGACCAGCAGTTTTTTCCGAAGAAGGGAGAGAAGACAAAAATAGTGATTTTTCTGGATCACACAACGAAGGCATAAAAGTTCTAAAAGCAACCAGTACGGACACACAGAAAGTCCTATTACAGATGCCTCGATATTTGAAGTCAGCCAACAATAACAATGTTCAAACATGATACCATTTGGTCAATGATTTTCCCAGTTCCACCCTTGCTCCTTAACGCAACCGGGTTCTTGTCCTGTCGGTTTCCAAAGTTGATGGAGACGGAACGAAAGCTGCCAATGAGAAAATTCTCTACATAGTTGCAGGAAATAAGTTTCATCATGAACGAAGCGCCCCAGTCAACGGGTGGTGCCCATCGCAGGTGAACCACTGCCCCGTGAAGAGTAGGCAGGAGGCAGAAGCATCATGAATAACCCTTCAGACACTGCAGGTGCCTGTGGTCTCAGGAGGAAGACTCTTCCTCCTTGGAAGGACAGCTCTGCAAGAATGGCTGCCTCTCCTCCCAGGTCTGTTCTGAGGTCACTTGGCCACTGAGGTGCCCATCTGAGCTGGTCTTATCTCACGAAGCTAAAGCTCCCACATCCCTGGGACAAGCAGGTAGTTACATCTCTGAACAGGGGCCCTGACTACACTCCCCAGGTGACAAGGAGATAGGAACACTCTCTTTCCTGAGATTTACATTGCACAGAGGGGACTCGGGTCTTTCCGAAAAGGAATTCCTTCCTTGCAATGAGGATATCTCAAGCCTATAGATTTTCGTATTAAGAAAAGATTTCCGTGTGTACAGACAGAACAAGGGTCACCAGCCAGCAGGCTGAGGTCCTTCTACTCTGCTCAGTAGCAAGGAGAAGCTCACCCAGTGCCAGCATCCCAGGTGTGCCCACAGTCTACTGACTGGACCAGCAGGTCTACAGGCTTTCAGCTACAAGTTTTGACCTTGAGGTCTACTGTGTCCAGCTTAATAAACTAGAGACTTAATGTCCCGGCCTTTAACCCACCGGTGGCCCTGGCACGTGGCAGCTGTTGTCATATATGGCCTCCAATAGCAGCAACAGGTAGCAGCTGTGCCTGCTGGTGCTATTGATCCTCAATGGACTTGGGTGTTGTGTTACGGTTATTGAGTTCAAGGTGTCCCCTTAGCCCTTAATGCTTGACAGCTCCCTGGTTCGCTGCCAGCTCCTGAGAGCTCACTGTCTGTCTGTGGCTCTTCATTGCCTTCTGTCCTATTCAGTCTCAGCTCCCCTCAGGGTCGCTCATTTGCTGTTTCTACTCCCGTCCTCCCTTGGAGTCCATGCTCGTTCTCTTCCGGCCTCTTCTGGCAGTCCTCCAGTCGTCTCACGATCATATTCCCAGTTCAGCCCACTGAACTGATGAGAAGAATCAAAAGTAGGCAAAGAGCCCCGGAGAGAAGCTCTTTATGGAGCCTGCTGCGGCAGCACGAGTTTCAATGGCCGCCTCAGTTCACCGAGGCTTGTGATCACAAAAGGATTCCTTTAGAAAGCTGGGTAGGATGGCGCTCTGGAGAGGATGAACAGAGGAGTGTGATTTTGAGGCCAGCTTGGGCAGCACAGTGAGATCCTGGAGGGAGGGTAGGAGGGAAGAACAGGCAGAAAGAGGGAGGGAGAGAGGGAAGGAGACAGAAGCTGTCCGGGACAGTGGTGCCCAGGGTAGAGGCTTTTGGAAGTGGAGACTCTTTTCAACAGCAACCATCTGTGAAAGCTGTGCAGCTTCCTCAAGGGGGCTGGGGCATGTTCAGAGTAGCTGCCACCCTCCCCTCCCCAACCACCCCCCCCCCCGGCAGGGTGGTCCACCAAACTGATTGGCTAATAGTCTTCTGCTTGGCATACCCAGGCAGAGACTAGCAGCTATCAATTAGGGGAGCAAATCTGAGTTTATTTGAAGGAAAAATAAACATTAATATGGGTGCTTATAATAAAGGCTTCTTGTTAACACTGACAATCATTCAATACTATTTAATAGTGTTCTATACTCTGCTAAATACTCTTGAAGAGCTGGGCATCCTATTGACTCCAAATGTATTTTGAAGGTGTGTGTCTGTGTCCGTGCGTGTCTGTATTTGTGTCTGTGTGTTTTGGTATGTGTTTTTGTTTGCATGTGCGTACTCCAAGGTCTTCATATTGAACTTGGAGCTCACCAATTTGCCGACAAAAGTTGGCCAGTGAACTCTCTGAATCTGCCAGTCTCTGCCTCTCCGCACTGGGTACACACTGCACCCAGCTCTCACACGGGTGCGGGAGATCCAGATTCAGGCTTGTGCAGAAATCACTTTGCCTGTAGACTAAGCCATTTCTCCAGCTCCTTGTTCCTCAAGTGTTTCTGTTATTAATTTCCCCACAGAAATGAAAAAAAAAAAAAAAGGAAGAAGGACTGGAGAGATGGGTCAGCTGGTAAAAATACTTGCCTAGCAAGCCCGACAACCTTGCTTTGATCCACAGAACCTATGTAAATGGAGTCGGAGAGAACCAACTCCACAAAGAGGTCTTTTGAGCCACAGCGACACCCTGTGGCTTGTGCATGCCGTGGTCGTCACTCACCTGCATCCACACACGGACTTCACAGACACACAAATGGAATTTTAATAGGTAAATCATTTGAAGATGTACTCACAAGACTACGTAAATACTTGCTATCTGATACTCCAAGGAAAGCAGAGGTGTGTGTGTGTGTGTGTGTGTGTGTGTGTGTGTGTGTGTGTGTATGTGTGTTAGTGTGTTAGTGAGGTTGAACCTAGTTTCTTGCACATGCTAGGCAAGCCCTTGGCCACTAAGCTACATCTAGCCCTTTTTTGTTTTCTTTCTGTTTTGAGGTGACTCACTCAGTAAGTTACCTGAGCTGGCTTGTGCCAGCTCTGGAGTCCAGGCAGGCCTTGAGCCTGCAGTCCTGAGCAGCTACCATGACAGTCTGACAGTCTACACTAGCAGATCCAACTTCCTAAGGAATTTTCACAAACAGTTGACCCGGAGCAGGGTGGAGAGGTGGCTCAGCAGTTAAGAGTGTGCACTGCTCTCTTTGAAGACCTGTATGTGGCTCCCAGCTCCACTGTCTGTCAGATTGCCCCACCTGGACCTCAGCTCAGAGTATCTTAAAGGTACACACACATACCAACACACACATACACACACACACACACACACACACACACACACACACATGCACACACAAGCCACATAATTATTTTATCTTCAGAAAATTCCCCGGGAGGGTCAGCTAGGTGCCATGTAAGCCTGAAAACTTGATGTCAGTCCCAGAGCGCACAGTGGAAGGACAGAACTAACTCCCAAAAGTTGCCCTCTGATCTCCCACGTGTGCCATGACACACTCACATAAAAAACAACAGTAAAAGCCGGGCGGTGGTGGCGCACGCCTTTAATCCCAGCACTCGGGAGGCAGAGGCAGGAGGATCTCTGAGTTCGAGGCCAGCCTGGTCTACAAGAGCTAGTTCCAGGACAGGCTCTAGAAACTACAGGGAAACCCTGTCTCGAAAAACAAAAAAAAACAAAAACAAACAAAAAAAAAACAGTAAAGAAACAAGTTAAAAAACAAAACTATCATGAACACCAATATAAACAAACACATCTGAAAGCCACATGGTCTTAAAGACAGGGAAAACACAAATCTCACATACTCCAGCAGATTCCGCTCAGTCGGTGCCTCTGTGTGCTACAAGGCCACTAAAGAAATCGTTCTGTATTTATACTTCCAGCCACTAGAGACTCATGGCTCTAGGCTACAGGTAATGTTCGCTGTCAACCCTTCCAGTTCAGCACCTGGCAGCCACCACTACCTATTCAGGTGGTATAATGGTGAATCTTTTTTGTTTTGTTTTTTTTTGTTGTTGTTGTTGTGCTGTTTTGTTTTGTTTTGTTTTGTTTTGGAGACAGGTTTCTCTGTGTAGCCCTGGCTGTCCTGGAACTTACTCTGTAGACCAGGTTGGCCTTAAACTCAGAAATCTTCCTGCCTCCTCTTCCGAAGTGCCAGGATTAAAAGCATGCACCAACAACAACCAGCTAAAAATATTAAGTACACTTTTTATCATTAACAAGTGGAGAACGCTCCTCATGGTGGATCTGAATTGTCAACTTGATTAGATCTAGAGACACCTAAAATACTGCCTTAGTTTCTTTTCATGTCACTTTGATAAAATACCCAACAAAAGCTACTTAAGAGAGAAAGGGATTATTTTGGCTCACAGTTCAAAATGGTCCGTCATGGCAGGGAAGCCAAACAGACCAGAACTTGAAGTAGCTCATCCTATCGCATCTACAGAGCCAGGAAGCAGAAAGGGCTGAGGAATCACTATGTCCAACTGAGCTTTCTCCATCTACACAGTCTGTGATCTCACCCCAGGGAAAGGGTGTCTTCAGAGTGGGACTCCCTACCAGCAAACCTAGTTGAAATAACTTTGCACAAGCTTGCCTGGAGGCCATTCCAACCTAGATAGTCTCTCATAGGTGTGCCTGTGGGCTTGTCACCTAGGCGATTCGAGATTCAGTCTAGTGGGCAATTAACACTAACCATCCCAGAGACACACCACAGGGTGTGTCTGACAGAGTTTCCTGAGAGGTTTTCTGAGAAGACACACCTGAAATGGACAGCACTGTCTCATGGGCATGGGGTCTTAGACTGAATGAAAAGAAGAAAGGGAGACTGTGAACTAAGCAACAGCCTCTCTCTCTCCCTCCCTCCCTCCCTCTCTCTGTCCCTCCCTCCCTCTCTCCTCTCTCTCCCTCCTTCTCTCCCTCCTTCTCTCCTTCCTTCCTCCCTCCCCTTCTCTCCCCCTCTCCCTCTTCCCCCTTCCTCCTTTTCTCTTTCCCTCCCTCTCCCTCCCTCCTTCTCTCTGTCCCTCCCTCCCCCTCTCCTCTCTCTCCCTCCTTCTCTCCCTCCTTCCTCCCCCCTCTCCCCCCTCTCTCTCTACTTCCTGACTCTGAGCAGCCTTCTCAGGCTCCTGCCACCACACCTACCATGATGGACTACAGCCTCTCCAACCGTGAGCTCAAATACCCATTTCCAGCCTGAAGCTGCTTTTGTCAAATGTTTCATCCCTGCAGTATTAAAGCCTAGGTTCCTAACTAATGGCATTGTTTGGGGAGGTCCTGGAAACGTAAGGTATGGGGCCTAGATGGAGGAAGCAGCTTCAGTGGTGGCAGGGGGGATTTAGTGGGGCTATCTGGTCCCTTCCCATCTCCCTCTTTATATTTCCTGTCTACCATGCAAGGAGCAACAATCCTACCACTACGATGTTCTGCCTCACAGTGATCCCAGAACCACAGAGCCAAGGGACCCTCTGAAAGGATGAAGTCAAATAAAATGTCCATCTTTCAGGTGCCTGTTGATGTGGGTGGGTCACCTGTCTATGTGTTACTTTCATTGGTTAATAAAGAAACTGCCTTGGCCCTTTAATAGGACAGAAAATTAGGTAGGCGGAGTAGACAGAACAGAATTGTGGGAGAAAGAAAGCAGAGTCAGGCAGATACCAAGCAGTCGCCATAGGCAGTCACCATGCCTCTCCTCTCTGAGTTGGACGCAGGTTAAGATACTTCCCAGTAAGCCCACCTTGTGGTACTACACAGATTACTAAATATGGGTTAAAGCAAGTTGTGAGAATTAGCCAATAAGAGGCTAAAACTAATGGGCCAAGCAGTGTTTAAATGAATACAGTTTCCGTGTAATTATTTCAGGTGTAAAGCTAGCCGGGTGGCGGGACACAGCCCCGCCCCTCCATCCATAGCCTGTTTTAAGAACAAAAAGCTGGTGCCAGGAAAATGGGAGCACGGTTGTGATCAAACTGACCTTATGGTTTCTAAACCTTTAGGGCTGACTTGAAAGAGGAATTTGCAGATGTGTGGAGGTGCACAGTAGGGAAGTCTTAGGATGTTGTAAACCTGACTTGGTGAGAGATCCCGACGTGAGTCCAAAAGGTAAGAATCCCAGTAGACACTGACAGCGTAGACTGCACCCAGAGGTTTCACGCGAGAGTTGGAAATTGTGCAAGAGGCCATTTGTATTACATTCTGCCAAGGAATATTCAGCCAGGTAAATCTTTTGCCTGTGCCTTTGTTTTTATTGTTTGTTTGTTTTGGTTTGGTTTCTGCGTTTCTCACAGGCCCTCATTATGTGTCTTTGGTTTGGAACTCACTATACAGATACAGATTAGGCTAGCCTCCAACTTGCAGAAGATCCTTCTGCTCTGTCATTGGAGTGCTAGGATGATAGACAGGAGCTACCATGCCCAGCTGCTCTGAGACTTCGCAGCTGCAGTGGTTATAGTTGTCACCTCGACTGAGTCTAGAATTATCTTACATTAATTGATGTCAGGAAACCCATCTTCATTGTGGGCAGGTACATTCCCTAGACAGGGCACACTGGGCTGTAACAGATGGAGAAAGGGAGCTGAACAGCCTTTTGTATCCGCCACTCTTTGCCTCCTGACTGTGGATGCAATGTGACCAGCCACTTACTTCTACCTCCTGCTGCTGGACTTCCCTGCCACGATGGACTATACCCTTGAACTGAAAGCCACAATCAGTCCTTTCTCCCTTAAGTTGCTTTCTTTGAGGCATTTTTATTATAGCAACAGACAAAAAGACCAAGATAATAATATACTAACTAATACCGTAAAGGAAATTTTGAGACATTGTAGCGTGTAGGATATGGCATGGTTATTTCAGACTGCTTTTAGTCTGGTTTAAAAGTAAGAATTAGTATCAAAAGCAGAGTAGAGTGGACTGGAGAGATGGCTCAGTGGTTAAGAGCACTGGCTGCTCTTCCAGAGGTGTTGAGTTTGATTCCCAGCAACCACATGGTGGCTCAAAACCATCTGGAATGATCAGGCGCCCTCTTCTGGCATGGGGGCATACATGGAGGCAGAATGTTGTATACATAAGAAATAAAAAAATAAATCTTAAAAAAAATAGCAGAGCAGAAAGACTTGGGGGAAAGTCTGTGCTTTGGTCAGCAAAGCATATATGAAGTTGAGACCAAAGCAGAGGGGGTTTCCGAAAAGGCAGCAGTGCGAGTGGGGGCATCCTGCCCAGCACTCGCTGCTGTTCAGCAGATCCTACATTAGAATTCTCAGCAGTGGAGCCAAAGTGACAACATCATGACCATGCTCACACCCCCAAATGTCACTGGAGTGTGCTTCCACATCAGCCAGAGGATGGGACTGTGTTTGGACAGCTTGTGAGACAGGGTGGCATCAGCTGGATCCCTGCCTACTGTACAGTGACTGCACTCGGTCCAGGACTGGGTGTCCTTGGTACCGTGGTTCTTTTTAGTCCTCTGTCCTGTGCTCTGCAGTAGACTGCCCTCTTGGATACATCATTGGTTAGCTTCAACTGTCAACTTGACACCATCTGGAATAATTTGGAATGAGAGTTCCAGTGAGTGGATTGTCTGTGGGAGATCACCTTAATTGAGTTAATTGATGTGAGAAGAACCAGCCCACTGTGGGTGGTGCCCAAGTAGATGAGTGAGCCTCTGTGTACTGGTCTCTCTGCAGATGTGATGTGACCAGCTGTTGGACACTGCCTTGACTTCTCCGCAGTGACTGACTGTAACCTGCACTTACTTTTCTTCACTTAGTTGCTCTTCATCAGGATATTTAATCGCAGGAACAAAAATATAAGCAGGGAAGACACTGAACATCAACTCTTCTGTTAAGGGATGCTACAGTTCCACCCAGGATTGTCCTTTCCTCCAGGGCCTGGGAGTGAGCCTCAGGGCTGGCCTCTCTCTCAGGTGTCTGAATCCAGAGACTGTCACTTCATATACTTTCCCCTCTTTGCAAACTTGATCAGCTGAAAGAGTCAATCTTGACTCCTGTGGTTCAAACTGCATTGTGAGCACAGGTAGCAAAAACCCATCATTAGCAGCCATCCTCTGCCTCTGCAGGCCTCACTAGATTTTAGGGGTCATAGCATTGGGAGATTGCTTCAAGGGTTAAAGACCACAGTCACCAGAGGACACAATGGGAAGATTGGAGGGGCAGGCCCAGCAAGGTTGTGGCAATGCTAAGGGTAGAAGCCCAGGTTCAACTTTGCTCTGAGGTCTTCCTCTTCACAGGGACACTCCATCTATGGGTACCACTCACCAGCCAGAAGCACTGGATCAATGGTGCTGTCAGGTAAGCACCTTTGGCCTGACAGCATCCTACATATCAGATCTCCATCACTTCACAAGTCCCCAAAAGACTCTACCTTGCTGTGTTCATCGATAGTGGCCGTGCTTTCTGTAGAATCCCTTTGCATTCTTCAACTATGGATTTGCAAACCTGCACGTCCCTCCTCGGAACAGGTAGACACATCAATCCATCAGTTATGCATGTTGTCTTTCAAACCGGTTGCCAGGTTGGAAGGCTGATGACCTCACAGGCTTCCGCTCCTCCTGATTGGAAGGGTCAAACTCTGTGGAGCTAGGCAGCTCGGTGGTTAAACTCACTTTTCTCCTCCACACTGAACTTCTCCAGAGACGACGGAAGAAAAAGTTAGGGGTGGATTCAGCCAGAGCCTAGGAGGATGGTGGGGGAGACAAGAGTCTAGGGTTTGTAGAAGAAAAGGTGTCTCAGAGGATCATGGCTGCTGGTGACCCATTCTTGCCACAGGAGGAGCAGTGTCCCCAGCTTAGCACCACGGTGTCATCACCAGTGGTGGACGAAGATATCCCAGGACTGTCAGGTGAGATTACCAGGGTGAGAAGAGATGTGAGCAGGTGGCCATTAGCAGAAAGGGCATAGGAGAAAGGAAGGAGGGGGCCCTAGATGCTAGAGACTGGAGAAGGGGAGGACAGGCAATGGGACATGAATGTCACATGGACAGGCAATCTACAAAGCAAGGAAGGAGAATGAGGAATTGTAAAAAGGAATTTCTCTCAGGGGGCAGAAGGGGCAGACATCTGAGTTGGAGCTAGCCTGACCTACAGAACAAGTTCCAGGATTATTAGAAAGAAACCCTGACTCAAAAATCAAATTTAAGGCCAGACAGTGGTGGTGCATGCCTGATTCAATCCCAGCACTCAGGAGGCAGAGGCAGGCAGATCTCTGTAATTTCGAGGCCAGACTGGTCTACAGAGTGAGTTCCAGGACAGTTTCCAAGGTTATAGAAAAACTCTGTCTCAAAAAACAAAACAGAACAAAAACAAAAAAAAAGAATTTAATTATTACTTAATTAAAAATTAAAATGTTTCCTTTTTTACCAAGTGCAGAAAGAGTGTATAATGGGGAAGAGACTGAGGTTTCAAATGGGCATGCACAGAGTGAAGGGGAATTTAAGATGCTTCCGTGAATGTGAAGGGGCCGCACCCCCTAACATGTGCATTGCAAAGAGAACAGACATGGAGGATGGTTTTGGAGATGGAATGAGCGTAGGTCCGCGGCAGGATGCAGACGGGGCCCTAATCCTCAGAACAAGTAGACACATCAAGCTGTCAGTTACACATGTTTTATTTCAAACTGGTTGCCAGATTGGAAGGCTGATGACATCACAGGCGTCTGCCCCTCCTGATTGGAGGAGAAGCACTCCATGGTGGTGGGCAGCTCGGTGGACAACAGCATCTTCTTGGAGCTTTCCTCCACACCTCACCTCTCCCTCGATGGGGGAAGGGACGTCATGTGTGGATTCAGTGAAAGTCCAGGAGGAGGGCGGGATAAACCAAAGTCTGAGATTTGTGGAAGGGAGGAAACAGGTTGGGAGAATCGTGACCGCTGGCCAACTGTCATTGTGTTCTGAGGGACAGAGTACTCAGCCTGGCATCACCAGGCCCTCACCTGGGGTGCTGACGCATGGGGAGATCTCAGGACCAGCAGGTGAGGGGACTGGGTGAGGAGAGATGTGAGAGGGTGATGGCAAGAAGGAAGGGCACAGAAGGAAGGAGGGAGGCCCAGGAGGCAGGTTGGGGGTAGGGAGGACAGGGAGTCAGACACACATGGACTGAAAACCCGCAGTACAAGGAAGGGGTTAGGCACCAAGAGTCAGAGACAGGACAGAGAAGAAGGGACGTATTAAGAGACTTCCTTCGTATGGGAACTATTTGTCTCTGATAAGGAAGAGTCTTGAGAAACGGGGAGAGGAGGTGGAGACAAGATGAGGGGCAGGTGGCCATCAGCACAGAGGGAAACGGCACGATGGTTTGGGGAAAGGCAGTAGCTGAAAAGGTTTGGAGTGTTTGGGGTATCAAGGGGCAGGGCTGAGATTCACCAAAGCCTGAGCTTCACACTGGGGTGTGGTTTCTTCACTTAGAACTAAGGGTGGAGGCCAACTCCCAGCCTCCATACACCAGCCCAAAGAGGAAGAGGAACTTGTCATCGGATTCTGAGGATGACCTGGCAGAGCTACTGGACCTTGAGCCTAAGCCGGTGTGGTCCGTGGAGACACTGTGTGGGCTCAGGATGACGCTGAAGAGGAGGCGCGCGTCTATGGTGAGGCCTGAACACCACAAGGTCTTCACCAGGATGCTGGGTAGGTGACACTGCATGGCTCCCTCCTTAGGCGAAGGAGGAAGCTTCTATCTAGTCAACCTCCTTCTCCGTGGGAAAGCTGCCCTCCCAGTCCAGAGTGGTCTGCCTGGGAGGCTCAAGCTCAGTTGACTCTCAGGGACCCATAGGTGGCAGGGGCTTAGGCTAGAGTTGACAAAGGTTCACATGGAGGTGAGGAAGAGGATAGTAACTTACCTCTTCCCGGCTTTGCTGAGCTGGGTGTCTTTGCCCACACAAGGGCAACCCAGCCAAGTTCCCACTGTCATATGACATCACACCAGACAGTCGGCCTAAGTGCTTCTGGCCTGTGACGGTGTGCATGGTGTGCATTTGCTGTAATGAGAGGATGTCATGGTGTCTTGACACATGCTGGGATGCGGATGGAGCTCTGAGGCAGGCTTCTGACCTGAGCCATCCCCCAGGGGGTGGGTTCTCCTGGCTCTCCCCCAGGGAAGCGGCTCTCCTGGCTCTCCCCAAGTTCTTCCCTTTCACACCATGACACGTGTGCTTCCTTCACAGAGGATCCTGTGGTGAAAAAGTTCCTGGCCTGGGACAAGACGCTGAGAGTGTCTGATAAGGTGTGCCGAGCTGGGCTCCAGACCCTGTCCTGCCTGGGGAGGGACCTCCCTGACCACTGTTCTCTGTCCCAACCCAGAGCCACCAGAAGTCACACGATCCTGACCCTCGATATCCTGCCAGTGTCTCTCTTCAGGGCCTGGCAGTGTCTTACAGAGTGGACAGGAGACCCTTGCCTCACTGGGGTCTGAGCCCCACAGTCACCATCTTACCCTGGGAATTGCTTCTTCTCTCCCACAGTTCTCTGAGACCCTTTGTTCCCGCTGGGCAAAGACCTCCTTGTCCCAGTTGTCCTAAGTCCTCCCTCAGAACTGACCCGGAGCCAGCCATGCCTTCCTGAAGGCCCCTTTCACCCTCCCTTCCCCACACCAGCAGGCACCCAAACCTCGGGGCTCCTCTCTGAGCCTCACGCCCCCTCAGCCCCCGTCCCCTGTCCCTATGGTCTTCCTCTCCAGGGTGTGATGGCTCCTCTCCTGTCTGCTCTCTCCTTCAGTACCTCCTGTCTATGGTCATAGCTTATTTCAGCCGCGCTGGGCTCTTCTCCTGGCAGTATAGGCCCATCCACTTCTTCCTGGCTCTGTGAGTATTTTGCCCCCTCCTGTTGGTCACTGTTCCTTATCCTGCATGTGGGGATCACAAAAAGTGGGTGTCTGGCCTGTCTTTTTAGCAAAAATGTCCTTAAACTTATTTTGTGTAGATGTATGTGTGTGTGTGTGTTTTGTTTTTCAAACTCATACCATCCAGAAATTTAACAAGGGCCGGAGACGGCTCAGTTTGTAAAGCGCTTGCCGTACAAGCACAAAGACTTGTTCAGATATTTAGCACTCACAGGAAATGGTGAGCTAGGTGCTTGCAATTTCAGTGCTAGCAGTCAGGTAAAGGAAGACCACTTGGGGTTCAGAGCAGCCTCCTAACCTAACTGGTGTGACTGAGATCTCAGTGAGGGACCCTGTCCCGTGAAACGAGGTAGACAGCTCCTAGGAAGAACTCCGGGCTGTGCTGGAACTAAATTTAAATTTAAGTGCTCAATTGTGCACCCCCCCCTCCACACACGCATGGGCACACACATGCATGCCCTCACACACTCAGGACACATAGAATAAAACCAGGAAGCGTAGAGCTCTTTGAAGAGTTTCAATTCTGTCCCCAGCATTAAGGTGTGGCTGTGTCCCCTTCTTCACTCCCCCTCAGAGGCTTTCTTCCATGGTGGTTCTAGCGGGTGTCACATTGACAGTCAAAATTAGCCAGCCCATACCTGCAGGCTCGCGTTCCCAGGGTGAGCTCAGTCATCATTCTAGGTGCTCCTCGACCAAACCCAGCCTCCACCCGGTACTCCCTTCCTCCCTGTCTCCTCCCAGCGGTGCCCTCTTTTCTAATCATCTTGGGGTGCCTGGAGACAATCACCTTCTTTCAAATTACTTTATACTCTGAAATCTAACAGGATGAGGCAGAGCCTCCCTCTAGCCGAAATCCTTCAGGAAGCTGAGATAGGATGATCCTTTGAGCCAAGTTTTTGAGGGCACCATAGCCACATAGCAGGGCACCTCAAATCAACATGATCATGAAGGAAGCCTTTTGTCTGCGCTGTTTGATCTGCCAGCTTTTGCCTCCAGCAGAACTGTGCTGAAATCCTATCAAGATGAAGTTGTGGGAGATCTGAGGGACGACTCATCAGCTAGGAGCTATAGTGCTCTTGCAAAGGACCGAATTTCGCTTCACAACATTCAAATCAGGCCACTCACAGCACTGCAGGGGTCCAGCTCTCGCTATGGGCACCTGCACACATGTTACATACCCACACATACCCATATCCATACCTAAAAATGAAAAGTATTTTTAAGGGGCTGTAGACACAGCTCAGCAGTTAAGAAAGTACACTGGACTCCTGCTCAAGGGGTATCTGATGCCCTCTTCTGGCCTCTGAGGCCACTCACATGCACGTGCACACACACATGCATATGCACACCCACCCACATGCGCGTGCACCCACCCACATGCACGTGCACACACACATGCATATGCACACCCACCCACATGCGCATGCACACACACATGCACACACACAAATACTAAAAAACATGTAAGAGGTGGGTTGTAGCCTCTGGCGCCCTCTCCTCTTTCCCAGTTCCCTCACAGTGGACACTTGTTGAAAGCAGGATCTGGTCAAACACCCAGTCATTCTCCAGACACCTTGATTCTGTTTTATTCCGGAGGTGTTTCTGTTATAAACTCAGCCATGCACATCATCAGCTTACGTCTGCCTTGTCTATCACTTCCATCCATTTATTCACACATTCAGCAATTCATCCAGCACATTCTGGACAGTGCCCTCTTCGTGCCAAAATATGAGGTGACGCTGAGAGAGAGAGACCTCAGAAATGTTAGTTGACATTAAGGAGAGAAGGGGAAGGGAAAACAAGCAGGATCAGGCCTGATTCTGGGGCTCTGGGATGCTTATCCTGAGGCAGGACACAGGTGTGTGCACACGCACACATAAAAGGAAGGGAGAGGGTGGTGGAGCCGGCTCACGGTGAAAGTTGCAGAGACAGCATCAGGTTCTGCCCATGGCTTATCCTCATCTGCTCAGCTGATGTGATCCCGTGCTGAGGTGGCTCCCGGGTCCTCTTCTGGGTCCTTCTGAGCTTTTCAACAACACCCTGATTCCCTCCCCAGGTACCTGGCCAATGACATGGAGGAGGACAACCAGGCCCCTAAACAAGATATTTTTTACTTCCTCTACGGGAAGAGCTACGCCCAGCGCCCCATGTTCCACAAACTGCGGTTCCAGTTCCTTCGGTCCATGGGCTGGAGGATCTGGGTGTCCCGGGAGGAGTGTGAAGAGGTGAGTGTGGGGCACGTGGGGCGCAGCGGGATGGGCTGGACAGACAGAGAGGAGTGTGGTTAAATGTGGGAGGTGGGGTTTTGCGGAGTGGGAAACCTTGAGGATAAACAGGGCATGTAAGGGTGTTGGGGGAGGGACGGACTGGCATTGCTCAAGGATCTTATTCCCTCTGCAGATCCAGGCTTACGATCCAGAGCTGTGGGTGTGGGCACGAGATCGCACCAACCTCACCTAGAAACCTAGAACTGTAGAGGCCTGAGGTCATCGGCCTAAGGAAGGTATGTTGATGTTCTCTGAGGTGCAGAGTCCCGTCTGGCCTGATAAGGAAAACCACTAAGTCCCCGCCCACCATCATCCCACACTCGACTCCATCTTTTGAAACAACCCAACCATTTTCACAGCTTTATCAGTCCCATCACTACACACACACAGGTACACGCATGCACTCGTGTGCGCACACGCACACACATGTGTGCACACACACTTCAAAAAATAAAGAATATACTGTTAAAGCCAGAGCTACTCCATGATAGAGCCTCCATGTGTCAGTCTCAGCATCTGACCCTGAGCACCACAGAACAAACAGACAAAGGCAAGAAGAGTCTGAGATAAATTGGGTTCAAGATAAGTTCCCATTTCAAATGTTCTGATCTCTAGTTAGGATTGACGTGGACAAAGCACTTGATCATGCCTGAGGAACTGCATGTATGAAGACTGGCATGGCTCCCTCTTCCCCCAGATCCCTGTGCCTGAGGGAGACACTCTATGCCAACATTAAGAACCTCTGGGGGAAAAGAGAGAGGACGCCTTCCACAGGAACTAGAAGAACCCAGACTCTTCCAGAAGGAGTGGAATGGAATCACCACACCATGCTCCTGGGAGCGGGAACACATGCAGGGGCTCTGGTGGGGAAGCCAGACATCAGGATTCCTCCAGGGCTCACTCCACTCAGCGACACCGTCTAAATGTCATCCGGATATTCCCAGTCCCATCCCCCCAAGGCAGCAGCCCCGTGGTTCCCTATAATTGGCCTCCACAGGCTGGGGCCATTTGAAGGAGGCACCTCAGGGGTCAGACGAGAAGGAAAATATTTGATCTATATAATTGTAATAACTTTCACACGTCACATATTTTATTGTATCATTAGTACACATAGCAAGTTTTGTTGTATTATCAATAAATAAATTTTATTGTCTTATTCTATGCTGACTACAAAATAATTGGCATATTAGTTTCATGTTTTGAGAACACGCTGCTCCTATATCTTATCATAGCTCTTATAATGTTTATACATACATGACTATTTTGACTCAATGGAGAGTTTTTACCTTTAAAAATCTATTACACTTATGTGTCTGTCTGTCTTGTATGTGAACCCTAGATCTTTGTGAATACAAGCTTTCACTTATTTCATATTTATTCTCTGTTGTTGAATGTCAACATTTAGCTTTGGTACTTTGATGTGCTTGGACATGTTTGTGTATCACTTTAAAAGGGGTGTGTGTTTGAAAGAGCATCCGTGTCACAAGGCCCTTCCCCAGGGACAGATAATAAAGGTTAAATGTGTTTCATGTTCTATGAATGTATGTTACTGTGACCTCTCTCTCTCTCTCTCTCTCTCTCTCTCTCTCTCTCTCTCTCTCTCTCTGTGTGTGTGTGTGTGTGTGTGTGTGTGTGTGTGTGTGTTATGCAGTAATGGGTGTCTCCATGTTCGCCTGTGTGTAAATCTGTGTATATGTGAGGGTGTGGGATGGTTTGAGGTTGATTTCTAATGTCTTCCTTGATGGCATACTACCTTATTCATTAAGGCAGACTCTCTTGAACCCAAAGCTCCCAATACACTGAGTCTCTCCAGCTTGTTCTCTTGTTCTAAGGACACACATTGGCCCCCATCTCTGTTTTCCAAGAGCCAGAATTACAGGAGAGATGCTGTGCCCACCCGGCATTTACATGGCGTGGGGATCTGAACTCTGGTCTTCAAGCTTGCGGCTTGCACAGCAAATGCTTTAACCACTGAGCCACCTCCCATCCCAGCTACTGCGATTTCTCAGATGCCTTTCTCTTGTGGACCGTCTTTCTGCGGTGACTGTGTGTCACATCACTGAAATTAGTGAAGAGAAAGGAAAAGGACTGAGATTCCCTACAAGGGTGGAACAACACAGACATGCTAGCAAGTGAGGAAAGATCTTGTATGCACAACTGTGCGTGTGTGTTGTTTGCTTATGTTTGTGTAGATTGTACACACGCCTGTGGGTGCAGGTACACACATGTGTATGTGTGCTGTTTGCTTATGTTTATGTAGATTGTACACACGCCTGTGGGTGCAGGTACACACATGTGCATGTGTGTTGTTTGCTTATGTTTATGTAGATTGTACACACATTTGTGGGTGCAGGTACACACATGTACATGTGTGTTGTTTGCTTATGTTTATGTAGATTGTACACACGCCTGTGGGTGCAGGTACATGCATGTGCATGTAGAGGGCAGAAGTTGGCATCAGATCTTTTCCTCAATCTTTCTACACACTATTCTTTTATTTATTTATTTATTTTTTTTTGGTTTTTCGAGATAGGGTTTCTCTGCAGCTTTTTTTTTTTTTTTAGAGCCTGTCCTGGACCTAGCTCTTGTAGACCAGGCTGGCCTGGAACTCACAGAGATCCGCCTGCCTCTGCCTCCCGAGTGCTGGGATTAAAGGCGTGCGCCACCACCGCCCGGCTCTACACACTATTCTTTAAAGATATATTTATCTTTGTTTTATGTGTGAGAGTGTATTGCTTGCACGTATGTATGAGCACCATGTGTAAGCAGCACCCACAGAAGTCAGAATTATACACTGGATCCCCTGGAGCTGGAGTCACAGATGGTAACTGCCATGTGGGTGCTGGGAACCAAGTCTAGGTCCTCTGCAGGATCAGGAGTGCTCTTAACTGCTGAGCCATCTCTCCATCTTTTTTTTTTTTGAAGACAGTGTTTTGTATTCAAGCTGGAGCTTATTAATTCAGCTAGACTAGCTGGGGACCAAATATTCAAACATATGAGCCTCTGGGGGCCATTCTCCTTCAGACCACTGCAGGTTCCATGGTTAAAGACAAGTATAAGGACTTCAGACGGCAGAACCCATGGAAAGATTGGAACAATAGCGCACGTTTGTTGTGACCCCGGGGCTCATATTGTGAGACCAGAAGCTCATAGGCCTGGAATCATCAGTATTGAGTAACAGAGAAAGCTTGCCTTGATAGATGCTGGAGGTTACCCTCTGACCTCCACGCATGCCATCACATGCATGTGCCTGACCTTATACACATTAACTTGCACATACACTCACGTACATGTGCATCACACACACAGATATTTAAAAATCAACCTGATTAAAGAATAAGTATTATCTATACCAAAAATCATTCACTTTATTTTGATAATGTCTGGGAAATTTTTATGATCATTGTAATTAAATGTTAAATTGGTACAACCTAGAATCGCATGGGAAGAGAGTCTCTATGAGGGATTGTCTATGTGGAATTGTCTACATCGGCATGTGAGCATGTCTGTGGGGGATTGTCTTAATTAAATTAATTGTTGTGAGAAGACCCAACTCACTTTGAGCAGCAGCGCTCCCTAGGCAGGGCATTCTGAACTATACATTGCTATGGAACAATCTTTTTGTACACTGTGAACATGTATTACTCTCATTGGCTAATAAAGAGCTGATTGCCTATAGCCAGGCAGGATTTTGAGAGAGCAAGGACACTGAGAGGAGGGAGGGGATTCACAGGCATCTCAGGAGTGGCAAGGAAATTCTGAGAAAATAGGAGATGAAGATGCCCTACTGAGGTAAGGTACTGAGCCACATGATGGAAATTAGAAATGTGGATTAATTAAAGTTATAAGTGCTGGTTAGTAATAAGCCTAAGCTATTGACCCAGCATTTATAATTCATATTGACTCTCTGTATGGTTATTTGGAAGCTGGCTGGTGGGTCAGAGCAGACAGGTGGTCCTGAGGAAAAACTTTACCTGCATTATATGAAAATACATCTGAGCAGAAGCAAGCAGCTGAGCATGCATGCACTAATTCCTTTCTGCTGTTGACTGGATGTGGGCTGATGCCATCTGAAATTCCTGCTGTTTGGACTTCCTTGCTACCAGCGACTATCACTTGGAATTGTGGACTAGACTATACCCTTTCTCCCATAAGTGGCTCTTTTTTTTTTTTTTTTTTGCCACGGTGGTTTATCTACAACAGAAAACTGGGGAAGCCATGTAGTTGGCACCCTGATTGTGATGAACAGACCTTCCTGGGACTTTTCCCATGCAATCCAACCCAAACCCATGCTCTAGGAAACCTTTAATCTGCCATTTCCGATTTTGGATTGGAATTGTATTCCTACGTATCCTAAAATCAGAATTCTGTAGCACCAAATCTATAGTTTGTGGTCCACTTAAATGCTCTGTTCAGATTTTTATTTTTTTATTTCAAAATAATTACAGATTGCAAGAAAATTGCCAAGACAGTAACACAAGCTTCATGTACCATTCACCCAAATCCTTTAATTATGATACCTTACTAAAGGATATTAGGTGCATGCACGTGTGTGTGTGTGTGTGTGTGTGTGTGTGTGTGTGTGTGTGTGTGTGTGTATGCACAGCCCATAGGTCAAGGTCAGGTGTCTGCTATAGCTTTCTACTTTAGTTTTTGAGGCAGGGTTTCTCCCTGAGTCTGAAGCTGCTTTGACTAGGTTAGGGTTAGGGTTAGGGCCAGTGAGCTCCTGGGACCTCTGTCCCTCCACACTGGGGTCACAGACACGATGGCCATGCCTGGATTTATGAGGGGTCAGGAATTTGAACACAGGTCCACTTGCTTTCGTGGCAAGCGCTGCTATCCATTAAACCATCCCTCCTCAGACCCAAATATCAGTGACCATGGCCCAGAAACACGGATTGAAGTTTCTCCAAATAATATATTTCAGTATGGATCTGTCATCAGTAGCAAGGACAAGGTCAAGGCTTCACACTGTTGCCCACAGACGCCAGAGAGTTCTTTTAATCTTCAGGGAACTTGAGTTAGGTAAAGCTGGGTCCTCGGCTTTGGTGCAGAAAATGATTTCAGAATGAGGCTCTGTGAAGCAGAGTTGGAGGGTTTTTTGTTTGATTTTTGTTTTGTTTTAAACAACAACTTTAGGGGCTAGAGAAATGGCTCGGAGGTTAAGAGCACTAGCTGCTCTTACAGAGGACCACACAGTGGCTCACAATCATCTATAACTGCAGGTCTAGGGGATCCAATGCCCTCTTCTGGCCTCCACCACGGACACCTGGCAAACATGTGGTGTGCAGAGCTATGTGTAGCTGAAATACTTGTGCAATACAATAAAACAAATCTAAAATAAAAACAACTTGAATTTTTATTTATTCTGAGTGTATGTGCACAAGTGTGTTTGTGTGTGTGTGTGTGTGTGTGTGTGTGTGTGTGTGTGTGCATGTGTATGTTTTACTGGGAGCTGAAGCCAGAGCCTCCCATATGCCAAAAAAGTCCTCTGTCATTGAGCTAAACATCCAGCCTTGAGAAGGTTAATCTTGACTGACAATGTGATTCTATTTTATTGATTACATTATGTGTATGAATGTGTTTGTGTGGGAGAACATGTACGTGAGTGCAGGTATCCTTGGAATCCAGAAGGGGACATCAGATCCTCTTGGCCTGGAGTTATAGACAATTGTGAGATGCCATGTCAGTGCTGGGGACTGAATTTAGATCCTCTGCAAGAGCAGCCAGTGCATTTAGCCTTAGTCATCTCTGTAGCCTGCACTTTCTGTTGTATAGGAGGTAGGGCTTTCTCCAGGATCCCATGGATTTTTTTTTTACTTTTCTTTTTTTTAATATTAAAAACATACTTTGGGTTTTTTGTTTTGTTTTTGCACTCCTGAATTTCCTCCCTCGGTTGCTTCATCTTATGTCTGGGTTCAAGTGACAGTCTCTTGCTGGGCAGTGGTGGTGCATGCCTTTAATTCTAGCACTCGGAAGGCAGAGACAGGCAGATCTCTGTGAGTTCAAGACCAGCCTGGTCTACAAGAGTTCCAGAACAGGCTCTAAAGCTACAGAGAAACCCTTCACACACACACACACACACACACACACACACACACACACACACACACACACAAACCCTACAGATAAACCCTGTCTAAAAAAAAAAGTTACAGTACCTTGTGGAACGTCTTCTGTTTTTCTTTTTAAAAAATATTGTTGCCGGGTGGTGGTGGTGCACACCTTTAATCCCAGCACTTGGGAACAGAGGCAGGCAGATCCCTGTGAGTTCAAGGCCAGCCTGGTATACAAGTGCTAATTTCAAAACAGGCTCCAAAGCTACAGAGAAACCTTGTCTAGAAAAAAAATAAAAAAATATTGTGTATATGTGTGTGTGCACCTGTGTATGTGACACTTGCTTGTGTACTGCATTTACATGTATGCACATATGTATGGTATTCACACATGTGTGTCTGTGTGTGAATGTAACTGTGCACTCATGTGTGTGGGTGTGCTTGCAACCGTGCACCAAGGAGGATGTCAAGTATTGTCCCTTGACACCTGCCTTATTCCCATGAGACTGGATCCCCCAAAGAACCCATAGTTGTCTCCTGTTTCCACACACCATCCCCACCCCGTACTGGGGTTTGGGGGCATGCACAACCACACCCCATGTCCATCTTTCTTCGGGGTGGTGGTGTTGAACACATGTCTCTGTGCTGTCGTAGCAGGAGCTCTGCTCACAGAGCTATCTCCCCAGCCTTCTCCAATGCTTTTGCCATGAAACAGTCTAATTCAGGGCAGAGGGCCAGAAGTTCAAGGTTGTTCTCAGGTACATATCCCATCTGAGGCCATCTTAGAATATTTGAGGACCCATCTCATTATATATGTATATATATATATTCTCTCTCTATATATATACACGTATATATATAGAGAGAGAGGTAAATAAATTTGTCAGATGAGCAGAATTCTGCTAAACAGCATTGAACAGCAAACAATTTAGACTGACAGGATTAGAAGGCTTGTGAACAGGAGATGGTTCATCCTTACTGTAGTCCCTTACAGAAAATCCTGCATGGTCTCTTAAAACAAACAAACAAAAACATAATATGGGAAGGCTCACTGGATAAGGGCACTTGCCACAAAGCCTGACAACCTGAGTTTGATCCCCAGGACTCACATGATGGGAGGAGGAAACCAACTCCTGCTAACCTTGAAAACTGTCCTCTGACCTTCACATAAGTGCAGAGGCATATGCATGCATCATAAACACACGTGAATGCAGAGGCATATGTATGCATCATAAACACACACACATGAGTGCAAAGGCATATGCATGCATCATAAACACACACATGAGTACGGAGGCATATGCATGCATTATATACACACACACTATATGTGTATATGTATACATATGTGCAAAAATTAAAATACAATGCCTGAAGAAGATACTACTAGAACAAATAAATAAAGGGCTGGAGAGGTAGTTCAGCAGCTAAGAGCAATGGCTGATCTTCCAGAGGACCTAGGTTCAATTTCCAGGATCCACTTGGTGGCTCACAACCGTCTGTAACTCTGGTTCCAGGGCATGCAATGTCCTGTCCTGGACTACGTGGGCACTGTGTGCATGCAATGCCCAGACATCTATGCAGGCAAAGCAGACACACACATAAAAGAAAAGGGAAAAAATGAATACATAAATAACTCAGACTCTATAAAATGATGAAAGACTAGGGTACTGACAAAAGAATATTTATTAAAATATGTGCTTTTTCAAAATACACATTATCTTTAGATCAAAGGAAGTTAAATAAGTTACCACTTGCTCACAGTTCAATAATAAAGAGTAAATTTCAAACAAGAATTTATATATACATATATATAGAAACAAGTGTCTATAAGTAGAATCTAAAAACCCATAAGGTATGGAGCACACACCTTTAATCCCAGTGCTGGGGAGGCAGAGGCAGGAGATCTCTGTGAGTCTGAAGCCAACCTGGTCCTTGAAGCAAGTTCAAGGCTAGGCAGGGATACATAGTGAGGCTCTGTCTCAAAACAATACAAAATAAATATATAAAAACCAAATCTTCTCTTGGAGTGAGACTATCTACACATATGAACGTTATAATACCCATCACAAAACTGGGAGAACTGTTTATTTTCAAATCCACAATATATCAAAGTTATTCAAAATAAATAATTCTATGATGAACATCTGCAGCTTCCAATAAAATATGAAATATACTAAAGTTTTTCTTACAAATATATGGCTCAAATACTATAGTTTGAAGATGTTCTCAAAACATGAAACTAATATGCTAATTATTTTGTAGTCAGCATAGAATAAGACAATAAAATTTATTTATTGATAATACAACAAAACTTGCTATGTGTACTAATGATACAATAAAATATGTGACGTGTGAAAGTTATTACAATTATATAGATCAAATATTTCCCTTCTCGTCTGACCCCTGAGGTGCCTCCTTCAAATGGCCCCAGCCTGTGGAGGCCAATTATAGGGAACCACGGGGCTGCTGCCTTGGGGGGATGGGACTGGGGATATCCGGATGACATTTAGACGGTGTCGCTGAGTGGAGTGGGCCCTGGAGGAATCCTGATGTCTGGCTTCCCCACCAGAGCCCCTGCATGTGTTCCCGCTCCCAGGAGCATGGTGTGGTGATTCCATTCCACTCCTTCTGGAAGAGTCTGGGTTCTTCTAGTTCCTGTGGAAGGCGTCCTCTCTCCTTTTCCTCAGCGGTTCTTAATGTTGGCATAGAGTGTCTCCCTCAGGCACAGGGATCTGGGGGAAAAGGGAGCCATGCCAGTCTTCATACATGCAGTTCTTCAGGCATGATCAAGAGCTATGTCCAAGTTAATCCTAATTAGAGGTCAGAACATTTGAAATGGGAACTTATCTCAAACCTTTCTTTCATTTGTCTGTTTGTTCTGTGGTGCCCAGGGTCAGACCCCAAGGCTCCTGTATGATGGCCGAGTGCCCTACCACAGAGCCACCCCAGCTTGCGACCCTTCATTCTTGGTTGTTATCATTGTTTGGGAGAGTGTGTGCATTGGTGGTGGTGGTGGTGGGCTGTCCATGTGAGTGCAATGCCAGAGGAGGCCAGAAGAGGGCATCAGATTCCTGGTCACAACCCACTATGTGCCATTGTGTCAGCTGCAAGAACAGTGGGTGCTATCTCCAGATGAGCTGTCTGTCTCTGAGCCCTGCTGCTGTTTTGGGGCAGGCATTCCTATGGCTGGCCTGGAGTGTACTATTCAGATCAGGTGGATCTTGAACAGTTAGTGAGCCTCCTGCCTCTGCCTCCCAGGTGCTGAGGTTACGGTTTTCACAATCATGCCTGGTTGACTCTTGGGTTTTAACCCCTAAACCAGAAGTATCATTTTCAAGTGTGATCTCCAGACCAGCTGACCTAGATTCCCAGAGTCATCCAGCCGCCTACTGTGGGCCCAGGACTCTACTTGACAGCAAAGGCCAGAGGCGAGTCTGCTCGTGGTGTGGACTAGATTCTCAGAGTATGGCTCTGGAATAATCCACACTCTGCTTCTCTTCACTCATTTGTTTTAAATTTTTATCGCCATTTACTTATGGGGCAGGTGTGTGCCACAGCGTGACTGTGGAGGTCAGAGGACAATTGGCAGGAGTTGGTTCTTTCCTTCTACCATGTGGGGCCCAGGGATAGAACTTACATGGCAGCAAGTGCCTTTACCTGCTGAGCTATCCTGCTGGCCATTGAGTCGTGTGTGTGTGTGTGTGTGTGTGTGTGTGTGTGTGTGTGTGTGTGTGTGAAAGAGAGAGAGAGAGAGAGAGAGAGAGAGAGAGAGGGAGGGAGGGAGGTCCTTGGGTACCATTCATTCACTTTTTCACTTTTAAAAAAAGATTTACTCACTTTTTATTTCATGTGTATGGGTGTTTCACCTGCACACATGTCTGTGCACCCTGGGCATGCAGTACTCTTAGAGACCACATGAGGACATTGGATCCTCTGGAATTGGAATTATGAATGGTTGTGAGGCACCTTGTGGGTTCTTGGAACCAAACTTGGGTAGCCTGAAAGAGTAGCAGGTGCTCTTGACTGCTGAGCCACCTCTGCAGCCCCCAACTGATTTTTGGGACTGTCTCTCATTGTCCTAGCTCTCGCCAGTTTATCAGGCTGGTCATCCAGCCAGGCCCAGGAGTCTAGCGGTCTGCTCCCCAGTACTGGGATTACAGGCACATGCCACAGTACCGGGCTGTATTTGACATGGGTTCTGGGCATCAGGGCCTCATGCTTGCAGGACAGGCGCTTTGCTGACTCATCTGTATCTCTCCTCCTCGGCCTTTGAAGGTCAGACACCCTCACGGCTCCAGTCCCTTGCTGCATCCTGGTCAACCCTTGGATGAACATCCTGACACCATAGACAGAGCCACACGGCCACGCCTCACCCCTTGTGATGGTCTGAAGCCATGGGAGAAAATAAACCTTCTCTTCTGTTCCTTCCATGAAGTATGACCGGAGTGTCCCCAAAGTAACTAACAAAGGTGGCCCTGAAAACTTAACCACAAATTCAAGTGCAAAAATGTAGCTGGTGACCGGGGCAATGTCTCCGTAGATGAGCTTGCTACACAAGTATGGGGATGGAGTTTGGAACCCCAGAACCCACAGAAAAGTCAAGCATGCCTGGCAGCCACCTGCAACCCTGATACACAGTAGGTACAAGGATCTGTGGAGAACGTGAGCTAAGGAGATTCCTGCCAGTGGTGAGCTCTGGGCTCAACAAGACTCCACCCCAATAAATAAAGAGGACAGCCATCGAGGAAGAAGCTCAGCATTAACAGCTGGCCCCCACCCCAAATGTGTACCACCCATACACACATACGCACACCACACATAAACACACTCAGAAAACATGAAAGGCGAGTGCAAATTATGGAGGGATGGAATTGTAGAGCTCAGAACACACATGGTGAACAGAAATCCATATTTCCTCGAGCACATTTGGACACAGTTGCTTGAAGTACAAGTATTTCTACCCATTTCAAATCTTTGGGACAAAAATGGTCATTTCCAAAGTCAGCTGACTGGCCTCCTGGGTTCATACCCTGTCTCGCCAAGATCGTGCCTCCTGCTTGTCATCTCTGTGTTCGCAGTGATGGGGTGAGTCCCGCTGCGTGTGTGACTGGGTTTTCTCATAGTACAGAGGTTAAGTGTGGGATGCAGTGTGTCAAGTGTGTATGCGGGTTCTGTACCTTTCCTAACTAGACCACAGACAGATGGACACACTTTAAAACACACCAAGGACAGGCCTGGTAGTGGTGGCACTTGCCTTTAATCCTAGCACTCAGGAGAAAGAGGCTGGTGAATCTCTGTGAGTTCAAGATCAGTCTGGTATATAGAATGAGTTCCCAGGACAGCCAAGTCTACACAGAGAAACTTTGTCTCAAAAAACCAAACCAAACCAAACCAAAACAAAACAAAACAAAAAGACACCAAGGACATACCTATGTCAGGTCAATGACCTCAGGACTCTGATCCTAGAGTTCTAAGATAGGTTGGTGCGATCTCGTACCCACACCCAGAGCTCTGGATTGTAAGCCTGGATCTGGAAGAAAAACAACGAAACCAAACAGTTCTGTGAGAAGTTCCAGATGCTGGCTCTTGTGGAAGACTCTGCCCTCAGACCCATATCCAGATGCTGGCTCTCGTGGAAGACTCTGCCCTCAGACCCATGTCCAGATGCTGGCTCTCGTGGAAGACTCTGCCCTCAGACCCATGTCCAGACGCTGGCTCTCGACTCCGCATCCTCGGACCCACCTTCCTGCTCTCCCATTCCCCGATCCCACCTCCCACATTTAACCACACTGTTCTCTCTGTCTGTCCAGCCCATCCCTCTGCGCCCCACGTGCCCCACACCCACCTCTTCACACTCCTCCCTGGACACCCAGATCCTCCAGCCCATGGACCGAAGGAACTGGAACCGCAGTTTGTGGAACATGGGGCGCTGGGCGTAGCTCTTCCCGTAGAGGAAGTAAAAAATATCTTGTTTAGGGGCCTGGTTGTCCTCCTCCATGTCATTGGCCAGGTACCTGGGGAGGGAATCAGGGTGTTGTAGGGCTCTTCACCAAGGCAGATCCAGAAGTGGGGCTGAGGGAGCATTTCATCACTGGACGGCATCAGCCCTGCCCAGTGTGAAGGGAGAGCCAGTCCACTGTGGACAGGAGCCTGCCACATGGAGCAGAAGAATCAAGCATCTACAGAGCCCAATGCTGTCCTTGGTGTTCTCGACACGAGATGGCCTCAGGATTCCCGTCTCCATCCTTTCCCTCTTCCCCGGTTTGTGTCCAATGGCTGACACAATCAACATTTCTGAGTTCTCTACTTCAATTGCCTCATGGTATAGACAACACACTTTGTAGGACTTGTTGGACGAACTGGAGAGCAAATGAATGAATGAGTGAACAAATGAAAGAGGTAGTCAAGGCACAATTTAACACTGATAAGGTCATTGACTGGGTAGTATAACCTAACCACTCCCAACACAAACAGAATTAAAGTTTCCCAAGAATGACAGAATTTTTGAGAAGCCCCCGTTCAACAGGTGTACTGTAGTAGGACTCAGGAAAAAGAGGGGGCAACACCAAAGACTATAACCCTAAATATCCTGTCATGGTGGTGATCTATTGCAACACTGCTGGAGGCAAAAGCCGGAAGATTAAGGAAAGCAGCCAAGGGGTCTTTCACCCACTTTTTGTTTGATTTGAATTGTCCTCCTATATTGCCCAAGTTGGCACCGAATGCCTGAGCTCAAGAGATCCTTCCACCTGAGTCTCCGGAGCTGCAGGAGGCTCCTCATCACACTGATTGGTCTCAGGGTTTCAGAGTTTGGACCAATTTTAGGGGGGTGAAGTGTCTCCAGGCACACAACTGTGAGACACGCACACAGAAAACACAGGGTCAAAATGAGGAAAGGGAATTAGGAAGGGGCCAGCCAGGAAAGGAGGAGGTATGAGGGTGATGGGGGAGCCAACTTGGAGAGTACCTGGACAGAGGTCAGAGTTCACACTGGGCACTCCAGCCTCAGGAGGAGAGTGATATCTGGTGCAGTTTTCTGGAAGCCTGGGAGGGAGTTGCCTGTGTTTTCTTACAAAACAAACGCACTAGACTGGGACAGGCTGGCAAAGGAAAGCAGCAGGGGTTATCTTACTCAGGACTGGAGCTGTACCGGCAGGCCTGAGATGGACCATGGGATCCAGGGGAGAAGGGGGTATGCATGGTGTGTGGTGCTTTCAGCACAGAGGGAGACAGTCAGTAAAGGAAGCGCAGCACCTCAGTCCTTGGGGACACTTCTACTCCATCTTTCTCTCCCCCCAGGAGGGTTCTGTGTGTTAGAATGCCGCCACATAGAGTCATGCCCTCTCTTCTGTGCACACAGACACGAGCGAGCAGCCCTCTGAGAGGCCATCTTGAATCTCTAGCTGTCAAGTACCCAGAGTTTTCAGTTCTCTAAGTGAGGTTACAGGCTCTCTGCTGGTAGGCACATATCTCTAGGGCTACCCAGAGAAACACTGTCTCAAACACCAAACCAAAACAAATGGGAAAAAAGAAGGAGGAGGAAAGGGAAAGCAAGAAGAAGGCGGAAGAGAAGAAACAGAAACAGCAGCAACCACTTCCAAATCACCTGCCCCCTTTGAGCTCCAAATCCCAGATCTTTCCTGTTTCCTCTTGCTTTGTTGCGTTCTTTATTTTATTGCTTTATCTGTGCATGGGTGTTTTCCCTGCTTGTATGCTTGTGTACCATGTGCATGCCCAGTGACCAAGGAGGCAAGAAGAAGGTTTCATAGTCCTTGGAACTACACTTATAGACAGCTGTGAGCTGTCGGGCGAACGCTGGGAACCAAATCCACGCCTTTAACTTCTGAGCCACCTCTCCAGCCTCTTATTCTCGTTTTTAGTGTGCGTGTGTGAGTGTGCACACGTATGTGTGTATGTGTGGAGTGCATGTGTGTGTGTGTGCATGCTGCATGTATACATGTGGGTATGTAGGTGCATGTTTGTGCATGTGTGCCTCTGCGGAGGCCAGAAGTGAACATTAGGTATTGAGCTACGGGAACCATCCATCTTGTTTTTATCTAGAGCCTCTCCCTGGGACACAAGTCTTGCCAATAAGTCTAGGCTGGCTGGGGAGTGAGACCCAGGGATCCTGAGGTCTCTTACCCCAAGCATTAGGACAACAACCACATGTCACTACCCCTGGCTTTTCATTTGGGCTCTGGAGATCTGAACCCAGGTCCTTATGAACGTATGGCAAATGCTTTACCGACTGAGCCATCTCTCCAGTCCCTTGCTTGGTTTTTTGTTGTTGTTGTTTGTTTTTTGTTTTTTTGTTTTTTCGAGACAGGGTTTCTCTGCAGCTTTAGAGCCTGTCCTGGAGCTAGCTCTTGTAGACCAGGCTGGTCTCGAACTCACAGAGATCCGCCTGCCTCTGCCTCCCGAGTGCTGGGATTAAAGGCGTGCGCCACCACCGCCCGGCCCCTTGCTTGGTTTTAAAAATAAACATTAGCTTCCCAGCCCCCACATGGTGGCTCGCAACTGTCTGTGAATCTAGTTCCACGGGATCCAACACCCTCACACATATATGAAGGCAAAAACACCAACGCATATAAAATAAATAAATAAATAAATAAATAAATAAATAAAAACATTAGCTTGTTTTCCCTCATAAAGCTACAAAACCAGGCATAGGAGGGGTGAAAAGTCAGAGGCCCACTTCTCCTGACCCAACATCCAGGGCAGGGAACAGTGGCCAACAGGAGGGGGCAAAATACTCACAGAGCCAGGAAGAAGTGGATGGGCCTATACTGCCAGGAGAAGAGCCCGGCGCGGCTGAAATAAGCTATGACCATAGACAGGAGGTACTGAAGGAGAGAGCAGACAGGAGAGGAGCCATCACACCCTGGAGAGGAAGACCATAGGGACAGGGGACGGGGGCTGAGGGGGCGTGAGGCTCAGAGAGGAGTCCCGAGGTTTGGGTGCCTGCTGGTGTGGGGAAGGGAGGGTGAAAGGGGCCTTCAGGAAGGCATGGCTAGCTCCGGGTCAGTTCTGAGGGAGGACTTAGGACAACTGGGACAGGAGGACTTTGCCCGGCGGGAACAAAGGGTCTCAGAGAACTGTGGGAGAGAAGAAGCAATTCCCAGGGTAAGATGGTGACTGTGGGGCTCAGACCCCAGTGAGGCAAGGGTCTCCTGTCCACTCTGTAAGACACTGCCAGGCCCTGAAGAGAGACACTGGCAGGATATCGAGGGTCAGGATCGTGTGACTTCTGGTGGCTCTGGGTTGGGACAGAGGCCAGTGGTCAGGGAGGTCCCTCCCCAGGCAGGACAGGATCTGGAGCCCAGCTTGGCACACCTTATCAGACACTCTCAGCGTCTTGTCCCAGGCCAGGAATTTTTTCACCACAGGATCCTCTGTGAAGGAAGCACACGTGTCATGGTGTGAAAGGGAAGAACTTGGGGAGAGCCAGGAGAGCCGCCTCCCTGGGGGACAGCCAGGAGAACCCACCCCCTGGGGGAAGGCTCAGGTCAGAAGCCTGCCTCTGAGCTCCATCCGCATCCCAGCATGTGTCAAGACACCATGACATCCTCTCATTACAGCAAATGCACACCATGCACACCGTCACAGGCCAGAAGCACTTAGGCCGACTGTCTGGTGTGATGTCATATGACAGTGGGAACTTGGCTGGGTTGCCCTTGTGTGGGCAAAGATACCCAGCTCAGCAAAGCCGGGAAGAGGTAAGTTACTATCCTCTTCCTCACCTCCATGTGAACCTTTGTCAACTCTAGCCTAAGCCCCTGCCACCTATGGGTCCCTGAGAGTCAACTGAGCTTGAGCCTCCCAGGCAGACCACTCTGGACTGGGAGGGCAGCTTTCCCACGGAGAAGGAGGTTGACTAGAAGCTTCCTCCTTCGCCTAAGGAGGGAGCCATGCAGTGTCACCTACCCAGCATCCTGGTGAAGACCTTGTGGTGTTCAGGCCTCACCATAGACGCGCGCCTCCTCTTCAGCGTCATCCTGAGCCCACACAGTGTCTCCACAGACCACACCGGCTCAGGCTCAGGGTCCAGTAGCTCTGCCAGGTCATCCTCAGAATCCGATGACAAGTTCCTCTTCCTCTTTGGGCTGGTGGGTGGAGGCTGGGAGTTGGCCTCCACCCTTAGTTCTAAGTGAAGAAACCATACCCCAGCGTGAAGCTCAGGCTTTGGTGAATCTCAGCCCTGCCCCTTGATACCCCAAACACTCCAAACCTTTTCAGCTACTGCCTTTCTCCAAACCCTCTGGGGTGATGGCCACCTGCACCTCACCTTGTCCGCACCCCCCTCCCCATTCCTTAAGCCTCTTCCTCATCAGAGACAAATAGTCCCCATACGAAGGAAGTCTCTTAATACGTCCCTTCTTCTCTGTCCTGTCTCTGACTCTTGGTGCCTAACCCCTTCCTTGTACTGCAGGTTTTTAGTCCATGTGTGTCTGACTCCCTGTCCTCCCTACCCCCAACCTGCCTCCTGGGCCTCCCTCCTTCCTTCTGTGCCCTTCCTCCTTGCCATCACCCTCTCACATCTCTCCTCACCCAGTCCCCTCACCTGCTGGTCCTGAGATCTCCCCATGCGTCAGCACCCCAGGTGAGGGCCTGGTGATGCCAGGCTGAGTACTCTGTCCCTCAGAACACAATGACAGTTGGCCAGCGGTCACGATTCTCCCAACCTGTTTCCTCCCTTCCACAAATCCCAGACTTTGGTCTATTCCGCCCTCCTCCTGGACTCTCGCGGGATCCAGGCCTGATGCCCCTTCCCTAGTCTGAGGAGATCTCAAGAGTGGAGCTCTGAGAAGACACTGTCGTCTTTTGGGTTGCCTAGCCCCACAGAGTGTGCCCTTCATATGAGGAGTGCGGGAGCCCGTGACGTCGTCAGCTTTTCAACCTGAAAACCAGCTTGAAAGAAAGCTTTGCAATTTACAGATTAGTAAATCCACTTTCTCTCACAATCTGGGGTTGACATGTCTCTGGCCACTGACCTAGTCTCCTTTCATGAACAAAACCATCTTCCAAGTCTGGGTCCTGCTTTCCTCTTTGTGTACTGGGTGAGGGATGCCTCGGTCATCAAGAGTGATTGGTGTACAACCAAAAGGACCTGAGTTCAAATCTCAGCAACCACACAAGCCAGACACAGTGACCCAGGTGTAGTGTGTGTGTGTGTGTGTGTGTGTGTGTGTGTGTGTGCGCGCGCGCACGCGCGCATGCACACATGTGTGTGGTGCAGGAGGGAACAGCAGAATCCCCGGGTTTCGGCTGCTAGCCTAGCTAAGATATGAGAAATAAGGCACAGAGTGATAAAGTATACCCAGTGCCCCCTGGGCTCTTGCACACTCAAAGATCTGCATAGGTGTGAATACACACACACATGTGAAGAGAGGAAGACATGCAATGTTGACTTGTGGCTTCCCCAGAAATACCGATTTTGGGTTCTATATCAGAAGCTTCCCTGATTCTAGTCGCAGAAGCAAGAGTCCTGGCTTAACCATTGACTGATAGACATACACAGACTTGGGATGCAACAGGGATACAAAAAAAGAGCAAATCAAGGTGCTGAGATGTAGTTCAAGGACTTTCTACCAAGTCTGTTGATCTGTGTTCGATCCATGATCCATGATCCACGATCCACATGGTGGAAGGAGATAACCGACTTCCACAAACTGACTCTGACCTCCATATGTGTGCCACGGCAAGCACACATGCGCACACACTAAATAAACAAATGTCAACTTTTCATTGAAAAAGGAGTGAGGTGTCTACTAAGTGAGCAGCAAAGAGAGAGTGATCCTGAGGGAGGGTGGCCTGAGGGAAGGCTCTCTTTGCTGAGTAGAGGACTGGAGTCCTTCTCTGAGGAACTACAGCCCACGCCTCCTGTAACTTCCGCTGCCTATGTAAGCATGGAGACCCGGGAGGGAGGGAGGCTTCGGCAGGGTGACCCCCTCTCATTCCCCACACCCTGTTGGGTCTGCAGCTCTGGCCTTGCCCTTGACCTTGGTGAGTGGTTGTCCCCGACTACTAAGGGAAGCATATTGTTCTGTGACACCTCCCAATACCCAGTGAGACCCTTGGAGCAGAGTGGGGTCAGGGACGGAGCAGCTGGGCTTCTGCTACTTCTGCCCACAGTGGGGTCTCAGGGTCCAGATTTTCTGTCCCAGATGGTCACATTTACCAAATGGGGCAAATACGGGAAGTAGCGGCTGGAGTGTGGCTCAGCCCTTAAAGCATTTCCCACACAAGGGTGAGGCCTGTAGTGAAACCCCCAGCCACCTCCCACAACAAGCCAGTGGGTGTGGCCACCTGTCTGTAAACCCATTACTCAGAAGTGGAGCCTGGAGAATCCCACAGGCTGGCTGGGCTAGCGGTGCACTCTCGGTTCAAGGGACTCTGAATAAATGGAGTGTAATTGAGGAAGACATCTAATGTCAACCTCTGGTCTCCACATGCATTCTCTCATACATGTCTGTGCACCCATATACATACTCACCCACATATGAACATGCACACACATGCATGAACACCACGCACACATGAAAAAATTAATTTCCTTAACTGTAGAAAAATAGCACTTTTAGGAAATCAGACCCAGAGAGAGACAGAGATAGGCAGACAGACAGACAGACCGACAGACACAGACAGAGAGAGAGAGAGAGAGAAAGAGAGAGAGAGAGAGAGAGGGGGGGAGAGAGAGAGAGAGAGAGAGAGAGAGAGAGAGAGAGAAAAGGGGGGGAATCTCACTGGCTCTAGTTCGTTGTCCAGATGCAGACTTCACAACTCAGTGAACAAAGAGGAGTCCAGGCTCAGCCTCGAGAAGCCAGTCAAGCCCCTAAGTGGAAGGCATTGAGTGGGGTCTCAGCATCTGGAGGCCACAGGTCAGAGTAGGGAGGAGCAAGGTGCCCCAGGCACAGCCTTCCACCGAGAGCATGAATGGTAAAGTAGAAGCCGGGACTGGGAACCAAGGCAAACACCACTCAGAGCTTCACTTGGCTCTTCAGGGCATCCAAACACAAGGCTGCCACCGGAGGTGTGGTTCTCTTTCATCTCCTTGTCACTTAAATTTATGGGGCTGGAGAGATAGCTCAGTGGTTAAGAGCACTGACTGCTCTTCCAGTGGTCCTGAGTTCAATTCCCAGCAACCACATGGTGGCTCACAACCATCTGTAACTTTAGTACCAGGAGGATCTGAAGCCCTCTTCTGGTCTCCAAGAGTACTGCACGCATGTGTGTAGTCACACTTGCAGGCTAAACACACATGCATACAAAATAAATCCTTTTTACTTATGTTTCGCAACACACGTGTGGATAAACATCTATATGCATGTAGACAAAGACATCAGGTCTTCCTCAGCTGCTCTCCACTTTATTAAACATTTAAAGTTTATTTTATTTGGGGCAGGGTTGGGCAGGAGAAGAAGCCAGAGGCAGCCTTCTGGAGTTATCACTCTGGTTCTGCGTCACAGGGCTCGATCTCAAACGGTCAGATCCGGCAACAGGTGCCTTTGCCCATTGAGCCATCTCACCAATCCTCCACCTTGTTTTTTTTAAAATCTATTTATTATGTATAGTGTTCTGCCTGCATGTCTGCTTGTATGCCAGAAGAGGGCACTCATTACAGATGGTTGTGAGCCACCATGTGGTTGCTGGGAATTGAACTCAGGACCTCTGGAAGAGCAGCCAGTGCTCTTAATCTCTGAGCCATCTCTCCAGCCCTCCACCTTTGGAGCCTGATGACTCATCTGGACTCACTGGTCAGCAAATGCAGGAGAGTCTCCTGACTCCACCTCCCCAGCTCAGATTACAGGCCCAAGCCACCCTACCTTCTGTCTTTCTTTTTTGTTTTGTTTTTCTGGACAGGGTTTCTCTGTGTAGCCTTGGCTACTCTAGAACTCACTCTGTAGACCAGGCTGGCCTCAAACTCACAGAGATTCATCTGCCTCTCCCTCCCGCGTGCTGGGATTAAAGGAGTACACCACCACCGCCCAGTTCTTTTGTTTTCTACATGGGTTCTGGGGATTTGAACTCAGATCCACAGGCTTGCATGACAAGCACTTTGCTCAACTGAGCCATCTTCCTAGCCCCTGGGAGAACACAGGAGCAGTCACTTCCTGGAAGTCACATGGAGAAATTCCAATCATGTGCAGGAGGGGTCCCGACAGTGGATGGACTGAGGAGCCAAGAGAGATGGAGGAAGCCCAGTACTTACGACGGAAGAAAGCGAATTTAGATGGCATGGCACGCAGAGGCAAGCTCCAGGACCCGACCATCCGTGTGGTTACCTGCAACAGGATAACAATTTAGTTCGTGGCCTTGCTGCTGTTCTAGAGCCAGAGCACTAGGGAAGCTGATGGCGGAGAGGCTAGGGGCTGATACGGTGACATTCATACTGGCCTGTGACTGCAGGACCGAGTCCCCACATGCCTACCCTAAGAAGTCACCCAAACAAGATTCAGAATCCAATTGACCATGATAACATGCACCTACAATCCCAAGGCCTGGGATGCTGAGGCAGGAGGATTGTTGCAAGTTCCAGACCAGCCTGGGCTAGAGAATGAGACCTGTTTCAAAAACAAACAAATCATATGGGGGGGGGCAGGGTGGACAGGCTTCTTCATTGGTAAAGTCTTTACTGCCCAAATATAAGAACCTGGTTCAATCTTTAGCACCCACATTAAAAAAAAGGAAAAGCCAGGAATAGCATTTGCCTATAATCCCTTGCTGGGGAGACAGAAGCAGAAAGATCCCTAGGGTTCACTGGCTGGCCAGTCTAGCAGAATCTGCAAGCTCCAAATTCAATGAGAGACCCTTTATTAAAAGATAAGGTGGAGAGTAATTGAGGAAGATATATGACCTCTGGTCTACACACATGCACACACACACACACACACACACACACACACACACGGGGGTGGGGAGTCAGTAATGAATTGATGGGTAGTCTTGAAATGAACATGTCTTTGTTTATTTTTATGTGTATGGGTGTTGTGTGTAGGTTTTTTATGTGTACGGGTATTTTGTCTGAACACCAGAAGAGGTCATTCAGATCCTATAGGAGTACAGTTATAGATGGTTGTGAGTCACAATGTGATTGCTGGGAACTGAACCCAGGACCTCTGGAAGAGCTGACAGTACTCTTAACCAGTGAGCCTCCTCTCCAGCACCCAGTGGGCATGTTCTTTAAAATAAGGATGCCAATGAAAATCCCCATGAGCTACCACTTGACACCACGAGAATGTCGGTGATAAATAAGTTGGAGAACGAAAAGCATTGGCAAGAATGCGATGAGCAGCCTACATCGCCGGCAGGATTGCAAAATGGTGCCGTCAATGTGAAAAATGGGTTGATGGCTCCTTACGACGTCAAACAAAGGATTACCAGATGATGCTTCAGTTCCACTCTGGGATGCTACCCGGTCGATCTCTACACAGGTACTTGTGCAGGAACTTGAACAGCGTCTGTCAGCAGGTTAGCAAGTATCTGTCGGCAGATTTGTGCTTAAAACAAAATGTGATCTATCCACACAGTTACGGAACCTTAGGATAAGACAAAGGGCTGGGGAGATGGCTCAATAGGTAAAGCCATTTGCAGTGACAGCTAGAGGACCTGAGTCACAGCCCCAGAGCCAAGGTCAAAAACAAAACAAACCAGCAGAGGTGGTAGCTTGTCTGGAATCCCAGTATTCCAATAGCAAGATGGGGGAAAGCAGAGGAGCCTGCCAGAAGTTCACAGACCTATAATCTGCCCTCAGGAAGCTTGCTGGCCAGCTAGCCCGGAGTACCCAGCAAAGGAACAACACAAGGCCTGCCTCGGAACAAGTGGAGCTCGAGCGCCAACTCCCCAAAGTTCTTTTCTTGACCATATGTGCATCATGGCACATGCATGCTCATACACAAATGAAAAAAATTAAAAATGAGTGAAATGTTTGTGCATACACATAATATCTACACATCAGGCACACACATCCATACCACATATCTCCCCTTGCTGCCTCTCTACTCGAAGTGCACCCTCTTGGCTTGCTTCATGACCACTGAGTTGGTCCTTAAAAATCCCATTTTATGGTCAGAACATCGGTTCTTGTGAATAGGAGATGCTGTGTGAGATAAGACAACCAATTACTCTCTGGGCTCCTCCTTTAATCGAGGTGACTGAAAGCCGGAAGACTGCCCAGTCACACAGTGATAACTGACAGCTGGAGCTGAAGGCTGGGTCTCCTGATGAGCCACTGCATCACCCATGATGGAGCATCCTTCCTAGGTGGCCTCCTCCCTTCACTCCCTCCGGGGTAAGGGCACACATTGGAATCCTTCATTCCAAGATGCAGTTTCTTCCCCCTTCTTCCCTCTAGTCTGTCATTCCATCTTGGTTAACAACTCGCTCGTTCCAATTTCCGACCGATGTCTCACGTTCCCACAGCCGGCAACGTGAAAGTCTGCCTGTACTCAAGTGCTGGGATGGGAGAGCTCTGGAACATTCTGTTTGCTCAGGGAGCCCTGGGATGGGGTCCAGCGTCTGTCCCCCCCAAATAGAGGATGGTGGCAGGTGTTGCATCTGGAGAGGTTGATGCTTACGCATGAGCTAGAGTTAAGAATCTTTACTATCAAACCAGGGAACTTGTTTGTAAGTTTATCTAACTTGCACAACATCACACATGTTCCGGGGTTTGCCTGCCCAATTTTCCATGTATCCCCACAGAAAATGTTCTATTAGTCTATAAAGGCTTGTTATTGACCTTGTCTTTTAGAGCACATGACTTTGTTAGTATTTATTTTACTTTGCAACTTTCCTTTAAAGTATTTTTGCATTGGTATGGAATATTTGTATAAGTGGATTTATAATCCATGTTCTCTGGCAACAGTGCATTACTTTCTGTCCTTGTAAAACATATTTTGTATATGGATATTTTGCCTTCATGGTTGTCTGTGCAACATGAGAATGCAGTGCCCATAGAAGTCAGAAGAGGGCACCAGAACCCCTAGGACTGGCGTTATAGCTGGTTGGGCACCACTAGGTGGGTGCTGGTAATCCAGTCTGGGTCCTCTAGGATAGCAGTCAGTGCTCTGCTGCTGAGTCATCTCTCCAACCCCAAGAGTACATATTTACATCAAGGTATATCATGACTATTAGTCCCTCAACATTATTACTTCTGGTTCCATATTTTAGGATCTTCTTTGATGTTATTAACTTGTATTACATGGTTTGAAAAAAAGATTGGACTGGGCAGTGTGGCTCAGTGGTGGAGCCCCTGCCTAGAATCCCCCAGTGAGGAGCTGGGGTGTGGCTCAGTGGTAGAGCCCCTGCCTAGAATCCCCCAGTGAGGGGCTGGGGTGTGGCTCAGTGGTAGAGCCCCTGCCTAGAATCCCCCAGTGAGGGGCTGGGGTGTGGCTCAGTGGTAGAGCCCCTGCCTAGAATCCCCCAGTGAGGGGCTGGGGTGTGGCTCAGTGGTAGAGTACCTGCTTAGAATCCTCCAGTGAGGGGCTGCGGTGTGGCTCAGTGGTAGAGCCCCTGCCTAGAATCCCCCAGTGAGGGGCTGGGGTGTGGCCTAGCAGAATTTCACTTGCCTAACATACAGGAAGTTTTGGATTCTATGCTCAGCAATGAGGTATAAATAAAAGATTAAATTTTGCTTGTTGCCATATGGTAAAAAGTTTTCCACCCTTCCCATTTTAAAGAATGCTTTCTTGAGGAAATTTACAGTAGAGATACATATTACCTCTTCGATACACATCTGGTTTTAAAATTATTATTATATAAGCTTTCTGCCCTCATTTCAAGCAAGAACTTCCTTTTCTGAAAGACTTGAGAGTCCCTTCTCGTCAAGGTAAACTCAATGAAAAAGAGTATCTCTATCTCCCTGTCACCTGGGGAATTTAATCAAGCTATGAGTCTGTCTTGGACTCAATAACTGTAACACTCTATTGAGAGCCACAACACCTAAGACCATTGAGGATCAATAGCACCGGCAGGCACAGCTGCTATCTGTTGCTACTATTGGAGGCCATATATGACAACAGCTGCCATGTGCCAGGGCCACCGGTGGGTTAAAGGCCGGGACATTAAGTCTCTAGTTTATAAAGCTGGACACAGTGGACCTCAAGGTCAGGACTGGTAGTTGAAAGCCTGTAGGCCTGCTGGTCCAGCCAGTAGACTGTGGGCACACCTGGGATGCCAGCACTGGGTGAGCTTCTCCTTGCAGAGTAGAAGGACCTCAGCCTGCTGGCTGGTGACCCTTGTTCTGTCTGTACACATGGAAATCTTTTCTTAATACAAAAAATTATATAGGCTTGAAATATCCTCATTGCAAGGAATGAATTCCTTTTCAGAAAGATCCGAGTCCCCTCTGTGCAATGTTCCTATCTCCCTGTCACCTGGGGAGTGTAGTCCAGGCCCCTCATTCAGAGATGTAACTACCTGTTTGTCACAAGGATGTGGGAGCTTTTGCTTCATGAGATAAGTACCAGCTCAAATGAGCCCCTCAGATACCAGGTGACAGCAGAAGGGACTTGAGAGAAGAAGCAGTGGAGTCCCTCCAAGTCACCCTACAGTGCCTGATGTTTCTGTCTCTGGCTAGTTCCTAATAGTTTACCTAAAATTGGCACTCCAAGGTGGCTTGCTGCTGCTTCTATGATAAAATTCTTCTGCATCAGAGAACTTTGAGTTGGCAGATTTTGTTATCAATTTTGACACCAACATCTTTATGAAGGATTATGCCAAGAACCCTGCTGCATTATTTCAGCAAGAAACTGGTGAATTGTTCATCATATTGTACTATTTGTAGGGTAAAAGGGCCAGCCAAAGAAGCCCACCCTGGCCCTGAAACCAGATCCAGTGAAAAAAAATGTTTTAGCCTCAAACCCAGAACCAAAGAAATGCACCCTGACTCTGAAACCAGTACCAAAGAAACACACTTTGTCCTGGAATAGAACCAGAGTCAGTGTAAGAACTATGCCCTGGCCCCAAAACTGGAGCCAACGAGTTTTAAAAGGCCAGTGAAAGAAACAGTTTGGCTCTGAAATTAGCCATTTCTGCCCCTGACGAACTGAACTAACCAATCAGCGAGCAGGAAAAACTAACCAATCCCTCTTCTTCCTGGGAAAATGCCGCCCCTAAGAAGCCCTATTAAGCCCTGTGCCTGGTCAGGTTCAGACTGCTCTTCTTCCACCCTGGCAGAGGCGGCCACTCTCCTGGATTCTTCTCTCCCAATAAATCTCCTGAAGGAGGTTTGGGTGAGGACCTTTCCCCAAAGCAGACATGGGGATGAACGGGCCACTTTGGCTGCGCAAGCCTTCCCCTAGCAGCCTGGAGTTGTTACAATCTGTTCCAACCTCGCACGAGAAGTCAGAAGCAGAGTTTCGCTGGGGAATCCTTCCCCTAGCAGAGCGGAGTTGCTACACTCCGGAGCACCAGAACCGAACTCCAACAACTTCAGTGGGGGAAGCCCTCTCTTGCTGGAGCAGAGCTGTTACTTTGGGGAAACCTTCCCTAGGACAGGGCTGTAAGCTGCTCTGCTCACTGTGGTCTGTGCTGTTCCCTGACTCCCGACTGCCAAAGCACTCTTCCACCTGAGCTGTAACACTCAATATTCCTGGCTCCCGATCGCCAGGATCCCTTTTCTTCTGAGCTGTGACACTTTCACCATTTGAGAACTTGTCATCATTGCCTGACCCCAGATACCGCATTACTGTTTTGTTCTTTCCACGTGTTCTTTTCTGGTTCTGTTTGTGGCGTTTTATGCATTAGTCGTGCGATCTAGAAAACCCACCAGTTGTGTTTTCTCTTCCTTCTCTGTACAGCATTGCTGGGTATTTCTTGTGCCTAGTATTTCAAGGAAGTTTGGTTAATTGAGAATGACACACAGCTTCTTTTTCCTTACGTCAGAATCTTCTTCCTTCTATTTTAAGAGTCCCAGGCCTGGGAAAGATTTGAGTCTTAAACCCGCAGGCCGTTTCTCCTGCCTCAAAGGGAGTGAAGACAAACACGAAGGTAAGAGCAGGCCTGGGGGCGGCCATTACTCTCAGAGCGCCATCTTCAAGCGGCTGGGAAGAGGTATATTCTTGCGCGATGGTCCCTAGATGCAGCGGCGCGAAGACTTCTGGGAGATAGAGTTTCTGCTCTGCTCTTAGGGAGAAAGGCGAGCCCTGGAACTTGGGCTTCCGGTAAGATGCTGCCCACGCGCGCGTCTCAGCCTATGCGCGTGCTCGTGCATGCGCACGGCCTCCGCGCCGCCCTGTTTTCCTGCAGGTTCTGGGTCGAAGCTCCCTTCTCTCCTGCAGCTTTTGCTTTCGCTAACTTGGGAGTCGCAGATCCTGTGAGGGCCGAGGCCGGAGCTTTCCGGTCCGCAGCCGGAGGGCCCAGCGGGAGCGCGGACAGGGGCGGCGGGACCGTCGGCTCGGTGAGGCCCGTGGGCGCAGTTTGGGGGCCGCGAGAGGAAGGCTGGGCCTGGCCGGTCGCTCGCTGAGGTCCTACCGATCTGCGTCAACCTGGGCTCCCCGCTGTTCTGTGCGGAGCCCGGAAAGGACGCAATGGTCGGGCTGACAGCGGAGCAGCTGCACCGCTTTGGGGTGCGTGGACGGTCCGAGGACGAGGTGTGCAGGCACTGGAAGGGTCAGCGGTTCCAGATTCCCACGGTGTCACTCAGCGCCCTTCAGCACCAGTGCTCCGTCCGCTAGTTCCTACGTTTTTAGCACGTTGTTTACCTTTGTAGCATCATAACGGTCTAGTGCAGGAAGTCGTATTCCTTTTTTAAAATGGGCAGCAGTAACCAAGTTTAGTTGCATAGTTTGAAAAGAAACCACGCTTTATTACTGTTTATACGACGTCTGCCCAACTGGACCACTTTTCCTTTTGACGTTTTTGTTTTTGAAACGTGATCTCCTTGTGTTACCCAGGTTGTTTTGGCACCCGGTGATCCTCCTGTCTCGGCCTCCAGAGAACTGGGAGTACATGTATGTCACCTCGTGGAATGTTAATTTCAAGTGTACAGAGTCCAAGATTCTTTATTCACCTGACATATTTTCACCAATTTGAACAGGAATAAGTAACCTTTTTGCACCTTTACATCTGATGCCCAGTGTCTGAAAAAAGAAGCAGTGTTGAGTTCATTGTGTAGCTCAGCTGGGTGGTGATGGTGCAAACCTTTAATCCCAACACTTGGGAGGCAGAGGCAGGCAGGTCTCTGAGTTCGAGGCCACCCTGGTCTACAGAGTGAGTTCCAGGACAGTCAGAGAAACCCTAGCTTGAAGAAAGAAAATGTAGCCCATCCAACTGTTACCTGTTGGAGCTACTGGTTCCTCCTGTCACCCATGTTACCTCTTCAGAGTGTTTGTAGACTGTGACTTCATTTGGCACTTCCCAGGCAGGAGATGTGTCCCTGTGTAGACCAGTTAACACCCGATTTCCTTTTCCTCCCCTAGGTCTGCCATCAGCAGTGTCTGGCAGTGTCTGCGCTTTCCCAAGAGCAGCAGAAAATGAGCCGATCCAAGGTGAGTTTTTCCGTTTGTAAAGAGCCTTTTCTCCATTGTAATGTATTTTGGGAGACTGACAAAGGACTGTTCTTTAAAATGGTGTGGAGGTGGAAGATTATAAAGGCAATTACAATATAGAATATAGCCTGAGCGGCAGGATTGCATGGCCTGTTGTATAGGCAATGTGATAATTTTAGGCTAATGGAGTTCTTGGCAATGTGAGAGAAAGAAGGATCGCGTCCTTTCCATCACCTGCCTGCAAGAACTGCTGGAGATACCACTTTTGGTTGCTTATGGGTAGTAAAGATTGCCTAGGACTTGGGAAGTTTTCTTTATTCAAGTTGGTGTGATCATTAATGACATTCGTAATAACAACCTTTGAGTCCTGTGTAAGCAGAGGCCCCGCTGCCCATGAACTTGTTGCAGGACGTTTTTCCAGGGACCGTATGTGATGGGCCAGTGTGATCCATTTCCATCTTTCCTTTCTAAATCCCGTTTATATGGTGCACTTTGATGAAAATCTTTTAATAATTGTTCTTTAAAAATGCCTCTTATGGTTTGGGTTTTTTTCTGCCTCCTCCCCCCCCCCCAAAAAAATAAAAAACACAACGGGATGGTTCATTTGTTGTTTCACAGTTTGGGATTTTTTGCCATTGTCTTTACCTTTAAAGTAGTTAAAAAAAAAATTCCTGCCGGGCGGTGGTGGCGCACGCCTTTAATCCCAGCACTCGGGAGGCAGAGGCAGGCGGATCTCTGAGTTCGAGGCCAGCCTGGTCTACAAGAGCTAGTTCCAGGACAGGCTCTAAAGCCACAGAGAAACCCTGTCTCGAAAAACCAAAAAAAAAAAAAAAAAAAAAAACTGTTGTACAAGGCATTTGTGAGTTTCCTTCTAGAAACCTCTGTGATGTTCCTGTCTCCGCTGTTGTGAGATTAGCAGTTGTGCAGTGATGGCTGTTGTCACAGCCTGCAAAGGTCTTAGGGAAGGTTCAATGGTAGCTCACTCTTAGTACCGTTTCTTCCTCATTTGTTTGCTGAATACTGTTGTGAACGTGAACTCGCCATTTTGGCTTGCATAGCTCCTGTAGGAAGACAGATTAGAACTACCGGGTGGGCGTCTGAGCAGCGTGCTTCGTGCTTTGAAGTGTTTCAAGTGTCTCAGCATGTTGATTGTGAGCAACCTTGATAGTCAGATCTTGAGTTTGGAGACCAGATAATCCCTTTAAGGTATTTTTTGAGTTCTTGGGAAACACTTCTTAAATATTTGATAGCATTTGTTTCTTATTCAACATTTTATTTTGAAGTAATTTCAGATTCATAGAAAAGTTGCAAAGAGGGGCTAGAGAGATGGCTTAGTGGTTCAGCCAGATGGCTGGCTGCACTCCCAGAGGTCCTGAGTTCAATGTCCAGCAACCTCATGCATCTATAATGAGATCCGGCTCCCTCTTCTGGCCTACAGGCACCCATGCATGGAGAACACCATATACATAATAATTTTTTTTTAAACAAAAGAAAGGTTGCAGCTGGGCGGTGGTGGCGCACGCCTTTAATCCCAGCACTCGGGAGGCAGAGGCAGGCAGATCTCTGTGAGTTCGAGACCAGCCTGGTCTACAAGAGCTAGTTCCAGGACAGGCTCTAAAACTGCAGAGAAACCCTGTCTCGAAAAAAACCAAAAAAAAAAAAAAAAAAGAAAAGAAAGGTTGCAAAGAAACAAAAGACTGATACAAAGAAATTTTGCATTCATTTTGCTCTAAGATACCAATTCTTTTCTAAAAACAACTTTTTAAATATTTTGTATGTACCTACATATATGTGGTGGGGCAATATGTAGCACTTCCATAGTGTGGAAGTCAGTTCTCTTCCTCCACATGGATTCTGGGGATGGACCCAAGATCATCAGGCTGTGTGGCGAGTGCTTTTACCCACTGATCCGTCTCACTAGCCTGCCCTGCCAGCATTACTCAAGAGAGCAGGGTGGCTGCTAAAATAACCGACAGTGTGCACTCTACAGCACCGGATGTAATAAAATCCACTTCACAACGACAAAGTGATTGCTGAATCTAGAGAACATACAAGCACTTGAGGACTTTGTTTGGCTTTTTTTTTTTTTTTTTTTTTTTTTTTTTTTTAGAGGATCCAACTGGGAGAGTCTTATCCATAGAATTATAGAGTCATACATAGAATCAGGGTCTTATATAGAGAGTTATGGAGTCATATATAAAACCATAGTATTATACATACACTCTCATTCATGGAATCCTAGACTCTCATACATCATAGAGTTGTATCAGGCTTTTTCTTTTGAGCCACCAGCCAGCTCCCAAATCACGACACAGAGACTTATTAACTGTTGTGAATGCTCGGCCTTATCTTAGCTCTTATTTGAATCTGTTTCTCTCTATCTACATTTTGCCTCAGGGCGTTTTACCTTTCTGTATGTCCTGCTCGGTGTTTGTTGACCAGCAGCTTCCTGACCGGCCCCCTCATGTCTCCCTCTTCCTTTCCCTCATTCTCTCCTCCTCTCTTCTTCACGGGTCTTGATTTCTCTTCCTACTTATTCTCTCTGCACGCCAGTCTTGCTATCCCTCCTCTGCCTAGCTATTGGCTGTTCAGCTGTTGATTAACCAATCAGGTTCCTTAGGCAGGTAAGGCAAAACAGCAACATATCTTTTCATAATTAAACAAGTGGAACATAAACAAATGTATCACATCCTTAACATCATTAAACAAATGCAGCAGGAACAAACGTAACACGCCTTCACACAGTTAAATATGCCACAACATAAACAAACGTAACACACCTTCACACAGTTAAATATGCCACAACATAAACAAACGTAACACACCTTCACACAGTTAAATATTCCACAACATCGAGTCTCAATCCAAGAATTGTAGACAGACTTAACAATCCTAGGCATTGGCGTGGTACAGTTCCTGACAGAACTGTAAAGAAACAGAGGCACAGCTTCCACCGCCCCCTCCCAGTCATGGGACACAGCAGAACACTGCACATATGTGGGCACATGCACATTGGAGGGTACAGCCTGCTCCAGCCACCTGTCACTGCTGAGAGTGGAAGTCCTCAGTTCTACATTTGGAGTCATTTTTAGAAGGTTACAAAGAAAATCCCTTTATTTTTTTCCTATTTAGCTTCGCTTGCTTTTACATTTCGATTACTGATTCAGTGGGTGTTCATTCTGTGCTGGCAAAGGCTTGGGGGTGGCTTTCCTTGTTCAGGTATCTCCTGCTCTTACAGCCTTGCGTCACCACAGTGGAATACCAGAGCCAGCAAATTTCAGGGAAAACTGTCATTTGCTCAGTTTTGGAGCCAGTAAGCAGCATTCCCACCTTCAGATTCCTGCCCTGAGGTGCTGCCTTGGTTGCTCTTGATGATGGTCTATAACCCCAAAGCCAAAGGAACCCGTCCACCTTTAAGTTGCTTTTGCTCAGTGTTGGTCACAGCTGCAGAGATGCAAACAAGACTTTTCCTATTTTACTTCTCTTTATTCGTAGCCAGTAACAAACTCTTTAAATCTTTGGTTCTGGGTATTGAACTTGGGGCCTCTGCTATGCTAAGCACACACTCCACCTACTTACATCTGAGCCCTGGAGTCTACATTTATAATCTGGTAATGCCCACTAGTACTGGAGCTGAACCCAGGACCACACTGTGCTAGGCAAGTACTCTTACCACTGAGTTAGGTCTCTACACATGCCTGCATGCACACATGCGTACACACACACTTGTTAAAACAGAAACCTGCCCGATAATCTCAGGTGGCCCTTGAACTCACGATTTTCCTGCCTCGGCTTCCCAGGAGCGGGATTACAGGTGTGTGTCATCTTACCCAGCTTATTTTTCTTGTTTTGTGGAATGAAATCTTACTATGTAGCCTAGCCTTGCCTTGAACTAAGGACCTCCTGTCCCCATCTCCCAAGTGCTGGGATTACAGATGCACACTCCACTCCCGGCTGTGTGTGTTAATTTTATATCCTTTTACTTTACATTTATTTCATTATCAGTTCTCTGAATTGTCATATCATCCGCAAAGAGGAATAGATTTTCCTGGTCCCGATTACCCCTCTGAAGGTAACAGTGAGCATTGGGGTGGCGCAGGGTTTTCTTCCTAGCTGGGTACAATAGTGCACCACATTCAATTAGAAACCAAGTCAACCATTTAGACTCCCAAGTTTAAATCATTTCTAACACCTGTCTAGCAGTACACTCTGATTTTATGAAAGCAATATCATAATTTACTAGAAAACAAAAATAGGAGTCGAGCCAGCAAGATGCAGCAGATAAAAGTGCTCGCCACAAATGCCTGGGGACATGAGTTTATCTTCAGACCCATGTGAAGCTGGAAAAGAACATATTCACAAAGCTGTGCACTGGCCCCACACATGTGCCATAGCTTAAGTGTGCATACATGCACCTACACAGTGCTTTTTAAATATAATCAATAGATAAAATTTAGTTTCTCTGTGCTGAAGAGAAGGCTCAGTGGTTAAGAGCACTAGCTGCTCTTCCAGAGGATCTGGGTTCAAAGTCTGGCCTCTGTGGGGACCAGACATGCATATGGTGTGCAGACATGTGCGCCAGCAAAACACCCATACATGTGACAGAAATGAAGTTCTTTTTCATGTGTAAATTTAGTTTTGTTAGTGTTGAGTTGTTCATCTTGATACCCATCTTTTTTGTTTATTTAGTTTCCTTAGCTGATGGTTCTTTGGTTTGGTTTGGTTTGGTTTGGTTTGGTTTTTACCAGATAGGGTTTTTTTATGCAGCCTCAACTTTTCTGGAACTAGTTCTGTAGACCAGGCTGGCCTCGAACTCACAGAGATCCACCTGCCTCTGCCTCCCAAGTACTGGAATTAAAGGTGTACACCACCACTGCCCAGCTATCTGATTATTCTTAATATTCTGTTTAAATTTTGGGAGAATTCTTCTTATTTGAGGTACTGGAAGTTGAGTCTAGATTCTCCATTCTAGGCAAGGAAAGAGATTTTTTTTTTCCGAGACAGGGTTTCTCTGTAGCTTTGGAGCCTGTCCTGGAATTAGCTCTTGTACACCAGGCTGGCCTTGAACCCAGAGATCCACCTGCCTCTGCCTCCCAAGTGCTGGGATTAAAGATGTACACCACCACTGCCAGGCAGAAAGGGAAATTGTTAACAGCCAATGCAGATGGACTCCCGTGCCACCTGCTTGGCTCACCTCTTTACGGGACGATGGCTTCAGAGCCTAGAAGTGAGTAGAGAGGGCACTAATGGCTTGGTCACCCTTCCTGCTGTTGTGATGCGGCTCGAGAAGTGGCTCAGCAGTCAACACTGGCTGCTCTTCCGGAGTTCCCTTCTCTTAACCCCTTTCCTTGTGTATCTCACGCTAGTAAGATTCTCTTTTATCATTATTAATGTTGTGTATTACTGCAAGAAAGAAATGTTTGCAGTGAAACTTGAAATAACCTCCAATGTGTGAGTAGCCCATGCAGTTGGCTATCAGATGAAATATGTAGAAGTCAAAGAGCTGAAACACGGGGCTGGCAAGATGCCTCCGTTCGCACCACCAGACCTGGCAGCTGGAGTCTCATATCCAGAGCGCATGTGTGGAAGGAGAAATGAGCCTGACAGTTTTCCTCTCCCCCCATATTTGCTGCCGCGCAGGTGCTGAAAGCTTTTGTTTGTTTATTTTTCGAGACAGGGTTTTATCGCACAGCCCTGGCTCTCCTGGAACTCGCTCTGCAGACCAGGCTAGCCTCCAGCTCACAGAGATCGGCTGCCTCTGCCTCCAGTGTGTGCTGCCACTAACCCAGTTGTTTCCCACGTTTTCCAGCCTCTCCAGTTTACACAGTCCAGTTGCAAATGGGAACTGAACTGTCGTAGTGGCTCAGCTTCATCTCATTGGCTGTAATAAACTACTCTGAGAGAGGCAGCCTGAGTGAGAAGGGCCTGTGTGGCTCAGGATTCCAGGTTGTGGTCCATAATCCTGGGGAAATCAAGGCAGCAGAAATGTTAAGCATCTGCTCTTATTACATCTACAGTTGAGAGCACGGAGCACGGAATTAATGCCTGCTGCTAGCACTCAACTGGCTTTGTCCACTCTTATAGAATGCAGGATCTCTGTCCCAAGGAATGAGGCCACCCCTCGTGGGCAGGTCTTCCTACTGCAGCTAGCGTAATACAGACACACCCTCATGGGCCAGCCTAATTAGATTATGTCAGGTTGATAATTAACTGCTACATTCAAGTTTTGTTTTTGCTTTTGTTTCCCAAGACAACGTGTTTGCAATATGGTTTGTTTCCCTTCCAGGCTCTGTGGCACTAAGGTATGGAATGTTAGTGGCTTACTGCACCAGTTGGTTAGGAAAAGCTTGTTCTCTCTGGCCTTTTCTATATCCCCTAATTCTGATCACAGTGCCATTGCAGGGCCCACTGTCCTTCAGGGACGTGGCTGTGGCCTTTACCCAGGAGGAGTGGCAGCGGCTGGGCTCTGAGGAGAAGACGACGTACAGGGACGTGATGCTGGAGACCTACAGCAACCTCGTCTCCGTGGGTGAGCACCCGTTGCTTTCTAGATGCTGCGAATTCAGTGATTTGTCTCCAGTGTAAAGGAACAAGGGCTCCTTAGTCCTAGGTAGACATGAAGTCTGTCTTTTCTGCTCCATTGAAAGAGTCTACTTTTTGCCCCCTTGTGGCTCTGGATATTGAACCCAGCTCCTATATGTTAAGCAAGTGCTCTGCCTCTTAGCTGCATCCCTACACAGAAAATGGTAAGAAATATGTGTATAAGGGTGTGGTATAACTTGTGGCGCAGCTTCCTGTGTCGGAGTGATTTCTGCGGTAGTCCCAGCCCTTCTCCTTTTCTTGTTAACAGGGTATGATGTCACCAAGCCGAACGTGATTATTAAGTTGGAGCAGGGAGAAGAACCATGGACGGTGGAAGGCGACTGCCATGCGCAGAGTCGTGTGGGTGAGTGACTAGAGGTGAAATGTTACAAGGTGGCCTCCAGTTGATACTGTAGGGGGAGCTCTTGAAACTTGGTGCTTCCTACCAGGTAAAATCCAGAATCATGGAGGTTTATTTGTATTCAGAGTTAAGAAAAAAATATGACTTGAAGGGAAATTAAAAGCTGGACATAGTGAACATTTTCTTTGTGTCACAAGCTGCTTAAGCCCTGGTTGTGGAACTCTCTTTACATGGGAGGAAAATGGAACTTTGAGAACATTTTGACTTATGTGCCAGATGGAAAGGCAGAGACTTCACTAGGCGTGGTAGCTCAGGTCTGTAGTCTCAGAACTCGAGCGGAAACAAAAGCAAAGATTCCAGAGGTGTCTAAGGCACAGTCTCCTGTGTGGTGATGAATTGCCACGGTGTAAATGCAGAAGTGTCTGGGGTGGCAGTCCTCTTGTGTGGTGATGTGTTGCCACTTGATATAAAGGGGAATCTGTTTTTCCCAAACGTACGCCATTAGAACATTTCTTTTTCGTATATGCCCAATAACTATTTTCTCCTGCTTCCCTTTGCCGTGAGTCCTCCCACTTCTATCTAAGTCTATCACCCTTTCAGGAACTGGGCTTTCTGCTCATCATTCTTAGGTCATTTTCATTTTTTTTCTTTCAAAGTTGATTTGTAAAGTAAAGTGCTTATTTTCATTATAAATTTACTGTCTTCCCACTTCTTATCCCCACACATATACACAAATATAGATTACATATTATAAATCAAAACAGAGACCTATACACTCATAATAATTTTACTGATAGATTGCCCACAGATATGACATTTAGGTACCACTCCTTCTGTAGCTTGTAAATTCATGTTGACAGCATTTGTTCAATCTTACTCCTTTTCAGAAATCAGTAAAGTTGGTGACACCGTAGGGAAAATCCAAGAAAACGAAGGCAAACTTATGAGGCGAGCTGAGGATGTCAGCAGCCGAAGAGCAGAGAAGGGGGATGCGTTTGATAAAACTTATCACCTAGAACCACACCTCATTTTTTCAAGTGCAGGGGCTCCCCGTTGTGTGTCTTGCGGACAGACTTTGGAACCCATGTCAGCACTAATTAGTAGTGATGGAAGGTATGCACCGGAGAAGCCTGACAAGTGTGTTGATTGTGGGACAGCATGCAGAGAGAAAGCGGGTGACTTTAATCAAAATGGGGATACTTCTGCTCAACATGATGAAAGCATTCTGCAGAAAATTGCTGTTTTGGAGAAGCCCTTTGATTATGAGTGCATGGAAGCCTTAGACAGCGAAACTGTTTTCATGGCTCATGAGAGAGCTTATATGGGGGAGAAACCCTATGAATGGGATGATGATTCTGGACCAGACTTCATCCAGATGTCAGATTTCAGTACATATCAGAGGTCACAACTGGAAATGAAGCCTTTTGAATGTACACAGTGTGGGAAGTCCTTCTGTAAGAAGTCCAAATTCATCATCCATCAGAGAGCTCACACAGGAGAGAAACCGTATGCATGTAATGTGTGTGGGAAGTCCTTCAGTCAGAAGGGGACTCTCACTGTCCATCGGAGGTCACACTTAGAGGAGAAGCCCTATAAGTGTACTGAATGCGGGAAAACCTTTTGTCAGAAGTTACATCTCACACAGCATCTGAGAACTCACTCAGGAGAGAAGCCCTATGAATGCAGTGAATGTGGGAAAACCTTCTGCCAAAAGACACACCTCACTCTACACCAGAGAAACCATTCCGGGGAGAGGCCCTATCCGTGCAACGAGTGTGGGAAATCCTTCTCCCGAAAGTCTGCCCTCAATGACCATCAGAGAACACACACCGGAGAGAAGCTGTATAAGTGCAACGAGTGTGGGAAATCCTACTACCGAAAGTCCACTCTCATTACACACCAGCGAACGCACACGGGGGAGAAGCCCTACCAGTGTAGCGAGTGCGGGAAGTTCTTCTCCCGGGTGTCATACCTCACCATCCACTACAGGAGCCATTTAGAAGAGAAACCGTATGAGTGTGCAGAATGCGGGAAGACCTTCAATCTAAACTCAGCTTTCATTCGGCATCGGAAGGTACATTCGGAGGAGAGAGTCCTTGAATGTAGTGAATGCGGGAAGTTCTCCCAACTGCAGTGTCTCCCTGATCGCATGAATGACTTAGGACAGAAACACTATGAATGCAGTGAGTGTGGGAAGACCTTCCTTGAAAGCTCTACCTTCAGTGGGCCCCAGTCTGTTCCAGCCGCCGAGAAGACTTACGACTGTAATATATGTGGGAAGTCGTTCTCTGATTTGTCGTGCTACACTGTACATTACAGAGGTCATTCTGAAGAGAAGCCCTTCGGGTGCGGTGAGTGTGGGAAAACCTTCTCTCATAATTCATCCCTCTTTAGACATCAGAGAGTGCACACAGGTGAAAAGCCGTATGAATGTTGTGAGTGCGGGAAGTTCTTCTCGCAGAAGTCCTACCTCACCATCCACCACCGCATCCACTCAGGGGAGAAGCCCTACGAGTGCAGCAAGTGCGGGAAGGTCTTCTCTCGGATGTCCAACCTCACCGTGCACTACAGGAGCCACTCGGGAGAGAAGCCCTACGAGTGCAACGAATGTGGGAAGGTCTTCTCTCAGAAGTCCTACCTCACTGTCCATTACCGGACTCATTCGGGAGAGAAGCCTTATGAATGTAGTGAGTGTGGGAAGAAGTTCCACCACAGGTCAGCCTTCAATAGCCATCAGAGGATCCATAAAAGAGGGAGCATAAGTGTGCTCAGTGTGGAAAACCTCTGACACCTCATTTTAAAACAGACATCTGGTTATAGTGAACATTGGAAGTTTAACAGGGATTTTCTCCCTAATCTTTGTATTTGTGGTGCTGGCGATTGAATACAGGGCCTTTTGCATGCTGTAGACGCTCTACACAGAGCTGCACCCCAATGATTCATGAGTAGAGCATCCATGCTCTGTGTGAGAAGCCCTAAAACAAAATCCATCTTAACCTGAATTTTCAGAAAAGAATCTGTAGAAATTCAGCAAGAAACAGACCATGACCATACAACTCATGGGACACTAGATAATATTTACAGGGTGAAACTTTCAAAGTATTTAATATTTATTTCTGATTTAAATTGTATTTACAAATCAGGGAATCTTGCTAAGAAACATCAATAAGGTGAATATGTAACACACTTTGGAAACTTATTAAAAGCCATATTTGTGATGTAAAAACAGGTGTTTATAGAAAATATGCAAGAAGTTATCTGTTTTGAATAAACTTATAAAAAGGAAGTTATAAAGTTGGGAGTTGATCATAAGGCTGACCAAATATGTGGCATCTCTGATGTTTTAGAAATGCAAATTAATAGTAATTCTATGCAATCTTTCGCAACCATGGCTGTGAATAATTTTGAAAACATGATATTTAGCATTAGAATGGCAAGTGTTACAATGGGATATATTGGTGAGATTGTTCTATAATAGGAAAGTGCATAATTTTTTTGTGAATGCTTACCAGTAGAGTGGTTTTGTTAAAAATTTTCAACTGGAATTGAGCAATTTTTTAAAAATAACTATTTTGGTAAACTTTGCTGTCTTAGTGTTATATTGCTATGAAGAGACACCATGATCATAGCAAATCTTTTAATTTTTTTATTAATTAAATATTTATTTTACATCCCAACCCTCCTTTTTCTCCTTCTATTCCCTCTCCCCACCTCCTCTTCATCTTTCCAATCCAGTACCATGGCAATTCTTATAAAGGAAAACATTTAATTGGGACTGCTTACAGTTCAGAGATTTAGTCTATTATTGTCATGGTGGACAGCTTGGTGGCACACAGGCAGACAAAGTGCTGAAGAAGTAGCTGAGAGTTCTAATCCATCTGCATCAGGCAGCCAGAACAGAGAGATGTGGCCTGGCTTGAGCATTTGCAACCCCGTGCCCACCCCCAGTAACACACTCTCTCCAGCAGGGCCACACCCATCCCAACAAGGTCCCACCAAGTGCTACTCCTCAGTGACGGGGATTCAGATGGGCCTAGGGGGCCGTTCCTATTCAAAGCACCACACATGCAAACATAATTTGGAGCTGCTCATGACAATTTCACTAAAAAGAGTGTTACACAATATAAATATGGTATCATTTTTATTTATCGTCCCCTATTCTCAGGGTTTTAGAATGGAATATGCTTCTGGTAGACATTTTCTGGTTGATACTTTTTGGCATTATACCCTGCTAAAAGAGTTTGACTGCCTACCATTTTTCCATGTGAGAATTGAGAGCAAGCAGTTTAAATCAATAATCATGATTCTCTTCTGATTGCTTGTACGATAACGTCTCGCTGCCCTCAGTAGATCTGCCCCAAGACCTCTTGTAATACCTGCAGCAAGATAGCCCCAAGCCGTGAATATTGTGGTTCTGCATTACTTTAGTGTGATCACTAAGATATCTGCTTAGTGACGGGCAGGTAGTGACTGCAGTGTGGAATCACATCCCAGTGAGATTTCTTCAACACTCCGTACAATGATGTGCAATTTAAACCTTAGGGATTGAGGGCTGGGAATATAGTTCAGTAGAAAGGCACTTGCCTAGCATGCAGGAGACTCTCTCTTTGATTCCCGATACTGCCCACCCCCAAAATATTGTAATTTGCTTCCACTTAGTGTATTTGAGCTGTGATTGACAACTCACCCCACAGATCCTTAAGACTACAGAAAGTCAGACTTGCCGTTAAGAGAGATGCCACTGTAACTTGATTATAGGACCTGAATCCAGACAAACCAAGTAGAGATACTTGTTCTGCAAATGGTGATCAGACCCGCCCTACCCCAAGAAGAGAGATGGTTGAATAGTCCCAAAGCTAACAGACACATGGAGTAAAGGCAAGTGAAAAAATATTTATCATCGTAGCAAACTACAGAGAAGAACCTCCTTAACTGGAGAAAGGGTGACTTCAGCTATGGCAAGACCATTCAGAACAGGGCCGTATTTACAGTTTCTCCCCAGGTAAAATAGGGCGCCAGTGATCTGATGCAACATCACACAGAAGGACACGGCCAGAGTAAACGAGGGAAAAAACAAGAAAGGAATAAATCAGTAAAGGAGTAGGACTTCTATCCGGCATAACCTTGCCCAAAGCACATTCCGGGGGATATTCCGATATATGAGTTATAAATAATAAGGAAATTAAACAAGATCCTTGCATCAAGGTCATTTTATAACACTAGGGTTTTTTTTTAAGCATTGACTATTTTGAGAGTAATACCCTTTACAAAAACCAAGTGTATAAGGAAAAAATATATTTTCAAGAATTTTGTCTAAACAAATTTTATCTAGAAAAAAAATGTTGCCACAAAGTAGGAAACCTTGTGGTTTCCAGGAGATGCAAGCTCAAAGGGATGTCAGTTTCCCCAAAGTTAGCCCAGAAGTAGTGGGATCTCAAAGTCTAGCTATCTATTGGAAATGACGAGCTGAATCTAAAGTGTACACAAACAACCGTTAATAATTACAGAAGCTAACTTGTAAAACTGCTGCGTGTGGAGGCTGGAGAGATGGCTCAGCAGTCACAAGGATGCTGCTCCTACAGAGGACCTGGGCTTGGTCCAACACCCACATGGGGCGGCTTACAACAATCGGTAACTCCAACTAAAGGGGGTGCAGCACCCTCTTCTCACCTCTATGGGCTCATGCAGTCATGTGCGCACATACAGTACACATAATTTAAAAATATTTGTTCATTTTGACTGTGCTGGCTTAAAGCCTGCAATCCCAGCACTCAGGATGCAGTAGCGGGAAGAAGAACCATGACTTCAAGACTTGGGTGACAAGATGTGTGCAGAGGGAGACCCTGAATCAAAGCAGAATAAACCCCCATCTATTCGTCAATACTAAGACCTGTTAGAAACTCACAGAAGTTATGGCATTAAAGTAAGTTGCTCATGAGAACAGAATAGAATATTCTACAGGTCCCTGAAATGTGGGTCACCTGACTCAACAGGTGACACCAAAGTAGAGGGAGAAGATGTCGCTTCCATTTGATGCTGTGTCAGCTGCACTATCTAATATAACAAAACCCAGGGAAACCAAATTAAGATGGTTTGTTTATGAAATGTAACAATGTTTTATGAAAACAAAAGGGGCAGGTTTGGTGACCACTCCTACTGTTTCCAGGACTCAAGGGCAGAGGCAAGCGGAGGTCAGCTCAATCCACATAGCAAGTCCCAGGCCAACCAGGACTACATGATGAGAACTTGTCTCAAAATTATTAGATTTTATGTCTTTGGTGTAGGCAGCGTTCCAAGCAAGATCAAAAGGCATTAAAGCATAAAAGTTTATTTTGGGTTATACTAAAATTTGGCCATCCACAACCATCTGTAGCTCCAGGTCCAGAGCCAACACCTCTGGTCTTTGCACTCACTTGCACATACACATAGATACAGTTTAGAGTGAGCAGGATGGGCTGGAGAGAGGGCTCAGCAGTTAGGAGTGCTTGCTGCTCCTGCAGAGGACCTGAGAGAAGTTCTCTGCACCCACAATGGCTGACAACTCACCTCCAAGGGATCTCATGCCACCTTCTAGCCTCCATGGACACACAAAATTAGGAATAAATCTTTTATGATATATTTTTAATTGATTTTTATTGAGCTCTACATTTTTCTCTGTTCTCTCTGCCTCTCCCCTCCCCTTCTACCCTCTCCCAAGGTCCCCATGCTCCCAGTTTACTCAGGAGATCTTGTCTTTTGTTACTTTCTATTTCCCATGTAGACTAGATCCATGTAAGTCTCTCTTAGGGTCCTCATTGTTGTCTAGCTTCTCTGGGATTGTGATTTGTAGGCTGGTTTTCTTTGCTTTATGTTTAAAAACCACCTATGAGTGAGTACATGTGATAATTGTCTTTCTGTGTCTAGGTTACCTCACTTGAAATATAATGTTTTCTAGCTTCATTCCATTTTCAAGCTGTCGTTATTTTTTTCTGCTGTTTAGTACTCCATTGTGTAAATGTACCACATTTTCCTTATCCATTCTTCGATCGAGGGGCATTTAGGTTGTTTCCAGGTTCTGGCTATGACAAACAAAGCTGCTATGAACATAGTTGAACACATGTCCTTGTGGCATAATTGAGCATCCTTTGGGTATATACCCAAAAGTGATATTACTGGGTCTTGAGGAAGGTTGCTTCCTAATTTTCTGAGAAATCGCCACACTGACATCCAAAGGGGCTGTACCAGCTTGCATTACCACCAACAATGCAGAAGTATTCCCTTTACCCCATATCCTTTCCAGCACAAGTTATTAGTGTTTTTGATCTTGGTCATTCTTACAGGTATAAGATGGAATCTCAAAGTTGTTTTGATTTACATTTCTCTGATGGCTAAGGATGTTGAGCATTTCCTTAAGTGTCTTTCAGCCATTTTAGATTTCTCTGTTGAGAGTTCCCTTTTTTAGGTCTGTACTCCAATTTTTATTGGATTATTTGTTCTTTTAATGACCAATTTCTTGAATTCTTTGTATATTTTGGAGATCAGACCTCTGTCTGATGTGGGGCTGGTGAAGATCTTTTCCCATTCTGTAGGCTGTCGTTTTGTTGACCTTGTCCTTTGCTTTAAAGAAGGTTTTCAGTTTCAAGAGGTCCCATTTATTAATTGTTGCTCGATGTCTGTGCTACTGGGGTTATATTTAGGAAGTGGCCTCCTGTGCCAATACATTCAAGCATACTTCCCATTTTCTCTTCTATGAGATTCAGTGTGACTGGCTTTATGTTGAAGTCTTTGATCCATTTGGACGTGAGTTTTGTGCATGAGGATAGATATGAGTCTATTTTTATTCTTCTACATGTTGATATACAGTTATGCCAGCACCATTTGTTAAATATGCTTTCTTTTTTCCATTTTATATTTTTTTTCCTTCTTTGTCAAAAATTGGGTGTTTGAAGGTGTGTGGATTGATATCTGGGTCTTTGATTTGGTTCCTTTGGCCCTCCTGTCTGTTTTTATGCCAATAGCAAGCTGTTTTCAGTACCGTAGCTCTGTAGTAGAGTTTGAAGTCAGGGATTGTGATGCCTCCAGAAGTTCCTTTATTGTACAGGATTGTTTTGGCTATCCTGGGTTTTTTGCTTTTCCAAATGAAGTTGAGTACCATTCTTTTAAGGTCTGTGAAGTATTTTGCTGGGATTTTGATGGGCATTGCATTGAATCTGTAGATTGCATTTGGTAAGATTACCACTTTTACTATGTTCATTCTACCTAAGCAAGAGCATGGGAGATCTTTTCATTTTCTGGTGTCTTATTCAATTTCTTTCTTCAAAGATTTAAAGTTCTTGTCATACAAGTCTTCCACTTGATGGTTAGAGTTACTCTGAGATATTTTATGCTATTTGTGGCTCAGGTCTACTCCCTCGAAGATTCCAGATTTACGCCTGGACCCGCAGCGGTCTCTGGCTCTGGCCCACTCACTCAGCAGTTGCTCCCCTGTACCTGCTCCTGTGGAGTTCGCTGTCTCAAGTCAGCTTGAGCCCAGGTCACTGGCTCAGTCCTACCTCCGCAAATGTCACTGGTCTGGATCTGCTCCCGCTCCCTTGGAGTTCACCATCCCAGGCCAGCTCTGTCCCAGGTCACTGGCTCAGTCCTGCTTCTGTGGAGTTCGCTGCCTCAGACCTGCTCTAAGAACAAATCTTTTTTAAGTGATTTGGAAGACAAAGTTTCCTGAACCGAAAGGTTGATCATTCTTGCAGTTCATACAGGAAGGGAAAGGCATTGCTAAACTTTTCCAGTAAAGAGCCAGTTAGTTAACCCTGTAACATTAGTCCCTTCCCAGCTGCCTGCCTTTCCTCTTATAATAGACAGACAACCCCATAGAGTATACAGACAAGAGTGTGTGGTTATTTCCTACTGAGCCGTTACTTACAAGTACTGAGGCAGTCAAAATCTGGCCTTGGAACTCCTGGTTTTCTGGTGCTTTATCTAGAATATATAAAGAACACCTCATCAATAAGAGGAGAACATGAGCAAAAGACATGTACATCCACATCCCTAAAGGAAAATAAAGTCTACATAGCAATGCGTATGTGAAAAGATGTTCTAGCTTATTAATAATCAAGGGAATGTAGGTTTAAAACCCAGCCACCAAGAGCTGTGAGACGGTTGCATAATTCCCATGACCTGAACCTATGGCGGAAGGAAGAAAACCAGCTCCTGAAAGGTCCCATCTGAACCGCACACACTGGCACATGCGTGCCCAGACTCACACAGCATACATGGTAATTTTTAAAACCTGCTCACTGGAGCCATTAAAATGGAAGCACAAAGAGCATCAGGTATTTGCAAGTATGTATCCAACAGGAACATTTAAAAAAGATACTCGTTTTTAATTTGTGTGTGTGTGCTTGTGTGTGTGTGTGTATGTGTGTGTGCAACATGTGTGATGGTGTCTTTAGAGGCCAGGAGGTGACATTGAAAGCCCTGGAACAGGAATTCCAGGCAGTCGTGAGGCTCCACACATGAGTGCTGAGCCATTCCTCTTCCCTTACTGAATGACTGCAAGAAGAGTTGTCAGTTGCCTCACCGTCCCTCCCGCTCTGTAACGGGAGCTTGTGCCTTAGGGGACCACTGATCACACACTGTGGAAAACTGACACTTGCAGTCGAGCGTATTATACCCTTTTACTCAAACCACGCAGAAACACACATAGACACGGTGCATACGTAGAGTCACACATGATTGCACTAGAGATGTACATAAGGCGAAACTTAAGAAAAAAAAAGCCCAGCACTCTCACGGCTCACGTATGTAGTAGAAGGGGTGTGTGTCCACTGTGGAATCCTGTTGGGCAGTGTGAGGGGAGGATGTTGAAGCCCAGCCACAGGTAGGCACACAGTGTGAATCTGTGTGAAGGAGGGACACAGGCAAAACGTCCTTGCGGTCGGTCAATCAGTACACCGTTTAGTTTTAGCTGAGGCTTGCAGAGGCTGCTTATCTGGTTTCTGCCATTGCCCATGTTTAATCTGGTGCTAAACACTCGGGTGTGTTCTGCACTGTGTATTTCTGTGCGTGTGTGTGACCCTTTGATAGAGGATTTTAAAATCCACCACTGGCTAGCACCTGTTAACATGCCCCTCACCCTACTTCTCTGATGTCTAGCAATACACTCTGTATCTAGTCCTTATACCTCTGCTCAGAGCTCCTTCTTATGGTCACATCAGCTTTGGGGGCACCTTCTATGACTTCTTGCACCACAACCTGGAAGCTTACTGCTATGGTATGTTTTGAGTAAAATATTTGGAAAGGTCGAAGAGCCCCCACATTTTTTTTTTTTGGTTTTTTTGAGACAGGGTTTCTCTGCAGCTTTAGAGCCTGTCCTGGAGCTAGCTCTTGTAGACCAGGCTGAGCCCCCACGTTATTACATATACAAATGTGTTGGTACTTTTTTTTTTGAGACAGGGTCTAATTATGTCACTCTAGCTGTTCTGGAATCCATTATGAAGACAAGGCTGACCTCAAACTCACAGAGATTCACCTGCCTCTGCTTCCCAAAGGCTGAGTTTGAAGGTGTATACCACCATAATGTTCATATTTATTATTATATTTATTTTGTGTGTAAGTGTGTGTGTGTGTGTGGATGTGAATCACTTCTCATATTTCCCAACTTTGAGAACTTTATATTTCTAAATTTAAAAGATTTAAATTCCTTTGGGGTGAATATAAAGTATGCTTAATTTGATGAAGGATTATACTTAAGAAATATTCAGGAGGCCCGAAACATGGTTCAGCCAGTAAAGATCCCAGCTGCCCAACCTGACAACCCGGGACTCCTCACATGGTGGAAGGAAAAAACCAACTTCTGCAAGCTGTCTTCTGACCTCCACACTCATGCCATGACACATGCATGCCCCCCATACATATAGATACAAAATAAGTTAAAAACACATCTTAGCCGTTCTCAGGCAACCAGTGTTCTCCGACACCTGCCTGTCATCCCAGCCTTGAGCTGGATGGAGACAGGAGGACGGCCAGGGCTTGCTGACTTGCTGGGTTCAGGGAGAGACCCTGCCCAAAGGAAAAGGTGGAGTGTGATAAAGGTATTTGAATCCGCCCACTGGTCACTTAGGAACACATAGCAGAAGGACAAGAAAAAAGGACGGACTCCATATATGCAAAAGGAACAGAGCATGGAAAGGAGCAAGGGACCATGGGCCACTGGAGTTCTGGCAATTGTGCTAGTGGGACCTATTCTGCAAAGGACTAACGAAAAGAGCCAAGCCCGTATCCAGGACCGTCCGTGTTCAACAAAACCTGAGCAGCTCTGCCGAGATATATTTCTCAGCAGGAGGATGTGAACAGCCAGCGGAGAAAGACTTTAAGGAGTGGATGTGGCTAAGTCTTTAGGGCATGGGCATTGTATAAGGGAACAGTTCTGGGTGGGTGTGCAAGGATTGGGCTAAAAGGTGTGGCTGGAGTGGGTGGCTCAGTTCAGGCTTAAGGGGCGTGGTTCTGGGTGAGGGGTGTGGCCAGGACTTGTGATCTGGCTCGAGGAGACCAGTAGTTCCAGAGACACGCTGGATCACAACTGTCTGCATCTGACAGTTCTTGGAGAGTTGAAGACCGTTGATCAGGTTGAGCGCTGACACAGGGCACCTCAGAAGTGAGAAGGCGGGCCTTCCAGGACCACAGATGGGTGGGCTTGACATGCAGAAGAGGGAGGGACTAGAGGACCGCTGGGCAGAGAGGGCCTCTGGCTGATAACCCATTCCTTTGCAGCGCCCTGTCCGGGCATCATGTGGCCACCACTTGTGTTGCTGTTCCTACTACTTCCTGCGGCCCATGGCGCCCCTCACCCAGCCGTCGACCTCCAGGAAAGCTTTCCAAGCGTACTCGAAGGTTTCCACCGCCCTGTAGTGGGTTGGTGGGTGTGGGGAGAGAGGAATTTGGGGGCCTGAAGAGAGGTAAAGAGGCAGGCATAGGCAGAGACCCACACCGCGACAGAGTAACGACAAGGATGCAGAGGATCGGGTGGGCTGTAGAAAGGAAGCCAGTTCGATGGGCGTGGTCTAGTCCTGGATGCCCAACCCTTTGAACTCCCCAGGAGACCCGCTTTGCTAAGAGGACAGCTGATCTCCACTCTCATGGACTTTAGCACCTCCCTAGGCATGGCCACAGCATAGGGGCCCTGGCTAGGGAACTGCCCCCCTTCCTTGACAGCATCACCAAGCTAAACTTGTCGGTCTTCATCAGAAATCCCGACTGAAGGAGAAAGAGGCTTGTGGAGGGAAGACAACCCGTTTACTGGCCCCCGCTGTCCGCCTGGCTCATGAGGTGCCTGCTGTGTGGTCCAGAAGCTGGGGAGGAGGACCTGTGGCCTCATGAGGGCCTACCAGTCACAGGATTGGGGGCTCCCCACTCCTGTTCCCAAGACCCACTTCTTGTCCTCTCCAGGGCCCTTCAGCTGCTGGAGGGGCTGGGAGTGGACACCAGTGTCCTAGCGGGGCCAGACCCACATGCGGCATCATTTAAAAATAAAAGTTATTTCCTCAAGCTAATAGTGATCTTTGCTTTGGAGATCAGCCCCCAGATGCTGGCCAAACAGCTGAAATTTCTCCCGCCCCAGACCCTGACGTCACCAGGCCCACCTGTGAATTCGGTCTATGACTCTATCTCTGGCACTGCAGCAGATGATTGGCCCTACCTTCCCTACAGTAGGAGGTTCAGCTTTTCTCAGAACCTAGGAGGGGGTGCTGAGTTAGGAAGGTAGGAATTTCTTGCATTTTGGAGTTTTGAGACAGGACCTTGTGATGTACTCGGGGTTGGCCTGGAACTCTCCATCCTCCTGTCTCAGCCTCCTGTTGAGATTGCAGATGTGCACCTCCATGACAAAACCACAGATGGCCTCCCAAAGTGACACTATAGCTGAGTTTCTGCCAACAGCCTCCCTTCCTAAAAAATTACAGTGTGTGTGTGGAGAGAGAGAGAGAAAGAAAGAGAGAGAGAGAGAGAGAGAGAGAGAGAGAGAGAGAGAGACTGAAGCATTAAACCTACACTCTCCTGCATGCTAGGCAGGTGCTCTACCACTGAGCCACACCTCAGCCCCTCACTGGGGGATCCTAGGCAGGGGCTCTACCACTGAGCCACACCTCAGCCCCTCACTGGGGGATTCTAGGCAGGGGCTCTACCACTGAGCCACACCTCAGCCCCTCACTGGGGGATTCTAGGCAGGTGCTCTACCACTAAGCCACACCCCAGCCCCTCACTGGGGGATTCTAGGCAGGGGCTCTACCACTGAGCCACATCCCAGCCCCTCACTGGGGATTCTAGGCAGGGGCTCTACCATTGAACCACACCCCAGCCCCTCACTGGGGGATTCTAGGCAGGTGCTCTACCATTAAGCTGTACCCGAGCCCTCTCTTTAATTCTTATTTCAAGATGGTCTCACTGAGTTGTTCAATCTTGCCATAAATGTGTCATCCTCCTGCCTCAAGCCTCCCGAGTAGCTGAGATTAGAAGCCTATGCCACCAGGCCCAGCTCTTATGAGATATTTGATAGAGAATATGAAGAGTGGACTGGACTCCATGGGACAAGCTGTCACTGATATCATCCAGCCTGTAAATCGGGCTCCTCATTCCAACAGCAGATGGCCCATGAGGCTTTAGGGATACTGAGCTAGCTACTGTTTATGGCCCGAGTTCACCTCTCTGTGAGCTCCTGGGTCCAGATTCTGTCTGGAGCTGAGAGGTCTCATACAGACAGGTGGAATAGGTGGTGATGGCATGGGGACAAACCCACAGAAAATCCTAGGTGGGCCAGTGAAGTCTCACCAACAGTCATGGTATGGGCTATTCGTGTGGAAACCAGTCCCTCCATAGGACACTCCCAACAGTTCCCGAACTTATATCTGTGAAGTCTGTGCTTGGTGGAGTAGGGGAGTCTTTGAAGCCACATAGGAGGTTCTAGAAGAGCTCATCTTCAGGACCTGTCTCCAAGACCTAGAATCCAGCAGGAGCTTGGCGGAAGAAGAGGACCCATAAAGACAGATGCTGGACACCAGCCTCAGAACAAGCTGTAGGCAGGTTGTCTTCATTTCTACTCCTTATGATAAAACTCCTTGAAAAAAAAGCAACTCAGAGGAGAAAGGTTTTGGTTTGTCTCATAGTTCCAGTCACAGTCCATCACAGTAGGGAAGCCGCTGTGGCAGGAGTTAGTCATATCACCACCATAATCAGGAACAGAAAGCAGTGAATGCACACAAGCGTGCATGCATGGGCTCGGTTCACTGTCTCCACTCTTCCTGTATTTCCTGCATAGGGAATGGTGCCACCCACAGTGGGCAGGTCTTCACACCTCAGTGAACATAGTTCAGACAATACCCCACATACATGCTCACAGGCCAACCTAACGTAGACAATCCCTCATTGAGACGTTCATATTTTTAAAAAGATTGTTTTATGTGTGTGAGTATTTTGCCTACATGTATGTGCGCTGTGTGTGTAGTGCCTGGAGAGGACAAAAGGGGGTGCTATATTCCCCTGGGACTGGGGTTAAGGTGGCTGTAAATCACCATATTATTCCTGGAAACTGAATCTAGGTCCTGTGCAAGAGCAACAAATGTTCTTGACCGCTGAGCCATCTCTCCGGACCCCGAGCCTCTTCTGGTGTGATTCTAGGTGGATATCAAGTTAGCAATTAAAACTAACCATCACTCGGGTATTTTCGGAGATGAGGCCGTCACCAAGCGCACACTTGTGACTGCTCTGTAAATTCCATTTCACACTAGCCATTATTTTTGTGCTCTTGAGATGAACTGTGTCCCCCTAATTTTCGACATTAACACCTACTCCCAATACAGTGGTGTCAAGAAGGGGAGACTTTGAGATGTGATCAGGTCATGAGGGTGGGGCCATCGGGAATAAGATCACTGTCTTTGTAAGAAGCTCAGGGCTGGAGAAATAGCTGAGCAGGTTAAGGGGCTTGCAGCCAAACCTGCAACCTGAGATCAACCCCTGAGATACACATGGTAGAAGGATAGAACTAACTTGTGAAAGTTGTCCCTGACCTCCACAGGCTTGCATATGCATGCACGTGTACAGAAACACATGCACATAAATATAAATAGTATACACATGTACACACAAAATAAAGCAATAATTAAGTCAATATTTAAAATAACAGCTGTAGAAAAAACCCTCACCCAAATTTTGTAATATGAGGAGACAAGTGTCTTTCTTCTCTTCTTCCTCCTAGGATGAGTTGCCCTAGAGAGAAGCCCAGATCCCCTGGAGGGAAAGATAGGGCAAGGAGCCCAGTGGAGGTACTGGGACACTCTACACCACCCACACATGCCAGAAGATTGACTGGAGTGCACAGATCAGAAGTGACTCAAAGAGGGACTGGTTCCTTCCCAGAAGTACGGACCCTCTAGAGAAGTCTGTCACTGTGGGATGCTGCAGTGAATTGCATAGGTTTGGATGGACCGTCTCGAGGAGTCTGTCACTGTGGGATGCTGCAGTGAATTGCATAGGTTTGGATGGACCGTCTCGAGGAGTCTGTCCCTGTGGGATGCTGCAGTGAAGTGCATAGGTTTGGGAGGACCGTCTCGAGGAGTCTGTCACTGTGGGATGCTGTAGTGATGAATGGAGGTTTGGCAGGGTATAAACATCTCTTCCTAACAGCTGGGAGTGTGAGGTCAGAGCACAGCACGGTCAGCTTCTGGTGGAAGCTTCCACAGTGGAGATGTGTAAGCAGGAACTCTCTAGGACTACTTTCGAAACATTATGTTTTGCTCATGCGTGGTATGTGCGTGAGCATGAGCACATGTGTGCGGGTGCCTGGGGAAGCAGAAGAGGAAGCACCGGACTACCCGGAGCTCAACTCAGAGTTGATTGTTAGCAGCTTGATGTGGATGCTGGGAATTGGACTTAGGTCCTCTGGAAGAGAAGCAAGCACTCCTAATCAATGAGCCAGAAAACTGCTCTTATGAAACCATTAATACCATTCATGAGGGCCCCACCCTCCTCACCTAATCACATCTCCAAGACTCCACTCTGCCGCACAGGAGCTGGGAGATAATCTCAGTGGGTTATTCTTGCCACAATAATGCGAGGACCTGAATTCAAATACCCAGAGCCCATATGTGTACCATATTACATCTGTAATCTTAGGGTTGGTGCAGGCGGGAAGGGGGTGATGTGAGAAGGAGTCAGGAGACTACCGGAAGTTTACTGTCTAGCTAGCCTGGTTTTTGCTGCAGAAAACAAAAGAGCCTCTACTTCAAACGAGGTAGACTCAAACGAAGTGGAAGGTGGAGAGTCAACACTGGAGGTTTTCCTCTGTCCTCCACAGGAGCGCCATCTGCAAGCGTTTACCAACACGCAGGCACTCACCTGCTCCGGGCTGAGACTGCATTTTTATGTGATTGGAAAAAGAAAGACTGGTTTCCACAGGAGGATTCCCGACGCCTTGAGCTGTCAGGTTAGGCTCAAGTGGAGTCTAAGCTTGTAAAGAAAGATCATTCCGGGTCTCTCACTCCCTGAGGCATCTATGAAAGGGTCCTGGAGGATTCGCCCGGAGGAAAGCCCTCCAGTTTCCAGGAGACTAGGATAGAGCGCTGCCCTCTAATGGCGACTCACAGTGGCATTTCGTTGTCCCCAGCGCTCCCTCCCCCTCGGTGGCCACTGGAGCCGGCAGACGCCCTAAAACAGAGGATCTGAAGGTTAAGGCAGAATCATCAACTTTTGAGTATGTGAAAGGTGGACTCTGACACACAAGGAACCTTTGGAAAAGACTGAAAAACTTATGCCTTAAGTATTTAGGAAATTTTGTCTAGTCATTGCCCGGAAGGTAAATAAGGGGAGACAAAGCTAAGGTCGAAGTAGAAGGCAGTAAAATCATGCCAGACACTAACAGATTCTTCGCTATCCTGTACGTGGTCTCTTCACTCGACTTCCATCCCCTTAGCCCTACAGAAGAAGAGAGACCCTGCCTGAACTTCTGAGGTCCCATTTGTTGACCGTCAGCCTTAGTTCCCCAGTGATCTGAGTCTTTTTGTTGCTGTTGTTGTTGTTGTTACTGTTTGTTTTTATTGAGCTATATATTTTTCTCCGCTTTCCTCTCTTAGTCTCCCCTCCCCTTCTACACTCTCCCATGGTCCCCATGCTCCCAATTTACTCAGGAGACCTTGTCTTTTTCTACGTCCCATGTGGATTAGATCCATGTATGTCTCTTAGGGTCCTCATTGTTGTCTAGGTTTTCTGGGATTGTGAATTGTAGGCTGGTTTTTCTTTGTTTTATGTCTAAAAGCCACTTATGAGTGAGTATATATGATATTTGTCTTTCTATGTCTGGGTTACCTCACTCAATATGGTGTTTTCTTGATCCATCCATTTGCCGGCAAATTTCAAGATGTCATTGTCTTTTTCTGCTGTGTAGTATTTCATTGTGTAAATGTACCACATTTTTCTTATCCATTCTTCAGTTGAGGAACATTTTAGGTTGTTTCCAGGTTCTGCTATGACAAACAATGGTGCTATGATCATGGTTGAGCACATGTCCTTGTGGTATGATTGAACATCCTTTGGATATATACCCAAAAGTGTATTACTGGGTCTTGAGGAAGGTTGCTTCCTAATTTTCTGGGAAATCACCATACTGATATCCAAAAGCAGCTGTAGTACCAGTTTTCACTCCCACAAGTAATGCAGGAGTGTTTGCTTTACCCACAACCTCTCCAGCATAAGTTGTCATCAGAGTTTTTGATCTTGGCCATTCTTTTTTTTCCTTTTTTTAAATTGATTTTTATTGAGCTCTACATTTTTATCTGCTCCCTTCCCTGCCTCTCCCCTTTCAACCCTCCCCCAAGGTCCCCATGCTCCCAATTTACTAAGGAGATCTTGTCTTTTTCTATTACCCATGTGGATTAGATCTATGTATGTCTGTTTTAGGGTCCTCATTGTTGTCTAAGTTCTCTGTGATTGTGATTTTTAGGCTGGTTTTCTTTGCTTTATGTTTAAAAGCCAGTTAGTGAGAACATGTGATAATTGTCTGTCTGTGTCTGGGTTACCTCACTCAAAACAATGTTTTCTAGCTCCATCCATTTTCCTGCAAAATTCAAGATGTCATTATTTTTTTCTGCTGTGTAGTACTCCATTGTGTAAATGTACCACATTTTCCTTATTCATTCTTCGGTCGATGGGCATTTAGGTTGTTTCTAGGTTCTGGCTATGACAAACAATGTTGTCAGCGATCGCCACCAGAACAGGTCTAATTCCAAGCCAGGGACTTCTGCAAGAGTAGATCCAGACCAAGACTTACAGAAACAGATCAAAGCCAGTGGCCTAGGCCAAAGTAGAGACAGCAAACTCCAAGGGAGCAGACCAAAGCACAGGAGAACTGAGCTACATCCAGGAACAGGAATAACCAACGGTGTAACTAGAACTGTGACACTGACTGTACCACGAGGAAAACATCTTAAGTTTGGATTCACTGGCAACTAGAAGATTATTCAACAGAACCTCAGACAGCCCCAACCACACCTATTAGAGGAAAAGATGAGTAGAAAAGGTAAGATCACATGCTACACCACAAAGAACAACACAACACCAGTAAAACCTAAAGACCCTACAAAAGCAAGACATGAACAACCAAATATAGATGAACCAGAAGAAAATTATCTAAAAAATAACCCTAAGAGAATGTTTGAAATTCTTAAAGATGAAATGCGAAATTACCTTAAAGAAATGGAGGAAAAAAACAAACAAAAAAATTGGAAGATATCAGCAAATCACTTAAAGAAAACAAAGAAAAATAACTCAAAAATATAAAAGAAACTATTCAGGACTTGAAAACTGAGATATGGTGTAGGAGGTGGTTCTGTATTTGTGTTGCTTTCGTTGGTTATTAAAGAAACTGCCTTGGCCTAGTTGATAGGGCAGACGTAACATGAGGGGGCCAGGCCTGTTTGTTTGTTGTTTTCTGTCCCACCCAGTACCCCACAGCTGGCAAGCGCCAAAGAAATAACACAGATATCTCTGTAAGTTATAAAGCTGATTGGCCCATCAGCTCTAGCCTCTCACTGGCTAACTCTCACATCTTGAGTAACCCATTTTTTTTTTTATCTATGTTAGCAATGTGGCTCAGTACCTTTTTCAGTGGTTGCAGATCACATCCTGCTGCTTCGGTGATCTGGGCAGGAGTGGGAGGAATCAACTTCCTCCTTCCCAGAATTCACCTGTTCTCATTACATCATTTTTACTTTCTGTCTGGTTTTCCCACCTATACTTTTTGCCTGGCCAATCAGCGTTTTACTTAAAACATGATTGACAGACTACAGACAATTTTCCCACAAGCAGAACTCAGGTAGGTGAAGAAGAAAAAACAGAATTCTGGGAGGAAGAAAGCAGAGACAGGCAGACACCATGGTTCTCCTGCCTGAGACGGAAGCTGGTTAGACTCATGCTGCTAAGCCACAGTCAAGTGGTGATACAGATTATTAGAAATGGGTTAATCAAGATGTGAGAGTTAGCCAATAAGAGGCTAGAGCTAATGGGCCAGGCAGCAATTTAATTAATACAATTTTTGTGTGATTATTTCGGGTGTAAGCTAGCAGGGCAGCCCGGACCAGGGCAACCAGGACCAAAGGCAGACCCTCTCATGTTACAAGATAGAAAAAATAAAGAAAATACAAGCTGAAGGAATTAAAGAAAAAGAAATCATGAGAAAAAGAACAGGAACCACAAATGCAAGTATGAACAAAGAATACAAGAAATAGAAGAGAGAATCTCAAGTGCTGAAGATAAAACAGAGGAAACAGACTCATCGGTTAAAGACAACATTAAATCTAACAAAAGCTTAACCCAAAATATCCAGGAAATATGGGACAACATATAAAAGCCAAATATTAGAATAATAGGTATAGAAGAAAGAGAAGTTCAACTTAAAGGCACAGAAAATTTATTTAACAAAATCATAGAAGAAAACTTTCCCTACCCAAACAAAGATATGCCTATGAAGATACAAGAAGCTTATAGAACACCAAATACACTGGATCCAAAAAAAAAGTCCTCTCGCCACATGATAATCAAAACAATAAACATACAGAGTAAAGAAAGAATATTAAGAGCTGCAAAGGAAAAAAGCCCAAGTAACATATAAAGGTAGACCTATCAGAATTACACCTGACTTCTCAGTGGAGACAATGAAATCCAGAAGATCATGGTCAAGCATTATGCAGACACTAAGAGACTACGGATGCCAGCCCAGACTACTGTACCCAGCAAAACTGTCGATCACTATAGAAGGACAAAGCAAGATATTCCATGACAAATCTAGATTTCACCAATACCTAGCCACAAACCCAGCCCTACACAAAATACTAGAAGGAAAACTCCAACCCGAGGAAGATGGCTACACCAACAAAAACACAGACAATTGATGATCTTATAACAGCAAATCCCAAAGAAGAAAAAGATGCACAAATTAACATCACCAATGACGAAAACTAAATTAACAGGAGATAGCAACCACTGGTCATTAATATCCCTTAATATAAATGGACTCAACTCACCCATAAAAAGGCACAGGCTAACAGATTGGATACAAAAACAGAATTCATCCCTCTTGTGCATACAAGAAATGCATCTCAACCTCAAAGACAGAAATTGTCTCAGAGTAAAAGGTTGGGAAAAATGGACCTAAGAAACAAGCTGGTGTAGCTATCCTAATAGCTAACAAAATAGACTTCAAGCTAAAATCAGTCAAAAGAGACAAAGAAGGACATTTCATATTAGTCACAGGAAAAATCCATCAAGAGGAAATTTCAATACTGAACATCTATACCCCAAATACAAGGGCACCCTCATATGTCAAAGAAACACTTCTAAAGCTTAAATCACATATTAAACCCCACGCACTAATAGTGGAAGACTTCAATACTTACCTCTCTGGACAGGTCAATCAGACAAAAAATGAACAGAGAAATATGAGAACTAACAGATGTTATGACTCAAATGGACTTAACAGGTATCTATAGAATATTCCACCCAAACAGAAAAGAATATGCCTTCTTCTCAGCACCTCATGGAACCTTCTCAAAAACCAACCACATACTCAGTAACAAAACAAACCTCAACAAATACAAAATAATTGCAATAGCCCAATGTACCTTATCAGATCTCCATGCTTTAAAACTAGAAGTAAACAGCAATACTAATTCCAGAAAACCCACAAACACATGGAAATTAAACAGTGCTCACCTGAATCATCAATGGGTCAAGGAAGAAATAAAGGGGGAAATTAAAGACTTCCTAAATTTTAATGAAAATGACCACACAACATACCCAAATTTATGGGACACAATGAAAGCAGTGTTAAGAGGCAAGTTCATAGTACTAAATGCCTACATAAAGAAACTGTAAAAATCCCACACTAGTGAATTAACAGAACACTTGAAAATTTTAGAACAAAAAGAAGCAAGCTCACCTAAGAGAACTAGTTGGCAAGAAATAATCAAATTGAGAGCTGAAATCAACAAAATAGAAACAAAGAAAACAATACAAAGAATCAATAAGACAAAGAGTTGGTTCTTTGAGAAAATCAACAAAATAGAAAAACCTTTATCCAAACTAACCAAAAGGCAGAGAGAGAATGTCCAAATTAACAAAATCAGAAATGAAAAGGGGAACATAACAACACACATGGAGGAAATACAGAGGACCATCAGGTCATATTTTGAAAACCTGTACTCCACAAAATTGGAAAACTTAAAGGAAATGGACAACTTTCTGGATAAATATCACTCACCAAAATTAAATCAAGACCAGATAAGCAAATTAAACAGACCTATAACTGCTGAAGAAATAGAAACAGTCATCAAAAGTCTCCCAACCAAAAAAAGCCCAGGACCAGATGGTTTCAGTTCAGAATTCTGCAAGACTTTCAAAGAGGAACTAATACCATGCACACATATACACATACACACACCACACACACATACACCACATACATACATAACACACACATATACGTACTACACACACCACACACATACACCATGCACATATTACACACACAAACATACACACACAACAAATAAATAATTTTAAACAAGAAACAAACTCTTAAGCCAGACACAGTGGCATGCAGGAAGAAGAAGCATGGAGGGCGGGAGTTTAAGGTCATCTTCCATTACATATTGACCTTGAGTCAAGCCTGGGCTACATAAACTCTTGTCTCAAAAAACAAAATGGGGAGGGGTCGCTGGAGAAATGGCTCAGTGGGTAAAAGCACTGGCTGCTCTTCTGGGGTTCAATTCCAGCACCTACGTGGAGGCTCACAACCATCTTTAACTCCAGTTCTAGGGCATACAATGCTTTCTTCCCCTCCATGTGCACTGCATACAAATGGTGCACATAACACAAGCAGGCTATAACACTCCTATACATGAAATAATAAATAAATGTTTAAATAATAAAAAAGAAACATCTGATCTTTTAAAAATTATTTCAATCTCTTTGTTAAATTCTCATTTTGTTTATGCATTCCTTTCCTATTGCTGAGTCATCCTTTTGGGTGTCTTTAAGACAACTGTTTAAATTGAAAATATTTCACTAGTCTCTGTGTAGGGTTTTGCTTGTGTGTCTCTGCACCACACGCACGCAGTGCTTTTGTAGGCCAGAAGAGGGCATCGGATCCCCTGACACTGGAATTAGAAACAGTGAACTGCCATATGGGTTGGGAATCAAGTCAAAGTCCTCAGGAAGAGCACCAAGTGTTCATAAACACTGAGCCATCTCTCCAGCCCATTATCTAAAATCTCTTTTCCGGTAATGCAGAAATCTCTTATTTAGGACCAGTTCTTGGAGATCTGTCATGTTTATTTACCAGTGTCCTATTGCCTTCGGTGTGTGTGTGTGTGTGTGTGTGTGTGTGTGTGTGTGTGTGTGTGTTCGTGCGCTCCTTGCAGACTTGTGCAAGGATCCACTCTTCTCTGAGTTGTGACAGTTGGGGATAGGTATCTTCAATCATTCTCTCTCCCCCTTAAAAAAACAAAACAAAACAAACAAACAAAAAAAAACCAGTCTCTCACTGAAGCTGGGGCCCTCTGATTGGACAAGCTAACCAGCAACCCCCAGGGATCCTCCTATCTCTGCCTCCCCAGTGCTGGGGCTGCGAGTGTGTGCGGCTGTGCCCAGCTATTTAGATGGGTTCTAGGGCGTCAGGACTCAGACCCTTAATGCTTATGCAGCAAGCATGGGCTCCTCCATCCCTCCAACCCTCTGTGGCTCCTTGTCTGAACTCAGGCTTCCCCAGAGTATTCTAGCTCATGGGTAGATGTCGAACAGTTTACTGTGAGGTTGCTGCCACGTTACTGGCATCGTTCTTAGTCAGTGTCTCCTAAGCCATGACACTCTTGGTCGCTTCTGGGTTCAAACTTTTGGTAAATTTTATGAAAATTTGAACAGAGCGGCAGTGAACTTTCGTTTCGTTCTCCAGGGAGCTTCTCTTAAAGTGCTCTGGGCCACTCCTTCCTCTGAGGTCAAGTTTGTCCCAAATCTCAATGTTGTCATCACCGCGGGGAGATAGCCTTCCTGTCTCCTTGGACCAGAAGTTTCAGGCTCTCCCAAGATACTGAAGCTCTGATTTCCCACGTTGCTCTCCTTCCCGTCCCTCCAGCCCCATCCTTCTGAGACCCCCACTTTCCTCAGACAGGGGAGAAGGTGCTAACAAGACTCTGGGGCTTTAGCTCAAGCTAGACCCTTAAGTGGGCCCTGGGAAACCCATTAAGCATCTCTTTCAAAGAGCTCTCCATTTTGAAAGAACTTGGACTATCAGGGAAGTCAGAAGACGGAGGCTCAATAGGGCCAGTCTGCTTCTGTTTCTACAAAAGCCTTCCATGATTGATGCTGGTATCTTATCACTCTGGTTTGCATTATTTTCTGTTATATATGTGTTTGTATTCGATGTGAACTTTGAAGAATGAGTGCATTTCCAGGCGGGAAAATGACATTCTGATGTTAGGGGCAAATGGGAGAGACCAGAGAGACGCCAATGGTCAGGACATATTCACGTTGTTGGGGAACTTGCTAAGGACTGAGGCAGAACATGGAAGGGAGAGAACTTTAGAAGTAGCGGTGGCGGGTCTGTCTTGTGATAGGTGGGGCTTAGAGATCTAGGCAGGACCCACGTCACCTTCCTGACACGAATCTGTGGTCCTGAGTGGGACTTCTCATTGTTGCCAGAGTCAGTAGGTGGGCAGTGGGCTGGCCAAGCAGGAGGCTAAGAGGTTTGCAATTCCATGCCATGTTTCCATACTCTGGCCATTCTGCTCCAGGCATGGCAGGGAAGGCGCCATAGAGGATGGAGCAGAGGGTGACTGCCAGGGATTGACATGCAAAACGTCCAATAGAATTCCCCAATCGAGAGTCATGTTTCCTGAATCCAGGGTAATCTCTCTATTCTCTCTCCCTCTCCCTCTTCCCCATCTCTCTTCTTTCTCACTTTTCCCTCCCAAACTCTCTCTAACCTCTTCCATTTTCCCTCTTCATTTCTCTCTGCCTCCCTGTTCATCCATCCTTCTCAGCCCTTCCCCTCTTCCCTTCTCTATTTCTTTCTCTTCTTTTCTCTTGATTTTTCCTTGATCTCTTTAATCTTGATCTCTCAAATCTGTCTCCTCCATCTTATCTTTTTCTCTTAAATTTCTCTCCTCATTTTCAATTCCTCTCCTCTCTCCCAGTCTCCCCTCACCTCCCCCTCTCTCTGTCTCTCTCTCTCTCTCTCTCTGTCTGTCTCTGTCTCTCTCTCTCTCTCTCTCTCTCTCTCACACACACACACACACACACACACACACACAAATTTTTTCCTCCCAGCCCCTGTATCTATCTATCTGTCTGTCTGTCTATCATCTATCTGTCTGTCTATCATCTATCATCTGTTTGTCTGTCTGTCTATACCTCTCAATCTCTCCCCGCTTCCTTCCCCGTCTCTCTCCTCTGATCTTTTCCTATAAATCTCTCTGTGTCCCCCATCTGTATTCCTGCAGCCCAGAGCCCTCTGAGGCACCTGAGTTGGGCTGCTCCAGCAATGGCACCCGTCTCTAGTCCTCATTTGCCTGGCTTGCTTAGTGTGCAGCCTGACATGTCACCCCCAGTTATGAGTCTCTGCAGACCTTCATCTCTTCGTCTCTCTGTGAACCTCAAAGTCTTCAGCTTTCTTCCATTCTCTGCTCATCTTCTCCTCGATGGATGGAGAGACACAGACATACGAGAGAGATACAAAGTGCAGCAAGCCCCCCCTTCATAAGAGCAGATTTTGATATCGGCATCCGGAAAAAATCCTAGTGCAGGGAGAAGCTGTGTCGCTACCTTTTGATAAGTCACCCTCTCTGGTCTCAGCTTCCCCGCCTGTGAATCAATAATAATGCCTATTACGTAATTGCCTGCAGCATCACAAGCTGTGGCTATGTAGGAAGTGATAACGTGTGTGTAGCGCTCAGAGCATCATCTGTGCCTCATGACAGGTCAATAGCAATAGCCATACTGATGTATGCAGTGATAGCGTGTGTGTATAGCGCTCAGAGCATCATCTGTGCCTGTGACGGGTCAATAGTGGTAGCCGTATCAATGTGGGAAGTGATAGCGTGCGTGGATAGAGGTAGCCACATCAACTGCGGTAGTGTTCACTGTTCTCACTCTGGTTTCCTGTCCAGTCAGTGTTTAGAGGGCATGAAGAGACATGGCCACTGGGGAGTGAGGTGGAAGTGATGTCGAGACCCAGGAAACCATGGGACTGTAGGGATAGGAATGGGAATGAGATGAAGGCTAGTCTCCTCTCTCTCTCTCTCTCTCTCTCTCTCTCTCTCTCTCTCTCTCTCTCTCTCTCTCTCTCTCTCTCTCTGTGTGTGTGTGTGTGTGTGTGTGTGTGTGTGTGTTTATGAAACCACACACATGACACAGTGTGCAAGTGGTGGTCAGAGGACTAAAGGTCAGCCCTCACCTTCCACCTTATTTTGAAGTAGAGTCTCTATTGCCCACCACTGCATACACCAGGCTAGCTGGCCTGCCAGGGTCTCTATTGCCCACCACTGCATACACCAAGCTAGCTGGCCTGCCAGGGTCTCTATTGCCCACCACTGCGTACACCAGGCTAGCTGGCCTGCCAGGGTCTCTATTGCCCACCACTGCATACACCAGGCTAGCTGGCCTGCCAAGGCCTCTATTGCCCACCACTGCATACACCAGGTTAGCTGGCCTGCCAGCTCCTGTGAGTTCTCCTGTACCCAACTCCATCTCCCCACAGGAGCCCTGCAATTACATATGCATGCTACCGCATCTGACTTTTACATGGGATCTAGGGAATTGAACCCGGGTCCTCAGGCACACACAGCAAGCGATTTTCTTGTCCAGAGCTAGGGTATTAAATATATCAGAGTTTTGGCGTCGGGGCAACAGGCAAATCGAATCTGGGTATGTTGCAAGTCTCTGCCCACCTTCTTTCTCTTTTCCACTACTTGCTCCATCTCCCCAGATAAATATTTACATCCAGTAGGATGTGGTAGTCAGGGAGCCTAGAGAAAGTCAAACACATCTTGATGTGTTAGTCTTGTATGTTCTTTTCTCATCCATTTATTTGTGGGACAGGATTTCACCATACAGCCCTGGCTGGTCTGGAACTTGATATATAGATGAAGTTGACTACACACTCACAGAAATCTGCCTGCCTCTATCTCCAAAATGCTGGGATTAAAGGTGTGTTTCTCCATGCCCAGCTTTTCTTTTAACATTTATTACATTTATTTGTTTATTTAGTGTGTACGTGTGTGTGTACGTGTGTGTGAGAGAGAGAGAGAGAGAGAGAGTGCATGCGTGCGCGTGTGCACAAATACAAAAAGCACATGTTGCAGTCAGAGATCAGCTTCTGGGAGTCAGCTGTCTTTCTGCAAGTGGGTCTCAGGGATTGAACTCAGGTTGACAGACTTAGTGGTAAGCACCTTTACCCTGGTGTTTTTTTTTTTTTAATTCATTGGTACTTCCTAAACACAGGGACTCTTCTACTGGATGTGCCACACACATCATTTAAAACAATCACTGACATCACCCTCTGGGCCAAGGGTACGGCTGATGTTTAAGACGAGAATTTCCCTGTGATCACTGATGGCTGACACCATCTCAACGAAATGTAGGTGAGTCCCAAAGCCCCATCAGACCCCTCGGGTGAGGAACCTGACACCTAGGAAGACATGTGACTTGGGTAACAGGACATCAGAGGACTGAGGCCTTGGCTCAGCTGGGAGAGTGCTTGTCTCGTGTACACAGAAACTAGGCATGGCAGCACATGCCTGCTGGGTCAGCTCTCAGAGAGGAAGCAGAGGGAGGAGTTCAGAGTCATCTTTAATTATGTAGTGAATCCTAGGCCAGCCTAGGCTACATGAGACCCTGTCTCAATAACAACACCACCACATCAAAGACCAAAGCTCTGACTCTAGTTCCAGAGTTCACTGTTACCTGAGGCTAGCCCAGGGCAGAATGCAGTGTGCGCCAGCATGAGTGTAGACACCTACACACACTGAGACAGGTAGGAAGAGCCTTTGTTTGTTTTTATTATTCATTCGTGTGTGTGTGTGCACATGTGCACACTCGAGCACATGCTTGTCTGTGCTCACATACGTGCCATAGCACACACGTGAAGGTCAGAGGACAACTTGCAAGGAGTCAGTTTTCCCCTCCCACCATGTGGGTCCTAGAGATTGAACTTGGGTCATCAGCCTTGGGAGCAAGTGGCTTTGCCTACAGAATCATCTCACTGGCCCAAAAGAGCCCTTGGGATAGGTACATTGTTCAGAAACACTTCTAAGATCTGTCCAAAAATGCTGTCCAAGTTATGCCTAGATTAACACCCACTGCCAACGGACTTCTCTCTAAATCAAGACAATGTCTTCCCTCTTTTTCTTTTCGTTTCTTTTCTGGGATACTGAAAATTGACTCAAGGCTTTGCATGTTAGGCAAGTGTCCCACCACTGAACAACAGTCCAAGCCTTCTGCTTATAAAATTATTCCCTTTAAAGTGTCTTTTTTTTTTTTACACAGACTCTGGCTTATGTAGCTCTAGTTGGCCAGGTATTTGCTTTGTAGACCAAACAGGTCTGGAAGTCCCAGAGATCTGCTTGCCTTTGCCCTGTCAGTCTTTGAATTAAAGGAGTATCGCACCCCTTCAGAAACCATCCATTTATTCCTCATCGTGTGCAAGGTCAAAGGGCAACTTGAGAACATCGCTTCTCCCCTCCCACTGTGTACCCCTGGGGATCAGACTCAGGGTGCTAGTCTTGGCAGCAGGCCCCATTACCCACTGAGCCACCTTGCTGTCTTCGCCGATTCTTTCGAGACAGGGCTTCATTATTGAGACCAAACTGGCCTTGAACTCACAGTCCTCCTGCTTTAACCTTTCCAGTGCTGGGATTACAGGCTTTTGCCACTGTGTCTTAATGTTTTTAGGATTTTTTTTTTGAGAAGCCTAAACCATCTTTAAAAAGAATAAGAAGAAGCTGGTTGAGTGAAGGCATTTAGTCCCAGCACGCAGGAGGCAAAGACAGGTGGATTGCTGTAAATTTGAGGCCACCCTGGTCTACAGAGTAAGTTCCGGGACAGTTTGGGCTACACAGAGAAACCCTGTCTCCAAACAAACAAACAAACAAACAAATAAATTGAATAAAGTAGGGGCTGGGAAGAAAACTCTGTGGGTAAAATGTGTGCCATGAAAGAATGAAGACCCAAGTTCAGATCCCAAGCATTCCTGTAAAGCCAGGTGTGGCAGTGTGTGTCTGCAGCCCCAGTGCTGGGGAGGTGGACACAGGCTCACTGGCTGACCAGTCATGGCCAAATCAGTGAGCACTAGGTTCAGTGAGAAACCCTTTCTCAAAAGATAAGCTGGAGGGGTTGGAGAGATGGCTTAGCAGTGAAGAGCACTGGCTGTGCCCAAGGGGGCCAAGCTCAGTTGCCAGCACATACATTTGGTGATCCACAGTCTCCTGTGACTCCAGCTCCAGGGGATCCAGCAGCCTCTTCCGGCCTCCTCACACAGCCACACACAGGTGCACAGATTCACACGGAGACACAAAAACCACAGAACTAATAAAATCTTTGTAAAAGAAGAGAGTTGTTGAGGAAGATCTCCAGGGTGACACACACACTCACACAGGCACACACTTAGTTTTTTAAAGACAATTTATAGCCAGGTGGTGGTGGATCTCTGAGTTCAAGGCCAGCCTGGTATACAGAGCAAGTTCCAGGACAGCCAGAGAAACACTGTCTCAAAAAGACTGGAAAAAAAAATAGAATTCGGTTTATTTTGAAAATAAAAACATAACCACAAACTTGATTTTTTTTTACAGTGCCACAAAATAGCAGACATAGAAGAGACAGAAAGGCCTGACTCTCATTTTACAGTGGGCCCTGACTTGTGTCCTGGACAGCATCTTGCAGTGAGCATCGGAGGGCTGACGTCAGGGTTCTCTGTGCAGCTGAGCTCTTCAACACAACTGGTCAATCAGGAACCTCCAGGGAGGAGAGGGGGCATTGACTAATGACAGAGGACAGCCCCAGTGATGGTGGGACTTCACCTCAGCCTACTCTCTCGGGCTCATGGCGTTGAAGGTAGGTGGGTGAGCGCCTCTGAGGAAGCAGGAACTGAATCCGGCCATCTGAGCTTCTCGAGGGAGATGAGCTTGAGTTGGCTGTGTGTGTGTGTGTGTGTGTGTGTGTGTGTGTGTGTGTGGTATACGCATGTTTGAGTGTACACAGGTACACCTATGTGCATTCATGTGGACAACAAAGGTCGCCTCAGCTGTGGTTCCTCAGCTACCATCCACCTTGGGTTTTGTTTTGTTTGTTTGTTTGTTTGTGACAGGGTCTTTTGCTTGCCACGATCCCACCAATTAGGTTACACTAACTGTCCAGTGCACCTTAAGAATCCTATGTCTGCCTCCCCAGGGCTGGGGCTACTGGTGTGTGTCACCACACCTGGCTTAAAAAAAATGGGACCTGAGAATTGAACTCAGGTCCTCAGGCTCACAGAACAATACTTTCCCATCTCTTGAGTCCATCTCTGAAACCCCAGAGCCTGAGTTAGTTTCCAAGGGGGACTACAGGCATGACTCCGTGGCAGAATGCTTGTTTGGTCTCTAAAGATATTTCAGGCTCCTCAAAATATTAAAAATATCTGAATGCAGTAGCATATACCTATATTCCCAATATTCAGGGGGCTGCAGCAGGAGGATTCAGAGCAATGGTTCTCAACCTTCCTAATGCTGCGACCCTTTAATACAGTTCCTCATGTTGTGATGACACCAACCATAAAATCATTTTTGTTGCTACCTCTAGTAACTCTGCGACTGCTATGAATTATAACGTAAATATCTGGTTGTAAGATATCGGATATGTGACCCCTGTTAAAGTGTCATTTGACCCCCCAAGGGGTCACAACCCGTAGGTTGAGAACTACTGATTTAGAGACTCTACAGTGAGACCCTGTCTCAAAATTACCATGAGGTAGAGATGTCATCCAATGGTAGAACACTTGTCTAGCATTCAGAAAAGGTCCTGGGTTCTATCTAAAGCATCGCAAATAATAATAATAATAATAATGGTGGGCGGCGATGGTGGTGATGGTGAAGATGATGATGGGGATATGAAGGGGTGTGAAAGCATGGAGAGTAAGAAGAGGAAGGAGATAAGATGCATGTCACGGCTGACGTGACCTTTGGTAGCCGAGCGTGGAAATGGGTCAGTTCTAGTAGTTTGGGGAGGTGTGGAACAGGAAAGAGATTAGTTGCACATCCCAGCTGAAGCTGATGGCCACAATGATGGGAGGTGCTAGGAACACGTTTAAGAAGAATCCAGAAGAATCTGGAGCAATGGCTGTAGGGAACAGTGAGGCCAGGGGTGCTCTGAGGTCCAGGGCTGGAAACCCAAGCTGGAAAAATAACTGTGTGTGTGTGTGTGTGTGTGTAATACAAACGTGTGAGGATTGAGGCTCAAATAACTGATCCCTCGACTTTCAGTAATTCAGCAAACCATACAGACATAGCTCAGACTGTCCGTCCCAGAAGGCTGAAGTTAGTGGTGTTGCTATGGCAACTGTAGCTTCAGAGAGTGATGTTCAGCGAGCCTAGGGACAGACATACAAGTATAGCAGCCTTGGAGGTTGAATAGAACTTTTCCAGACAGTCTAGAGGTGTGTGTGTTGTTGTTGTTGCTGTTGTTTTTATTTGTTTGTTTTGATTTTTTGAGATAGTTTCTCTGTAGCTTTGTCCTAGAACTCATTCTGTAGACCAGGTTGGCTTCGAACACACAGAGATCCGCCTGTCTCTGCCTCCCGAGTGCTGGGATTAAAGGCATGTACCACCACTACCTGGATATTTTGTTTTGTTTAATTGGCAGTGCTGGGGATGGCATCCAGGGCCTCATGCCTTCTAGACAAGTACCCTACCACAGAACCAGGCTCCCAGCCTATCACTAGGGGATTCTAGGCAGATGATCTGCCACTGAGCCACACCCCAGCCCCTTCACTGGGGGATTCTAGGCAAGGGCTCTACCACTGAGCCACACCCCAGCCCCTCACTGGGGGATTCTAGGCAGGGGCTCTACCATTGAGCCACACCCCAGCCCCTCACTGGGGGATTCTAGGCAGGGGCTCTACCATTGAGCCACACCCCAGCCCCTCACTGGGGATTCTAGATGAGTTCTATACTGCAGAACTATACACTCAGCCTAAATAATTCCAGATAGACACTATGAGGTCTCAAGGAAATCAAGGAAGAAAACAGCAGGTGAAAAGGTAGGGAGCGCGTGGGAGACCTTCCAGCGTGGGTTACGGTTCTGCGAGGAGACTGAGGAGCCATGAAGGATGCGGAGAGCTGAGGGAAGTGAACTCATCCTGAAAGCAAAGATGAAGTAATGAAGCAAGAACCTGACTTCTGCTCTGATAAAAACTCACTCTAGCTGGTGGTGAAGTCATTAGAAGGACAACCAAGACTGGTGGTGCACACCTGTAAACCTAGCACTTGGGAGGCTGAGGCAGAAGGATCGTGACATACAGAGACCTTGTCTCAAAATAAAAAAATAAAATGTGAAGCTGGGGAGATAACTCGGTTAGCAAAGTGCTTGTTTGCAAGCCTGAAGGCCTGAGTTCAAGTCCCAGAACCCACATTAAAAAGCCAGGCATGGTGGTGGCGCACGCCTTTAATCCCAGCACTCAGGAGGCAGAGACAGGTGGATCTCTGTGAGTTTGAGACTAATCTGGTCTACAAGAGCTAGTTCCAGAAGAGGCCCATTTCGGGTCAGTTGTGACTATCTAGGAGGGAGGCAATGAGGGTTGTTGAGATAGAAGGAGGTGTGGAATGAGGGTCCTTTGGCAGGGTGTGGTCCTTCATTTTACTTGAAGGTGCTGTAGAGAGAACTGATCCAGGACGACCTATTTCCAATCCTGGTCATCTCTATCTATGTCCAGAAGAAAGGGAGCTTTGGCTTGAAAACAATGAGTCAAGTCAAAGGAAGACCAGATGGAATTTGGTGTGTGAGGGGACAGGCTTAGGGACCCTCAAACACGGAGTGTGGAGTGAAGGGGAGGGCTCCTGAGACCCGTAGTCGCCATGGCTAAGTCCATATACATGGGGCCATTTATTACTCATAAAGACCCTTGGCTGTTGTCAGGCGGACTCAAGCTCCGTTGCCAGCACCAACACTGGGCAGCTCACAGTAGCCTGTAACTCCATCTCCAGGGGACCCCGTGTCCTGTTGACTCCCACAGCATATTCACACGTAGATACACAGAATGGAAAAATAGTAAAATAAAACGAACCATCACAGAGCGGGCTCTGGAGAGCCGACGCAGAGTCCTCGGGTCTGGGAGAAGATAAAGGCACCCGGATCTCGGGAGGAAGATGTCCACCTTGATACTCCCCTCTGGTTTGTCCTCCACCAGGCCCCAACACGAGCCACTGGTCTGAGCCCAACTGGACGGCACCGCAGGAATTTGTCATCCTAGGTTTCTCGGGGTGGCCCCCGGGCCTCCGCGTGCTGCTCTTCTCTCTCCTCTTGCCGCTCTACTTGGCCACCCTGGCTGGGAACCTGCTCATTCTGGGCCTGGCCCTGGCAGAACCCACTCTGCACACACCCATGTACTTCTTCTTAGGTTCCCTGTCTGCAGTTGAGGTGGCCTACACCCTGGTACTCACCCCACGGATGCTGGCTGGGTTTCTCCTGCCTCCCGGTGGCCAGGCGGTGGCGCCTTCTACCTGCGCGGCCCAAATGGGTCTCTTCGTGGCTCTGGGTGGCTCTGAGTGCCTGCTGCTGGCAGCCATGGCCTTGGACCGCTACCTGGCTATCTGCCGCCCTCTCTACTACCCTCAGCTCATGACCACTGGGCTCTGCTGGGCCCTTCTAGCTTCCTGTTGTGTGGGTGGCTCTGTCCTAGCCTTAGGTCTCACCACTGTTATATTCCAGCTGCCCTTCTGCCACGGCGGCCTCGTCAATCACGTCTTCTGTGACCTCCCAGCTGTGTTGGTTCTGGCCTGTGGGAACCGGGACCTTCAGGAACACGCGTTACTGGCAGCCTGCATGCTTCTGCTGGTGCTGCCCCTAATCCTTATCTTAATGTCCTACACCAGGGTACTGGTGGTCATCCTGGGGGTGGGGGATGGTGCTGGCCGCCGCAAGGCCTTCAACACGGTGGCGTCCCATCTCACGGTGGCTGTCCTCCACTATGGCTGTGCCACAGCCATGTACGCCAGACCCCTGAGAAGCCGCTCCCTGGAGGAAGATAAGCTCGTGTCCCTCATTTACATAAACCTCACACCGCTCTTGTACCCAGCCATCTACACACTGCGCAACCGGGACATGCAGGGCGCCCTCCAACGGGTAGTCAGCCAGAGGACGATGGGGGCGGTCCAGCAAGCTGATCCGGCCTAACTGTGGATGCCAGGTGTTTTTGGAGGTGCTGGTGGGAATCATGCCACGCCACAGCCATCCCCCATAACCTCCCCATCATCTGCCGGATGTAAACGTGGCCATAACATCCAAAGACCTCCAAACTGAACTTCAGACTAGCAACACTTCTGCTCACATTCAGAATAACATAGCTCTTTGTAGTGTGGATGCGTGTTCAGCAGCACCTCAAGTCTCCACTCACCGAGTGCTGGTGGCATCTGCTGTGTGACAACCAAAACAAAAAGTTATCAGAAACCAGGTGTGGAGACTCACCTGTAATTCTAGACCTCAGCAGGCAGAGGCAGGAGGATCAAAAATCCAAGGCCAGGATGTGCTTACACAGGAAGACCTTGTCTGAAAAACAAAACAAAACTCCAATGAAGTTGGGGGTGGTAGCTCACCCCTATACTCCTAGCACTTGGGAGATGGAATCAGGGGTTCAAGGTCATCCTCATGGTTACATGGAACACTGGAGGCCAGCTTGGACTGCATGAATCCCTGTCTTAAAAAAAAATAGAAAAGACCATGTGTGGAGGTCCACACCTTCAATCCCAGCATTCAGAAGACAGAGAGGCAGGTAGATCTCTGTGAGTTCAAGGCCAGCCTGGTCCACATAGCAAATTCCAGACAGGGATATATAATAAGAGCCTGTCGGGGAAAAAATGTTCAAGAAAATACAGAAAGAAAAAAAGGGAGAGAAAAGAAAGGAGGGAGGAGTGCAGGAAAGAAAATTAGTAAATTAAATCTTTAAAATGTTGTTAGACCAAAGACCCCCGAGGGGCAAAACCAACGCTGCTCTGTTGCTCTAAGCCCTAGCCAAACAGCAGCTCTTAGACAGATGCAGAAGAAGCTCTCAGAAGCATCCGTCACACTATGGAAAGTAGAGATGAGATGATGCAGGCCAGTGAGAGGGCTCGGTGGTTAAAGCTGCTTGCTGAGCAAGCCTAACAACCTGAGTCCGAGCCTCTGGCCCCACGTAAAGATGGGTGGAGATGACTAATCCCACAGTGGTGTCTGACCTCCACACGCCTACCAGGCCACGACACCCCCATCATGCTCACATATGCACAACAATAACGAGAGGTTGTTTTTTTTTTTTTTTTTTTGGTTTTTTTGGTTTTTTTCGAGACAGGGTTTCCCTGTAGTTTCTAGAGCCTGTCCTGGAACTAGCTCTTGTAGACCAGGCTGGCCTCGAACTCAGAGACCCGCCTGCCTCTGCCTCCCGAGTGCTGGGATTAAAGGCGTGCGCCACCACCGCCCGGCTTAAGAGAGTTTTAAGTATCTGCAAATGTAGACCTACTATAAATAGCCTATCGCATATGTATGGGATACTCAGGAGTGCTCCTTGTGGTCTACTACCCAGCAATGTGGAGGAGAAAACAGCTGTCATCAGAAACACACAGAGACGTCCGCACAAACACAGCCCAAAGTCGTCAGAAACACACAGAGACGTCCGCACAAACACAGCCCAAAGTCTAGTAAGCCAGCCACAGGGGGCACAACACACACCATGGACTCCCACGCAGATGACGATCCATTGAAAATGGCTGGTGTCCAGAGACTGGTGGGATACGAGGGTCGACGAGGGACCTATCAGGAATATTGTCTGGGTGCTAGAATTACTATTTTTCTTGCGTTGGACCAGCAAGATGGCGCAGTAGCTAAAGGTGCCTGTTCAATGGCTGGGTCCCACATGGTGGAAGGAGCGAGCCAGTTTCTAAAAGTGGATCTCTGATCTCTACACAGGGTCCCCATCCCCCAATAAATAAATACAATTTTAAAAGCTCTATCGAGATCTATCAAGACTCATGCACACTGATAATGTGTGCATCTCATTGTAGTTAATAAACTGAGCTGATTCCAGTTATCTGGGCAGAGCGATCCTTCACACAGTACCCGTTGCTTGCACTGTCTTGAGTGCCCGGTACCCTCTTTGTGTCATCCTGAGCAGATCCTTGCGTTATTTGGGACCAGCCCATCATCCCCCTATGAATGGTGATGAAGCCCCACTCCTCTCTAACGAGGTCATCTAGAATCAGCCTGAGGGCTGGGGAGCTGGTTCAGTTAGTAAAGTGCTGGCCGTGTAAGCATGAGGACCTGAAGGAATGGAAACTCCCAAGAACTCAGTTGTCAGCAGGCTCCAGGCTCAGTGAGGGGGCCCGTCTCAGACACTAAGGTGGAGAGGCCAGTGAGAGGACTAAGGGAATAAGGGCGTTTGCCACACAACTGAGTTTAATTTCCCAGAACCCCTGAAACCTATAAAAGGAAAGCAAACTCCACAAAAGTGTGCTCTGACTGTCACATGTGTGAAATAGTATGTATACACACACATACACACCTAAGCACTGATAATAATAAAATTTAAATTTAAAACAGTATTTGTCTGTGTTTAGGTATGTGATTGTACATGCAATTGGCCCACAGAAGCCAGCAGAGGGTGCTGTGTAGCAGTCCCTGAAGCTGGAGTTATATATAGGCCATTGTGAGCCGCCTCACGTGGGTGCTGGGAACTGAACTTGAGCTCTCTTCAAGAGCAGTATGTACTCTTTTTTATTTCCTTATTTGTTCATTTATATTTTATGCTTATGGGTGTTTTGACTACATATATATCTAAGTAGACATGCATGTAGTGCCTGCAGAATCCAGAAGAGGGCATCAGATCCCCTGGAACTGGAGTTACAGATAGTTAGCTGTGAGCTGCCAGATACATGCTAGGAATCAAACCTGGTCCTCTGGAATAGCAGCCAGGGCTCTTGAGGATTGAGCCACCTCTCCGGTCATTAAGAACAACTTTTAGCCGGGCGGTGGTGGCGCACGCCTTTAATCCCAGCACTCGGGAGGCAGAGGCAGGCGGATCTCTGAGTTTGAGGCCAGCCTGGTCTACAAGAGCTAGTTCCAGGACAGGCTCTAGAAACTACAGGGAAACCCTGTCTCGAAAAACAAAAAACAAAAAACAAAAAACAAAAAAAAAGGAACAACTTTTAAAGGACAAGCTACTGAAGAACATACCCTATGTCAACTTCTGGTCTCCACACATACATGCAAGGGTAAGCATGCACACACACACAAATAAAAGAAAATGATGATCAAATGTAATATGTAAAATGTTGCATGGTTTGTTTTCTGAGACATGACCTTTCTTTGGAGCCCAGGCTGGCCTTGAACTTACTCCTCCTCAGCCTCTTGTTTGCTGGGACTACAGGCATGCAATGCTACATCTGGCAGATAGATAATTGATTGACTGATTGATAAAGGTATTGGGGATAAAACCAAGGGTTTTCTGAGTGTCTGGCAAGTGCCCTATTGCTGGACTACATTCTCAGTTCTTAGGTTTTGTGAGGGGAGGTGTGCATTTTTTTTTTTTATTTTGACAGTGTCTCATCAAGTTGGTCAGGCAGACCTTGAACTCGTTCTGTAGACTAGACTGGCTTTGCATTTGCAATCTGTCTGTCCCAGCTTCCCAAGTAGCTCTGGGCTGAAAGGCCTGCCCTATCAGCCTGGGTAAGGCTTTTGTTTGAGAGTCTTGGCCGTCCTGGAACTTGCTGTGTAGACCAAGCTGGCCTCCGTTCACAGAAAGTCCCCTGCCTCTGCTTTCCAAGTACTGCAATTAAAGGCATGTGCCACCATCCCAAGGCCTGGGCAAGTACTTAATATCTGATGGAAGAATGAGCCATAGAAAAGCTCCAGGTTAGCCGAGTGTGATGGTCCATGCCTTTAATCCCAGCACTTGGAGCCAGAGACAGGTGGATCTCTGAGTTCAGGCCAGCCTGGTCTACCGAGCGAGTTCTAGGACAGCAAGGACTATATAAAGAAACCTGTCTCAAAAACCCAAAAAGGGAAACCAAAAAAAAAAGAGAAAAGCTCCTGATTGTCTATGGGTCTGTTGTGACCTGACTGTGAAATGTTGCGCAACTCTCACTCTGTAGACCAGGCTAGCCTGGAGCTCGAGATCCGCCTGCCTCTGCCTCCTGAGTGCTGGGATTAGAGGTGTGTGCCACCACCGCCGGCTGTGGATGTTTTTATCACTTACCATTTCCAACTGCTTCTGGTGAGTTATCACTGAACAGACGGTCCACCGTGCTGACAGGGATTGAGTCCCAAACTTGCACATATGATATATAATTCTGATTTATTTCAAGACAAGGTCTTGTTCCATAGCCAAAACTGGTCTCTAACTTGTGACCCTCCTGCCTCAGTCTCCTAATTTGCTAAGACGATAGGCTTGCGGAACTATGCCTGGCTATCTTAGTGACAAAATGTATTCTTGTATTTTGAAGTGTAATCCACAGTTAAGATAACCTTTATAATTAAGGATACCCTGTAAAAAAATATGGGTGGGTAAGATGGCCTAGCATGTACAAAACAGTGCTTGCCTTCCCCGGCTGAGCATCTGAGTTCAGCTTCTCAGAGACATGGTAGACGGAGAGAACCGACTTCACAAATGGCCCTCTGGTCTGTGTTCATGGGCTGTGGCTCACATGCACCCTCACGCTTGCACGAATGCGCCAACAAAAATAAATAACAAATACAGCATTGAAAATGTATGGCTCGGGGCTGGAGAGGTGGCTCAGAGGTTAAGAGGGCTTGCTGCTTTTACTGAGGAGTCCAGTTAGGTAGCCCGCCCCCCACTGGACAGCTGACTGCCAGTAACTCCAATTCTAGGGAAACTGATGTCCTCTGCTGGCCTTTCTGGGTAACTGCACCCACAGGCTCATAATCATATCTCACACTATTTATTAGTCTTCCTTCGTTCTGTTGACTGGAACGTGCTCTGCTTAGTTTTGCAGGGTGATAGGACGCCCTTGGGCTGTATGGATGGTGTTACTGGAGATGTTGCTGAGAATGCATGGGTCTTCACCCCCAGCTTGGCTGTGCTCACCGAAAGCAACCCCTGTCAGGTCTATCCGCCTCTGGATCCCTGTTGTGGATTCAGGGGTGTGTCCCGGCTTAAGGCCCACACTGAGTGCCTTCCCACTGTGTCACCGCAGATGTTAGAGTCTCAAACTTGGAATAGAGAAATAAGTTCCTACATCCATGGCGTTTCCTCTGGGCCAGGTAGGCACTGTGCAGAAGCCCATTCTCTGCTGCAACCCTCTCCGTGTGGCTCAATGACTGGGGCTGCTGGCTGGCTGAAAGAAGATTTCTAATTGTAGAGATTTTTTTTTTATTTTGTCACACTCACAGAGAGCACTTTTTTGTTTTTATTTTTGTTTTTTTTATTTCCTCATCTTGCATCTTGAATGACCTGTCCCAGCTACATGTCTTATGTCTCTGTTGCCCTATACACCTGGGTATCCACTTGCCAGACTTCTAGGGACAAACAAAACAAAATGAAAAAAAATCATAAAATTTTTCATTTTTCCAGGTTCAGGTTATAGGGCCACTTCAAAAATGTTCAGAAGGAAGATGAGATTTGTTTTTCAAACCTCACGGCGCAGACTGCAAAATAATAGTTCTTTTTTAATGTAGTATTTTTGCTCATTGAGAATTTAGGCCTGGCAGGGGTGGCTCACACCTTTAATCCCAGCACTTAGGAGTCAGAAGCAGGTGAGTCTCGGAGTTCAAGGCCAGCCTGGTCTATAGAGTGAATTCAGTACAGTACAGTCAGAGCTACACAGAGAAGCCCTGTCTCAAACAGAGAGAGAGAGAGAGAGAGAGAGAGAGAGAGAGAGAGAGAGAGAGAGAGCTCTTTATGTGCATACAATCTATATTAACACATATTGACCATAGCTACCTATCTTAGTTAGGGTTTCTATTGCTGTGAAGAGACACCATGACCACAGTAACTCCTATAAAGGAAAATATTTAATTGGGGCTGGTTTACAGTTTTCCATTATGTTATGGTGGGTGGCCTGCAGGCAGATGTGGTGTTGGAGAAGGAGCCGAGTGTTCCACATTTGATCCACAGGAAGCAGAAGCAACTGTGTCACAATGAGCTTAGCCTGAGCAAAGGAGACCTCAAAGTCCAGCCCCATAGTGATGCACCTCCTCCAACAAGGCCGCACCTCCTAATGGTGCCACTCCCTATGGGCACCGTTTTCTTTCAAAGCACCACTCTACCCAACTCCTCCCTCCTAAAGTGTCGTTCCATGTTGCAAATGCCTCTAGTCCCTTGGGTTTTACAAAGGAAAAAAAAAGGAGATACAGAAAAAGGAGAAAACACTGACCATGTTGAACTGACGAGTGCAACTCAGTTAGGTGGAGCATCTTCCTGGAACACCCCAGGAAGGGGTAGGGGTGTAAGCATTTGTCTAGCATATACCAGGCTCTGGGTCTGATCCTTAGTGCTGCCAAAGATAAAACACAATATACTTATGTAGCAGACCACAATGGAGTCCAAACGCAAAGCCAAAACAAGTATGGCCAACACATAAAAAAGCAAAGAGAGTTTTATTGTCTGGACTATGGAGATGGTTCAGACGGTTAAAAAGCATTCGCCATACAAGGCTGATAGCCCAAGTTTCATCTCCGCAACCCAGGGAAATAGCAGATTTCGGAGGGAGACATCTGTAATCACAACACTCCTGTGCCAAGATTGGAGACAGAGACAGGAGCTTCTACCAGGGGTGTTTGTGGGCTGGCCAGCCAGGAGTACCCACCACAGCCACAGGAACAAGAGAAACTTGTAGAGGTAGGAACTGACTTCTGAAAACTGTCCTCCAACCTCTGCACGCACACAGTGGCACACCCTTGTACATACACTTGCACACACATGCATGTTCACACATGCACAAGTGCACTGCAAACACACATATAAATCAATGCATTTGCTTCGAATTACATAAGAAAAGTGATTCGCAGCAGCCCTAGGATATCCCGCGGATCTGTGTCTTACTTCAACAGTGTTTGGACAGAACAGACCCGGGGCCTCCCTTTGTTAGCGTCCACCACTCCTCATCCTCTCCTGTCGCAGCCTCTAGGATCCGTCTCCTCGCTGCCTTCAGCTCCTTGGAGCAGCCAGCACCGTCTCTTTGGGAGTAGCTCCAGACTGCGTCTCAGCCATGACCTCCCAGGTTCGTCAGAATTATTCCACCTAGGTGGAGGCTGCTGTGAACCGCCTGGTCAACGTGCACCTGTGGGCCTCCTACACCTACCTCTCTCTGGGCTACTATTCCGATCGGGATGACGTGGCTCTGGAGGGCGTAGGGCACTTCTTCCGCAAATTGGCCGAGGAGAAGCGCAAGGCTGTGCACTTTTTCAGGATGTGCAGAAGCCATCTCAAGATGAGTGGGGTAAAACCCAGGAGGCCATGGAAGCTGCCCTGGCCTTGGAGAAGAACTTGAACCAGGCCCTCTTGGATCTTCATTCCCTGGGTTCTGCTCACACAGATCCCCATCTCTGTGACTTCCTTGAAAACCACTTCCTGGATGAGGAGGTGAAGGTCATCAAGAAGATGGGCAACCACCTGACCCACCTCTGCAGGTTGGCTGCTGGGCCTCCGGCGTCTCTGAGCCAGTCCCTCTGAGCGGCTCACTCTCAAGCATGACTAGGAGGCCTCTCCTTCCGAGGGGCTCCCACCTCTGCTCTGCACCAGCCGGCCTCAGGACCTTTACCTGGACCACTCAAGAAGCCACTAGGCAGCTTTGTAACGCCCTGGAGCCCCTCTCAAGTCTTGGACCAAGTAAAAATAAAGCCTTTTGAAACAGCAAGAAAGAAAGAAAGAGAGAGAGAAAGAAAGGAAGAAAGAAAGAAAGAAGAAAGAAAGAAAGAAAGAAAGAAAGAAAGAAAGAAAGAGAAAAAAGAAAAGAAAAAGAAAAAAGAAAAGAAAAAGAAAAAAAGAAAGAAAAGAAAAAGGAAAGTGATTTGCTTAAAATTAAGTCAGGCATGTTAGGGTAGGCAGGGAGTCCAGGAATCAGGAGAGGAAGGTTTTTCCATGTGCCCACCTATTGACAAGCAACCAGAGACATCCTCACCCATTGTCAGTGTGTGCAACCAATGATAAACCAGTGTTGGCTTTTCATTAAGTAACGGGAAATCCCCCAAGCAGCCTCTCGCCGACCGCAAAGTGATAAGATAAACCAACGGCAGGAAAATGTGGTTAGAGACTTTCCTCCCTGCCCCCAGGAGCAGAGCAAGCGAATCAGAACCTGTGGTGAGCTGTTTCCTTAAATCTAAAACACACATTCGAAGTTTGGTTGTGCTTGGTGCAGAACTGAAAGTTGATCCTAGGGTCCTACGATCCCCCGCCACTAAGTAACAGCAGCCCCCAGTCTCTTTATGATTTGTTTTCTCTCTGTTTTGGTTAGGCTGCAGGGGCAATGAGCCGTTGGGATCCACCTGTCTCTATCACCCAATGCTGAAATCCCAGACATGTGCAGCCATGCACGGCTCTTTATGTGTGTGCTGGGGATTCAAACTCATGTCCTCATGTTTGCAAAGTAAGTGCTTTTATCTGCTGAGCCACCCTCTCCCACAGCCCCTTAGCCTGCCTCCTTAAAGCCAGACATGGCAGATACACATCGACAGGGCACTGGTGACCTCTGCGGCTCTTGGATATATCCTATTCTGATCTGTCATTCTCTTCAGGGCTGTACTGACTTTAACAGACTTTCCATTTTTTTTGTATGTGTGTGTGGGGGGGGGCGGAGCACGTGTTCATGTGTGTGCACATGCCCATGAGGGTATAAAGGCTTGCGTTTGGGCATATTGCACTCAGAGGTGGGCATCAGGCTTATTCCTCAGTCATCTGCACCTCAGTTTTCAGAAGGGGTTCCCCTAACCCGGCCAGAGCCCATCACTTTGCCTAGATTGGCAGGACAGTGAGCTGCCTCTAGGCCTCTGCAGCACTTGGAGTGCAGGTCTTGCTGTGCAGTGATGCACAGCCTTAATCCCAGCACTTGAGAAGTATAAACAGGATTTCTGTGAGTTCAAGGCCAGCCTGGTCTACAGAGTAGTTCTAGGGCAGCCCTCGCTACACAGTGAGACCTCATTTCGACAAAATAAAAAAAAATAGAATATTTATGAAAATCCTTGATTCAGGGCTTGGGGGATGGCTCAGTGGGTAAAAACAATTTGCTATATAAGCCTGACAGACTGAACTCAATCTCCAGATCCCATGTAAAGGTAGAAGAAGAGAATTGACTCCTAGAGGTGTCTTCTGACCTCACACTAGCACTGTGGTATGTGTATTCTCTCTCTCTCTCTCTCTCTCTCTCTCTCTCTCTCTCTCTCTCTCTCTCTCTCTCTCTCTCTCTCTCTCTCCATCATGGTGAGGATCATGGCAGTCTGCAGGCATAAATATGTGGCTGGAGGTAGGAATCATGGCTGCATGCAGGCAGATGCACGGCTGGAGTCCATTATCCATCATGGTGGGGATCATGGCAGCGCACAGGCAGATGCGCAGCTGGAGCTGAAAGCGCTACATTCTGTAGGTAACAGGAAGTCAACTGGCAATCACACTGAGGGAAGTTTGAACCTAAAAGACCTCAAAGCCCACCCCCACAGGGACACACTTCCTCCAACAAGGCCACACCTCCTAATAGTGCCACGCCCTTTGGGGGGGCATTTTCTTCCAAAGCACCACAGTCTGTATTACAACCACCTGCCAAATCCACAGTTGGGCAGGAGAACTGTTTTACTTCCTCAGTTGTCCCTTATTTTCATGCTGTACAGAAATAAAAAGCATTTCATCCCTTTCCCGTAGCAATAGTGAGCTTTACAGAAGCAAGGCAGCTGTTAACTTCCCAGCCCGTTATCCTATCCTTATCTCACCTGCAGGCCACTGGATCTCCCAGCATTCTGAACAAAAGGTCGACAGCCCTTAAGGGATGCCTGGCTCCAGATTCAGTTTCTTCAGTCCTCACAGGGGACCTGTGTAAATTATCACTCAGGTCAGAGGACTCTACTGACTGGGATAGAGCAGTTAATTCCTGAGCAGGCAAAAACACAGTGCCATCAGGTTAGGGCTGGCTGTCACATCCTCATGTAGTAATGTTTTATTCCATCATTGGAATCACCCATGGAGAAGTCAGATCAATGGAGAAAAGACCCCACACCTCTAGGTGGCAGAGCACACGGAGGCGGAGGCTTCTTGAAGATTTGCGGGGTGGGAGTGTCCCTCAATTGCTGTAGTGTTTGCTTAGCATACAGAAGCCCTGAGTTTAATCCCTAGCCCTAAATGGGGGTGGTATTTAACAGCACTCTTGAAATGGAGACAGGAGGCTCAAGAACTCAAGGTCATCCTTGGCCACAGAGTAAATAGATGCTAGCCTGTGTTGAATTATCTTGGGTTGAGAAATAACCAGGCTAGCTAAAAGATAGAGCAATTTTATTTTTCTTTATTATAAGGGGCAAACGCACAAAATAGGAACGAGAAGTCCAAGCTCAGCTGTGAAGAGTGGGAACCAGAGAGAGGAGAGAGAGAATCTGGGCCATGTGGCATTTTTCTCAGGGAACCCATAAAGCCATGCCCTAACTTGGTCCCACCTCTTAAAGATAATTGGCTGACAAAGATTTCCATCAAGCCTGGGCCACATGAGACTCCGTCCCTAAGATTTTAATGGGAGACCATCTTGGTCCTGTTTACTGCTGACTTCTTTGTCTTCCCTCGGTGGTACATATGGGGGTGAGCAGGTGAACGCTTCAGTGTGCATTTTCCATGAAAAGGACATTCCGTTATGTACCACTCCACCGTGACCCCAGTCCCAGTTCACTAATCGCCCTGATACCTTTTCTGGGAAAGGGAAATATCCCATCCCAGAGTGCATTGCCTCTCCTGTGTCTTTGACCCCTGGTACTGTGGTAGAGTTGACTTTACCTCAATTTTTGTCTTTTGGAATATTTGCATTTGTAAAAGAATTACAGATTACTTATGGTATACTTATGTTCTTCAATTTAGGTTGATGCTTTACATAATTAGATTTGCACCTGGGTGTAGTGATGAACAGGCCTGTTTTTCATCCTGCCCGTATCCCACACGGCTAGCTTTACACGCAAAATAACAACACACAAACTGTATTCATTTAAACACTGCCTGGCCCATTAGTTTCAGCCTCTTATTAGCTAATTCTCACGTCTTGCTTTAACCCATATTTAGTAATGTGTGTAGCACCACAAGGTGGTGGCTTACCAGGAAATATTCAGCATGTATGACCTGGCGGCTGGCTCCAGGAGTCTGTCTCAGAGAGGAGAGGCATGGCGTCTGACTAACTTCCCTTCTTCCCAGCATTCTGTCTACTCCACCTATATAAATCCTGCCCTATCAAAAAGCCAAGGCAGTTTCTTTATTAACCAATGAGAGTCCTCCATCGCCTGGGATTTTTTAAAACTCTATTCTATTATGTCTTTGATTCTCTAAAATTTTCTCCTTATATTTGTTTCTAGCACTTGTGTTGTGGGACAAACTTTTGTGCACTGTGAAGATATGTCTCTGCCAAGACACCTTCTGATTGGTTTAATAAAGAGCTGAAAAACCTTTAATCCCAGCACTCAGGAGGCAGAGGCAGGCGGATCTCTGTGAGTTCGAGACCAGCCTGGTCTACAAGAGCTAGCTCCAGGACAGGCTCTAAAGCTGCAGAGAAACCCTGTCTCAAAAAACCAAAAAAAAAAAAAGAGCTGAAAAAAATAAAGAGCTGAATGGCCAATAGCTAGGCAGGAGAGAATAGGCAGGACTTCCAGGGAGAAAGAGAGGAACTCTGGGAAGGAGATAGGCCAAATTCCCCAGGCAGACACGGAGGAAGTTGGACATACAGAACAGAGGAGAGCTGAAGAGTCACATGGCAGATCATACATTAATAGAAATGGGTTAAGTTATAAGAACTAGTTGGGAACAAGCCTAAGATAAGGCTAATCATTCATAATTAATAATAAGTCTCTGTGTCATTATTTGGGGACTGGCATTCCAAAGAAAGTCCAATAAGAAATCTTGAAACATACTTGATCTTAGTGAAAAGGCTGAGAAGCAATATATCCTTATTTATTTATGTATTTATTTATTTATTATCTGAAAATTAAAATATTGTTTTTCTTCCTAATCTGAATGTGGTCACCTTAAAGCCTTGGATTGGACTGTCCAGCACCACAGAAAAGAAAGGAGAAGGGAGAAGAGAGACAAGAAGGGAGAGAAAGAAAAGGCAGAGGAAGGGAGAACTAGAAGTAGCAAGGAGTCAGCATGGTACCATTTTACCCCCCAATACCAGGTCAAATCTGTTCATACCAAACATAGCCAAATCCTCCTTGCACCCTCCATCCGCCATGACTGGTGCTCATCTGTCTTTGCCAAGTGCCTTAAATGAACAGCATGCAGGGAGTTTGAGAGGTGACTCAGTGGTTAAGAGCACTGACTGCTCTTCCAGATGACCTGAGTTTGACTCCCAGCATGTGCAAGATGACTCACAACCATCAATAACTCCTGTCCCAGGGGATCCCACATCATCTTCTGGCCTCTAAGGGTACAGCAGGCATGTGCTTCACAGACATACATGCAAGCAAAACACCCGTACATATAAAATTTAAAAGAAAAAAGAATATTGTATAGTACTCATTACTGAGAAACCAGATAGACTCAATTTTATCCCTGGAAGCCATTCCTAGATTCTAGCTAAATTAGGTTTCAATTTACTGTGAAACTTAAGTTTCTGTTTCTTGGTATTGGGCGGTGCCCCACCCTTGTGAACACAGAATGGTCTGGTTCAGGAAGATTTCTTTAACTTCCTGGTCTTGCTTCTGGATCCTTTCTTTTCTTTTTTTAAACATTTATTTATTTATTCTGTATACAATATATGTCTGTAGGCCAGAATAGGGCACCAGACCTCATTACAGATGGTTGTGAGCCACCATGTGGTTGCCGGGAACTGAACTCAGGACCTTTGGAAGAGCAGGCAATGCTCTTAACCTCTGAGCCATCTCTCCAGCCCCTGGTCTTGCTTATGTAACCACACTTGCCTATAAAATCCCTCACCTTGTGGTTTTGCCCTATAAGAGAGGCTCGGGAAACTGGTTCAGGGCTGTTCGTTGGAGACAGCCACAGATTTGGCTCTCAGATGTGCACAATAAAGCACATTTGATTTGGCCATAATTTGAGGATTAACACGACCCTCTCCCACGCGCTTTCCACCCCAGTCTACCTGACGAGATGCTCGCCTTGTCCAGCTACTGTCTCAGATCTTACAGATCTCACATCCACTTTCCTACTCGGCTTTCATCCCCTCAGTTCGCCTTCATCAGCTCTACCTGCTATGGGTCCATCCTGATTGAAACCCAAATATGCAGATGCCACCCTCCTGAAGAGCTGTGTCATGGGCTGGAGCATAGACAGCCACACCCTTCTTCTAGCCCACCAGCCTCCATCACTCCTATGACCAGGCTGACTCCAGTAGGCTTCTTATTTTCCACCTTTTTCCTTTCCAAATACTCCCCCTCCAGCCTGGAATACCCTCCCCTCTTCACCTGCAAGGATGCTGCTTTGAAGTCTTCAGCTTTCCCTTGCCAAGTGGGGTATCCATTCATCCAGTATGCAGAATGATTAGGGATGCCTATGCATTGTGGGGTACCCTTGTAAGTGTTAAATTCAGCAAGACTCCAGATAAGAATGAGAACTGAGTCTTTGCTTCCCTTCTCATCTGATCTTTTTTTTTTTTTTTTTTTTTTTTTTTTTTTTTTTTTTTTTTTTTTTTTTTTGGTTTTTCGAGACAGGGTTTCTCTGCAGCTTTTTTAGATCCTGTCCTGGAACTAGCTCTTGTAGACCAGGCTGGCCTCGAACTCACAGAGCTCCGCCTGCCTCTGCCTCCCGAGTGCTGGGATTAAAGGCGTGCGCCACCACCGCCCGGCTCTTCTCATCTGATCTTGACTCTCAAAAAATGTTTTTCTTTTTCTCTATTTGTCATTTTAAGTGTGTGTGTGTGTGTGTGTGTGTGTGTGTGTGTGTTTGTGTACTGGGATGCCAGCATCCATGGAAACCAGAAGAAGATGCAGATTCCCTAGAGCTGGAGTAACAGACAGCCACTCAAATGTTGGTGATGGGAATTCAACTTTGGTCCTCTATAAAAGCCCACGAATCTTTTTCTTTCTTTTTTGTTAATTATTTATTTTTATTTTATGTGCATTGGTGTTTTGCCTGCATGCATGCCTGTGTGAGAATTCTAGATGCCCTGGAACAGGAGTTAAAGAAAGTTGTGAGCTGCCATGTGGGTGCTGGGAATTGAACCAGGGTCCTCTGGAAAAACAGGCAGTGCTCTTAACCACTGAGCCATCTCTCCAGGACTCTCTCTCTCTCTCTCTCTCTCTCTCTCTCTCTCTCTCTCTCTCTCTCTCTCTCTTCCTTCCTTCCTTTCCTTTTTTTCTTTCTTTTAGTTGGGGGAGCATTTTATTTTGTATTTTGTTTGTTTTGGTGTTTTGTTTTGTTTTGCTTTGCTTTGTTGTTTTGTTTTGTTTTGTTTTGTTTTGTGAGACAGGGTTTCTCTGTGTAGCCCTGGCTGTCCTGGAACTTATTCTGTAGACCAGGCTGGCCTCGAACTTGGAGGTCTACCTCTCGCTTGGGATTAAGACATGCACCATAACCACCCGACTCCACCAATGTTTCTTAAATGAGTTCAGACCCCCTGTAATAAAAAACCCTTTTCAAAAACCTTCCTTGGATTTGCTCAGTGTTCTGAATTTAACGCTGGCTGTAAGGCTGGGTCAGCAGTACCCAGGGAAGATTGTGGAAGAAGGGAAAATATTCTCTAAAAGAGTGGGGTGCACTGCCTTTGCTTGGCAGCTCCTCCTTCCTCTAGAAACCCAAACACAGGAGTGGACAGGAGTAGCGTTCAGGTACCTGGATAGACAGTGAAGCTACACGTGAAGGGATGTAAGGAAATGCTCTCGGGAAAGAAGGGGTGATATCCGGGCAGCTTTCTGGGGTCCGTAGTGTCACGACATCTGTCAGACTATGTGGACCAGGGCTCTGAGCAGGCAGAGCTGAAGAAGAGATGGTCAGTGAGATGATAGGCTGGCTGGACACAGATTTAAGGACCCTCACGACATGTGTGGGTCCCTACACTAGGACCTCTGCACCCGGACCATGCACAACACAACCGCTCTACAGTAACCATACTCAGCACTGCCAGAGAGCAAAGCTATGCTTCTGGGAGCAGCTGGGACAGCAGCTGCCACCGTACTGCTTGGAAGTGTGTACTGTCCAGAAGTACACACATCCGCGTCCGACCCCTGAACACAAGCAGAAAGACCCCACACCTGTGGGTGAATAGAATACAACTCCCGAAGGTCACCGCGGCAACCAGGAGCAAGGCGCTTCCGGTCATCGATGACGCATTTCCGTCTACAGCCTGACAGGGCCAGGTGACGTGACCCAGTTCCCGACTCCCATTAGCTACGTGGCCTGGCCGGAAGACGCTTTCGTGGCACTCCGGGTCCTGGAAGTTGTGATGCAGTACATCCTCTAGCGTACCAATTGTATCCTTCGAGGATACCACGTGGATTTGCCCTGCGCGATCATGCAGAATTAATTATCAAAAGATCTCAGCTTTTGGGGGCAGTAGAGATGGCTCAAAGGTCCAGAGCAGTAGCTCTCAGCCTTCCCAATGCTGCGACCCTTCCGCATGTTGTGGTGAGCCCCAAGCATAAAATGATTTTCATTTCTACTTCATAATTGCAATTTTGCCATTTTATGACTCGTAATGTAAATATCTGTTTTTTTCAGATGGTTTTAGGCGACTCCCGTGAAAAGGTTGTTCAGCACATCCTGGGGTCCCGACCCACAGGTTGAGAACTATAGGTCTAAAGCATTTCATGTTTTGCAGAGAGCTTGGGTTTGATTGCCATTAAAAACTTAAGTTCTGGCGGGTGGTGGCACACCCCTTTAATTCCAGCACATGAGCGGCAGAGGCAGGTGGATCTCTGTGAGTTCCAAGTCAGCCTGGTCTGCAGAGTGCCAGGATAGGCTCCAAAGATATACAGAGAAACCCTGTCTGGTTGTGGGGTAGGGGTGGACTTCAGTTCCAAGAGATCCTATAATCTCCACCGGCACTAGGTAACACATACATACACTCATACCCACTAAAATTTATCTTTTTTCTCCAGGACTTTCAGGATTACAAAGGATGACCGTGAAGAGGGAGGTGGGAAGGAAGTAAGTGTAGGGGAAGAGAGGTGGATAGGTGGACGGATGTAGACTAAGCATGGTTCCAGGTCAACTTTGTAAGAAATAAGTTAGCTGAAGAAAAAAAAGACCCTATCTCAAAAATATAAAAAATAAACCATTAAATGAAAATTTAATTAAAATGAAGAGAATGGGTCACAAGCTTTAAAAGAAATATTCAGAACTCACAGGAAAAAAGACAACCATGAACCCTTGAATGACAAAAGGCAGGTGGGATCGAAGGGATCAAATGTAAAGACATGCCCATTGTTGGATAGGTTTAATTTCCTGGGGACACCTATCTTCTCTGGGCAAATCAATAAACCAGACATGAACTCAATAAAAACACTATTCATTTCCCCCATCTTTAAGTTAGAGACAAGTTGAGTATCATTTTGAGACAAAAAAAATTAAGGCAAGCCAGGCAATTCTTGAAAGACAGCGGGTGGCCATATATTGAGCCATATTTTAAGCTTTTGTCATTAAATCAAGACACTATCATTTGCAGACACCACAGGGAAGCAGGAAAAATGGAATCTAGAAATAGAACCCAGCACAGATGCAAAGCCAGCATGCAATACAGATAGCATCTCGAGCCAGGAAGTGGGATAAAAGCTGCTCATGTGTGATGGTGGGATAGCCAGCTGGACTGATGGAAACAAAACACAATCCCATCTTCACTCCATCCAGCTGATACATCTGAAATGAACCAAAGATTGAAATGGGGGGTGGGGGTGAGACCAGAGGCTGGAGAAATGGGTCTGCAGTTAAGAGCACTTGCTGGTCTTGCACAGGGCCCAGGTTTTGTTCCACACCTGTATCAAGTGGCCCGAAACTGCCTGTAACTCCAGTTTGAGGGGATCCAGCACCCAATTCTGGCCTCCTCAGAGACTTGCATTCACATGCACGTACCCACACACAGGCACATACACTTAATTCAAATTTTTAAAAGATTCTTATTTCAGTTTTTCAAGACAGGGTTTCTCTGTGTAACAGTCCTGCCTGTCCTGGGACTCATTTTGTTGACCAGGAGCTCACAGAGATCGCCTGCCTCTGCCTTCTGAGTGCTGGGATCAAAGGCGTGCGCCACCACTGCCTGGCTAAAAAAAATTTTAGAAATGAAACCATACCAAACAAAAACAAGCAGGCGGTGGTGGTGCACTCCTTTAATCCCAGTACTTGGGAGGTAGAAGTAGGCGGATCTCTATGAGTTTGAGGCCAGCCTGGTCTACTGCGTGAGTTCCAGGACAGCCAGAGCTACATACAGAAAAACCTTTCCAGAGAAAAAGGAAAGGAAGAAAAAATAAACCATACACAGAGAAAAACACAAATATGTAGAAATTCTCCCACAATCTGTAACACGGAAAGGTTTTCTATTGCTGTTTTATTTGAGATCTGGTCTCACATATCCAAGGCTGACATTGAGTATTTCTGTGTAGTTGAGGATGACTTTGAATGCTTGGTCCTCCTTCCTCTGCCTTTCTGGTGCTGGATTACAGGTGTATATTACCATTCTTGGTTTATGCGGTGTTGAGGATCATACCCAGGGCTTCGTACATGAGGAGCGAGCACTCTACCAACGGAGCCACATCTTCAGACCAGGGAAGTTTCCTAACAATGAGATTCAACTATATGAACGTAAAAAATAAAGCATTTACATTGCATAAAATAATATGCCCAGAGTTAACAGATAAATTACTTATGGGGGCGGGGGCTATGCTGTATCCTGCATCATAGATGAAAAGTAACTCTGTCTATCAGGTAGTTCTTTAAATTGAGAGGAAGATGGCAAAAACCTTGTCATTAAAAATTAGCACTTGGGTGAGGGAGACAGCTCATTTAATAACGTGCTGGCTGCCAGCCCTTAGGATCTGAGGTCTACTCTGGTTCCTGTATGTGGAAGGAGAGATCCAGCTTCCCCAAGTTGTCTTCTGGCCGTCACATGCTCACACGATTATGCACATATGCTCACATGAACATGCACATATATAACATATACATGGCCTCAAAATAAATAAGAAAGTGAAATCGGTGGCAAAGCCATTCCTGACAGAAAAGGTGAGGATGTCATCGATTGCCCTAGCAACAGAACATGCTGTGCATTTGAATCATCTCATCCCCATAGCAACATAGAATCGTAATCCTTTGGAGTCCGGTGGCAATGGCGCCTGTTTAGTCCAACCTCTTCGATGGAAACAAAACACACAGAAACAAACCAAGGACCCCCTGCACCACCTAGGTGGCTTTCAAAACCTGTATCATCCATTGGAAATATGGTGGAATGATGGTACAAAAGGGATGAGCCTAGGAGTAACCGCTTTACCACTTTGCCCCCTCCTCTCTCTTTCGAGACAGGGTTTCTCTGTGTAGCCCCGGCTGTCCTGGAACTCACTCTGGCTGTCCTCAAACTCACAGAGCTCTGCCAGCCTCTGCCTTTCGAGTGCTGGGTTTAAAGGCATGTACTACTACGGCCCAGCTACTCTCTCTCTCTCTCTCTCTCTGTGTCTCTCTCTCCCTGTTTCTGTCTCTCTCTGTGTGTGCTGTATATATGTATGTATGTATGTATGTATGTATGTATGTATCTATGTATGTATGTGCGTACACATGTGTCAGCCAGAGGTTAACTTCTATTATCTTCCTCCACTGTTCCCCACCTTACATTTTGAGACAGAGTCTCTCACTGAACCTGGAGCTCATTGTTTTGGCTAGACTGTCTGGGAGCCCCTTATCTCTACCCTGACCAGGACTGGGGAATACAGGCACACACATCTATGCCTGGCTCTTAATGGGTGCTAGGAACTGAACTCATGCTTGCACAGTAAATGCTCTATCCACTGAACCACCTTCCCAGCCCCCACTTTGCCAATTCTCCAACTAATTTAAATGTGTAACCTGATTAGCAGAAACGGAGGAGCTAAAACACTTTTTTCCCCCTGAGTAATGGAGGAAAAGCAAGCTTGACAGGGATGAATGTGGAAATGTTAGTATTAGAGACCATGAAGCAAGAACTCCTCGTTCATTTCTCCTTCACACAAATGAGGTCACATCCTCCACAGCTATTAAGGCTGCCTGGCAAGGTAATGCCCGTCCTTTCCATCAGCTCTAATTATGTATTATAAAAGGAAAATATTTTCTCTGCAGTCACAACACTAATGTGTGGCCTGGAAGCGGGTTGCTTGTTTCTTTGTGCGTTTACTTACTTATTTTGAGACAGGGTCTCACTATGTATCCTGGGCTAACGTGGAACTTGCTATATAGACCAGGCTTGTTTGGACCATGATCCAGCAGGACTTCCCATCTGTGGACTGGTTAGGTAAAATTCATGGAAATCACCACCTTGTCCCAACCAGAACACACTGGAAACTTCGTGACTCAGCTAAGACCCATCAGAGCCCTCAGGCCATACTGATGACCTCCAACCAGGAGAGACGCACAGGAAGTTGCCAAGCAGGACTCACCTAAGCAGAACCCTCTCTGGGAACTGGCCACAGGCAGGAACACCATTTCAGTGGTGAAAGTGGCTGGTGTGAGCACTACTCCAGCTAACCAGCTGTTGGCCTCAGGACTGTCTTCGCGCGGTGGAATCTCTGGGCACTGGAACCGGGTCCAAGGGTGGTGAGATGCTTTAGAGGGGGCAGGGGGAAGAGCCCTCCTGTCTCTGCAGGTGGAAAGGAAGTTAACCGACCAGAGCACCTGTTCTTGAAGCACCCAGCTCTTAGGAGGACTAAGCTGAAGGGGCCTGATCTGCTGGGCTTTGATCTGGATCCTCATAAACCTGGAAGGGGGCACACAAACCTGTTGTCATACACCCCCCTGTCCCACCCCCTTTACTTCCAAACTATCCTCCTCCTCTGTGACGGTTAATCTTGGTTATCAACTTGGTGGGATGTGGAATCTGATCAGAGACAGGCCTCTGGGAGGGGCGATATGGTATTTGGAAGAAGAAGTAACTAAGAGGGGAAGCCCCTCCTCCTGAGTGGACGGAAGCTTCCAGTGCAGTCAAGATATGAAGAGATCAGAGGACAGAGCCCTGCCGTTTGCCTACTTGCCTTCACTTCCTGCTGGTGAGTGCATCCACCCCACTCTGGCTGCTGCTACCACCATTGTCCCTAGCTGACATTGGGACACAACTTTTGTTTTCTAATAAGGACCAACAACTCTCCGGAATCCTCCAGGCCTTCAGTTCCAATCAGGACTGTGGAGGCAGCTAGCCTGGTGGACTGAGCATTCCCAGCCTCTCCAGCGCGCAGTCAGCAGTTGTTGGACTAGCCAGCCTGAATTAAATAAACCCATCTAATAAGTCCTTGGGTCGCTACGTTCATTCACGACATTCATTCTGTATGTTCTGTTCCTCTGGAGAACACGGACTAATTCACTGATGCAAGCGGGTGAAAAGTAAGAGACTCCTTGTCAGAGTGTCATCAGTGTCCAAGGCTCAGAGCACAGGCCTTAAGCTGAAATCCTCGGAAGCTTTGAACAGGGGATAAAGAGAAGTAAGAAGGCCCCCTGCTCCCTCCCCCTACTTTCAGCCACCCCTCCCTTCCTCCCTCCCTCTCTCCCTCCCTCCCACCCTCCCTAGCCTGCAATGGGTAAGGAACTCAGTGTGGTGGCATGGGCCATTAATTTCAGCAACAACAGCAGCAGGGCTTGGGAGGCAGAGGCAGGTGGACCTCTGTGGGTTTGAGGCCAACCTGGTCTACATAATGAATGAGGCTAGCCAAGGATACATGGTAAGACCCTGCCTCAAACAAAAAATAAAATAGCCAGCAATCATGGGGACCTTGGGGGAGGGTTGAAGAGGGGAGGGGAGAGGCAGGGAGGGGAACAGAGAAAAATGTAGAGCTCAATAAATATCAAGAAAAAAAAAGAAAATAAGAAAGGAAAAAAATAGCCAGCAATCTCTGGCAGTCTCAGCCCACCTTGTGAGGGAAGTCCATGTGGATGATGCTTAGCAATGAGAGAGGCAACTGATACAATGTGTTTGTGGTTGTTGCTGATGTCTGAGTCTTCCTCTCTCACCAAGGACTAAAGAAGCCCAACAGTGCTTAGCTTCCAAGACAGGTTACAATCAGTATGGTATGGCTGTAGACTGGGTGTGTTAGTTTAAAGGAGAATAAATGGCCCCAGAAGACTCATATTTTGAATTCTTGGTCCCTAGTTGGTAGAACTGCTTGGGAAGGAGTAGGAGGTGTGGTCTTGTTAGAGGAGGTGTGCTTTGAGGTGTCAAAAGACTCCCACTATTTCCGATATGTTCTCTACTTCCTGCTTGTAGATCAAGATGTGAGATCTTAACTGCTGTCCCAGCTGCCTGTTGCCAAGTTTTTCTCCATATCACAGACTCAAGCCCCATGAAAGCATAAACTCAATTAAACTATCCTTTTTATAAGTTCGAGTGGTGGCGCACGCCTTTAATCCCAGTACATGAGAGGCAGAGGCAGGCGGATCTCTGTGGGTTCAGGGTCAGCCTGGTCTACAGAATGAGTTCAGGACATCCAGGGCTACAGAAAGAATCAGTATCTCAAAAAACAAACAAGCAAACAAGAAGTTACCTTAGTCACGATATCTTTATCGCATTAAAAGGGAAACGACTAACACACTGGGTGTCTCTCCATGTGGCTCCTTACCGTCCAGTGGGCTCTTCCTGGCCTTTAAATTTTGTTTTAAATTTGTGTGTCTGGGCTGGGCAGTGGTGGAGCATGCCTTTAATCCCAGCACTCAGGAGGCAGAGGCAGGTGGATCTCTGTGAGTTTGAGGCCAGCCTGGTCTACAAGAGCTAGCTCCAGGACAGGCTCCAAAACTACAGAGAAACTCTGTCTCAAAAAAAAATTGTGTGTCTGTGCATAATGTATGCATGCATGTGAGTACTGGTGCATTTGTGTGTATACATGCATGTGGAGGTCAGAGGTTAATGGCAAGAGTCTTTCTCAACTATTTGCCATCTTTTATTTCCTTCAATTTTCTTACTACATTTTGTGTGTGTGTGTGTGTGTGTGTGTGTGTGTGTGTGCGTGCGTGTGTGTGTGTGCGTGCCATGGCAAACTTGTAAGATCAAAGAAGTTGATTCTCTTTTTTATCCTTGTTGGTCTCAGGGATCAAACCCAAGTCATGAGGTTTAGAGACAGTCACCTTGATTCCACTGAACCATCTCAGTAGCCCATACCTCATCTTTTGAAACAATGTCTCTCGCTGGATCCAGTGCCCAACGTCAGATTGGCTGAACAGTGAGCTCCAGGGATTCTCCCATCACTGCCCTTCTTCTCCCCACCCCCCATGATAAGGTTACAGACCACACCTGGGTCTTTTTACATGGGTGTTGGGGATCAAACTTGGGTCTTCATGTGTCTTCGTGCTTATGTGGCAGGCACTTTACTAGTGGATCCACGTGGTAGTTTGAATGTAATTGACCCCCATAATCTCATAGGGAGTGGCACTATTAGGAGGTGTGGCTGTGTTGGGAATGGATATGGCCTTGGTGGAGGAAGTGTGTCACTGTGGGGGCAGGCTTTGAAGTTTCCTAGGCTCAGGATACCGCCCAGTGACTCAGTCGACTTCCTGTGTGGCCCGCTTCTCAAGATGTAGCGAGCAACACGTCTGCCTGCCCACTGCTATGCTCCCCATCATGATGATAATGGACTAAAACTGGAAGCGAGCCACCCCTTCCTTTATAAGAGCTGTCATGGTCACAGTGTCTCTTCCCAGCAATAAAAACCTTAACTAAGGCAATCCCCTTTCCCAGACCTATAAACCTGGCTTTTTTGACATAGAACCCAAAAGACAAAGTTGCCTTCACTTCTTGGGGCCTAGCCTTGGAAGGAGCATCAATATCCCTTCCATTGCCTTCTGCTGGCCCAGGCTAATCAGTCACAAGGCAAGCCCAGGTTCAAACAGAGGGAAGTTGACTCTGTCATTAGTGGAAGTGCAGCAAAAGTCACACTGTAAACTGCAAAGTCATGGGGAGGAATGGCTCACAGGGGCAGGGACTTCTTACAACAATCATCATTTGTCCCTCTTTGAACAGCTGATTCCACTCTGAGGAGACAGCCCACCGAACTTCTGCTCCCGGGGAGCGCCGACAAGTGCAGCTTACACCAGGATGAACAATGTCCTCTATTCCCAGTTAACTGAAACAGAAAATAAATGGAAATAAATTCTTTTGCAATTTTATTTTTTCCCTTCATGAAATGGAAGCGGTAATCCTGAGAGATGGCTCAGAGTACAGCTACTTGCTGCCAAGCCTGATGACCTGGGTTTGATCCCCAAGACCCACATGGTAAGAGAGTTCCAGGACAGCCAGTGTTGAGAAACCCTGTCACAAAAACAAAAAAACAAAATTTTTAAATTTAAGCTGGGCGGTGGTGGCGCACGCCTTTAATCCTAGCACTCGGGAGGCAGAGGCAGGCGGATCGCTGTGAGTTAGAGGCCAGCCTGGTCTATAAGAGCTAGTTCCAGGACAGGCTCCAAAACTACAGAGAAACCCTGTCTTGAAAAAACAAAACAAAATTTAAATTTAGTGAAAAGTAGCAGTTTGGAAACTTAGTACCTCTGTGAACTCTCAATTTTTTAAAATTTTATTTTATGTGGAATGGGTGTTTGACCTGCATGTAAATCTATGCACCACATGTGTACTTGATGCCCATGGAGGCCAGGAGAGGACTGCGGACCTCCTAGAACTGGATTTACAGACAGCTGTTAGCCACAGTGTGCATGCTGGAGAAATCTGGTTCCTCTGGAAGAGCAGCAGGCGGTCCTAACTGCAGAGCCATCTCTCGGGCCCCACTCTTCGTTTTTGAGAACTCAAACGTCCTCAGCAGCAGGTTGTAGGGCGAGCCTCAATCGGAGCGGAAAATGAAGACCTCTGGGTTGATCCCTGGTCTTCACCCATGGGCGCATGTGTTGCCCACAAACAGAAATAACTAAGTGAAAAACAGAAGTCACGTCATTGTGTACAGATAGGAGTGGTCGAAAGGAGCTTGCTGGGATAACAAAACCAGAAGATCTCTTTCAGCTTAATCTCCCTGAAGTTTAGGAACAGAGACCACATAGATGGAGTCTAACAGAAGCCGGTCCCAGGGCTGGCAAGATGGCTCAGGGGGTAAAGGCTGAGAAACCTAAGTTTGATCCCTGGACACACAGGCAGGATGGATGAACCAACTTCTGCAAGCTGTCTTCTCTCTCCCTCTTTCCCTTTCTCCCTCTCTCTTTCTCCCCCATCTCTCTCTCTCTCTCTCTCTCTCTCTCTCTCTCTCTCTCTCTCTCTCTCTCTCTCTCTCTCACACACACACACACACACACCACACACACATTAAATAACTAATTAAATAGCTAAAAACTGGTCATTTAAAAATATTTTTAAAAATTGAACCCAGGGGGGCTGGAGAAATGGCTCAGCAGTTAAGAGCACTGCCTGCTCTTCCAAAGGTCCTGAGTTCAATTCCCAGCAACCACATGGTGGCTCACAACCATCTGTAATGAGGTCTGGTGCCCTCTTCTGGCCTGAGGCACACACACTGACAGAATATTGTATACATAATAAATAAATAAATATTTTCAAAAAAAAAAAGAAAAAAATTGAACCCAGGTCCTATTAGCTCTTACTACTTAGGAACTCTACGGTGTTTGGGGAGCTCTGACCAGGAACAAAACAAGAATACTTATTTTATACTGTATGACATAATCACAGGGACTGCATTGAAATGTTGACAGATTTCACAAGATATCAGCAAGTCACATCTGTTGCCACCCCGCCATTTTAGTTAGCATGGGAAGTGGTCAGGCTCACAGGGTGGATGGAAAGCTCAGACTCCTCCTCTCCAGAAGGCACAGACAGTATCATCGGAAGCAAATACAGCTGTTCTACTAGAAGCCATGGTGTCCATTATTCAGTGATAAGAAAAAAAATCTCTGAAGTACACTCACGATGGAATTAACATTATTAATTATCATAGTCACTTTTATTTCTCCTAGAACCATTTGCCTTGGAGAAGGAAATCCATTCCTCCCACAACTCAGAGGATTACTGCAGAAATCCTTTCCTCCAGAAACCTTTGGGTTTTATGACTACTTCCTGTCCTCGTTTTGGTTCTACGACTGTGATAAAACACCCTGATGAAGAGCAACCCAGCTGGGGAAAGGATTACTGTCACTCCCATGTCCAGGTTACAGTGCATCAGAGCAGGGAAGTCAAGGTGGTGGAAACTTATACACAGTCATGGACTGGAGAGATGGCCAAGTGGTTAAGAGCACTGACTACCTTCTTGAGGACCTGAATTCCATTCCCAGGACCCATATTAAGTGGTTCACAATGGCCTGTAACTCTAGTTCCAGGGGATCCAGTGCTCTCTTCTGGATTTGCCAAGTACATGTACTCATGTGTGTAGTCACATGAAGGCATATAAGTTTTTGAAAAGTCATGTCACATCTAGTCAAGAGCAGAGAGAGGCAAATGCATACATGCAGAGTGCTCGATTTCCTTCTTATTTATTTTGAATGCATATGCATGTGTGTCTCTGGCAGTGTCTTTGGAAGCCAGAAGGAGCTAGAGGTATAGGTAGTTGTGGGTCACTAGACATGGGTGCTGGAAATGGAACTCGGGTCCTCTATAAGAGCATTGAGCTGGGCAATACTGGTGCACACCTTTAATCCCAGCACTCGGGAGGCAGAAGCAGGTGGATCTCTGTGAGTTTGAGGTCAGCCTGGTCTACAAAGTGAGTTCCAGGACAGCCAGGGCTACACAGAGAAACCCTGTCTCAGAGAGAGAGAGAGAGAGAGAGAGAGAGAGAGAGAGAGAGAGAGAGAGAGAGAGAGAGAGATCTGTCCAGTCCCTCCCTCTTTTCTCTTTTCTCTTTCCCTTCCTTCCTTCCTTCCTTCCTTCCTTCCTTCCTTCCTTCCTTCCTTCCTTCCTTTCGAGACAGGGTTTCTCTGTGTAGCCCTGGATGCCTTTCGAGTAGAGATTAAAGGCATGCGCCACCACTGCCTGGCCCTTCTTTTTTTATACAGTCCAGGACCTAAACACAGGTAGTGGTACTGCCCACAGTGGGCTAGGTCTTTTCCCATCAATTATGCTATCAAGGCATGCCTACAGGCCAACCTGATCTTGATAATTCCTCATTAAGATTCATACATGTATATAGTGAATCTTATACATTCCTTGCCTTATTACCTCTTCAACCCTCCCTCTGAAAGACCCCCAGTGTGGGGAAGACTCTCACTCAAGTCTTGGGATAACACGACTCCTCCAGTAACTCACGAGAGACTGTCCTTGCTGCAATCACACGAGGTTTAATAAGATGAGACAGGAACCAGTGCACTGGGGCTAAGACTCGTAACCCACGCAGGGGAAGAGTTCGACCCCAAGTGACCAAGGGAAGGGGTTTTAAGGGAAGAAACCACAGCACAGTGATCCGAGGAGGTAGGGAGGGTGTCACAGAAAATTCCGAGAATACCAGTGATGATCACAAGGGGGCAACTCTCTGCCTCTAAAATCACTCTCAAGGTCATAATCAGCTAGTTCCTAAAACCCAGTATTCCAAAAATACCAATGATAATCACAAGGGGGAAACTCCCCGTTTCTCAAGATTATTCTCAAGATTACAATCTAACTTTATCTTCAGCTAGTTCCTGAAACACAGTCACTGAACCTGCTAATCCTAGATTTCTGATTCTTGTCTTTCTGCTTAGATTTTTGGCTATTTTCTTCCTGCGGGGTGGGGGGCGGCTGGATTTATCCAGGGCTTTCTTTGGGGAGACCTGGATTTATCCAGGTCTTTCACCTCTTCCTCCCTTTGAAACCTTTTTTCTTCCCAATAAATCTCCTTTTTACCTTCATATTGTTTTTAAAAATGTGTGACCCACTGAGTTTAATTAGGGTCACTTGCATGACCGTAGATAGGAGGTTATTTACAGGAGCATCGTTAACTTACCAGTGGCCACACCACTGACCAAAATCATGCCCTTTCCCCCGGGCACCATTAACTGAGACACAGCCTCCTGAAAAAGCTGAGAGCTTTTGGAATTTATTGGTTCGGCTAGGCTGGCTGGCCAGTGTGTTTCAGAAACCTGCTGGTCCGTACCTTGCTGGTGCTGGAGCTGCTGGTGTCATTGCCCAGACTTTACTGGGTGCTGAGAAACTGAACTCGGTCCTCATGCTTGCAAAGTCGATACTTTACAGGCTGCGCCAACTCCCCACCCCCTGAGCTCAGTCCTGATAGCATGATAGTTTTGTGAGTTTGCAAATTTGTTATAACTGATAGAAAGTACGCTTAATCTGGGTGTTGTATTCTGTATATAAATTATACCTCAATAACATCAATTTTCTTTTTTCATAATAATGGACCAGAATGACAGAAAATTACCGCTTTTGAAAACAGATCCAGTTGGGTCTAGTTTTCTTTGTGACAAGACACACAGAGCCTCCGTCTACATTAAGCTGATGACAATGGACATAGCTCTTGGGAGCAGATAGACGGGACACACGTCGGGAGTAGTGGCAGCCCTGCATTACTAAGACTAGTCTTACAGGTCGAATGAAAATTAACTAAGTACAACCAGAGAAAGGCAATCAGGGAGTCTGTGAAGCTGGGGGTACGGATCGATGGATCGATGGAAGGATGGATGGATGGAAATGTGTTCAATATATTCAATCCTCCATCTCAGCACACAGTGTGTCATGGAGAACAGCCCCGAGAAGGGGTCGACAGCTAGCACAAGGGCACAATTCTGGAGAGCGAACCCATCAGGCCCCACGTCTTTTGCTGTTGTTTGGACTGTAAACATTCCCTAACGGTCCCTGTGTTAAAGATTTGGTCCTCAGGGTGGGACTACTCGGGTGTAGTATTAATTATTAATATGACACAGCAACTTACGACAAGAACAGCTTTAAAGATTTACTTTTATTTACGTGTGTGTGTGTGTGTGTGTGTGTGTGTGTGAATATCCACACGTTCGTGCAGGTGCCCATGGAGGCCACAAGAGGATGTCAGATCCCCCAAGAACAGGAGATACAGTTGAGTCATCTGACATCAGTCCTGGGAACCAAACCCGGGTCCTCTGCAAGAGCAGTGCACACTCTTAGCTGCTGAGTCATCGCTCTAGCCCCAGGAAGAGTCTAATTTACAGGTTGAGGGTACAGTCCGGGATGGGAGCAGGGGAGCTGGAGTGTGAGGTCACTTTGCATCCACAGTCAGTGAGCAAAGAGTTAAACACAGGTGCTCCACTGGTGGTCTGCTATTAGTGCAGTCTGCACGGGTTCCCACCCCCCCCCCCCCCCCCCCCCCCCCCCGCCATGTTAGCAGAGGCTAGCCTAATCCAGACAACACCAGGCACGCCCAGAGACTTGTCTCCCAGGTCATTAGAGACCATCAAGCTGCCAATGCACGTAAATGTCAAAGAGGAGAAGGAGCCTTTAGGAGGTGGAGCCTAGTCAGAGGCCTGTAGGTCATTGAGGGCATGCCCTGAAGGAGGTTGTTGTAAGGACTTCACCCTTTCCCCCTCCCCCACCGCTTTACTTTTTGGCGGGAGTGGGGGTGGGGGGTGGGGGAGGAAGCAATTTGCTCCATCATGTGCTCCCCACTATTGTCATTTGGATCACCAATCAGAGGGTATGATTGGCCTGATGTTGGGCTGGAACCTGGAAAACTGAAAGTTCGTATTAACCTTTTCTCTTTGTAAACAGATTCTCTCAGGTGTTTTGTCATAGAATAAAAAACTGAATAACATACCTTTGGGGGTTTTGTTTGCTTGCTATGTGGGCTTTGTTTGATCTGTTGGTTGGTTGGATTTTTTTTCAGACAGTCTCACTCTGTAGCCATCACTGGCCTAGAACTCCCAGTGAAACAAGCTAGTCTTTTAGCTTGTGGTACTCCTCTTAACTTCTGTTCCCGAGAGCTGAATTTACAGGTATGTTGTTAAATCTCTTCCTAGATTGAAATGATTTCTATTCTACAGAGAAGCTCCTTAAACAGGTGGTAAACAACTCAAAAGAGCTTCAGGAAATCCCCCAAACTGATCAGATTCACTAGGTTCCCTCCTTGCCAGAGTAGGCACTAAAAGCTGGTCACCCTCAAAAGAGCAGAGCCGAGCTGCAGAACAGACTCTCACGAGCAGAGCTCCAATAAAAACTTGAGACCAGACCAGCTTCCTGGAAGAAGCCACAACCAACTAAGCTCCCTGGAAGAGGTTTAAACCAGCCGTGGCGCCTGGAGGGGACAAGCTCCACCCTGTTGAGCTGCCCGCAGGCTGTGTAGTGTGCCCCAGATCCCCAGCGTTTTTTGAGTTGGAAAAGCAGAAACCAGTGGCGCTCCCTGTAAGAGTTCTAAATCACCAAGACACCTTAAAAGGACACACTCCAGCCTGTTGAGATGCCTGCAGGATGTGGAGTGTGTCCAGATCCCCAGCTTTTGTGAGCTGTCACTCATGCTGGGGTGGACTTTGGTGATGCAGCTGTCTTTGAATCCTTTCTGCTCTGTAAATAACTTCTTACCCATATCCCTGGAAGTAACACCAGCTCATGGGTTCCCTGTCTGGTTGGTGTGAGTAGATTTCTGTGCTGCATTTCTCTAGAAAAAGTTTCGTCTCAGAACGTAGGTGCCACTGCACTCCCCCAGGTTGTTCCCAAACCTCACCCCAAGTCGTGGCGGTATGTACCTATAATTCTAGGAATTCCAGCAGCCAGCCTGAGCTACAGAGCTGGACCCTGTAACAATAACAATAATAATGCAGCAACTGAGTCCTAGATGCAGGGCCATAGGCTCTGTCACCCCCGCTCCTTGTGTCTCTGCTCTCTGGCCTTCTTTTCTGGTATGGTCTGCCTTTGCTCCCTAAAAGTTCATGTCCTGAAACATACTCCTTGCTTCTGTGTGTTATTGGTATTTGGAAATGGAGCTTTTGAGATTAGATGAGGTCATGTGGGTGGGGCTCTCACAATGACATCAGTGGCTTTATAAACAGGAAGAGACTCGCAAGCTAGCACACATACTCTTTTTGTTTGTTTGTTGTTGTTTGGTTTTTTGAGACAGGGTTTCTCTTTGGCTTTGGAGCCTGTCCTGGAACTAGCTCTTGTAGACCAGGCTGGCCTCGAACTCACAGAGATCTGCCTGCCTCTGCCTCCCGAGTGCTGGGATTAAAGATGTAGCACACATACTCTTTTTGACAATGCAATGCTTTCTACTATTTTGTTATTCAGTAAGGAGTTTCTCTCCTGATCCACAGTACCTTCTGGCCTTTGGACTTCTCAGCAAGATCACAAGTTTAAGGTTAGTCTAAGCTCTGTAGTGAGCGCAAGGCCAGCCTAAATAACCTAGTATGCTCTTACCTCAAAATTTAAATAAAAGTAAAAGAGAGGGAAGAAAATGTAATTCAGTGATTGGCAGCTTACCTAGCATATATGGGATCTGGGGTTCAATCTCAGCAACACACACATACATATACGCACTAAGAAAACTCAAAACAGAACTATAGAAATGGCTCAAAGGTTGAGAATGCTTGCGATTCTCCCAGAGGACCATAGTTCCAGCATGCCTAAGTCACGACTCAGAATAGCTCTAGGGGATCTGACGGCCTTTTCTAGACTCTGAAGTCATCTGCCCTTTATGTCAAGCACGCAGGCACGCATGCGTGCATTCAAATTTAAAAACAAATTAAAACATACCCAAATCAAACAAAACACAGTAACTTAAGTTTTTTGCTTTTTTTTTCCATGAAGAAACTTTTTTTTTTTTTTAACACAGGGTTTCTCTATATAAACTTGGTTGTCCTGGAACTCTTTATAGACCAGGCTGTCCTTGAACTTGCAGAGATCCTCCTGCCTCTGCCTCCCTAGTGCTGGGATTAAAGGCATGTGTTACCACTCTGCTGTGAAATAAAATTTAATTTTTTTGTCTATTTTTAAAAATTTTATGTGTGGGGCTGGAGAGATGGCTCAGAGGTTAAGAGCATTGACTGCTCTTCCAGAGGTCCTGAGTTCAATTCCCAGCAACCACATGGTGGCTCACAACCATCTATAATGAGATCTGGTGCCCTCTTCTGGCATGCAAGCATACGGGGAAGGAATGTTGTATACATAATAAATAAATAAATCTTTAAAAAAATTTATGTGTATGGGTGTTTTGCCTGCATGTTTATCTGTGTACCACTTGTGTGCCCAGTGCCCACAGAGGCTAGGAGAGGTTGTCAGATCTTCTGAAACTGAAGTTACAAACTGTTTTGAGCTGCAAGGCAGGTGCTAGAATTTAAATCCGGGTCAGGGCTCTTAACCATTGAACCAGCTCTCCAGCCTTTATTTAACAAACGTTGAATAGAATTTATGAATGTTTTATTCTTGACCAGATACCCTTGGGGGAGGGTTATTTTACCCGTCTCACCTGGTACAAAGAAAAACCTCACGAGGGGACAGATAAGAGGTCAATCATTTGATTCCATGGTCAGCTGCCTACACCCCCCCACCACCAACTTTAAGAGGAGACAATGACCCTGGGGTTCAGCAGTTCTTTGTCCTCCTGCCGCAAGGGGGAGTCAAGGCTTTGCCGCTGTGGAGCTCAGATGAAGGCCCGCTAGGCAGCCATCTCTATGGTCTGGCTCTCCAGGCCCCTCCTCTCCGGCCCTCCGCGTGCCTCTATGGTTCTTCCTGTCATTAGTCGGGAGGGGGCGCTGCGCGCAGGCGCGAGGTGGACGCCGTGGCGAGGCCGGAAGGAACGCAGTAGCGGCCTCGGCGGCAACGGCGGCGGCAGCTGGAGCAGCGCTGAAGCTTTTCGAGCGGCTGCTTCAGGTGACTTGAGACTGAACTCCGGGCGCCGGTCTGCGCTCGCGGAGCTGGGCTAGCTGCGTGGCAGGTACGTGACGGACGCGCGCGCGCGGGCTCCTCGGGCCGCGGGTCGAGTGAGGCGAGTGGCCTCCCGCCAGGGCGCCACTGGGGTGGGGGCGGGGGCTGAGGGGGGGGACTCGCTCGCGAGCCCCGGGGGTCTGGGGGGGACCGCGCAGGGGGTGTCGGGAGGGGAGCGGCGGAGACGGCCGCGGGCCAGCCGGTTCTCGTCCCGCCACTTGAGGAAGTTTCTCTGGCCGGCCTGCTGCCCCGGGGGCGACGAGCCGCCGAGAGAAACGGTTCGCTGGCGGCTCTGGCTTTGGCCGCGCTTCGCACCGCGGCCTGGAGTAGCGGAAGAGGCGACGGACTGTTGACTTTGAACTCCAGCCGGGGCTTGTTCGGGCCCCTCGGAGTGTTGAGCTGACAAGCCTGTCATCCCAGCCAGCGCTCCGGAGTAAGGGGACACACAGCCCGTGCAAACGGAGCCCTGGTGCTCTCGTGGCGCGTGGCACGCTGGGTGAGCGGCGAGACCCACGCTCGAGTGGACGAGGCGGCCCCTTGTGGCTCAACCCGTGATTCCCAAACTCCCTGCCTGTCTAAAGGGTTCAGTGACCTGGGACCCTCTCCTGCGTTGCTGTTTCCCCGTTGGGGTTTGCTTGCTTTCTTTTAAGAGTCTCACTGCATAGCCGAGGTTGTCCCGGAACCTGAGAAGTAGATGAGGTTGGCCCCTGGAACTCGTAGGAATTCACATACTTGGGAGTGATGGGGCTTAAGGTCTAGGCCTAGGAAAGCTGCGGCTGCTTGCTATTTTAGCATATGAAGAGAAAGGGCTTGTGCCTGCCCTCCTTAGGAGGAAGGGACCTACAATATTTTGTTTTCAAAACAGGGTTTCTCTCTGTGTAGCCAGGTTGGCCTTGAACTCAGAAATTAAAGGCGAGGGCTACCGTGCCCGCAAGGAACCTTTTCTTTATGACCTCATCACAGTTTAGTTAGTTTATCCGAACTAAGAAATAAACAAGCTTTGCATTCTGTTTGAGTCCAGATTGACAGTGCCTAGGGTGTAGAAAAGGGTGGTGAAGTTCATGAAGTGCCTGAGGATCTTGAGCCTAGATTTTTTGTTGTTGTTGTTTTTCGAGACAGGGTTTCCCTGTAGTTTCTAGAGCCTGTCCTAGAACTAGCTCTTGTAGACCAGGCTGGCCTCGAACTCAGAGATCTGCGTGCCTCTGCCTCCCAAGTGCTGGGATTAAAGGCGTGTGCCACCACCGCCCGGCTTGAGCCTAGATTTTGAACAAATCCTTGAGCCTGTTGCATTAGGGACTTGAGATTTTTAATTTTATTTATTTATTTTTTTTTGAGACAGGGTTTTTCTGTAGCTTTGGAGCCTGTCCTGGAATTAGCTCTTGTAGACCAGTCTGGCCTCAGAACTCACAGAGATCCGCCCTACTCTGCTGGGATTAAAGGTGTTTACGCCAGTGCCTGGCGGGGCATTTGAGATTTTTATCAAAAATGGACAAGAACAGCTAATAAGAAGACCTTGAAGAGAAATCTAATAAAATGGCGGCTCATGGAGATTGAAAGTTTTTAAATCAGCCAGGCGGTATTTAGTGCTCGCCTTTAATCCCAAATGTTTGGGAGGCAGAGGCAGGCGGATCTCTGAGTTCAAGGCCAGCCTAATCTACAAGAGCTAGTTCCAGGACCAAAACTACAGAGAAACCCTGTCTCAGGGAGTTAAAAAAAAAAAAAAAATGGTTTGTGAGACTGTTTACTAAATACAGTGTGAAGTACTACCTTTTATGATTACTATATTCTAGGCTTTGTCATATTCCAGACATAATGAATTATTATATTGTCATCACTCTTGTCAAAACAGGGTTTCTCTGTGTAGCCCTGGCTGTCCTGTAATTCACTCTGTAGATCAGACTGGCCTGGAACTCACAAAGATCTATCTGCCTGCCTCTGCCTCCTGAGTGCTGGGCTTAAAGGCGTGTGCCCCCACACTGGGCTCAAAAACTTTAATTTTTAAAAACATTTATTTAGCATGTATATGGGCACTTAAGTACACTTTATGGTCAGGGTACAGTTTTTGGAAATGAGTTCTCTTCCATCATATGGGTTTCAGGCGTCCAACTCAGGCTTTCAGGTTTAGCAGCAAGCGCCCTTAACCTGTTGTGCTGACTCAACAGCCTTATCTGTACAAAACTGATGCTAAGTGTGATGTACGTACAACTCTTAAGCATTTTTCTTATTCTTAGCCCTATCAATTGAGGTAAATGCTCCAGTAGCATGCTTGCGCTCTTGCTTTCTCTGTCTCTCTGTCAGTCACTCTCTCTCTCTCTCTCTCTCTCTCTCTCTCTCTCTCTCTCTCTCTCTCTCTCTCTCTCTCTCTCTCTGTGTGTGTGTGTGTGTGTGTGTGTAAGTAAAGGGAGGTGCTGAAAAATGAAACAAATGTAGTAAGGTTCAGAGCTGAGTCTGAAACTCATTTGGTTGTACAGTTCTTGCCTCTAATTGATTATCCTGCTGTACCTTGTTAATGCTATTCAAAACGTGGTTTTAGACCAGCTTCTTGGTGCCTGGCTGTTGTTCTTGTCCCCAGGCCTTAGAAGTATTGAGTAAGACATGGTCTTGTGCATTTGGAATTTAAGTTCCAGTAGAAGAGGTAACATTAAGTATAGTTTCTTAAATAGTTGAAGTTACTGTGTAGTAGTTGAGAAATTGAGGAATGTTTTTTGAATGAACGGGTCAGGGACACTTACAGGTTAGTCAGGAAAGGTTTTTCTCTGAGGGAGTAGAGAATTGAGGGATGAACATAGGTAACTTGGCCAAAGAGGCAGTCTCACAAAGGGAATTCAGCCTGAGAAAGTAAGTTTGGTAAGATCAAGGAACCAAGTCATTGTTGCTAGAGAATGGGAAAAAACTATCAGGTGACACTACTTGGATCAGCAAATGCTTGATGAAACCTGTCTTGTATACTGTGGTAAGGACTTGGGTTCTGTCATAGTGACACTTGTAATTTAAAAAGCAGCCAGGTGCTTTTTAATCCCAGCAGAGGCTGGTGTGGTCTCCATAGCATGTTGCAGGTCAACCAAGGCTACTTAGTGAGACACAGTCTGGAAAACAAACAAAAACAACCCCCAGCGCTAAATAGGTCAAAGTGTGGAGCCTAGAAGGCAGAACTTGAACTAAAACCAAGATGCAATGTGTTATAAGCTCCTAGACAATTTTCAAGGACTAGGGCTGTATGGGACTTAGCACCTGCCAGGCCCTGGGTTCAATTCCTTGTACGGTGCCCCATCACCAGAAACAGATTGAAGATGTGAGTGACGGTGTGTTTACTTAACTGCTCCCATTTCAGAATCAATTTTCTAACAGTTGAGAAAAAAATCTTAACATTTTATGTTAACTTTTTCTAAAACAGTTTCTTGTCATACAGCCTGATCTCAAACTCACTATGTAACTCAGGATGATCTTGAACTACTACTATCCATTCTGCCTTTTCCAAGTGCTGGAATCGTCTACACCAGCATTCCAGGATGATGTGGTACTCATTGAACTCGGCTTCTTGGCTACCAGGAAGACCTGTCCTTGTATTAAAATTGTCAGCTAACACTGAGGCTTGAAAGAATGACTCAGCTATTAAAGAGCAGTTGCTGTTCTTGTAGAGGCTCTGGGTTTGGTTTCCAGCACCCATGTGGTGGCTCATAAACACCTGTAACTCCAGTTTCAGTGCCTCCTTTTGGCCTCTGTAGGTACTGGACACACACATAATGCACATACATATATTCAGACAAACATTTGTGTGCACAAATTAAAATAAAGCTATTTAAAAATGTTTAGCTAACCAACCTGAGGATTGTGAATTTAATTTTTGGTGTGAGTTTTAGTGTAGAAAAACACTGATAATAGGACTTTCAGATTTTTATTATCTGCACACTTATATTTGTATACGTGGATATTATACCTTACATTTTATTTTGTCTATATATTAAAATTAACATACTAAATTTTCTTATTCTGAACTCATCTTGTTTGTTCTTAATAGTCCTGCCATTCTCAACCTGATATAATCTAGGTCAATTTAGACTCTTTTCTTTTTCTTGCCTCAGCCAATTATATTCAGAATTCCACCTAATCTAATTCTGTACTCAGTATCTGTGTCCCCTCCCCTTATATACTATTATCTCTAGTTCAGGCTTCTTAGGCTCTTGTTTACTGGGTTTCCTGGCACAAAATGTCCCTGCGTTGCCCATTGCAGCAAAGCTGATCTTCCTAATATGAAGCTCTCATTGTTCTGTTTCCCACTGGCTGGAAAACATAATTTGAACTTCGGTTCAGCATCCTATCAATATCACAAACTACCTCCAAACATACTGGCAATATAATCATTTAATCTTTTGGTAGGAGTAAAAGAGAGAGGGAGAAGGAGCGTGTGTGTTTTGAGAGGAGAGGAGAGGAGCTAGTGTGTGTTTCTTGAGTCTGGGTCTTGATATGCAGACCAGGCTGAAGTTCCCAGCTTTTTTACAGTCTGGTGATAGAAGAGGACTCACCTGGTGCATGTTGTCAGCCAAGATGGCCATGGTTTTTTTACTCACAAGCCTTGTCAGAGATCAGAGACTGCTAGAAGTCTTGGGTTTTGTTGTCTGTAGTGCCAGAGGTTTCCATGTGACTCCAGCTGACCATGCAGACTTAGCCTCCCAGAGCTGCGGACCAAAGCATCTGTGTGCTCTTAAAGGCTAAGATGGATTATGGCACAGCACTTGGTGTCTAAAGTGGCTGGCCTTGCTAATAGTTCCTGTCTACCTGTCCTCTCCTGCTTAGGATAATTTCTGTGTGTATGTGTGCACATGTACATTGTGTGCTTGGATGTGCAGGGGTGTATGTGTGTAGACTAGAAATCAGCTTCCTCAGGAGCTGTCCAACTTATTCTTTCACTGGCCAGGAACATGTCAAATGGGCTATACCGTCTAGCTAGTGGGCCCTACAGATCTACCTCCCCAGCACTGGAATTACAAGTTTGGGCCACCATACCTGGACTTCTGTCTTGACACTGAGGATCACAACTGTGTTCTTGTGCTTTCATGGTAAACACATTACTAGCTGTTTGTCTCCCCAGTCTCAAGTGATATATTTATTGCGTGACTATCACATATAATGTACTTGACTTTCTTTGGCTCTTCCAAGTTTCCTTTATTTAGGGGGAGGGGTTGAAATTTTTTTTGTTGTTTTATTGCTATTTATTGAGCTCTACATTTTTCTCTGCTCCTCCCTGCCTCTCCCCTCTCCACTTCAATCCTCCCCCAAGGTACCCATGCTTCCAATTTACTCAGGAGATCTTGTCTTTTTCTACTTTCTACTTCCCATGTAGAGTAGATCTGTGTAAGTCTCTCTTAGTGTCCGCATTGTTGTCTAAGTTCTCTGGGATTGTGGTTTGTAGGCTGGCTTTCTTTGCTTTATGTTTAAAAACCACCTATGAGTAAGTACATGTGATAATTGTCTGGGTTACCTCACTCAAAATAATGTTTTCTAGCTCCATCCATTTTCCTGCAAAATTCAAGCTGATGTTATTTTTTCTGCTGTGTAGTACTCCATTGTGTAAATGTACCACATTTTCCTTACCCATTCTTTGGTCAAGGGGCATTTAGGTTGTTTCCAGGTTCTGGCTATGACAAACAATGCTGCTATGAACATAGTTGAGCACATGTCCTTGTGGCACGATTGAGCGTCCTTTGGATATATACCCAAAAGTGATATTACTGGGTCTTGAGGAAGGTTGCCTCCTAATTTTCTGAGAAATCACCACACTGACATTCAAAGGGGTTGTACCAGCTTGCATTCCCACCAGCAATGTAGGAGTGTTCCCTTTTCCCCAAAACCTCTCCAGCATAAGTTGTCATCAGTGTTTTTGATCTTGGCCATTCTTACAGGTGTAAAATGGAATTTCAGAGTTGTTTTGTTTTGCATTTCTCTGATGGCTAAGGATGTTGAACATTTCCTTAAGTGTCTTTCAGTCATTTTAGATTCCTCTGTTGAGAGTTCTCTGTTTAGGTCTGTAATCCATTTTTTGTTGGATTATATGATCTTTTGGTGTCCAATTTCTTGAGTTCTTTGTATATTTTGTAGATCAGACCTGTGTCTGATGTGGGGCTGGTGAAGATCTTTTCCCATTCTGTAGGCTGTCGTTTTGTCTTGTTGACCATGTCCTTTGCTTTACAGAAAGCTTTTCAGTTTCAGGAGGTTCCATTTATTGTTTCTCTCAGTGTCTGTGCTGCTTTAGGAAGTGGTTCCCTGTGCCAATACGTTCAAGTGTATTTCCCACTTTCTTCTATAAGGTTTAGTGTGGCTGGCTTTATATTGAGGTCTTTGATTCATTTGGACTTGAGTTTTGTGCATGGTGATAGATATGGGTCTGTTTTCATTCTTCTACATGTTGATATCCAGTTATGCCAGCACCACTTGTTAAATATGCTTTCTTTTTCTCGTTTGATATTTTTTTGCTTCTTTATCAAAGATCAAGTGTTCGAAGATGTGTGGATTGATATCCAGGTCTTCTATTCGGTTCCATTGGTCTTTTTTTTTTTTTTTTAATGTATATGTACTGGGCAGTGGTAGTGCCCACCTTTAATCCCAGCACTCAGGAGGCAGAGTCAGCTGGATCTCTGAGTTCAAGGCCAAACTTGCCTTCAGTGTGAGTTTCAGGACAGGCTCCAAAGCTACACAGAAAAACCCTGTCTCAAAAAGGGGGGAGTAAAAAAATGTATGTGGGGGCAGTGTGTTACTAGCATGTATACCTGTGCACTGTTTGCATGCAGTGCCTACAGAAGCCAGGAAGAGGATATTGGATCCCAGGGAACTACAATTATAGGTGGCTCTTAGCCACTACATTGAGATCTGGGAATTAAACCTCTCTGGTCCTGGAAGATCATTCAGGGCCCTTTAGTACTTAGCCATCTCTCCAGCTCATATTGCTCTAAGTTCTTTAAAGCAATATTTTCCATGAGGGATTTTCTTGGTATATCTTCCTCATGCATCATAAAATCTTTGTGCCATGTAGCAACACACTAAATATTTGCTAAATTCTTTATTGTTTTTTGATTTTTGGGGGGTGGGGTGGGTGCATGGTTTCTCTGTGTAGCTCTGGCTGTCCTGGAACTCGCTGTGTAGACCAGGCTGACCTCAAACTCAAAGATCCAACTGCCTCCTAGATTGCTGAGGTTACAGCATGTACCACTACCACCCACCTTATGTTCTTAAGTTTATATTGTGGGCCAGTGACATGGCTCTAGTCTGGCCTTGCACTCCCAGAGATCTGCCTACCTCTGCCTCCCGAGTGCTGATTAAGGCCGTGCACTACTATGCTGCCCTTCCTTATTCTTTTCTTAGAATTTATTGTCGAACTTAATCCCCTAGACCTATGATTTCCCAGAGTCTTAGTATTTGTTAGCCTTAAATTACCATTTCCCTATATAGAATTGTTTAGAAATTTTTTTCCCAGTTGGGCGGTGGTGGTGCACGCATTTAATCCCAGCTCTTGGGAGGCAGAGGCAGGTGGATCTCTGTGAGTTCGAGGCCAGCCTGGTCTACAAGAACTAGTTCCAGGACAGACTCTAAAACTACAGTGAAACCCGGTCTCAAAAAACAAAAGAAAAAAATTTTTCCTCTACATGTCTTGTTCTTGTTAAGTGCTGTGTAATGAAAAGTTCCTCAGACTTTCATTCTAGAATGTGGCCTGACCAGACTTGCATTCTGTTTTGTTTGGCAAGGTAACATTGTTTCCTCAAAAAGAGCTGATTCTTGTCCCTAAAGAGTTTTCTCTAGTAGCCAGTATTGTTAGTGTCTAGAGTCACCAAGTCATTGAGGACTGAAAAATGATGGTCATCTCTTTAGTAAGTCATTTGTAGCCGGGCGGTGGTGCCACACACCTTTACTCTCAACACTCAGGAGGCAGAGGCAGGCGGATCTCTGTGAGTTCCAGGCCAGCCTAGTCTATAGAGCGAGTTCTAGGACTGGCTTCATAGCTACTGAACAACCCTGTCTTGAAAAACCAAATAAAAAGTTTTGATTTCTTTTAGTTAGAATACTTTTATAAAGAAGCCACTTATTTGGTCACTCAGTTTATGTAGGAAAAAGTAAGGGAATGTCAAATTATTTGTCCTTATTTACCAATTTATTAATTTTGTATGTTTATTTCTTTGTAGTTTTGTTGTTTTCCTAGACAGGGTCTCTCTATGTAGTTCTGGTCATCCTAGAATTCATTATGTAGAACAAACAGGCTGACCTCAAACTCAGAGATCTTTCTTCCTCTGCCTCACATGTGCTGGAATTAAAGACGTACACCATGACATTCTGATGTGTTTTTTGTTTGTTGTTTGTTTGTTTGCTTGCTTGTTTTGAGACAGGGTTTCTCTGTAGCTTTGAAACCCATCCTGGAACTCATTTGGTCTAGCCAGGCTAGTCTTGTACTCAGAGATCCACCTGTCCGCCTGGGGTTAAAAGTTTGCAGCCACCACTGCCCAGCACGTTCTGATGTGTTGTTGGTTGATTGATTTTTTTTTTGTTGTTGTTGTTGTTTATTTTTTTCCCCCGAGACAGGGTTTCTCTGGGTGTAGCTCTTGCTGCCCTGGAACTAGTTCTCTAGACCTGGCTGGTCTCAAACTCAGGAATCTATCTGCCTCTGCCTCCTGAGTGCTGGAATTATAGATGTGTGCCACCACTGCCCAGCTTAAAGAAAGGGTCTAATGAGCCCAAGCAGGGCTCAAACTCATTCTGTAGTTGAGGAGAACCTTGAATCTAATCTCTTGACCTCCCAAATGCTGGAATCTCCACATTCAGCTTTCATTTGCTAGATAATTCATCCATTGCTTGTCATCATCTGAACATGACCTTTAACAGATTACGGACTCTAAGGAGATAGCTCAGCTGGTGGAGTGCTGGCTGTGAAAGCGTGAGGACTTAAGTGTGATTCCCAGTATCCCTGTAAAAAGTGCTAATCTCAGTGATGGGGAATTGGAGACACTGGGCTCCTTGGGACTTGTTGGCTAATTAGCCTGGCTGTATTGGTTGGTGAGTCCCAGTTTTCAGTTAGAGAATTTGTCATAAAACCCAAAATTGAAAAGTGCCTGAGGAGCCGGGCAGTGATGGCACAAGCCTTTAATTTCAGCACTCGGGAGGCAGAGACAGAGACAGGTGGATCTCCATGAGTTCAAGACCAGCCTGGTCTACCAAGTGTAGCTCCAAGGCTGCAGAGATACCCTGACTTGTGGGGGGAAAAAAAAAGAAAGTGCCCGAGGAATGATACCCAAGGTTTACCTCTGGCATCCACACACATGTGGGCACACACCACACAAAATTAATGAACTCTCATTTATACACACTGAAGAATTCCCTGCCAAATAAATTCTTATCTTTATTGAAAGTCAAGATTTTCTGTTTTAGGGCAGTGGGAACTTCTCCAGACTTGTTTTCTGGTTTTGCCAGAACCCAGTCTTGACACATAGTCTTTGTTAACTGCTTTGATACTGAGTGACAAGATGCCCCAGGCTCATTTTGTATGTCTCCAGCCCAAACCTGTAGTGGATAATTGTCCAAAATTACTTTTGGTTAAAAAAAAAAAAATCAAAAATGAGAAAGCCCTATTTTGTGTGGTTTTCTTCATTGCCTTCAAAAAATTGTTTCATATATTTAGTCTTAACTGATAATGAAGTAAATGTATCAATTTGTGACAACTCAGAAAAAAAATCTTACCTTTTAAAATATTACTTTAGCCGGGCGGTGGTGGCGCACGCCTTTAATCCCAGCACTTTAATCCCAGCAGAGGCAGGCGGATCTCTGTGAGTTCGAGACCAGCCTGGTCTACAAGAGCTAGTTCCAGGACAGGCTCCAAAAAGCCACAGAGAAACTCTGTCTCGAAAAACCAAAAAAAAATAAATAAAATATTACTTTACATAATTGATTCTCAACTTTTCTAAGCTATAACCCTTTAATACAGTTCCTCATGTTGTGGTGACCCCAACCATAAAATTATTTTGGGGGGCTGGAGAGAGGATGGCTTAGCAGTTAAGAGCACCACTGCTCATACAGAGTTCCTGAGTTCAATTCCCAGCAACCACATGGTGGCTCACAACCATCTGTAGTGAGATCTGTGGTGCCTTCTTCTGGCCTGCAGGCAAACATGCAAACAGAATACTGTATATATAATAAATAAATCTTTTTAAAAATTATTTTTGTTGCTACTTTATAAGTGTATTTTGCTAGTTATGAATCATAATGTAAATATCTGTGTTTCCTCCTAGTCTTAGTTGACCCTTGTGAAAGTCTTTTGACCCCCCTCCCAAGGGTTCGAGCTGAGAACTGCTGCTTCACATAATTTCTTATTTTCTTTTTCTGAATTCTCTGGCACTTCTGTGATAGAATGTTTGTCTTCTATGACTAACCTCTCAATTAACATTTTTTAGTATAATCTATATTTAAATGACATGAACAGATAACTGGGGATATAATATAACCATATAACCATTACCAGTTTGCTCCATCTCAACAGGTGCATGTAATAGACTCATGTAATAGATACCTCATCGAGCTCTAGAATACTTTTTCCCCTCAAAAAGTTGCTCCATAATCTTTGAGGTCATCTTTCCTTTCACAAAGCAGCTCTTGATTTTCTGTCATTATAAATTAGTTTCTCCAGCTGGGCAGACCTGTAATCCCAGTGTTTCTGAAATGAGGTTGAAGGATTGTGTGAATTCAAGGCCTACCTGGGTTACAGAGTGAGGCCCTGTGTCAAAAAGGAAGAAAAACTACATGGTGGTGAATGCCTTTAATCACAGCACCCTGAAGGCAGAGACAAGAGGATCTCTCAAGACCAGTCAGGGCTACACAGTGAAACCCTGCCTCAAAAAATTTTTTTAAAAAGCCAAAAAGGTGTTTATTTGTGTAAATGCAACTCATATATTTATATGAACTTTCACACTTGCAGGTCTTTTTTGTTTGTTTTTTGAGACAGGGTTTATCTGGCCTGGAACTCACTCTGTAGACCTGCCTGACCTCAAATTCAGAGATACACCTGCCTCTGCCTTCTGAGTGCCAGGATTAGAAGTGTGCACTCCCCCCCAAGATCACACTTGTAGATTCTTTATTGCAATGAAATATTAGGCTTGTGGAGGGTATAGTTCAGTGGTAGATTGGTTGCCTGGCATATGCAAGGCCTTGAAGTTTCCCAGCAATTCAGTTTGTCAGTCATTAATTTTAAAATTCGTTTTTTTTGTGTGTCATTAGCTTTTATTGAAATACTTAGGAAGTAAGTTTAAATCCTGTGAAAGTACCATATAGCTCTGGGTTTAATGGTACATGCCTTTAATCCCATCCTGGTCTTCACAGCAAGATCCAGGAATGCCAGGGCAACAAAGAGAAACCCTGTCTCTCTTTAGGAAAAGGAAAGTACTGTATGAAAAAAATTATTTTTCTCTTGGGACTGAAGAATGAGCCTAGGCCCTTATTCTTTCTGAGCAAGAGCTCTGTCCCTGAGCTCGTCCCCAAATCTCTTTAATGGCATGTAAACTATATTCCCTTGTTGTATTTCTTTGATTCAGCATTCTGTTTCTGAGATTCATCCATGTTGCATATATTGTGTTAATTCCTTGTTTAAACGATATTTTCACTAATTTGAGAGTTTCATGCAGTGTATTTTGAATATATTAACTCCCCCTAATATTCCTTCTTTTGCTGAGCAGTCTGTATTGCATAAGTATCTACCAGTTTAACTGTTTTTCTATTGATGGAGACCTGGGCTACTTTCAGTTATTGTCTGTAATGAAAGCAGTTATGTACATTTTTTTTTTTTACATTTTATTTTACATGTGCACACATGCACCTATGGAAGTCAGAACAGTTTGTAGGGGTTGATTCCCTTCTTCCATCATGTGGGTTCCAGGAACCAAATCATATTCCCAGAGGCACCCTTACCCACTGCCCACTGTACTATCTAGCCTCTGAACATTGTTTATTTTAGATTGTTACTGATTTTTAATTTTGTGTGTATGTATGATTGTTCGACACTTGCATGCTTATGCCTGAGAAGGACAAGAGAGTGTGACATTGCTTGAAACAAGAGTTAGAGACAGTAGTGAGTTGACCAGCATGGGTTCTGGGTTCCAAGTGTAGTCTCCTGAAATAGCATCATATACCAGGCCTGCATGTGGGGTCAGAGTACAACTTCTAGAGTCAGTTTTTTCATTCTATCCTGTTGGTCACAGGAATCAGCTCAGGTAGTCAAGCTTCACGACAAGCATCTTTCCCACAGAGCCTTCTTGCTGACTACCTGGGCATTATTAAATGGGTTTTTCCTGCAAATATTTGGGAGGCGTAAAATTTTTTGGAGCAAAATAATATGTTTAGATTGATAAAGATACATATTTAGCTTTTAAAAACTTCCAATTTCAGAGTTATTCCATTGTTTGTTTGTTTTTTTTTTTTTTTTTTTTTTGTTTTTCGAGACAGGGTTTCCCTGTAGTTTCTAGAGCCTGTCCTGGAACTAGCTCTTGTAGCCCAGGCTGGCCTCGAACTCAGAGATCCGCCTCCCTCTGCCTCCCGAGTGCTGGGATTAAAGGCGTGCGCCACCACCGCCCGGCTTCCATTGTATTTTTTAACTATTGCTATGAGCTATATGGCAATATTTTTTGGGAATTTTTGGTATCCTGTTTTTTGATTGTTTTTGAGTCAGGGTCTTTCTCTGTGTGTCTCAGGCTGGCCGTGGACTCCATGGTTATCCTGCCTCAGTCTCCCCAGTCAGAGGATTTTAAGTCTATACTGCCATTGTTTGTTATTTTGGTTGGTTGGTTTTTAGTTTTTGAAGACAGGTTTCTCTGTCCTGGACCTTGATGTGTAAACCAAGCTGGCCTTGAACTGAGATCTACCTGCCTTTGCCTCCTGAGTGCTTGGATTAGAGGCATACACTACAATTTCCCAGCTTATTCTGATGTTTTTGTTTTGTTTTGCTTTTTGAAACATGGTCTCTTTGTGTAACAGCCCTAGCTATCCTGGAACTCACCCTGCAGACTAGGTTAGCCTCAAGCTTACTGTATTTCTCTGTGTATTCCTGGCTGTTACAGAACTCACTTTGTATACCAGGGTGACCTCAAATTCATCCCCCTATTCTGTCTCCTGAGTGCTGGGATTAAAGATATGCACCACCGTCGCCCAACTATACTGCTGTTGTTAATGCTATTTTCTCTTCTTTTACAGGCCCTGTGGAATAGATGATTGCCATGTTTGGGTACTAATAATCGCACACACACATATATATATATTTATATCGGAATTTGAAAATGGCAGAGGGAAACAACAAAGAAGAGGTCATTCACTTGAACAACTTTCACTGCCACCAGGGAGAGGGTAAATTGCTTGTCCTTTCGCCCTTTACTCAATGCGTTTTCTTTACTGCAATGGTTGTATGTTTGAAATGATCCTGTTTTGTACCATATATAAACCAGGGGGACGGCAGAGGCAGACAGATCTCTGTGAGTTCGAGGCCAGCCTGGTCTACAAGAGCTAGTTCCAGGATAGGCTCCAAAACCACAGAGAAACCCTGTGTCAAAAAACCAGGGGGACTCCACTGCTAGACCTAGAACATCAGGCTTAAAATAGCAAAGTAGAATTATGCAGAGTTTTACTGTACTGATGATGGAGGAGAGTCATCTGTCTTTATGTTACTTTTATTGGTTAATAAAAAACTGTCTTGGCCCGTTAATGGGACATAAAATTAGGTAGGCGGAGTAAACAGAACAGAATTCTGGGAGAGAAGGCAGATGCTTCAGGCAACCACCATGAAGCAGTCGCCATGCCTCTCTTCTCTGAGATGGACGCAGGTTAAGATCTTTCCTGATAAACCATCCCTCTTGGTGCTATAAAGAATACTAAATATGGGTTAAAGCAAGATGAGAGAATTAACCAATAAGAGGCTAAAACTAATGGGCCAGGCAATGTTTAAAAGAATATAGTTTCCATGTAATTATTTCAGGTGTAAAGCTAGCCGGGTGGCGGGATGCAGCCCCGCCATTCCATCTACATATTGATTTGCCTCTAGAGGGTTTTGAGGAAATGGAATCATACAGGAGCACTCCGGGCCTGTCAAATTTAAAATACCATAGACAGTACTAGGCATTCTTGTTCTTAAATACTTAATTTCTTTTTTTTTCTAGCTTTAAGATTCTGACTTAGCCTCATTGAGAATGTTAGGACATAGTTCTTTGTTTTATATATAGTCCTTAAAATTTTGACAAATTCATTGATTTGCAAAGAGCAAAAGAGTACCAGCATTTGCATAATATTTCCTAAATGTGTGGGAAATTTCCTGTCAAATCTGAATGTACATTTATTAATACTTGGTCCAAAAGAGAAAAATTATTGATGAGTAAAGAGAATCCTTAATATATTCATTTCTTTTGAGTACAAATTCCATGACGAGGCTAAGCTAGCTTTGTTTTTTCTCTTGATGACATTTTATGATTGTGACAACGATTTTTTTCCTAGTATGAAATAAATCATGCATTTTGCCTTCAGCAATTTTTTTTTTTCTTTTTTCTTTTTCTGGTTTTTTCGAGACAGGGTTTCTCTGCAGCTCTTTTAGAGCCTGTCCTGGAACTAGCTCTTGTAGACCAGGCTGGCCTCGAACTCACAGAGATCCGCCTGCCTCTGCCTCCCGAGTGCTGGGATTAAAGGCGTGCGCCACCACCGCCCGGCTTCCTTCAGCAATTTGAAGTGTAGGAAATTGTAACACGTGAATAAATTTAGAGGAAACAGAATCATTCAAACTGTACAAATTATAGATACAAAAGAAATACTGAGTTTAAGAGTTTGTTAATAATGTATTATGACTTGGTAGTGATTGTATTAGCCATAACTTGTTATTCAGAAAGTTTGAAATCTTAGCTATAATTTGTACCCACACTCATTTCTGACTTCTGTACGTGCATATTGAATTAATGTTAGAATTTTTAATTAGGCATTAAATACAATTGAACAGTGTTTTTCCAAAACAATTACTAGGCTGGGTGTGGTGACACATTCTTTTAATCCTAGCACACAGGAGGCAGAGGCAGGTGAGTCTCTGTCATTTTGAGACCTAGTCTATATAGTTCTGTAATAGCCAAAGGTACACAGTGAGAGTTTGTCTCAAGAAAACTAGACAGACGGACAATTACTTCCTTATGGAAAATTACTGACTTTGGAAATGGGTTTTTTGTTTTGTTTTGTTTTTCTTTTGTTTTGTTTTGTTGCTCAACAAATATAAACATGCTATACCCATTATAAGGATATTTGTCAGGTGTGTAGAGTTGATTAATAGTTTTATTGTGCCAATCTCTTTAAGTTTTTCTGTTTGTTTTGTTTTTTTTGCTTTTTCTCTGTAGCCTTGGAGCCTGTCCTGGAACTAGCTCTGGCCTCAAACTAACAGAGATCCACCTGCCTCCCAAGTGCTGGGATTAAAGGCATGTGCTACCACCACCTGGCAAATTTTTTTCTTAAGAGTTCTGAAAAATAAACGGGCCGGGCGGTGGTGGCACACGCCTTTAATCCCAGCACTCGGGAGGCAGAGGCAGGCGGATCTCTGTGAGTTTGAGGCCAGCCTGGTCTACAAGAGCTAGTTCCAGGACAGGCTCTAAAAAAGCTGCAGAGAAACCCTGTCTCGAAAAACCAAAAAAAAAAAAAAAGAAAAAGAAAAAGAAAAAAAAAGTTCTGAAAAACGAACTTGCAATCTCACAATTGTGAGCTGACCATTTCTGTTACCCTATGAAGATTCCTCTGTGCTCTTTGCAGGCGTGCCCCACTCCATCTTGCCTTGAGGAGGGCACTAATCTACTTTGTGTCACTACTCGGTTTCCTTTTCATGGAACCTCAGTATACAGTTTTTTGTTTTTTGGGGGGGTTGGCTAGAATTTTTCTGCCCAACATATTACAATTAAGGCAAATAAATTACAAGTTATTTTTAAAATATATTTAATTATGTATTTGGATGTTTTGTCTTCATGTATATCTGCACCCCAGAAAAGGGCATTCAATTCTATTATAGACAGTTGTGAGCCTGTGAATGCTGGGAACTGAACTCAGGACCTTTGGAAGGGTTGCCAGTCATCTTAAGCACTGAGTCATCTCTTTAGGCCCACAAATTGTTATTAGAAAATCCTTATATATGTGGAAGATAAAAATAGACTTCAGGCCAGGCTTGGTGGCACATGTCTTTAATCCCAGCATTTGGGAGGCAGAGGCAGGCAGATCTCTTTGAGTTCAAATTTTAGAACAGCTAGGGATACACAGAGAAACCCTGTCTCGGAAAAAAAAGAAAGGAAGGAAGAAAAAGAATAGATTTCAAACTAACCTATCACAATGGAAATTCATGTTTTGAAGAAAATTTAAGGCTTAAAAATGCATGTATTATATATCAAGTATAACTGGGAAATTAAGAATCCAAGTTAGGGATCAGCAAATGGTAGGTCCAAATAATCAGTACAGCCTTGTAGACCATGTGTCTCTGTTGTATCACCTTAGCAATACAGTGCCTCTCCTAAGATTGAACATATGTTTACTCTTGTGACTCAGCATTTCCATTCCTAGAATGTTCCCAGCTGAAATGAGCACATAAAAGCATGTACATAACAGCAGTATCCAGAATAGTCCATGTTAGCACCAACTCAGATGTCCATCAGGGAAGAGTGAATAACTTATGTGTTCACAGTATGGATTCACGTGTAGCAGAGAAAACTGTCATCACAGCAATATGGATGTATCTCAGTCTTGTGATTTGCATGGAAACCAGACACAGAAAAATCCTTACCTAGAATCAACTAAAACTAATCTATAGAGTTAGAAGTCCTCTTTTGAGGATAGAAGGCAGCGATGGGAAGAGGAACAAGGAGGGTGCTAATGGGCTAGAAATAGTTCGTGATCTTGTCATGGTTGCACGGTCATTTTGTGGCAATTCACGGAGGTAAACCCTTGATTGGTAGTGTCTGATTGCTTAGTGAGCTCTGTTCTAGCCTGAACTACAGTGTAAGACCCTGTCTAAAAGGAAAAAAAATGTAAAAACAAGATTAGGACTAGCAGTATAGCTCAGTGATAGTGCTCTTGCCTAGCATGCATGAAGCCCTGGGAGATGGGTAGCTTAGTGGTAAAATTGCCTGAGCAGAACCTTTCTTTGGCTTCCCCTTTCTGTCCCCCAGAACCTATATAAAGACAGACATGATAGTCCTTGTCTACAATACTGGTGTTTTTGCAGCAAGGTGGGAGGTGGAAACAAAAGAATGTCTAGAAGCTTGCAGGCCAGCTAGTCTGGTTACATAGCAGTGCACAAAAGACCTTCTCAGACAAAGGAGGAAGTAAGGACTAACAACATCTGATGTCCTCTGATGGGAAGACATATGCCCTGGTATCACTCTCACAAAGGAACTCATGTGCACTCACATACACCACAAAAATTTATTTATTTTTAAAAAAGGCTAGGCACTCTTGTGCCCAGAATCTGGACCCCCCCCCTCCCCAAACCACCAAGAGACCAGATCTGATGCAAAGCAGAGTCTTTTTATTTCTGAGTTAACACGGGTCCTCCATCGGTCTAACACGGTGAAGTGAGTAAAAAGGGCTCTGAGCTGCAGTGGGTAGAACAAGATGGGGCATCTGGGGGTCTTCTAGTTTCACAGTAACAGTCTCAGGGTAGGCACACCTCCGTGCTGCGGGAACCTGTCTGAGCTGATTAACTGTAGCTGCAGAAAGGTTGCTATAGCTGGAGGCCATGGGGGTCACAGCATTCCGTCATTATTAGTAAAGCCTGTCCAGAGAAAACTTCTGATCCTCCCAGTAGTTAGGGCAAGGTTGGGGGCTCAGCACATTCTGCTGAGTCGGGCCTGTTGCTAGGTCTTTTCTGCAGCCTGTCTTGGCTGCTAAAGGTGTGGGGAGGAGAGGTGGAGTGGGGGAAAAGGTCTGGACCCTTCAGGCATAGCAGTATGTATCATACCGTGATCCTAGTGCTGGTTAATCGTAGAAAGAAGCGATCCGAAGACCTTAGTGGCCAGTCAGTGTGACTGAATCAGAGAGTTCCAGGTTTAGTGAGTGACTCTGTCTCTAGAAAAAAAGGTGGAGAGTAATTGAGGATGACACTTCTTTCCTCCTCTCGCCTTCACACACACGTGTTTGTGGGCCCCACACTCAAGTAAATAAGGAGCTTTTTTCTTTGAGCAAAAAGACAAAAATAGATAATATCCCCAATGGGGAAAACAGCCTCCACAGCTGGATCCACACCCACCCACAAACAGATTAGAGCAAGGAACAACTATTGTTGACCTGCAGAGCTGTGTTTTTGGATTTAACTGTGGTTTCATTTAAAAGAGCAGGCAAGTTAAAATGCCCATTGTCACAGATGTATCCTTGGTAGGTGATTGCTTGGTAGATGCTAAGTGTTTGGTTGAAATGGAAGTTCTGCTTAAATAGCTTATGTATAAAGTAAGCTGATTTTTAAATCTTAAATAAATATATTACTATTTTTGAGTGCTAATTTTTTTGAGATGTAGCGGCTTAAATCAAACCAGTCTTTTATTTCTTCAAGGAGTAAACATGGGGAATCTCTAAAGAAACTGGCAGTTCTATGTCAGTGTCATAATTAAAATAGTGTTATGTGGAAAAAAAATTGTGGTTGGCCTAATCGCTCATTCAGGAAAGTTGTTTTTTGAGGCAAAGTCTCACTCCCTCAGGCTGACTTTCCTAACTTTCTGTGCTGTGACTGCTAGAATCTGAAACACGCACCAATGCGCCCAACTTAAGAGCAAATTAAATACTTGTGTTTCTAGGATTTGAAAGGCTGAGGTGGAGTATTGCCAGGAATTTGAGTCTAGTCTGGTCTGCATAGTACCAAGCTAGCCAGCCATGACATAAGATCCTGTCAAAACAAAACCAAAAAGCTTCAGATTTCTCCCATTTAACAAAAGAAAAATTTGATACATTTTGAGCATTTTGTCTGTCATCTCTCAATGTTACTGGCAAAAATTAACAAGGAAACAGTTCTTGCTGCTTGAATCTGTGTGCACTTGAGGTGGTAAGTTAACTGTTAGTAGCTTTGAACTTGGCTTGAGACTTGGACCAACAGTGAATATAGGGACTGAATGTGCTCATACTGGCCTCACAGTGACCATGTTTTTTGCTTCCATGTAGAATGGATGAGTGTCAGAGATGGGCCCATCACCATATCTGACTCCTCTGATGAGGAAGGGATGCCCATGCTGGTTACCCCTGCTACTGAGCAACATGAAGATGATGACCTAGATGATGATGTCATACTGACAGAAGTGAGTGTTTTATGAACTTGAAATTGACTTCATGAGAAGAGTTTTTCTTTCTTTATGGTTTTGAATATATAGAAACAGTTAAATTAAAGTTTTTTCTTTTTACTTCTCCTGTAACTTTTCCAGTTTCCTTTTCTTTCTTTTGTTTTGTTTTTGTTTAGACAGGGTCTCATTGTGTAGACAGGCTGACCTGGAACTTGTTATACAGAATATAAAGAATAGGCTGGCCTATTAACCTAAGTTGAGTGCTAGGACTACCACACTGGGCATTTCCTCTGGTGGTTTTTGTTTGCTTTTTTTTTTTTTTTTTTTTTTTTATATAATTGTTGTTGTTTTTTATTTGATAAACTAACCATTGTTTTCCTTCCTTGTTTTTTTTTTACTTTTTTTTCCTTCCTTGTTTTTAATAACTTTTTAAGACTTGTTTTTATTTATATGTCTGTGAGTATGATGTTACCTGTGTACAAGTGTCCTTGGCCAAAAGAGGGCATCAGATTGATGGAGTTGGAGTTATAGACATTTATTTGTAATCTGCCTGATAGAGGTGCTGGGAACCAAACTGGTCTTCTGGAAGAGCAGCAAGTGCCCTTTACAGCTGCTCTATCATTACAGCCCATTCCCTTGGTTTTATTTATTTTCTTTACCAAAGAAACAGCTCTGCAATTTACCTGGTGGTGCTTGCATTTGTTTTCTCATGCATGGATTTCTGCTTTGGTGTTTAGTAGTTCTCTTGTGCTTTATCATCTTTACACACTTCGTTTATTATGTGGTTTCTTTACTACTTATTCATTATGTGTTTGTCTTTTTATAGTTTTTTTTTTTTTTTTTTTTTTTTTTTTGAGACAGGATTTTTCTGTTTAGCAACCCTGGATGTCCTGGAACTCACTCTGTAGACCAGGCTGGCCTCAAACTCAGAGAGATCCATTTTTCTCTGCTTCTGAGGGCTGGTATTAAAGGTGTGTGTCACCACAACCCAGCTGCATCTTTATCCTCTTATTCCATCACACTACAGCTTAATGACTGTAAGCATATTATGCATGCTTTTAGTTTGCATAAGTGGTTTTAATGTAAATTAAGAATTATACAGATATGTCCACAATTGATTTTAGAACATTAACATTTAAAATATTTTAGAACAGATGACGGTCATTTAAATTGTACTTTTTGACTCTCATGAATAATGTATAGTTCTATTGTAAATATTCATGTAAAGGTTTGTCTATGACTGTATATTTTTTATTTCTATTTATATATGTCAAGAAGTAGTGTTGCTGAACACTTGGAAATTGTTAAGTCCTGCCAACAGCTATGCCATTTTACATTCCTACTAGTTTTTTGTTTTTGGTTTTTCGAGAGATGGTTTCTTTGTAGCTTTGGAGCCTGTCCTAGAACTAGCTCTTGTAGACCAGCTGGCTTCGAAATCACAAAGATCCACCTGCCTCTGCCTTCACAGTGCTGGGATTAAAGGCGTGCACCACCACCGCCTGGCTACTGATTTTTGATTTTGTGTGTGTGTGTTTGATAATACTGATTTTTGTGGTTTGATTTATACTTCCCAGTGACCAGTGATTCGAGCATTTTGTGTGTGTGTTGTATGCATGCATAGACAAGTGGGCATATGGAGACTTTAGGGATTACTGTCTTCTTTGTTGTTTTCTACCTAATGTTTTTGATGTTGCCTCTCAGTGAACTCAGAACTCACCATTTTGGCTAGACTGGTTAGTCAGGAGGCCATTGCAATCTGCCTGTCTCTTCCTCCTTGACATTGGTATCACACACATGCGCTGGCCATTGAACTCGGGTCCTTGTGCTTGGGTCAAGCTACTTCACCTGAGTAAGCCGTCTCCCTATCACCTAGAAGGTGTAGCAGGTAGATCTCTATTGGTTAGAGACCAGCTGTGAGTACATAGTGAGATCCTCCCTACCTTAAAGAAAAGATAGTATTTTTTCTCAGGGGATGCTTCTAGTTTTGTTTCTTTCCTCTCCTTTCACTGTAAGTTCAGAAGCAGGTATAGATACAGGAAAGAAATCGAATTTTTATTATTAAAATTTCATTTTTTTCTTAGAAACATAAACCTCAGACATCCCGACCTAATCTCATCAAACCAGCTGCCCAGTGGCAAGATCTGAACAGATTGGGAGAAGAAAGGCCTAGAAAGTCTAGAGAAAACTCTGAAGCAGATCCCCACAGCTATTTTTCCTTTTGTAACGACTCACTGTTTGATTCTGGGGCGCAGGATGATTCTGAGGATGAATACGGTCAATTTCTGGATCTTGGGAGTAGCAAAAAAGGAGAAGCCAAACCTGGACCGAGCAATAAGCAGACAGCAAACAACATTGTTAACCCCAAACTGGAGCAGAAAGTCATTATAGTGGGAGAAAATGGCATTCTTTTCCCAAAAAGTGAGCCTTTAAAAGCTCAGAACCAATCATCTGAAGACTCAGAGACAGATCTCTTATCAAATCTTGAAGAGTCAACTGCCTCAGTAGACGACCAAATAATCGAAGAAGAGTACTGGCTGGACCATCCATACTTCCAGGCTCTGAATCCACAGCCTCAGGAGAGAACAAATCAGGTTGTGCCCCAAGAGCGAAATTCTGAAGCAGAAATGGGCCCAATGTTCTTCCGCCATGATTTCCCAGAGCCAGCTTTTCCAAGGCCAGAACCTCAGCAGGAGGGGATTCCAGGCCCTGCTTCTCCTCAGCCAGCCCATCCTCTAGGAGAACTTGAAGACCAGCAGTTAGCAATTGATGAAGACCCTGGGCCAGCTTTCCCCCTTCCAGGATCTCAGCAGGCTAATTTGGAAAACATGTGGGGAGAAGCTGCTGAAGGAGATCAAGAACTCATTACACTATTAGTTAAAGAAACAGTAAGTGTAATTTTTTAAATTATGATTTAAATAATACTGTACTAGTAATCCTCTTTACTATTGTTTTCTGTCATTTCAGTAAACAAAGAAATGCTTTGTGTAAACTTTATTTTCCTAAGAAGTATATTTCTAGAAAGGATGCAGATACCTCTAAAACCTGCAACCCAGACTGTACACTCTACCTTCAAGAAGTACTCTTGGTGCTAGCTGTATATCATGGTGTCTGGAGCTGGCATTCCTGTAAACTCCTGTTTATAGAAGGCCTTGAGTTCCTATTTAATGGAACTCAAGATCCTAGATCTAGGCCATCTAGTACAGCAGCACTAGCTAGCCCCTGTGGGCATTTACTTTTAAGTCTCTGGCAACTGAGTGAAGTAAAAAATTCTACTTTCAGTGCATCAGTCATTTTAATAGCCACGATTCTGTAGGATACCTATAGTAAAGAGCAAAGCAGGTATTTGTTTTCTGGGGTCAGAAAACCAGTTTTCTGCTTGTTGCTTTCTCTGGGTTTCTTAATCCTGATTTGCCATGTCTTTTTGAAGGCAGGCAGGGATTGTACCTTCCTCATACTCAGTAGTTATTGGAAGAATGAAGACTGGAGCTATAAAATGAGACAGGGTAGATGACCTCTAAGTCCTCATCTGTGCTCTCTAACCTGGGAACTAAGGGCTGCTTTTAAGCCAGGCACAGAACTGCTTTACAGCTGTTCTCTGGTCTTTAGGCATTCTATATACTTTTTGCCATGCAGTTTTATTGCCTTCCAAAACCATTATAAGGAACAAAATATAAGTACTGTTTACTACTTTGTAGGAAGCAAGATTTCCAGATGTAGCAAATGGATATGTTAAAGAGATAATTCATTTGAAGAATTACTATGATTTGAATGTGTAAGTATTCTACCATGCTTTCTCTCTTTCTGGTGGTAAAATACAGGTAATGTTTTGTCTATTTTTAACCATACACTTGGATGTCATTAAACACATTTCTCATTATTATGTAGACCTTTCAAATGTTGATCTCCAGAAATTGTATCATCTCAAACTGAGATGCTATTCATTGAACACTTAACTTTCTCATCCCCTCTCTTAGCCCCCAAGATCACCATTCTTTCAGTTTCAGGAAATTAGATTATTCTAGGCATCCATCTCTTAACTCTGAAATCGTAAGGCGTTTGTCCTTTTCTGAAACAGGGAGAAAAAAAGGCCCTGGATCAGACTTGGAAGAGATGCTTGCAGCTAGTTTCCATGTCTCTTTAATGATCCTCTGATTTATTTTTTTGAGACAGCCTCTTACTATGTAGCCCTGGGTGGGTTACTCAGCCTTCCTCTGCCTTCTGAGTGCTGAGATTAACAGTGTATGCGACTACACCCAGCTTGTCATTGCCTCTAACATATGATACCTCTTTTAGGTCCATCCATTGGCACCTGGGTAAAATGGGGAACATTTGTCATACTGTTCGGGGACACACTACTGACATTGGGCAATAAAGAAACTGAGTGGGAATTTTTAAGAGAAGGGATTGTCCTACAAATATGCCCAAGCAAGGAAAGGAGAACACAAAGAAAATCCTGATTCCCTATGAGGTGACACTTTCTTGCTACTGAGCCCTATTCACCACTGCTGTACCTTCCTCTGTCCAGCCTTCTGATTTGGCTTGGTTACTGGATGAAGAGCCTGGATAGTTGACTTTGAGTTTTTACTCTTATGTGTCATTGTGAATTAGCTTTTCCTGCCTCATCTTAGCTTGAAGTACTCCAACAGTGATATGGAGAATTATATTAATCAGTGAATAGAGAAAGCCTCATGAGTTTGGTATATAGAGGATCTGTCTAAGAAGACATGGTCTGCTCATCAGTCTTAAGAGTTAGCTAATAAGCTGAGCCTAACTCACATAGCCAAAGTCTTGCATTACTAAGGCTTATAAAGAGTATTGATGTCTCAGAGTTCATTTATTTGCGCAACAACTAAATCTCATAGCAAATGTGTTTGTGATTGTGAATACACAGTTTCTTGTAGTTGGATTTTTCTTTTTGTGACCTCCAGCTCACAAATAAGGACAGGGAGACTTAGTAGTCATAAAAGTTTGGCCTACCTTAGACTTGTTCCTATCTAGTTCTTATAACTTAAATTAACCAATATTTTTAAATCTATGTTCTTCCATGAAGCATCTCCATACTGCCTATCCTGCTTCCTCTGTGGCTGGTGATACCACCTTTCTTCTTCCCTGAGTTCTCTGTGTCTAAAAGTCCCACCTAGCTATTGGCCATTTAGCTTTTTATTTCAATAATGATAGCAATGTCTTCACACAATATACAAATATTCCACAACATTTACTTCTGGTGATATGCTTATTGTTTTCTTTTTTGTTTGTTTTTCAAGACAGGGCTTCCCTGTGTAGTCCTAACTGTCCTGCAACTCGCTCTGTAGACCAGGCTAGCCTCAAACTCACAGAGATCTGCCTGCCTCTGTCTCCCAAGTGCCGGGATTACAGGCATCACCACTGCCCAGTGCTCATCGTTCTTTTATAGCTACTTTCCTTCTATATTCTCTTGTTCATGCAGTTTAAGCCTTACTCATTTCAGTGACTTCCTATCATAGCGAAAGCTCAGAGGAGTCTGCATTTGTCAGTGTGTTCATTGTTTTTGTTCTGTTCCAGCTAGAGTCCTGCTGTGCAGCCTCAGCTGGCTTATGACTTAAGAGTCTTCTGCTTCAGCCCTCCTGAATCCTGGGCTTATACATGTGTACCACCACATCAAGTAAAGTGAAACCAGAAACCTGATGTGGCTGTCTTATTTTGTTGCAGGAGCTCCTTCCGCTCCTTCAGCCAATAGCCGCTGAGATACCAGCCCATTGGGGTGTGGTCTCTCTTTTTAAAAATGCGGGCCACGGTCCCTCCGCCCTGCTCCCGGCCACCGGCTAGCTTGTGCCCCAAAATAACAACACACAAACTGTATTCTTTTAAATACTGCCTGACCCATTAGTTTCAGCCTCTTACTCACATCTTGACTAACCCATATCGAATAATCTGTGTAACACCACAAATGGTGTCTTACCGGGAAAGATTCAGCACCGTCTGACCTGGTGGCTGGCTTCATCGCATCTCACTGAGGAGAGGCACGGCAGTCTGCCTAATTTAGGAGAGGTGTGGCATCTGACTGAGCCATCTACCTCACTTCCTTCTTCCTGTTCTGTCTACTCCACCCACCTAAGGGCTGGCCCATTAAATGAGCCAGGCAGTTTGTTTATTAGCCAATGAGAATCCTCCATCATTATTTGTTTAATTTTTCTGGGGTACAGCATCTTAATTCTTTTCTTTTTCTTTCCTTTTAAACTGAAGCAGTATCATATTTGAGATCCTCCTATCTCAACCCTCTGAGTATAAGGATTACAGGAGTGTGCCAACACTGATACATCTTAAATCCTTGATAACTATAACTAGAGGCTTTTTTTAAATATTTCATATGACTGGGCAAGCATGGGATTTAGAAAGTTCTAGGAGTAATGAAAGTAACATTGTGTGGGGGTTTTTGCAGACTTTGTAATTTTCTTCTGGAAAACCCAGATTATCCAAAGAGAGAAGACCGAATTATTATCCACCCCAGCAGCAGCCTGCTCGCCAGCCAGGATGATGTGAAGGCAAGTGTCCCTGGTGGCTTCGCCACTTGAATTGATCTGCTCTATTGATGATGCTGCCTTTGTTATCTTGAAGGCAGCAAAGTGCTATTGGCACGGGGCTTTAAAGGCAAGCGGGGGAAACAGGAATTCAGAATGTTTGTGGGCCTCCCTGGATATCTCCCTGAGTGTCTTTCTTGCATTGTTACTTTTAGTTTCCCATTCCCTCTGCTTTGAATCTTTTAGAACAAATGCCTAAAATGGGAAAAGAATTGGCTAAGGTTCTCTGTGTTGTTCTAGTAGTTTGTTTTTTTAATCTTACTATCTTTTTATTTTTTTCTTTTTTAAGACAGGATTTCTCTGCGTAGGTCTGGCTGTCCTGGAACTCACTCTGTAGACCAGGCTGGCCTGAGCTCACAGAGATTGCCTCTGCCTCCTGAGTACTGGGATTAAAGGCATGCTCCATGACATCCTAGCTAGTTTGTTTTTCTTAATGTTTTGCAGTTGTATAAAAATTGAAATACTTCACATGAATTGTTGGTATACCTACCACTAGTGATACAAAAATTTTATCGTAGCCACTCTTAATATCTCTGTCTTCGATCTCCACTTATTAGAATACCGCAAAAGCATTACTACACTTCCCTGCAAGTACTTAAGCTTGCAGATAGCTATCCTTACAACATTTGTGTTCAACCTTGTTCAACCTATTGAGCCACATCCCATGTCAAGATGTCAGAAGTTTCAAAACTTTAATTCTTAGCCAAAAATTGATCTAAGATAATGTTGAATATGTATGTATATGAATATATAGACACACACACACACATATATATATACATACATACATACATATATATATACACACATACATACACAGACACATACATGGGGGGTTTGTTTTGGTTTTTTGTTTTTTTTCCCCCTGAGAAAGATGGGTCTTTTTTTTTTTTTTTTTTTTTTTTTTTTAGTGGGGGGTTTGAGACAGGGTTTCTCTGTAGCTTTGGAGCCTGTCCTGGAACCAGCTCTTGTAGACCAGGCTGGCCTTGAGCTCACAGAGATCCACCTGCCTCTGCCTCCTGAGTGCTGGGATTAAAGGTGTGTGCCACCACCACCCAACCGAGAGATGAGTTCTTAATGTGTTACCTCAGCTTGTCTTGGACTTACCATCCCCCGCCTCAGCCTTCTGAGTGCCAGACATGTAGCACCATGTCCAAGATTATCCAACACTTCTTCATTTTTGTTTCAATTTAGTCACCTCCTTATAGAAATATTTTGAGAATAAACAAGATTCTTTCCTGTAATATATACTTTTTAAAATATTTATTTCTTTGTTTTTCGGTTTGAGTTTTTGAGATAAGATTTCACTGTGTAGCTGTTCTAGAACTGGCCCTGTAGACCAGGCTGGCCTGGAATTCAGAGATGCACCTGCTTCTGTATCCCAAGTGCTGGGATTAAAAGCTTATTTGTTATTTTTTGCGGGGTGGGAAATGAGTGTGTAAATGTTGCGCATGACGTTATTCATGGGGACTAGAAGCTAGCATTAGATTCCCTGAAACTGAGTTGTCTGGTATGTGTCCTAGAATCAAACCCCACTTCTCTGGAAGAACAGCAATTGCTCTTAACTATTGAGCCTTCTCCCCAGCTGTTATTCCTTGTGGAGCAATATACTCTCATCTCTAACTTTATGTTTTTTTGTCTCATTTCAGTTGCCTAAAATAGACTTTTTTGACTATTCCAAATTGACTCCACTTGACCAACGATGCTTCATCCAAGCTGCTGACCTCTTGATGGCTGATTTCAAGATGCTCAGCAGCCAGGACATCAAGTGGGCCCTACATGAGCTCAAAGGACACTATGCAATCACCCGTAAGGTATGTCCTTGGGCTTCCTTTTGAGATCACACCTTGATTCTCCTTCAGAGACAAAAGTGTACAGATTACATAGATTGAGGTGTCTTGTGATGGCAAAGTCCTTTAGAGTTTGTCAGGGACAGTAATTGCTGATCAGAAGAAATTAATAATGAGAAGAAATGCTACTGAGATAGTATTTATGAGTATTTATGAGTATTACTATCTCATAGTATTATGAGATAGAGGGTATCCCAAATCTCTGTAAGACCCTACAAGATGTTATGTTACTGTGGAAAGCAGGTTGTCTGTAGTGTGGTGTGTCTACCACTTTATAGCCTTGTTCGAGCATGCCAAGCTATTTAAAGCTATTGGTTACTAAGTGTCTCCTTCCTGCTTTATCTTTGTCTTGAAACTTGTTTGTTGAAGAAAAAGTTGTTATCCCATAGGTTTCAAGAGTCTGGATTTTTGTCAACTGTGCCCCCAGGTGTCATCTGCTGATTCTTATGTTCCCCGTATTTCTAGATCTTGAGTCTGATTAAATGTAGGGGTGATTACTTTTTCTCTTTCCCTGACTTTGAACATTAATGCTGCTGCTTACTAGGCTGTGATTTGAGCAAGTGTCTGGTGCACACTGAGTTTAAGTTTACTTGCAGTATAGAAAGGTTCTCTAATCCATCTCTAGATCTGGATAATAGTGTAGAGCTTTGACCTGGTGCCTGGCTCATGTGGGGTTTCAGTAAGCAAGTTCCAGCCATAACATACTTAATATCTCCAGTCTCAGGGGCTCTGACACCCTCTCTGGTTCCTGAGAGCACTGCATGTATGTGGTGTACAGGCATACATATAGGCAGAACACCCATACATATAACATAAAAATAAGTCTTCTTTTAAAAAATCAAATATTATTCAAATACCTGTATGCAGTTTTTGTTTTGTTTTTGTTGGTTTGTTTTTTGAGACAGGGTTTCTCCATGTAGCCCTGGCTGTCCTGGATTCACTCTGTAGACCAGGCTGACACCAAAGATCTACCTACTTCTGCCTTCCGAGTGCTGAGATTAAAAGTTGTGTGCCATCTCTGCCTGTTTTTTGGTTTTTTGAGGCAGGGTTTCTCTGTAGCTTTGGAGCCTCTTCTGGAACTAGCTTTTGTAGACCAGGCTGGCCTCGAACTCACAGAGATCCGCCTGCCTCTGCCTCCTGAGTGCTAGGATTAAAGGTGTGCACTACCATTGCCTAGCCTGTATGTAGTTTCAAAGTGTCAAGCAAGAGGCCTCTCACTTGAGGCAGCTCAGCTCTATATATTTTGTAGCATTTGCCTTCATGATTTGCGCATAAGTCATTAATGAATCATTTTGAAAACTTCACAGCTCTCTCATGGTGATAGGGAGGTCTTAAATATGTACGTCTCTTGTTTTTATTGAGCTACACATTTTTCTCCGCTCCCTTCCTGCCCCTCTTCTTCTACCCTCTCTTATGACCCCCACAGTTCCAATTTACCCAGGAGGTCTTCTCTTTTTCTCCTTCCTATGTAGATCCATGTTTGTCTCTCTTTGTTCTTCTAGGTTATTTGAGATTGTAGACTGTAGGTTGTTTTTTTTTTTTCTTTGTTTTATGTCTGGAAGCCACTTATGAGTGAGTTCATATTTTTCTTTCTGGGTCTGGATTACCTCATTCAATATGGTTTTCTAGATCCATCTATTTGCATGCAAAATTCAAGATGTCATTGATTTTTACCGCTGAGTAATACTCCATTATGTAAATGTACCACATTTTCTTTATTCTTTGATTGAGGGGTATCTAGGTTGTTTCCTGTTCTGGCTATTACAAATAGTGCTGCTTTGAGCATAGTTGAGCACATGTCCTTGTGCTATGATTGAGCATCCTTTGGATATATACCCAACAGCGGTATTGCTGGGTCTTAAGGTAGATTGTTCCTAATTTTCTGAGAAATTACCATACTGATATCCAAAGGGGCTGTACAAGTTTGCACTCCCACCAGCAATGGAGGAATGTTTCCCTTACCCCACAACCTCTCCTGCATAAGTTGCCATCAGTGCTTTTGATCTTGGCCATTCTTACAGGTGTAAGATGGACTCTCAGAGTTGTTTTGATTTGCATTTCTCTAATGGCTAAGGATGTTGAGTATTTCCTTAATTAACTTTTAGCCATTTTAGATTCCTCTGTTGAGAGTTCTCTGTTTAGGTTTGTACATTTTTTAGTGGATTCTTTGATGTCAGATTTCTTGAGTTATTCGTATATTTTGGAGATCAGTCCTGTATGTCTGCCTGCCTGTCCTCCACAAGAGACATCTCTCTTATTTTTACTTATTTTGAGTTAGTCTCACTGTGGCCTGGAATTTATATAGACCAACTGGTTTTGAGATCCTGCTTCCCAAATGCTGGGATTAAAGGGCGTACCACCTCACCCTGCTTGCTTTTGGTAAAGAGAGGTCTCACTGTATAGCTCTGACTGGCCTGAAATTTGCTCTGTAGACCAGGCTGGCCTCAAAGTGATCTGGCTGCCACTGCTTCCGAAGTGCTTGGCATTAAACCTACCTGGCTTACACACTGTTTATTATACACGTACTTTTTGGAAATTTTTTTTAAATCAACATAGTTTTTTGTTTGTTTTGTTTTGTTTGTTTTTTAAGACAGGGTTTCTTTGTGTAGCCTTGGCTGCTCTGGAACTAGCTCTATAGACCAGGCTGTCCTTGAACTCACAGAGATTTACCTGCTTCTGCCTCCTGAATACTAGAATTAAAAGTGTGTTTCACCATCACCCAGCTTCAGGATTTTCTTTATTAATTATATGTTACTCGAACAAATAACGTACTCTTTATTATGTTTTATTTCTTGAGGTTTCAGGGGGATTTGTAGTTAAAATTAAGGGTGGTGGTGGTGGTAGCAGCCATAGGCTAGATCTAGATACACACTTCTGCACGGGCAGAGGCAAGAAAGCAAAAAACAATAGCTTTTCCCTTGGACCTTCTTATATCTGGGCCATTGCTTGGACATGTAACACACCATGGTGAATGTGAGGAGGTCAAAGGGGAACTCTCTGAGGTCACTTCTTTCCAACCTTTATGTGGTTCTGGGAATTGGACTCAAGTTTCAAACACTCTACCTGCTTAGTCATCTGTCTGGTACAATGTTTTGTTTTTATTGAGCTATACATTTTTTTCCCGTTCATTCGGGCTTTTTTATCCCCTGTCCTAGCCCACACATCAGGAATATCAAAGGAACATTTAAGGCCTCTAATGGTGCCGGTCATCTCTAACTTGGTCTTGCTCCAGGTGTCCACTCCCAGGCTTCCAAGTTTTCTCCTGCCATGTAACTTTAATAGTCATCTTGTGTTCTGTGTGAGTGGCATGTCCCTACCTTTACCCTTCCTCCTTCACAAGGCTCTAGTTTTTTACTGCCCCAATTCTTTAAGACATCAACATGCCTATTGTGCTGTTGCGCGCTCTCTCTCTCTCTCTCTCTCTCTCTCTCTCTCTCTCTCTCTCTCTCTCTCCCCCTCCCCCTCCCCCCAGACGGGGGCTTGTGTAATCTCATCTAGCCTGAAACTCCAGGATCCTCCTGTCCCACTAAGCCTTTTTTTTTTTTTTTGGTTTTTCGAGCACCTGAGGGTCATTTTTTTTTTTTTTTTTCCGAGACAGGGTTTCCCTGTAGTTTCTAGAGCCTGTCCTGGAACTAGCTCTTGTAGACCAGGCTGGCCTCGAACTCAGAGATCCGCCTGCCTCTGCCTCCCGAGTGCTGGGATTAAAGGCTAAGCCTTTTTTTTAAATTAATCTTCTAGGTATCTCTTAAGGTAACTTTGACCATTATTTTAGATGTATTAAAAGCCTTACCAGATTGACTGTATGCTTGACTTATAATTGTGACATGAGTGGCTGTTCAATTTAAAAAGTGTCAATAAATTTATAAGAAAGATTAGACAGGAGCTACAAGAACATTATTTTTGAGCGCCTAGGCAGGTCTTTTTGATTCTTTACTTCCTAGTGTGCAAGTAAGCTAACCTGAAGATCTGGGGATCATTAGAACACAAAATAGGGTTAACAGTGGAGTTCAGTGGGAAACTGTATGCCTGCCATGCACAAGGTCCTATGTTCCATCCCTGAACTATTAAAAAGAACAAGAATAAAGAATGAAAACTAGGACACAGAGTAGCTTCCTTTCAAAGAGCTTTTAGTCTGTTTGGGGGCACAGTGTGGTAAATGCTCTGAAGACAAATAAGAGAGCTGGGAAAGCTGAGAGGTTACTAGAGCAAAGCCTTGATGGAAAGATGCTTTCACCATAGCCATGATGCAGATGGTTAAGAGGCAAGAGAGTAAGCTGAGTGCCTACATGCATAGACACAGGTCACAAAGCATTCTTATTCTTACCCTGTAATCTGATTATATCTGGTCTACATAATTAGGCATTTAGCCAACTATAATAGAAGTGCTGATTACTAATACAGCTGTTAAAGTGAGAACTTGGAGACTAATTTATATATGACATTTTAAAAGATACAGTTTCCTGGCAAGTATTGAATTTTCTTTTTTTTTTTTTTTTGGTTTTTCGAGACAAGGTTTCCCTGTAGTTTCTAGAGCCTGTCCTGGAACTAGCTGTTGTTCATTTTAAGTGAAACTTTCCCATTTAATGAAATAACAACTTCTAGGGCTCCAGTATGGAGCTTCTTCCTTTGTTGCGGCCACCAAGCCAGTGCACCACCATTCCGGAGCTCTAATCTCACCTCCCTGATAGCACCTCTGCCTTAGTGGCCTCACTTGTAAAATGTAATTATGGCCAGAATTTTAGCAAATAGCTCTAGTTCAAAGGGGTAGTGTTTAATGAATCTTTAATTTTTTTAAAAGACTGTGCATTAGTCAGGTGGGAGTGCACTTTCAACCCCAGCACTTAGGAGGCTGAGGTGGGCGGAGCTCTGAGTTCAGGGCCAGCTTGGCAAGTTCCAGGGCAGCTAGGATATACAGAAAAACCTTGTCTTGGGCAAAAACAGAAAAGAAAACAGAGAAACCCTGTCTTGAAATTCCAAAAAGAAAAAGAAAAAAAAGATATATTTATGAGTGTTTTGCCTGAAATATATCTATGCACCCACATGCTTGTGTAGTGCCAGGGAAGCCTAGACGGTATTAGATTCCCTGGCTATTGTGAGCCACCATGTGGATACTGTGACTCAAACCCAGGTCCTCTGTAAGAGTAGCCATTGCTCTTAACTTCTGTGTCATGTCTACAGTCCAAAGTTGTTGAATCTTCTTACAGCCAAGTACTAAGATGTAATTCTAAGATTGCTGCATGAAGGTTTGGAAATTCTGGAAAGAGGAAATGGGAAGTTCCACAGTCAAAGGAGAGCACCAAGGAAGCATGTTGGGTTTTGCCTTTTGCAGGCTTTGGTGTGGTTTCTCCAGATCTGTATGAGGATGAGTGGAGCTTCAGTTCTAGCCTGTTTACAAATGTAGCCTTTTTTTTTTTTTTTTTTTTTTTTTTTTGAGATTTACTTGGGGTAGCCCTTCCTCTCTCAACCTTTTTGATAGGTCTTGGAAGGTCCTACAGAATAGGTAGCTACAGTGGAAGGTGCTCCTTCTCTCTTTATTAGCTAGAATGCTTATTTTCTTTTGATGCATCAGTATGTTGTTTTTTCTTCCCCCCAAGATGAACAGATTCTAAATGTGCATTTTAGCCTGTAGCACACATATCTCCCTGTTTATTTATCTCTATTTAAGTGGTGCATACAAACTGTAGGTTACCAAGGGTGAGCTATGCAAGATTCTGTCTTCCAGAGGCTCACAGTGTGCTGAAGGAAATGACTTTAAGCAGAGAAGCAAACATGCTGTTGTTGACTGAGATGTATCTGAAAGGAAAAATTAAAGTATGTTTACAGAAGACATGACCGGAGGCATGGAAGAAGACTGTAGGGAGGGAAACTGAAAAGAACTGACTTGTAGGGACAGAATAAGGTGCAACTCTAATGTAGTGTTTGTGAGGCAGTCAATTTGTTAGGTGGTTGCATGGACAGAAAAGACTAGAGAAATGGCTGGAGATGGGATTTTGAGGGTTACCAGTTTGTAGAAGACAAACCTGCACTGTGATATATCTAGAGAATCTGTCAGGTAGAGAGGACTCACTACATGGGGCTGGGCTAGCTGAGGAATGAGGAAGAGTAGGTTGGGAGCATTAGCACAGGCCAGGGATGTCAGGGAAATGAGGCCTCGTGTGGAGGGCTGTGCTTGACCCCTTATTAGTACATGGACTGAATCGAGGTTGAATCAGAAGCATGGCCTGTGTGAGTTCATGCTCTTTGGAGAGGGAGGGGTGGAACAGCATCTGATGCTACTTTGACCACAAAGAGGTGACGAGGGGTGGGCTTAGAACTGTATGGGGAATGAGATCTTTTTATGTGTTGATTGGAAAATCTAAGAAATGAAGAAGAAGCTGGAGTTGGAAGAAGACACTGATTTAAGGATTTCAGACTGTAGTGTCTGTCTCTGTATGTATAGTAAAGAGCCTTGGCATGCTAGAGAAGGAATCAGTGGGGGCTAGAGAGGGACTGCTACCATTAATACTGTGTAGGCTGAGACTGTGGAACCAGAGTACTGTTCACAGGTACTTAGCCTGTACTTATGCACTGGCACCTTTCGTTTCTTTATGTTGCCTTTTAGCGTGTTAGAAAGCACGCCTTTAATCCCAGCACTCGGGAGGCAGAGGCAGGCGGATCTCTGTGAGTTCGAGGCCAGCCTGGTCTACAAGAGCTAGTTCCAGGACAGGCTCTAAAAAAAAAAGCTGCAGAGAAACCCTGTCTCGAAAAACCAAAAAAAGAAAAAAAAGAAAAAAAAAAAGAAAGCATTTTGTTGTCACACTAGGCAGAACTGGCACTGTGAGGGAAGATAAGGTTTAAGGATTAACTTTTTTTATTTGTTTTTTTACATTTATGATGGTAACTTTTCCCTTTCTCAATTTTTAGGCCTTTTCTGATGCTATTAAAAAATGGCAGGAGCTGTCACCTGAAGCCAGTGGAAAACGGAAAAAGAGGAAAGAAATGAACCAGTATTCTTTCATAGATTTCAAATTTGAACAAGGTAATGATAAGCTTAATGTCGGTGATAACCATGTAAAGTTGTGAGGTCACGAAGCAGGACATGTGCAAGAGTAACTGAGAGGACTGTTTTGACAGCATATCACAGTTTATAGACAGTAGCTGCAGTTGTTGGCCTTCTTTTCCCTTGGGTCATTCTATCAGGAAAATGCTGTGTAGTGGAGGATTTTATGTGGACTAAAGGGAATGATGCTAATCATGAATAAACACTGCTCTTGAAATGTGAGTATCAGCTGTATAGTTGTACTGACCTTTATTCACAAATCACTTTATGATTAATTGCTATAGGGAGACAGTTTTGTACCTGATAGCGTAGCTGATAGCCAGGTTTTTATAAATTCCCATTGGAATAACTTCAGAAAGGCTTTCAAAGAAATCACTTGGGTCTGAACCCCCCTTACACAGGCTGCAGGATTTTATAACGTTTCATGTGACTTAATTTTACATCAACAAGGAATTCATTGCTCTTTATTCACATCAGAAATGGGAAGTTGCCTTCCCCATTTCTCTTTTTTATATGTGTGTTTCTAAAGTTCATTCCAGGTATGATTAAATAAAATTTAAAAGGTTTTAGATTTGTAAATTCTCTGTTGTGGCTTTCATTCCCTGAGACTGTGGTTCAGAGCTCGTGTTCCTCAGCAGTCTGTGGAGCAGTTCCTTCTTTTGTGACAGTCTCATTGGTCCCTGGTTATGATGTCGGTATCTCTCACTCGGCTAAACTAATGCAGTTTCTGTCATCCCTAAAATGTAGCCATAAGGATGTTGTTTCTGGTGTTCAGTAGTGGAGAGCATGTTCTTTACAATATGTTTTACCCCTTATTGGCCAGCTCTGTCTTTCACAAAGAAAGCTCTTCTTTATATCAAGACAAAATACACTCGTGGAGCTTCCTGTCACAATTGCAGGTCATGTGGCTGAAGAGAAAGAAAAAACTGAAGCATAAAAGGGCTGAGCACCTTGCCAGTGCATCTATAAGTAAATGAGCTGAGATTCCAGTCCTGATGATCTGACCTCACAGCTGATTCTTAGCACCGTGCTTCACTATCCCTAAAGCAAAAGACTGGTTTTTAAATCAAAAGTTACATATTTTATTTGTTTTTCTGAGACTGTGTTTCTCTGTCCTGGAACTAGCTCTATAGACCAGACTGGCCTCAAATTCAGAGATCTACCCACCTCTGTTTCCTGAGTGCTGGGATTAAAGATGTGTATTACCACCGCCCGGCAGGAGTTTACATTTTTAAAAGCTTAAGAACAAGAGAAAACGAGGATAAATATATGAGGAACCAGACAATAAATACTGTTAAAATTAAAAGATTATCAAGAATAAACGAGTAGTAATTGGATTTCTGGATATAATAATTTTCTGGATAAATTAACAGAAGAAAACAATGCTTGAGCAGGCCATTTGTTCTGACTTACAATGTGATTTTGGTGAATTTAGGTGCTGATCTTTTAGATAGTCTAAGTAGTTTAATATGTAGCTAGGTGTGGTGGCACACACCTTAATCCCAGCATTTAGGAAGCAGAAGCATGTGAATCTCTGAGTTCCAGACCAGGCTGGTCTATAGAGCAAGTTCCAGGACAGCCAGAGCTACATAGAAAAACCTTTCTCAAGAAAACAAACAAAAAATTCAGCGTGCATAATATATGTTTGCATCTGCCCCAGTGACTGAAAGAAGCATCTGGTAATATCAGGTGTGGACCAAGGATATGAAGCAGATGGAACCTGTACATTGCTGTTGGTTAAGGGTGATATATTGGAAAGACCACTTTGGAAAAACTGCAGATATTTTCTATAGCTTAATGTAAAGCATGTCTTAACTACTGCAGATACTTTCTATAGCTTAATGTAAAGCATGTCTTAACTACTACCTATAAACCCTGGTGAGTGGCAAATTGACCAGTAAACAAACACAGGGCATTCTAGCTGTAGCTGTAATAGTTAAGAACTTTAAAGCCGCTGTTATGCTAATAAACTAATGCTCTAGAACTGGAGAAATGGCTGAGAGGTTAAGAGCACTGATTGCTCCCCCAGAAGACCTGGGTTCAATTTCCAGCACCCACATGTCAACTCACAACTGTAGCTCCTGTTCCAGGATTTCTTACTCTCAGCATGGACATACATGCAGGCAAAACACCAATGAACGTGTGTGTGTGTGTGTGTGTGTGTGTGTGTGTGTGTGTGTGTGTGTTGGGTCTTCTTCTATCATCATATATATATATAACTGTATGCTCACCTGGTGCAGTGCTGTCAGAATGGGAGAGGCTTTACAGTTGGTGCTCACAAAGAAAAAGTGAAAAAGAACGAAAGCCTCGCCACATATTAAGCATGGTAAGGCAGATGGTCTCAACTGTAAGATGAGTTGTTGGAAGACGTAGTGTGGCTGGTGGGGTGGTGCTAAGTTGTAGAAGACAGAATGGTTGGCCTGTATTCCTAGTAAACAGTCGTTCCTGTGATTTCACTTTGTTATATGTCTTCTAGGTAACATAAAAATAGAAAAGAGAATGTTCTTTCTGGAAAACAAGCGTCGACACTGCCGATCCTATGACCAGCAGGCCCTCCTTCCAGCTGTGCAACAAGAGCAAGAATTCTACGAGCAGAAAATCAAAGAGATGGCAGAGGTAGGAAGCTATGCTTTGATCTTGGAATGTGGTTCTGAAGTTCTAGTTTGCTCCCTGTTGGATTAAGAGTTCCTTTAGGTGCTGCGGATATAGCCCAACTTGGGTTCCATCACTAATATCACACCAATGCTCCCTTTTCAAGAAACGTATGGTTGTTCCATCCCTTAAGCCTAGCACTGAAAACTAAGACAGGAGAATCTTGAATTGGAGGGTTCGTTTATCCCCATACTGAGGATTGAACCTGCAGTTAGCATTCTGCCACTGAACTACAACATCTAGCCAAAAATTTCCCCTTTTTGATTGATTATGTGGTAAGGTTTAGTTTGCTTTTAGGTCTTCTTCTTCTTCTTCTTCTTCTTCTTCTTCTTCTTCTTCTTCTTCTTCTTCTTCTTCTCCTTCTCCTCCTCCTCCTCCTCCTCCTCCTCCTCCTTCTTCCTCCCCCTCCCCCTCCTCCTCCTTTTTTTTTTTTTTACCAGTCTGTCTTGGTGCTCAGTTATGTGGTTCAGCCTGGTATTGAACTCTTGGAAATCTTTCTGCCTCATTACTCCAACTGCTTAGGCTACAGTTACAGGTGTGCACCACCATACCCAACTCAAAGTAAAGGTTTTTGAGTTTTTGTTTTGTTTATTCCCTTCTTACTATATGTTTGTATTGTGTATGTTTTGTATTCATTTTGCTTACTTTTTTATGGACTAAAACAAGTTTTAATACTTTATGAAGAGGGCTTCTTTTCTTCAGGTTTGTTTTCAGCAAAGAAAGATTTTAAACAAAACAAAACTATAGTTTAATTTTTTTGTTGCAGTTATTTATGTGTATGTTTGTAGGCACACATATACTGAAGCATGCAAGCTATGTCTTTAACTTCTCATTTATCTCTATAACTTTCCCAAATGTTATAAAACATTCAATTCAATTGGAGTACACCTATATTAATTATTTAATAAAAGTCTTCTAGACTTTGGTGACCCCAAGTTTTGACTTCATGTAGACCCAAGCCTATGAGGTCACATTTGTGGTGGGGGGGGGGGTTGTTTGATCCTCTGTGGTTTTTTGTTTTGTGTTTTTGAGACAAGATCTTTCTACATGGCTTTGTGTGTACTGAAATTCTCTATGTAGACCAGACTGGCTTTGAACTCCCAGAGATAAACTTTGCTCACTCTGGAATTAAAGGTGTATACTACCTTGTCTCACCTGAAGCCACATTTCTTTCTTAGAAGGATGGATACAGTTTGCTTTTTAAATTTTTTAATTATTTGTTTCAAATTTGGAACAATAGAAAAAAAGCAATGGTGACTTAACAGTCTCCCTGCACTCAATATTTTAAGATGCCAGTCTTATCCATGTGTGGTGTTGTAATTCCACTTACTTTAGAAGCTGAGACTCCAAAGATTAATGAAAGTTCAAGGCTAGCCTAGATAACTTAGAGAGAGCCAAGGATGTGACTGAGTGGTCCAATGTTTAATTCCCAGACCACCAAGATAATAATAGAATATGCAGATCTCTGAGTTTGAGGTCAGCTTGGTCTGCAAAGAAATCCTGCCAGAAAAATCCTGTCTTGAAAAACAAAAAACACAGAATCAGTACATAAGTGTTCTGGCAGCATCTAGATGTAAGAACTGATCCTGAGGTGAGGTACTTGTCAACTTGAGAACAGCTGAATCTTACCCCCACACCTTTATTATTTCTCTACCACGCACAAAATATCATTTTTACTTTTAAGAAAACAACATGAAAATTATTGATTAATCAATATTGAGTATTTGGATAGACACTATCTCATAATGAAGCGGTGGTTTGTGTGTGTGGATAAAATTCTACATCTCAAGCAGACAATAGAATTTGAAGAAAGTTTTCATCTTGATCCATCCATTTATTAATACTACCATGGAGGGTTACAGAGAAAACTCAGTTTAAGAGCACTGTCTGCTCTTCCAAAGGATTTAGGCTCAATTCCCAGCACCCACATGGTGGCTTAAAACTATCTGAAGCCTTTCTCTAGACCTCTATTGGCACCAGACACACACATAGAACAGAGACATGCTTGTAGGAAAAACACCCATATACATAAAATTGAATTAAATTTAAAAAGTCATCACAGAGCTTATCCAAGAGCAATTTATAGAATTAATAGATTATCTGTTATTTGTAGTCATTATTAACCTTATATCCAAATTATCCTCTGATCATTAGCAGCTCCTTGGTTCTAACCTGATAGTCTCTGACCACATCCTTGCTCTAACATGGTAAAGTGGTCTAGTCTCTCTGGCTTGTCTTAGAGTTTCTATTGCTGTGATAAAGCACCATAGGGAAAAAGGTGTTTATTTGGCTTTTATTAACCATATCAACCTTCGTCATCTTAGAAAGTCAGGACAGGAACTCAAATACAACAAAAACCTGGAGGCTGGAGCTGATACAGAGGGTATGGAGGGGTGCTGCTTACTGGCTTGTTCAACATGCTTGCTCAGCCTGCTTGCTTGCTCTTCTCTTTCTCTCTGTCTCTGTCTCTGTCTCTCTCTCTCTCTCTCTCTCTCTCTCCCTCCCTTCCTCTCCCTCTCCTTCTCCCTCTCCCTCTCCCTCTCTGTCTTTTTTCTTTTTGGTTTTTAGAGACAGAGTTTCTCTGTGTAACTGCCCTAGCTGACTTGGAACTTGCTTTGTAGACTAGGATGGCCTCTAATTCACAGAGATCTACCTGCCTCTGCCTCCTGAGTGCGGGGATTAAAGTCATGTACCACCACCGCCCTGCCTGAAATAAATTGCTTTTAAAAAGGAAATAAGACTGGCAAGATGACTCAGTGGGTAGAGACGTATGCTGATCAAAGCCTGGGGACCTGAGTTTGATCAAGAACCCATGTGAAGGCGTATGGAAAGAACTGGCTTCACAAAGTTGTCTTCTTACACATGCCCACACACACACGTGTGTGTAGCATTTCAAATAATTTTTAAGGGAGATACTCTTCAGTTCCTGCTATTTCACTTAGCACTGCATCCTAGCAGACATTCCCTGATGTGGGATTTCCCTCTTTATGCTGTAAATATGATTCTTAACCATTGGTTAATAAGTAAGTGGCTTTGGGCCTGTTGCAGTGCAGAATAGGGCAAGGTGGAAATTGCAAGCAGATGGAGGAGAGGATAGGCAGAGTCAAGGAGACGCCATGTAGCCACTGGAGGAGAAAGACACCAGCACGACACTTGTAAAATATAATAGAAATGGGTTTATTTAAGATATAAGAGCTAGCTAAAAATACATTTAAGCTGTTGGCCAAACAGTATTGCAGTTATTACAGTTTCTGTGTGATTATTTCCGGTCTGGGTGGCTGAGAAATGAACAAGCAGCCTCTGCCTACAGAATGGCAATTTCCGTCTTTATGCTGTAAATATGCTTTAATTACTGTTGGTTAACAAAGAAGCTGCTTTGGGCTGATGACAACACAGAATAGGGCAAGGTGCGAATTCCAAGCAGAGATTGAAGGGAAAAGAAGGCAGAGTCAAAGAGATGCCAGGTACCCGCCAGAGGAGAAAGATGCCCACACTCCAGTACTGGTAAACCGTGAGCTTCGTGGTAAGATATAAAATAATAAAAATCGGTTAATTTAAGATATAAGAGATAGTTAGAAATAAGCCTAAGAGATTGGCCAAGAAGTTTTTTAATTAATACAGTTTCTATGTGGTTATTTTGGGTCTGGGCAGCCGGGAGCAAACAAGCAGCCTCTGCTTACAATCCACAGAGTTCTTCCTCTTTGCTTTTTAAAACTGCCTGCTGTAACATTGTTTGATGAGGGTCAAGGCTTGTTTCTAGGGTTTGCTGTTTGTAAATATGTTTGTGTAAATATGTCAGTTCATATTTATTCCTAAGAGCATCTTGGGGACAATTTCCTGAGCATGACTTTGATAGCATATAGCTTTAATCCTAGCACTTGGGAAGCAAGGGCAGGCAGATTTTTATGAGTTCGAGACCAGCCTGGGCTATATAGTGAGACTCTGTCACAAAAGTTTTGAGCAGATATTGTGGCTCATGCCTTTAATCCCAGCACTTGAAGTGGGGGAGGGAGACAAGCTGATCTTTGAGTTTGAGGCCAGCCTGATTTACAGAGTGAGTTTTAAGTCAGGACAGTATTACATAGAGAGATCCTATCTCAAAAAACAGGTTTTTTTTCCCCACTGTTGAGTTCACACCACGTGAACTCATAATCCTTCATAATCAGCCATTTTACATCTTCTGCAGCAATACACGGTGCTGGTTGGTTCCCAACTTGACCAGCAAATTGTGTTATTAGACTTGGTTTTGGCACCTTTAGCTTCCTGTTTGTTTTTGCTGTTGTTATCCCAGAGTGTTTTGTGTTGATCTGTTCCTTGTTCGCTCTGCAGATTTATCCTTTGGTAACTTTTTCAACTACTAAACCGTGCTAACTGAAGGGATACCTATTAATAATGTGTATAAATTGAAATCCGTGCTTCTGGCATATAGTCTCCTTTCTACATCTGAATGTTTGATTCTTTTGTTCCTCAGCATGAAGACTTTTTGCTTGCTCTTCAGATGAATGAAGAACAATATCAAAAGGTATTTTTAAATCTCAACAAGCTCATTTATTCTAGGTGTATTCATTGGACTTTTCAAAGCAAACTTTTTTTTTTTTATAACCTCTTGACTTGTGAATTTGCAGTTGACTCAAGTCACAGTCAGTATAACAGCTAGAGGATGTTATTTTCATACAAGACCAAAACAGAACTGGAAGGAGATAGATATGTTCTCAAAGAGCATGAACAGAAATTCACTAGACAGTTGCTAGAAGGGACTGTTTTACATCCCTACACTCAGATTCCCTGTGTGTGGCTTTGGGCCAGGAGTTTTGTGCCATATTTGCCAACTTGCTTCTTGGCATGGCTGAGAGCAGGCTGCTGACTGGATTTATCTCCTCAATGAGCAGTGGCATCACATCTCTACATGTACTTAAGGATGCGACTTAATTTTCCTTAGTCTTTTAACCAAAAGCTAGGGCCAGCTTATGGTCTCTTCACATCCTGTCTTCTGACAGGAAGAAGAAATCCAGCATTAGACAGCTTCTTGGGTAATGTGTCATGCCGTTAGCCCTTTTATAGTCACGTCAGCATCTGTTGCAGCAGTTGCTTGCTATGGTGTAGTGTCATACCGAAGTCTAAATTGGATTTATGGTTTTTGTTTACCTATTTCTTGAGACAAGGTCTCACTCCATAGCCCTGGTTGACCTCAAACTCTAATTTCTCCTTTCTTAGTGTCCTAAGTATTGTCATCATACATATATTGTCATGATACCCAGCTTCTGTGCTAGGTTTAGATAGCAAAAAAAGTTTGTTGTTATTTGGTGTCACCTCATTGTGTATTTGGTGCAAAGAAGATAAGGCCTCAGTTGAATGGCGTATGGGGGTGTTCACATGTATCTTCTCTGGCTTTCAGGATGGACAGCTGATTGAGTGTCGCTGCTGCTATGGGGAGTTTCCATTTGAGGAGCTGACACAATGTGCTGATGCTCACTTGTTCTGCAAAGAATGCCTCATCAGATATGCCCAAGAGGCAGTATTCGGGTCTGGAAAGGTAAGAAGTATGCCATGCTCATAAATATGAAAGATGACTATGCTTATAAACAGGTGTACTTGTGTGGGGAGGAAAATTCTGATGATAGGTGATATGTTGGTTCTGACTCCTTCATGCCCTGTGTCTAGCTCCACAGGGCCTCCTGCCTCAGCGCTCACTTTCCTGGTCACAATTAGATAATGGGTGAACTCAGGAAGAGTTTATTTTTTGAGCATATGAAAGTGCACTAATATATTTTTACATAAAGATTTTGTAGTTGCTTTAAAATGTCATAATGTAAGATCATATTTCTCTTTCCAAAGTCCCTTTCACTTAACAACAAATAGTATTAAGAGGTGTTGCATATTGTTTTATATCTCTTTCAGCAATCATAGCAAAGTAATATTGAGCCAAGTGGCTCAGGTCTGTAATTTTAGCTACATGGAAGGCTGAGGCAGAAGGATCACAAAATCAAAAATAACCTAAACAAGTTAATTGATATCCTGCCTCAAAGTTTTTTTTTTGTTTGTTTTTTTTTTTAATTTTTAAATAGGACTGGGGACCTAGGGATATAAGACCTTATAGACTTAGCTGTTAGAGTGCTTGCCTGACATGTGTAAGACCCCGGGTTCCATCCCTAGTTCAGACAGAGTAAGGCAAAGAGGGAGAAGGGAAAGAGAAGAAGACAGAGAAGAAACTAACAATGTGATCTAAAACGTGGACTTTTATTTTTAAGGATTGTTATATGCGTGTACTATATTTACCCCTCTCTCTCTCTCTCTCTCTCTCTCTCTCTCTCTCTCTCTCTCTCTCTCCAACCATCCAATGTCTCCTGTGACTACCATCCTTATATTTTTGGCCTCTTTTGGTTTTTCAAAACAGGGTTTCTCTCTGTAGCCCTGACTATCCTAGAACTCACTATGTCAGCAGGTTTGCCTCAAACCTGTCAGCAGGTTTGCCTCAAAGATCTGCCTGCTTCTGTCTCCTGAGTGCTTAGGATTAAAGATGTGTGCCACCAACACCCAGGCAGCCTTGTATTCTTTAATTTGAAAGAGGAGAGACAGACAATAAATAAACACATATAACCTGCTGAGTTATTTTAGTGTTATATATGTGTGTTTAAGGGGTTTTTCCCTAGAAAAGACAGATTTTTTCCCTCCATCCGTAGCCATTTACCACCTGAACATCTTCATTTCAGGTGTTACCTTAAGAGATTTCTCCCATCTGTGTAGACATGTAGAAATTTTGTGGGTACAGTCTCCCTGTAAAACATAGAAGACATTTTCTTGCAGCCTACATCCTGGTCCTCTGGCTTTTAGAACCTTTCCATTCCTTCTGTGATGTTCCTTTGGCCTTAGATATAGGCTAGCTTGATGGAGGATCAGAGCTATACGTACAATACAGGGATTAGTATTTAGAATATAATTTGAAATTATACTGGCTCAGTGAAACTAAGGGTAGTAGGTTTTTCTTAATGGCCTTACAGCCATGGGTAGTAGACTAGATTTACAGTATCAGAGATGAATTCCCTCCTATTAAACTGGCCTTAAATCCAATTAGATGGCTGTTGGTTACCCCCAGGATATAAATGCCTCTGTTGCTTATACTTGAGGTTTATACAAAGGTTGTTGTAAAGCTCCAGATCAGCAGACTGATTGGGAGACAGACAGACTAAGCTACCTAGTATAAGGGCTCTGTCCCTAACTAGGAGACACCATCCTCCCAGCAAGGGGTGGGATTGCAGGGTTTCTCTGTAGCTTTGGAACCTGTCCTGGAACTAGCTATTATAAACCAGTTTGGCCTTGAACTCAAAGAACCGCCTGCCTCTGCCTCCCAAGTGCTGGGATTAAAGTCGTGTGCCACCAATGCCCTGCAGAGTTTTATTCCCCTTCCTGTAAGCCTCCAGTATTCAACATTCAGAAGTTCTCTAGACCCTGTCCTTTACGTTTTTATAGAGACTTTATTGCATTGATAGGATTGAAGTATGGACAACTTGTGAAAATGGCATCAGAGTTTGATAGACTAGAGAAACTCAGCGAAACTGTATGTTCAGATTTTTCCTGGGCTCTCTGTACTACTCCTGTAGGTATGGAGTATGACCCCTTCTGAAACTGAGGGTCTTACAGTGTGCTATCACATAACAAGGTCTGAGAATTATGGCCAGGTCCAAGACAAAAAGACAAGAAGGAGTTATGGTGTATATAGTTTTTGGGGCTGGCCTTGAAGAGAAATTCTAGTTTCTGTTGCCTGCCTTGGAGAAGAAAAAGAAGCAATTGAAAGAAGGCAAGAGAAGGTCAGAGAGACTGCTCTTTCAGGCTGAAAGTACCAAACATAACAAATGAATGTCTCTCAGCTTTATCACTCAGAAGCTGTTTTGAAGCTGTTCTGGAGCCAAGGACAAAAGGCCAAAAACTTTAACCTTATTGTTCTAGTCACTGAGGAAGTAATAGGGGCTATGGGAATCATGATTGAAAATCCAAATAATTATAAGTCATGGTAGTATCACCCTGACATGATTTCCGAAAGACCAAAGAGAGCTGCCATGTGGGCTCCTGCACCAGAAAAGGCATAAGCAGAAAACCAAATAAAATTTTATGCCTCAGCTTCTTGTTCTGGAAAAGGGAGATGCTCAGGAGATTCTTGAGAAGACTAACTGAGATCATTTCCATGTGTTCACTTTGGTGTCTAACTCTCTTCTATTAGGGTTCACCAGATGTCTGGCACTTTCCATTCTTAATAAAGATCTGTTTGGAAGCTGTTTAACCCTTCCTCGATCCTAGTAGACAATATAGGCTGAGTTGTGACTTTGGGGGCCTAAATAGTGTTTCTTGTTGCTATTCTCCAATGACATTTTAAGGCATTTTCACTGAATGTGGATGTGAAATTGCATCCATCCCAGCATTCTGGAAGAAGGAGCTGGAGACCTTTCTTTCTTTCCTTCCTTCCTTCCTTCCTTCCTTCCTTCCTTCCTTCCTTCCTTCCTTCCTTCTTTCCTTCTTTCTTTCTTTCTTTCTTTCTTTCTTTCTTTCTTTCTTTCTTTCTTAAAATTTTATTTATTTATTTATTATATATAGTGTTCTGTCTGCATGTGTGCCTGCATGCCAGAAGAGGGCACCAGATCTCATTACAGATGGTTGTGAGCCACCATGTGGTTGCTGGGAATTGAACTCAGAACATCTTGGAAGAGCAGTCAGTGCTCTTAACCACTGAGTCATCTCTCCAGCCTGACACTGAAATTTCATGTGCAGGTTTTGCTTCAGGTGTTCTTTGAGGCCACGCTCGACACTGAACATTCCCTACTTTATGTTGATTTCCATCCACAGAAAATCAGAATAGAAGCCCAAACTATTCCCTCACCATTTCTTACCTAGTTACCACCTCGCCCCTCCCCTTCCAAGAGGTCTTTAGCTTTACAGCTGCTTCCAAGGGAAGCAGCTTACTTCAGACACTATAACCAGCCTCCTCCGCCAGGTGAACCATGTCACCTTAGCTAATGGTGTTCAGTCTTTATAAATGGTAGTTTGGACTGCTGAAGATAGTCTACTAGGATTGAGGAGAGCCCTTGTGTGCTTAGTTAATGCTTCCTGGTTTAACGAATGATTTCTCAGAGAAGAGGATAACTCTGCTACATCTGTGTGCTTGCCACCACTCCCTTAGCTTTTGTTATTCTGAATCCTTGATTAACTTTTTTTTTTCTTGTCTGCTTACTTTATTCTAGTCAGAACTCAGTTGCATGGAAGGCAGCTGCACATGTTCCTTCCCAACCAGTGAACTAGAGAAGGTGCTTCCCCAGACCATTCTGTTAAAATACTATGAACGGAAAGCTGAAGAGGAAGTCGCTGCAGCCTATGCTGATGAACTTGTTCGGTGAGTTCTGAGAGTCTACTGATTCCCCAAATTTTAAAAAAGTGAAGTCTGCTGGAGCACTTGATTAGGCAAGAAGATTCTGTGATATAGCTGGTTTGTCTTGGTTTTCTGGCACTTCTTGCTGAGAAATGCATAATCAACTAAGTTTTATAACGAAAACATCTATCAATAGACTCTATGTACCTTATTACTACCTGATCTTCCATACTGTAGCTAAGTCACTGTATCCTGGTTGGGAGGAAAAGTAATGGTTACAAAGAATTCTTGAAAGCTTGTGGTGATTGGTTGACAGTAATATTGAACACTGGGATGGTGCCTGTATTCCCTGATAAGTCCAAGTAAAGGAAGAAACTCAGTCTATGTTAGAATGAAAACTAAAGGAGTACACAGCACTGTCTGTTTTACTTAACACTCCATTGGTAACACAGTCTCATGAAGTCTACTTTAACCAACTTGAGTGATCTGCTTGTCCTGTTTATTCCAGATGCCCCTCATGTAGCTTCCCTGCTCTGTTGGACAGCGATGTGAAGAGGTTCAGCTGTCCTAATCCTCGCTGCCGAAAGGTAAGGAACACAGTTTTTTCCTGACACGTTACTTGAATTTTGGCACTTTGCATTATCCCAATGATGTATATAGTTTATGGTCTGTCTGCATGCTGATACACGAGAACATGAAGTCACTGAAGATCTAGTCAGCATTGTTAGAGATGAGATTACTTGTGGGATTCCAGTTTTCAAAGCTCAGGATCTCTTTTGTATGTTATTTTATAAAGATAGGTACTCTGACACAACATGTGAAGGGTTTTATTTTTCTTTTGCTTAGTTGTATTTCTTGCTTGCTCTTTTCCCTGTTTTGTGCTCAAATGCAGTACGTACACAGATATACTTCCTGCCACTTTCAAAGTCCAAGTGACACTTTTTTGATTAAGGAACTAAACAGTGTGTTAGCATCTCTGTCTTATCTGGTAGGTTTTCATGTGACTCTTCTCTCATAATAATCAGCCATTTCAGGTGTCCAGAGCTATGCAGTCACCTCACTACTGAAAGTCCTTTAATAAGGCTTCTACTCTAAAAATGTCGTAAAATTTACCAGCTATTTATAAACCACTTAGGGGTTCTAGTTAGTGGACATTGCCTTCCCTTTAGACAGATGTGTATTAGGCCATTTTATAAAGATGCATGACCAGAGTTGAGTATTGGAATATTTGAACTTTGGGAAACTCTGAAGTAGAGGTTGGAGAAGGAAGAAGACACAAATGAACTAAGACTTTACTCCATTGTTTTAATATTAATTTTTCTGTGTCAAAGTTTTATGTATTCTTATAACTGATGTAGCCATTTTGTAAGTTGTCCCTACTTCAGTGTGTTGTGTACAAATTGTCATCTCACAATTCTGGCCTCTTGGAATAAGAAGGCACAGTAAGATGTCCTCGGGGGTATCTGGTGTGTCAGGCACTGGAATGCTTGAGCAATCGGCACCTAAGCTAAGACACAAAGAAATAGAAACATAACTAAAGCAAGTGAATGGTGAAGGGATGTTCTGGCCAGGAAATAGCATCAGCCTGGACTTTGGCAGATAGAACAAGTGAAGGAAGCTCTGGGTGAGAGCAGACATTGCATCCTGAGTGAAGGAGAGGCAAAGCATTGAAGACCTGTTTGGCTGGTAAGAAGTGTACAGCAAGTTGTCCTCTGATCTCTACTCATGGTGCTGTGGTACATGTGCCCATATACATAGATACAAAGTAAATATATTAAAAAAAAAAATGGGGCTGGAGAGATGGCTCAGAGGTTGAGAGCACTGACTGTTCTTCCAGAGTACCTGTGTTGAATTCCCAGCACCAACACGGCAGCTCAAAACAATTTGTGACTCCAATTCTAAAGGATCCAATGCCTTTCTATCCTCCTTAAGCTACAGAGAATCCCTAAACCAATGATAGACAGATAAAAGCTTTTTAAAAATGAAGAAAAAGAAGAATAAAGCAAGGCTTAGAAAAAGCACAGTCAGTAAAGTACTTGCTACATAAGTGTGATATCCTGCCTTCAGTTTCAGGTGTGGTGGCACACCCACAACCTCAGCACTTGAGAGGCAGAACTCTCATCAGTTAGCCCAAGTTCCAGCGAGAGACCCCCCCCCTTTTTTTTTTATTAAAGATTTATTTATTTTCTGTATAAGTGCTCTGTCTGCATGCACACCTTTATTCCAGAAGAGGGCATCAGATCCCACTGTAGATGGTCGTGTCCTTCTGTATGGTTGCTGGGAACTGAACTCAGGATCCACATGCATACATATATACACACATAAATGAACGTGCACACACATACACGGAAAGCAGGGGAAGAGAAACCAGGTATTTTCCTTTAATCCCAGTATTTGGGAAAAAAGACTAAATAGCAACACAAATGCACATAAAATTATAAAGTCTATTATCAAATAAATATACAAATATTTCCTAATTTAGGGTTTTTCTACCCTAATAAAAACTATTTTTAAAATTGCATTTATTTGTGTGTGCATGTGAGTCTCTGTGTTGGTGTATGCACATGGAGAAGTCAGAGGGCAGCTTATGGGTTCTCTCTTTATACCATGTGGAACCCAGGAATCAAAATCAAGTCATCAGACTTGGAAGTAAGCACTTTAACCCACAAAGGCATCTATCTACTCAGCCTAATATACTGTATTTTGAATTTTGATCTTTTTGTCAGACTAGTAATGTATTATAACAATACTTTTATAATATGATACTGTGCAACAACAGCAAGCTACAGTTACCAGTCAGCCACACAACCACAAGTAAACAGTGAGCCTTCTATATTGTACTGTGTTGCTAAGCTTTGGTGTTTGGGATGTTAGGTGAATCAAATGCATTTTCAGCTTACAGTGGGCCTATTGGTATAAAACTTTATTACATGTTAGGGAAAATTTGTATGGACATACAGAATTATGGAATATGGTGGTTATATATAAATAGTATAGAGTTTAAAAGACAAAAACTCTTCAAAAGTACTAATAGATTCACAACAACAACAACAAAAAGATGTAATTTGTGATGTCAATCCGCAGTGAGTGGATATAAGAAAGTAGAGTGTATACAGTTAAATTTTATCAGTTTAAAAGATTATTATGAATACAAGATATTTTATGTATGTCCGATGGTAACCTCAGGGAAGACTTCTATAGAGAATATGCAAAAGAAAACCGAAAAAGGAATGTTGATAAGGAATCCAAGCATAAAGGCATACAGGAAACAAAAGGACCAAAAAAAACCAAACACCACACCAAAAAAAAACAAAACAAAAAAAAACAAAACAAAACAAAAAAAAAAAAAAAACACCCAAAAACGCAACAGTGATATTAAGTTCCTTCTTACTGGTGATGCTTTAAATGCAACATGGAATAAATTCTTGAACAAACGACATGCAGAGTGACTGTACTTTAAATCAGGCCCTGGAGTTATGCTATCTACAAAAAGCCTGTACTGGGTTTGCAAATATATGCTGGCTGAAGGCGAAAGGAAAGGAATTAAGCAGAAATGATAATCAAGAGAGCAGGTTGACTATTCTTCAACAAAATAAACTTAAAAACTATCATGTGAAAGAGAAGACAAACAGTTATAAATACATGATCAGCCTGTGTATCCATGGCATCTGTAGCCATAGATTCAGCTAATCACAGATAAAAATACCTGAAGGAAAAATGGCTCCTGCTTTAAACATGTACAAACTTTTTTTAATCAGTCTTCCCTAAGAGGTTGTTTTAAGTGAGGGTGTGCATAGGTTATACACAAATACTGTTGCAATTTCATATAGGGAACTAGAGCATTAGGAAAATTGGCTACCCAAAGGGGTTGATAGTTACTTCTCTGTTGCTCTGACACCATGATCAAGGAAAGCACCTTATAGAAGGAAGAGATTATAAGGGCAAGGAGGTATGGTGGCAGAAGCAGGAAACTGACAGATCACATCATGATCACAAACATGAAGCAGAAAGAGCAAATTAGAAGTGTAGGGTAAACATATTTTATCTCAAAGCCACCCCCAGTCATATACTTTCTTCCAGCAAGGCTGCACCTCCTATAACTCCCCAAGCAGCACCACTGCTAGTGTTCAAACGCTTGAGCCAGTAGAGCAGCATTCTCATTCAGATCACACAGGAAGCCTAAATCCAATCACCTAAGAGATGACTGACTATATGCACCCATTTTGAAGCAGACATTAATAGAATTGAAGGAAGTAATGGATTGTAGCACGCAAACAAGATCTATGATGGATAGAGCAGCCCAACAGAAGACTGAAAAAGTAGCTGACTTCGGTGACATTATAGACTGAGTGGACCTAACAGACACAGAACATTCTGTAAATCAGAAGTAAAAGAACCCCCTTGCAAGCGCACATGAAGTGTGCTATCTCCAGGATAGAATGGTAGTTCACAGTGCAAGTATTAAGACTTAAGATTGTCATCATACCAAGTGTCTTTTCTGACCACAGTGGAGTGAAGCTAAAAATCAGTAGCAGCAAGAAAACAGAAAAATTCAAATGTATGGAAAGTTTCTTTGCTGAGATCAAGAACAAGGTAACTGTGCTAGTTTTCTATTACTATAACAAATGCTTGAAATAACCAGATTACCAAGAGAAAAGACATTTTGGCTTCATAGAGGTGAATTTCTTTGTGTTTCTGTTGGGCAAGCAGAATGTCATGTCAGAAGTTTGTGGCAGGAGAAAAGTACATACAGTTTTTAAAGGCAACCAGATGCAAGCAGCAGGATTCTGAACAGTAATTGCCAGGTCTAGAAGAGAGGAAATAAAAGAATTACTGTGCACTGAGTAGTTTGAATCAGAAAAATTGGTATCTGCTTATACAACATTTTGTTTTAGCTAGCAGTTCCTAATGGATATCATGTTAATTTTTGTCACAGTTTTGCAGAGGGCAGGGCATTTATAGTTCACTTTCTGTTCCCCTGTTAAGATGGAAGTGCACCATGACCAAGAAATGACTCTGGTACTACTGAGGTTCAAGTTGTCTCAGCAATAGTTTCCAATCTCAAGGACCAGAAGTGGCTGGGAGTTTTGAGAAGAGGATCCCAGGTCAGGGTTGTAAGTTACAGGCTAAATGTGGGTAAGGCAAGAAAGGTACAGGCGAGTCTTCTGCTTTGATCCACTGCATGATGGAATGGGGATCTCGCAGGATATCAGCAGAAAAAAAAGTTGTTGCTTTTAGCATATTTGGATTTCAAGGTGGAAGTAAAGTATCTTGTCTGTGTGTTTGCCAGTTCCTCAGTGCACATTTGCAAAGTGACAGGTCACGCAGTCTGAAGAGGTTGAGGGGAGAAAGAGGTTGGAGCCTGTCGTTTGATACTGTGCAAATGTTAGGTGGTTCTCAGAGCATCCAGCTTTTTCATCTTATGTATAGTATTCACGGTGAAGAGAATGCAGCACAGGGTGGCACAGCTTCCAGGGCCATGTACTTCAGAACTTTACCTATAGAAAATGGCACTCATGTTCTAGGTTCCTTTTCTGTTCTTTGGGAAAGGGGTCTGTGGGAGATAAAATAAAAACCAAGCTCATAATAGACTGTAAAGAAGTATCCATGTTAGGCTGTCTTGTGTGTGCTATGGAATAAAATGCCACTAGATGGCACTAGTACTCCACAGTTAGGGGTCATCATCTTCCCTTTGGGGTATTTACAAAGTATTGTTGTCACACAACTGTCTTGTAACAGAATTGTCAAAATTTCTTCCATGTTAGTGCTAAGCAAACCAACGCGTGCATTCAGAACTTCACTTGCAGAGATTGATAACTGTTTAGGAGGACATCTACCTTTTCTCCATACTTGCCCTAATTCTCTAGGTGACCTTCTTTCTCTCTGTCAACAAGATTGCTAAACTGCACTTATCCTTGAGGATTTGCATGTACAAAAAATGAGCATGAGCTAATTTGGCCTGGGGTAAGACCAAAGGGCATCCGCTTTCTCATTGCATGCAGTGTTTGCCAGTAACCTACACTCCAGTTGGATTCCAGGAACCGTCATTTCTGAGATAAGGCATTATAGTGAGGCGTTATCTGAAAAAGGGAGGCTTGCTGCCCAAATCCTTAAAGACTGAGACTGTCTTATGTGAAATAGGTTGCATCTCATGGAGGTGATGAAGTGCATGTCTGTAGGTTCAGTTTCCTGGTATGCTTGCAAAGCATTGTTTTTCCGTGCTGCTTTTCAGCAGTGGATAAGGGTGTTAATTTGGTATGGAATGGAAGAATGGTAGGTTTTGTAGGTTCTGAGATGGCTTCAAATATTCTGTGTAATATCAGACATTTCCCGTGTTGAATCTGGAGCTACAACTCTGCTATATGCTCCAGCAGTACACGTAGAGCTTTCTAGAAAATTGGCCCAAGGGTCTTAAGGTAGAGATTCACCAGTCCACAATAAGTAAGTGCTAAGGAAAGACAGCCAGTATAAAGAGTTGAATGAAAATAACATGAAGATCTTGTATGGGGTCTTTTAGTAGACACTGAGACTGTGAGTGTGGTTGTGTAACCACCCATCTCTGCCCAAGATCACTTGGGTTTGGTTTATTTGTCCATTCCACCTACAAACCCTCTTCCCTGCTCATTTTTTTTTTTCATAAAAAAAGTTGTCAGGCCCTATTCCATCCGATTTCCATTGCTCTTAACTCTTATGTCTATGAAATATAACCAAAAATCACATCTGTAGGAAAACAGTGTGCTGTTAAAAACTATGCATCTGTAGCTTCCTGCAGTAGCTGAATGAATGTGTGGAGAGAATGTAAATGAATCTGGTCCAGCTGTCATTTGTCAGAAGAGCTCCAACTGTGGTTGTAAGGCCGTTGGCACTTACTAACCACACTGTATTGAGGGAATCCAGTTAATGTGCTGACTCCTAGACAAACCAAGCCTTTCACATTGTCCCAGAGATGATGAGCCTAGACTCATATTCTATCAGAGAGGACCTTTAATCAGGAAGTTAGCATTGACAAGAACCAAATGTCTTGGTGACAAAAAAATTGCTAAGCCTTATGTGAAGGCTCTCTTCATACTACTTAATTGGAGTCAGAAAAGGGAGGGGTTAGAATAGGGAGTCCTGAGCCGGGCGGTGGTGGCGCACGCCTTTAGTCCCAGCACCTGGGAGGCAGAGGCAGGCAGATCTCTATGAGCTCGAGGCCAGCCTGGTCTACAAGAGCTAGCTCCAGGATAGGCTCCAAAGCTAGAGAAACCCTGTCTTGAAAAACCAAAAAAAAAAAAAAAAAGATATGCATGTCTGTGTGACTTGGTCACATTTTTTTTACTTAATGGGAGGCTGTAGCCTTTGGATTCCAGGCTACTTCCCCTGCCTCTGCTTCAAGTCGGGACTACTATTGTCTGCTGATTTTGAAGCAGAACATACCTGCCACCTCTTGTGTTTGTTCTGTACTACTTACAGAAAAAGATGGAATTTTTAATCTATTGAAATAGAAACTGCCCCTCTTAGTTGCTTTATGGTTTAGCTTTGATTTTCAGGCCCATCACAGCCTCATCTCATTTGCACATTCTGCCAGGATCATAGGCTTCCAGGAGCTCTTTCTAAAAACCACACACCAGTTTACTTATGCTTTAATGAAATTTTTCTGTTTATGACTTCACTGAAAGAAAAATGTGTTTTGGTTGTCTTTAAAAAATCTCATATTAAAAATCTCTCAAGAATCAATAATCTGCAAACTCTTTTATGAACAATGGTTTACCCCATCTTATTTTCACTAATTGTGAATTACCAGGGGTCAGCACTTCAATTTGTTTTAATGATTTCATTGTAATGTCCTTGAGCAAGGGCTCTGTGTGAGAGAGTGCGCATGTGCAATGAGGGTGCCAGAGAGAGCATGGGCAATGGGTCCCCTCCTTTGCATTCTCAGCACAGAGCACTGCAGGGTTTCCAGCTTTTCCAGGTAGAAGAGACATTGTTGCTATGGCAATATCAGAGGCAGGAAGCTCCTCAGTCCTGGAGGGGCTGTGTGTGTCAAGGCATAGAACATGGGAGGGAAGTGGTAGCAAAGGGATGGGGGAACATTTACTGAGCAAAATGAGAGCAACTCTGGGACCATAGGTGCTCTTTGTGGATTTTGCATTTTCTCTGAATTCAGGTTTTTCATGGCTTCTGACCCTTTAGTCCTCCCTGAACTAGAGACAAGAAACGGAGTGGAAACAACTGTTAACTCACTATTCCCCGCACTCTCCACGACCTTCTGACAGACCACAGTTAAAAAACAAAAGTCTCTTTCTGGCCTGCTACCCTGACCTGGAAAACCTCACTGCCCGCAACAGGGGAAGATGTTGGCCCCTTTGAAACTGTGGTGCACTGTGTGCTCTGTGTCTGCACTGCATGGTAATGAACCCTGAGATGACTCGGTAACCTTGGTAACTCAGAGTTAGTAGTGGGGAAAAATAGATTCTGATCTGCTGGGGTCAGGGCTAACTCAGTATGTGTAGTCATGACTCCCTAGCTTGAGAGCTTGACACCATCCTTAGACTGAAATCCAGAGACATGTCTAATGGAGCTCTCCCCTAGTTGGTGTTAGTTACCTTATGCTTGGAATCACACAGTAGCAAGTAATGTCCCGTGGGAGTCAAACCTAGGGCTTCCAGTTGCTCTTTCTGTATTTTTGGAATGATTTTATTGTGTCAGTTTCAGAGTCTATCTTTTGGAGATAGACACTGAATTGTTTATAAATGAACCATGTAGTCTGGAATTTGTTTCATGGTTATACAATAGGGGATGGAAGAAGATGAAGTGGGCAGATAAGCTAGGATAGGCCATGAGTCAATCATTAGTAGCCATTAGTGGCTGGGTGTATGGATTCTTTATATTATCTGCCTTGCATTTTTCTTACCCAAAAATAATTAGTATTAAAATATTACTGTGTTAGCTGGGCGGTGGTGGCGCACGCCTTTAATTCCAGCACTTGGAAGGCAGAGGCAGGCGGATCTCTGTGAGTTTGAGACCAGCCTGGTCTACAAGAGCTAGCTCCAGGACAGGCTTTAAAGCTGCAGAGAAACCCTGTCTCGAAAAACCAAAAAAAATAATAATAATAATAATAGTACCAGTGTTGGAGGTGTAGTTTGGTGGTGGAACACTTGCCTAGCCATGTGCAAGGCCCTGGGCTCAATCAAGTTCCAGCAGTGCAGTAACTAAATATAATACCCATTAAACATATCTGTATCGCCGGGCGGTGGTGGCGCACACCTTTAATCCCAGCACTCGGGAGGCAGAGGCAGGCGGATCTCTGAGTTCGAGGCCAGCCTGGTCTACAAGAGCTAGTTCCAGGACTGGCTCTAGAAAACTACAGGGAAACCCTGTCCTCGAAAAAAAAAAAAAAAAACATATCTGTATCTTCTCATTTTTGCTATCTGTGCCTCCTGTCTGCTTTGGCTTTGCTAGTATGCATCTGCCTCCCAACAGGGACTGGAAAGACCTCACTTAAATGGCTTGTCCTAGGGCTGTCAGTCACTTTTCTGAGATGAGAAAATTAGTAATGTATCAGAAAAATGGCAGCAACTGCCTGTGGGAGGGCAAAGGCCTCGTCATCCTGGAAGAAGGAGGGTTTTGTGGTCGAGTTTTTCAGAGTCTGTGTTTTTTAACCAGTACCTGGGAGGTGGGGCAGGCAGAACCTATCAGAGCTACCTACACACATGGAATTCATCTTGACCCAAAGGGCCATAGTGTAGCCAGCAGAGAGGCTTCTGGAAACTGGAGACCCTGCATCAGTGTGGCCTCCTCCTCCCTTTCTTACTATGGAGGCTATGGTGTGGTTACAGCTGACTGGTCCATTTGCAGGGCAGCTTGCAGACAGGATATTCTACCTGAAGGCCAGAATAGAGGCAAGTCATCTTTTTAGTGTCCTTCTGGTCCAAAGTCAGTGCTTTCTAGAAACCTAGGATTGGCATTTGCTTTTCAAAAAGAAATAGACTAAGATTCTCTCAGATCAAATCCCAGTAGCCTCATAAAAGCACTTTTCCCCCAAAATTTATTACCCATCAGAGGTTCATATGAAAAGCATTTCAGCTTCAAAAGCTCCCTGTGCCTGAGAAGCTGATCCAGATTCTAGCCCAGAGCGAATAAAATATCACAGTCTCTTTCTTTTCTTGTCTTTGACTACAGCTAGTCTTTTTTCTTTCCTCTCTGCTGTCAGACTTTGGAGGCTAAAAACACCTCTAGTTCCCATAGTCCTCTCAATTCGAAGCTCTCTCACCCATGAAAGCTCCCCTTTGCCCTCAAGGCCAGTGTTTATGTTCCTTTTAGCATCTTCTTGCTGCTTCTTACCTAGACCGGCATGTACTGTCCTCTTCCTCTGCCCTCCACATCTCCAGCACAGAGGAAATGGAGCACCACAGTTATAGGAACAGTTTGGTAATTCAACAGCTGTAGTGGAAAGAATGCTATAGGCCGACTCATCTAAACAGCAGTGGGAGATAGTGGGACTCCCAGGAAGCAAACGTCAGTAGGATTTGCCACTGATGTGAGCTGGGTTTTAACCTGACTGTGCTACAGTGAGACCTAATATGTGGAGACAGAATTTTGCTGTGGTCCCAGAGGATCACGTGAGCCAGGCTGTATTCGTGGTCAGCCATAGACAAGTATGACCATAGTGGGAGGAAGTAGAATTAGGTAGCAAAATAAACTCCAGATCATGGACTATCAACAGTGTAGAGCAAGGAGGGTGAAATTAGTTCTGCAGATACCAGGGAACTATTACATGGGTCACAGTGGGTTCATGGTGCTTTAGAGGGTAAACCTTTAACTTTGAGAAAAAGCAGTAGTAGATAGAGACCTTCAGGGAGCCTTGTCAACATACCACAACTGGTAGCTGGCCACCTTGCAGTCCTTAATTAATTTTACCCTAAATCTCCGAGTGTTTGCATGGCTCTTTCTCCAGAAAGCTGAGATGGAAGTGACTGAAGAAGCACCAGTCCTTTGGTAAAACTATAGATGCCAATGAGAGGTGGCTTTGGGCCACACAGGTCAGTCCAGGGCCATATGGGGTAAAGACCAACATGCATGCCCAGGAGTATCGTTCCTCTTTCCTATAGTTTCCTGTGGTTGTCCCTGGAGCAGATTCCTGGGCAGTTGGTGTATCCCTACAATTTGACAGGCCAGCTTGCCTTTTTTGTTTTGTTTTATTTTGTTTTTTGTCCTTTAAATGTGGAAGAAACTGCAAGCATCACAGTTGTGTAATACCCACCCCTCATTTTAAAAAGCTTGTTTTCCAGCTGAAAGTATGTTGGATAAGCTTAATTTTTCTCACTCAGATAAGCTTAATTTCCCTAACTCTTGATGGGCCTACAGAGAATTGCCTAATTCTCCTTTTGCAATGTGAGTCTGCAGCTGCTGGGAAGCCTGCTTTTTTTCTGTGGGCCTCTTGACAGAAATGCAAACAATTTAAGGACTGTGTTGCAAACTACTGCTTTATCAGCAGAAGGTCCTGGGACATTGCTGTGCTTTCCTGGGGTGGACTTATCTGCAGTAGATGGCTGTTTTCCTGGCCCTCTGTGCTTCGCAGGAGATGGGGAACCCTTGGCCACACTGGTCCCCTCTGTCTTGTACACTGCACAACCTGAGTCCCACTAGCTTGTGACAAGGTACTTGATTCCAGTTGTTGGAACTCTAACTTCAGGGGCATCTCTGCTTAGACCTTTCACACAAAACAAAACATTCTCATGCTTTGTTTTATTTTAAAAAAAAAAAAAAAAAACACTTCCACAAAACCAAGGCTCGCCACTCCTCATAAATGGCTTATCCATTCACAGGCAGGCTAAGGCAGAATGCCTCCAACAGTTAACCAGGCCTGTATTCCTTAGCAGATGCCTGGTGTGTACCATATAGCCAAGGGTGGTTGAAGGAAGAACACTATTCTGTGGCTGCCAAAAACCACAACAAATGACAGCTTTCCCCTTCTGTCATCTCTGGGCCCCAACACTGGGCAAGCAATTCATTTTTCTACCATAAAAGGGCAATGAAATTTGTCTATAGCTGCCACGTCTGCTGTACCATGGGGAGAAAGCAGAGACAGGCAAGGAGAGCTGCTCTGATTAGCCCTGGCCTGCTTAGTGCAGGCTCCAGCATGACTGGAAGCTGTAGGAGAACTCATCTCTGCACCCGCCCTGCCTGCAATAAGATTGGAGCACGGGTGCTCAAGATGGATGTGGTGTTTGTTTACCTTTCTATTTGTCCAGTGGAGCCTGCTCAGATATTTAATATTGACTTTTGGTCTCATGGCTTATAATTGTAGAGATCTAGTTTTTTAAAGAGACTTGGGAGATCATGTACCCTAGATATCCTCTATGTTCTTAGCCAGTAGAAATTTTAATTGGTATGTTTATGTTAGTCACCCAGAGTCTTTTGGAAAGTATAAAATTTGAGTAAAGTGTAAATTGTTTAAAAAAAAAAAAAAAACCCAGTCTTCTGGGCGGTGGTGGCAAAAAACTTTTTCCCAGCACCCAGAAGGCATAAGCAGATGGATCTCTGTGAGTTCCAGGCCAGCCTGATCTAAAGAGCTAGTTCCAGGAGAGTCAGGACTGTTGGAAAGTAAAACCATGTCTAGAAAAAAAAAGAATCCTGGATAATAGTTAGAACCAACATAGAAGTACTTTTTAAAAAGTAAATACTCAAGTTTGGTAGTGCACATCTGCAGTATTAGCACTTAAGAGGCAAGGACAGCAAGGAATTTGAGGCCAGCCTGGGCTACATGAAACCCTGTCTCAAAAAAAAAAAAAAAATCAAAAGAGAAAGCAAACACCCAGCCCTTTTGACACCATTATAATACTTTGAGTGGGGATGGAGCTTTAGTTGGCTTAGTGCTTAAGAGCACCTGCTGCTCTTGGTGAGAACCCATGTTCAGTTCCCAGCAACCAGGTTAGGCAGCTCACAAACAGATGTAACTCCAGCTTCAGGGGACCTGAAGTCTCTGGCCTTCACGGTCCCCCCCCCCCCTCTCTCTCTTTCTCTCTCTCACACACACTAAAGCTAATAAAATAATTATTTTATAATGATAATTTTTATTTTATTTGCATTATGTTTTGCCTGTATATATGTGTGTGAGGGTGCCAGATCTTGAAATTACAGACAATTGTTAGCTGCCATGTAGATGCTGGTAATTAAACCCCAGTCCTCTAGAAGAGTAGTCAGTGTTCCTAACCACTGACTGAGCCATCTCTCAAGCCCCCAAAATTAATGAATGCTTTTAATAGAATACTTTTAAGATAGTGACTGTGGAGTTTCTGCCCTGTGCTCCCGAGGCAAAGGGCTAGGCTAACATCCTAACACACGGCTGGGCAAGTGTCTCAAAGGAAAAGCTGCTTCAAGACAAAGTAAGGATTTACTATAAAGAACCACAGTTTGCTTTATCTTTTAAATCTTTCTTCATTCTGGCCAGTTTCATAATGGAAGCTGGAACCGTGTGGAGCTCATTTTTTTTTTTAAGGAAATAAAGATCATCCAAAATTCTTGCTGATTCAGAAATTTGGGAGGAAAAACAAAGCTAAGGTTGAACATTGTTACTCAGATAGTGCTGGTTGGACTAGGTTCTGTATTCAGCTGGCTCCCATTCAGAAATTAATCACAAATCATTCCTGAAAGAGAGAATCATTAATTAGAAATGGCAGAACAAGGTCCGTGGGAGTCAAGTATCACATAACTAGACCCCGTTTTGAAGCTGTAGGACCAACTTGAAGCATCACTGTTCCGGCAAGTAGAGCAGCTGGATAGGTAACCTGAAAATGGAAATTCCACAGAACTTTTTTTTTCTTACTTTTTTCCTGCCTTTAAAGTAGACTTTTCTCTGTTCCTTCTTACTAGCCAAAACCGAGGTTTTGCATATGCCCGGCAATGCTCTGCCACCAGCCATATCTTCAGCTCTTGACTCTGTTAATCGGTTGAAATGCTGATTAATGCGATATCCCTGGCCTATCTCACCTGTGCTGCCCTGGGACTGTACAAGAAGATAAGTGGCACATTTCACTGGTCCACATGGTTTGTTTCTGGAAACTTCCTGTCTCTCTGCCTTCTCCCCCATCTTATTACGTATGTACCCCAGGCTAGACTCAAACTTGTGTGCTGTACTGTTCTTCCTCCACAGGAGTGCTGGATCACAAATGTGTACTGCCACACCTAGCCTTTTGGAAGCATGTACCCACCCCCTTTTTTTCCTTTTTGGTCTGCCACAGCAAGAAAAAATATTAATTCTGAATAACTGTAAGTTTTAAGCTTGATTTCTCAAGCAAATAGCATTTCCTTCTGGAACTGATACTCCCTTCCCATCCATCACTGTCTCTGCATGCCTGTACATCCTGACCATGTGGTGACCACTTAAGAGATATCAGCCAGTTTGTTTCCTAATTTGGTTACGGTATGTTCCAAGCAGTGTTGCCTAACCTTAGAAAAACACAAACAGAAGGAATAGCTCCCATACAGCAGAGGGGAATTTCCTCTTATCAAAAACCCATGGTTCCCTTCTTACTTCCTCTACAAAGAAGAAGTAACATTTTGAAGAGGTGGTTGCTCTCTCTGAAGTTCCCTCTTGAATCTTGACTTCTTCCTCATCCTTAATTCTTAATTCTTCCCAAGTATAAGTTTTAATTCTATTATTTTGTTTGTTCTTATTTTATTTGGTTTTTGAGACAGGGTTTCTCTGTGTAGACCAGCTGTCCTGGAACGTGCTCTGTAGACCAGACTGGCCTCTACCAGTGCTGGGATTAAAACATGTTGTCATCACCAGGCCATATTTTATTCTTAAGGATAATCCATTTCCAAGACCAGAGTTAATGGTTCATGCCTGTAATTCCAGCACTCAGGAGTCAGAGGCAGGAAGAATTTGAGGCCCAACTGGCTGCAGAATGAGACCTTGTCAAAAAATGGGGAGGAAGCTATCCATTTTCTCTTTGGATAGTTAGAATAGGAAATAATTAGCTATGTTATTACTATGGCATTTGCTAGATAGGAGGCACCAAACCTCTTTTAAAAGCAAGAGAGTAACTATTTTAGGTTTTACAGACCATACACTCTTGTCTGACTGCTCACTTCTGCTTTTGGCCTGAAAGTAACTGTAGGTTACACATAAACAAGTAAACAGGCTGTGTTTATGATTATAATTACTAAAGCAGGTGGCAGGACATATATGGCCCCTCAAGTATATTATGCTAGCATGTGGCTGCCTTCAGTATACACTGAGTGAAAAGAGCAAGGAGTAGGATAATGAATGCAGAGTGCTTGTGTTGAGTTGGTTTGGTTTGGTTTGGATACAAAGACCTTCTGTTCCCAGTGCTGCGGTGACAGGCATGCAACACCATACTCATCTCTACATTGAAATCTTAAATGGAATGAGAAAGGTGTTTGCTAGCATGCATAAAGCTGGATTGGAAGGCTAGACACGGAATTGATAGGAGACATCCCTACATAGGCCTGCTGAGGGTCAAGAGAAGCATATACTATGTTTTTTAACAAAAAAATTACATTTGTCACCAACTTATCATTTTTTCTGCTTGAATAGCTGTACACTATGTGTGTGCAGTGCCCATAGAAACCAGAAGAGGACACTGGATCCTCAGGAACTGGAGTTTCAAATGGTTATAAGCTCCTGTGTGCGTTCTGGAAATCAAACCTGTGCATTCTGCAGGAGCAGCTAGTGCATTTTACTGCTGAGTTCTCTCCAGCCCTCATTCAGTCTTTAAGAGAGAGCTGAAGAGTTTTCTTCATTTCAAGAGAACTCAAACGGAAGAAAATGGAATTGTCAAAATAAGTTTGTGTGTTTCTAATTTTATATCTGTGTTCTCTGGTCCCCATGAGGGCTGCATGCCTCAGTGTCCTGGTCATAGGTGAAGTGCTAGATTTGTGTGAATGGGAAGAGCTGCACCACTTTTCTTGAGGCGTTTCTGCCCCAGCTCCATTCACAGCAATTGCTTTGGAGCTGCCCCTGCTGTGCTAGATGTAAACTGTAATACAGCCTTTGTAATTGAGACTCAAGATGGCTTCTAGTGCTTCCCTTTCCCACAGGTCAGGATGGGTTCTGAGTCAAGAAGCGTTGCCATGACAGGCTTTTAAAATGTCTGGTTCCGGTTGTGAGAACAGCTGATAGAGTCGCTGCTTTCCTAGTATGTGACACAGCTTGCTTTTTGGTACGTGCTGAAGGCTGAGTAGCAAATCCCTCTGCTGAGGGGGGCAGTGTGGGGTATAAAAAACTGAAGAATTCACATATGGCTGCAGCCTCCTCCCGAACAGATGCTCTTCAAATAGACAAACTAAGCCTTTCCCAGGCATAATTCGCAGGCTTCTTTGCCATCATTCAGTTTGTCTACAAAGCTCTGTGTAGGAATGTCAGAAGTGGGAGCTTTTGAAATCCCTTCTTGCAGACATGGAGATTTGTGGAGCCAGGCACGCAGTAGCAGCAATACTGACTCTCCCCTACCCTCAACCCCCAAGCAGAGGAGGGAGCTGTCACAACCCAGGCTGCTGTGTGCTGATGCTCTTGGCTATGGCTGAAAAAGTGGTCAGAAGGCACATTCTGCTGAACAAGCAGGCCTGGCCCTTTATGAAATAAGTTGTTTCAGGTATTGGAAGTTGGTTTAAAAGATGCCAGCATAGTTCCTCTGACCTCAGTTTTATCCACTGGCAGCTCTCCAGTGCTGATGGACTGGAGATGACAGGTGGCCAGGGATATGGGTTCACTCCCAGACAGAGAAAAAAGCCATGCCTCCAGTAGCTGTGCTTCATCATGCTTGGTACTGGGCATGTCAAAGAGTTTCTTTGAAACTGGCATTTTCTTTCTCACACATGCATGCACCTTTTCTCCTCTCACTATCCCCACCAGAGCTCGTTCCTTTGCTGCTTTTAACCTTGAAACCTCTGTTGCATGTTTCTCCATTCTTCCCAGTCCTGCTCTTCCAATATTAATGGGCCTGAAGCAATTCACCAAAGACCTGACACTGCTGATCACTACTTGGAACTCAAAAGTGAGAAGCACAGAGGAAAGAGTCCTGAGATACTCTTTCTGGCAATACATCCCAACTCAAGCGAGAGGGTGTCTGTTGTGAGTGTTTAGGGTGTGGCTGGGTTTGTTCCCTCAGACAAGCAGACCTAGCTGGGTGGGCATTGAGATAATCTTTAATTTGTCACTTTGGGCATGGATTTAGAGAAGGGGATGTGCCTCACCTGCAGCATCACCAGCAGGGTCCCTGAGTGAGGACAGGGTTCTTTGTGTATGAAAATAGCAGAATGCAGGGAAGTGGTGAACACTCACTGGCTTAGGGTACTTGGATAAGCATGTGCCTTCCAGAGTTAACTCACCAGTTCAGTTTCTCCCACCTCACAAATCAGAGTGATTTCCTGATGATCGTGTACATTGTGCGTGGTGCATGCGTATGATTAGAACATAGCTGTGCTAGCAGAACATGCACATATAGGAGAATGTGGAGTTATATTTGGGATATATATTGAGAACCTGTCTCAAAGGACGGGCAGTTTAAAAATTATTGCCAAGGAAGAAAAGGATGGGGAGTACAAGCTTAGATTTTTCTTGAAAAAGAAAAAAAAAGTGCTCCGTGAAAACAAGGAGTCATTGATTGTGGGGTAACAAGAAGGAGCAGTGCCTTTGTTTAGTCTTTTTTTTTTTTAAGATGTATTTATTTATTATGTATACAATGTTCTGTCTGTATGTATGCTTGCAGGCCAGAAGAGGGCACCAGGTCTCATGGATGGCTGTGAGCCACCATGTGGTTGCTGGGAATTGAATTCAGGACCTCTAGAAGAGCAGTCAGTGTTCTTAACCTCTGAGCCATCTCTCCAGCCCCATTTGTTTAGTCTTTTAACACTTTCTTGCTTTCCTTCCTACATTCAGTCAACATTGGAATTCAGTCTTCTAAATTTTACCAATTCATTTGTTTTGTTGATTCTCCTTTCACCTGGCCTGGGCTTACAGTTAGGAACCACCAGGCATACACTAAGTTGTACCTTTAAGAGCCGTGTTTGAGCCCGGTGGTTGTTGTGGCGTGCACCCTTAATCCCTACACTCAGGCAGCAGGGACAGGTGGATCTCTGTGAGTTTGAGGCTAGCCTCATCTACAGATTGAGTTCCAGGACAACCAGAAATATACAGAGGAAAACCCTGTCTCAAAAAAACCAAACTAAAAAAAAAAAAATCAGTGTTTTATGTCTTGATGTTTCTCATACATGAGATCATGTGTTATAGTTATCTAAAGCAACCCTTTCATTGATAAGAAAGTGAAACACATAGAATTAGTGTTAGTCATCAATTTTCATATCCCATTCCAAAAACATGAGGCATGTAAATGCTAATAAGGAAATGTTTTAGCAAGGGCTCAGAGCAAGACATGAAACACAGTGTGAGTTTCCTGTTCTCTGTGTCTAAATGTCCAGTATCTGAATAGAGGCATAATTTTTTGTTTTGTTTTTCTGGGAGGAATCCAACAACTAAAGGATGATTTGGCACAAGTGTCCACTCTTTTAATATGATATGCCTTTTTGTACTTCTTGGTATGCACATATGTTAGCAGAGATTTAAAAAAAAAAATAGTCCTGACTTGGCTGCACATCCCTCCCCTGTTCATCCTAGACTGAACCAAGTTTGCTGGAAGTGCTTTCTACTTTGCACAGTTTTCTGCTTTTAACAACAAAATGAAAGCCTGGAGTCTCCACCCGCCAGCTGTAGCCTTGGTGATGTCAGCAGAAATGTGCTGTCCTAAACCAGTGCCTCCCATCTTTTAGATGGCCATCTTACCCCCCACCCCCACTAGGAAACAGGAAGGTGTATCGACAGAGAGTGACAGATGCTAAGAGTTCCAGGCCATTCTTAATGACAAGAGCAAATCCTTGATCCCTTAGCAAAATGGCTTCCAGCTGGGATGCAGCTCAGTTGATAGAGTACTTGCCTAAACTGGATGAAATCCTGGGTTTGTGCTTCCCAGCACTGAATAAATTAGACACAATTGGCGCATGCTTATAATCCTAGCACTCAGGAGATTGAGATTGAGGGAGTGGGGCTATAGCGCAGACCTTTAATCCCAGCAGAGTCAGGTGGATCTCTGAGTTCGAGGCCAGCCTGGTCAAGAAGAGCTAGTTCCAGAACATCTAGGGCTGTTACACAGAGAAACCCTGTCTCAAAAAACAAAAACAAAAAAACAAAAAAAAAAAAAAGTTAAGGCCAACCAATCTGGAATACAAGACTGCCCCCCCCCAAAAAAAGATGCATTACATTACATATTTATAAACCTAGTTTAATAACCCATGAAGCCAGAAGAGGGTCAGAGGAAAGCAGGACCGTTTGTGGTGTCGCAGATCTTCAATTCTAACACTCAGGTGGCAAAGGTAAGCTGATCTCTGAGTTCAAGGCCAGCCTGTTCTACTTAGTGAGTTCCAGGACAGCCAGCGCTACACATAGAAATACTGAAGGGTGAGTGGGCTGGGGGCATCTACAAAATTATTTTAGCACCTTTCAGCTTCAGTCTCTTGGAAATGCAAATAGATTCTTTTATCCCTTCCCTCAGCTGTGCTGCTCTTTGGCTTGTCTTTTGTTTTTCTGGCTCTTGTAACCTTCACAGGGTTCATCTTATTTCTGAGACCTCTTACCTTGGAATCTTGTAAAGAGCAGAGGGTTGCATCCAGTTTAGCCTAGAGGAAACTTTAGTGTCACTTAAGTCCTTGGTGCTGAGAAGAGGGTCCTTCAGCACTGTCTTTGCTCCAGAGCTAACTGTCCTTGGACTCTTTAATGTCTAGAAATTTCACACATTCCTTAATTTTTAGCTCTTAATTCTGTACCTGGTGTTCCTGAAAGACACAATCAATTGACCATGGTAATGAATCCAGTTGGGCTGGTCAGGGCTTCTGCTTTCATTTTTTTAAGACCTTCTATATGAATGATTCTAGCAGAGCAGAAAGTAGACACTGGGACAATCCATAGGTAACTCTGCACCATGGCTCTGATAATTCCCTGCAGCCGCTGTGCTGTGTGATCAACAGAGTATTCACCCTGACTTTCTCACCAGAGAAACAGACATTCTCTTTCCCCAGGGTGCTTTGACAGAGATCAGAGAGCTATGGCAGTCCAAGTCTCCTTGAGAGTTTTGAGGCACACATTACTTCTGCAAGGAAAGATGTGCTGCCTTGGCCTGCCCTCCTTCAGAAAGTAATGTTGGGGTTAGCATCCCACCTTTGAGGTGGGCCCTGGAGGACTGAGAAGTCTCTGAGCTTTTAACTGGACTCGAGGAGTTCAGAACTGCAGAAACAAAAAGTCTTTCCATGGTGCTGGGGGCAACCCAGAGAGTCCAGGTCAGATTGCAGAAAGGAAGTGGAGGCTATTATTTGCAGGCTCAATTATTCAAGTCCTTGTAAGTGAATCTTTGAGGGCTTAAGAGTGTAGCTCAGTAGTGATTCACTTACTTTACAGGTCTAGCACTGAAACAGAAAGAAAGGGGAGTAAAAGTGTTTATTCTAGGACATTTTTACGGCGCAGTATGGGCTGAAATTGTATCTACATTCTTCTACCAGTTCTTACAGTGTATTCTTCATGGAATTTCTTACATAGTTTTCTACAAGGTCAGGACAAAAATGCATACTAATGCTAACAGATTTAAAGAACACACATTTTAAAAGTGTTTTTTGCTTTTGTCCAAGCCTTCTTAGCATACATATTTAATTACAAGGCATGAGGATTAATGGGGCTTTGAATATTTAAAGCTCTTCTCCTGGGATTCATTTGATTTAATTACTCCTGAGATGGGCTTTTGCAGCTTTGGTGACTTGCCATTTGGATGGGAGTTTGAGAGGAAAGGGGATGAATCTGCGACTTCTAACAGGTTCAGCTTTGAGCTTTTTACTTCCCCACAATGCCCCCTTCCCTCTGGCTTTTAGTGCATGCATCTCTTTGTCTCTTCTGTCTGGGGAGGAGAGAGGAAGGGTTAATAGAGTTTGCCTTTATGAGGTTCTTCTCACAGCACTGTTTGCAACAGTAGTACTGCTTCGTGTGCCTGCCCTGGCGCCTAGGGAAGTGGGTAACAGAATAATAGTTTCTCTAGCTCTATGCCTTTATGTCTTTTCCTGTTGCTGTGATTAAGTAAATTATACCCAGCCTAAGAGAGGAAGGGTTTCTTCTGCTTGCAGTTCAAGGGTACAGTCCACTGTAGTGGGGAGAGCAAGGCAAGGGGAGCTTGAAGAAGTTGTTCACATCACATTCCGAAAGCAGAGCATGATGAATGTGTGTTGCTGCTCTGCTCCTTTTATGTTATAGTCTAGGACTCCAGCCAAGTGCCATCTACAGCCAACAGGTCTAACTGCCTCTAAGGTAACCATAGGCACGTTCAGAGGCCTGTCTCCCAGGAAATTCTAGATTCTGTCAAGTTGATGGTTAATGCTAACCAATGACCGCTTACTCTCCAAAAGACCAAAATCCTCTGTAGCCCCTGGCCTGAGGCCCAGAGACCTATGGGGAGAAAGGGCATGGGAAACAATGGCCCAGCTGCCACTTATACCCAGCCCCATATAGTCATAGTCCTAAGGGCCATAGAACAGGGGCTCATTTTTTTTTCCCCAGCTCATTTCTATCTTTGGCTGTCCATGTATCTGTAGTGGTGGTGACCATGATTTCATGACTGCCGGGCCCACTGTGACATGAGCAACCAGTAGCCAATACATAGGGTTCACCGGGAGAGCCAGTACTATCCAGAGTTATGGCTCACAACCCTTAAGAGACCCAGGTACCTTGTCACTTGGAGGCCTGCCCTCTGGAAAGCCCATGGTTGCTGAACATTGGTTCTGTTCAGTTCTATGTCCTCTTTAGCTGCCTGAAGCCTGTGGTAAAGGAGACTTACCCTTTCCCAAACTTGTCTGGGTACCCAAGCCTCTTTCCTTCTTGGAGAAGTAAATAAGTTACCTGACTAAGAATACCTTAGAGCATGTGTATTCAAAGTTTCATGCCAAAAAACTTTTTCATTCCAGCCGTCTAGAGGGCATCACTGAATTTAAGGTCATGGTCTACACACAGAGTTCCTGGGCAGTCAAAACTACGCAGTGACCCTTGTCTCAATAACGAAGGTCTAATAAAGTGATTGTTTTACTCTGTGCTCCTGTGTCTACCTCAGAAATAAAAAAACTTATTCATTCGCTTTATTAGAGGCAGAAACCACAAAAGTATAAGTTGTTTTTCTTCGCATTCATAAGATGCCTCAGTAGACATGAGTGCCCATTGGAACAGCTGCTGTTCCTGTTAAGATAACTGTAGGGTGCCTTTCCCTCTTCAGTGGGGAAAAGCACCAGCTAGAGAATAGAGACATTACATGGACATATGAGGTGCTCACCGCCCCACCCCCCCCCCACCCCCGCTTCCTCAGCCATCTTCTGTTTTCAGAAACCCTGGGGACCTTGTGCTGCCTAGACCCTTGAGAAATACAGCTGGTGCCTCCCCTAGTCACTGTGAGTCCTCTTCCCTTCACAAAAAGGGTTCCACAAAGCCCAACCATGGACACATGTGCTATGCCAGAACCAGGGCCAGTTTCAGTGTTGCCTCCCTGTTCTGCTCATGCCTCAATCTGTTTAACCTCATATCAGCCCTGTCTGCCTTCTCATCTGACCTAACTGGTGATAGAATGGCACTGTCCGTCTGTAAACGGTAAGAGTGTAAATACCAATCCTCTGCAGGAGCCATAATGCGGTTCCTTGTTTGTTTCTCCTCTAAGCAGTAGACAGCCGAGGACTGCTTATACAGCTCAGGGCTTATCTACTGCTGTGTTGTCTTTATTCTCAGGCTGCTTGATGGGAACACCAAGATTCAGTTCACGCTTAGGGCAGAGTTAGCGAATTCCTTTCCACATATTCATTTAAAAGGTTATGATGATGGTTAATTAGGCTATGTCCTGTGTGTGTAGCTTCAGTCTGTTCATACCGGGTGGAATAAAGCAATGCTAAGACTAGTCTTAGTTTTTTGAAAAATAATTTTGATAGCAATTTGGTAAACGGGCTGAAAGTAAAAGACATTTGGAAACCTGTTTGAGGGCTCCATTAGTGGGGACAGTGAAGACACCTTACTCACCTGCCTTGAGACTCTTGATGCTCGATAGAAAGACTGATCTGAGGGTCGCCCGGTTGCTAGGGTGAGGCTGGCTCTGTCATCCATGCATGCTATCATGATGAAATCAGTGCTATGACAGGCAGTTCTAAAACGGTTCTTACTCCCATGAGACCAGTTAAGGAAAATGCTAGCAGACTGAGAAAGGTTTTCTATGAATAAACTGTGCCTCCACCTTTCTCCCATCCACTTCCTGCAGAAGTATATTAATTTTTTGGGCAGGATCCATAATAAGGATGTTCTATCTTTCTTGCCTGATTTCAGGGTCTTAATTTCATGGTCCCTTGCCATAGCTCCGGAGCACAGTCTCTGTCAAACACTCATCCCATGAACACTCAGACTCCAGAAACAGGAGAGAGGAAGGTTCTCAGGGGCTCCCTGCTCAACTTTATACTGCTGCCCTAGCTCTTGGCCAAGTTTCTATGGTGCACCAGCAGCCTCATTAGCACCATATCTATCTTTTGATGTCAGTGGACTCCTGTTACCTGCCCACCTCTCACAGCTGGCCACACCATTCTGGAGCTAGCCAATTTGCCCCAAGTCATGTTACTAGATGGTAGAGCAGATCCTTTGTTCAGAGGACTGAATTGACTGTTGCCCTGTGTTTGGATGACCTCCACTGGCACCTCGAATGTCAGTTACAGTTCTCTGACCAGGGAAGGGGAATGAAGATAGTTAGCTTGGTAAGTGAGGTTCAGCCCTAAAAGATCCTCAGAGGTAGCTGTCACTATTCCTCCTGTGCACAGTCTTTCCTCCTCCTAGTCTTACACAGCTCCATTCCTTTTTAAGATGCTAGGCATAGTGCTGCATGCCTTTAATCCCAGCATTTGGGAAGCAGAGGCAGGTAACTCTCTATGAATTTGAAGCCAGTCTGGCCTACATAGCTTCATAATGAATTCCAGGACAGAATACCCTTACATATAGAACTACATATTGATATCCTAAAACAAAAAAGACATTATCATCCCTTGTTGCTCTCCTCGTTGTCAAAGTTGTTGGGGGCATCATTGACAAACTGGCTCTTGCTATGTATTTAGCTTTTCGTTGTTAAGTCTGCAGAACTAGCTGCAGTTTTTTACTCTTGCTATACCTTTCTGGAAGTTTCTGTCTTTAGGTTGTCCAGTCAAGTTCTTACTCTTTCCTAGAGTCTGGGTCTGTCCAGAAATGCGATCTGTCCCCATCTGTGTGAGGAGTGGCCTTTCCAGCTCATCCCGATGAGCAGGGTCACTGTACTAGGAGGGCAGAAAATCCAGGAACCCAGGCTGACATGGTGAGAGCACAAACAGTAGAACAGCACTACTGGGAGCAGCCACCTTGCTGAGTGCTTAGAATCTCCCTTATTCCTGATAACTCATTTTATACATAAGGAAACTGAAGCTAGGGCACGGCCACTTGCCGAGAGCTGCTGCTTAGTGTTGAGTGACTAAGGAGAACTAGATCTGTCTAGGATCAGGCTCTGGGCCAAATCATGTAGGCCATAGAATCTGTCCTGCAAGATGAGGTTGCTGGTGTTTGGCAAGATAGTGATGCCCCTTAACTTCTAGTGAGAGATTTTTATTTTTTTTTTAAGCCTGGCACAAGCTTTATTGTTCTTCAGTCTCATTATAAAATGTAGATAAAGTATTTATATTGCAGAATACACCATAGAAAACACTTAAGAACTATATAGCTCTTTTATGTGTTTCAGTGAACTTGAATGTTGAAAATCAGTTGTGAGCCTCTAAGGTGGTATAGCAACATAGGAAGATTTTGTTGATCTAAAGAAGAGTAACTGAAAGCAGCCAGTAGATGTCCCTACAGCCTCACAAATAAACCTACATTCCAGCATAAGCCTGACTTTCCCAAGTCCTTACAGCTAGTAACCAGCAGCCTCCCTTCACCTAGAAGGAAGCACCAGTAACACAGAGAAGATGTAGAGGGGGCTTCTGTGCATGTTTCTATTACTATAATCTGCCAGAAGCTAATTTAAGGTATGTGGCCTTTAAACTGTGGTCCTGTAGCTGGGCAGTGGTGGCACACATCTTCAATCCCAGCACTTGGGAGGCAGAGGCCAATGGATCTCTGAGTTTGAGGATAGCTTGTTCTACAGAAGGAGTTCCAGGACAGCCAGAGCTACACAGAGAAACCCTGTCTAGACAGATAGATGAATGGATAGATGGATGGGTGGGTGGGTGAGTGGATGGAGGTCCTGAATGTCATTCCTCCTATTATTCTAGACTTTTCTTCTTTTTTTAATAGAGGAGAACTTGAGACAATAGCAAAAAAGCCCTCAAACAAACCAAAAAGAACCCCAGCAATACCACATGGTTCTCTAAGAAACAGTCACAACCTTCAAAGGGGAAGGGGAACCACCTGTCCAATGCTACCTTTAATGAGAGCATGTGACATTGCCCACACTATCCAGCAAACAGAGGGTAGGACTTCCTAAAAGAATGGCCAAGTAGGGCTGGAGAGAGGGCTCAGAGGTTTAGAATACTGGCTGTTCTTGCAGAACTTCTGGGTTCCATTCCCAGCAACCACATGTTGGTTCACAGCAATCAGTAATGAGATCTCGTGCCCTCTTTAGGCACGCAGGTAGAACAATGCATAAATAAACAAACAAACAAACCTAAAAAATGGCCAAGGATTGGAGAGATGTGGCTGTTATTTCCAGAAGACCCGGGTTCAATTCCCAGCACTCACGTGGTGACTTATAACCATCCATAACTGCAGTCCCAGGAGATCTGACTCCCTCTTCTGGCCTCCATGAACACTACACACAAATAGTGCATAGACATATAAGCAGGCAAAACACCCATACTTGTAAAATAAAAATAAAATCTCAAAGGGGGTGGGGGAATAGTCCTTGCTTGAGGCTGAGGAGTCCCCAAGTGAAGGGCACCTCCTCCCAGATGAACACTTTGTTCAGAGGCCATGCTAGTAGAAAACTTAAACGGTTTATTATAGCACAGGCTTATATTCTCAGCACTCAGGACGCTGAGGAAGGAGAATTGTGAGTCTGGAACCAGCCTGTTTCAAAGAGTGGAAGCAGAGGAATGAAGTTGTTACTATAAGACATATATTTTGATTATCCTAAATATGTTGCAGGATATATGTAGTCTATAGAGTGTTTTACTGAGATCAGGCCCTCTTGTTCCTTAGGATCTTTTTATGTGTCTGGTATGTCTTGGTTTTGTTTTGTTACTTCAGAACAATGATTTCTTCTACCCATGGGAAATAATGGACCTTGGATGAGGTTATATCCGCACCCCTGGTCCCATGTGGGCCCACACCTGCTTCACAGGCCCAAGGCCAACCTGGAATTAGAAGCATGGGACAATGGCTAGAGGGGAAGTGCCTGAATCCTGAGGCTGGTGACTTTTATGTGTCATGGCTCAACTGAACCAGGTTAGGTACTTTTCTTTCTTTCCCAGTTTAAGCCTAAAATGCCATTCTTTCAGAATAGGACCTTAGGTAGGACTCCCTACTGCACACACAAGCATGTGCGCGCGCGCGCACACACACACACACACCATGTTCTTTTTAGTAGTGTGTGGATTTTCTTCCCTGCTATGCCTGTCCACACAAAAGTGGCCTTTGTGTTCCAAGAGCCCCTTGGAAGATGGCAGCCAAACAGCTGGACATCAGAACAGGATAAGAGGCAATTGGAAGACAGGGCTACCGACTCAGCCTTGAGCACAGCTGTAATTGCTTAGAGGAGGTTCCACAACTCTTCTGATGGTAGAGCTTCTGTTGGTTTGGAACCTTACTATCTTCACCTGGTGTTAACACTGATACAGACATTTTTAAGGTCAAATAAAATTCTAAAGTTGATGTCTTTGGAGTGGAAAGAACTCGTCAAGGAGCACTCAGGCCTCTCCTGGCTTGTGTGGTTCCTGCTTGTAATGGTTTGAATGAATGAACAAGGATGTGAGTCATGAGGACATGCTGCCACTTGAGGATACAAGCTGGTGTCAGTAACCTTTTAGAGAGGCCAAGTGATCAAAGAGAAGCAGGAAGGGAACGTTCTCTTGAACAGGACAGAGGCAGGAGGGGCTTGAGGCTGGGTAAGAACCACAGCAAAGTTCAGTTCATGTGCTAGCAGCTCGGCATGTGCACAATCAGAGACATGCTGTAATGATCTGCTAGAATGCCCGTAGTCTGTCCATACCCAGAGGTGGTGATCTGGGCCTCTAGAACATAAGTACCTTGGGCTCTACTAAATGTGTTTGATCCACACCAGCAATATAAATGGAACTGCATGCAACCAGATTTTACTTGGAATCGCATCCTGCCTGGTAGCTGCTGATCATCCCTAGTGTTAGGGATTTTTCAGCTCACATTGCTTCTTCCCATGCAGGCATTTTGTGTTCATGAAATCTGGGTTAGAAAAGGTAGTTAGAGTCTTGACTACCTTTAATTTTTACTTTTCAAGTGTGTCTGGCGTGCTTGAATTCAATAAGTGCTGAAATAGGTCTGGGTAATGACACTAAATACCATAACTACAAATTTGATTCAACATGGATTCTGTGAATTCTGGAACCTTCTCTGTTCTCAGAACATAATCAAGTCTCATTGAAGTAACTCAACTAGAAAAATTCTGTTGTCATATTCCAGGCACCCCATTAAACGTGTGGTATTACTCTGAAGTCAGGGTGCCTTGTTTTTTCTACTTAATTTAGCAGACGCAGCACTCGAGTTTAGCGTTTTTGTAGGCTGGGATTATTTGCTATAAACATCAGTGGAGACCAGTGTGATTTTTAATCTCAAGATTGTGGTTACTTTCAAGCAAAAATGTTTAAAGGCACCTGTTTCCTGAAAGGATATGCTCATCTAAATAGGAAAAAATTGGTATCTGTCTTGATTTTTTGAGAACTTAGTAATCATAGTCTCTACAAGTAATTTTCCAATCATTCCCAAAATTGGGGCGGAATACCTCCTACATGGATCAATCTGGGAGGACACAGCACGTGAAACCCGGAACCCAAATTCTCAGCCTTAGCACCCTTTCTGCTTGCAAAGGCCTAGCTATGTCTTTTCCAAAACTTTGAAGACTAGAAAGCCAAGTGAGCAGATTTAGTTTCTCCCAGAACTTCTCTCCTTAATTTGAAAATAAGGTAGCCATCTTGCTGTCTTCATATGGTCCCTTCTTGCTCTACCTCCATCTCCAGTCAAGTTGTCCCCTTCCCCTGACAAGACAGGGCTTCTCCGTGTAGCCTTGATTGTCCTGGAACTCACTCTGTAGATCATGCTGGCCTTAAATAAACTCAGAGATCTCTCTGTTTCTGCCCCCTCACTGCTAGGATTAAAGGCATGAGCCACCATACCAGGCTCTAACCAAGTTGAGTTTTTTTAATACATTTTTATTATTTTATCAGGTATGTATATGAGAATGTACATGTGAGTGCAGGTATTAACAGAAGCCATAAAAAGGTGTCAGATCACCAGGACCTGGAGTTACATATGTGGTTGTGAGCTACCTGGTATGGGTGCTGGGACTGAATTCTGGTCCTTCACAGGAGCAGCAAGTGCTCTTAACCACTGAGCTAGCTATCTTTCCCCACCATAGGTTGCTCAGGCAGACCTTGAATTTGGGATCATCTTACCTTCCAAGTAGCATCAGGTCCTTGCTCTTACATGTGCCTCTCTGGTATCTTCCTATGTATCCAATTTTATCTTCTCATGAGAACATATCTGAATAGGATTTGGGCCACTGCCAAATTCACTTTTAACTTCTGAACCTTTTTGTGTATGTGGGGCAGAGGATGGAACCCACGGTCTTGCCCAGTCTTCAATATAGTCATCATGAATTTAATAAGGACACACACAATTTGGTCCTTGATATCTACAAACCAGGCATGGCCACCTACACATTTAATCCTAGCACTTGGGAAGCAGAGGCCAGTGGTTCACTCAGCTTCAAGCCTAAAACTAGGCTGGCCTTGAACTCACAGAGATCCGCCTGCCTCTACCTCCTGAGTGCTGGGATTAATGGTGTACGCCATCAACGCCCTCAGGACCCTTTATTTGGAGGCCAGTGCATGAACTCTGCTAGTCCTTTAGCGACACAAAAATAAAATCTCCAGAGGGCTTACCTAATCAGAACAGGTTTTCAGGGGGTTAGCAAAATCAAGACCTGTCAAATAAATCAGGGCTTCCCAGACTGTGCAGTGTGTTGAGATCACTCAGTAATCTTGTCAAAATGCCTTTTTGATTAGTGGGTTCAGGACTGGCCTTCGTACCACTGTGTCAAATCCTCTGGTTACAATACAGCTGCTCCTCCTGAGTAGCAAGAACTAGATGATCAGTGTTTGAGCCTGGTTGAACTATCTCTATTCTGTGTTAGCTTGACCTGTGTTTAAAAAAGCGTATAATTTTTTTTTTGCGGGGGCAGGGTTGTTGTTGTTGTTTGTTTGTTTTGCATTTTAGAGACAGGGTTTCTCCATGTAGCCTTTGGTAACTGTCCTGGAACCCACTCTGTAGACCAGGCTGGCCTCAACTCACAGAGATCCTCCTGCCTCTGCCTCCCAAGTGCTGGGATTTAAAGGTATGCACCTAGTTTACTAAAAGTCATTATTAAACTGCTTTATATTTTGTGGAAAGGGGATTAGTTTTCAAATGTGTGATGCCAGCACAGAATCTGTCCTAAAAACCTTACAAAATACAACAGAAAGAGAAGAACACAAATAACGTTCTACAGAGAAGCAGAAAGAATAAGCTAGCAGCCCATCAAGCTTGTTGTTGCTACTGAATTGTCAAAGAAGTATAGACAAATGTCAGAGGGGCAAAACCAAGCCATCCCATGAGGTCAGTGTTCAGGACAGCCTACCGAGTGCCAGGAGCTGTACCCTCACTGGTCCTTACACTGCCCAGAGGATAGCAGAGCCAAGGCATTCATAGCCTTTCTCCCACTTCTCCCACACACATACATTCTGTTTCTGTTCCTCTCAGGACATTGGGCAGCAGATGGGGGGACATGAACTTCAAAATAAAAGTGGAAGGAAAACCACTGGGATTTCCCAGTTAGCAACCCCAAAATATACCTGAAACCAGGACTCAGAGTCCATGACTACAAAACATAACTAACTTCTTGTTTATTATTTATACGTACAATCCATTCATCCAGGATGAGGAACAGTAAAATGTGTCTCATAAGACACGTCTGTCTGACTGTCTGGGAACAGAAAGAAAGGGAGAGTTGTATGGTGGGATTACTCAGTGAAATAGATCCTCAAATCTACCCATAGTAGAAAGGTGATGCAAGACTGAACACTAGAATGAACACCTTGTTGTCCTCATGCTAATCCAGGAGTCACACACCTCTGTTCAAATTATTGGGAAAGCATAGCTAGCAGAGGTGTTAGAGCCAATACAAAAAGGGCTGTATGTCTGCGTTAATCATTACCTCTACTCCAAAGCATACCTCTACCCCATCAGCACTGTCCTTTTTAAGGGCCCCCTCTCAGGTTTGTTGGGTTTTGTTTTGGTTTGTTGGTTTGGTTTGGTTTTGGTCTTTTGGTCCTAGGGATCAAACCTAGACTTTGCACCTCCTGACACTCTCTGCTTTTATGTGTATCTTGAAAAGGTGAGCTTCTGTGCTTGTGGATTTCTTGTAGGATGGTATGTGCTGTGGATCCTATTCTGTTTCTTTTGCCCTTTACACTGTTAGGCTAGCATGGCCCAACATGTTCCCGAGGGAACGGACTACTGTGATTTGGCTCGAGTCATCATCTTCCTTCTGGAGTTGATGACAGTGGAGGTTGAGCAGGGACAAGTTGAGTGCTAGCTTCTCCTGCCAGGCCAAGATTCCCAGCAAATGCTTGGAAGCCCGGAGTAGCACAGGCATTGAGCAGAAGTGTTTATTTTGAATTTGAAGTATCTGTTGTTAGTTAGGTCCCCCACTTTGTACCATATCACCTATTCTTTGGCCACAGTTAAACCTATGTTTCTGTCTGATGCTCATGCAATATTCTTCCACTTCATCCCAATTATCCTAGGGACTTCTCAGTATAAGAATGATCCTCATGGCCGGGCGGTGGTGGTGCACGCCTTTAATCCCAGCACTCAGGAGGCAGGGGCAGGTGAATCTCTGAGTTCGAGGCCAGCCTGGCCTACAAAAGCTAGTTCCAGGACAGGCTCTAGAAACTACAGGGAAACCCTGTCTCGAAAAAAAAAAAAAAATGACCCTCAGGTGCTTTCTTTTCTTTTTACATTAGTACATTAGTGTTTTCCCTACATACAAGTCTATATGAGGGTGTTAAATCCCCTGAAGCTTATAAAGAGTTGAGAGCTGTCATGTGGGTGCTGGAAATTGAACCCCGATCCTTTACAAGAGCAAACAGTGCTCTTAACTGCTGAGCCATCTCTCTGGCCCCATCAGGTTTTCTTTCTTACTTTTTGGGGGTTTTTTTGAGACAGGGTTTCTCTGTAGCTTTGGAATGTGTCCTGGGACTAGCTCTTGTAGACCAGGCTGGCATCGAACTCACAGAGCTCTGCCTGCCTCTACCTCCAAACTAATTTTTGAATGATTAAATTTGTATTAGCTTTTGCACATACTGACTTAACGTAAATTCAGTGCATGAGTATGTAAATGTCTAACTGAAATAACAGTTTAACAAAACAGTATGTGGGATGCACAATTTTCTGTCCTAGTTCAAAACCCACTGATCATAATCTTATGGGATGATTTTACAACCTTACCAAAGGGATACAGTTCTTGAAGTCAATGCTGTAGTGACTTTGACTCCACAAACTTCAATTTAGATGCTTCTGAAAGGGTGTGAGTCATGGCCTCTTCCCTCCTGCCCTTTCAGAGCTATGAGAACTGAACCCCTGGGCACAAAGCAGAAGCAGACAAGACCCCATCCTAGCAGAGGATGTAGCTCAAGCCTGAGAGTGTCCCCCTTAAAAGAGCAGCCAGCAGCTTTATGTACAATCAGTATGGGGAGACTCTGCCTACTCTGGATGCTAGCCAAGCTCTAGTTATCACCTTCCAAAACCAGGCAGCCTCATACCCCCGCAGCCCCTTGCAGTTCCCCAAGACATCACAAGACATACCACCTTGGCTTTTGTGCACCTTTAGTTTACTTCATTACAGCACTTCTCTGATATCCATCTGACAGAAAACTTTAGCCCTGAGCCCTAACCCTGATGACCTAATGGGCTATAAGCTAGTCTGTGCTATATAGTGAGACGCCCAAAAACATAAAAACTTTAAAATCCAAATGGTCAGAGTCTTAGCTACTCTTGAAAAGGTAGTTGATGAGTATTCACAGGAAGGATCTAGGACTAGCCAGCCACGGAGAATGACTGACTGATTCTTGGCTCTGGTGTGGAAAGCACACATTGAGCCTGTCTTTGTCTGTATATACGTTTCTATTGCCCCACCAGATGTGCAAAGTGGCTGAAGGTGGGAGGAACAGCCACTTCCTTGCACATGACCAGTTTAAGGATATACTGATTAACAAGCTCCTATGATGATCTGAAAGAAAGGGTAGCCTCATATTTGATCCCATTCCATTGTTCTGTTCTCTGTGTCATTCTCAGCTCTCCAGGAAGCCCATTTAGGAAGCACCATCCTGCACAGCTGCAACTGGGCAGCCTTGCCAGTTACCATCTGTGGCCTCTTTACACGAGATTCCTTGGGACCTAATGGCTTGTCTCATGACCTTGTGCCTTGAGTTTACTGCTTAACAATGACCTGTTCTTGCCAGCAAATACCACACAGGGAAGCAGTGGGAACAGAGGGGAAAGAGCAAGCCTGCTTGGAGCCAGGCTGAATTGTGTCTACAGTTCCATGGCCTTGGCCAAGTAATGTGACAGCTTCCTTTCTCTTACTTCAAAACACATACCTATATAGGTCTTATGGTGCCGTCTCTTCCTCACAGAGGAAGAGGGTACTCAATACTCTGGAACTGGAGTTATAGACAGTTGTGAGCTGCCATGTGGGCATGGGAAATTGAACCTGGGTTCTCTGGAAGAATAGCCAGTGCTCCTAACCACTGAGCAATCTCTCCAACCTCCAGCTCACCCTCTTTTTTTAAAGATACATTTTTCATTTATATTTGTGTTTGTATGTAACGTTGAGTTTACGTTCACCATGACCATGCTGGAACCCAGGGAGGCCCGAAGAAGGCATCGGACCCACCACCATCACCACCTCTGCTGCTGCGGCCGTCAAGTCATCACACTTCCCTCCCACTCTCCCTGACTTCTGTAGCTTGGCACCAGCAGCCTGCTGACCCAGGTCTTCTTTTCGCATCTCTGCCACGCCTGAACATACACTTTCCCATCACTGCTGACTCCTGCTCACCTTCTGGGTTCAGTCTCAATATCTCATCCCCCACGACCTCTCTAGCCAGTAGGCTGATTGGGTATGGCCGTTCCAGTGCCATGTCCTGCCTACTTGACAGCTCTGGATCCTGCATACTATGTTCTCTTAAAACACAAATTTGGGGGGCTGGAGAGATGGCTCAGAGGTTAAGAGCACTGGCTGTTCTTCCGGAGGTCCTGAGTTCAATTCCCAGCAACACATGGTGGCTCACAACCATCTGTAATGAGATCTGGTGCCCTCCTCTGGAGTGCAGGCATACATGGAGGCAGAATGTTGTATACATAATAAATAAGTAAATCTAAAAAAAACACACACACACACACAAATTTGGCCCGGACATGGCGGTGCACACCTTCAATCCCAGCACTTTGGAGGCAAAGGCAGGCAGAGCCTCTGGTCTGCAGAGTGAGTCCTAGGACAGCCAGGGCTGTTGCACAGAGAAACCCAAATCCTGTCTCAAAAAGTTAAAAAAAAAAAAAAAAGTTCCAAGAAGGCAGAAACTGAGTCTCAGTCTCACTTGCCCATGGCCACAGCCCTATAATTTTCAAGTTGTAGAAACTTCAGCCCTGACTCAGACATAACTTTTTTTTTTTAAGATATGGTCTCATTGTATTACCCAAGCTTACCTCAAACTGACGATTCTCCTGAGTACCCCAAGTAGCACCAACCCAGCTTGTAATGAACCATACCCTGAAATCCCTGAAATAATTTTTGTTTATTAATATGAAACCCTTCTGTGTTCATTGGAAGTTCAACTTATGGAATGTGTCTCGTTGACGAGCTGCTTGGTTCAAGGGTCTGTTTTGAATGTTTGATATTTGGTGGTTGTTGCTATCAGAGCCTGGAAAGACATATTACCAGTGTCAGTCCAAACTGGGTAACTGTTTTATCAGTTGTGTGGGCGTGTGTTCCCCAAGAATTTTAGTTTAAGACATCAGCCAATTATTAAAATACACACCTTTAATCCCAGCATTCAGGAGACATAGGTAGGCAGATCTCTGTAAGTTTGAGGCTAGCCTGATCTACAGAGAGAGTTCCTGGCTCTGTAGAGAGACCCATCTCAAAACCAACAATCCAGGCAGTGGTGGTGCATGCCTTTAATCCCAGCACTCGGGAGGCAGAAGCAGGCTCTAGATCAGCTAGACTACAAAGCTACCCAGAGAAACCCTGTCTCAAAAAGAAAAAAACAAAAACAATACCAAGAAAGATATTATCAGCTCCTTAGAGTGCACTTGCCACCACCCCTCTCACACTAGATATACATGTGTATGCATCCACACTGTCACTTCATACCACTGCACCCTATATGCTTTACTACACTAGCTAGCTACTGAAGTTTTGGATGAGGATCAGGCTCCTGCTGGTGTTATTTCTTCCTTGTCTGGAAGAAAGGGAATTCCCTGGGGTCTCCAGTGACTTCCTCCAATAACAAACTCACTGAATCTGCCTGGGCTTTGATTTGACTGAGCTACATTGATTCTCACAACTTCCTGCGTCTGTCACGGTGTCTCTAAATCAGTGTCCTCTAGATCTTCTGGTTCTTAGCCCACATGACTTTGGGAGATGGCGGTGAGGGGGACTAGCATCTTCAACAGCTGGAGGACACAGGTGGCCTGAAAGCGTGTATCCCTGTGGTCCCTAGACTTGGCTGGGTATTAATGGAGTCAGGTGTCTCATCTTTCACTTGAAGACCCTAGGGAATTGACCAGGATTGCTGGTGTTTGTTTGTTTGTTTGTTTGTTTGTTTGGGATGTGTGTGTTTGTGTGTGTACACATGAATGCAGCAATCAATCTCCACTGGTGTTCCTCTGCCTTGTTTTTAGAAATGAGATCTCTCATTGAGAGCTTGCTAATTGCTACAGGCTGGCTGGCCTTACGGCCTCTGGGACCATCCTTCCCAGAACTAAGATTACAAGGACTCTCTACTATGCCTGACTTTTTTTTTTTTTTTTTTTTTAATGTGGGTTCTGGGGATTGAACTCAGATCCTAATGCTTGCAAGGCAAGCACTTTACCAACTGAGCCCTCTCCCCAGCCACCTATGTTTTCTCTATATTACAGATATCTTAGCGTTTCAAGGACCCATGGGCTTCATAAGACTTAGGCAGCAGGCTCCTAATGTCATAACAAGCAGCAGCTGGTAGCAACTCCTTTAATGAGTTGCCTAGGTTAGCCAGCACCTGTGTTCCCTCTCTTCTTCCTGGGGTGAAGTCACCAGGAAAGGGATGGGCCTGAAAGCTCAGGCCTGGCTGGGTTGGGTGGACATGGTTGTGCTGTGCTTCATGTTGTTAAGTTACTTGTCAGGGTGCTCTGCCCTCCAAAATAGCCTTCTGGCATTTCTCATTCTCCCCAGTTTAAAGAACATGGTTGTTATCACGTTACAGAAGCTTCTTGATATTTAGGAACAAAGCCTAGTTGGGAGAAGAAGATTACAATGCTTAAAAGAGATGATGCAGAGTGCTCCACATGATGAAGTCTGCCAGCCTGCTCTGCTGGGTTTCAGAATCTAGCTACAGTGCCTCTGCAGAATATAATTGAGGCTTATTCTTTGAGACCCCTGAGCCCTTTACTGTGAAGGAATATAACCAACAGGCTGACCACTGTAGTATTGAATACAAGCCAGAGGACTTCCCTTTGACACTCATAAACCATAAGCTATTTTGTGGGTTTGGGCCTTACCTGGAGAATGGGGTCTTCTTCACATAAGAAGACAGGCCATGAATTAAGTAAAGATATTAAGAAGTACTGCCTTTCTGCCATGCATTGTTTTCAAGCTGTCATTTCTGTGGGTGGTTTGTTGTTCTTGTTTAGGAGGACGACAGAATCCAGACACCAGCTCATCTATTTTCCAGCTGTTGTTTATGCCATTTTCCTGGAATAGTCACAAAGTCTTTTTTTTTTCCTCTTTTTTCTTTTTTGAGACAGGGTCTTTCTATGTAGCCCTGACTGTCCTGGAACTCTCTACAAAAACCAGGCTGGCCTTGTATTCATAGAATCCCACTTGCCTCTGCCTCTTGAATACTGGATTAAAGATCTTTTAAAAATCTACAGATTCTTAAATATGTGCAAATACAGTATTGACTTAGCTCTGTTTTCTAAATGGAATGCAAGCATTGGAGAGAGAGAACATCTATGTCCCTAGAAGTAATGACTCATGTGAACTCATCTATACCACCACACCATTGGTTGGAGCCTTTGGATCACATTCTACTCAAGAGTGTGCATATTCCAGATTCTTGTGGCTATCCATATCATTTTTATTCCTAAAATTAAATGTTACTTTTGTTATTAGCATATATATGTCATATACAATTTAAAAGTAAAAAAGAGGACTAGAAATATACCTCAGTTGTTAAAGTAATTTCTCAACATGCCACAAGGTCCTTGGCTCCATCCCAAGCACAAAATAACCAGGTGTGCCATCTATCTGTGATCTTAGCACTCAAATCTAGAGACAGAACGATCAGAAGTTCAAGGCAGGAGGCAAGAGAAATGGCTCATTGGTTAAAAGCACTGACTGTTCACCCCACAGTCTTACAGTGTAAAGTATTGTGTCTTCTGTCAGTTCACACCATCCCACCCCCTTTCGGGTCCCTGGAGCCATTAGTACTGCAGTGTCCTTGCAGGCTAATTTTATCTGCTCCACCACCAGCTGTTTTCAAACTCCATTCTCTTTCCACCCCGCCAAAGTGTAGATGTTCCCAAGGCTGGTACTACCATGTACTTATGTAAAAGTAATAGTCTCTGGCTGAGAAGATGGATCAGTATGCTGTTCAGGCCTAACAACCTGAGTTCAGATCTCTAGAACCTACATAAAAGCTGAATTTGACAGCTGTCAGTACCCTGAGATAGGAGGTAGAGACTGGAAGATGCTAGACACTCACGGGCTTAGGCTAGTTAGCCTGGAGTATGCAATGGTGAACAGCAAGAGAAACCCTATTCCAAACAAGATGAAAGGCAGGGTTGTCCTCTAAACTCTATACATACATGCACACTTGTGTGCTGTGGTAGTATCTATATGTACCATCCTAAGCCTAGAGTCACCTAAGTCACCAGGTACTTATGGAGAGTAGAATTATCATGAAGCTCTTATAGAGCCTAGCAGCATCTGTGCTGCCTTCTCCCTAAGTTTAAAATTTGCCACCAACCCCCTACCTCACATTCCCAAGAGATGTCTATTGTGTTACTACCATCCAGATCAGATAGGGTTTTTGTCTGCTTCCCACTCAAAATATGTCAGTGTTGCAGTTAATGTCTTTTGTCCAAACCAGAAAAAAGACCTCTTGGAGCCTCATCCCCACACTCAAACCTGCTGAGCTTGCTTTCTGAAGTTTCTCCCATATCAGTTAACTTTCAACTTCTCTGCAGGGTCTCGTGGACCTTCGTTCATCACTTGACTAGATGGCCATACTAGCTCCCAGCTGTCCTGATTATTTTATGTTCATGAGTGTTTTGCCTACAAGAATATAGATGTGCCGCATGTATGGCTGCTACCCACAGAGGTCAGAAGGCCATGGATCCCCTGAAACTGTTGTTGGAAACAGTTGTAAGCTGGCATGTGGGTGCTGAACCCAGGTCCTCTGCAAGAACAACAGATGCTGCTTCCTTCCTTTTTGGTTTTTCAAAGCAGTATTTCTCTGTGCTACCCTGTCCAGAACACTCTGTAGACCAGGCCAGCCTCAAACTCATAGATCCAACTTCTCTGCCTCCTGAGTGCTGGGACTAAAGGTGTGCGCCGCCGCAGCTGCCCAGTGCAACAAGTGCTCTTTAACAGCTTGAACCATTTCTTCAGCCCTCCAGCTGTGTTTTGAACATTATAGTCTTTCCTCCCCTTAGTCTGAATCTCACCCTGAATGCTCTAGTAAAATTACAAATCTACTCAAGTTACCTTCATGCTTCCTGATGTTCTGTAATCAAAACTAAACTGATAAGTAGATCACTGTAGGGCCCTACATGAACTGCCCTGGCCCATGCATGTCTGTTCAAGCCTGCTTGTATCATCTGTACCAGCCACAATACCCTAGAGCCCAGTTTTCTCCACCAGCATCTTCTGTCCAGAATGCTGTTTTCTCCAGGTATCAATGACACCTTGTTAAATCCCTGATTTTGTATCCTCAAGTGTCCCTTGCCTCCCCTGACAAGGCCAGAGCCCAGGTACCATCTTTTCCTATGCTATACTGAGCAGAATTTCAGTTTCCACTTCTGCCCATGATCATTGGTTTAATGTTTTCTTATGTTCTTGTTATTAATATAAAAGGTGGTGATGTTTATGTGCACACACATGCTCCAAAAGCAAACACTTTCACAAACAAACTATCTCCTCATCCCCAAAGTAATGACATTTTTCATTTGTGTTTATAATGAAGTGAAACTATGAATGTTTATATCCATGCTTATGAATGATAGGTGTTAGAAGGAATGTCTTCCTTAGTTCCCCTGGTGATCATATTCCTCAGTTCTATGCCAAGGGCCTTGCTGGAAGAATTGTGGAGGGTAAGATCCTAACAGATACACCCTCAAACAGCTCACAGTGCTTTAGAAGACTAACCTGTTCCTTCTGATGCTTCTATCTTCTGCTGCTGCTCTATCTTTAAAAGTAGCCTTGCTCATTGGGACAGTAGTTCTCAGAGACTCAGACCCAAGAAGCTCATTTCAAAGGCATTTTGTGAACAGACGCTTGTGTGGCACTCACCAGAAACTTTGTATCTGTCTTTCCTCCCCAGGAGACCTGTAGGAAGTGTCAAGGACTCTGGAAAGAGCATAATGGCCTCACCTGTGAAGAGCTGGCGGAAAAGGATGACATCAAGTACCGGACATCTGTGTAAGTAATGTGATGGCTGAGCCGGCCCTAAGAGGAGCCAAGGGTTCTAAGGGAAGTGCCAGTTCGAGACGTCCCCACCCAGAGGAATCTTAGGCAGGACTCTAACCGATTTGTTTCCAAACCTATAGCTATTCAAATGTCAGGTAGTACTGCCTAGTCAGTAAGCAGGTGTATCAGGTCTTCATAGGTAAGAATGCATTGATGTTGCTTCTGCCTGTGTTGTAGGATACTGGTGGCCAGAGACAGTAAGTAGAATTGCCAACCTCCAGAAGGCAAAAGATCGTATCAATTGTTTTAATAACTGGCACTGTGTGGTGCTCCCTTTGTGGCTGAGCAATTTCTAAATGTTAACATATGAAAATGCAATCACCTGCCAGGCGGTGGCAGTACACGCCTTTATTCCCAGCACTCAGTAGGCAGAGACAGACAGATCTGTGAGTTCAAGACCAGCCTGCTCTACAAGAGCTAGTTCCAGGACAGGATTCAAAGCAACACAGAGAAACCCTGTCTGGTAAAACCATAAAAAGAAAGAAGGGAAGGAAAGAAAAAAAAAATGCAGCTACCAGATGCTATAGAAGTCTGTTTCTTTCATATAGAATCCAGCTCTGCCAGACTAGTGGGCTGTGTTCCATTAAGTCACACTGACTCCTGAATCCCTATGTGTGGTGTGATCCTCTCTGTGGTTGTGTATAGGAAAGGAGGAAGGAGATAGGTTATTAGGTAGGCAGCTTTTCCTCAAATTGGAAGTAATGTAGAAATGATGTATATACTATATGGCCTCTAAGTGAATGACTTCATTCATATTCAGCTTAAATATGGAGAATGGGCATGGGAGTTTGTTGCTTAAAAGATGAAGAATGACATTTGCGGCAGCTAGCAATCTCTGAATCTATGTCACAGATAGGTCCTATTGTCCTCACTGCAGTCTAGTCAAGGAAAACCCAAGGTAGCATGATCATTGTTAAATGGGTAATTAGCATAACAGGGACTTTAACCTAGGGACTTGCCTTCTGGTTGTGCTCTGTGTCATAACTGTGGTAGGTAGAATAATGGCCCCCATGATGTTTTTGCGTATGAAACAGGAGCCTTACCAATGTGTTTGAAAGTTATGGACCTTAAGGTAGTGAACTCATCTGATGGGGGGTTCTTTAATAGAATGCCTTTTTTGGAAGTAGTCAGATAAAAAATGACTGTGGGCTTGGAGACATTAGGACTTGACTTCCCATTGCTGTCTTTAAAGCTGGAGGGAGGGGCCCTGAGCCAAGGAGTGAGATAGCTCCTAAAAGCTAAGAGCAACCCTTACCCTTCAGCCCCCCCAAAATGGAGAACTTGTTTCTCTGTATCAAGTAGCTGAATCTTGCCAACAGCCCAGTTTTGCGGCCAGCAGCCCATGGATGTTTCTCAGGAAGATTGTAGTTGTTTTAGAGTAGACACTCCTGTTCTGCATCTCTGATTGCCCTGGACCTTAGCTTGTCGGTCCTCTAGATCAACAAACCTATCAGAGTAGAGCATCCAATACAATGTCTGTCAGTTCCAGAATCCAAAATACCTCCCCCTAATGCTTCACTGTACATAGAAGAGGGTGGAGATACACAGCACACGCTTGCTTTTGGGAAGACTGTCCTGGTGCAAAACCGGCCTCCCAACCACCAGAACTTTGTAGAGGTGACACACACCACTGTACCATATCAGTGCATGCTAGGTTAGCCGCTGCTTTGTTCATCAAGTCAGATGTGTCACTTGAATCACAGACTCATATATTGTCTTAGTGGGAGACAAATGAGATCCTTGTCAGCTGCTATTCTCTACCATTGAACAAAAGAATAAAAGCATTTTCCATATCAGTAGCTGTGTGTCAATTGCCAGGAGCTGTTTATTGCTACAGTAAGAATAGCATCTGAACCAGCAGCTGCAGTTACTCAGTACCTGATAAGACATCAGCATACCTGCTATACTGCTCTCTTAGGTCCATTCTTCTGTGCAGACCACACAGACAAGTAAAGAACATAAGAGGAGAAGTCAACATTGTAAACCTTGAAGTCAGTGGTGACTGCAGTCTGTAAGATACCTGTGGGAGTTAGATGCTGGGTTTTGGTAGCTTTAACTTGCCTTCATTACTATATAGCCATTCCTCCATTGACCTCGGGGGATCATACTTGTGCCAAGTAGCAAAAATAAAAAAGCTCAGGATGTACACAGGGAAATGCTATGAGGTAATACTCTAACTAGATATCCTGGCAAGGCAGTATTCTGAGCTGGGTATGGTGGTATGGGCCATAATCCTAGCACTTAAGAGGCTAAGACAGGAAGAGTCTACACTAGGTTACAGAGTAAGACCTATAAAAAGGTGTTTCTGTCCCAGCCGCCTCTGAGGCCTATATTAATTAAATTTTCAGCCGATGGCTCAGGCTAGTTACTAGCTAACTCTTACATTTTAAGTTAACCCATATTCCTATTTACTCTCTGCCATGTGGCAGTACCTTTATGAGCATCTTCTGCTCCCTCTACATCTGGCTAGTGACTCCTAACTCTGCCCTTTTTTGTCCCAACATCCTTAGTCCTGCCTAACCTCCCCCTTCCCAGCTATAGGCCAGTGAGCTCTTTATTAGCTAGTGAGAGTAATACATACTCATAGTGTACAAAGATTGTTCTACAGCCACGCACAGAAAGCAAAGCTGTAGAAGGCTTAGGTGCAGAACATTTGCCTAACTTACATTAGGCTTTGGATGTAATTGTTTCTCTTAAAGGTTCATGAGCTAGAAGCTTTGCCCCTGATATAGTGGGTGGTCACCACATAGCTTAGCTGACCCAAGACTTTGAGTGCTTCTACCTCTGCCTTCCAAGTGCTGGCATAGATTACCATGTTGGTGACTTCTGACAAAGACAGTCGGCCTACAGAATACCGTCTGTCGCTGACTGTTTTCTCATAATCTTGTCAAACTTGTTTCCTCCGTGTATGTCCTCTAGCTTAGAGTCAGGTCTGAAAGCAGCACTGTCAGATGACTTTAGTGAGGAAATTTCACAGAGGAGCTGAGCTACTTAGTGTCCACCTGGTCCATCATCAGATGCTCCTAAACAACAAGTGTTAGGCCCAGACATCTTGGAGTTGATGGCTACATGGCAAGTAGCTTTAACAAAAAATAGGGTAGGATTAGAGAGAGCCAGGCATGGTGGCCTACCCCCACAGTTCCAGCATTCGGGAGATGAAAGCAGCAGGGACAGAAGCTGTCTGGTGGTGCATACTGTTAATCCCAGCACTCAGGAGTCAGAAGCTGGAGGATCTCAGTGAGTTCCAGGGTAGCTTGGTCTACGAGATCCAGCTAGGACTACACAAACAGTCTCAAGTGGTGGCGCACACCTTTAATCCCAGCACTCTGGAGGCAGAGGCAGGTGGATCTCTGAGTTCAAGGCCAGCCTGGTCTACAAGAGCTAGTTCCAGGACAGTCTCCAAAGCTACAGAGAATCCCTTACTCAAAAATCCAAAAGAGACAGACAGACAGAATAAATAAGTTGTCATGTGAACTTTTTCTGGGGAGATGGAAATAAACATCTACTCACCCTATAAAGGACCAACTTGGGGAACAAATTTATTGGACTTGCTTATAGAGCATGGGTAATCCCAAAACAGCCATCCCACCAAAAGTCCCACCTGAGAAACTACTTCCTACAGCTGTGTAGAAGTCCACCCCTTCAGTTAGGCTTCCATCCTCTGTATACTTTTTTTCTGTTTTAAGACAAGGTCCCACTATGGCTAGCCTTAAAGTCACAGAGATCCTCTTGCGTCTTCCTCCCCAGTGCTAGAATTAAAGACATACCAACACACCTGGTTCCTGTATACTCTTACACCTCCCAAGACTTTGGGCAGAATTACATAGAGATTAGAGGAAGATAATACATAGAGATTAGAGACTAGAGGAAGGAGTAGCTGAAATCTCAAGTTAGCATCCTCTGTGGGTAGTCACAGCTACTCAGATGAAAATAGTGAAGGCTGTTATGCTCAGAGGACAGCTTTATTGGCAGTATCTCTCCCTACAGCCCTGAATTTCCTGGAACTTTTCTACTATATCAGCCTTCTATGCCTCCCGAGTGCTGGGTTTAAAGGTGTACATCACCATGCCTGGCAGAGGACAGTGTTCTATAATAGAATCTCAAGTAATCCATATTATACAGTGAGCTGAAGACCAGAATGGACTAAGAAAGACTCTGTGTGTTTGGCTTCAAAGCTTAAAAATATCTCTCCATTCTGGCACTGATCACTGATCATAACCCCACACAATAGAAAATACAATGCTTATGAAACAGCTTTAATTTCCACTTACAGTATTAAAAATACCCAATTTTCAACAATAATTTACAAAGAAACTAGGAAAGTGTGACCTATTCGCAGGAGGAAACACTGTATACAAATCCTTAAAATCTATTGTCATCAACAGAGAGTAAAAAGAAGCCATGGACAGAAAGTACCCGTTCCAGTGAAAAAGTATGAAAAAAATGTAATAACAGATTTGAGCAAAAGAGGATTTGAGCAAAAATAAAAGATTTGAGGCTGGGTAGTGATGGCACATGCCTTTAATCCCAACACTTGGTAGGCAGGGGCAGGCAGATGTATCTCTGAGTTCGATGCCAACATGGGCTACAGAGTGAGTCCCAGGACAGTCAAGACTGTTCAATAGAGAAAACCTGTCTTGGGGGAGAAAAAAAGAATCCGAGAGTGCTAAAAGTTAGCTCAGTTGGTAAAGGGGTTTACCTTATATACACAAAGCCCTGAGTTGAATTCCCAGCACTTCATAAAACTGGTTACAATGGTACATGCCTGTAATCCCAGCACTTAGGCTGTCAGAACTGGAGGATCAGGAGTTCAAGGTCATATTCAGCTAATACCAAATTTGAGGCCTGCATTAGACTATGTCCCAAAAGGGGACTCGGGATGGCTCAGTGGTTAACATTACGTTGGCTGTTCTTTCATATGACCCAGGTTTGATTCCCAGCACCCATATAGCAGCTCACAAGTATCTGTAACTCCAGTTCCAGAGAGGATCCAAGGCTCTTTTCTGGCCTTTGAGGGCACTGATACTCAAGTGCACTGCCATATGTGAAATCAAAACACTTGTACACATTGAACAAATCAAAAAATGAATTAAAGAAAATAATGAGCCTGGCTTAGTGACACATGCCTTTACTCCCAGCACTCAAAAGGTAGAGGCACCACATGATCTCTCTGAATTCAAGACCAGCCTGGACTAAAGAGTGAGTTTCAGGACAGCCAGAGCTACGTAGGTGAGACCCTGTCTCCGGGAGTAAAATGTGATTTTTGAAGATTGTTTATTTGACATCATCCAGTTGGAAAAATGGAGAGAAAAGAATTAAGAAACAAACAGATCTTTGTTTTAGTTTGGGGGGTGGGGTTCGTTTGTTAGTTCATTTTCAATACTAGAAATTTAACCTAAGGACTTACACGTGCCTGCAAATGCTCTCCTGCAGAGCTAGTCTCAGCCCAAATAGAGAAGATCTTCAAAGCAGCAAGAGAATGCAGTCGAACCCAAAGACAGATAATTTCTGTAGGTATTCCTTAAGAAAATGAGGGATTGATAAGCAGTCACTAGTGTTCAATTGCATTAATCATCAGAGAAGTCCAAGTCAAACCATAGCAAAGTAACTGCTAGAGTGGCTGCAGACAAAATGATTGGTTTCTGGATAAGAATGGGAGGCTGATATGTGTCTTCCTTAGTCACTCTTTAGCTTTGTTGTTGTTTATACTGTTTTGTTTGGACTAGAGAGATGGTTCAGCATTGAAGAGCACTTAATTTCTCTTGGTCTTAATTGGTATTACTGTTACTGTGATGACACACCATGACCAAAGCAACTTAGGGAGGAAAGGGTTTGTTTGGCTTATGCTTCCACATCCATAGTCCGTCGGTGAAGAAAGGTCAGGACAGGAATTCAAGCAAGGCAGGAACCCTTCTGAAGGCAGGAGCTGATGAAGAGCCCATGGAAGGATGCTGCTTACTGGCCTGTTCAACCTGCTTTCTTATAGAACCCAGGATCACCAGACCAAGGATGGTAACAACTCAGTAAATTGCTGGGCCCTTCTCCATCATTAATTAATTAATTAAGAAAATGTCCTACTGGTAGGTCTTATGGAGGCTTTTGTTGTAAGGAAGCTGCTTGTTGGCTCCAAGCTGCTCAGCCCCGAGATAATCACACAGAAACTGTATTATTTAAATTACTGCTTGGCCCATTAGCTCTAGCTTTTTATTGGCTAACTCTCATATCTTAATTTAACCCATCTCCATTTATCTGTGCATCACCATGAGGTCGTGGCCTACCAACAGTTTCAGCGTGGCAGCAGCTCCATGGCTTCTCCCTGACTCTGCCTCCTTTCTCCCTGCATTCGTTTAGTTTTCCCTACCTAGCTAAGTTCTGCCCTATCAATAGACCAAGGCAGTTTCTTTATTAACCAATGGTATTCACAGCATACAGAGGGGAATCCCACATCACCTCCCCTTTTCTGTTTGAATAAAAAGGAAAATTTTAACTTTAACATAGTAAAATTACATATAACAAAACAGGTAACAAGCAAGAATTACAGTTACAATATTTATATCTATTTTATCTTTTATCATAATTAAGGAAAATTATATTATTACTATCTATTTATTCTTCAACTCCAAAGATTCCAGAAGGATATAATATTACCTAAGTAAACAGGAAGTCCAAAACTCTAGAAATGACAGAAACATCTTGCTGCCTGGACAGTCACCCAAAGTTGTTCTGTACCATTGGGGCATGTATCTTCAGCCTACAGGCCTATAGTATCCAGCAGACTTTTCCACGAAGCAGGAAATTTCAAAGACAGTTCCTCCAATGTTGGTAGTTTTGTCAGTCACTTTTTTCTGTGTCCTGCAGAATGTCTACAGACTCTTTTATGAAATAGGAACCTTGAAGGACAGGCTCACCTTTAGGCAAGTCATTTCTCTGCGGGTCATGCATGTCCAGTTCATCAAACAGTCCAGACAAGAGTAGTTTCCTGCCCAAATGGCTAACCAACTTTATAAAAAGCCTCTTAAATGCCCATCTTCCTCTTGAAGTAATTGGTGCTGCCAGGAGCAGATGTGCCTCATTATCATGTAAAGTCCTAAGTTTGTTTTTTTTTTTTAAGATTTATTTATTTATTATGTATACAACATTCTGCCTCCATGTATGCCCACACACCAGAGGAGGGCGCCAGATCTCATTACAGATGGTTGTGAGCCACCATGTGGTTGCTGGGAATTGAACCCAGGACCTTGGGAAGAGCAGGCAATGCTCTTAACTGCTGAGCCATCTCTCCAGCCCTAAGTAAACTTTTTTTATGTGCTTGGTACAGTAGGTACACTTTTAATTCCAGCACTAATGAAGTAGAGGCAGGTGTATTTCTGATGGAGAGTCATCTGTCTATGTGTTACTTCCATTGGTTAATAAAGAAACTGCCTTGGCCCTTTAATAGGACAGAAAATTAGGTAGGCGGAGTAGACAGAACAGAATTCTGGGAGAGAGAAGGCAGATGCTTCAGGCAGTCGCCATGCTTTTCCTCTCCAAGACAGACGCAGGTTAAGATCTCTTCTGGTAAGCGACCACCTTGTGGTGCTACACAGATTACTAAATATGGGTTAAAGAAAGATGTGAGAATTAACCAATAAGAGGCTGAAACTAATGGGCCAGGCAATGTTTAAAAGAATACAGTTTCCGTGTAATTATTTCGGGTGTAAAGCTAGCCAGGTGGTGAATGCAGCCCCGCTGCTCTTTCTACATATTTCTGTGGTTTAGAGATCAACCTGGCCTACATAGCAAATTCCTGGCCAGCCAGAACTACATAATGAGACCCTGTCTGTCTCTTTTGTCTGTTTTTTTTTCTGTTGTTGTTGTTGTTTTTGGTTGGTTGGTTGTTTTTGTTTTGGGGGGGGTTGTTTGTTTGTTTATGGGAACAGGGTTTCTCTATGTAGTCCTAGCTGTCCTGGAACTCACTCTGTAGACTAGGCTGTCAAACTTACAGAGATCCCACCTGCCTCTGCCTCCCAAGTGCTAGGATTAAAGGCAGTTGCCACCACTGCCCAGGCACGACCCTGACTGTCATATGGTTTTTCAAAACAAGGCTTCTTTATATATTCCTGGAATTCACTTTGTAGAGCATGTTAGCCTCGAACTCAAAGATCTGCCTGCCTCTGACTATGCCAATGCCTCTCAAGTGCTAGGATTAAAGGTGTGTACTGCCACCTGGCTAAGACCCTATCTCTTAAGAGAGAGAAGAAAAAGTGTACACACTCATCGCTTATGGAGATCAGAGGACAACATTCAGGAGTCATTCTCTCCCTCTATTATGTGAGTCCCAGGACCGGTGGCAATTGCCCCCACCCACTAAGCCATCTCACCAGCATTTAGCCTTACTTTTTGAGACAGGGTTTCTCATTGAACCTCAAACTTAACAATTGAACAAGACTAGTTAGCCAGCAAACCCTAGGGATCTTCCTGTCTCTACCTCTCCAGTACTAGGCTGAGACACCTGCCTTTTACATGGGTGCTGAGAATCTCAATTCAAGTTATGCTCGTATATGGCAAACACTTTAACCAACTGACCTATCCAGCCCTTTTTCTTATTTTTTTTTAAAAGAAGTTGCCCTAAGCTAGTTGTGACATGCATTTACAATCCCAACACTTAAAGAGGCTTCAAGTCGGTCTTTCTACATAGTAAGTTATGGACCAGCCATGACTGCATGGCACGGGGGAGGTGTAGAAAGAACAGAGAGAAGGAAGCCCCTAAGATTACTTCCCATTATCCTTGGGTAATGAAGTACAAGTAGTGCCAGAATCATGGGATGTCAGTGGCTGCACAGAGGATGTCTCTGAGCCTTCCTGTTGAACATTAGGTCAGCAGACATAGCCAGCCTCAGCTTAGACTTCTTCCTGTCCTGCTTCTGGAAGCACATCCTGTGGGACTCTTTCCTTCCTAGTTTACAGTCTTGTTGCCAGATCACTCTAACAAAGGAAGCAACTATGGCTTCTCAGTTCCCTGTAACAATGCACTCTCATAGTGGCAGTCCTTTTTGGTGTGGGCCCATTTTTGTCCTTTCTGGTTTGTTTTTTTCTTGTTTTGGATTTTCAAGATTTTCTTGTTTTGGATTTTCAAGATTTTCTGTGTAGACCTGGCTGTCCTGGAACTTGCTCTGTAGATCAGGCTAGCCTAGAACTCAGAGATCCACCTGCCTCTGCCTCCTAAATGCTAGGATTAAAGGCGTGCACTACCACTGCCTAGCAAAACCTTGAGTCTTACTGAGCAACATTGAAAAGTTCATTAACTCATGTACTACTCTCATTTGGCAGTAGTAATGAAGTCACTTTAAACCTGATCTCCTGGACACACTCTTAATCTTAATACAGGAGACAGAGATAGGCTTTGTGAATTTGAGGCCAGCCTAGCCTATGTGGTGAGCTCCAGGCCAGCCAAGGCACAGTGAGACCTTGATTCCAAATAATAATAATAATAATAATAATAATAATAATAATAATAATAATAAGAAGAAGAAGAAGAAGAAGAAGAAGAAGAAGAAGAAGAAGAAGAAGCTTGTTCTCCCTATTCAACAAAATTTAGAATTTGCTTATTGTTCTGTAACTTGAACTGGGTGTAAATTCTTTCCACACTAAAGTTCTGCTTTCTTTATTTCAGGCCACAGAAAGATTGTACCTAAATAAGTAACAGCCAGTTTTCTGGTACATTTGGCTATTTTTAGATAGTGATATGGTGTCTAAGGAGGAAACTGCAGCAGTATTTAAGTATCTGTAGTGCAGTGGAAGCACTTCCTGCCTAGATTGCAGCACGTCCTGCTGAACTCCCTCACTGGTTCATCTTGTAGCTGGCCACCCTCTGTCTCAGTTGCCAACTTGTTTTGATCCTGCTGCCGTCTCTCTGCCTTTTGAAGGCCCTTGGTATAACAGAGAAAGGTGGAAATGTTGGTTTATAATTGGGAGCAGCACTACAAAATACCAACACAACAAGAAGTCCCTGGCAAAAAGTTAGTATGCCCATCTTATCAGTTCAGATGGTTCTAGGAACAACCACACTTTGAGAGCATGAGCTTTTGACTTGGGGTGCCTGCTCTTTCGATAGGGAAGTAATAGGACTGGCCGTAGGATTGCTCATTTTCAGGCCAAGTGCTGAAAGGCCCAGTTTGTGTAAGGCTTGGACTCCCATGTCTTTTTTTTTTTTTAAGATTTGTTTGTTTGTTTGTTTATTATGTATGCAGTGGTCTGTCTGCATGTATGCCTGCACTCCAGAAAAGGGTACCAGATCTCATTACAGATGGTTGTGAGCCACCATGTGGTTGCTGGAAACTGAACTTAGGATCTCTGGAAGAATAGTCATTGCTCTTAGCCTTTGAACCGTCTCTCAAGCCCTGGGCTCCCAGTTTTTAGTTACTAGCTTTGTATATATAAAATTTGATTTAGGAAAAAGCTGAGTTTCTTCTCCCCGTTGTCAGCCTGTAGGATTCCTAGAATGGTGAGGTCATTTTTCTAAATGTTAAGTGCCAGGCATTATGCCTAATGATTTTAAATGTTATTTGGATTCCAAAAACAACATTAGAATGTTATGTTTTTCTAATTTAAAAGGGAGGAAACTGAGTCTCCTGGCAGTTGGGAAATTACCCAAGGAAATATAGTTGATAAACTTTAACCTGGTACTTAGACTCCAAAACATAGGCCCTTTTCACTGTTTAAATGTCACCAAAAGCCTCAAATACCATTACATGTGGAAAAAATAATATTAATGATCATACTATTTTTCATTCACCTTTCCTGCCAACTCCAGTTGTGTTTTTTTTTTCTTTTTTCAGTGAAGAAAAAATGACTGCTGCTCGCATTAGAAAATGCCACAAGTGTGGGACTGGCCTCATCAAATCCGAAGGCTGCAACCGCATGTCTTGCCGCTGTGGTGCCCAGATGTGCTACCTCTGTCGAGTTTCTATCAATGGCTATGACCATTTCTGCCAGCATCCTCGTTCTCCAGGAGCCCCTTGCCAGGAATGTTCCAGGTGCTCCCTCTGGACCGACCCCACTGTAAGTAGATTTGTGAGAGCACAGTTCCATATATGGAAAAACAGCCACACATTTCTGTAATGAAAACTTTTGTTAATATGTAACAGGTTCTGACTCATGGAAACATACATGAGATTACGTAGACCAGTAACCATAGGAAATACTGAGAATGTCATCAAAAAATGCTCATCACAAAATATGATGGGTGTGATGGACATGCTTTGTAGCTGTTCTCAGAAGGTTGAGGTAGGAGATTCACTGAGATCAACCGAGCAACAGAGTGTGACCCCATCTTTTAAAAAAAAAAAAAAAAAAAAAAGGCTTGTGGGCAAATTCCTCCAATCCTCTGGGAAATAAACATTTTCTCTGTCGTCTGAAGTATTGTGCAGAGCGATGGAGTGTTACCAACGAAACAATACTGCCACCAAAGCCCCACAGCTTTCACTAGAAAGAGTGCTACAGAGTTCTCAGGACTGTCACAGAGAAACATGACCCCACACTTGTAATTCCAGCATCCAGAGGATGAAGCAGGAGGATTACAAGTTTAAGGCTATGTAGGGGGATTTTGGGACCCTTCCCAAAAATCTAAAAACCAAATAAATGTGTTATAGGTCTAGAATACAGTATCTTATAGAAACACAAGGAAGGGTAGCTTAATATCGGCAGCATTTTTGTTTTTCTTCTTTTGAGGCAAGCTTTCTTTGTAGCCCTGGTTGTCATGGAACTCATTGTATGGACCAGGCTGGCCTTAAACTTGGAGATTCTCCTGCCTCTGCTTCCTGAGTGCTGGGATTAAAGGCATCAACCCCACACCCCCCATTGTAATTTTAAAAAGCAACACACTAGAGAAAAACAGCATGCAACAGAGTTTATGTGGAGGGGTTTTTATTAGGGGAAAGCGAGTGTAAAAGGGGGGAAGGGGAGCGAGGACATCTGCCCCTCTGGGGACAGGAGCAGCAGAAGAAAAAGGCAGAGAGAGAGATGGGAGGTGGGCAGGGTCCTCTAAAAGGGAACATAATGAATGTGCATAGGAGGTGCTCATAGTGGCTGCAGCTGAGGGTGTAGCCTGTCAGAACCCCAAGGGCAGGCCAGTACAGATGTCTGAATACTAACACCCCTTCACCCCGCCCGCCCAGCTTTGTTCTTGATATAAACTTTAAAATATAATGTTATGCTGGGCGGTGGTAGTGTACACCTTTAATGCCAGCACTAAAGATGTCAGAAGTATGCCAATCTGAGTTCAAGGACAGCCTGGTCTACAGAACTAGTTCCAGGATTGTCAGGGCTACAAAGAGAAACCCTGTCTCCAAACTAATAATAATAATAATAATAATAATGTTGTTGTTGTTGTTGTTGTTAGAATACTTGCCTACCATGCAAGAGGTCCTGTGTTCAAAATCCAATACCATAGAAGTGCTCTTAATTGCCGACCCATTTCTTCAGTCCCCTTGTTGTTTTTGCAGAGAATCTGGGTTCCAGTACCCACATTGTAGCAAATCCGTGGCTCTAGTTTTAGGAGATCTGATGTCTTAATGACCTTCATAATTTACAGGCATAAATGCAGGCAAAACAATCATATATATAAAATCTTTTTAAGAAATAGTAGCATTAAAAGAATATTTTTCTTTATGGTGGGGATGAATATCAGTTGTTAGGGTGTTTGCATGTCTATCACCAGAAGGCTGGAGTGATGGCTTTGCAGTTAAGAGCCATTCTTATGGAAGACCCGTGTTTCATACCCAGCACCTACTTGTTGGCTCATAACCTCCTGTAACTCTAGCTTTAGAGGTTCCTATACCCTTCCTGGATTCAGAGGATATTGCACACATGTGGTACACAGACAGACATGCAGCCAAAACCACCCATACACATAAAATAGTTTTTTTTCTTTTTTCAGGAAGGGGGGGGGGTAATGGCACACATCTTTAATCCCAGCACCAGAGGCAGAGACAGACAGATCTCTATGAGTTCTACCAAGTAAGTTTCAGGACAGCCAAGGCTACACAGAGAGACCCTGTCTTAAATAACAAAACAAAAAAAGAGAGAACACCCTTTTCCTCCTGGGTTGACTTGTGTTGATATAGGGGTTTGTGCCTCATCTTACTGCATCTTGTTAGGCCATATTTGTTTGAGATCACTGGGAAGCCTGCTCTTTTCTGAAGGGAAATGGAGGAGGAGGTGTGGGGAGGAGCAACTTGGAGAAGTGGAGGGAGGGAAACCTTGGTCAGAATGTGTCGTATGAAAAAAGGAATTAAAAAAAAAAACACTGTCAGCCAGACATGATGGGTACCCACCTTTAATCCTAACACTACAGAGACAGAGATAGACAAATCTCCAAGTTCGAGGCCAACCTGGTCTACATATGAAGTTCCAGGACAACCAAAGCTGTTACACATAGAAACCCTGTCAGGATGGAGCAGGGGGAGGATATTAGTATTTAGACATCAGTACTGGCCTGCCCTTGAGGTCCAGACATGATAACATTCTCAGCTGCAGCCAGTAAGAGTACCTTCTGCCCACATTCCCTATATTCCCTTTCCCTCCCTCCCCCTCCCTCCCTCTCTCCTGCCTCTCTGTCTCCAGAGGCTGGTCTCCCCTTCACTTCCCCCTTTTCCCATTCACTTCCCCCAATACAAAACTCATCTGCCTGAGCTCTGTCAAATCGCATCATTCTCTCTTGCACCGCTTTTTAAAATTGCAACAGGGGACCCTGTCTCTAAAGGAAAAAGTAAAAAACAAAAACAGGTATCTATGGTAGTTCTAGTACTCAGGAGGCTGAGGTAAAAGACTCTCTCCTTCTACCTGTCTAACTCAAGAATGTTAAGCTTCTCTATAGACTCTACCTCTTTTTTTTTCTCATTTTTCTTTTATTAAAAATTTCCATCTCCTCCCCTCCTCCTCCTCTCCCTTCCACCCATACCCCCACTCCGCCCCTCTCCAAGACAAAGAGCCATCAGGGTTCCCTTCACTATGTTAAGTCCAGGAAGGTGAGCAACCAAACTGACAAGGCTCACAGTGAGCCCGTCCATGCTGTAGAGTTCATGCTCATCACCGTTAAACTCTACCTCTTATCACCTCTGCTTTGGTTCCATTAGCAGAATCTTAATCCTGTGATCTCAGTAGCTACAGAACTTTGCCTGTATTTTAGATTGGGATGGACCCAACTAATCTCCCCTTCCTGTGGCAGAGACAAATGTTCTGCTGTGAGTCAACTCAGTTGACTCCTGCTGGAAGAGATGGATAAGAAAGTGAAAAGTTACAGGAAGCAGAGAAGCTCATACAAAGCTGCCAGCTTCCTGCCTATCCACAGCCTGTTGGGGTTATGGTACTGACACCCCAATCATCTAGAACATGGAAATGGCGTACTACCTGTCAAAGTTTGCTTCCTTTTGTAGGAGCCATGTTGTTGAGGGATTGGGAAGGTAGCAGTATGCACATTGAAGTAACATCGCCAGTGTAGGGGCAGCAGTGTACAAAAGGGGGTTGTTGTTTCGATGTGTTCTCACTGTGCTGCCTGTGTGGCCTTAATTGACCACTTGCAGTCCTCCTGCTTAAACTTTCCAAGGAACTGGGATTATGGCCACATGGCATGTTCCCTGCAAGAGCAGAAATTTGAATGTGTATTAACTAATGTGTTAATGGCCAGTTAAGAAAGGTATACAAGCCGGGCGGTGGTGGCGCATGCCTTTAATCCCAGCACTCAGGAGGCAGAGGCAGGTGGATCTCTGAGTTCGAGGCCAGCCTGGTCTACAAGAGCTAGTTCCAGGACAGACTGTAGAAACTACAGGGAAACCCTGTCTCGACAAAACCAAAAAAAAGAAAAGAAAAGAAAAGAGAAAGGTATACAAAACTGCTCTGTAGTAAAAGATTGTACATTTAGAAACACATTTCAATTAATTTATTTTTATTCCATGTGTACTCATTTGCTTGCATGTATATCTGTGTAAAGGTGTCAGATCACCTGAAAGTTACAGGCAGTTATGAACTGCCATGTGAGTGCTGGGAATTGAATCCAGGTCCTCTGGAAGAGCATCCAGTGCTCTTAACCACTGAGCTGTCTCTCCAGCCCCTAGAACCACGTTTTTTTAAATAGCTGAAACCAAGATATATGTCATTTTATATATGCGCAGTTTAGAATAATACAAAAATGCCATATGCATGTCAGTTTTCTCTATATATGGAAAAGAATGTGAAAAATTGATATGTAGAAAAAGTTATATGGGCTGGGAGGAGGTGGCATGTGTGTTTAATCTCAGCACTTGGGAGGCAGCTCCCTGTGAGTTCAAGGCCAGCCTGTTCTACAAAGCAAGTTCCAGAACAGGTTCCAAAGCTACAGGGAAACCCTGTCTCAAAAAAAAAAAAAAAAAAAAGAAAGAAAGAAAGAAAGAATAAAGAGTTATGAATAACTGGGACCACAGACCAATAACCATAGGGCCAGCTGGCAACCAAGACTAAGGACTATGGAACCAGCATGGTAAGGGTGTGGCCTATTTTAGGGACTGCTATTCACCTTGGCATTTGTTGCTGATCACATGAGGCTGCTTAGAGTTGCCATGACTTCCAGCTCCCAGAGCTGAAAATCTGTGCCTTGGTGTAGAATTTTCTGGTTGTAGAAATTTATATTTATCCAATTATCTGAAAACCTTGTTCCAGGCAGGATTCTGTCACCCAAAGCAAAGACCGCTTTCTACCTTTGATGTAGAAGTGCACAGCATTCATATCACAAGAAGGAGCCAGGTCACTAGTTGGTCACTTCTGGATTATCTTGGAGATTGACTTAAATACCTGGTAGAGATTGGTAAAATCATACCACCTCCAGAGCCACCACAGTGGTACAGCAGTGACGCTCTGAGGGCCAGGCATGCATACATTAGTAATGCTCTGCTGTGAGCAGGCTCCTGCCGCTCGTTATGCCAGTGCTAAGTTGAGGGACCAAACTCAACACTTACCTGGTCATGCAGGTCATGACGTAAGTCAGTGAAACCTCCAGCAAGCCTGTCCTGTCTCCAAGGGGGTCTGTGAAACAAAGAGGTTTTGTGGGTAGAAAGTATAATCTTCCCAAATTACTGGTTGTGGGGAGGCAGCCTACAAGGAAAGCAGTACACTTGAGATGCTTAGGCGGTCCCTTGAGCTAGGCCTATTCATTTCGCTGACTCCTGCAACCACCTCTCTAGCTTGCATCTCTAGAGGCTTAGGAGGAAATGGAGTCTTACTCCTAACCTGGGGCTCTTCCTAGAAGTATACTTTATCTATAGAAACAGCACATTGGGCATTGCCACACAAGGTTGGGAGTTCAGCAGCTTATTCCTCCATGCCTCCCCTTCTTCTATATGAAATGCTGTTTTGCACCTTTTCTGTCTGCCATAGTAGGCATTTTTCCCTGTTTTCTTGAATTGCCATTTTGTAGGCTGAGGAAAGTTCTGTGGTCACTCAAAGTTTGAAAAGAAGGTCAGACAAATAGCAGTCCCCCTGATTTCCTCTGGACGATAGTGGAGATTTTGTTCTACTTGTCCCATTCTCATCAAACCAGGGATCAGCCTGGTTTCCTTGATTCTCACCAGGATACGGATTGAATTCCAACCCAGCATCTGCTGAGTCCTCTGAGAACACAAAGCCATTCAGAATCGCCTGAGACAAAGCTTACACTGTCCTGTTCCAGCCTCTGCTTCATTAACTAGCAGGCCAGGAAGAAGCTCGCATTGTCAGCAGGGGAATTGTTCCTGCACAGCTTGGGGTGAAGAAAAGTTTGAACCCTTAATAACTAGAGGTGGCTTAGGAGCCTGAAAGGACTCTGTGCTAAGGGCTCAGATGGCAAATAGTAGTTGTCTTTATTTGCTACCACAAATACCTGAGTATGCCAGAAACAAGTCATGAAGCAAACTGCCTTCTTTAGGGAGAAGGGAAAACAGGAGCTATATGCTACAGTGGACATAGCTCAGTGCTAGAGTGTTGCCTAAAAGAGGGGAGGGGCAGGTGTTGCTCTGCAGTGGAGAATTGTGCAAGAACGGGACTAAATCCCAGGGTTGAATTCTGCTTGTCTACACATAGCAAAGAATGGGGCAGCCAACACCAGGAAGCTGTACCTGACTAGAGCTGTGTTCACAAGAGCATTGCTTGGCAGACTGTGCACTAGAATGGTGGGATTGATGACATAGACATAAGCAGGGAGGATAGCTCAGTGGTTACCTAGCATATGGGAGGCCCTGGGTTTAGTTCAAAGTACCACCCACCCACCCCCAAAAGCCAAAGAAAATAAATAATTATTAAACACTTGACATGGTAATGTCTATCTTTAATCCCAGCACAGAATTTGAGACTGGCCAGGGGTAAGACCATTTCTCAAAAAAATAGATAAGTAGATAGACAAAAAAACAGATATCTTAAGAGCCAGGCAGACAGATTGAGGCTGTCTCAGAAAGACAGCCCTCCCCCCCCCCCAAAAAAAAAAAAAACAGAGTCAGGGTTTGTCTTGGGTTTGGGTTTAAGGCTTTTGTTCTGTGATGTGTGTGTTATAGTGTTAGCAATAGACCCCAAGGTCTAAGACCCTCCAAGCTAGCACTTTACCACTGAGCTACATCCTGAGCTCTTCTTTGCTTTTAGTTAGGGGTTTGTTTGTTTGTTTGTTTGTGACAGGATTCATTTGGCTTTCCTATTGCCTCTTCTCCCCAAGTGCTGGGATGACGTGCAAGCCATCACACCAGCCTTCTTTGAATATATGTTTGGAGCCTGTTCTGAGAAAACACTAAAACCTTCCTGCCAGCTCATGAGGAGTGCCACAGCACCTGGCCATCAGGGTACAAGACTGGTAGTGAGATTATCACAATGTTTAGCTACCACTGTGGATGTGCTGTGGTGATGCATTAAGACACCTGTCTTGTCCCAGTTTCACTGGTGAAACCTGCTGGAGATTGTGGTCAGTAAATAGTAGCTCAGCTTCTACTCTACCCAGGTCTCTTGTCCCCAGGCTACCTTCTCCACTGAGTGGCTACAGCATCTTGGAGACCCTGGTTCTAGTGGCTCTTCAGAGACAGAACAAGGAGCCTCAGGAATAATAAAGACTGTAGAAGTAGATTTGAGAGGCCTGACAAGAAAAGATAGAAACCTAGCAAGGAGATTCTCTCATGCTCACCCACCACCACAATCCTGGTCAGATCTCCTGTGCTGGAGTTACAGGAGGATTACAAGAATGCCATGTGGATACTGGGAACTAAACCCCAGTATTCTACAAGAGCAGTAAGCACTCTAAATCACTGGGCCATTTCTCCAGCCCCTCATCATTTTCCCTTAACTTTTAATTTTTATTTTCTACAAAAATAAAAGGGGTACATGGGATGTAGGTTGTTTGATAGTGTATTTACCTAGCATGCATGAAACCCTGTGTTCTATTCTCCCAGAACTGAGCATGGTGGTACACACCTATCATCAATCACAGGACTTGGGAGATGGAGACAAAAGAGATGAGAAGTTCAAAGTTGTCCTCGGCTACGTAGTGAGTTCAAAGGCAGCCTGGGCTTGGGGGATCCTTGCCTCATGGGGGGGAGTGAGCCTCTTATCAACGGTCACTGTTCGCAAGGGCCACACCTATTTATTTGTTAGTTTTGTTTTTGTAGCCCTGACCTGGAACTTGCTTTGTAGACCAGGCTGACCTCAAACTCACAAAAATTGCCTACCTCTGCCTTCCAGCTTGCTGGGATTAAAGGCGTGCACCACCAATGCCCAGCGTAATTAGGAATTCTTAATTTCCCACAGACTAGCATACACCACTATGCCCAACTATATTAGCCTGTTTGTTTGTTTTGTTTTTTTGTTGTTGTTTAACATTCCTGCTCTCTCGTGCCTGGTTTTACACACAGGCCCTAGACTTACAGAATCCCTCCCACTTCCTCCCCTCTGACCTGCAGTCAGATAGTCTGACTGTAAGCATGTGCTATGAACTACCCATCAGTCACATGTTATAAACCTCTCCCTTCCTCTAAAATGCAAGAGGACTTCATCTCTCAGAACCCTCACCATGTTGTTGCATGTCTTCATCTATAGCATTAAAACAATCTCGTACCCAAAAACAGTTGACCTCCTTGTCCCTCTTGTATCCCAGTTTCAAAACCTTCTAGTTAGCTATCCATGGTGGTACAGGCCTTTAATTCAGACACTTAGGATGCAGAGTTCAGGCCAGCCTGGTCTACATAACAAGTTCCAGGACATCTGGGGCTACATAATAGAGAGAGAGAGACTGTCTCAAAAATAAACAAAAAACGCTTGCAGTCACCAGTTCCAACAGCTGGCCTTGGCCAGTCACTGTTTTCAAATGCACGGAGGGGGGCGAGAAAAGTGAGTGTCATCGTTTGCAGTGTCTGTGAAACTTCCTCACAGTACACAGCACTCTTCTTTGCAAGTGTTAGGTGGGATTTTGACAGCGGGGGGGGGGGGGGGGCACTGGTTTCTGTCCAGCATCCTGGACTTGGTAAAAACAGAGTGAAAGCCCAGGTCTTCTGCCCATCAGTGCACAGAAACAGGAGATGGCCTAGAGGTGCCCACAGGGTCTCAGTCCTGCAAACCAGGCAGGCCTTGTAGAGACTGGGGACTCAGTGACCTACTTCCCAGCTGAACAAGCTGCAGGTGGCAGGAGAAGCCCTACCTCAGCACCTTGGTGGGGTACTAGGCAGCAGTCCAGTGAGTGCCCATGCACGTCATCTTCAGCAAAGCCTGAACACTTGACCCTGCCTGGAGTCAGAACTTGACACATTCCACCTCTTCAGGACCTGTGGAGAAGGTGCCCGCCCCCCTCCCCCCCCCCACACACACACACAGGCATACACACCCACACCCACCTCCTGTCAGAGGCATTTGAATGTCTGGCTTCTGTGACTAAGAAGATGGCTGCTGGAGCTAGAGCCTGTGTAATCTTTGCTCCTCCCCAGCACATTGTCCATTTCCTTCTGCACAGCATGTGTCTCCCTGAGCTGGGTTTTCCCCTCCACCACCACCATTCCACTTTCCTGTTGTAGGAAGACAGCTGGGGGTGGGGGCTAGGGGCTGCTGTTGTTTAGCCCGTCCCACAACTGAGCTGGGAATAATTTGAAACTAAATCTCTAGCCCTTTAGAAGCCTTTGCAAAATCCTTGGAAGTTTATTAACAACAGCTGTGACCACACATGACCAGAATCATGGAGTGAAGGGGCTCGGGTCGGGCAGCAGCAGGCTTGCCTGTCACTTTTCTAGGAGGAGAGAAAACTAAATCAAGTCTCCCATGGTCATATGATCCTAGCCAGCAGACAAGCCAGTAATGAAAAATAAGATTGGGGTTTGGGTTCATCAAGTCTTGGAAGGTCTTAGCAGGAACAGCTCTCTGCCAAGAACTCGGGCATCCATCTTGGGCCCCACAAGCTGTGGCTGGTGGCAGCTGTGACCTGCAAAGACAACCTCTGTCTCCGCTCCATTACTTGTAGTTTCTCTTCTGCAGTTTCTTTGTCCAAACCCCACTTTGTGAACAGCTGTGGCACTTGTGCTTGAGGGACAAGCAGAGGTCTTTGCATTTCTCCTCTCAGTGAAAATTTCTCTGGTGATTTTTACCTCACTTCCTGTGAGTGTCTAGAACAGCTGCTTTTTCCCTCAAACTCTGTGCCCAGCTCCCCTCCCCACCCACCCACCTTGTAACCTTGAATGAGAAACAAGTTTTGCCAGGGCCTTCTGAGTCCTGCTGAGCTCAAAAATTTCAAGGATGGAAAATAAAACCTCTCCCACCCTCCTTGTCCTTATTGAAAGCACTCTTCAGGGATCTGCCGGGTGTGAGGCTCCACATTACACCTTCATCTTTTGTCCTGACCCTGCAGCTGGATGCGCTGTCCCGCTGTGGGGTGCGTGAAGTACTCATTCTCACCTAGTTCTGGTGACCGTAGGGCTTGCTTCTGAAGTTAGCTGTAGTGTCACAGGGGCACTTCATGACTCACTTCCATGTCAGCCTGCTATGGCCTCACCCCCTTTCCTCTGAGACCCTGTTTGTCTTGGGACAGTGTCATCACTGACCAGTGTCCACCCACTTCCTAACAGCTGGCCCTGCTCTTCAGAAAGGAACTGTGTAGATGTGCTTAAAGTAAATACCTGCCCCACCCCCAAGGACGGATGAGTCAACAAAGGATACAAAGAGAAACTCATTCAGGCCTGTAGCATCCTTTTACACAGCCAGGGCCCAGGGAAGGCCAGGAGAGAACACTGCAGGATTCTACCCACAGTTTCCCCTGGCCAAGACAGGTAGAGCTCTGGGGGGTAGAGCTCAAGATAGCCTGAGGTCCTATAGAGCACTGCCTCTGGAGTCTGTAAGTCTAGACCTGCCCTATCCCCACTGCACTCTCACTTGGACTGACTTTCGGGATGTCTCTGGATCTCCAGCTTCAGTGCCCTCTTTTTGTACCCTGCCAGTCACTATGTGAACATAAGCCATGGATGATAGGTGCGGGCCAGCCTTCTAGTGTGAAATCTCAAGAATTAAAGTGGAATCAGAAAAAAAATCATTAAAAATATACCAAAATGACTAGGTGGTGGTGGCGCACACCTTTAATCCCATCCCTGAGGAGGCAGAGGCAGGCGGATCTCTATGAGTTTGAGGCCAACCTGGTCTACAAGAGCTAGTTCCAGGACAGACTCCAAAGCTACAGAGAAACCCTGTCTTGAAAAACCTTAAAAAAGAAAAAGAGAAGAAAAGAAAATATACCAAAGTATTCCTAGGAGTTGATTCTGGTAAGAAATTACCAGTAGGTGGCTGATTGGTTGGTTTTGCTAGTTTGCTGGGGGTGTTTGTTTGCTTGCTGATTTTGGGGGCTCTTATTTGCATGTTCAGATCTGGAGATTAAACCCAGGGCCCTGCTCACGCCATGGAACATTTTGCTATTGAGCTACACCATCCACCGTCAATAGTTATTGCATTACTTTAAACAAGACCTACTAGAAGACCTAAATTTAGGGCTCTAGACCCAGGCTTGGAGTCTAGCTCTGACCCTGCTCCCCAACCTGTTCTTTGAGAAACTGTTGTGCGAAGGAAATGGAAGGGACTTGGTGACGACTGATCTTGGTTGGCAATCTAACACTCCTGGGAAGAAAGGAACCTCATTTGAGGAATTCCTTCCATCAGATTGACGTGTGGGTATGCCTGCTTTATACTTTTTTTAAGAATAGACTCATTGTGTGATATTGGCCAGCCTGGAACTCAACTATGTAGACCAGACTAGCATTTAAAATCATAGAGATCCAGCTGCCTCTGCTTCCCAAGTACTGGGATTAAAACATGTACCACTATACCCAGCAAATAATATATGATACTATTTTAAAGATTTCTTATGGTAGGGTTTTATTGTATAGCCCCCCTGGCTGACCTGAAACTTGCTATATATATAGCAGGCTGGCTTGGAACTCACAGAGATCCAACTGCCTCTGCCTTCAATTTAAGGTGTACACCACCTTGTCCTGATTTTTTTTTAGCTTTATGTGTATTACTGTTTTAACTGCTTGTATGTGTTTGTAACACATGTGTGCTTGCTGTCCACTGAGATCAGAGCATTGGATCATCTAGAACCAGAGTTACAGATGTGTAAGCAACCATGTCGATACTAGGAATAGGTTCTCTATAAAAGCAGCTAGTGCTTTTAAGTCACTGAGCCATCTCTCCAGCCCTCTTTTATTATTTTTCAGTGTGTGTGTGTGTGCGCGCGTGCGTGTACATGTGGGTGCATGTGTGCACATGCCCACAGTACAGAGATGGATCTGAAGTTAGAGGTGGTTGTGAGCCTCTACTTCCAGTGTGGGTACTGCGAACCAGTCTTAGCTCCTCTATAAAAGTAGTTTGTGCAATTAACCACTGAACTACCATCTCTAACCCATGTATACTAATATGAATACCTTGACCCCCTAGAGTCAATAACTCAGCCAACCATAAAGTGAAAGTATTTGGGAGCAGGGGAAATAGCATCTGTTCAGAGCAAGACAGAGCTTGCATGAAGTAGACCTCTAACTTGCCTTACTTTTCTCTGGAGTAATTAGGAATTCTTTTGTTTGTTTGTTTTCTGGTTTGGTTTGGTTTGGTTTTTTTTGTTTTTTAAGACAGGGTTTCTCTGTGAAACAGTTCTGGCTGTCCTGCAACTCGCTCTGTAGACCACGTTGGCCTCTCCCTCCCAAGTGCTTGGATTAAAGGTGTGCGCCAACACTGCCCAGCGTAATTAGGAGTTCTTAAATTTCCCACAGAGTTGCCTTTGATGGGTCTGGTGGATATAATTTCTCAGTTGAAGAAATTGAGAAATTTCTACCTGGATGGGGAGTGGTGTTAGGGCTAGGTCCCAAACCTGGGTGTGGAGGCCCTAAAGTTGTAGGTGTTCTGATCACATCCATTACTTACCCTGTGGCTGTGTCAGGCAGGCTCCAGCTTCCTGTAGGTGACTCAGCCAAAAGAGCTGGAGGACTAGCCTGTCATCCTCTTTCCTCCTATTGTTCCCATTTTCATAAGCCCCACAGCAAACCCTTCCTCAGTGTCCCTCACTCAGGTGGCCTGGAATGTCTACATAGAGCCTCTATTGCCCCATCTATCTTCAGACCAAAGGATCAGAATCAGCCCTAAACCCCAGCCTTCCCTCACTCTTTTTAACATTACTGGTTTTTCTTCAATTGTGATAAAGTATATGTTAGAAAAAAATTTTATGTCTGTTCAGCCTGCATCAGCTTGAGGAGATGTAAGCTGAACGGGAACTGCTGGGTAAGGACCGCCACACGGTGCAGTACAAAGTGACCAAAGTACCCATGCTGACTGCGTGTGGCCTTTAAAGTTGCTAAACACAACAAAAGCCCACTGGTGCAATATTTGCTCAGAGTTGTTTGTTTTTGTTTTTTCTCATAGTTTTGTTTTGTTTTGAAATGGGATCCTAGCTAAATCACCCAGGCTGTCCTGGAAGTCACAGACCCTTCTCCATCTAAGGGTAGAGACCACAGGTCTATGCCCCATGCCCAGCTCATAGTTAAGGTACGAACTGTCTGACCAGCAGTTTATTCATGATTCATCATAGATCAGAGCTGAGCCCCATCATTTCAGTGACATAGGCACCAAGGGCATCTCCAGACTTACAAACTGGCAAACAGTCTTGGGGGTACTTAGGCACATCAGGGAATGATCAAAACAAAGGGAGGAGTGGAAGGAAAGGCTGTGGAATGGCTGCTTCCTGGCTCAGTAAGGCCTCTTGAGTGACAAGCTGGGGTTTTGTCAAGAAAGCTTAGCACAGGCTGGAGAGATGGCTCAGTGCTTAAGAGCACTGCCTCCTCCTTCGGAGGTCCTGAGTTCAATTCCCAGCAACCACATGATGGATCACAACCATCTATAATGAGATCTGGTGCTCTCTTCTATCATGCTGGCATACATGTAGATAGAGCACTCATATGTATAAATATTTTTTTAAAAAATAAAAGAAAGCTTGGCTCACCCCACTTGCCACTGCTGTGTAGATGGAGGGGGAAGGCACTCAGACTGGATTAGTCTGGATTGCCACAGGAAGCTGGAGGTGATGAAGCAGGAATCAACATGCAGGTATGCTCATAATGTTAGAAGCAGCCTAGAATCTTTTATCTAAAAAGAAAAGTTCTTGTGTCTCCTGTTTTCCAGCCATCCTCTGTGACATAAAATTGTGTGTAGACCTCAGACCATAAGCCATTGACCAGAAGAACCATGACTTCCAAAACAGAGGTGCTAATGTTCTGGCTCTGCCTTATTCTCAACAGATGCTATTTTTTCTCCCAAATATTTTCCACCCATAATTGGTTAAATTAATGAATCTGGAAGACCAGCTATATTATTCTTGCTAGTTAAAACTGAGACAGAGGCATATCTAATTTTCACTGTTCTAAAATTTTGTAGCAGAAAGCACATGGTGAAGAGCTAGCTCCAAACTGTGCTCAGGACTGAGGTGGGGTTATCCTGTAGGAGCACACTGCTTCTGTCCTCGCCTTTCATGGCAGTACACAGTGTGTAGGTACTGGGTCACAACTAAAGGAAGGACAAAGGGACTTTCAGCATTCTTTAACTGTATTTTCTTCAGGAACACTCTTTGAGTGACACTGGGGGGGGGGGGGCATTCTTGCCAGACTATGGTGGCGTACACCTTTAATCCTCGGAAGACAAAAGCAGGCGGATCTCTAGGTTCAAGTCCAGCCTGGTCTACAGAGCAAGTTCCAGGACAGCCAAGGCTACACAGAGAAACCTTGTATTGACAAACAAAACAAATTAGGAAATTTTCCCTAATCCACTTCCACCCAGCCAAATATGAACAAGTCACTTTCTCTGGACCTCAGTTTTGTACTCTAAGAGAGTTAGAATGAATGAGGGTTCTTGGACTTTTTTTTTAAGCAGGTGTCATGTGGCCAAGGCTGGTCTCAGATTTGTTATATATCTGAGATGACTCTGAACTCTGATCATACTGCCTCTTCTTCAGTGTTGGGTTTATAGGCATGTACCGTCATACCAGACTTGGGATGTGTGATTTCCTGGTCTTTGGTTTTTGTTGTTTTTCAAGGGTTTCTCTATATAGTTCTGGTTGTCTGGAACTCACTCTGTAGACCAGTTTGACCGGGGAGATTCTGCCTCCCCAGTGCTAGTATTAAAGGCGTGCTCCACTGGCATCCAGCTTGGAATGTGTGATTTCTTTCTTTTTTCTTTTCTTTTTTTTCTTTAGTTAACTTTATTTTATGTGCACCTGTGTAAAGGTATCAAGTACCCTAGGACTGGAATTATAGGCAGTTGTGAGCTGCCATGTAGGTGCTGGGAACTAAATCCAGGTCCTCTCAACTGGTTGTTCTTAACTGCTCAGCCATCTCTTTAGCCCAGAATGTGTGATTTCTAAGTTCCTTCTAAGGCCCTACGAAGTACAGGCAGCATCACATTTAGGTGTTCAGGAATGAGATGTGGTGACACAGTACTGACATTTATGGTAATGTCAGTCAGGAAACCTTGTACAGCTATACAGAGCTGTGTGTGATAGCTCATGCTTGCACTATCCCAACACTCAGGTTGAGGTGGGTGAATTGCCATGCATGTAAGACCAGTCAGGGCTTACAAAGTGAGACCTTGTCTCAATAAAAATAAAATAAAATAAAGCCACTGAGAGCTAGAGATGACTTAGTGTTAAGAGTCCTGGCTGATCTTCCAGAGGACCTGGATTCAATTCCCAACACCCACATGGCAGCTCATAATCAACTGTAACTCCAGATCCAGAGGAGCTAACACTCTCACAGAGATATATGTGCATGCAGAACACCAATGCACATGAAATAAAAATAAATTTAAAAAATAATAATAAAATTAAAACAGTTCTTAAAAACCCACTGAAACATATAATGAAGATGTTATTTTATGTTTCTAAAGTCTGTGTACCATCATTTCCCAAAATATTCTCCTACCTTCTGAATAAGCTCTTGGCTTTGTACTGAGTCCTTTACATGTATCATCCTATTTGATCCCTGCACCAGCCTCTTTTACAGAGCAATGCCTGAGACTCAACTGGTAGGAACTTGACTGGGTCACTTAGCCCATGGCAGAGAACCCTGTTCAGCCTCCCGGTTGTTTCTGTCACCTTGGTTTGTTAATCTTCCTTCAGAGGCCTGCCACTGACTCCAGAGTAAAAAAAGAGCACCTCTTCTAGCCAGCAGATAATGGATTTTTTTTTTCAAGACAGGGTTTGTCTGTGTAGCCCTGGCTGTCCTGGAACACTCTGTAGGTCAGGCTAGCCTCAAACTCAGAGATCTGCCTTCTTAGTACTGGGATTAAAAGCGTTCACCACCACCACCCAGCAACCTTGGGTTTTCATACAGAAAATTTTATGTGTCGCCAGGGAGATGTGTATGGGCCTACAGTTCTCCTCCGAGACAGTGGACATGGGCATTATTTTACAGTTTCTGAAGTGCTTGGTGGAAACTGAACTTTTGTCCCTTTTCCTCCCAGGATCAGAAATCCTGGCCAGATGTGCCTACATCTGTTGGCTCACTGGGCTATTAATTAAAATTCATGGCAGCTGGGCAGTGGTCGCAACAGCTTTAATCCTAGCATGTGGGGGGCAGATGCAGGTGAATCTCGGTGAGTTCAAGGCCAACCTGGTCTACAGAGCTGGCTTTAGGACAGCCAGGGATAGGGATACACAGAGAAGCCTTGTCTCGAAAAGCTATATATAATATATATATTTGTCTTGTCGTTAGGCAGTGGTGGAGAAATCTTTTATTTGTTTTTGTTTTGTTTTTAATCCCAATACTTGGAAGGCAGGGGCAGGTGGATCTCTGAGTTCAAGGCCATCTTGGTCTACACAGAGTAAGTACCAGGATAGCCAGAGGTGTTACACAGAAGAAACCTGACTTGGAACTCCCTCCCGCCCTCCCCTCCCCCAAAAAATATTTCCCATGTGATGGAAAACTTAATTTGGATCATTTCAGTAAAGTCTGTTACTTGGCAGTGGCAACTGAGACCTGGAGAATGTGAGCGTTCACTGGTGTTACCCAGCTTGCCACACATCCTGCTCCAGCAGCTCACTGAAGTCTTTTGTCTAGGCAAGGGAATATGCTGCGTAGTGACACATGCCATCTGGATGGCTCTGTATTCTAGGTCTGAAGTTCAGCTTAATAGTAGTGTATCAACAGAGCAGCGTGTGGTACACATCTGTCTGATGGAATTCCTGACTTGAGGGACATGATAGCCATGTGATGAGATCACTGATTACTGCTTGGCTGTGACCTAAGTCACCTGCAGAGTAGGTGGCACACACAGACTTCTCCAGCAAGAGGTCCGGGACTGTGATCTTCGTCACTTTCAGGCTCTACTGTAGCCTTTTTCATCTCAGAACACTTCTTGGATATCATCAGATCATCCTGAGGACCCTAATGGCACAGCACTCAGGTGGCTGAGGCAATAGGATCACAAGTACCAGGCCTTGTCTGGAAAAGAGCCAGCAAGATCATGCAGGTGGTAAAGGAGCCAGAGCCAACTTCTGCCAACTGTCCTCTGACCTCCACACAGGTGTCATAGCAGGCACACACCACATACACAAAAGAAAGAAAACCAACATTGTCAAAGACAGGCTGGTGACCTGGTCCTGCAGAAACTTGCCTCATTCCCTCTCTCCTCCCCCCCCCCCCCCGGCCCATGTTAGTTTTTTGAGACAAGCCCAAGATGGCCTTGAACTCATTATGTAACCAAGGGTGACCTTAAACTCCTGACCTTGCTTCCACCATCCAAGTGCTGGAATTACAGGCATGCAGCACACACTCAGTTTTGGTTAGTATCTCACTGGGTAACCCAGACCAGCCTAGAACTCAACACATTCTGCTTTCCAAGTGCTAGGATCACAGGCATGCGCTGAATTTGGCTACTTATAACTCTTAGCAAGCTCTTTCACTTGTTCCCAATCAGTTCTGTTGATTTGTCAAAGTCTGCTGTAGTGCTGTGCCCTACTTCTGATGGGCCACTACCCCTTGAGATCTCCAGCTGGCCAGAAAAGATGTTCACCATCTTGGTGGATTTTGTTTTGGTTTCTTTAGAGAGCGTCTCCCTATGCAGCTTTCTCTAGAACTCTCTAGAGATCAGGCAGGCCTCAAACTCAGAGATCTTCCTGCCTCTGCCTTCCAAGGGCAGAGATTAAAAGCGTGCACCACCACACCCAGCCCTTGGTAAGAGTTTTCAAAACAGTGAAGTCTTTTGGTCCCACTGTAAACTAGAGAGACACTTTGCAGGCTGCTCAGGAATGGAATGACCCTAGCCCCTGGCATGAAGCAAGCATGGGCATTGGTTCTGACAAAAGTCCAGGTCTCCTTCTGAGCACATGGCACGAACCTAGCCACTCACAGTTGCAGGGTGCCTCTAGTTCCTTTCCCAACAAGGGACAACTTGCTTTCTTACTGCTTTCTTCTCTCCTCTCTGTCCCTCTGAGGCCAACCTCTGCTGCAGGGGCACCACCAGGCACCACAGGCAGCGTACCTTAACAGGCTGCCTGTGTTCAGAGAGGTGGGTCCAAAGACCTGCTGTCCCGAGATGCACCGTGGAGATCAGAAATGTTTCAAATCATCTGCCCTTGCCTTCATGTAGTTCACTGGGAGCCCAAGCAATCACCTTTCTGGCATGGACCCCACTCAACAGCCCCCAGCCTCCTTATTAGAAGGCTAACCAGTGGTGACGGAAGAAGATATGGGAGGTGGAAAAGTGCTATAAGGAGCAGCACCCTTTGCCCCACCATGGCCTTATGCAGTGCTGCAGGCTCACCCTTTATGTTGATTTTATTCTAGGAAGATGACGAAAAGCTGATTGAAGAAATCCAAAAGGAGGCTGAAGAAGAACAGAAAAGGAAGAATGGAGGCAAGTGTTCTTCTCGGGCACAGATGGGGCTGGGTAGGGCAGGGGGGTGAAGACTGTCCCTCGGGGGTTACTGCTCAAACCATGGGTTCCTCATGATGGGACACTCCCAAGAATGAGTTTGAGCTCTGGAGGCAAATAGAAGCCTAAGAAGACTGCCTCACCACAGTGGAGGTTTACTGAGATGACAGCAAGTTCCTGAGGATGTGAAGGAACATCTCACAATGGCTGTTCCAAGCTAGATAAACAACATACCACCCTCTGTGAGGTATAGGAGTGACCACTGGGAAAGTGTAGATTTGCCTGCCTTTGGCATATTGCTCTGACAGGCAGTGGGTGTCTTTTGTCTTGAATTTGACGTCAGCCTACTCTTGAGAGCCAATATTTCTGTGCCCAGAGGAAAGTATACTGAGGGTCAGGAGTAGCCCTCCTCTGTTGGGCTTTCCCTCTAGGCTTCCAAACCCTGGGTCATAAGTGGCATGCGTTGCTCTAGTCACAAGCAGAAGTGTATTGGATCTGGTTTTGTCTGTGTGTTTACTTCCTCTGAACCCCACTTTTCTTTCAGAGAACACCTTCAAACGCATTGGACCCCCACTGGAGAAGCCAGCTGAGAAAGTACAGCGTGTGGAAGCCCTGCCACGGCCTGTTCCACAGAACCTGCACCCACAGATGCCGCCCTACGCTTTTGTGCACCCACCTTTCCCTCTGCCACCTGTGCGTCCTGTGTTCAACAACTTCCCCATTAACATGGGTCCTGTGCCCGCACCCTATGTTCCCCCTCTGCCCAACGTGCGTGTCAACTATGAGTTTGGCCACATTCATGTGCCCCTGGAGCATAATCTGCCCATGCACTTTGGTCCCCAGCCACGGCATCGCTTCTGACACTTAAAGCCCTGTCCAGCCACATTGAGTCTGCAGGAAGACCCAGTCTCACCTTCTTAATAGGCGCAGAGTCTTTGCTTCCCTCCCTCTTGAGGGTGGGCTCGTATCCTCTTGCTCTTTTCTTTGCAAGGTTCACTGACCCTTCAGGTCCGATACCCTTTGGGTGCTGACTGTCACTGGGGCAGTGTTACGGCAGCTCCCTGGTTGTGCCATCTTAGCAGCCAGTACAGTGGCTCTGACCATGAAGAGGGCCCCTTAGTCATTTGCCACACTCCCTCCCCAGCAGGCAACTGAAAGCCTAAGGGAGGTGGCCTACATCCCCAGGCCGGGGCTCTCATTCCTTGTTGCTCAAGGAGCCTCCAAGACACGTCTATGGCGCAAGTTTTGTTCTGTTATCAAAGCAGTTGCTCCTGTTCACGTAGTTTGAGCTGAAGTTGTTCGTGGGCTACTCAAGTTTGTCCCCACTCTTGAAAAGTCAAGTTGAAACTTGACTAGGGCTAGCAACTGCTGAGAGCCTCGTCCTAACACTTGACATCAGACAAAAAGGCTATTTTTCAAAACTGTCACTTATTCCTGGGCTACCCCTTTTCTGGGAGAGATGTCACTTGTCACCAACAATGAGCAGCATCTCCTCTAAGGTGTTCTGGGTTTTCCTGGGGCAGAACCCCTCCACTCCGCTCCAGGATGAGAGTGACTGCTTTCCCTGAAGTCAGAGGAGAATGTTCCCGCTGCCTGTGTCCCCTCCTGTCCAGACTGTTTGCCGAGCAGGACTGGCAGCAGATATTTTCTCCATTGTATTGACTACCCTTGTCCTCCCATTGCTGTGGGGGGCTCCACGTTCAAAGTGTACTGACTTGGAAGTGGGAAGATGTCCATAGGAAGGGGGAAAGACTCCTTGAGGTACCCATGGTCACCTGTGTGTGGGTGGGGCACACACAGAGGTGACTCAGGAGCCCTGCTGTGGGTCACCTGAACAGTGCTACTAGTCTGAATGACAGTGCCTTGGAAAGATGGGCCACGTGCTGCATGACAGGATCCTCCAAGTACCTTAACTATTAGTGTGTTTGTGTTCTCTGTACTTCTCCAGGGGCCCCACATGTGGGTGGTTACTTCAAGCACTGCCCTCCAAGGCCTCATGAGGCACTGGACTGGGCACCCAGTTCTGGTTCTACCCAGTACTCCTATCACATTATCCACTAAGAGGCCAGATGAGGAGCCTGGCAGTTTCTGGGGTTGCTGGAAAAACAGGTGCCCCCCAAACCTTGGCCCTCGGAGAGGTGAAGCCAGGTTCATGTCCTTTGAAATGCAGTCTGTCTGTGGCCACACATGGCTGCAGAGAAGGCTGCTATTGCCTATCTCCACCAAGGTATCTCGTCCTTAGTGGTCCTTCCAGAACCTTTGTGCTAGCAGGGATCGCCAAGGCAGCTGGCACCTTAACCTCTGGGACTGAGGCTGCTTCCTGGTCTGAGAAACTGCCTAGCCACTCCCAGTGTATTTGCCTTAAAACTGGAGAGAATCTAGTATTTGCACTTAGCAAAATATTTCAGAAGAGAAAAGTGCATGATCTCGCTTTATATGTAAAAAAAAATTTAAAAAAAATGAAGTAGATGGCTAAATGTTTTTCTTTACCTTTTTGGTAGTAAAAATAGAGAAACTATGTCTGTTTAAACTACTGTGTAAAAAGACTGTATCATATGTAACTTGAATTTCGTGTAAATAAATGTTTGTGAGTTCTACTCTTGGCTGTTTGTCCCACCCCAATCACAGATTCCAAGCAGCCCTCAGGTGCAGACAAGCACCAAGTGCCGCTGGCTTCCCCATTGAAGGGTGTGGAACTCATGATGCAGCAGCGTGGGGGAAGAGCAGTGCTCCTTTCACCTGCCAGGAAGAAACCCAGTCCCAACCACGCATGGCACAGAATGTTAAAAGTTGTTTTAGCAGAGAACCCCCTTGAAAGCACAGGAAGTGCTTATAGGATACTTCTCCAGATGCTCCCAGTGTGTCATTAGAGGGAGGGTAGCCCTCAAATGTGTGACGTTTTACTCTTGGTTTTTATGGCTCTTTGGGGTGCCCACCCACCCAGCTCCCAGATCACACACGGATTTGTATTTTTTCTTATAATTGCCTAGCCTTAGCTTGGCTTGTTTCTTGCCAGCTTTTTTTTTTTTTTTAACCCATCTACCTTTTGTCTCTGGGCTTTTAACTTTCTTCCTTACTACATATGCTTTCCTGGATACCATGCGTGCTGGCGTTTAAAGACGGGGTCTCTCCATGTAGACCAGGTTGGTCTCGAACAGATCTGCCTGCCTCTGCCTCTCCTGTGCTGGAATTAAAGACGTGCCACCCAGACCTACAGGGTTTTTTCTCTGATACTTCACCTGGATTTGCTAGGTCTCTCAAACGTTGCCCTAGCTAAAATAGAAGTCAGAGGCCTCCAGTGTTGTCATTATACCTAGACCTTCAGTAAACACATGCTAGACAAGAAGGACCACCCTTCCAGGACTTGGGAGGCAGAGACAGGCAGATCTCTGTGAGTTTGAGGCCAGCCTGGTCCACAAAGCAAGTTCCAGGACAGCCAGGACTGTTGCACAAAGAAACCCTGTCTCAAAAAAACAAAGGGGGGCAGGGAACAACCTCAAACATGGAGAGGGAGCTTTGTAGCCCAGGCTAGCCTTGCACTCTACAAAGCCCAGTCTGGCCTCAAATTTAGAATGCCCTTTTTTCATTGCTCCACATGCTGGGATTACACCTTGCCTATGTAGCATCTGTGGGGGTGCAGGGTATAGGTGGCATACAGAGTGTGCCTATGGAGGGTCTCCATCTTTTATTGTGTTCTGTGAAGCATAACAGGGTTTCACTACGTTGTGCTGACTGGCTTGGAACTCACTATGTAGACTGCCTCTGCTGGGATCAAAGGTTTATACTACCAGGTAAATATGTCTTTTAGACCTCACTGAACCTAGAATTCACCAACTTAGCTATGCTGGCTAACCAGGAATCCTGTTTCCAGTCAGCTACTGCTCGATTACACTTGCCTGCCACCTGGTCTGGGGTTTGGTTTAGTTTTTATACGGATTTTATCCTCATGCTACTGTGGCAAGCCCTTTGCTGACTGAGCCATCTCTCCAGCCCCTTCTGAAGAACATCTTTCGTTAGGGGTATTGATGTGGTTCTTTGCTGTGATACATGCTTCCGTTTTCTTCTTCCCTGTCATTTGATGGGTGGTAATCAAAATAGTCTCCCTATGCATCTTGAACTTGGACTCCTCCTACCTTGGCCATGTGCCAGTGTGCTCTGCCGTCTTCCCCTTGGCCCGGCAAGGTTTCCCTCCCAGAGTGGCAGCCGAGCTCCACACCCTCTTGCCACAGGCTCCACTCGCCTCCTTGAACTTGGTGCCCTTGGTGCTGTGACAGGTGCTGTGCCAGCACTCTGGTCTCATGACCCCTGGGGAGACAGTCGCTGCCACAGTCCTGAGGGCTCAGTCTTCATCAGGCAGGATTTAATCAGCATCAGTTCCTCCCATCGCTTCCTCTGCCGGGGGCTGTTTTGCTTGACTGAAGGAGACTTCAGGGTGAAGGCACTCTCTCCCGTCATTCTCAACCCATGCCTAGCTGTCAGAGGTAATAGACAGCTCAACCGTGGTGGGCCCAGGAAGTCTGTCACATTTGTTCAGTGAGTACTCCAGACGATCTGAGCCCAAGCTCTGGAACCTGTCATTTGTCAGTAAAGTAGGAATCAAGATGCAGTCTAGCTAGGCATGGTGGGCCAAGCCTTTGATCCCAGCACTTGGGAGGTAGAGATTATAGATGTCTGTGAGTTCCAGACCAGCCTGGTCTATATAGTGAGATTTCCTGTCTGAGAAGCAAAGACTGCATTCTACGGTGAGCAGCCCCTGCCACCCAAACATGAGGATGTAAATGTGGAAGGAGACAGTTATCTCTGACCTTCACTACACATACTTAAAGCACACACTTAGTAGTAATAAAAAGAAATTAAGACTATCCTAGATGGGCTTGGTGGTGCAGGCCTGTAATCCCTGCACAGAAAGACCTTTGCAGTCAAGCCCAGCTTGGCCTACTTAGCAAATTCTAGGGCCGTTGTAGGATATTTTACTCTCTTGACTTTTTGAGGGGGGCCCACCACTCAGTTCCCAAATAAATCACACAAAGGCGTATTATTACTTATGAACGTCCGGCCTTAGTGTGGCTTGTTTCTTGCCAGCTTTTCATATCTTAAATTACCCTGACTACCTTTGGCTTCTGGGCTTTTATCTTTCTCTATTTCCGTATACCTTTCTTTCCTTCTTTCTCCATGACTTGCTGTTTAGCTGGGTGGCTGGCCCCTGGTGTCCTCCTCTCCTTGTTCTCTTGCTCCACTTTCTGCCACCATCCAGAGTTCTCCTTCATTTCTACCCTCTGCCTGCAGCCCCGCCTGTCCTTGCTCCTGTCTCGCTATTGTCCATTCAGCTCTTTATTAGGACCATCGGGTGTGTAGGCAGGCAAAGAATCACAGCTTCACAGAGTTAAATGAGTGCAATATAAACAAAAGTCACACACCCTAAAATAATATTCCCCAACATAGGGCTACATAATGAGACTTTGTTTGTGGGAGAGGGGAGCCCAATGACTTGAGCTCAGTCTCCAGATCCCACGGTGGGAGGTGAGAACCAACTCCTGAAATCAACTCCTCTGATCGCCACACTTGCTGCATGACACGAACATAAACTCACGTACACAGACTATATATACACACAACACAATAAATACAAAATCGCACTCTCGCTGGGAATAGTGGCACACGCCTTTAATCCCAACACTTGGGAGACAGAGACTGGCAGATATCTGAGTTTGAAGCCAGCCAAGGCTACATAGTGACTTTATGCCAAATAAATCAATAAATAAAATCTTTTTTTAAAAAATCCTCATTTTAATTGTTTAGATAGGGATTGCTATACATTTTCCCCCATTTCCCTTCTCCCCTCTCCCCTTCCACCACTCCTCCCTCCCCCCACACTCTCAATTTACTCAGGAGATCTTGTCTTTTTTCCCCTTCCTAGGCAGATCCATGTGTGTCTCTCTTAGAGTCCTCTTTGTTACCTAGGTTCTCTGGAGTTGTGGCCTGTAGGCTGGCTGTCCTTTGCTTTATGTCTAATATCCACTTATGAGTGAATACATATTATATTTATCTTTCTGGGTCTGGGTTACCTCACTCAGGTAGTTCACAAGTTCAATCCCCTGCACATCAAAGTCGTTCTCTGTTCAGCTTTTAATTTGCACTCATAAGTCTGCACTTGCCAAACTCAAGGAGAACACTGTTCCCTAACTTTCTCTGTAGAGATCTCTTCCCCTGGTATTGCCCTGGCCCAGGCACTGTGCTGAAGTTAGGTTCTGGCCAGCAGCTCTGAAGAGAGGGGTATTGTGGTTCTCCAGCACCAAGATCTGAGGTGAGGGTATCAAGGGTCCAAACCCAGTCTGGGCTGCATAGTAAGATCCTGTATCACCATATGCCAAGTGGTGACGGCACACGCCTTTAATCCCAGCACTCAGGAGGCAGAGGCAGGTGAATCTCTGTGAGTTCGAGGCCAACCTGGTCTACAAGAACCAGTTCCAGGACTGTTACACAGAGAAACCCTGTCTTGAAAAACAAACAGACAACAACGACAACAAAGGATCCTATATCAGAAAACCAAAAACTAGCTGGGCGTGCATGATGGCACATGCTTTAATCCCAGCACTCAGGAGGCAGAGGCAGGTGAATCTCTGTGAGTTCAAGATCAGCCTGGTCTACAGAGAGACCGTCAGGCTGCCAAGGCTGCATGCTCACTAGGCAAGCACTCTACAAACTGAACCACATCTCATCTCTGTTTGAAACAGAGTCTTACCCATAGCCCAGGCTAGCCTCAAACTCCAGAGCCTCCTGCTCAGTTTCCCCAGTGCTGGGATTACAGACAGGCAAGCACCACCAAAATTTTTATTGTTGTTGTTGTTTTATCTCTTAATCTGACCACATCTATTAAAATGTCAAATGAGCCAGGAATTGCCCTCCAGGGAATTTTCTCCGGCGTTTGCACAAAGGGTTGTGGACACAGTGGCTCACACAGTGTACTTCTGTTCATGATGAATGAGGAGCGATGTCTGTAACGGTGAGTGGGAGGGATGTAGATAAGACACAACATTCATCCCTCCCAGAGCTCAGGGTGGGGACACAGCCAGGCCTGTGTGCAGATAAGGACGATCCACATTCGTTAGGTGACAGCTCCAGAGCCCGGCTGTGGGGCGACTGCTATTTCAGGTGTAAAAACAAATAAAATCAGACCTGTCAGCCACAGAGGCCTGGAAGACATCCGGTCATTGTGGCAGACGCTGTGACGGTTCCCTAAAAATTAGCCAGGTGTGAGGGCATGCGTCTCTAATCCCAGCCCTTCCAGGCAGAGGCAGGCAAGTCCCTGAGTTCGAGGCCAGCCCAGACTACAGAGTGAGTTCCAGGACAACCAAGGCAACAACAACTCTGCCTTGAAAAAAAAAATTAAGCTGGGCACGGTGGCCACATGCCTGTAATACAGCACTCTAGAGGCAGGAGGATTACCAAAAGTTCGAGGCCAGCCTGGAATACAGAGTAAGTGACAGATCAGCCAACACTACATAGTGAGACCCTGTCTCAGAAGGGTTAGGGAGATGCCTCTGCAGGTGAAGTCGCTAGCCGTGCAAACCTGACAACCTGAGTTCAACCCCCAAAGCCATGCAGAGAGCTGGGTGCTGCGGCATGCATCTGGAGCCTCTTCAGTGGAGACTGGAAGCAAGAGAACCACCCAGGTCACAGGCCAGCTAACGTGGAAAACACTCCAGCTGAAACGGAAGAGCCGTCCTCAACAAGGTGAAAGGTAAGCCGAGGTCACCAAAGGTTGTTCTCTGACCTCCACATGGGTACAGTGACACATTTACCCCCTTGCCAGCATATGCGCACACACACACACACACACACACACACACAATTAAAAATGTGTACCATCCTGTGCATTTAAATGCATATTTAAAAAACAGTAGGGACTGGAGAGGTTAAGAGCATTTGCTACTCTTTCAGAGGACCTGAGTTCAATCCCAACACTCAGGTCAGATAGCTCACAAACAGATCTATAAGCCTGGGACATTCTCTTGGGGCCTCCTTAGGCCCCTGAACACACATGGATGGCACACATTCATACAGACACAGGCACACACGCACACAAAAATTTTTTTAAAGTTTTTGGTTGGTTGGTTTTGGTTTTTTTGAGACAGGGTTTCTCTGTGTAGCTCTGGCTGTCCTGGAACTCAGTCTGTAGACCAGGCTGGCCTTTATTTATAGTAATAGAATCTGTATGCTAGGGTCCTGAGACCAGCAGGCATAGAAATACCTGACGCAGATACCATGATGCCCCCTCCTTTCGTGGGGCTCACACCTTCAAGTGCAGTGAGCCGGCCCCCTGCACCAGCTCTACCCTGTGTCTTCCTTCTGCTCACAGGCGAGTACTTGCCATGCCTGGGTGTAGCTGGGTCCACGCGGCAGGAAGCTCGGGCCAGCTCCTAGGCGGATGACTCTGGGGTGTGCTGCTTCCTCTGACTGCCCAGCTCTCCTGTCCACGTGGTGACTCTGCTGGTCCCTTCCTCTCTGCGTCTGAGTCCTCCTCTACAGCGCTTCCTGTCGGCTGGTCCCAAATAAACCATGTGGCCTCGAAGACCCGTGTTTTCCCAGGGAAGCTTGTCTCTGCTCCAATTGGGCTTTATGATTTAGCGGGGAGGTTTTCCTTTGGGGTTTTTCATTGTTATTAGTGGGGAAGGTTTTGACAGAATCTCATGTAGCCCAGGCTGACCTTGAACTCACTATGTAGCCAAGGATGCCCATCCAAAGAAGTCCCCATCCTCCTGCCTCCATTCCCCCACCCCAGGTGCTAGAATTACAGGTAGTTGCCACCAGAACTGGCCAGCCTGATTCATTCTTATAGAAACCCCAATCTTTTGGATTAGGTCTTGTCTAATGACCTTATTATATCATCTATCTATCTATTATCTATCTATCTATCTATCTATCTATTATCTATCTATCTATCTATTATCTATCTATATCTATCTATCTATCTATCTATCTATCTATCTATCTATCTATCTATCTATCTATCTATCTATCTTCAGTGCTAGGGGTTGCACATGCTAGGTAAGCCTTCTACCACTAAGCTACACCCCCAGCCCATTTGACTTCACTTTAACTCATTCGCCTCTTTTTTTATTTGCAGGGGGAGGAATGGGAGACAGGCTCTCACGTAGCCCAGGCTAGCCTCCAACTCACCATTTAGTCAAACCTGGCCTTGAACTCCCTGATCCTCCCAACTCCACCTTCCCAGCGCTGGGGTTGCAGGCTTGCATCACCAGGCCCATCTTCTTCTCTTTACCTCTTTAAAGATCCGTTCCACAGGCACGACAGTAGTGGTGCTGCATGCTTTTAATCCCAGCACTCAGGAGGCAGAAGCAGGTGGATCTCTGTGAGTTTGAGGCCAGGCTGGTCTACAGAGCAAACTCCAGGACAGTCAGGGCCATACAAAGAAACCCTTTCTAAAAAAAAAAAAAAAAAAAAAAAAAAAAAAAACCAAACAAACAAAAAACTGTACGGGGGGGGGGGGTGGGGGGTGGGGGGAAGGATTTCAAGTTTTTAAGTATGCTGGCATGTGCCTTTAATTCCAGCACTCAGGAGGCAGAGGCAGGCAGATCTCTAAAAGTTCAAGACTAACCTGGCCTTGGTAAGGAGTTCCAGGCCACACGGCTATAGAGTAAGACCCTACCAAACAAAATGAGGTAAAGGGGGCTGGAGAGATGGCTCAGCAGTTAAGAGCACTGACTGTTCTTCCAGAGGTCGTGAGTTCAATTCCCAGCAACCACATGGTGGCTCACAACCATCTGTAATGAGATCTGGCGCCTTCGTCTGGCCTGCAGGCATACATGGAGGCAGATTGTTGTATACACAATAAATAAATAAAATTAAAAAAATAAATAAAATTAATTAAAATAAATAAATAATAAATAAAATTTAAAAATAGATAAATAATAATAAATAATAAATAAATAATAAATAAAAATTTTAAAGAAATGTTGCCAAATAAATATGAGGGCCAGAGTCAAGATCTCCGGCACCAGAGGCTGTGGGTATATCAGAGAGCCTATAATGCCAGCTCTCTCGAGACAGCGATGCGGTTTCTGCCGTGAGCTGGCTACACAAGGAGACTGTGCAGCTCTGGGTGCAGCGATGGCCCGGCCTCGGTAAGTAAGTGGAGTAAGATAGAGAGAGACACTCAGCGTCGATACTTCCCCGCAGCTGAGCATACACATCCGTCCACACACAGACATCCCACACCCATACAAACAAACAAAAAGAAGACCAAAAATAATACTGTCTCAAAATCAGTATAAAAGGGGGAGCCAAGGATGCAGGTGTAGTGGGATGCCCTGGGTTCAGCTCCCCTATACTAGCCCCCCAAAAAAGAGAATGCACTCACATCTTTGAGTCCCCTTTGATTTTATTTTTATGTATTTAGTTTTATTTTATGTGCATGAGTGTTTTAGCTGCTTATATATGTGTGCACCCCATGTGTGCAGTGTCCTCAGAAGCCAGAAGAGGGTGTCAGATCTCCTAGAACTGGAGTTAGGGATAACTTTTAGCCACTATGTGGGTGCTAGGACTCAAACTTAGGTTCTCTGCAAGAACAGCAAGCACTGTCTTTCCAGACCCCTCCCCTTTGGTATATATATTATTGATTTTTTATTGAGCTCTATATTTTTCTCCGCTCCCCTCGCTGCCTCTCCCCTCCCCTTCAGCCCTCTCCCACGGTCCCCATGCTCCCAGTTTACTCAGGAGATCTCGTCTTTTTCTACTTCCCTCCCTTTTGATTTTATACCCCGTTTATTTCTTAATTTCTTTTGGTGGGAGGTTAATGTAGCCTGGCCTGACCTGAAACGTGCTATATAAACCAGGCTGGTCTCCAACTCATGGAGATCCACCTGCCTCTGCCTCCTGAGTGCTGGGACTAAAGGTGTGCTCCACCATGCCTATGGCGGGGTATCTGTTGGCATTGACACTCCCAGACTGACAGTAAAATTTACCTTGAGTCAGAGGGCAGAGTCAGTGATTGGCTGACCAGAATTAGCCATAGAGGTTTTGGAGGACACAGGATACATATAGAGAGACACCGGAAGTAGTAGGGAGGAATTTAGAATGATTCGAGGGTCCTTTTGTATCTGGGAAAGAAGAAGAGGTCACTGGTCAATTGTTCGCTGCTTCTCTGATCAATCAGATTTTTGCCCTGATATCTGACTCCCGAGTTTTTATTAATAATGCAACAATATAAGTTAACACTTCACATACCCCTCTTGATCTTAACTTCTTTATTTTAAATTTTGTTTGTTTTTGAGCTAGGTTTTCTCTGTGTAGCCCTGACTGTCCTGCAACTCACTCTGTAGACCAGGTTGTCTTTGAACTCACAGAGATTTGCCTATTTTACATTTTTATTACATTAACTCAATTATTTGCATGTGTGTGTGTGCATGCGCACACGTGCATACATGAGAGAGAGAGAGAGAGGAGAGAGAGAGAGAATAGCCACACATGCAATTATACCACGCACACATGTGGACATCATAGGACAGCTTACAAGGAGTCCATTCTTTCCTTCCCCCATGTGGGTCTCAGGGATGGGCCCCAGGGTGTCAACAACCTTGCCCACTGAATTGTCTCACGGATCTTTAATTTCTTGCAGTGATAACAAAAATATTGGCATTATTTACTGAAACCTGGCAAGTGGCTTTAGTTAGGGGACTCAAGAAGACAGTGCCCCCATCCTTCCCTTCCCCACCAGGGTCAGCACCAGTACCAGGAAACAGGAAAGGAATGCTGACCATCCCCCCAGCCCCCCTGAGGGGTGGCTTTGCCCACTGTGGAAGGCTTTAAGACAGAGGCCCAGGAAGAGGCTCCCGTTTCATGGTAAACTTAAAGCCCCCCTCCTATTTCCTCCCAGACATCCCTCTCCCTGGGAGACCCCATCTGTTCCCTTTGCTGTTATCACCCTCAAGGGACCCAGAGTCCCTTCCTATCTCCTCATCTAGACAGGAATGTGACAACCCAGAGAGGCCAGGAACTCCTTGTCTATTGCTCAGTGCAGAAAAAACAGGCCAGCAGGATGCTCTTGGATGCCTCTCAGACTTACCGTAACAATAAGCATGCACACATGAGGGTGCGCGTGTACACACAAACGGGCGTGCACACACACACACACACAGCCTTTGTGCTCAAATTATCTTTTTCCCCCCTCTTTGGTTTTTCTTTTTTTTTTTTCTTTTTTTTTTTTTTTTTTTTTGGTTTTTTCGAGACAGGGTTTCTCTGTAGCTTTGGAGCCTGTCCTGGAACTAGCTCTTATAGACCAGGCTGGCCTCGAACTCACAGAGATCCGCCCGCCTCTGCCTCCCAAGTGCTGGGATTAAAGGCGTGCAACACCACCGCCCGGCTCCCTCTTTGGTTTTTCAAGGCAGGATTTCTCTGTGTAGCCCTAGCTGTCTTGAAACTCTGTAGACCAGGCTGGCCTTGAACTCACAGAGAATCATCTGCCTCTGCCTCCCGAGTGCTGGGATTAAAGGTGTGCGCCACCACAGCAAGTTCCTTTCTGAAGGAAAGGCAGTAGAATCTTTTGGTTGGTTCGTTTTGAGATAGGGTCTTATGCTAGCTCAGCCTGGCCTGGAACTCTAGGCATCCTCCAGTCTTGACTGCTTGAGTGTTGGGATTTGCTGTGTGAGCCCTCCCTCGGGTTAGAGACAGAGTCTCACTTAGTAACTGGATATGCAGACCAGTTTGGCCTCAACCTAAAGGTGATCCTCCATCCCGGCTCCCAAGTACAAGAATTACATGCACACATGAATATGTGCATGTGTGCAGATGCTTATGTGTACATGTATATGGATGCCAGGGGTCAACCTTGGGTGCTATTTCTCAAGAACCATTCATCTTGGTTTCTGAGCTCGCCAGTTCAGACCAGCTGGCGGGGGTCAATGAAACCCATTGGGTTCCTACCTTCCCAGCTCAGAGGACCAAACTCAAGTCAAATGCTTGCTAGCAAGGTTTGAAAGAAAATGGCCCTCAAAGGGAGTGGCTTTGTTGGAATGGGTGTGGCCTTGTTAGAGGAAGTATGTCATTGTGGGGGTGGGCTTTGAGGTCTCCTTTGATGAAGCTAAGCCCAGTGATTCAGCTCACTTCCTGTTGCCTGAGGAACAAGATGTAAGGACTCTCAGCTCCTTCTCCAGCATCATGTTTGCCTGCACACTGCCCTGCTTCCAACCATGATGGTAAATGAACTAAACCCCGAACTGTAAGCCAGCCCTAATTAAATGTTTTTCTTTATAAGAGTTGCCGTGAAGCCGGGCGGTGGTGGCGCACGCCTTTAATCCCAGCACTCGGGAGGCAGAGGCAGGCGGATCTCTGTGAGTTCGAGACCAGCCTGGTCTACAAGAGCTAGTTCCAGGACAGGCTCCAATGCTACAGAGAAACCCTGTCTCGAAAAACCAAAAAAAAAAAAAGAGTTGCCGTGGTCGAGTTCGAGGCCAGCCTGGTCTACAAGAGCTAGTTCCAGGACAGGCTCCAAAGCTACAGAGAAACCCTGTCTCGAAAAATCAAAAAAAAAAAAAAAAAAAAAAAAAAAAAAAAAAAAAAAAAAAGAGTTGCTGTGGTCACAGTTAGAGCACTAGAAACCCTGACTAAGACACAAGGCAAGCATTTTACCCACATTTCCTCAGCTCCTTGCATTCAACAGTTTAGTGAGGTCAGGTCTTGTCTCTCCATAGGAGAGTCCACTCAGCTCTGGAGAAAATGGGGGCCCCGTGGGGACTCAGATGTCACTGCCTTAGGTCCTCACAGCAGGGATTAGAAGCAGGTATTGGACAGGGTGGATTTGGTTGGGAAATTCCCAGGTGACATTCATCAGCTCCCCACCAGGGAGATCTAGCCAGCACCATCTCATGGAGGCTTCCTGAAGGCCAGACCTATGGGATAGAACTGGAGGTGCTCAAGCTGGAGTCTGCCCTGAAGAGCTCCAGAGGGGACTGTCACCCACCCACCAAGCCTTCTGAACAGAACTGGAGGAACCCAGGAGGCCCGGACTAGCTTCTCCATTGTTCTTTCCTACAGTGGCTCAAGCCTATAATTGCAGCATTTGGGAAACAGAGACAGGAAGGTGAGTCTGAGAAGCCAGCCTGGGCCACATAGCAAGACCTCGTTCAGAACAAAACACAAAACAAGGATGTGGCTCAGCTGGTAGAGTGCTCGCCTGGCATGCACAAGGCTACGGGTTCAAAGGCAGAACACCTGTGATGCCCAGCGCTCAGGAGGGGAGGCAAAAAGCAGAAATTTAAGGTCACCCTTGACTACTGCCTGAGCCACAGAAGACCCTGTCTCCAAAAAAAACAAAACAAACCAGCAAAAACAATGGTGGTGGAGGGCACTGATGGGTCCATGGTTAAGAGCACTGGCTGCTCTTGCAGAGGGCCTGCACCCACACGGTGGCTCACAACCATCTGTAACTCCAGTTCCAAGGACCCGACACCTTCTGATCCCTGCAAGCAGCAGATACACACATGTGGTGTATGTACATGCATGCAGGAAGAACAGTCATCCACATACATTTTTTTAATCTAGAAGGAGAAAACTCACCCACTAACCTGTGTTGTCCACTTCCCTGAGACTCTGCCTCAATTTCCCATCTGTTTAACAAGAGTGGGATTGGTACACTCACACACAAAAATGGATTTATAGGGATCCTTCTCAGAGCTGCGGGCTCCCTGGTAGCCCCTGATTCAACTGGAAGAAACGAGGGGACAGGGGACAGGGACATTAGTCCCCAGCCACAGCTGGCTGTAAGAGCTGCCGTATGTGCAAATGTGCTTCTGTATGCCCACCCACGTGCATGAGTGCAGGGTTCGGACATGGACGTATCTATGGTGTGTGCTAGCTCACGGGTGCCCCCTTCCCTCCAAGGTGCCTGTTGCCTCCACAAGTTGCCTGGGCCCCTAAAACCTGGCTTCTGTAGTCCAGCCTTTCTCTGCCATCTTCCTCTACTCAGGGTCTGTGCTTCGGGAAGTCCCTTGGCCAGGAGTTTCTTCGGTCGCTTTTTCTGGATTAGGTCCTTCTTACCTACCTAGTGAGCCTTGTCAGTCCTCCCTCGCATTCCCATCAAACCCTGTGCCAGCCCCCTTCAGACTTGAGTTTCCTCCCTTAGACCCTGAACTTCCCAACACGCTGAGCCTCCACCATTCAACTCAGCACGTGCCTCCTCCATCGGACCCTCCTCTCCAGCGCCGCAGGAGCCCAGAGTCACGTGTGGGACTTCCACAGTCATCAGGTGGCCAGGCTGTGCTTGGTGGTGATGGACAAGGTGTCCCTTCCCCCAGCGCGAGCCTGAGAGTTGGACTCGGCAGGTCTCATCTGTCTCTCCGTGTCACTGACACTTTCCTGGCTTGGGACCGAGCTTCCACCATAAGGGGCCACTGGCCCCTTTGTGGCCATCTGCCCCAGTCAATCTTCCGTACGCCTTCCCTCGGGAACAGCCAATCACAGCGCGCTCTTCATTTCGTCATCAGCAGCCAATCAGTGTGGCTCTCCAGCCGCCTCTGCGGAGCCTCCAGCTGCTGAGGCTTGGGGGTGCAGTCTCCCACACCAGCCAGCAAGGGTTGTTTTTATTTTTTCCCTTACACCCCAGTGTCTCCCTCCGTAAAATGGGACTCTGGGATGCTCCAAAAATCCCAGCAAAGTACCTACCTGTACAGAGGCAAGCCACGGGAATCCTCTAGGCTCCAAACCGCGGCCCTCTGACACGCTACCAAGAACCTAGCTTAGCTTGCCTTCCAAGCGGGAAAGTGGTCTACCAGCAGCCTACACTTCCCTTCCCCCGCCAGATAAGGCTTCTGTGTTAACAGTCCTGGCTGTCCTGAAACCCGGTTTGTAGACCAGGCTGTCCTTGAACTCGGAGATCCACCTGCCTCTGCCTCCCCAGTGCTGGGATTAAAGGCTTGCGCCACCACCGCCCAGTTTGACCCACTTTGTGCTGCCCACAAACTACATCCCACAGCCCAGCACTCGGGAGGCAGAGGCAGGTGGAACTCTGTGTGGTCTACAGAGCTAGTTCCAGGACAGCTAGGACTGTTACTTACAGAAGCCCTGTCTCGAAAATCTAGCAAGATGCCCAAGCAAGCGAGCCTTGAACTCACTCTGACTTGAATCTGTGATCTTCCTGCCTCCACCTCCCGAGTAGCTGGGATGACAGGCTTGGCTTATTTTTCTTTTGTGTGGGTATGTGTGGAAGCCAGGTCTATTTGGCCCTCTCCCCCGACCTTGGCCTGCACTTTTAAATATCCAGCTTGCTAGACTCAGGCGCTCCACGTTCAGCCATTTCTCAGCACAGGGCTACTACCGCACATGCAGGAGCCACCAGGGTCCAGCCCCGAACATGGGACTGTCCTCTGGCCATGTGCAGGCTCCCTCCCTGCCACCCTCCGCCCACTCCCACATCCATTTCCTCTGTGAGATGCGGCAGGCTGCAGACTTCGCATTATTTTATTTTCCAGTTCAAAGCTACTATCACGGGTCTTCAGAGTTAATACAAAGGACAGTTACAAAAAATAAAAGACCGAGACACCCCGAGTGAGTGAGATGCACGGTGTTGGGGAACTGGTAGAATGAGGTGTCTGGGAAGGGCCCCCCTGAGGTTTACTCCAGGGCTTCCGGGAAGGGGCAAGCCTGGTTTTCTCCCACCCCAGGAGCCCCGAGATGTCAGGATGACATGGAGCACCAATCACAGAGCCAGGGCTGGGGGTGAGCAGGCAGGAGGGAAGGAGGAAGGGAACCCACTGGGGAGGCCAGATGTCAAGCGTCCCCGCCCCCCCAAGACAACTCACAGCTACAACCAATCAGGCAAGTTTGCCCAGGGCCCTTTCAACAGTGACATTTCCTTTAAAAAAAAAAAAAAAAATACTGATTTGGTCATTTTTCTGCTTCCAGTCAGGCCAGGGTGAAAAGGAGAGATGTCAGCAAGGCCCACCCCCCGACCCCAAAATGTGCAAGGGCTACCTAGCAGTGCTGCCCAGCTAGTTTTGAGTCAGGAAGCCAATTCGGACCTCTACAGGATCCGCTCGCCAGCCATGATCCAGAAAAAATCTTATGGGCAAACCAGGCCACACTTGACTTCAGTCCCACGAAAGGCTTGCCTCCAGGTGCTGGGGCCAGAACAGGAACACCAGAGAGAGGTGTGATCTCCAGGGGGAGGGGCTTCCAGTTACAAGCTCAGGGGTGGGGCCGCTCCCTCATGCCCCCTCCCCAACTTCTCCTAGGCCACTTCCTGGGGAAATAAGGCTCAGAAGAAAGGTGCCAGCATGCCCCATGGCAAAGAAGGTTGCAGAGGGACCCGAAGTCCCTCCCAGGGACAGTCGGCAGCCGCTGACCCACAGGGAGCAGAGAGTTAGGGGGGAGGGGACCCACAGAGGGCAACAGGCAAGGGCACCGTTTTCTCTGGGGTTTCCAGTTTGAGAGGCAAGGGGTTTGCCACCTGCTGCAGGGCCACCTGGCGAGCGGGGATAGCAGGAGGGACTGGATGAGTGGCCCGCAGAGGGCAGGTGGCCCTAGTATTCCCAGAGTGAGGCGGGGTCGATGGTCTCCGCACAGGCCTTCAGGACCCCGGCGTGATCTCCCTTCAGGTAGCGGCCGCCCACCTTGATGGCCACCTTATTGTAGTCGCAGAACTCCAGGAAGAAATCCACAGGGGTGTCGCTGCTGCTAGTTACCGAGGAATCACTGCCCACCGTCCAGTACTTGCCTGTGGAATCTGGGAAGGGAGACTACACGTCAAGCTGTGTTTCCGACCCCAGATCCATTCTCTGAAAGGATTAATATTCCCTCCCACGGTCAGCCTCCAGAACCGAGTGCGGCCAGCTGGATGTGGGGCACACTAATACTCAATCCTAATACCGAGGCAGGAGGATTATCTAAACTTCAAGGCCATTCTGGGAAATTTACTGACACTTCATTCCAAACTAAAAAAAAAAAAAGGGGGGGGGGGGAGAGACTGGATCTGGCCATGATGGTACAGATCTTTAATGATGTTGGGGCAGAGGCAGGTAGATCTGACTTTTTTCAGCCTGGTCTACAACGCAAATTTTAGGACAGCTAGGGCCACACAATCCGATTCCATCATAGACAGACAGACAGACAGACAGACAGGGATGTAGATCAGCAGCAGAGCCCCTGCTTAGAATCCCCCAGTGAGGGGCTGGGGTGTGGCTCAGTGGTAGAGCCCCTGCTTAGAATCCCCCAGTGAGGGGCTAGGGTGTGGCTCAGTGGTAGAGCACCTGCCTAGAATCCCCCAGTGAGGGGCTGGGTGTGGCTCTGAATTCAGTCCTCAGCACTGTAAAGAAAGGAGGGGGTTGCCTTGCCAAGACCACACACAGCACAGGGTCCTGATTCCAACTTACCACCACTGGACTGCTGAGGTCCTCTCACCCTAGTTTTGGTCCTACAGCCAAGGTGGCATATACTTACCTTCCATCTTTTATCCTTTCTTCTCTTTTCTAGATAATCCTCCTGCCTCAGATTCCCAGCTTAAGCCTTTCCCCACCATCCCCAGGTACTTCCTGCCTTCTCTATCTGCCTGGGACAGACTGGGAAAGTTCTCTCTACATACAAGAGGGGAAGCTGCTAGCCCCAATGGCCATAAGGTACACGTTCCCTTATGACCGTGAATGGTTGTAAGCAGCCCCACCCAGAGAACCTGCCTTTGATGTTGTAGGCGCCATCATTGAATTCCAGCTGGAAGACGTCGTAGCTGGAGCGGTTTGCATCCAGAGTGCCCGTGACCTTGCGGCAGCCAATGAACCCGTGTTCTCCACGGAACACAATAATGGGGCGGTTAATCAGCTTCATGAGGAAGAGTTCAGAGTCCCCTGTCACAGAGAAAGGGGCCATTGAGTTTATAGCAACAGGGATGGGTCAGCCAGGGCGTACCTCAGAGAAGGATCTCAAGAAGGTAAGGTGCCAGCCTGAGGGTACACCACACAGAGGTTCAGGTGGGACAGGTGATTGACCATGGGGTGACCGTCCCTCTAAGACATTAAGGAAACAGGCTTGGGGTACATGCCCATGTGGCTACCTGCTGTCTCCACGGAGGCGGCCAGCTGACCATTTTTCTTGGCGGTCACAAACTTGCCATTGGACGCTCTTAGGGTGATGCGCCGGTCGCACCACTCGATGTCAAAGTAGCAGCTGGCATTCCTGCGGAAGAAGAGGGGGGGGTTGGCAGCATAGGGTCGAGCAGGCTGCCTGGCACGCAGCCAGCCCTGGTGACTCAGGGGCGAGGTTTCACTCACTTGGTGGATGCAGTGGATTGCACCCCTCCGGTTGCCGTCAGCGTCCAGTACTTGCCCGTGTGGGTGCGGAAGGCACACTTCCTTGTGTCCCGGTCAATCTCCAGCTGGAAGGTCTCCTGATCGGTCTCTTCATCCTGATTGGCCGACAGGTCCATTCCTGCGGGGACCCCAGCCAATCAGGCCACTGTTGTCTCACCCACACTCAATATACTACAGGGCAGAGGGTTTCCTCAAGTATGGCTCAAATCTTTCAGATGGTAATCCTGGGCAGTGGGCACTTGCTCAGATACTAAATTCGGATCCCGAGAAACCACATTAAAGCCAGGCATGGCAGCAGAGCCCATAATCCCAGCACAGGGAAGCCAAGACACGTGGATCCCTGGAGCTCAATGGCCAGTCAGCTTAGCTGAATTACTCAGCTTCAGGCCACTGAGACATCCTTTTTTTCTTTTTCTTTTTTGGTTTCCAGACAGGGTTTCTCTGTAGCTTTGGAGCCTGTCCTGGAACTAGCTCTTGTAGACCAGGCTGGCCTCGAACTCACAGAGATCCACTTGCCTCTGCCTCCTGAGTGCTGGGATTAAAGGTGTGCGCCCCATATTCAGCTGAGATTCTTGTCTCAAGTACAGAGTGGACCCTCAGAAGACTGAGGCAGGTGGATCTCCGTGACTCTGAGGCCAACCTGGTCTACACAGTGAGTTCTAGGACATCCAAAGCTGTAGTGAAGCTCCATCTCAGAGTACAGAATGACAGAGGACATATCCAATGTCGACCTCTAGGCTCCGTGTTGGGGGTACACACAGAAAAAATAAAAGTTGAAATCAGGAGGTGGTGGTGGCGCACACCTTTAATCCCAGCACTCGGGAGGCAGAAGCAGGAGGATCTCTGAGTTCGAGGTCAGCTTTGGCTACAAGAGCTAGTCCAGGACAGACTCCAAGCTACAGAGAAACCTGTCTCTAAAAACCTAAAAACAAGAAAGAAAGAAAGAGAGAGAGAGAGAGAGAGAGAGAGAGAGAGAGAGAGAGATAGAAAGAGAAAGAGAGAGAGAAAGATAGAGAGAAAGAGAGAGAGAGAGAAAGAGAAAGAGAGAAAGAAAGAAAGAAAGAAAGAAGAGAAAGAAAGAAAAATTAAATGTGCCAGTCCTCAGAAGACTGAGGCAGGCCAGCCAGGATACATGAAACTCTCAAAAAAAAAAAAAATATATATATATATATATATACACACACACATATATATATATGAATATATATATGTGTATATATATAACTGGGGATTTAGCTCAGTCATTGGTGTGTTTCTTTAATCTCTAGCACCCCAAAGACAAGGAAGGAAGGAAGCCTTCAAACTTCAAAATGAACCACCCACAAAGATGTTCTAAAGCCAAGCAAGCGAACTCTCCTGTGGCCGAGACTGGTTTTAAAAATTGGTTCCAGTTAAGCAACGCTGCCGTTATGTAAGGTAGGCCTGGTTTCGTAGGTACAGATGGAGGCCTTTCCGGGTAAGTCGCCCCAGTGTCGGGAGTTTGCTTTAAATACAACCAAAACCATTGAATAAACACACAGATGGTGCCGGTTCTGCAGAATGTCACATTGTGGGGTGCTGGCAAAAGGGGGTTTGCTACCCGCTTCCTGTGGAGGGGATGTGTGAAAGTAAAAGAATAATGAAGAATGAGCCGTGCTCGGCCACCCACACCTATCATCCCAGCGCCCAGGAGGCGAGAGGTAGCCTCGGCTATGAGTTAGACCCTATCTCAAAAAATAAAATGGGGCAAAGTCCTGGGGTTCATCCCCAGAACTGCATAAAAGGATCAGAAGTTCAAGGCTAGCCTGAGCTACACAAGACCACACTACCACCAACCCGTGTGCGCACGCGCACGCACACACACACAAGGGCTGCGGGTACCCGCCGCCAAGCCTAACACCTTGACTTTGATCTCTGGGACCAACACGGAGGAAGGGGAACTGACTCTGCCATCTAAACCTTTGCCATAGTTTGGGGGCCACCACCCTCACCATACAAGTGCGCCAGAGGCCCACGGGTTGAAGTGGACCTCTTCTGAGAGAAGATGGGTGTGGTCTTTATCCCTAGCACTCAGGAGGCAGAGGTGAATCTCTGAGTTTGAGATCACCGAGTCTAGGTAATGAGTTCTCGGCCAAGGCTACATATAAAATAAATAAGATATACAGGGAATGGGAATATAACTCGGTGGCCAAGTGCTTGCCTCGCATGGTGGAAAGCCCAGGATTCCATCCCCAGTACCACACACACACACAAAACCACATGTCCCTTTGAAAAACTAAAAATGCTCAAAAAGGATAAAGATGAAGTCATACTCTAAGCCTGTCCCTGCCAGCCACAAACACGGAAGGCTCACCCTACTCCGTAGCATCTGCCGGCCAGTGGACGTGTCCACCCAAACAAGACCACTGAGCTTCCATCTTCTCCCCTTGCTGTGGGAGGTCCTTTTGTCTATGGGTTGCTTTTATTATTTATTATTATTTTTATTATTATATGTTGTTAATAAAGAACTGCTTTGAGCCTATGGCAGGCTCAAAGAACTAGGTGGGAAAAGCTAGGCTGTATGCTGGGAAAAAGGGCAGAGTCAGAGAGAAGCCATGGAGCCCCTGGGAACAGATGCAGGAACTTTAGCCGATAAACCACAGCCACGTGGCCATATACAGATTAAGAAAAAGGGGTTAAATTTAATATAAGAGTTAGCCAATAAGAAGCTAGAGCTAATGGGCCAAGCAGTGATTTTAAAAAATAGTTTCTGTGTGGTTATTTCAGGGCTGAGCAGCCGGGAACAAACAGGCAGCCTCCTTACAACATCCTCTTTTAAAAATTGGTTTTCTTTAATTTTAAAGAAGATTTCTTGCTAGGCAGTGGTGGCACACGCCTTTAATCCCAGCACCCGGGAGGCAGAAGCTGGCGGATCTCTTTGAGTTGGAGGTCAGTCCGTGCCCCACCAACCCAAAAAAAAAAGAAAAGATTTCTTGTATTTTCTATGTCTGAATGTTTTGCCTGTGTGTAGGGGTGTGTACCACACGTGTGCCTGGTGCCCTCAGAGGCCAGATCTCCTGGAACTGGTTTACACATGGCTGTGAGCCACCATGTAAGTGCTGGTGAGAACAGGTGCTCTAGAGGCAGGCGGTGGTGGCGCACACCTTTCATCCCGGCACTCCTGGGGCAGAGGCAGGTGGACACTGAGTTAGAGTTCAGCCTGGTCTACAGAGTGAGTTCCAGGACAGCCAGGGTGGTTACACAGAAAAACCTTGCCCCCCAAAGAAAAGGATTCTAATGCATTGAGCCATCTCTCCATTGCCCACTCTCGTTTTTGGTTTGGTTTGAGTCAAGATCTTACTGTGTACCCCAGGCTAGCCTCGAACTCAGAGAGCTCTACCTGCCTCTGCCTCCTGAGTGCTGGAATTACAGGTGTGCACCCCAAGCATGGCTTGCTGAGTTCTTGTGCAATTTCTGTGTCACATTACCCCACTGAGCCCAAATAAGGTGTTGCTCCCAAGGCCTTCTCTGCAGCCCTGCTCTGTATACTGGCTCTGTACACTGGCTTTGACTCCATGTGGAAGCAGGATCTGGGGTCCTAATAAGACAAGACTCATTGTTTCTAGCATATCCTCAGCCAGGTCACAGTGTACTCTGCCAGGCTCCCTGTTCATCTTTAAATGTCCTTATGAAGCATGGACCAAGTGAAGATGGCAGATGCCACCTACTCCACCCTTGCCCTTAGGAGCCCATCCTTAGTTGACAATCCACCCAAGGGTGTCCCAGTGCCACCCTAACCCAACGATGTCTCTGTCTGTGCTGTGCAACTGGGATCCTTACCTCACGGAGTGGGAGATGAGACTGAGAGGTGGCATGACCTACGCAAAGTCACCCAGCAAGACCAAGGGGTTTCTTGGCTCTCAGGAGTGGGCATGGACAAATGCCCAGCCAGGCCTTATCCCTCCCTTCTAGACCTATGGATCAGCAGGCATGGCTTCCATGGTGGATCACCCATGATCCTGACCCAGTGTCCCCACAGGATCTACCACTGAAGCATGGAAGAGGGTAGGGAGGACCTCTCAGGCTAGGCGGCTACCCTGAAGCCACAGCTCTGGACTGGAGTCTGCTCAACCACCTACCTTCTTGCTCCTGCCCCTGGCCCATACTAGAGACTGCTAAGCATTGAGGAGACAGCACGCCATGTGAATGTGAGGTGCTGCCCACTGTCCCCCCTGCCTGCCTAGAATTGGACTGCCACGTGCAGGGAAAGCTGAGTCAGTACAGCCCACTGGGCCGAACAGCCACACCCTGTGCCAGCAAGGGCAAGGAATCCCATAGGATGACGGAACAGCCAGTAAAAGCCAGCACTGGGACCTCAGTGGGCAAAGGCCCTTGTCACCAGGCCTCCAGACTTCCATCTCCAGAGCCCAACTGGATGAAGGAGAAAACTGATTCCCATGTTGTCCCCTGGGCTTCATGTGTATGTTGTGACCCTATATACACACCCCCACATACAAATAATATACACTATACACATGCCTCCACATACAAATAATATACACCATACACACACCCCCACATATAAATAATATACACCATACACACGTCCCCACATACAAATTATATGCACTATACACACACACTCCCACACAAATAACTCCATAAAGGAAATTAGATTAAATTTTTATATTGAAAAAAAGAAGGAAAGAAAGAAAAGCCAGCATTGGGGATGTGGGTCAGTGACTAGTCAATTGTTTAGAATCCCCTCCGGGAGGGGCTGAGGGTGTGGTCACCGGTAGAGTACTTGCCTGTCCTGTGCAAGGCCTCAAGTCTCCACATCACATTCCCACAATAAGAGAAAAGCATACTTTTAATCCCAGCACACAGGCACCAGAAGCAGGCAGATCTCTGAGTTCGAGGCCAGCCTGGTCTACTGAGTGAGTTCCAGGATAGCCAGGGCTACACAGAGAAATCCTGTCTCCAGAAAAAAAGGAAAAGAAAAAAGAAAGCCCCTCCCAGCCACTCCAGCAGCAGAATGCTGTTCCAAGATAGGGTGAGCAGGAGGGGGCTGGAAGCCAACCAGAACTGGTGGCCCAGGCCCCTCATCTCAGCACTCTCAAGACCGAGGCAGGAGAATAGAGTTGAAAACCAAATGGGCTACAAGACAGTAAACCAAAACTAAGGTGAGCGGGGTTAAGGAGTCAGAAGAGTTGGCTTCCCCACATGCTAGCCATCCCTGAACAAGGGTCAAGAAGTTGTGGGCACCGAGTTCAAGGTGGGGCAGTGCAGGGAACAGACACCAACCATCAGCCTTGCAGTGATTCCGAGAACCGAGTCATCCTGACGAGGACAAAAAGTGCTCATCCAGGCCAGCATCTGGCGCTCAATGAGCGCCAGGTACTGGGACAAAGGGCCTGTTGCACATAATCAGTGTCAAAAGGCCTCGGAGGCCGGTGAGGCACCAAAGCTGGACTCCAGGCAACCTTTGTTAGAATGCACTCTCCCCTCTCTGCCTCAGTTTCCCTACCCTGCCAAAAAGGATCATCTCTGTTGGGACCCCAAAAGGATGTGAAGGCCTGTTGCCAAGGAGACACGGGGTCCTCCCACCTCAGCAGGAAGGGCTGGGAAAGCAGTTAGCCCCCTTGCAGAGTGGCCCCTCCAAGGCCCAGCCCCAGGGGGGAAATGCCCCACTTGGCCTTGGAATCACATTGGAGCTGTGTTGTCATGGTAACAGAATTTCTGTGGGATTTTTTTTTTTCAACAGTGGCAACACAGAAAACCTGAGTCACAGGCTCCTAGGAGCCCACGGGAGGGGGCGTGGCTATCTTCCAGCTTCACAGGCTGTGGTGACTCAGAGGGTCCCCCAACCCTCACCCCCCTTCCTGAGCTTAGCAACTTGCCAGATTCTCCTGCCTTGTTCCAAATAAGCATCCTCCATAATCCACCTCATTTAGGAAGAGGGCTTAGCTCAGAATCCTCCAGGACTTCACCTCACCCACCACTGAGTCTACTCAGTGGTCAAAACTGTGCCATTCCTGCCAAGGATGGGGACCTCTTAGACATCCTACAAAGCCCAGCCTCACCCTCTACTCCTCAGCCGGCCACCCTAGGAAGGGTGGGGACAAGATCCTTCTAAATAAAAGACACGCTCAAGGATTAGAACCCAACATGTGAATGAGGTTGAGCAGTGTAGGGAGACACAACAGGGGTCTCTTGAGCCAGCAAGGGCTTGTGAGGATTTGGGGGTACTCTCCTTCCCAATCCTGAGTTAGGAACTACTCACTCCTCTCATGCGATCTCCACCTCCCAGGAACAGAGCCTAGCCCCAAGTACCTCCGTTTTACAAATGGGGAAACTGAGGCCGAGGATCAGGAAGCAACTCGGCAGGGGTGATTCACAACCCCAGACTGCGACTTCCCTTCCCCTAATCCTGGCCAGCAGTTCCCAACACGTGTTTCCGAAGCGCAGTCCCGCCTCCCTGCCACGCAGGCCTGCCCAAAATGGCCTCCCCGGCACACCCACCCAGCAGCTCACCCCAAAAAGCACCGGGAGGAGTTGGCTGACATGGGAATGAGGCTCAGACCCCGACAAATGAGGACAGAAGAGGTCTAACCATGACCCCACGTTCCCTTCACCTCCAATTTCCGCCCCCTCCTGCCCCATCAGCGTGAATCACGCACAATCAGGACACCCTCAAGAGGATACCTGCCCAGGCTCGCAAAAACACACCCTCTAGCTCCTCCGTGGCCCCAAGGGCCTAAGTCAGCTAACCTTCCCCAGGGCAGCAAGCCTTGGACACAGTTCACAACGAGCCAGTCTCTCTATGCTAGGAAGTCCCTAGCATCTGCAGGGTTCCCTCCAGTCTAAAATCCCTGGCTGACTTTCTCCAGCCTTCCAGAAATAAAGGGCTTGCTCACTGCCCCTCCCTGCCGGGGCTTTGGTACAGGCTGAGCCCTCTACTGCAAGACCAGCCCATACAATTGATGGCTGCTAACTTCTGTCCACTCTCCTGGGGCAGCTCATATATCCTCAGAAAGGACCTCTGAACCTGATCATCTAGTACCCTGGTTCTGGACCCCCAATCTTGCTTTACGTGCCAGTCACGTTCCCAGGAGACACTTAATTCTCTCTTGTATCTCAGTGTTTGCTAAACAGGTGGGAACTCTGACTCCCTTCACCCAGCTATGTGAAACAAGAGAAGCTGACACGCGTTGGAGTGTGAGTGTGTGTGTTTGTGTGTGGTGTGTGTGTGTAAAATGAGAGAACATTCTGGAATCAAATACACCCAGTGCAGCATGTTGCTGCTGATTTACTGTGTAACCTAAAGCAAACGGCTATACCTTTCTGAGCGTTAATTCAGCCAAACTCAGGCAAGCCGCACCCAGGGCTTAGCCCTCTGCATTGGAGGAGGGGGATCTTCCTCGCGACAGACTCGGCTCCCATCCAGCTATCTCCAAGGCTTGGAGCCCAATTTCCCACCCAAGGAAGCGAGATCTCACAAGCCCCTGCCAGTAGGCAGCAAAGACCCTTTGGCAAATAAATAGGGGGTACACCAGAAAGGAAGCGCCTACTTGTGGCACGCCCATGTCCGTGCCGGTCGGAATGGCCTTCCAGCCTGTTAAGAGGCCCTGGATGGGGAAGATCTAGTTGCAAACGATTGTTCCCAGCCAGGGCCTTGGGGACCGGTTCATTCGAGGGTAGAGACTTCTGGAGCGAGCTGGACACTCGCAGGGCCAAGAGCCGGACCGCGAGGTGTGCACGAGAGGGCAAGGGTGCCTGGCGCGCAGCCACCCGGGCCACGCCGCCCGCCTGGCGGGGTGCGAAGGAAGAGCCAGGCGTTTGCGCTCCGCGCCTCCGCACAGAACCCAGGACCAAGGACGACGCCGGGGAGGGGGGTGGCCGGGGGGTGTAGGGGTGGCTCCTCCGCAGAGGGAACCGCCTAAGTCTATCCCCTCCCCCAGCCCCGCCGCATCTGGTTTTCCCATCTGCAGAGCCCTAGCAGGACAAAGGGGACGAGGGAGGGCCCAGCCGAGGCGACCCGCCCCCCTGCTCACAAAGGCCGCGGCCCGGAGCGCCAGGCCTTCGCAAGGGGAGGCGGGGTGGGGGAGGGGAAGCCCCCGTAGACTCCCCCCTCCCCGTAGCAGTGCCGACCCCGCCCCGCACACCCCGCCGCGATCAAAAGCCCCGCCAAACCTCCACCACCTCGCCAGGAAAGGCAGGAAGAGCAGGGGTGACTGTACCCTGGCCCTCTGGCCAAAGGCCTGAGGAACAGGAGGAAAGGTGCACGAGGAAATGGACAAGGGGGAAACCTTCCTTCCCAAGACCTCGGGCAACCTATCCTTGAGGATCAGCCCACGAATGGGGACAACCCAGATTGGGAAAAGGGGACAGAGAAGAGCTACCCAAGATCTAGGGAGCCCCACGCCCCCAGAAGGGGTCGGGAAGGTGAACAGTACTGCTTTAGGATGTGCTAGGCCGCACCCCACGTCACCTCCTCCCGGCAGAAGTGCACGTCCCGGACAGGGGGTGGTAGCATATGCCTTTAATCCCAGCACTCAAGAGAGAGGCAGAAGAATTTCTGCGAGTTCAAGGCCAGCCTGGTCTACAGAGAGACCAAGCCAGCCAGGGCTACACAGTGAGACCGGGTTTTTCAAAACAGAAGACCACCTCCCCAAGGCGGGGCATAGAGGCCTGTGGGCCTAACGGAAGCGCACGGGGAGATCAGGAAACAGAAGGATGCAGGAGTGGGGGAATGCTTTTGTGCACTTTATCGGGACCCAAGAAGGGGACATGTCCCCAACTCACCCTGGCGCGTGGACACGTTTCTCTCGTTGGCCGCCTGCAGCACCACCTGAGCGCAGCTCTGCTCCAGGGCAAAGAGCTCATCCTTGCCCACCTTGGTGGCCTTGCCAGCCTTGAGGGTGCCACTGGGCCCAGACGGGGCTAGGTAGCGACCTTCGCAGTCGCGAAAGGCCACCTTGCCGGAGCGGAACTCGAGCGTGTAGCCTGTGGCGGGCTCGGGCCGAGCCACAAGGCGCCCGTCGTGGCGCAGGAAGCGGTGGTCGGACGTCTGCACGCTGTAGCGCTGGTCCTGGAAGGCCAAGGTAATGAGCGAGTCGACGCCCCAAGGCACGTCGCGGTCTACCGCGATCTCGTCGGCCGGTCGCGCGCTCAGATGCGCGTAGCGCTTGCGGGTGACGCTGTAGATGTTGACCTGTGGGTGCATGGCGATGTGCACGCTCCACTTCTCGGCCGGCGACACGCTCTGCGCGAAGCACGACAGGCGGTCCTCGGTGCCGCCGAAGTAGCGCCGGTGAGCCTCGGACTGCAGCGACCAGCGGCCGTCGTCGTGCGCCACGACGAGGAAGCGGCAGTCGGCGTCGGGCACCTCGCGCTCGCAGCTCACGTTGCCGTCCTTGTCGGCGGCCAGGTAGCGACCCAGGTGGCTGCGCAGACACACGGCCGCGCTGCCCGACTCATCGGGAGGCTGCTCCAGCGTCCAGATCTGCTTCTTCTTCAAGCTACTGGCGGATGCGTTCACCTTGAAGCCGAACGCCTCGGCTGTCAGGTACTTGTTGCCGCAGCTGATGAGCCCGAACTGGATCTGCACCGCCTCGGCTGTGCCGTTGGCGGTCATGGTGGCGGAGGGCGGCCCGGTGGCCCCGGGAGCTTGGGTGGCTGTGCGGGACCTTCTTTGTTCAGCACGGCTTAACCCGCTGCAGCGCTCCACAAAGCCAGCCCGGCGGCGCCCTGGGTTTTATAAGCGGGTGACGTCACGGTGTTAGGCCACGCCCCTAGCCGTCCTGCCAGGGGAGGGGGCTCTGCGGAGCGCGCCGAGGCCCCTGCGGTTGATTCTCCTGCGGGTTTTTCTGGGTTTTAAAGCAGGGTCGCACTCTGTAGTGCAGACTATCCTTGAGGTCGCTGTGTGGCTCAGGCTGGACTCGAACTCTTAGCTATCTTTCTGCCTCTGGCTCGTGGATGTTGGTTCGTCCATTTAACTGCTCCTCCACTGCAGTATTTGGGCGATCCCCAACTTTCTCCTGCTCTCTGAGGCCACCTTTGGAGCACCCCACCCCCAAACCTGGCAGATGGGAAGGATCAGCCAGCTTTAAGGTAATAATGCGTTCCGGATGGAGAGAGGGGTCCAGGGTGCACCAGGAAGTAGTCTTAGAGATGTTCCTTGAAGGGGCCAGAGACACCGGAAGACACAGGCTGGAAAAAGGGATCTGGGGTAGAACAGAGGTTGGTCTCTAGGGAGAAACATACAGAGCCCTACCCGCCCGCCTTAGGGTGTCTTGCAGCCTGGGACTCCTGCGCGGGAGCTGAGGTTTCTATTCCAGAGCCAGCATAGAGTACAGCTACCCTGCTGACTCTAAATAAACCGCGGTGATTGTGGCCTAAGTCAGTGACCAACGTTCCCACGAGTGATGCTCAAGCCCTGGGATGCTGGTCGATCAGGAAGCAGGATGAGTACGGCAGGAATTGCAGTCTCTATGAGAAAGATCAGAAAAACAGGACAACTCCCTGGCAGGGCATGGCCCCAGTGTGATGCTAACTGCAGTCCCTCATGGTTCCAGACCAGAGGGACATTCCCATCAAACACCACCTCCCACCACCCACCACCCTATGGAAGAACACTTCCCTTTGAGTTTCTGGAAGACTGAGACCTATGGGGCATTCCCTACATGCCAGGCCGGCCTCTGGAATGCTGGCCCTACTACAGGCTGCCCACAAGATCTGGGCCCTCTAGCCCTGCCCCGCCACAGGCTGACCAATCCTCAGGGGGATCCCTGTCTCAGGCAATCCCTTCCAGGGACCATCGAAGAGAAAGGGTAGATGGCAAAGGTCAGTCCAGACAAGCCCCTAGAAATCCCTGCTGGGAAATCCCTTAGAGGTCACAGAAAAGGTCATCAAGAATTAGGTTAATGCCTAGCCACCCTCTCTGGCTGTGTGACTTTGGATAGATTTCCTTGGACTCTCTGAGCTTTCCCTCTTCTGTAGTAAAGATATATATTCCGGGGTATGGTGACTCACGCATGTAATATAGAACATGGGAGGCAGAGGCAGGAGGATTGCTACAAGTTCAAGGCCAGCCTTGAACAAGTCCGAAGACTGAAAGCATTAACACCTAGGAACCTTACTGAGGGATGTCTGGGATCTGGTACTCTGTTCAAACCTGTCTAGCCCACGAGCATCTCGGGCAGACTCGGACAAGTCATCCTCGTTACACCCCAGGCAGCTAAGCCAATGCCTGATCTGTGTCAGGGATCCATAAAGGCCAGCTATCGATTAGTCACTGGCATCACGTCAGGACATGGCTGCATTCACCATCCATCCTGAGCATTAGGCTCCAGCCGCGGGGGATGGCTGGGTGTGGTTGTGCAAACCTTTAACCTCAGCACACCAGAGGGCCAGGCAGGAGGATCAGGAGTACAGAATCATCCTAGGCTACATACTGAACTCCAGCCCAGCCTGAACTACATGAAACCTTGCCTCAAGGGTGCTGGAGAGATGACTCAGCAGTTAAGAGCACTGACTGCTCTTCCAGAGGACTCAGGTTCAACTCCCAGCACCCACATGGCAGCTCAGAACTGTCTGTAACTCCAGTTCCAGGGGACCTGACATCCTCACATCGATGCACATAAAAATAAAATTAAGTAAATTTTTTTTAAAAAGTTAATTAAAAAAAAAAAAACACAAAGTTGGGAGCTGGAGTGAAGGCTCCAAGGGTAAAGGCACGCACTAAACAAGGCTGAAGATCTGAATTCAGTCTCCAGGACCCTCATGGTAGAAGGAGAAAAACAACTTCCTCAAACTGTCCTCCAGCACTGCTGCGATGCACTGTGCTACTCCCCCCATACATGCCTCCCATACACGCATGCATACATACATGCATGCATGCATGCATATATACATATGTAAATGAAAAAAGGTCTGGGAAATGACTCAATCAGCTAAGTGCCGATTGTGCAAGCCATAAGGACAAGTTCAGACCTAGCGGTGGAGGCTGGTGATGCACGCCTTTAATCCCAACACTAGGGAAATAGAGGCAGGCGAATCTCTGTGAGTTCAAGGCCAGCCTGGTCTACAGAGCAAGGTCCAGGATAGCCAGGACTACACAGAGAAACCCTGTACTGAAAAATAAATAGATAGATGATAGACAGACAGACAGATAAATAAAGATGAGTTGTATCCCTAACGCCCCATAAAGAGCTAGGCATATGGTGCACATCTAAAACCTCAGCACTGCCGGGTGGTGGTGGCGCACGCCTTTAATCCCAGCACTCGGGAGGCAGAGGCAGGCATATCTCTGTGAGTTCGAGACCAGCCTGGTCTACAAGAGATAGCTCCAGGACAGGCTCTAAAGCTGCAAAGAAACCCTGTCTCGAAAAACAAAAAATAAAATAAAATAAAATAAAATAAAAATAAAAAAAAATAAAACCTCAGCACCGGGGAGGTGGAGACAGGAGGATCGCTAGGGCTCACTGACCAGTCACTAGCCAAGTCAGTAACTTCCGGTTCAGTATGAAAAACTCAAAACTAAGATGGTTGGCTAGAGAGACGTCTCTTTTTCTTTTTAATTTGTTTGTTTTTGTTTCTCAAGAAAAAAGGGTTTCTCTGTAGCTTTTTGGAGCCTGCTCTGGAACTCATTCTCATTCTGCAAACCAGACTGGCCTCGAATTTACAGAGATCTGCCTGTCTCTGCCTCCCAAGGGCTGGTATTAAAGGGATGTGCCATGAGTACCCGGTCTGACTGTTCTTCTAAAGGGCCCAGGCTGGGTGGTGGTAGAGCATGCCTTTACTCAGGAGGCAGAAGAGGTGGTTCTTTTTGAGCTTGAGGCCAGCCTAGTCTACAGAGAAAGTTCCAGGATAGCCAAGGCTGTACAAAGAAACCAGTCTCAAAAATTAAAATGAGTAAATCTTTTAAGAATTTTAATGAGATGGAGGAACCAGCAAGATGTCTTTGCAGGTTAAGGTCCAAGTCTCCAAGCCTGAAGACCTGAATTGGTTCCTTAAGACCCACTCAGTGGAAGGAGAGAACTGATTCCCACAGCTCTCCTCTGACCCCCACACACATGCTATGCCATGCAGTGCCCACAGACGCTCACACATGGAAAATAGAAATAAGGTGGAGAGCAACTGAGAAAGAAATGTCTGCCCGACCTCACATGCACACACATGTAAAAGCATGCACAGATACGTACACACATGCACAGACACACATGAGATGTGGACACCACAGAGAGGATCCTTGGGTTTCCCCTTGGGATAAGCCCAGGTCCAGCACTCAGAATAGAGGCTTAAATGTTGGGGGAAGTCCATCTGCCTCCGGGTGAGGTCATCTGTGCAGAATTAAGGTTCATCTCAGCAGAACCAAAACCTCCATTGTTATCATTTCATGTGCCACCCTTGGGAACAGACAATACATCTGCAGCCACATAGTTCAAATATAAATGAGGAAACAACCTTCACCGCCCCATTCCCACCCCTCCCCCTCCACCCCGTTACATATCTTGCTTGCATTCGTCTTTAAATGGAGATGAGTAAACATGGATACATATTCAGCTCTACTGATGGCTTTGTTTGTTTTGTGATATTTTCAATGAAAGTCATAGCCTTGCGCATGTTAGATGAGCAGTCTGTTACTGAGCCACACCCCAGCCCTTTACTGGGGGAGTCTAGGCAGGCGCTCTACCACTGAGCCACATCCCAGCCCCTCACTGGGGGATTCTAGGCAGGGGCTCTACCACTGAGCCACACCCCAGCCCCTCACTGGGGGATTCTTGGCAGGGGCTCTACCACTGAGTCACACCCCAGCCCCTCACTAGGCAGCACTCTGCAGCTGAGTCACCACCTCATATTGTTTTGCGTCTTTGACTCTGGTTTTATTAGAAAGGCTCTCATATAGACAAGGCTGCGTACCAACTCCTGATCCCCTTTTTTCAGCATCCAGAGCGCTAGGATTACAGGCAAGCACCATCTCACCCAGCTATGTGGTTGCTTGTTTTTTGTCTTGTTTTCTCCTGCTCTTCTTCTATTTTTTTATGCAGAGTTTTGCTATGTAGCCTTGGCTGGTCTCAAGCTCACAGACCAAAGGTGCGTGCCACCATGCCTGGCCATGCCTAGCTTCTCCTTGGACTCCAGGGACTCCAGGGACGGGATTCGGGTCCTTGTGTTTGTACAGTAAGCACTTACTATCCAGTCTTTGTGAAAAACAGTTGCTTTCTCATTCCTTTTCAATACAGCATAATATTCATAATATTCACATACAGTGAGCTTGTTTGAACCAAACCCCCAACAAGTAACCCTTCAATCACCAACTCCCAATGTTTCCACTTTTCTTTGCCTGCATACACACCACACACACACATGCATGCACACATACACACGCATGCATGCACATCACACACACGCATGCATGCACATCACACACACGCATGCATGCACATCACACACGCATGCATGCACATCACACGCGCATGCACACCACACACACACGCATGCACATCACACACACACATGCACACCACACACACGCATGCATGCACATCACACACGCATGCACACCACACAGGAGCACAGCTGTATGTTTCCAGACTGGATGCCTCTGGTGGCAGGGAGGCACCTTCATACTATGCTCTGAGCTGATGTGGGTGATACATAAGCGGTTGCTCTAGCTGTGGCGAAGGCTTGGGGGCCAGGTCCCCTGGTGAGCTCCTGGGATGGGGGATGTCCTTGTGGACTGGGAACTCTGCAGCTGCCTGGGTCTGGTACCTGCTGAGCTTTGCACAGGGCTGCTATTGCGGCTGCTGTCTCGCTGTTGTAGGCCAGCTCGGAAAGGGCCACTCTGAGCTTCTCCTGCTCTCCGCCCCACTTCCCCAAGTGTCCCTAACCCTGGCACCCCTGTGTCCTGCAAGGGATGAGCTAGCCCTGTACACATCACGAGGTCTTCTCGTCAATCCTGCCTCAGGTCCCTCTGGGAAAAGATGGGGACATGAACACTGTGTCCCTGGGCCCCATGGGGCACCAAGTGCCACCTGATCCTTGTTGGGATGAGGGCACAACACAAAACAGAAGCACTTAGCAGAGGCCAGGCCTGAGTCGCGCCTGGCTGGATGCCGTGCCCTGCACTTGTTCCAGACAGGAATTAAGGCCACAGGGACAGGCTGTCCTGCTCCCTGACGCCTGCCTTGTATTTATTCCCTGAGGGAGGATTCTTGGGGGGTCCCCAGAATCCCAAAGATCCCCTAGGACTGCCACTGCAAAGCAGGGACCAGCAGTGATTCCCTGGGCTGCACAGCACCCATCTCCCATGTTGTCACAAGGTTTGTTACAAGATCTTTGTGAAGGAATCTCTATATAGCCCAGGCTAGCCTCAGATTTACTCTGCAGCTAAGGATGACCTTAATCTCCTGATCCTCCTGCCTCTACCTGCATGATAGGCTTGTACCACCATCCCCAGCTCCCTGGAGACTTCAAGCTGTTGTCTGATTAGCACCCTTACTACCACCTCCTGGCTTTCCTAGAAATCTCATTCACACTTCCCCAGGAGCTCCCAGCTATGGGGAGGAGCGCGGCTGGGTTCAGCTTTCCACTGCTCTGGTGGGTGAAGACACAGACGGCCTGGTCCTGAGAGGCCGTCATAGGAGATGTGCTCACTGGGCTCCTCACAGCTCCATGAGACCTTGCCCTAGCTGAACCTCAGTTTCCCTGCTCTCAGTGCTATTCCACTGTAGGGCAGCTGAGGCGGGAAGATTGTCAGCTACCAAATGAGACCTTCACTCAAACAGACAAAAAAAACTGGGCATGATGGCACAAAACCTGAAATCCCAGTGCCTGATAGGTAGAGGCAAGAAACTGAGACGTTCAAAGCAAGCCTCGGCTATACTGTGCATTGAAGGCTAGCCTTGGCTACATGAGACCCTATTTCAAAGGAGCAAATAATACAGCCAGCGAGGTGGCCAAGGTGGCCCAGAAGGTAAAAGCGCTTGCCACCAGGCTTGACGACCTCGGTTCCCAGGACCCATATGATAGAAGGCGAGAACTGACTTCCACAGCTTTCCTCTGACCTCCATACATGAGCACCCTGACACACGTGCTCACACACACACACACACACACACACAAAGAAGAATGTCAAAGAAAGCATTCTGAATACAGCTGAGGATGTGGCTCAGTTGGTAGTGAAATCCTAGGTTCCTGCCCCAACAACCTCATAAACCAAGCATGGCAGTGCAAACTTGTGATCCCAGCACTCAAGAGGTAGAGAAAGGAGGGTCTGAAGTTCAAAACCATCCTCTTTTAAGAAGTGTGTTAAAGTCAGTGGGGCTATATGAAAGCCTGTCTCAGGTAAGTAGACAGGCAGGTAGATAGATAGATAGATAGATAGATAGATAGATAGATAGATAGATAGATATTGATAAATGATACATAGATATGAATAGATAGGTAGATATTGATAAATGATACATAGATATGGATAGATCGATAGTATATAGATATTGATAAATGATTCGTAGATATGGATAGATTGATGATAGATAGATAGATAGATAGATAGATAGATAGATAGATAGATAGATAGATAGATAGGCACCATGTGCACACACAGATCACTGTAGCTGGCCAGACAGCTCAGAGCTAGCTTCCCTGCAAACCACATAGCTGTCTGCGGTTCAAGCCCTCAATAAAGGGGCAGCCTCCATGAACCAGAGACCATGAATAGCCTCTTTGTGGCTCTGTGGTCACCTGTTCTGAGGGCCCCTCAAGGCAGCCTGGTACCACTGGCGCCACTTGCCCATCAGAGTCTAGGAAGTGGGAGGGGCCAACTCTAGGGCTGAGTCCCCAGCTGGGCTTTGCCCCCAGGCCCTGAACCACTCCAGTCCTGCTCCCCCTGACCAGGAGGGCACACCAGGCTGTCACCTACCATTGCTTTGTCTCCTTCAACAACCGAGATACTCTCTGCCTTCAAGGAAACTGAGGCCTGGACACAGCAAACAGGATCTGGCCTAGAGTTTTCTGGCCTGGTGGCTCTTATAAAATATGGGTTTGGGAAGCTATATATGTGGTTCAGCATTTAAGAGTATGGTCTGACCTTCTAGAGGATCCAAATTAAATTCCCAGAACCCTCAAGGTGGCTCACAGTCTTCTGTAACCAGCTCCAGCGGATTCGATGCCTTCTTCTGATCTCCAAGAGCGCCAGGCACGCTTGTGACACATGGACATACATGCGGGCCAAGTACCCGAACACAAAATAAATTAAATGTAGCAGAATATGGTTTTGTTTTTGTTATTGTTTTTGCTTGCTGTGGTGCGTGTGTGCATTTGTGTGGGCTGCACATCTTTACTGGTGATGTGGGAGTCCCCTCTGTGTGCTCTGATTACCATTAATGAATCAAGAAACTGCCTGGCCTGTTGATAGGGTCGAACTTAGGTAGGCAGGGAAAGTTAGGCTGTATGCTGAGAGGAAGAAGGGTGGAGTCAGAGAGACGCCATGGATCCGCTGTACTAAAACTTTGCTGGCAGGCCACGACCTCATGTTGATATACAGATAATAAAAATGGGTTAAATTAAGTTGTAAGAGTTAGCCAATAAGAAGCTAAAGCTAATGGGCCAAGCAGTGTTTTAATTAATAAAGTTTCTGCGTGATTGTTTCAGTTCTGGGTGGAACAAGCGCTTCCTTGCAACATGCCTATGCATGTGGAGGCCAGAGGTCAGCCTTGATTGTCCTTCCTGAGGACATCTGCTTGCATTTATATAGACAGGTTGTCTCCCCAAACCTAGAGCTCACAGATTAGACTAGCTGGTGAACCTGAGATTCACTCACCTGCCTCTGCTTCCCCAGTGCCGGGATTATTAGCACATTTAGCCCCACCCAGCTCCCGTCACCCTGAGACAGAGTTTCTCTGTGTACAGCCCTGGCTGTCCTGGAACTAGCTCTTGTAGACCAAGCTGGCCTTGAACTCACAGAGATCCTCCTGCCTCTGTCTCCTGAATTCTGGGATAAAAGGCGTGTGTCACCACCGCCCAGCATCACACCCAGCTTTTTAATAAATTCTAGGGATCAAATACAGGTCCTCAAGTTTGCTCATCAGGCATTTTTTTTTTTTCGAGACAGGGTTTCCCTGTAGTTTCTAGAGCCTGTCCTGGAACTAGCTCTTGTAGACCAGGCTGGCCTCGAACTCAGAGATCCGCCTGCCTCTGCATCCCGACTGCTAGGATTAAAGGCGTGCGCCACCACCGCCCGGCTCGCTCATCAGGCATTTTATTGGCCACCTTCGCAGCTCCTGGTTTGGTCTTTTTTTTTTTTTTTTTTTTTTTTTTTTTTTTTTTTTTTTTTTTTTTTTTTTTTTTTTTGGTTTTTCGAGACAGGGTTTCTCTGTGGCTTTGGAGCCTGTCCTGGAACTAGCTCTTGTAGACCAGGCTGGTCTCGAACTCACAGAGATCCGCCTGCCTCTGCCTCCCGAGTGCTGGGATTAAAGGCGTGCGCCACCACCGCCCGGCTTGGTTTGGTCTTTTTTATAGACAGTCTCGTGTAGTCCAAGTTGGCCTTAAACCTGTGATTATCCTCCTGCCTCAACCTCCTGAGTGCTGGGATTAAAGGCACGCACCACCACCACCCAACATAATAGCTAACTTTCTTAGCAGAATTGAATAGACAAGTTGTTACCTTCCACCTGGGTCCTAAAATGCCCCTTCTAAGGTACACACCAGACCTGCCCAGTGGCCCCAATTAGAGTCACGAGACTGTCCTAGCAGAGGATGCGATCACCTTGAAAGTCCGTATCAGCTGGGTGCGTAGCACTCAACTGTCATCCCAATGCTCAGGAGACAGAGGCTGGGGGATAGGATGGAGGCGGCCAGCCAGAGTCTGTCACAAGAGGAGTCTGAGAGGGGGTGGGGAAGAGGCTCAGTGGAGTGCTTCTCTGACACCAGGTTCCATTCCCAGCACTGCACAAACCAGGAGTGAGGCAGGCTTGTCGTCCCAGAACTTGGAGTTCTAGGTCACCCTCGGCTAATAGTGAGTTTGAGGCCAGCCTGGACTACATGAGACCCTGTCTTAAAAATAAATAAGGAAACGGGGCAGTGGTGGCACACACCTTTAATCCTAGCACTCGGCAGGCAGAGGCAGGCAAATCTCTGAGTTTGAGGCTAACATGGTCTACAGAGCAAGTTTCAGGACAGCCAGGTTAACATAAAGAAACCCTATCTCAAAAAACCAAATACATGCCTGGCATGACAGGAGGCAGAGACAGGTGGATCTCTGTGAGTTCGAGGCCAACCTGGTCTGCAGAGCTAGTTCCAGGAAAGACTCCAAAGTGACAGAGAAACCCTGTCTCAAAAAGACAAACAAACAAACAAACAAAAAACCCACATATATACATACATACACACATACACAGATATATTGAAAATAGATATAGATTGATAAAAGAGACAGAGGCCAAAGGATGGAGGCAGCCTGAAACCTATTTTTGAAGGTTTTTTTTGTTTTATTTTGTTTTTTTGTTTGTTTGCGACAGGGCCTCCTAGCTCAGGCTAGTTTCCAAGTCTTTTTTTTTAAAGATCTGTTTATTTATTATGTATACAGTGTTCCGTCTGCATGTATGCCTGCACCCCAAAAGAGGGCACCAGATTTCACTATAGACAGTTGTGAGACGGTGGTTGCTGGGAATTGAACTCGGGACCTCTGGAAAAAGAGCTAGTGCTCTTAACCTTTGAGCTTCCAATCCTTGATCCTCCTGCCTCTAACTCCACATGCAGGCTATACAGCAGGTATCACCATGTCCAGTACTTTGTTGTTCTCATTGTTGTGTTTAAGATTATTTTATTTTCATTTATGGTGTGTGTGTGTGTGTGCGTGTGTGTGTGTGCATGTCTCTGTGTGCTCATGTTGAGTGCAGGTGCCCCAGAAGCCAGAAAAGGGTGCTGGTTGGAACACCTGGAACTAGAGGTACAGACAGCTGGGAGCCACCGTGTTGTGGATTCTGGGACTCAAACCTAGGTCCTCTGCAAGAGTAGCAAGTGCTCTTAACCACTGAGATATCTTTCCCAGTCTCTCCAGCATTTTCGGGGGATGTGTGTAGAGATAGGATCTCCCCATTTAGCCCAGGCTGGCCTCAAATTCTCAGCAATCCTGCCTCAAGTTCCAGTATAGAGGTGTGCTCCATCGTGCACAATTGCCAGGTTTTAGTTTCTCAGGGAGAAACCTGGGCTGGCCCCAGGAGCCAGCCTTGAGCCCAGCTCCCCCGGAAGAAGGACAAAATACCTGGCTGTCCACCCTCCCCATCTGGGCCAGAGCTGCTCAGCATCCAAGGTGAATCCTTTAAAATGAGACAATGGTGGCCAGTGCTTGGCAAAAGCCCGGCTAATTAAGAGGGCATTAGTGTCATGGGTAGAGCCAGGCGCATGCCAAGAATCTCTGCCAGAAAAGGGGCCACTGGCTGATGCCAGGTCTTGGCCTTGCCTGCCTGGCAGCCACCCTAGTCTGTCCCCTCAGAGACTTGGAGGTTCCACTTCTGGTGAGCTGGGGCCCAGAGTCTGGCCTCAGACTCCATCTGTCCTTCAGAGTGCCTGGACCTCAGACAACTCCCCTCTAAGCTGGAGCAGCAGAGCCAGCTTCCAGAACCCTGCCTCACGGTTTCCTCATCCAATAAGCTCCACGCGCTTGTCCCATGTTCAAGAGAGAAAAAGAGCCAGGCATGGTAGCACACACCTATAATTCCAGCACCCTCGTGCTGAGGCAGGAGAATTACCAAGAGTTTGAAGGACTAAAGAGATAGCTCAGCGATTCTTAAGAGCATACAGTGGTGATGCACACCTTTAATCCCAGCATTCAGGAGGCAGAAATAGGACAGTCTCTGAGTTCAAGGCTAGCCTGGTCTACAGAGGGAGTTCCAGGACAGCCAGGGCTACAGGGCAAAACCTGTCTCAAAACAAACAGAGGAACCAAACTTGGATCCCAGCACCCACATCACAACTGCCTGTAACTGCAGCCCCGGGAGACTTAAGACCCAGCCGCTCTCCACAGTGTTTGCTTCCTTTCTCAAGGCTGCCAGGTGCAGTTGCTGGAAGTCAGATCCCAGCCCAGCCAGGCAGCATCATCGCCTCTACTGATAGACAGGAAGTGCTGAGCAGGCCAGCTGGAGTCTGCCCTGTCAACTTCCGCGGGTTACTAAGGGACTCCCCTTTCTGCCTTGAGAACTGAAATTGGAGACCCAGAAAAGTCCAATTCTGCTGGTTACACAGGAAGACAAGGAATTAGGGCTAGAAACAAAAAAGCCCCCAAGGAGGAGATTCCCAGGGTTATACATAACATAGACAGGAAAGACCCCGGAATATTCTCTACACCTTGTCTTTGATGCCCTGGACAAACAGCTCTGGAGTCCTGAGATGGCTTCCTCGGCTCCAGACATCATCTCTCGCTGACTAAACCAGGCCCTTCAAAGTTTGTATTTACTTATTTATTGGTTTTTTTGGGGGGGGGGCGGGGTTTGAGACAGGGTTTCTCTGTGTAACTTGCTTTGTAGACCAGGATGGTCTCAAACTCACAGAGATCTGCCTCCGAGTACTGGGATTAAAGGTGTGCTCCACCATCACCAAGAGTTATTTACAGGCTTTTGAGACAAGGTCTCACGCAGCCCAGGCTTTTAAACTCGCTCTGGGTCCAAGGCTAGCCTTGACCGCTTTTATTTTTGTTTGTGTGTTTGGTTTGTTTCAAGACAGGGTTTCTCTGTGTGGCCCTGGCTATCCTGAAACTCACTCTGTAGCCCAGGCTGGCCTCAAACTAACTCACAGAATCCATCTACCTCTGTGTCCCTAATGCTGGGACTAAAGATGTGCAGCTCCAGGCCGGGGTGTAGCCTTGAATCCTCCTACCTTTACCTCCTGAGTGCTGGGATTACAAATTGGCACTGCCACATCCTCCTCCCAAAATCCTGAGCAATCAACATAGCGGAGCTCAGTGTCCTCCAAACGGAGGAGGCTGTCTCTGCCCGGCCAGTGGGTAAATGCCTCAGTCTGACACTAATGCGTGGGTTATGTTAGGGAAAGTTAACTGCAATTAACTCAGGCTCAGTTTCCCTACAAAGTTCTCGCCCAGGAGACCCCTTTGGGTTTCGTTGTTGACACTGATTGTTGTTTTGCAGTTTTGTTGGTTTGATTTGTTGTGGGTTTTTGGTTTGGGTTTGGTTTGGTTTGGTTTTTCGAGACAGGGTTTCTTTGTGTAGCCCTGGCTGTCCTGGAACTCACTGAGATCCGCCTGCCTCTGCTTCCCAAGTGCTGGGATTAAAAGCGTGTGCCACCACTGATTTGATTTGTTGTTGCTTTCATGTGTGTGTGTGTTTTTAAGTGCAGGTGAATCATCCCACGGTACTCAAGTAGAGGACAGTTTCCAGAAGTCAGTTTTCACCTTCCACTTTTTTTTAGGTAGCATCTCCCTTACATCCGTTGCTTTGGCTGCTTCAGCTAGCCACGAGCCACCATTGGTGATTCTCCTGTCCCACCTCCTACCTCACTGTAGACAAGCACCGTGAAACCCAGCTTTTCTCCATTGGTGTCCAGGGACGGAACCCAGGCTCTCAGGGTTGGGTGCCAGTGCTTTTACCTACCGAGTTATCTCACTAGCCCAGCGTTTTGAGACAGAGTCTCATACTAAACCAGACTGGCCTCAAACTCGAAATGATCCTCCTGCCCCAGGCCTAGGTGCTGAGCCAGGACACTTGGCTTGTTTTGGAAACAGGGTCTATGTAGCACTTGGCTTCTGGAAACACTGTGGTTACAGAGCTGGGCTACCACACCTTGCTGGGCTGCTTTTTGTTTGTTTTGATAGGGAAGGTCTTCTGTGTCCCAGATAGGCCTTGAACTCACTGAGTACTAGTGACTAGCCTTGAACCCCAACTGTATACGGTCACACTCAGCTTCAGACGTGCTGAGGATCAACCCTCAAGCAAGCTGCCAGCGGAGTCGCTCCCCAGCCCCTCATTTCATTTTCTCTGCATGTGACTACACATGTGTGCATGCAGAGATCAGAGGACGACCGCCCTGTCATTCCTCAGGCAGGAACTTGTCAAGTAGTGTAGTCTAGTGGGCCAGTGAGTCCAAGTCCCAGAGATCTGCTGGGCTCTGCTTCTCCAGTGTGTGAGTGTGTGTGAGAGTGTGTGTGTCTGAGTGTGTGTGTCTGTGTGTGTGAGAAAGTACGTGTGATGGTGTGTGTATGAGTGTGTGAGAGTACATGTGTCTGTGTGTGTGACAGTGTGTGTATGTGAGAGTACTGTGTCTGTGTGTGTGTGTCTGTGTGTGTGAGTGTATGAGAGTGTGAGTGTGTGTGAGTGTGCGTGTCTGTGTGTGTGTGTGTGTGTCTGTGTGTCTGTATGCAGGGGGGTGGAGGCTGACAACCTCTGCATGTCAATTACTCTCTATTTATTGAGCAGGGTCTTGGCTGAACCTGGAGCTCACCGACTGGACTAGTCCAGCTAGCCCCCTTGCTTTGGGAATCCTTTGCCTCTATACCCAAATGCTGGGATTATAAATGGGCCACCACATCCATCTGACATTTTATGTGGGTTCCGGGACCCAAACCCATATCCTCACGCTTGGCCACAAGCACTTTACCCACTTGGCCACCTCTCCATCCCTGGATGTGCACATTTCTTTGTTTTATTTTTTTAAAGTATTTTAACATGTTTAGATTTATTTTATGTGTATGAGTGTTTTACTTGTATGTACGTCAGCACACCACATGCCTGCCTGATGGCTGAGAAGAGCGGAAGAGGGCATTGGATCTATTAGAACTGGAGTTACAGTCAGGCATGGTGGCGCACACCTTTAATCCCAGCACCCAGGAGCAGAGGTAGGCAGATCTCTGTGAGTTCGAGACCAGCTTGGTCTACAGAGCAAGTTCCAGGACAAAAACCAAACCAAACAAAGCTGGAGTTGCTGTGAATGGTTGTAGCCTGGGCTACATAGTGAGTTCTAGTCTAGCCTGGCTACATAGTGAGACTCTGTCTAAAAAGGAGAAAGCGGGAGCGCTGGAGAGATGCCTCAGCAGGTAAGAGCACCTATTGCACCTGAGTTTGGTTCCCAGCCACCACACACAGTGTTCATAACCACCTTACACCGACAACGAGCACTAATGTACGTACACACCACACACACACACACACACACACACACACACATACACACACACACACACACATGGTGGCTGGTGGATCTGTAAAGTCAGCAGGTGACCCCCTCAATGATTCATGTGTGCTGGGAGGATGGCATCACACATAGCTCAGAGAGGGGCACCCAGCCAGCCGGGGACATGAGGTAAACAGCCGGACCTCCTGCAGTGGCCCAGGGAGCCAGAGCAGCCTCAGGAAGTCCTGACAGTGTGCTGGCCAGGAAACAGAATTGTTTTGTTTTTTGGACAGCCCTGCAATCCCAGCCAGCTGTTTCTCTTTATGTCCAGGAAGGTTTGGAAAGGAAGGCCTCTTCACCGGAAAGACCTGAAGCCTGAGCCCTAGCTCCCTCTTAATGAGATCCCCAGATCTTTGGAGGAGGCAGGCTTGGGGGGAAGTTCACAGAGGAAAGAGGAGGAAGGTCAGGAGGGTTCCTTGAGGATGGAAGGAGGAACAGGGGGAGCATGGAGGAGAAACAGGAAGGATGGAGGAGAAACGGGGGAGGATGGAGGAGGAACGGGGGAGGATGGAAGAGGAACAGAGGGAGGATGGAGGAGGAATGGGGGAGGATGGAGGAGGAATGGGGGAGGATGGAAGGAGGAACAGGGGGAGGATGGAGGAGGAACAGGGGAGCATGGAAGAGAAACAGGGAGGATGGAGGAGAAACAGGGAGGATGGAGGAGAAGCAGGGAGGATGGAGGAGGAACGGGGGAGGATGGAGGAGAAGCAGGGAGGATGGAGGAGGAACAGAGGGAGGATGGAGGAGGAATGGGGGAGGGTGGAGGAGGAATGGGGAGGATGGAGTAGGAATGGGGAGGATGGAGGAGGAATGGGGGAGGGTGGAGGAGGAACAGGGGAGGATGGAGGCCAGAAGAGTGTTTGGGATCCCCAGGAGCTGGAGTGACAGACTGTTGTGAGTCACTGTGTGGTGCTGGGGATAGAAGACAGCCAGTGCTCTTCACCCCTGAACCACCTCTAGTCCAGATGCTCAGCTTTGAGTTCTAACTTCCTCCCAGATTCTCACTTAGAGATTTCCCGGAGACCTCACCACCACCAGTAAGCAGCAGTAGAATCCTAGGTAAGCACAGAACCCTTCCTCAAGAGGTCCGTGCCTAGGGCAGGATGGAACTTTAAGAACAATTTAAGGCACTGGGCAGATGGCTCAAAGGCTAAAGTGCTCAATGTTCTTGCAGAGGACCTGGGTTTAGTTCCCAGCACCCATATTAGGCAGCTCACAACCACCTGAAACTCCAGCTCCAGGGGATCCAGTGCCTTCTTCTGGCCTCCAAGGGCACCCGCAGTCACATGCATAGACCCATCCATATACAGACACATACAATACAGATAGTTAAAAAATAATATCTTTGGGCTAGAGAGGTGGCTCATGGTTAAGAGCATTTCCTACTCTTACAGAGGACCTGGGTTCAGTTCCCAGTGCCCACATTAGGTGACATATGACACTTGTAACTCTGTCTTGATGCCAAAAATTCTCTGGCCTCTACAAGCAATACACTCACGTGCATAGACCTATAAACAGACACATAACACATAATTTAAAATACTTTTTAACATGATGTTAAGATCTTTTTTTAAGATTTATTCATTTATTATGTATACAGTATTCTGTCTGCATGTATGCCTGCAGGCCAGAAGAAGGCACCAGATCTCATTACAGTTGGCTGTGAACCACTATGTGGTTGCTGGGAATTGAACTCAGGACCTCTGGAAGAGCAGGCAGTGCTCTTAACCACTGAGCCATTTCTCCAGCCCCCTAAAAGGAATATTTTTTTAAAGTTTACTTTGGGGACTATCTCATTGGTAAAGCATCTGCCTAGTATACACAGACACCTTGAGAGCCCTCCCTCCCTCCTTTCCTCTTTTCCTCCTTCCCTCCCTCTCCCCCTCCTTATTCCCGCCCTCGGTCCTTCCCTCCTTTCTTTCCTCGCCCCTCCCTCTCTCCCTTCCTTCTCAGCCCCTCATTTTGCAAGTCCAGTCTGTCCTCAGGCTCACAGTCCTCCAGTCTTAGCTCCCTGGGCCCCGAAATCACAGGCGTGTGTCACCACACATGGCTGAGAGCAGTCAGGAGGGGCATGCTGGCGAGGTCAGGGGTCTCCAGGATCCCAACTTCATAGCCATCATCCCATTCCAACGACCCTGGCAGAGGCTCCCACCCTTGTCTCTCATGGGTCTAGTGCTAGGTAAAGGGACAGGAAGCCGGATGTCTCCTCGGAAAGGGCAGAAGAGCCACGTGACTGCGGCTCCTGGCTGGCACAAGCCTTTTATCTCTCGACACAGGTTTAGTCTATTATCTGCAGGGGAGAACAGTCTACTTCACCCTACCCCGCTAGCACCGTCCAACTAGCAAGATCCCAGGCCCAGCCCCTTTGGATCCTGAGAGGTCCGAAGTGACCATATCCTCCTCCGGGGCAGACGCATTTCCTGGAGAGCTGTGAGGAGCCTTCAAATCACAAGACTACAAAATGAAGAAGGAGCTGAACTGGGGATGTGGCGACTCAAGTCACTGAAGTGTGCTCAAGGCCCTGGGCTCCATCCCCGCCGCCACATACACCAGACTCCGAAGGCACACAACTGCGAACCCAGCGGAGTGTGCATAGGGTCTAGAATTGGTTTCTGTGGTGTTGGGCTACACTCAGGGTTTCCAAATGTGCAGGTGGTGTACCCATTCAAGCCAGTTCTGCGCCTCACTGGGGGTTGTAGGTAGATGCTCTACCACTGAGCTACACCCCCACCCTGTTAACTTTTTTAAAAAACTATTTTTAATTTTAAAATTATTCATATTTCTGCCGGGCGGTGGTGGCGCACGCCTTTAATCCCAGCACTCGGGAGGCAGAGGCAGGCGGATCTCTGTGAGTTCGAGGCCAGCCTGGTCTACAAGAGCTAGTTCCAGGACAGGCTCTAAAACAGCTTCAGAGAAACCCTGTCTCGAAAAAACAAACAAAAAAAATTATTCATATTTCTTATTTATGTGAATGTGTGGATCTGTGTGAGTGTATGCCACATGTGTGTGGGTGCCTGTGGTGACCAGACAATGGTGTGAAATCCCCTGGACTAGCTGTGGATGCTAGGCACTGAATTCAGGTCTCCCGGAAGAGCAGCGAGCACCCTTAACTGTTGAGCTACCTCTCCAGCTCATATGCCCAGACACACACGTACACATTGTACACATATTGTACCCACTGAGCCGTCTCTGCAGACCTACCTTCTTCTTCTTCTTTGTTTTTTTTTTTTTTTTTTTTTTTTTGGTTTTTCGAGACAGGGTATCTCTGCAGCTTTTTTAGAGCCTGTCCTGGAACTAGCTCTTGTAGACCAGGCTGGCCTCGAACTCACAGAGATCCGCCCGCCTCTGCCTCCCGAGTGCTGGGATTAAAGGCGTGCGCCACCACCGCCCGGCTACCTTCTTCTTTTTAAAGATAATTTAGGCTTCTCAGTAAGCAAACAAACAAACTGGGCTTTATTGCACATACTTTTAATCTCAGCACTTGGGAGACAGAGGCAGGAGAATCTCTGTGAGTTCAAAGCTAGCCTGGTCAACATGGCAAGAGTCAAGACAGCCAGGACTACATTAAAAGACCCTGTCTCGGGGCTGGAGAGATGGCTCAAAGGTTAAGAGCATTGCCTGTTCTTCCAAAGGTCCTGAGTTCAATTCCCAGCAACCATATGGTGGCTCACAACCATCTGTAATGGGTCTGGTGCCCTCTTCTGGCCTGTAGGCATATACACAGACAGAATATTGTATACATAATAAATAAATATTTAAAAAAAAGACCCTGTCTCAAAAACAAACAAACAAACAAACAAACTAAAAGTCATAAGACATGGTGATCCATGCCTGTACCCCAGGCACTCAGGAGTGGAGGCAGGGGAAACAAAAGTTCAAAGTCATCCTCAGCTACATACTGAATTTGAAGTCAATCTGGGAAACACAAGACCCTGTCTCTAAGTAAATAAATGAATGAACTTTTTAAAAGGTTTATTTTTAAATGTATGTGTGTGTCTTAGGGTGGTATATGTGTGCAGGTGCCTGAGGAGGCCAGAAGAGAGTGTTCCCCTGAAGCTGGAGGAACAGGCAGTTATGAACTTCTGGGTAGGTTCTGGGAACTGAACTTGGGCCCTTTGCAAGAACAGTACTTGCACCAAAAGCAATCTACAGATTCAACACAATGCCCAGCAAAATCCCAGCAAAATTCTTCAAAGACCTCAAAAGAATGGTACTCAACTTCATTTGAAAAAGCAAAAAAACCCAGGATAGCCAAAACAATCCTGGGCAATAAAAAAACTTCTGGAGGCATCACAATCCCTGACTTCAAACTCTACTACAGAGCTACAGTACTGAAAACAGCCTGGTATTGGCATAAGAACAGACAGGAGGACCAATGGAACTGAATAGAAGACCCGGATATCAATCCACACATCTTCAAACACCTGATCTTTGATAAAGAAGCAAAAAATATCAAATGGGAAAAAAAAAGCATATTTAACAAGTGGTGGTGGCATAACTGGATATCAACATGGAGAAGAATGAGAATAGATCCATATCTATCACCATGCACAAAACTCACGTCCAAATGGATCAAAGACCTCAACATAAATCCAGCCACACTGAACCTTACAAATGAGAGTGGGAAGTACACTTGAACGCATTGGCACAGGAAACCACTTCCTAAATAGAACCCCAGCAGCACAGACACTGAGAGAAACAATTAATAAATGGGACCTCCTGAAACTGAAAAATTCTGTAAAACAAAGGACACGGTCAACAAGACAAAATGACAGCCTACAGAATGGGAAAAGACCTTCATTAACCCCACATCAGACAGAGGTCTGATCTCTAAAATATAGAAAGAACTCATAAAATTGGATACCAAAAGATCACATAATCCAATTTTAAAAATGGAGTACAGACCTAAACAGAGAACTCTCAACAGAGGAATCTAAAATGGCTGAAAGACACTTAAGGAAATGTTCAACATCCCTAGTCTTCAGAGAAATGCAAATCAAAACAACTCTGAGATGCCATCTTACACCTGTAAGAATGGCCAAGATCAAAAACACTGATGACAACTTATGCTGGAGAGGTTGTGGGGTAAAGGGAACACTTCTGCATTGCTGGTGGGAATGCAAGCTGGTACAACCCCTTTGAATGTCAGTGTGGCGATTTCTCAGAAAATTGGGAAACAACCTTCCTCAAGACCCAGTAATACCACTTTTGGGTATATATCCAAAAGATGCTCAATCGTGCCACAAGGACATGTGCTCAACTATGTTCATAGCAGCTTCGTTTGTCATAGCCAGAACCTGGAAACAACCTAAATGTCCCTTGACCAAAGAATGGATAAGGAAAATGTGGTACATTTACACAATGGAGTACTACACAGCAGAAAAAAATGACAGCTTGAATTTTGCAGGAAAATGGATGGAGCTAGAAAACATTGAGTGAGGTAACCAAAACACAGAAAGACAATTATCACATGTACTCACTCATAGGTGGTTTTTAAACATAAAGCGAAGAAAGCCAGCCTACAAACCACAATCCCAGAGAACTTAGACAACAATGTGGACACTAAGAGAGACTTACATAGAACTAATCTACATGGGAAGAAGAAAGTAGAAAAAGACAAGATCTCCTGAGTAAATTGGGAGCATGGGGACCTTGCGGGAGGATCGAAGGGGGGAGGAGAGAGGCAAGGAGGGGAGCAGAGAAAAATGTAGAGCTCAATAAATAGCAATAAAATAAAATAATAAAAATAAAGAACAGTACTTGCTCTTAACAACTGTGCTGTCTCTCTAGCCTCAGAGTTTTTTAAAAATAAAAATAAAAAAGTCAAATTTAGCTTGGAGGTCTGGAGAGATGGCTCAGTGGTTAAGAACACTGGCTGCTTTTCCAAAGGTCCTGAGTTCAATTCCCAGCAACTACATGGTGGTTCACAACCATCTGTAATGAGGTCTAGTGCCCTCTTCTGGCCTGCAGGCATACACACAGACAGAATATTGTATACATAATAAATAAATAAATATTTTTTTAAAAAATTAGCTTGGAGCTGTGCCTTGGGGTTTATATTGCTGTGAAAAGCCATGACCATGGCGACTCTTTTTGTTTGTTTGGTTTTTGTTTTTCAAAACAGTGTTTCTCTGCACCTTTGGAGCCTGTCCTGGAACTCCCTCTGTAGACCAGGCCAACCTTGAACTCACAGAGATCTCCCTCCCAAGCGCTGGGATTAAAGGCATGCACCACTACTGCCCAGCTGACCGTGGCAACTGTTTCTTTTCTTTTTTGGTTTTTCTTTTTATTTCTTTTTAATATATATATATATATATACATATATATATATATATATTATGTATACAGTGTTCTGCCTGCATGTATACCTGCACATCAGAAGAGGGCACCAGATCTCATTACAGATGGTTGTGAGCCACCATGTGGCTGCTGGGAATTAAACTCAGAACCTCTGGAAGAGCAGCCAGAGCTGTTACCCTCTGAGCCGTCTCTCTAGCCCTGTTTTTGGTTTTTCGAGACAGGGTTTCTCTGTAGCTTTGGAGCCTGTCCTGGACCCAGCTCTGTAGACCAGGCTGGCCTCGAACTCACAGAGATCTGCCTGCCTCTGCCTCCCAAGTGCTGGGATTAAAGGCATGCGCCACCACTGCCCAGCTGACCGTGGCAACTCATATATATATATATATATATATATATGTGTGTGTGTGTGTGTGTGTGTGTTTGTTTGTTTGTTTATATGTATGTATGTATACAGTTAGCCAGAAGAGGGCACCAGACCTCATTACAGATGGTTGTGAGCCACCATGTGGTTGCTGGGAATTGAACTCAGGACCTTTGGAAGAGCAGGCAATGAGCCATCTCTCCAGCCCTGGTGGCAGCTCTTACAAAGAAAATATTTAGTTGAGGTGCTGGTTTACAGTTTCAGAGGTCAGTCCTTTATCATTGTGACAGAGAACATGGTGGCGTGCAGGTAGATGCGGGCTGGGTCTGAGAGTGCTACATCTGGACCAGAAGGCAGTAGGAAGCCAGCTGGCTGTCACCCTGAGTGACGCTGGAGAAAGGAAACCTCAAAGCCTGCCTTCCCAGTGACACTTGTTCTCTAACAAGGCCACACCTACTCCAACTAGGCCACACCTCCTAGTAAAGTCACTTTTTGGGGGGCCATTTTCTTTCAAACCACCTCAGGCTGTCTCCTTGCCTCTGCTGTATAAGGTTGCATGGACTAAGACTTGGGTTGGAACCCAGCACCACAAAATAAACAAACAGAAAGGGAGGAAGGAAAGAAGGAAGGAGGAAGGCAGAGAGGGAGGGAGGGAGGGAGGGAGGCAGGGAGGGAGGGAGAGAGGGAGGGAGGGAGGGAGGGAAGGAAGGAAGAAGGGAAGGAGGGAGGGAGGCAGGGAGGGAGAGAGGATGGAGGAAGGGAGGGAAGGAGGAAGGAAAAGGGGAAATTAACGATAAATTTCACTTAAAGGGGGCTGGATAGATGGCTCAGTGCTTAAGAGCACTGGCTGCTCTTCCAGAGGTCCTCGATTCAATTCCCAGCACCCACATGGCCACTCCCAACTATCTATAATTGGATCTGATGTCTTCTTCTGGTGTACAGGTGTGCATGCAAATAGAGCAGTCACATAAAGCACATAAATCTTTTTTAAAAAATAAATCTTTAAAAATATTTTTACACAGCCGGTCATGGTGGCACACGCCTTTAATCCCAGAGCTCAGAAGGCAGAAGCAGGTGGATCTCGGTGAGTTTGATCCCAACTTGGTCTACAGAGTGAGTTCCAGGACAGCCAAGGCTACACAGAGAAACCCTGTCTAAAAAAAAACAAACAAACAAACAAAAGCAAAAAAAAAAAAAAAAAAAAAAAAACTTTTTCACACAAAGATCGACTCAGTCTGTGAGTTCGAGACCAGCCTGGTCTACAGAGCTAGTTCCAGGACAGGCACCAAAGCCACAGAGAAACCCTGTCTCGAAAAACCAAAAAAAAAAAAAAAAAAAAAAGAAAAAAAGAAAAAAAAGATTGACTCAGGAGTGTCCTGTGCTGGGGGAGGGGCTTGCATTAGAGCTAAAAGGACTGCATAGAGACCTCAGGTCCGCTAACAGACCTACTCTCTCCTGCTTGATCCCGGTGTCTTTTTTCTTTATTTCTTTTTTCTTTTTTTTTCTTTTTTCGAGACAGGGTAGACCAGGCTGGCCTCGAACTCATAGAGAGGGCAGGGATAATGGGCACGCGCTGCTACCGCCTGGTTCCCTGAACTTCGCTACCTGGCGGTTTAAACTGGTCTGCAGAAAATGAGGTTGCTATACCCATCTATGGATCTCTCTGAAGATCAGACAACAGGTGATTTTTTTTCCCCACCTGTTCACTGTGTTCTGAGTCATTGCAGGAGTTTAACCCTATTCAAGAGGCTCCTGTCTCAGAGTGTTTTGAGTTTGGTTTGTTTTTTTCTTTTTTTCTTTTTTTTTGTTTCGGGGTGTTTTGAGTTCGGTTTTTTTTTCCTTTTCTTTTTCTCTCTCTCTCTCTCTCTGTGTGTGTGTGTGTGTGTGTGTGTGTGTGTTTGATTGATTTGGGCGAGGGTTGTTTTGTTTCGCATTGCTTTTTTTTTTTAATTTATTTATTATGTATACAATATTCTGTCTGTGTGTATGCCTGCAGGCCAGAGGAGGGCACCAGACCCAATTACAGATGGTTGTGAGCCACCATGTGGTTGCTGGGAATTGAACTCAGGACCTTTGGAAGAGCAGGCAATGCTCTTAACCTCTGAGCCATCTCTCCAGCCCTCGCATTGCTTTTTGAGACAAGGTTTCTTTGTACTGTAACCCCAGCACTTGGGAGAGGAGGCGGGACAAACAAGATTTCGAGGTCATCCTCTGTTACCAAATGAGTTTGAAGCCCTGGCTGTCCTAGAACTCACTCTGTAGACCAGGCTCACCTCAAACTCACAGAGATCCACCTGTCTCTGCCTCCTGGAGTGCTGAGATCAAAGGTGTGCGCCACTACCACCTGGTTCTGTCTTTGTTTTTGTTTTCTGTTTTCGTGTGTGTGTGTGTGTGTGTGTGTGTGTGTGTGTGTGTGTGTGCTCTTGCACATGGACCCTGGTACATATGTGGAGGTCAGAAGACGACTCGGGAGTCAGTTCTCTCCAGTATGTGGGTTCCAGAGGTCAAGTTGAGGTTGGCAGGCTGGCAGCAAGCACCTTTACCTGCTGAGCCATCTCTGTGGCCTCCCACCTTCCCTTTCTTGGACACAGCTCTGCAGCCAAAGCCTTCCAAACCCTGACCCTTCTGCTTCTTCCTCTCAAGGGACTCCAGGCATGCACAGCCACGCCCAGACTCCCAGTTTCTGTCCGTATGTTTAGAGATTACCAGTGGCAGCTCAACCAGGCCAGCTGTGACAAGAAAGACACAGGAGGGGTGGGTAAGAGCACTTGTGGCTCAAGCATGAGGACCTGAGTTCAAATCCCCAGCACCCCTGTAAACAGCCAGGTATAAGCACAGTGCTGAGAAGACAGAAGTCTGGGGCCTGCTGGCCCAGTGGATGTCCCTCTCTGGCCTCCATCCTTGTGTCTGCGCACACACCTTTCAGGATCTAGCTCCTGGCCTCCTGTAGGTCAAGCGTAACAACACAATTATAACATTTAAGAAACTGTTGTGGGGGGCTGGAGAGATGGCTCAGAGGTTAAGAGCATTGCCTGCTCTTCCAAAGGTCCTGAGTTCAATTCCCAGCAACCACATGGTGGCTCACAACCATCTGTAATGGGGTCTGGTGCCCTCTTCTGGCCTTCAGGCATACACACATACAGAATATTGCATACATAATAAATAAATAAATATTTTTTTTAAAAAAGAAACTGTTGTGGGACACTCTGATCCAAGAATCTGGGAGGTTGAGGCAGGAGGATTACCACGAGTTCCACGCCAGTATGGGTTACAGAGGCTCCAAAAACAGAAAAACAAAGAGCTGGGACTGAGGCTTAGTTGGAGGAGTGCTCCCTAGCACGCACAAGACTGTGGGTTCAATGTTCCCCATCCATTTCCTGGTAGTAAATGCCTGTTATCTCGGCACTTGGGGAGTGCAGGCAGGAGGATCAAAAGTTCGTTGTGCCCTGCCGCACATTATTAGTTCCAGGCCAGCCTAGACCCTGTGTCCCAAACAAAAACTTGAGTGATGGGCTTTTTAGGGGACCTGGGGGCGTGGCTTGGCGAAGTGGGTGTATCAAAACTTGCTTTGTGCCGCTCTCTTTGTGCCAGTTGTGGGTGGGACCTACGGGAGATGGACCAATCTGGAGAGTTCCAGCGGAAACCGCTGACTTATCCGAGAACAGAGGAGTGTGGGCAGAGCTCTCGGAGAAGCTGGAGGGTTCCAGAGCGTGGGATTCTGGGGAGATCATACCTGCAGACCCCTGGAAGTCATGTCTACCTCCACCCTTTGTCTCCAGTTGCAGAGGCCGCTGGGAGTTCAGAAGATCGGAAATGGCTGCTTCAAGTCAGGACATAGATGGCTGGCTTCTGTGGAGCTTGCTCTTCTAAATCCAGTGAGATCCAGGAAAACAAGATTCTCCAACTCCTACAGGCAGGCCGGAGCGGCCACAGTCCCTTCCCTGTGCCCACGTGCTGCGTGGGAGTCCAGAGAAGCTGCAAACTTGTAAAATCACACAGCATTCAGGAGGCCCAGAACCTCTTAACGCAAAGCCGGGAAAATGGAGCTGGTGTCTCGGGATACATTTGAAGGTAAAATTAATGAAGCCGGGGAAAAAGAGAAGGCTGAATCTTCTGAAAGATGTGTGGCCCCTGCACTTAGGAGGCTGAGCCAGGAGGAATGATACCAGTTTGAGGCCAGCCTGGGCTACAGACTAGATAACCAGAACCCTGACAATCCCAGTGTGCTAGCACACACCTATAATCCCAGCACTCGGGAGGCAGAGGCGGACGGATCTCTGTCTCTGTGAGTTTGAGGTCAACCTGATCTCAATAGGGAGTTCCAGGACATAGAGAAACCCTGTCTCAAACAAAACAGTAGAAAACAAGCCAGGCTTGGTGGCACAAGCCATTCAATCTCAGCACTCAGGAGGTAGAAGCAGGAAGAACAGGAGTTCAGTGTCCTCAGCTACATTAGGAGTTTGAGGCTAGCCCAGGCTATGTGAGGCCATCATCAAACAAAACAAAAAAAAAAAAAAACAAATAAATAGCTCGGTGCCGAGGAGATGGCTCAGTTGGCAAAAACACATGAAGACCTGACTTAGGTGTACAGCAGCAAGCACTCTTAGGAAAGCTGGGTGCCCGCCTCTGCCTCCTCTACGCTGCATGCCCGAGACCCTGCACTGGCCTCTTCCTCCTCTATGCCAGTAGGAGGGACGCATGGCACAACACTTGACACCCACACGTGAACGCTTTCTGTTTTTAATTTTTATTTAGTTATTTGTGTCATGGTTTCTGGAAGGCTAGAGGTTCGCTCCTTCCACCTTAGATTTTGAGGCAGGGTATCTTATTTCTGCTGCTGTTCTCCCCCTGTTCCAGGTTAGCTGACCAATGAGCCAGCAAGTTTCCGGAAGATTCTCGTATCTCTTTCATCTTGGTGTAGGATTTCTGGGATTACAGATGCATGCCACTGAATTCAGTTTTTGTTTGTTTGTTTGTGTTTTTTGTTTGTTTGTTTTCCTTTTTGTATGATGATCAAACTCAGGTCATGGAGACAGGGTCTCTCTGCATATCTTCATAGCCATGGTTGTCCTGGAACTCACTATGTAGAACAGGCCATTCTCAGACTCAGAGATCCGCCAGCCTCTGCCTCTCGAGTGCCTGTTTAAAGACATCTGCCACCAAGTCAAGGCTCTTTTGCCTTTTCGAACCCAGTATTTCTCCTTCTAAATGGTTTTCAAATGTTCTGAGACCATCTCCCCCAGTCCTCAGCCTAGCAGGTACAGCCACGCCCAGCCTGACCCGGTGGGTGCGTCTCTATCGCCACCTGGAGGCTGCTAGGAGCATAGCAACCTATCCAGGAGCTAGGCATTCCAGATCTAGGTTACTAGGGATTCAAGAGTGGGAGCCAGCCGGGCGGTGGTGGCGCACGCCTTTAATCCCAGCACTCGGGAGGCAGAGGCAGGCGGATCTCTGTGAGTTCGAGACCAGCCTGGTCTACAAGAGCTAGTTCCAGGACAGGCTCCAAAGCTACAGAGAAACCCTGTCTCGAAAAACCAAAAAAAAAAAAAAAAAAAGAGTGGGAGCCTCCCTTCTTCAGTCTCTAGGAGGGAGCAACGCTGGAGTTGACCCCGGCCTGGAGCTGTCTTCCTGGCAATAGTGGACGTCTTCCCTAAGGAGGACAAGTTAGATTCGGGACCTAGGAGTGTCATTTATTTCTGATGAGTGTCACACCAAATGCTGAGCCCACCAATCCAACAAGAATCATTCTTAGGGTTGTTAAGCCCATTCTATGCATGCGGACTGAGGCTGAACAGGGGCAATTGGCACCGCTACGCTGGTCCAGTGTTCTCAGATCTTAAGGCATGCCTCGCCCCAGCCTGGGCTACTACTAACTACCCTCATTATACCTAATATTACCCCACCGGCTACCTGTGATGCTGTAACTGATGCCAGAGGACCCCATCCTCCTCTCTGTCCCATGACTGCCTTTATTTGGAGGGAGAGAGTTAGGATTGTCTTGCTTGCCTAGACCTCTGCCTAGGCTCCAGATAGAAAGTGGAGTCAGACCCCAGCCCTAGGCCACACTCAGAGATGGGAGTTCGCAGGGGACAGGGTGGAATCCCCACCTCAACAACAAGGAACTCTCCTCTCCCACGCTAGGCTTTCGTGTGCATTCCCCTGCCCTGCCACTGGTGTCTGCAGAGGTCTTGGGAGGAGAGACCCTGATGCGGTCAGTCTGGACTCCTGTTCCCTGGCCCTACCCAGCTGCTTCCTACCTCTTCCACCCATCTCCCAGGAAACAGCTGCAGCTGTGGGAACAATAAGCATCTTTCAGGGCATTAGGCTGCATGCTCACCCACTGGGAAATGCTTGGTCAATGACCTAGGAAGCTAAGCTAACCATGTTCCCTACTGACCTCCCTCAGACCGGCAACCAAAGCCAGCTGCCACCACAGGACCTTTGTACCAGCTGTACTCTGTGTCCGGTGCACCTGCAAGCAGCCAAGACATCTGTTCACTGCCACAGCCAAAGGCCCTGGTCCAGCAAAGGGACAAGCCCAGACGGTCAGATGGACAAAATTGTCCAGGCACAAACTCGAAGTATCCAGATGTGGGGTGGTGCTAGTGGGCAGCTATGTGCCCAGAGCCATGTGACTGGGCAGCATAGGGACTGTTAGCCCCAGAGTAAACTGTCCCTGATGGCCTGGTGTTAGCCCCAGAGCTACTGGCTCCCAGCTCCTCACCCACTAGTCTCTGGACCACAGGATCTGACAACAAACTACATCTCCCAGAGTGCCAGGCAGCCAGCTTCCTGTTAAACTGGAGGCACCAGAGCTCAACTTGTCTGTAGCTGACCTCCCTATGGGTCAATTCTGAGGGCCCCTACACAGAAGCAGGCTCTGAAACAATGAATAAACAAACATAAATAATGCTAAGCACGGTGACACACACATCTTCAATCCCAGCCCTGGGGGACACAGAGGCAGGTGGATCTCTCTGAGTCCAGGCCAGCCAGGGCTACATAGTGACACCCAGTTTCAAAACAAAAATAGACATGATATGATAATCATTCCCTGAAAGAGTCACTGTGTACCTGTCGTCCCAGCACTTGGGAAGTGGAGGCAGGAGGATCACAGTGAAAGACTAAACTGGGCATGGTGGCACACGCCTTTAATCCCAGTACTCGGAAGGTAGAGACAGGTGGATCTCTGTGAGTTCTAAGCCAGCCTGGTCTACAGAGAGAGGTCCAGGACAGCCACAACTATTACCCTGCCTTGAGAAAAGAGAAGAAAAAAAGAAGAAGGAGGAGGAGGGGGAGAAAGAAGAAGTGGTGCCAGATGCCAGACGTGGTGCTGCGTGCATAATGAATGTCAACACTAGGAAGCAGAGATTCTGTTGAGTTCAAGGCTGCCTGTTCTACTGGGGAGCTGCAGGCCAGCCATGGCTACATACTTAGACCCTTAATTATTTCTTTTAAAAAATAACATGTTGTTGGTTGTTTTCTGGCTGTTTATTACTCTTTGGGGGAGCCCACCACACAGCTCCCAAACATACATGGAGGTTTATTATTACTTATAAATGCCTGGCCTAGCTTGGCTTGTTTCTAGCCAGCTTTGCTTAAATTATCCATCTACCTGCTGCCTCTGGGCTTTTTCCTTTTCTCACTTCTGTAATCTGGCTTTCACTCTTACTCTGTGGCTGGCTGTGTGGCTGGCCCCTGATGTCCTCCTCTCCTTGTTCTTGTTCTTCTTTCTTTTCGCCCAGGTTTCTCCTTCTATTTATTCTTTCTTCCCACCAGCCCCATCTATCCTTTCTCCTGCCTCACTATTGGCTGTTCAACTCTTTATTAGACTATCCAGTGTTTTAGACAAAGACTCACAGCTTCGCCAGGTGGTGGTGGCGCACGCCTTTAATCCCAGCACTAATGAGGCAGAGTCAGGCAGATCTCTGTGAGTTCGAGGCCAGCCTGATCTACAAGAGCTAGTTCCAGGACAGGCACCAAAGCTACAGAGAAACCTTGTCTTGAAAAAAAAAAAAAAGAATCACAGCTTTACAGAGTTAAACAAATGCAACATAAGAGAATGCAACGCATCTTATATATATAATTTTATATGTTTTAATTATATATTTATATAATTGTATATATATCTTAGTGGGTGGATTCAAGACAGGATTTCTCTGTGCAGCCCTGGCTGTCCTGGAACTCACTCTATAGACCAGTCTACCCTCAAATTTGGAGGTCTGCCTGCCTCTGCCTCTGCCTCCTGAGTGCTGGGATGAAAGGCATGTGCCACCACTATTGGGGGGGACTTATTTTATCTGTAATTACCTGTACCTGTTTCAGTTTGTGTGGGTGAGTGAAGATGCCCACAGAGGCCAGAATGTCAGATCCCCTTCCTTATAGGTGATGATTGTGCATCCCTCAGTGGGGTGCTGGGAACTGAAGTTGGTTCTCTGCAAGAGCAGCAAGACCTGCTTCTTCGACACATGCCATCGAACCATCTCTCCGGCCCCAATTTGTATTTCTTTATTTGGTTATTTAGAGACAGGATCTGACCATGTAACCCAGCCTAGCCTGAGTCCCATTCCTGCTTCAGCTTCTAGAATGTTAAGACACCGGAATGTGCCACCACGCTTTGCTAGAAATACTTCCTACAAAACTGTCTGCACTGAACATACTGACATCTTTTTTCTGGTCAATAAGCAATTAGTATAGTAACACTTTGCATATCGTTTTCGTCTTATATATTTTCCAAGTCACTTACAAACGGGTGGCTTTTTACAATTATTTTTATGTACTTCCTGTGTGTGTGTGTGTGTGTGTGTGTGTGTGAGTGTGAACCTGCCAAGGCACTTGAGAAGAGGTCACAAGACTGCTACAGGAGTCAGCTGTCCCCTTTCACTCTGTGGGTGCCAGGAACTGAACCGGGTCATCAGGCTTGGAAGCAAACACCTTTACCTGCTGAGCCGTCTCGTCAGCCCACGTTTTGTTTTGTTTTTTTCGAGACAGGGTTTCTCTGTGTAGTTTCAGAGCCTGTCCTGGCACTTGCTCTTGTAGACCAGGCTGGCCTCGAACTCACAGGGATCCGCCTGCCTCTGCCTCCCGAGTGCTGGGATTAAAGGCGTGCGCCACCACCGCGCCGGCCTGATTTTGTCTTTTTGAGAAAGGGTCTCATGCTGTAGTTCTGGACGTCCTGAACTCACTGTGTAGCCCAGGCTGACCTTGAATTCACAAGGATGCTTTGCCCTCCTTTGCTGGGATTACAGCATCCGGTAGGGAAATCACCGTCTCCAGCTCACCTAGCAGGGCGTTGACTAGAGAGGTCTCCACTAGAGGGCGCCCGAGAGGAGCCTCTGGCCTGCTAGCCCTCCGCAGTGTCTGTGCTGGCCACCTCTTCCTTCACTTTCCACCCCGGCTCCCAGCAGAGCCGCAGCTGCCCCGGGTCCGCCCCCACCCCTTAGTTATTTCTGACCAAGTTGCTCAAATCCTCCCTGCACTTGGGGGAAGACTCGGAGCTGGAGAGAAGGCTCAGGGGTTAAGAGCACCTGCCGGCTCTTCCAGAAACCACACCATAGGCTCACAACCACGTGTAATTACAGTTCTAGGGGAGCCAACGCTCTTTTCTGGCCCTCGAGGGTATCAGGTGTATAGATACACATGCGGGCAAACATACATGTGCGTGTAAAAATAAAAATGAAATTTTGGCCAGGCAGTTGGTGGCACACGCCCTTATTCCCAGTACTCAGGAGGAAGGGGTAGGAACATCTGAGTTCTAGGCTAGCCTGGGATAGTCAAACACTGTCTCAATTTTTATTCCTTTTACAGTGTGTGTGTGTGTGTGTGTGTGTAGGCACACATGTGAAGCACACATGTGAAGCACACATGTGGCAGTCAGAAGACAGCTTTGGGGACTCTTTGCTTCTCTTCTTCTGCCATGGGTTCTCGCCACTGAACTCAGGACTTCAGACTTGCACATCGCTCCCTAAGCCATCTTGTTCGCCCTGGCCTGGAACTTTCTGGACTCTGACCTTAGCCTCCTGAGTCCTGGAATTCCAGGCATGTGCCACCAGGCTTGTTCCCTTTGCTCTTCTCTGTCTCTGGAGGCTTTCATCATCCCACATTCTCCTTTCCACCTCAGGGGTTCTCTGAACACTGCACCTGTCCTCAGTGCCCACACAGGCTGCTGAGGTTCCGACACCTGGAATGGAGTCTAAGTGACCTGCCCAACTGGGTCCTGCTGAGGGCGCTGGCCTTGAGCCTTACCTGGAGTGACCCCAGGCTGAGGGACAGGGACAGGAGAAGACAGGAAAGGACTGGACAGAATGGGCCTGGGATTGGCTGACCCCATTCCTTAGAAACAGAAGCCTTTCCAGCCAGCCATAAACTAGCCATGGTGAATTGTGAGCCACCTTAACAAATCTTGAGACATCCCAGCGGGGCGGAGGCAAAGGAGAGCCTAATACAGCAGCCTCCTTTGCTGAGCACCTACTGTGAACACGGGACCCATGCTTGCTCTCTGTGTCATAGTTTCATAATAAAAGCCCCCAGGGCAGCAGCTCTCAACCCCGGGGTCGGACGGACCTGTCCCGGGGGCCGCATATCAGCTATCCTGCATATCAGATATTTGCATTATGATTCATAACAGTAGCAAAATTACAGTTATGAAGTAGTAACGAAAATCATTGTATGATTGGAGGTCACCACAATGTGAGGAGCTGTATTAAAGGGTCACAGCCTCAGGAAGGTTGAGAACCTCTGCTTTAGGGAGATCAGTGCCTTGTGGCCCTACAAGAAACAGAGGGTCCAAGAGGTTGCTCATTAAGGTCAGTATAGCCATTTTATCTTTCTTTCCCTCGTTTCTAGCAAGCATGAAATGTCTCTTTTCTTGAGACGGGGTCTCCCTGTTGCAAATTGGATGACCTTGAACTCAACTCCTGTCCCACCGGCCTCTCTACCTCCCTGGTGCTAGGATTATAGGCGTGCAGTCACCACACCAGGTGTCTCCAGTCTATGGAGAGGAACCTGAAGGGATCAGACTATGGCTCCCACAGACTAACAGACTCATCTCGTGTTTATTCAGCTCTCTTCTCAAAGAAAAGTGAGACATCAGAGCAGCTGTCCCCTTAGCCCAGCCTGGTGTTGCAGTGATTCCAGAAGGGATTGAAAGTTCAGTGCTTGTGTCTGGGGAACTCTGTGGGAAGAATACTGGCTGCTCCTCTAGAAGACTAGGGTTCACTTCCCAGCACCCACGTGGTGGCTCACAGCTGTTTAGAACTCCAGTTCTGGTGCCTTCTGGCCTGCACAGGCACTGTACACACGTGGTACACAGACATCTGTGCCCGTAATAAATAAATATTTAAAAAAAAAGTCAGGCAGTGGGGCGCACGCCTTTAATTCCAGCACTCCAGAGGTAGAAGTAGGCGTATCTCTGTGAGCTCTGTGAGTTTGAGCTCAGCCTTGTCTACAGAGAAAGTTCGGGGACAGGCTCCAAAGCTACACAGAGAAACTCTGTCTCAAAAAAAAAAAAAAAATCGATGCCTACCTGGATACAGAATGAGTTATGGCCAGCCTGGGCAACTTGTGTCTCAGCCAGGCAGCAGTGGTGCAGGCTTTTAATCCCAAAACTCGGGAGGCAGAGGCAGGTGGATCTCTGTGAGTTCGAAGTCAGCCTGGTCTGCAAGAGCTAGTTTCAGGACAGGCCCCAAAGCTACAGGTCTCAAAAAAAGAAAGAAAGAAAGAAAGAAAGAAAGAAAGAAAGAAAGAAAGAAAGAAAGAAAGAAAGATCCTGTCTCATTATAAATGGTTAAGAAATGAAAATAAGCCACGCATTATGAGTCAGACCTTTAATCCCAGCACTTGGGAGGCAGAGGCCGGCAGATCTCTGTATGTTTAAGGCCAGCCTGGTCTACAGAGTGAGTTCTAGGCCAGTTAGAGCTGCATACGGAAACCCTGACTCAAAAGAGAAAGAAAATAAAACAAACAAAAATTTGAGTACGGTGGCAAACATCTTCACCCCAGCTCTCCCGAGGTGGAGAGAGACTCATCCCAGCACTCCAGAGAGGCAAGTGAATTTGAAGCGAGTCTAGTCTATATAGTTTGTTTCAAACCAGCCAAGGATGCATAGTGAGACCCTGTCTCAAGACAAAACAAACCAAGAGTTCAAGAACAGCCTGGGTCGCATGAAACCCTGTTTCAAAGAAATATACATTCTAGAACATTCAGAGGGGGAACACTGACCTAGCATGTTAGACACCAGCTTCTACCAGCAGCACTGAAGAAAAAAAAAAAACCGAACAAACAATGCCCCCTCCTGACCTTCCTATCCGAGCTCCCTCCCTCCTCCAGGATAACAGCTGGGCCTCCTGGAAGCCCTTCATGCATTCCTAAACCCAGAGTAATGGCTCACTCTTGTGATCCCAACACTCCCAGGCTGAAGCAGGCCAGCTTCTTCAGCCTGGGCTATACAGAGCGCGACCCCAGCCCCCACTCTCTCCAACACAAGCCCGGGTGTGCGCCTGCAGACCCTCCGCGGCCCCCTCTACAACGCAGTAGCCAGGCATCGCGGGTCCCCAGCGACCCGCAAGTCCCCTTAGGGGAATCAGGGCCCATTTTGAAAGGCAGGACCACACCTCGCATCCCCTGCGGGCTCCGCTCTCGAAACGGGAAGTCGGCGGAGGAAGTCGCGCGGGCAGCCGCCGGCCGCCGCCGCATGACTAAGTTTGGCGCGACCTGCGCTCCTTGCCTTTTATGGACGACTCGTGGGCAGCGGCCGCGGGCGGGGACCACAGGGACGGGACTCCCCAACCCCCCAACCCCGCCGAACCCCTGACCCTCCTTCAACCCAGCTGCTCACCACCCTCCCCCATATGAGGCCAAGCCCCGCCCTCCTTGAAGTACAGAAAGGGAAACTGAGGCTCTGAGCTAGATGGCGATCAGCAGGTCCCTGCCCAGTACTTAAAGCCAAAGGACACCCGAGGACCGTGCTCTCCAGCCCCTTGGCCTGGATGGATGACTGACATTCCCAAAAGGGGTGGGGAAGTGGGCAGGGCTGAACTTTAGGGAATTGAACCCAGGGCCTAGAACGTTCCAAGGAGCCATAGCCACAGCCTTCCTTTTTCTTTTCTTTTTAAAAACTGTATTTGTGGCCAGGTATGGTGACACTGGCCTATCAACACTGAAGAGGCAGAGGCAGGCGTATCTCTGTGAGTTAAAGGCCAGCCTCATCATAGAGTCCCAGGTCAGTCAGGGCTATGTAGTGATGAGACCCGCTCTCAAAAACACCAAGAACTTCTAGCACTCTGAGACAGAGGCAGATGGATCTCTGAGTTTGAGGCCAACCTGGTTTACAGCGAGTTCCAGGACAGCCAGGGCTACACAAAGAAACCCTGTCTCCAAAAACAAACAAAACCCCCCACAAAAACCAACAGAGTTCCACTATGCAGCCCTGACTGGCCGGGAACTTCAGACATAGATGAGGCTGGCCTCGAACTCACAAGATCCCCCTGCCTCTGCCTCCCAAATGCTGGGATTAAAGCCCTGCGCCACCACTCCCAGCTAAGATTTGTTTCTTTATCTGGTGGGTTGGGGTGGAGACAGGGTCTCCTGTAGTCCTGGCTAGCCTGGAACTCTGTGAGTACAAGGCTCCGCCAGCAAAGGTGTGTGCCGTGGAGTATCAATGCACTTCTGGCAACTTATTTTGTTTGGTTCTGTGTACGTGTGTGCCCTTAGAGACTAGACACATGGGATCCCCTGGAACTCAAGTTATAGGCAGTTGTTGGGAGCCACCTGACATGGAAGCCAAGACCCAAACTCAGGTCCTCTGCAAGAGCAGTTAGCGCTCTTAACCGCGGAGGTGTCTCTCCAGCAACTTTTGTTCATTTGTTTTTGAGACGGGGTCCCACATAGTTCAGGCTATCCTATGTAGACAAGGATGGCCCGCTGCTTTCCGATCCTTCTGCTGTCACCTCCCAAGTCCTGGCATTATGGACAGGCATCATCACAGCTAGTTTATTCCACAGCGTGCCGAGATCAGCCTCATTTACAGAGCAAGGCTGTCTCAAAGAAACAAACGCGTGCGCGTGCTTACACACACACACACACACACACACAAGCCAGCCATGGTAACCCTCGCCTGCAGACACAGTGCTTTGCAGGCATAGCCAAGAGGAGCACTACAAGTTTGAGGCCAGTCTGATCTATACAGCAAGTTCTAGGCCAGCCAGGGCTATGTGGCTAGCTCTTGCCTCAAATAAAAACAAGAGCCAAGCGGTGGTGGCGCACACCTTTAATCCCAGCACTCGGGAGGCAGAGACAGGTGGATCTCTGAGTTCGAGGCCAGCCTGGTCTACAAGAGCTAGTTCCAGGACAGGCCCCAAAAAGCTACAGAGAACCTGTCTCGCAAAACAAAAACAAAACTAAAAACAAAAGAAACAGAGAACAATAACAGCCGGACCCCATTGGGCCTGGTGGCACAAGCCTGTCATTTCAGTTCCCACTGAGGCAGGAGGGATTCACCTTCAAAGCTGACCCTGGAAACTGAGTATGACTCTGCCCCAAGATAAAAAGGGGAAAGAGACCCAGGGATATTGCTCAATGGGATAGAACTCTTGGTATGTATAAGACCCTGGGTTCAATCTTTATTAAAAAAAAAAAGAGGGGGTTAAAAGTTTACTTAAGGGAGCCCCTTGGGGCTCCAGGACACCTTCTGCTGCCTGTCCTAGGCCCTGCCTGTGACACCCCAACCACAGCTCCACTGCCCAGGCCTGGCCACCCTGGGGTCTCAATATCTTCTTCAAAGGCACAGTTTGGGATGGAGAGAGGAGATAAAGAGAGAAATGACCTCAAGGCCCTGTACAGAAGCCTGGAGTCCGGGCCCACACAGGGATTTCATGGACCCCAGCAGCTGGGGTCGTATCCTGTTTCCACTGCTCCCTCGGGGTAGAGGGGACAGCTGCTTTGAGGTTCCAGCACCCCCTCCCTACTCTTCTCCCAAACTTAGCCTTTTAAGGAGAGGAAGTTAGGCCAAGTAGGCTGGGCCAGCTGAGGGGGTGGGGTAGGGACTGGCCTGGGCCTGCAGGGAGCCTGGGCCAGGCTGTGCTGGACAGGGACAGGCAGGGGGCTGGTGGCCTTATCGCCAGAACTGAGATAGCCCTGGGACTGAGATAGCCAGAGGACGTTCAGAAGGCGCCAAGCCAAGCCAGGCCCGCCTGAGTTTAGCATCTGATAAAAGGTAGTCACCTGCCCCAAAGCCCTGTGCTACTGAGCCAATGAATCCCAACCTAAACCCCTGGTCCTGGGCTCAGAAATAATTAAACAAACAAACAAATAAATAAAAAAGAATAACACTGACAGCAAAATTCCAGCTGAGCCTAGTGGCCAAAGCCTGTCATCTCAGTTACTACTGAGGCAGGAGGACTGGAAGTTCAAAGTCAGCTTCGGAAACTTAGTGTGACTCTGCCTCAAGAGAAAAAAGGGGAACCCCTTCCACTGGGGTTCTTCGGTCCCCTCACAGCCTCAGTACCCTCCTTGACTCCCATCAAGAGTCCTTCTCAGCCTGGCAGTGGTGGCGCACACCTTTAATCCCAGCACTTGGGATGCAGAGACAGGTGGATCTCTGTGAGTTAAAAGCCAGCCTGGTCTACAGAGTGAGCTCCAGGACAGACTCCAAAGCTACAGAGAAACCCCATCTCGGAAAACAAACAAAAAAAAACTATTCTCTATATTTTGAAGAAATATATTGCAACGCAGCTCTTCTGTCATCCTGGGAACGGTGTGTGTGGGGGGGGTGCTGTCTGAGGCCAGACCCTCCATAACCCTTTTAGGGGGAGTCCCAGGGCTGAGACAGCAGAGCACAGGCCCTAGAAGAAAGGGGAGGTGGTTCTGTCTCTGAAGTGTGGGGTGTGGGTCCCTGACAAGTATCCACACTGGAATTACTGTCCTGAGGACTTCCAGCAAGGGTCCCCATGGGTGGCCAGAGGTTAAGAGATTGCCAGGGCCTCTGGCAAAGGACACAGAGCCACACCCGAGGTGGAGGTCCCAGGCTGTGATGTCTCAGGAGACAGTCCCCCAATCCTGCCCCTGTTTCCACACCCAGAAGCTGTCTCTAGGCTGCTGTTGGACTCCAGCTGCCTTCTCTTCTGCTGTGTGCCGCCACTGTTCTTGGGGTTCCCAGGGCCTGTCTGACCCCCAGCAATCTCAGCCCTCTCAGTCTGAAAGCTGTTGGAACTGGTTTTGGAAGGGTTATTTGGTTTTTGGTTTTTGTTTTTTTCCTTTGGTTTTTCGAGACAGGGTTTCTCTGTGTAGCCCTGGCTGTCCTGGAACTCGCTTTGTAGACCAGGCTGGCCTCGAATTTACAAAGATCTGCTTGCCTCTGTTTACTGAGATTTAATCCCTACTGGGATTAAAGGCCTGCACCACCATCATTGGCCTGTTATTTAAGTTTTGAGACAGGGTCTCTTGGAGCCCACGCTGACCTCCAATTTTTGTTATGGTCCCAAGGTTGCTTTTCTGATCCCCCTGCTTCAGCCTCTCAAATGTTGGAACTGGAAGCATGACGTCTCTACTTTGGATGTTCCTTTCTATCCTGCCCGCGCTGTGCTGCTGTGTCGTAGGTGGATGCTGATGTCTTCCTGGCTCTCCTCCCAGTTCCTCTTTTCTCTGACTCCAGCCTGGGGTCACAGGTGCTAAGCAGCCAAACTCAGGTCCTTACTGGTGTTCTGCAAGGACTTGACCCACCAAGCTGTCTCCCTAGCGCCTGTTTTTTATTTTTTATTTATTTTTTTTATTTTTGGAGACAGGGTCTCAGGTAGTCCAGCATCTGACCTCAAACTCGTAATGCAGCAGAAATGACTGAACCCACTTCCATATCACCAGAGCTGGGGGGGGGGGGGCGTTCCACAGGCTTGTGCCATCATGCCTAACTTAACTAACTTTATTTATTTTTTTTTAAGTTGTGTTTATTTGAGACAGGGTCTCTCTGTGTAGCTCTGGCTATCCTGGAATTCAGTCGGTAAACCAGACTGTTCTCGAACTCACAGAGATCCACTTAACTCTTGCCTCCTGAGTTCTGGGATGGAAGGCATGCACCACCATCACCTAGCTAACTAATCTTACTTATTACAGTATTTTCTTTCTTGAGACTTGTTCTCTGTACCCTTGTCAGATAGGGAACTCACTTGGTAATTCCAGCTGAACTTTAACCCCCAGCTATCCTACTGCCTCAGCTTTTGACTATACCAAAGTTACAACAAAACAAAACCAAACAAAAATTCTGTGTCTGGCCTTTCTGAGACTCTTAGCAAATACCTTTTTCCAGCCCCCAGGGCCTGAGTGACTGGGGTAGGGATGGGGGAGCAAGAAGTTGAGAGCTCAGCCAGCAGCTGGCGCCACACCTGGCACACCCGCGGGGGAAGGGAGACTATCAGTGCAGGCAACACCCCGCAGTCCTTGGATGATAGGGCGGAGGCTGCCTTGTGTCCCAACCCTTCACCCTTTGCTCTCTGCCCTGGGCTCAGGGGCCCCTGGGTCTGGATTATCTATCACCTAACCAGGAAATTTAGCTCATCAGGTGACCCCTGAACACTCTTTTCCCTCCTGCCTTTGCCCCTCCTTCCAGGCAGATGGCCTGGACTCCTCCCAGGAATGAGCAGTAATCAAATAGCTTGAAGTTTCTGAGGTTTTGCTGGCAGCTAGCTTTGGGGATGGAATCCAGGAACAAAGAAATGCTAGGCAGGTGCTCCACCACTGAGCCACACCCCAGCCCGGCACTGGGGATTCTAGGCAGGTGCTCTACCACTGAACCACACCCCCAGTCCCTCACTGGGGGATTCTAGGCCTGTGTTCTGCTACTGAGCTACACCCCAAGCCTCTTTTTACTCTTAATTTTGAGACAGGGATCTCACTAAGTTACCCAGACTGCCCTGGAATTCATTGTGCAACGCTGAACTTTTGATCTTCCTGCCTCAGCCTCCCTCCTAGTCAGGATGACAGGCTTGTGCCTCCAGGCCCAGCCCTTGACAACCCTCAGAGGTATCCGGCCATCTGCCAAGGGACAGAGGCTCAGTACCTCCTCACCTCATCCTGGTGAACACAGCCACACCCATCACTCCAGAGAGGTCCCAGACCTCTACGGCGGAGCAAAGTACCCACAACCCTAAAATCCCGGCACCGGCTGCCTTTGAGGTTTCCACGGATACCTGCCAAATTACAAAGCATGCCAAAAGTGAAAAGACTTCATACGACACACAGGTGGTTCTTCCGGGAACCTCTGGGGCTTGACGACTAACAACACAAACAGAACTCAGCCAGCGCAAAACCTAAAATCCAAGGTTCCCTGGGGCTCAGCATTTGGGAGCCATGGCTGCTCTTGCCGATGACCTGGGTTTAGTCCCCAGCTAGCACATGGCTGCTCATATCTGCCTATAACTCCAGGTCCAGGAAATGGGCACCTCTTTTATGCACATAAACACACACAAAACCAAAAAAAAAAAAAAAAAAAAAAAAAGCAAATCTCTCCAACCCATAATTTTTCATTTTTTTTTTTCAAATCAAGGTTTCTCTGTAGCTATGGAGCCACTCCTGGGACTTTCTCTGTAAACCAGGCTGGCCTCAAACTCACAGAGACCCACCTGCCTCTGCCTCCCGAGTGCTGGGATTAAAGGTGTGCACCACCACCACTCAGCTCAAACCATCATTGTTTTAAAAATCCAAAGCTGCTGAGATTTCTTCAACCCTACTAATCCCCTTCTTCTCATTATTATTATTATTATTTTCTTATCTTGCAAACCCAGAGCCTTCCCACGCTAAGCAGGAACTCTTCCGCTGAGTATCAGTCCCGAGTCCTCTTAGGCCTTTTATTGCACTTCTCCACCGTTTTTATTGCGGGCATGAGCTGTGCGTATGCTGACACACATGCACAGGCGGTGGCGTGCAGACATGGCATCCCCTTCTTCTACTGCGCGGGTTCTGGGTTATCCACTCAGTTCTTCCTTTTGTTGTCCCTTGGGACTTTTACAACATTGACCCATCTTCCGGACCCCTACCCCTGCCCCTTTCCTCCTCAAACACTCTCAGCGGCCCCTCTTACCCTCTAAGAGCAAAGTCCCAGTTGCAGAGAGGCCTGACCAGCCCCGGGACCAAAGAACACCTTTGGCCCAGGCCTTTGAGGACACCAGCAAGTCTCCAGCCTGCAAGAGTGCTCTATCAACACCTGGCTGGTTTCCATGCACATTCTGCTGTGTGGCCCTATGTGACAATCTGTCCTGCGGGTGTGTGGGTGTGGGTTCTGGAGGCCAAGGCACACGTGTGGAGGTCAGAGGACACCTCCCGGAAGTCCGTTCTCTCCCGCTCTGTGTGTTCTGGGGCTCAAACTGAAGTCCTTGGGCTTTGCGGCAGGTACTCTTCCTTGGTGAGCCATCTTAACATTCGGTCTTCCTTTTTCTCTGTCCTGGAGCATGGTTTCCAGTTTCGACCAAGTTCTTTATTTTTGAGACAGGGTCTCATGTAGCCTAGGTTAGCCTCAAACCTTCCACGGAGCCAAGGATAACCTTGATCTTTTGATCCTCCTTTCTCTGCCTCCCCAAGGCTAACATTACAGTGGTGTGGAGCTAGTACCCAGGACCTACTGACTGTAGGTAGTCACTCTACCAAACTGAGCCACCTCCGACCCTCTGCTAAGTTCCTGAGGCAATGGGTCCACCTGTATCGGAGTGCCTAACTCCAGGGGAGTCCCACCTCTTGTTTCTGAAATTTTGTGTGCATGGATGTTTAGCCCTCACTTGCGCGCTTAGTGCCTGTAGTGACCAGAAGATGCTGTTAGGTCCCTTAGAGCTAGAGCTAAATACGATGGTAAGCTGCCACGATGGTGCTGGGACTCGAACCCAGGTTCTCTGGAACCAATGTTCCTATCCTGATGAGCCATCTCTCCAGCCACACCTCACTCTTACCCCTGTGATGTCCAGAGCCTAAGATGTCCTGAGCAAAGACGTGGGGGACTCCACTTCCCTGCCAGATAACAGAACCTCAACGTGAAGGTCAGCACATCCCACGGGGCCAAGGGTATGATGTCCCTCCTGACCTTTCTCTCCCATGCTTGTCCTAGAAAGGTGAGGAGCAGGCAGTGCTGTGAGGGCTCCCCAGCAAACCCTCACAGCCGTCCAGTCCTCAGCTGACTGGGCACTTTCTCAGGTGGAACCTTCCTGAGGAGATGGACAGCATGGGTGTTGGCCAACACAAGAATACTATTGCACCCCGTCCATCTCGGGAAAGCCCCTAGACACCCTTCCTAAAGTGTCAGGAGCTCGTAGTTTCCCAACATGCCTCTCTGTCAACCCCTCTTCCAAGCCCACTCCTAGGTGGACTCCTATTCAGACTACAAAACCCACTCTCAAAGACTTCAGACCTTTAGAAAGGCTCCCTCCCAGCTACAGTCTGGGCTGGCCCCTCCCACAGTCTGAGCTATCAGACTTCATTGCTTTCCCTGGGGGCCCCTGGAGAGCAAGGCTGAAGTCTGAACTGTGAGTCCTACGGGTGAGTCAGTGGCCGCTCACTGAGCTCAGGACTTCCTGTGACATGCCCCTGCTCCCTGCTGCCAACGTCCGCTGTGGGGTGGAAGCACCACGCTAGCTCACTCCTTTTCCCCCCTGAACTTAGTCCCACGTCACACACATTCCCTGCCAGGACTGTGTCACACCCTCCTGAACAGGGACACCTCCCCAGCCAGTCACCACACAGCCTCACCTTGTCCCGCCCCTTTTGATACCACACTGAGTCAGTTCCTCCTCCCTCCTTCCTTCCCTCTTTAGCTTGTCTTTCCTTTCCTTTCCCGTTTTCCTCCCTTCCTCCCTCCCTCCCTTCCTTCTTCCTTTTTTCCTTCCTTCGTTCCTCCCTCCCTCCCTTCTTCCTTCCTCCCTCCCCTCCTCCCTCCCTTCCTCCCTCTTCCTTCCTCCCTCCCCCTCCTCCCTCCCTTCCTCCCTTCTTCCTTCCTTCCTCCCTCCCTTCTTCCTCCCTCCCTCCCTCCCTCTCTCCCTCCCTCCCTCCCTCCCTCCCTGCTGTCCTTCCAAACCAAAACACAAAATAAAAAAAGACTCCACCTGGCCATGTGGAAAGCCTACATGACAGGGTCTAACCATGTCCTGAGTGCGGTCTCATTCCTGAGGACACGGGGAAGGACAAAGGAGCTTTTATTTACTTATTTTAACTATGTAATCACTTTTATTGTATTAGTGCCCATTTATGCTTTTAGTATATATTAATTTTTACTATCTTTAAACTGTGTTTTTTATGTATGAGTGCTTTGCCTGTGTGTATGTCCATGTGCCTCATATATGCATGGTGCCAGTGTGCATGGAGGCCAAAAGAGGTCACTGGATCCCCTAGAACTAGACTTATACATGGTTGTGAGCTGCCACGTGGGTGCTGGGACTCTAACCTGAGTCCTCTGCAAGAGCAGCCAGCCAGGGCTTTTAACCACTGAGCCGTCAAATGACGCGAGTGAGTGTCTTGGTCTTACTATTGCTGTGATGAAACCACCACCACCCAGAGCAAAGTGGGGAGGAGAGGGTTTGTTTGGCTTCTGCCTCCACACTATAGTCCATCACTGAAGGAGGTCAGGACAGGGACTCAAGCAGGGCAGGAACCTGGAGGCAGGAACTGATGCAGAGACCATGGAGGATGCTGCTTACTGGCTTGCTCCCTGGTTTTCTTTTCTTTCTTTCTCTCTTTCTCTCTTTCCTTCTTTCTTTCTCTCTTTCTCTCTTTCTCTCTTTCTTTCTTTCTATGGTTTTACGAGATAGAGTTTCTCTGTGGCTTTGGAACCTGTCCTGGAACTAGCTCTTGTAGACCAGGCTGGCCTCGAACTCACAGAGATCCACCTGCCTCTGCCTCTCAAGTGCTGGGATTAAAGGCATGTGCCACCACCGCCCGGTGCTCCCTGGTTTTCTTATAGAGCTCAGGACCACCAGCTCAGGGATGGCACCATCCACAATGGCCTGGGTCCTCCCTCATCAGTCACTAATTAAGAAAATGTCCTCCAGGCTTGCATGATGTTCTGGAGGCATTTTCTCCCGTGGGGCTCCCTCCTCTCTGATGACTTTAGCTTGTGTTAAGTTCACATAGGAACTGTCCAGCTGTCCGGCACCACTGACCCCTTGTCTGCTTAACACACAAAGCCATCACCGTCAAGACACAGCCTTTCCTTCCTTGTTCATCCCCAAGATCACACATTAATATAACATGACAACAGAAAACGTTTTACAAGCTTAAAAAGTCCCAGAGCCTTAAAAATTAAAGTGTGTTAAAAATTCAATCTCTGGTGGTGGTGTATGCCTTTAATATACCTCTTAGGAGGTGGAGACAGGCCAATCTCTGAGTTTGAGACAAGTCTGGTCTACAGAGTGAATTCCAGGACAGGCAGGGCTACAGAGGAACCCTGTCTCGACAAACCGGAAAGAAAGAAAGAAAGAAAGAAAGAAAGAAAGAAAGAAAGAAAGAAAGAAAGAAAGAGAGAAAGAGAGAAAGAGAGAAAGAGAGAAAGAGAGAAAGAGAGAAGAAAGAAAGAAAGAGAGAGAAAGAAAGAAAGAAAGAAAGAAAGAGAAAATTCAGTCTCTTAAAAACAAACAGACAAAAAAATATGCAAAACTCCAAAACCTCTTTTTTTTTATTTATTTATTTATTTATTTATTTATTTATTTATTTATTATGTATACAATATTCTGTTTGTATGTATGCCTTCAGGCCAGAAGAGGGTACCAGACCCCATTACAGATGGTTGTGAGCCACCATGTGGTTGCTGGGAATTGAACTCAGGACCTTTGGAAGAGCAGCCACTGCTCTTAACCTCTGAGCCATCTCTCCAGCCCTCCAAAACCTCTTTTAAAAATTCAAGTCTCTCGCCGGGCGGCGGTGGCGCACGCCTTTAATCCCAGCACTCGGGAGGCAGAGGCAGGCGGATCTCTGAGTTCGAGGCCAGCCTGGTCTACAAGAGCTAGTTCCAGGACAGGCTCTAGAAACTACAAGGAAACCCTGTCTCGAAAAACCAAAAAAAAAAAAAAAAAAAAAAAAAAAAAAATCAAGTCTCTCAACTACGGGCTCTGATAAAATAAAAAATAAGTTAATACTTCCTACTCCAAGAGGGAAGAACCAGCTGAGCAGTGGTGGTACATGCCTTTAATCCCAGCACTCAGGAGGCTGAGGCAGGCGGATCTCCACGATCCCCCCTCCAACCCCAGACTTTCCAATAGACCCTGGTGACATCAGCAGGTGACAGAGCTGAATCCTTGACACAAAGCCTGAGGTGGCTCCTAGGGATAAAGGCCAGGATCCACCTTGGACTAGTCTGTGAGACCTTCAGTGGGAGGGAGGGAGGGAGGAAACAGATGTGTTCCCAGCTGCTCTGCGCTCTCTGGGATGATGAAGGAAAAGATTCTGACCCCTGGCAATGTGCAAAAAGGGTTTGCCACCAAGTCCAAAGTGGGCCTGGATCATTTCTGCAGCCTGGTCCCTCCATGAACTGATCCCCAGCCTCAGGTAGCTCGTGCTCCTGCCTGTGCTACGCAGCTGAGTGGTGCTAGTTGGTTTTGATGTTTTGTTTGTTTGTTTGATTTTGGTTTTTTGAGACAGGATTTCTCTGTGTAGTCTTGACTGTCCTAGAACTCACTTTGTAGACCCAGGCTAGCCTCAAACTCACAGAGATCCATTTACCATTACCTCCCAAGGGCTAGAATTAAAGGCATGCATTACCACTGCCCAGTGCAAATTGGTTTTTTAATCCTAGTACTTGGGAGGCAGAGGTAAGCATATCTGTGAGTTTGAGGCCACCCTGGTCTACCGAATGAGTCCCAGACCAACCAGAAATAAACAGCAAGACTTTGTCTCAAAAAAGGCGCATGCCTTTAATCCCAGAATTTGGGAGGTAGAGGCAAGTGGATCTCTGTGAATTTGAGGCTAGCCTGGTCTACAGAGCAAGTTCCAGGACAATTAAGGTTATACTGAGAAACCCTATCTTGAAAAAAAAAAAAAAAAAAACAAAGCAACAAAAAAAAACCCAAAACAAACAAGCAAGCAAACAACAATAAACCCCACAAAGCCGAGATTGAGCTCTACCAAGCAGTGTATTACTGCTTGTCCCCAGTGGAACATAGTGTATATCGATAGCATGATGATCCCCAACAGCTGGCGTGGGGCCAGACACTCTGAGAGCCTGGATAGCTGGGCCAAGGCGGTTCTCCATCAGGCGGCTCCAGTTCCTGGCCAGCCCAGAAAGAGGCTGAGATTTCTGGCTGGGAAAAGCCTAGTTACAAGGTGACCTGCCTGCGGCTGATCAAGTTTCTAAACTTGGGCCGGGCTCAAGCCCTGTAGCTGCGGGAGCCAGCGCTCACAGAGCCTCTGTGTGCCCATCAAACTGGGCCTCGAAAACAGCAGCACCCCCAAAATCCAGGACTCTGTTAAGGGCCCAAAGCCCTTCTATGGTACTGTGCTAGGACCCAAACAATTGTGTTCTGGTACATTCTGGTGATGGGCAGACTGTGCTATTATTTTAATTTATTGCTTTTTGTTTTTATAAAGGAGTTTTTTGTTGTTGTTTTATTCTGTGTTCATGGGTGTTTTCTCTGCATATATGTCTGTGTATCATATGTGTGCCCAGTACCGTCAGAGGCTAGAAGAAGGTTCTGGATCCCCTAGGACTGAAGTTACAAACAATTTTGAGCTATCACGTGAGTGCTCTTGACCACTGAGGCCTAGCTTTCCAGCTCTTTGTCTTGTTTTCTAAATCAGGCATAGTGGTGCAGGTCTTTAATCCCAGCACACAGGAGACAGAGGCAAGCAGACCTCCATGAGTTCAAGGCCTGCCTGGTCTACACAGAGAGTTCCAAGCTGGCCAGTTCTACAAAGTGAGAACCTGTCGTCTTAAAGGTGGTTTTATTTAAATTTAAAGTCGTAGTAATAGTGTGTGTGATGTGTGTGTGGCCGCAGGCACAGACCTGTGGTGCCAAGCACACAGAAGAAGGAGGACGGCTTTTTTGACTTCCGGCTAGCCAGCCCAGGCTGCCAGGTCTGCTAGTTCAGGATATTTGTCTGCTTGGGCCAGCTCGCTGGTCCCACCGCACTTTCTGTTGTTAACATATTCATTTATTTGAAACAGGATTTCATGGAGCCCAGACTGGCCTGGAACTCTGTATGTAATTGAAGGTGACTTTTCTCCAGTCCTCCTGCCTCTGCCCTCTGCCTTCCAAATACCCGGATTACAGGTGAGTGCCACCATGCCTGTTTTTTTTTTTTTTTTTTCCCCCGAGACAGGGTTTCCCTATAGTTTCTAGAGCCTGTCCTGGAACTAGCTCTTGTAGACCAGGCTGGCCTCGAACTCAGAGATCCGCCTTCCTCTGCCTCCCGAGTGCTGGGATTAAAGGAGTGTGCCACCACCGCCCGGCTCACCATGCCTGTTTTATGTGGAGCTGCAGAAGGGACCCTGAGCTTTGTGCTTGTTAGGCAAGCACTCCACCAACCCAGCCACGAACCAGCCCTTGCTTTTGTGTTTCTGAGATGGTGTCTGGTTCTATAGCCTAGCTTGACCTGAAGCTCAACATGTAGCCCCTTTGGTCTCTGGGCAGTCCTCCTGCATCATTCTTCCAAATGATTGGTTTACAAGAATGAACCAACATGACTGATTTGCCAGCCCTTTTTTATTTACTTACTTTTTTGCTTGTTTGTTTGTTTTTTTTTTTCGAGACAGGGTTTCTCTGTAGCTTTGGAGCCTGTCCTAGAACTAGCTCTTGTAGACCAGGCTGGCCTTGAACTCACAGAGATCTGCCTGCCTCTTCCTCCCTAGTGCTGGGATTAGAGATGTGTGCCACCACTGCCCGGCGCAACAAATGCTCTTAACCACTGCCACACTGCCATCTCTCTGCCCCCTTATTTATTTATTTTAATAGAATATATATATATATATATATATATATATATATATATATATATATATATATATATATGTTTTTTGAGACAGGGTTTTTCTATGTAGCCATGGCTGTTGTCCTGGAACTAGCTCTTGTAGACCAGGCTGGCTTCAAACTCAGAGATCCACCTGCCTCTGCCTTCTGAGTACTAGGGTTAAAGGCATGCACCATCATGCCTAGTTAAATTTTGTCTTGTTTTGTTTTTTAGATAGTCTAGCCTCCAGTTCTCCCAATCATCCTGCCTCAGCCCCTGGGATAACTGGACGGATAGGTCTATGCCACCATATTTGGTCTTACACTGTCTGGTTTGGGATGGGGAGATTCCGGCTGACTGGGTAGGGGTGTGGTAAGCTAGGGGTAGCATGCAGTACCCTGTAGGCACTCAGCAGGTTGGGAGGCCAGGACTGAGGCCCAGGCTGACCCCTGGGGCTCAGTTTATGAGTCAGCTGTGGCCAGACACACCTACATCTACCCAGCACTCCCTCCCAATCCCACTTCCTCCAAGGCCGGCATCCCCCTCGGTAAAAACTCTACTTCTCCACTTGTGAGGGGCATTTCCAAATATAGTCCTCCGCCAAATCTCGGGCAAGCAGGTTTCTCCACTTGTGAGGGGCATTTCCAAACAGAGTCCTCCCCAAAATCTCGGGCAAGCAGGGTTTTTTTTTGTTGTTGTTGGTTTGTCTGTTTTTTGAGACAGGGTCTCACTGTGTAGCTTTGGCTGTCCTGGAGCAGGCTGGCCTCCAACACACAGAGGTCCCCCTGCCTCTGCCTCCTCAGTACTGGGATTAATGTCATGTACCATCACACTGGTTAGGCAGAATATTGTTAAAGCTAAACCTTCTCTACCAGGAAGGGAGCAAGCCCCTCATATTAACCACAGGACCCAGCAATGGCCTGACCTTCAGACTATAACTCCCTATACATTCCAGATTACCTACCTATTTTATTGTTTATTAATTGGGCTGGGAATGGAACCCAGGATTTTAGATGTGTTAGGGACCACTCTTTGTTTTGCTTTGTTTTATTTTTCAAGACAGGGTTTCTCTGTGTAACAACCCTGGCTGTTGTCTTTGAACTCACTTTGTAGACCAGGCTAGCCTTGAACTCACAGAGATCTACCTGCCTCTGCTTCCTGAGTGCTGGGATTAAACAACTGGACCACAGTGCCCAACATAAGTTAGGGATCATACTTTGCTGAGCTACACATTCCAGCTTCTCAATTTGAGAATCTAGGGAGGTATTTCACCACTGAGCCACACCCCAGCCCCTCACTGGGGGATTCTAGGCAGGTGCTCTACCACTGAGCCACACCCCAGCCCCTCACTGGGGGATTCTAGGCAGGGGCTCTACCACTGAGCCACACCCCAACCCCTCACTGGGGGATTCTAGGCAGGTGCTCTATCAAGCTCTTTCTTCCAACTCTTTTTGAGACAGGCTTTCTATACACCCTAGGCAGGCCTTGAACTGGTGATCATCCTGATTGAGCATTCTAAATACCTGGACAACCTGAAGAGACCAAGGTCCCCAAGGAATGCCTTCGCCTTCGGGTGACAAGCTAGGGGCCACACCCTTGCAGGCTGTTAATTTGGATCCAGGGATTAGTGGATACCCCAGCCTCCTTCCATCCCTCTGACTGCCTTTCCACTGAACACTGGGTGGTCTTTCCATCTGGAAAGAGGGACTGGAGTCCTGCCCACCCTGGGACCAGCGAAAGGACTCAATTGGTGTGTGTACAGGGGAAAGAAGACCTGGAAGTTTCTCTTCTGTTTCTGAATAAATCACTTTGAATTTCAAGTCTGGGAACTCCCCAGAAGGGTGCGGCAGTTTTTCCTGGTGCCCTCGGGGACTAAGACAGAAGGTAGTTTTTAAAAGGATTTTTCAAAACTCTCCCAAGAAGCCTAAGAAGTTCCCCAATTCCTGGTGTAGGGCAGTGGAGCATGCTTCTAATCTCGACACTGGGCTGTGAGTTTGAGGCCAGGCTATGCTATAGTATGAGAACTTGCCTTAGAAAAAAAGCAAACGTGATATGGAGAGATGGCTCAGGAGCTAAGAACACTGATTCCTCTTTCAGAGGACCCAGGTTCGATTCCCAGCACCCACATGGTGGCTCACAACTGTCTGTAACTCCAGTTCTAGGGGACTCGACACCCTCACACCGACATCCATGCAGGCAAAATACCGATGCACATAAATGAAAAAATTATTTAAGAAAAGCAAACACGGCCCAGTGAGATGTCTCAGTGGGTAAAAAAGCTGGCCACCAAGCCTGATGACCTGAGTTCAATCCCCAGCAAACCATGTGGTGGTAGAGAGAGGGACCCGACTCTTCTATTACAAGGAGCGTGCGCGCACGCGCGCACACACACACAGACACACACACACACACACACACACACGGTTTATCAATCAATACTGTGGAGACTGAGTGTGAAAGCATTTAAGAACTGGATTTGGCTCACAACTGCCTATAACTCCAACTCCAAAAAAGAAAGGAAGAGAAAGGAGAGAGAGAGAGAGCTCAAGGTCATTGTCCTCCCTTTACAGCTGATTCGGGTCAGCTTTGGGAGACTGTTTCAAAACAAAAACAACAGCTGGGCATGGTGGGGCACGTCTGTGTCATTCAGTGGGATTCAAAGCCAGCCCAGACTATGAGCGACAGTGCAAAACAAAGAAAAAGACAAAAAGCCTAGTGAGGTGGCTTAGGGGGTTCCAGCTCCTAACCTAGATGGTAGGGGAGAGCCACCTCCCCAAGTTTGCTGTGGCACACACACAAATAAATGAATGTAATATAAATAACAAAGATTTAAAAAGCACCCTCAGCATGTGCCCTTCCTAAGGAAACCTTACTGATTGATTAATTGATGTGTTGATTGAGACAGGGTCTCTGGACATAGTCCTAGCTATCCTGGAACTCACTCTATAGACCAGCCTACCTTGAACTCATAGAGATCTTTGCCTGCCTCTGCTTTGCTGGGATTAGGCGTGTGCTACCCTTTTTTTTGTTTGTTTGTTTTTGATTTTTTGAGACAGGGTTTCTCTGTAGCTTTGGAGCCTGTCCTGGAACTAGCTCTCTTCCCGACCAGGCTGGCCTCGAACTCACAGAGACCGGCCTGCCTCTGCCTCTTGAGTGCTGGGATTAAAAGGCGTGCGCCACCACTGCCCGGCCATGAGGTGGCTTTCAACTGTCTGGCATCTGCATTCACATGGTGCCCATAAATTCCTGCAGGCACACAGACATATATACACATAAATAAAAGTAATAAATAAATCTTTTAAAAATAGTTCAGAGCCGGAGCATGGTGGCACACACTTTTAATCCCAGTCCTAGCATTTGAGAGGCAGAAGCAGGTGGAGCTCAGTGAGTCTGAGACAGCTTAGTGTACATAAGAAGTTCCAGTTGGTGCTACACAGTGAGGCCCTACCTCAAAGGCAAACAACATCAACCAAAGGAGAGAGAGAGAGAGAGAGAGAGAGAGAGAGAGAGAGAGAGAGAGAGAGAGAGAGAACCCTACATTTATTTATGTCTGGGGGAGCATGCACAGTGCGGTTCTGACACGGAGGTCAGGGGACAGCTTGAGGGAGTTAGTCTCTCTCCTTCCATCATTTGGGTTCCAGAGATTGAACTCAGGTAGTGAGGCTGAGAAGCAAGTACCTCTATCCACTATGCTACCCAGCCAGCCTTAAAGAGATTTTTTGCAGCCGGGCGGTGGTGGCTCAGGCCTTTAGTTCCAGCACTCGGGAAGCAGAGGCAGGCGGATCTCTGTGAGTTTGAGGCCAGCCTGGTCTACAAGATCTAGTTCCAGGACTGGCTCCAAAAGCTACAGAGAAACCCTGTCTGTCTCGAAAGAAAAGAAAAGAAAAAACTTTTGTTTTCCTTCTTGACACCAGCAAGCATTCTCTTATTTGAGGGCCAACTCAAAGTATCTACATTATTCCCATTGCTCAAATCAGGGCCTGATAAAGCACCCCTCCCCCTCCACAGGGGCCAGGTGCCTTCCTGTTCCTGGAGCAGCAGAGCAGGCAGTAGGTACCGCAACAGTGTAACTCAGCAGCTGCTTGGGAGGAAAGGTCTCTCTGCTTTGACTCCAGGCTATTCCTTTTCTGGGTCATACTGTTACCTGGATCACTTGCTCTTTCTGGGCCTGGAAAGGGCACCAAAGGCTGACAAGTTAGAGAAACCCCATAACCTTATTCTAAAAAATCCCTGCCGAACTCGGAATTGTCGGAGCATGGTTGGGGAGGACCTTGCCCGCAGGTTTCCAGGAGACTCTTCCAGTGGTACCTTGGGACCAGGAGCCTTTGGCTTGCCCCTATGGAACCCCAGGAGTTAGAAATATGTACTAAGGAGGGGGTGGGGCCAGGAATTCCAGCTTCAGAGCGGTCCTTGGACCCAGTCCCTGGGGACATTCCAGAGGTCACTTTACCCAGGGAGGGGCCCTGAGTACAGAGGCCTATGACTGGATTTCAAGGCACTGGGCAGTGATCAGTCCCACCTCAGTTTCCTAGTCTGTAAAAAGGGGTTGTTTTCTGGAACACCCCAGGCCCTGCCTCATTCATTTAGTGTCTCACTGATAACTGACATCCTGCTGTCTCCAGAAACCCGCCCTCTTGGACAGAACCCTTGCCAGTGTAACAGGAAGTGCTCTTCTTCCTCAATTTCTTCTCTAAAAATGTGTAGTTTAGGGTCTTCCTGGATAGCTGGGCTCCAATGTCCCTAGCAGACGTGACATGTGGCTTCTGAGTGAAGGACCAGGGAGCAGGCCTTGAATGAGACTGTAAAAATTCTTTTGTCCCAAGGTCTTTCAGGACAGGGGACTCTTGAAGAAAAAAAAAAATGTACTCAAGTTACAGGTGTCATGCATCGGCAGGGTCAGCCTGACTGCCAGCTGGGTGACTGCTTGACAGTGACAGCTCTCTGTGAGGGCAAAGTTCTCCAGAGACCAGCTTCACTTCCTCTGCCTTTCCCTTCCTCCACTTCCTCTTTCTCCCCACCCCCACCCCCACCCTGTTTTCTGTGATCAGTGTCTCCCTGTCTACACCCCAAACTCAACAGCACAGGCCCCCTCCTGCCCTGCGGTCCTCTCAGGGTCCCCCACCCCCTTCAGGCCTGAGAACACCCAGGCCAGGCAGCCTCTCATTCATCTGACAGAACAGAACCCCTCAGTGTGTGTGTCGTGGGAGGAAGTGGGGGTGATGGAGCCCCTCACAGGGCTGGCTTGTTTGATGCTGTGGGGGTTGGGGATGGTGCTGAGGTATTAAGACTAGCCTGAACAGGCACCATGACCGGCTTCCTAGCTCCTCAGTAAGCTGAGGCAGGAGGATCAGGAGTTTGAGGACAGCCTGGGCTATATAGGAAGATACTTGTTACAAACAAACAAGAGAAGCTGGGCATGGTGGCACATGCCTGGAATCACAGCACTCAGGAAGTGGAGGCAGGAGGATCAGGAGTTCAAGCTTACTTGGCTACACAGTGAATTTGAGGCCAGCGTAGGCCCTGTCTAAAAACAATCCTACACACACACACACACACACACACGCACACACGCACACACACACACAATTTTCAACAAACCAAGAGAATCAATTTCTCTTCCTCTCTCTCTCAAGAATGTGTAAGAGAACACTAGAAAATGGCAATTGCAGACAAGACAGAACCATAAGTCAGTGGCATAGATCAGAGGTCGGGTGGGGCCCCAGTGCCTGCCCCTTGACCTGCCCCAGGACCAAGGGGTGACAGAGTGGCAACACAGGTCCTGCCTGCCTGGGAATCTGGTCTGTTCCTTCCTAGTAAAGCTGCCTGGTGTCACACAGAGGTGTCCCACCTCATCCTGCACCCCTGGTGGTAGGTGGCATGTTCTCCCTTGCACCCCGCCAGGGCTCCTCTGGGAACACTCAGGCAGTCCTCATTGACAGGCGGTCTTCGCCTTGCCCCACCCCCACCTGTGAATTGCAGGGCTGGCAGGTCCTCAGGCAGCTGGCAACCTGCCTGAACAATCGAGAGATACAGGGCCAGGGCCAGGGCAGTCCCGTCCCCCGGAGGCAGGGAGTGGACAGGCTGGGAAAGTTCTCTCGGGCCCAGGGCTGGTGACTGCAGAAGACTTTTGTCAAATCTCTTGGGTAGCTCTGAAGCTGGGGGTGTGCTTTCCAGGACATGCTGGGGTCACCCTTCCACCCTGAAGGCCTATGCAAGTCAAAGTGCGCGGCTACCAGCAGCACAGCCGAGTACAAGGAAGTTGGTCCAGCCTCCATGCAGGGCCACTGCTCCAGTCCATATATGGACGAAGCCATTCTGGTTTCAACACCTACACTCAGCGAGCTCCTACCATGCATGTGCAAAGCCATGACAAGCCCAGAGCATCTCACCTGAAGCACAGCTCTCACCTCAACTCAGTTTTCTGTCTCCCTCTCTGGGGAAGTGTGTGTCCCTCTAAACGAAGCCGGGGCTCCTTCAACCCCCAGATATCAGCTGAATAACTTCCTGAGCAGAACACTCTTGGGTGCCTAAGTTTTGCCTGAAGTTTGATACACAGAGCCATGCTGAGAACAGGGGGAAAATCTTCTCGGGTGGGGGCTCCAGGCACCACCAACGCCTCCCTGAGCACGCTGTCACTCCCTGAGCGCCCCCCCCCCCCAGCCTCCAGCTGGACTGGAGCACAGTTCAGCTGTGGTTGCACATAACAAACAGAGGATAGATGGTGGGCCCCAGCCCAACGGTGCCTGGCAGTCACCCAGAGGCACCAACTAACGGCCTGGGCTTAGTCCTTCCTGGGTGTGATCAGGCAGCCCTCCAAAAGTGTCTGACTCCATGACAAGGTTTACTTGTTCTATAGAGCACAGTCCCTTTCTAGGTCCGGGGCAGGGGACATCCGGAGACATCTTCCTGCACCAACGCCAGTCACTGGACCACCAGGCTTGCCCTGGTCTGTGGAGTGTGGCCCTGAGTCTCCTGAGTGGCCCAAACCCTCCCACCATAGTTCTGCTCCTAAATTGTACCCCAACGCACCTAGCAAACTGGAACCCCACCAGAAGTCCTCCAGATTTGGCTTTCGGGCTTTTGCTGGCTAAAGGGGAGTGACTTCCTGTCCATTCAATCCAGGCCCCGCGTGTCGTTCAAACAAGAGGCCACATAAACATGGCCCAGGCCTCCATGCCGACCCTTGCCCATTGAGGTACTCAACGTTCACGTGACATCCACACCCAGAGGGTCCTGGGGTGGGTGGGTGATCCCAGAATGCAGGCCTGATAGCCGAGACCCTGAATCGGGCAGTGTCCATATAGGCGGAGACTATTCGTGCATGTCCGGCTTATGGGGCCAGCAACTATCGCCAAAACTCTCCATCCTCTTCCTCAATCTCGCTTTCTCTCTCTCTCTCTTTTTTTTTTTTTTTTTTTTTTTTTAAAAGTAGGGGAGGGGGGTAAAAAAAAATGCTGCATTGTGCGGCGAGGCTGGTGAGTGAGCGGCGCGGAGCCAATCAGCGCTCGCCGTTCCGAAAGTTGCCTTTTATGGCTCGAGTGGCCGCTGTGGTGTCCTATAAAACCCGGCGGCGCAACGCGCAGCCACTGTCGAGTCCGCGTCCACCCGCGAGCGTAGGCCTTTCGCAGCTCTTTCTTCGCCGCTCCACACCCGCCACCAGGTAAGCAGGGACACCAGGCCCAGCCAGCTACAGATCTCCTGTGGGCAGTCACCTCGGGGCAGGGTCGTGGGAGACACTCAGGACCAGGACGGATACCGGGCAAGGGTGGAGGGTGGTGTCCGGCCGCGGAGCGGACACTTACAGATCCAACTTTCCGCCCAGGGTGGCGGCCCTTTGCAGCTGCATTGCCACGGTGTAGACACTGCTGGACTGGCTCAGAGCACGCGGCTTGGGGACCCACTAGGGTCGCAGTGTGGGCGCTAGGAGAACTGATGCGGCTCTTGGGGGTTGAACCCTCTCTGCCCTCCTTGAGGGGGACACAGTGTTGGGAACCAAACGCTACGATCACGCTTTGGTGGTCCAGGAGTCTTTGTCCAAACCGGTTTGCCCATTTGGCTTGTCGGGCTGGCTGGCTGGCGGGCGCGGCGGGGCCGGCTCTGCCGGATGGGGGCTGGGACGCCACTGCGCTTGCGCGCTACGTCTCTGGGTATTGGGGCGCGTGCACGCTGAGGAGGGAGCCCTTCCTCTCCCCCCCCCCACTTCCAAGTTAAACTTGGGCGTGCGTATTGAGACTTGGAGCGCGGCCTCCCGGGGCTGGGCGAGGGCGGGGCCGTTGTCCGGAAGGGGCGGGACTGCAGCGGCCTCGGGGTGCCCGCTCGCGCTTCCTGCTGGGTGTGGTCGCCTCCCGCGCGCTCCAGCGGCCCGCCGGCGGGGCGGAGGCGGGGCTTGCGCCCGTTTGGGGAGGGGGCGGAGGCCTGGCTTCCTGCCGTGGGGCCGCCTCCGGACCAGCGTTTGCCTTTTATGGTAATAATGCGGCCGGCCTGGGCTTCCTTTGTCCCCTGAGCTTGGGCGCGCGCCCCCTGGCGGCCCGAGGCCGCGGCGTGCCGGAAGTGGGCAGGGCAGCGGCGGCTGTGCTTGGTGGCCCCGTGGTGACCGCGGCCCTCTTTTGTGCTCTGATAGTTCGCCATGGATGACGATATCGCTGCGCTCGTTGTCGACAACGGCTCCGGCATGTGCAAAGCCGGCTTCGCGGGCGACGATGCTCCCCGGGCCGTCTTCCCCTCCATCGTGGGCCGCCCTAGGCACCAGGTAGGTGACCCTTCCCTTTGCGGGTGGCGATGCTGGGGTTTTCCAGGTGGGAGGTGGCCGTACTGAGAGCACCGTTCCCCTCCGCAGGGCGTGATGGTGGGCATGGGCCAGAAGGACTCCTACGTGGGCGACGAGGCCCAGAGCAAGAGAGGCATTCTGACCCTGAAGTACCCTATTGAACACGGCATTGTCACCAACTGGGACGACATGGAGAAGATCTGGCACCACACCTTCTACAACGAGCTGCGTGTGGCCCCCGAGGAGCACCCTGTGCTGCTTACCGAGGCCCCCCTGAACCCCAAGGCCAACCGTGAAAAGATGACCCAGGTCAGCAGCCTCTGTGGCCACCTCCGCCTTTGCCAACTTCTCAGCCACGCCCTTTCTCAATTGTCTTTCTTCTGCCATTCTCCCATAGGACTCTTCTATGAGCTGAGTCTTCTCCCTTGGAACTTTGCAGTTTCTGCTCTTTCCCGATGAGGTCTTTTTTTCTCTCGATTGCCTTTCTGACTAGGTGTTTAAAACCCTACAGTGCTGTGGGTGTAGGTACTAACAATGGCTCGTGTGGCAAAGCTAATGAGGCTGGTGATCAGTGCCTGGAGTGTGTATTCAGTAGATGGCACAGTCCGTCTAAATGGAGCCCCTGTCCTGAGACTCCCAGCACACTTAACCTATCTGTGTTCTTGCACTCTGCATGTTCCAAATCTGTCCTGACAATCCCACCTTCTTGGACGATTTGTGGCTTTAGAGCTTAACAAAGCCCCGTTTCTCCCTACAGATCATGTTCGAGACCTTCAACACCCCAGCCATGTACGTAGCCATTCAGGCCGTGCTGTCCCTGTATGCCTCTGGTCGTACCACTGGCATTGTGATGGACTCCGGAGACGGGGTCACCCACACTGTGCCCATCTATGAGGGCTATGCTCTCCCTCATGCCATCCTGCGTCTGGACCTGGCTGGCCGGGACCTGACAGACTACCTCATGAAGATCCTGACCGAGCGTGGCTACAGCTTCACCACCACAGCCGAGAGGGAAATTGTGCGTGACATCAAAGAGAAGCTGTGCTATGTTGCCCTGGACTTCGAGCAAGAGATGGCCACTGCTGCATCCTCTTCCTCCCTGGAGAAGAGCTACGAGCTGCCTGACGGTCAGGTCATCACTATTGGCAACGAGCGGTTCCGTGCCCCTGAGGCTCTCTTCCAGCCTTCCTTCCTGGGTGAGTTGAAGTGACCTAGTTTCTTCATCTAATGGTGGCCAACTCTTGAGACCACACTATAATAAGTCTACTATCTCACCCTTTCCCCTCAGGCATGGAATCTTCTGGCATCCACGAAACTACATTCAATTCCATTATGAAGTGTGACGTCGACATCCGCAAAGACCTCTATGCCAACACAGTGCTGTCTGGTGGCACCACCATGTACCCAGGCATTGCTGACCGGATGCAGAAGGAGATCACTGCTCTGGCTCCCAGCACCATGAAAATCAAGGTGAGCTAAGTATCCTTAGGCCTGGATCCATGATGAGGTGGGCCTGTGGTTGGCAGGGCTTGGCTGCAGGTAAGGCAGGTATCCAGAATGCTCACCATCACTGTCTTGCTTTTTCTTCAGATCATTGCTCCTCCCGAGCGCAAATACTCTGTGTGGATTGGTGGCTCCATCCTGGCCTCCCTGTCCACCTTCCAGCAGATGTGGATCAGCAAGCAGGAGTACGATGAGTCCGGCCCCTCCATCGTGCACCGCAAATGCTTCTAGGCAGACTGTGACTGAGCTGCGTTTTACACCCTTTCTTTGACAATACCTAACTTGCGCAGAAAAAAAATGAGACATCATTGGCATGGCTTTGTTTTTTTGTTTTTTTTTTTTTTTTAATTTTTTTTTAAAGAGTTTGTTTTGTTTTGGCGCTTTTGACTCAGGATTTAAAAACTGGAACGGTGAAGGCGACAGCAGTTGGTTGGAGCAAGCATCCCCCAAAGTTCTACAATGTGGCTGAGGACTTTTTTTGATTGTACATTTTTTTTTCTTTTTTTTCTTTTTTTTTTTTTTTACCTTTTTTAATAGCCATTCCAGGTATCCATGAGATATGGCTACAGGAAGTCCCTCACCCTCCCAAAAGCCACTCCCATTCCGTAGGGGAGGATGGCTGAGTCCAGCCCTGAGTCCACACCGGGGAGGTGACAGCATTGCTTCTGTGTAAATTATGTACTGCAAAAATTTTTTTAAATCTTCCGCCTTAATACTTTTTTGGTTTTTTTTTTTTTTTTATTTTTGAATGGTCAGCCATCGTGACCCTCCTTTTTTTGTCCCCCCAACTTGATGTATGAAGGCTTTGGTCTCCCTGGGAGTGGGTTGAGGTGTTGAGGCAGCCTGGGCTTGCCTGCACACTGACTTGAGACCGGTTTAATAAAAGTGCACACCTTACAAACACTGCTTGTGCTTCTGTGGCTTTGTCTGGTGGAGGGGCTGGGGAGGGTGGGGCTTTTTGCCTTTAAGGGGACCTGGGGTGGCCTGGGCCTTGCCCATAGTAGTTTTTAGTGGGAGGGCATAGGGACCATGACCTGTGACCACTAGTTTTGCAGACCTAATGTGTCTTAAGGGTGGGGTTGGGAAGGCAATCCTTTCTGAATTTGAAGTCCCATTCCCCCTCAGGTCATGCTGGTCTCCTGCATCATAAACACAACCCTAGTCTAGCAGGCTCTGTCTGCTAGAAGCCAAGGGAGGTCACCTGGGAAGGGGGGTGGGGAATCAATGTGTTCTGACTGGAAGGTAGCTCTACTGCCTATGGCTGCATTTCTAAGTCCAGACCAGGGCCCGGAGTGCAGGAGATCTTAATTTCTGTGCTGGCAGCCGTTGAGTTGTGCAAGACAGTGGAAAATTGATGCAGCCTTGGCTGCCCTTCCTTTACCAGAGCTGTGAGTGACACCAGAAAGTTAAAGGGTAAGACTCACCAGGCCCGGGTATCTTACTCTTGGGGAAGAGCTTGAGTTAAGGACCACCCGCGAGGAGTTGCTAATGGAGGAGGTAGCTCCTGGAAAGCAGTCTTCAGGAAGTGCCCTCCTGCACTGCAGGGAGGGACTTTAACCTGGACCACTTGTTCACACGGAAAGCTATCTGCCCATCCATTTGCCAGCCTATTCATACTTCTACCAGGCCACCAACCCATACATCTAGCCGTTTACCCACCCGCATTCACCAAGCAACCACTTGGGTAATAGGGTAGAAGGCAAACCAGATGTGCCCCATACACAGACAGTCTCAAGGTTCTGGGCTGGAGAGATGGTTTAGCTCTTAAAGGCTATAAATCAAAGACCAAAAATCGAGAGCAGAGGCAGTGCTAAAGAACACGAAAAAATCATGTGAGATGTGGTCTCACTAGTGTAGACATCAAAATTCAACAGCCAGGTGTGGACACCTGTCATCCCAGCTCTGAGGCTGAGGTAAGCCTGAGGCCAGCTTCAGCGACATAATGAGACTCTGTCTTATTTCAGAGGTGAAGGCAGGAGGCCATCCCTAGCTACACATTGAGTTTGAGGCCAGCCTGGGGTCCATGAGACACTGCCTCAAACGAAAGTCCCTAAACCAAACCCTAAAACAAACTTACCTCAGGCAAGAACCAAAGCTAAGAAATTTAATTACTTTTCTCCCCCAAACAGGCTGGGCATGATGGTGCACACCTTTAATTCCAGTAGTCTGGAAGCGGAGGTAGGTGGATGTGTGAGTTCGAGGTCAGCCTGGTCTACAGAGTAAGTTCCAGGACAGCCACGACTGCGTACTGAGACCTTGAGAAAGAAACCGAAGGAAAGGTGATAAAAGGTTCACACATAGACCCTGGCAGAGGGAGGCTGAGGAGAGGGACCAAGGTGGACAGCACAGTGGGGATGGAATCTAGGGTTGACTGAGGACAAAGCTGGGAGACAAAACACTACCCTCAGGACAGAACAGGACGCAGGTTGGTTGCCAAGTCGCCATTTGAGAAATGGACACACCAGTAGCAGCTGATGCTCCTTCAGTCTTTGCCATTAAAGGATCCAAAGTGTAGCCTCCAAAGTATCCACTGTATCCTCTGGCCCCGCCCCTTTCCTCCCTGCTGTAGCCGGCAAACTGGCTATTCAAGGCTGGGTTCACAACAAAGGCCTGTCACTGTGCATGCTCCCCCTTCCCGCCAGTGCAGGACATCACTAGAGAAGTCTGTCTCCAACCTCTTTCTGGTCCTCCTGCCTCCAGCTTCTGACTGCTTCCCCTAGCCCCCCAGTACTGCAGCAACAATAATAACAGCAACAATAACAGCTATAGCTCAGTTGACAGAGTGCTTGCCTAGCATGCGCAAAGCCCTGGATTTGATCCCCAGCAGGAGGATCAGTAGTCCAAGGTCATCCTTGGCTATGTAGTGAGTTTGAGGCCAGCCTAGGCGACTCGAGACCCCATTTCAAAACAAAAAGACAACAACAAAAAAAAAGCGGAAGTGAGTGGCCTGATAGGGCAAAAGTTTCTGCCCCTGAGCCTTAGTTTTCTAGAAATATGAAGACTTTGCCCTACAAGAGATAAGAGTCTAGCAAGGCAGTGGTGGCGCACACCTTTAATCTCAGCACTCAGGAGGTAGAGGTAGGCAGACCTCTAAGTTTGAGGCCTGTCTGGTCTACAGAGTGAGTTCCAGGAAAATCAGGGCTACACAGAGAAACCCTGTCTTGAAAAACCAAAAAGAGACAGAGAGAGGATGGGAAGAAGGGATGGAAGGAGGAAAGGAGGGAGGAAGGGAGGTTCTGTTTGCTCTGAGCTCTCTTCTTCCACTGCAACAGGGCAATTTCACCTCTGCAGACTCCACCCCTAGGAGTTGGCTCTGGCTTTTTCAGGTCACTGGCTCCCCCTTGAGGCAGCTCTGACCCCAATATTCACCTGTGCCGACTTGAATCCCACTCTTCCCACAGGCCACCCAGGTCCTGCCCCTACCCAGGTGGGAGGATTGGAGTTCCGGGTCTTCTTTCATGGAGCCCCCTATAGACAGAGGGAATCCTGCTTGTGATCACACTACTGTTTAAAAGGTGGCCATCTCACCTGCGGAGAACCTGAGGCAGCTCTGGGGAGACAGAGGCAGGGTTTGAACACATGCCAGGCTGGGAGAGGGAAAGCTGGAAGAGCATCCATTGTCCTAGCACCAGAAGGGCAAGTGTTGGGGCAGAGCTTCGGAAGGGTGGCCCTTACAGGATGCACTGCATCGGGCCAGCTGGTAGTCACCCAACAGGGACAGGAACCATCACAGCCCACACCACTGACTGGACTTTTCATTCAGTCATTTACTGCCCAGCAAAATGTGTGTGTGTGTGTGTGTGTGTGTGTGTGTGTGTGTGTGTGTGTGATAGAGCTTCTTGTAGCATAAGCTGGTAGTAAATTCAGCATTTAGCTGAGACTGGTTTGGGCAGGATGGTACAGGGCTGTTATTTCAGCTTATTGGTGGTAGGAAGAAAGATCAGAAGTTCAAATTCAACCTTGGATACTTGAGACTCTGTCACAAAAGAGCAAAAACATAAAACAGACAAAAAAACAGGCGAAGTCTCACCGTGTAGTCCTGGATGGCCTACAGCTATGAAAATCAGGCCAGCCCCTCTCTGGCAGGTGCTACATTCCCAGCCCCTCACTGGAGGATTCTAGATGTGCATTCTGCCACTAAGCCACATCTCCCACTGGCGAAACTTATTCTTGCTGTTCAGTTCAATTCTATGTGTGACTTGAGTTTATTTAAATTTAACAAATTCAGTTCTTTAGCCACACATACCACATTGCGAGTATGCAACAGCCAGCAGCTGCAGGGCTGGGGCAACTGTGAGAAACTGAGTTTGGACACTGTCTTAGGGTTTCTGTTGCTGCGATGAGACACCACAACCAAAAAGCAAGTTAGGCAGAAAAGGGTTTATTTGGCTTCGTTACTTACTTACTTCCACAGCACTGTTAATCATTGAAGTCAGAACAGGAGCTCAAACAGGGTCTCAAACAGGGTAGGAGCTAAGCCAGAGGCCCTGGAGGGGCGCTGCTTACTGCCTTGCTTCCCCTGGCATGCTCAGCCTGTTTTCTTTTTTATAATATTTATTTATTTATTAAGTATACAATATTCTGTCTGTGTGTATGCCTGCAGGGCAGAAGAGGGCATCAGACCCCATTACAGATGGTTGTGAGACACCATGTGGTTGCTGGGAATTGAACTCAGGACCTTTGGCAGAGCAGGCGACACTCTTAACCTCTGAGCCATCTCTCCAGTCCCTCAGCCTGTTTTCTTATAGAACCCAGGACCACCGGGCCAGGGATGGCACCACCCACCATGGGCTGGGCCCTTGTCTGCCAATCACTAATTTTGAGAAAATGGCTTTCAGCTGGATTTCACAGAGGCATCTCCTCAACTGAGGCTCCTTGCTCTCTGATATTCTAGCATGTGTGAAGTTGACACAAAGCCAGCCAGTACAGACACCCAGATATGTCAAGCTAGACGTAGTGCACATCTGTAGTCCCAGCAATGCAAAAGCAGGATGGGATGTAGGTTCAGGGGACTCTCTGGAAACCCAGGTCGACTGGCAGGGTTTACACACAGCAGCAAACAACAAAGAAAGCCTACCTTGAGCAGGGTGAAGTGTGGACCCCATCCCTCACCCCATTGTTCTCTGGCCTCCACATGTGCATTCACGCATGTACACACACACACACACACACACATACACACACACATTTTTTAAAAAATGTTTTTCAAGCCAGGCCGTAGTGGCGCATGTCTTTAATCTCAGTACTCAGGAGGCAGAGGCAGATGGATCTCTATGAGTTTGAGGACAGCCTGGTATAGAGTGAGTTCTAGGACAGCCGGAGCTACAGACAACAAACAAACCAACAAACCTGTCTTGAAAACCCCCAAAAACAAATTTAAATTTTATTTATTTCTGTGTAGGGAATAGCATGCCAGGGTGTAGTGTATGTGTGGAGGTCAGAGGACAATTTATGCCAAGTCAAGTCCAACCTTTCACCATGTGGGCTGTGGTTGAACTCAGGTCATCAGACTTGGCAGCAAGCACTTTTATTTGCTGAGGCCCCCCCACCAGTATCTATGTTCCCCCACAATTAAAAAAAAATCAATTAACTGTGTATGTGCAGTCCAATGGCAAAGCACTTCCTTAGCTACAAAAATCTGTACCCAGCACTGGGAAAAAGGAATTAATATTCTTTAGAGCAGTTTTTGGGCTCACAGTGAGCTCCAAGGGAAAGCACTGAGAGTTCCCGTGTGATGCCTGTCCTCACCCACCCACAGCCGCCCCCACTGCCAACATGGGAAAGCTGGGTGCTCCATTTGTTACAAGCGATGAGTCTATCTCCACACCTCCTTGCTTGCCGGCAGTGCTGAGGCTGCAGTGAGCCCCGGGGTTTCCTCTTGATGCTGTACCCCTGTGGGTCGGCACACTTGAACTGACCACTGTCGTAACTGATAGCACTTGGTCCTGCGGTGAAAACACTCGGGGCAGTGTGGGTTGGGCTGGAAGCGATGGCCCAGCAGTTATAAGCACTTTGCTTTAGGAAAGGACTCGGGTTTGAATCCCAACACCCACATGGCAGCTTGCAACTGTCTGTAACTCCAGTCCAGAGGATCTGACACCCACGTGAATGTTTGTCTGTGTTTGTTTTTTTTTTAAATATTTATTTATTTATTATGTATACAACATTTTGCCTCCATGTATGCCCGCACGCCAGAAGAGGGCACCAGATCCCATTACAGATGGTTGTGAGCCACCATGTGGTTGCTGGGAATTGAACTCAGGACCTTAACCTCTGAGCCATCTCTCCAGCCCCATTGTCTGGGTTTGTTTATGCACATGTATGTGCCAGTGCCTGAGGAGGCCAGAAGAGGGTGTCAGGTCCTCCGAAGCTGGTGTTACAGGTGATTGCAGGTGCTGGGAACCGAACTCAGGTCCTCTGAAGATCAGTACACACCCTTTTAGTTATTTTATTTATTTATTTATTTATTTTTATTTATTTATTTATTTATTTTAGCCTAGAACTCACAGAGATCCACCTGTCTCTGCCTCACAGGTTCAGGGATTAAAGGCATGTGCCACCACCATCTGGCCAGCACACATTCTTAATTACTGAGCCACCTCTTTAGCCTCTTGAAAGTAATTTTTAAGGTAATTTTTATCTAGATATCTATCTATCTATCTATCTATCCATCCATCCATCTATTTGGTTCTTTTTTTTTTTTTTTTTTTTTTGGTTTTTTCGAGACAGGGTTTCTCTGCAGCTTTTTTTTAGAGCATGTCCTGGAGCTAGCTCTTGTAGACCAGGCTGGTCTCGAACTCACAGAGATCTGCCTGCCTCTGCCTCCCAAGTGCTGGGATTAAAGACGTGCGCCTCCACCGCCCGGCTTCTATTTGGTTTTTTGAGACAGGGTTTCTCTCTGTGTTACAGTCCTAGCTGTCCTGGAACTAGCTCTTGTAGACCAGGTTGGCCTTGAACTCACAGAGATCTACCTGCTCCTGCCTCTCGAGTGCTGGGATTAAAGATGTGTGCCACCTTGTCTGGTCTCTATCCAGGCCAGTCATATCTTCATCGTGTACTACTGACTTGTCTTTTCTTAGAAGTCCTGAAGTTCGAATGCCACAAGGGGAGCCTTTTCAGGTTGACTTCCTTTGTTGATGAATGTGCACACATTCTGCAACCCCCGGCCCTTGGGAAGCAGAGGCAGGAGGAGGCCAGTCTAAACTAAATATTAAGTTTCAGAAAGAAAGAAAGAAAGAAAGAAAGAAAGAAAGAAAGAAAGAAAGAAAGAAAGAGAGAAAGAAAGAAAGAAAGAAAGATTGATTGCTGGGTAGTGATGTTGCACACCTTTAATCCCAGCACCTTTAAGGCAGACACAGGTGGATCTTCGTGAGTTCAAGGCCAACCTGGTCTACCAAGTGAGTTCCAGGACATGCTCCAAAGCTACAGAGAAACCCTGTCTCTAACTCGGGAGGCAGAGGCAGACGGATCTCTGTGAGTTCAAGGCCAGCCTGGTCTACAAGAGCTAGTTCCAGGACAGGCTCCAAAGCCACAGAGAAACTCTGTCTCGAAAAAACAAAAAAAACAAACCCTGTCTCTAAAAACCCTAAAGAAAAAGAAAGAAGGAAGGGAGGAAGAAAGGAAGGAAGGAAGGAAGGAAGGAAGAAAAGAAAAAAGGAAGAAACTATTGTGTATCGCCAGAGATGGAGACAGGAACCCCATTTGTGGTAGTCTAACTGGCACAGGGAGTGGGGTGATCAGGCTTTCTCACTGGACTCTACCTAAGCCCTTTTCCAGGCTCCACCCACCCCTTCCTCCCAATGCTCCTGGAGTTTTCTTCTCTCTGTAGTAGTTGACAATGCTGAACTGGAGGGCTTAACCAGGAGATTGAAATCCAGCTTTCCTGTTGTATTCAGGATTTATTATTAGTATTTACTTACTTATTTATTTATTGGTTTTATGAGACAAAGTTTTTCTGTGTAATAGTCCTGACTATCCTGGAACTCACTTTGTAGACCAGGCTGGCCTTGAATTTACTCAGATTCATCTGCCTCTGCTTTAAAAGTGCTGAGATTAAAGGTGTGCCACACCAACGCCTGGCCTGCTTCCACCTCTTGAATGCTGAGAGTCCCTCTATTTGGTTTGGTTCATATAGTGTTGGGGACATAACCCCGGATTACATACTGGCTAGTAGTTGGCTATTCAACTGAATTATATCCTCCTAGCTCCTTCTAAACTTTTACCTTAATTAATCTTTTTTTCTGTCCTTTATTCCTTTCTCCATGTGCACTTGGGCAAGGGCATATGCACATGGCAAAGTGCAGACGCAGGTCCGAGAACAGCTTTCGGAAGTTGGTTTTCTCCTTCTACCATATGGGTCTCGTTCAGGTCGGGGGCAAGTAGCTTTTCCTGATGAGCCATTTCACCAGCTCTAGTAAACCACTTTTAACTGCAAATTCTGTGAGAAAAGTCATTATTCATTTCTTCAACAAATATTTATTCAGTGTTTTGACATGCAAAGAACAATTCTGGCCAGAGTCTCTCCTAGTTATGTGGGACGGGTACTGGCAGAGCACTTAACACGAATGAGGCCTTAGGTTCAATCCTCAGCAGTGGTAAAAAAAAAATAATAATAACAGTAAGATATAGTGGCCTAGGTATAGAGGGGAGGTAGAGGCAGGCGGATCTCTCTGACTTCGAGGCCAGTCTGGTCTGCATAGCTAATTCCAGGACAGCCAGGTCTACACAGTGGGGACCTTGTCTTAAAGCAAACAAAACAAGGTAGAGTAAGTCAGATGGTGCAGAGAGATATTGAGAGTTTTAACACAAGTGAGGGGTAAGTTCAGGTAGGATGCCTGAGTGCTGTGACAGGTGGCTTGGAGCGCAGTGTGCAGTGCGAAAGATCGGGAGCTGGATGCCAGCTGGAGTGACAGCAGGATACTGCAGACCTAGTTTAGAAACCAATCATTTGTGACCTTCTGGGTGCCTCTCGGCCACACCCATTATGGCGGCAGCATCCGGTCCACTTCGGCGCCAGAGGAAGTACGTTAGAGGAGCGCCGGAAGTGAAACGCAGCCACGCCCCTTGCCGGGGTTTCTGTGGAGCTGTGGCGGTGCCGGCTTCGAGCATCCCTGCCCTGGCAGGCTGGGGGACTCCGAGGCTGCAGCTCCGGCGGTCAGCTCCGGAGAGGTATGACCCGCGCCTTTCCCGCCCCGGCGGCTGGGGTCCCTTTGGTGCTCCCTGCCGACCCTGGCCTTTCTCCGAGGCCCATTCTTGGCTTCTCCTACCCTTCTCCCAGGCCCCATCCTGTTCCCAGGCTCACAATCCCCATGGTCAGAATGGACATTTTCACTTTGCCTCCTGAGTTTCTAGGCCTTTCCCCCATCTCCCTGGGCGTTGACTCCACTCTCGCAGCTCTGAGACGTTGTCCTTTCTCTCTCGTTTTCTTGTTTATTTTACTCTGTAGCCCAGGCTTGCCTGGAACTCAGTGTGCAGCCCAGGCTAGTCTTGAATTTACAGTTCTCCTGTGTTAGCCTCTGTAATGCTGGGATTACAGGTGTGTATCCCCACGCCGGGTTTTATTCCATGCTGAGGACGGAATCCAGGGCTTTGTGCATGCTAGGCAAACGCTCTGCCAACTCAGCCACATCTCCAGCCCCCGCTTCGTTTTTTTTCTGTCAGCATAAGTGCAGCCCACTTCTTTCTGGAGCCTGGTTGTGGTGTGGGGGAGGGTTATAGGGCTTCGGTTTGACCCCAAAACTGATGTAGGTCCGCTGGAGAACTCACTGTGTCCTGTTACATGAGCGTACAGTATTTTCTCTGCAGACAGCAGTACTGGGGAAGGGTGGAGGATCTGGCTGCTTCCCTGTTGCTGCCTGCCCATCTGAGTTTATATTTGTTCTTTCTTAGGACTCAGCCTGTGGGTGCGCTTTATTTATTTTATTAGTGTGTATGTGTGTGTGTATGAGTACCGGCATGTTCATGGCATGGCATGCATGCAGACTTCAGAGGACCACTTTCAGGAGTTGGTTCTTGCCTTTCACCTGTTTCGATTACTTGTTATTAATTATGTATATGAATGTATAAGTGTGTATGGGTGTGTGTATGCACACAAGTGCAGGTGCCTGAGGACGGTGGAGGGATCACATGCACCTGGAGGTGGGGTTATAGTTGGTTATCAGCCCCTCCCATGTGGGTGCTGGGAACCGAACTCAGGTCCTCTGAAAGAGCAGTGGTTGCCTCTAACCACTAAGCCTTCTCTCCAGCTTCTGCTGTCCTCTTTGTTTCTTCCACCATGTTGCATGCTCCAGAGTAGCTGCCTTCTGAGCTTCTGGCTGACCCTCCTGTCTCCTCCTGTCTAGGGGCCACTGCATCCAACATTTTATGTGAGTTCTGGCATTTGAACTCAGGTCATCAGTTTGGTGTGGCTCTGGGCACCCCACACTCCACCCTTTGAGACAGGGTTTCTTTGTGTAACAGCTCTGACTGTCTTGGAACTCGCTTTGTAGACCAGGCTGACCTCAAACTCATAGAGATCCGCCAGCCTCTGCCTCCCGAGTGCTGGGATTAAAGGCGTGCGCCACCATTGCCCACCATTTATTTAAGTCTTAGGAGTTTCCTTGTGTTTATCCAGAGAGACTTTCAAGTGTTTTCTAGAGTAGATGGAACATGGGTATGAGAACCATGGCTGGGGTCTGTTGGATGCTTCTTCCTTGAAGGAAACTGGGCCCAGAAATGTCTCCTCAATGGACAGGGAAGAGTGTGGTCCAGCTGCAGATGAACAAGAGAGGTGTGTGATGCTAGAAGGTCCGTCTCCAGCAAGAAGAGTTCCAGGGTAGCATTGCCGTATTCGCAGCTCTTGATGAGTGTTGTGGGCAGGGATTAGGCGTGTCTGGTCATGTGGTCCCATGGAGTCCTGACTCAAAACCCCTCCCTTCCTTGAGTGGGCAACATAGCCAGCCAGTAAGGTTTGAGCCATTGAAATTAGATCTTGTGCTGTTGCCCAGGCTGCTGACAAACTTACAGGTTCAAGCCGTCTTCCTGCCTCAGCCTCCTAAGTAGGGGGGACAATAGGTCCACAATACTGTGTCTGGCTTATTTGTGTATGTGTGTGTCAGTCTGTCTGTCTGTGCACATGTCTGGGTGCATGTGGAGGCCAGAGGTCAATGTTAGGTGTCTTCCACTCTCTACCTTAAATTTTTTTTCTTTTTTCCCCTTTTTGAGACAGGGTTTCTTTGTATAGTTTTATAGCCTGCTCTGTAGACCAGGCTGGTCTCCAACTCACAGAGATCCACCTGTCTGTATCTCCCAAATGCTGGGATTAAAGGCATACCCCACCACTGCCTGACCAAAAAAAAAATTTTTTTTAAGCCAGGAGTGGTGGTGCCTTTCTTTAATCCCAGCACACAGGAGGCAGAGACCCTTTGTCACACAGCTAAACCCTATCTCAAAAAAAAAGTAAATATTATTAATTTGGTTTTTCAAGACAGAGTTTCTTTGTGTAACAGTCCTGGATGTCCTAGAACTCACTTTGTAGACCACACTGGCCTCAAACTCACAGAGATCCTCCTGTCTCTGCCTCCTGAGTGCTGGGATTAATGTGCTGGCTTTAATTATTTTTGAGCCAGGGTCTCCTTATATAGATTATGGTTGTCCTAAATTTACCTCATAGAAGTCCTCCTGCCTCTGCCTTGCAAGTGCTAGGATTAAATATGTGTGCCACCACACCCAGCCCCCCCCTTTTAATGTGTTTGTGTGTTTGCATGCGTGTATGTTTATGTACCGTGTGCATGCAGTGCTCACAGAAGTCAGAAGAGGTTGTTGGACCCCCTGAAACCAGAGTTATAGGTAATTGTCAGCCATCATGTGAGTGCTGAGAACTGGACCTGGGTTCTCTATGAGAGTAGCAAATGCCCTTAACAGCTGAGCCGTCATCTCTCCAGCCCTTCCACCTTATATTTTTGAGGAAAGAGCTCTCTGAACCTTACTGATTGAGTTAGACTGGCTGTCCATGCACCTTCAAGGATTTTTCTGTGTCTGCCTCACCAGTACTAGGATTACAGATACATGCCGACATTTTTGGTTGGTTGGTTTTTCAAGACACAGGGTCTCTCTGTGTAGCCCTGGCTGTCCTGGAACTCAGTGGTCTCAAACTCTCAGAACCAAACACCTGCCTCTGCCTTTCAAGTATTGGCATTAAAGGCTTTTCCTGGCCACTCCGGGTCTTTTACAGGTTGCCAGGGATCTAAACTCAGGTGCTCATATCTATGTGGCAGGCTCCTCACAGCTAAGTGAACAAGAGAGACTGCCAGGTCAAGGCTATATTGATCAGCCTAGCACTGAAATCCAGAACAGAACACCAGAACTGTCTGGTGGTTGGAAGAAGGACTCAGGAGAGAAAAGGTTGTTGGAAACCTTAAGGGTAGTTCTTTTTATTTTACTTTAAAGACTTATTTATTTATTAAGTATACAGTGTTCTGCCTGTATGCATTCCTGCAGGCCAGAAAAGGGCAGATCTCATTACAGATGGTTGTGAGCCACCATGTGGTTGCTGGGAATTGAACTCAGGACCTTTGGAAGAGCAGCCAGTGCTCTTAACCTCTGAGCTATCTCTCCAGCCCAAGAGTAGTTCTTTTTTTTTTTTTTTTTTTTTCTTTTTGATTTTTTTGGGAAGGGTGTGGTCAAAGCTGGCCTTTATAATCCTGCCTCCTTCTCCTAGGAGTTAGGACTACAGGGTGTGCATCACACAGATACACGGGGTAATTCTTAACTTAGGGCCTCAGTTTTTGCTCTGCGACAACACAGGGTCTGATGAAGAAGAAAATGGCTGTAGATGACAGCTTTGGGCTCATGGAGAAGGAACTATTGGAAAGCATAGAATCAGTATGTCCCGGGCCAGTGCCCGAGTCAGCCCTGTGAACCATGAGGCCGCGTCATGACATCCAAGCCCTTTTTCATTTTTTTCAAGTTTTTTTTTCCCTTTCAGTTTTCCTGTATTTCCATGTGTCTATGCACATGCCTGTAGGATTACCACCATGCTTGGCTTTTCGAGTTCTCCAGCCAGCTTTGGAGTGTCATAGTTCTAAGTCAATTACATTCCAGTTAAGTTGCCGCAAGAGCCTGCTGTCTGAAGGGAAGGTGGCTATGGCTCAGAATGGCTATCATTCGGAGGCGAGTTAGCCTGGTTTTGTGTTTTGTGTTTGTTTGTTTGTTTTCTCTTAGGCAGTAAAAAGTAATTCCTAATCTAGGGAGCTGGCTCCGTTGACAGAGTGCTTGTTGTGCAGATGTGTGGACCTCAGTCTGCATCTCTAGCCCACATAAAGCAAAGCAGGTGGTGTGTGTCTGTGTCTAATCCTGTGTAAGTGGAGCGAGACGGCTGGCTGGAATGTCTCGAGATGCTTCTGGAGAGTGTGATGGAGACTTAGGAAGACACTCCCTGTCCACCTGGGCTCCCCACATACACTCACACCATCACGTAACAACGTCACACACGCGCAACAGTGTAAACAGGAAACCCTTCTGCACAAGGGGAGTGGTGGTGCACACCTGTAATCCTAGCTCTTAGGAAGCTGAGGTTAGAAGGTACGGCATTCCAGACCTGCCAGCTTCACAGTGACATCGGAAAATAGCATAAGATATTTCATCTCCTTCACCAAGTGCCCACCCTGAGTGTGGGGAGCTGGCCCTGAAGGTGGCATCTGGAGTCATGCTCCAGACCCCGGCTATGGTGCGTGTCTCTCTGTCTATCTTCTCTTCCCCTTCCCTCCTTTCTTTTTTTTAAAAAAATATCTATTTATTTATTTATTTAGTATACAATATTCTGTCTGTGTGTCTGTAGGCCAGAAGAGGGCACCAGACCTCATTACAGATGGTTGTGAGCCACCATGTGGTTGCTGGGAATTGAACTCAGAACCTTTGGAAGAGCAGGCAATGCTCTTAACCACTGAGCCATCTCTCCAGCCCTTCCTTTCTTTTCTTGAGAAGGGTTTCTTTGTGTAGCCCTGGCTATCCTGGAACTTGCTCTGTTGTTTTGGCTGGCCTCAAACTCAGAGATTCACCTGCTTCTGCCTCCTGAAGGTTGGGATTAAAGGCGCGCGTCATCACCACCTGGCTATTATTATTATGATGATGATGTATATTTGTGTGTGTCTGTTTTGGGGTGTATGAGTATGAGTGTAGTTGCCCATAGAAACCATGAAATCCCCTGGAACTGGGGTTACAGGCAGTCAGGAGCCACCCAATATGGGTGCTGGGAACTGAACTCTGGTCCTTAGCAAGAATAGTATGTTCTTGTAACCTCTGAGCCATCTCTCCAGCCATGACAACCTTAGTTTTATGAGACCTCCATAGTGGACGAGAGAACCGACTTTACACACCTTTACAAATTGTCTGGCTTCCACAAGTGCTTGTGCACCAACACACACACACACACACACACACTTTCTTTCTCTTTCACCCTTCTTTGACTTAACACAGGTCCTTGTGCACCAGCACACACACACTCTCTCTCTCTCATACACACACTTACATATATAAATGTAAAAAAGAGGGAACATTCAGTATAGTATGCACCTATGAAAGTTACTTAGTGTCTTGTGTAAATTTTTGCTCCTGCTCCAGTAGATGTCCCTGGGAAGCAGAGTGGGAGAGGGTAGGCTGTGGCTCAGGGGCCTGTATGCATGCATGCTGTTCACTGGGAAAGGCTGTGGAGGGCTGGTATGTGGCTTGGCCAGAGTACAAGCTCGCCTAGCACGCGTGAAGCCCTGGGTTCCAGTCCCAGCACTGGGTAGACTGGTCCTGGTGGTGCGTTCCTGTGATCCCAGCACTTGGGAATTGGAGATCAGGAGTCCAAGGTCAGCCTTGGCCAGTTTGTGGTCAGTTTGGGCTATATAAGCCCCTGTCAGGAAGGAAGGAAGGGAGAGAGGGAGGAAGGGAGGGGGGAAGAAGGAAGGAAGGGAATAAAAGTGATTGTTGGGAGCCATGTGTAATGGTACATGTTTATATTGCCAACACCATGTTCTAACTCAGCCTGGGCTATATGGCAAGCAGTCTTAATACTCAGGAAACGTCAGAACATCCGGGATTTGGTTGACGGTGGCCGTCAGAGGTTCTTTCTCACTTTGTCTCCTGGTGTGTAGTTCTAAGAGGAGATTCTGGGGGAACTCTGTGTTTTTCACCCTTCAGTGAAGAGTTAGTAAGGTTTTTCTGCTGTGGGGGCAGGATCCTCCTGTTTGTGCATCCTCAGCGTTGGGATTCCAGACATATGCCACCTTGCACTGCTTTTTCTGTTTGAGTGCTGGGGATCCAAACTCACATCCTCTCCTTGTCCAGCTAGCATCTAATGACTGACTCCTTCCTCTCTCTACTGTCCCTGACTTCCAGGACATGTCCAATGACGATGATGCTGCCCCCACAGCTGCAGAGGCAGCAGGTGACATCCACCTGCTGGGCTTCTCGGACGAGATCCTCCTGCATATCCTGAGCCATGTCCCCAGCACAGACCTGGTTCTCAATGTGCGGCGCACCTGCCGGAAGCTCTCGGTGCTGTGCCTGGACAAGAGCCTGGTGCACACTGTGCTGCTACAGAAGGACTACCAGGTGAGGCCAGCGTGGGCGGGAAGTGCCAGCCCGTGTTTGCACAGGAGACTATGTAGCCGTTAATGGTCAGCCACACATTAGGACACAGTGACAGGGATCAGCGGGATGGGGTGGAGTTACTGCACAGGACAGATTATAGAAGGTCCTCGTGAAGTGCCACGGTGGGTGGCGCAGTTGACACTGCTGCAGAGGGCGAGGGGCTGAAGTCTCTGATTAACCTGAGACATGAGCCCCTGTGATACACGTGTAGTCCCAGCACTCAGGAGACTGAGGCTGGGTGCTCACAGCTCAGACCAATTCAGTAAGGCCTTGTCTCAAACAAAAACAAATAAACAGCCCAGATATGTGTGCCTGCTGGCATAGGCCTGTAATCCTAGCATTCAGAAGCTGAGGCCGGATCTGCAAGTTCAAGGCAATGGTGGTACATGCCTCTAATCTCAGAATTTAGGAGGCAGAGGTAGATAGATCTCTATGAGTTCAAGGCCAGTTTGGACCACAGAGTGAGTTCTAGGACAGTCAAGGCTGAGAAACCCTGTCATAAAAACAAAACAAAACAAACAAAATGCAACAACAGTTTAAAAAGAGAGAGAGAAAGCAAAAGAAAAAAATACAGCTTAAAAAGATTAGTTATTTTTAAGTGTATGTGTGTACCCGTGTGAGTGCTTTTCCCCCAGAGCCCGAAGGTATCGAACTCCCCTGGAGTTGCAGTTACAGGCGGTTGTGACCCCCTGCTATGGGTCCTGAGAGCGGTACTCGGGCCCTCTGGAAGAGCAGCTCATACCACTTAGCCGTCTGCTTTCCCAGTTAGAGCTTTGAGCAAGCTACTGTTTTTCTTTTTGAAACAAGAGTCTAGCTATGTCCAGATTGGTGTTAAACTCGTACTGCTCCTGCCTCAGCCTCCCATGTGCTAAGATGATAGGTGTATGCCACCAGGCCTGGGTAGCAAACATCTTGTTTGTTTGTTTTTTCAAGACAGCTTTTCTCTGTAGCTTTGGTGCCTGTCCCGGAACTCACTCTCTAGACCAGGCTGGCCTCGAACTCACAGAGATTTCATCTGTCTCTACCTCCCGAGTGCTGGGATTAAAGGCGTGTGCCACCATGCCCAGTGGTAGCGAACATCTTTCTACTTTTCTTCCTGGGTACGGGTTTCTTCACTGTTGGCAGCAGGAGTGGGGAGTAGCCCAGGACACACCGTCTCTCCTGCCCTGTCCCCACTCTGCAGGCCAGTGAGGACAAGGTGAAGCAGCTGGTGAAGGAGATTGGCCGGGAGATCCAGCAGTTGAACATGGCAGGCTGCTATTGGTTGTCCGGCTCCACCATCGAGCATGTGGCCCGCTGTCACAGTCTGGTAAAGGTGAACCTGTCAGGCTGCCACCTCACCTCCCTGCGGCTGTCCAAGGTGCTTTCGGCCCTGCAGCACCTGCGCTCGCTGGCCATTGATGTGAGTCCCGGCTTCGATGCCAGCCACCTGAGCAGTGAGTGCAAGGCCACCCTGAGCCGCGTCAGGGAGCTCAAGCAGACACTTTTCACACCGTCATATGGTGTGGTGCCCTGCTGTGCCAGCCTGCAGAAGCTGCTGCTGTACTTTGAGATCCTGGACCGCACACGCGAGGGTGCCGTCCTCTCAGGCCAGCTCATGGTGGGCCAGAGCAATGTCCCCCACTACCAGAACCTGCGTGTCTTCTATGCCCGCCTGGCCCCTGGCTACATCAACCAGGAGGTGGTGCGGCTCTACCTCGCCGTGCTTAGTGACCGCACGCCTGAGAACCTGCATGCCTTTCTCATCTCTGTCCCTGGCAGTTTCGCGGAGAGTGGGGCCACCAAGAACCTGCTGGACTCCATGGCTCGCAACGTGGCCTTGGATGCCCTGCAGCTGCCGAAGTCGTGGCTGAACGGTTCCACCCTCCTCCAGCATATGAAATTCAACAATCCCTTCTACTTCAGCTTTAGCCGGTGTACGCTGTCAGGTGGTCACCTGATCCAGCGGGTCATCAATGGGGGGAAGGACCTGCGCAGCTTGGCCAGCCTCAACCTCAGTGGCTGTGTGCATTGCCTATCTGCAGACTCGTTGCTCCGTAAGGCAGAGGACGATATTGACAGCAGCATCCTGGAGACGCTAGTGGAGTCCTGCTGTAACCTGCACCACCTCAACCTCTCAGCTGCCCACCACCATAGCTCCGATGGCCTGGGCCGACACCTTTGCCAGCTCCTGGCCCGCCTCTGCCACCTGCGTTCCCTCTCCTTGCCCGTCTGCTCCGTGGCTGACTCAGCACCCAGGCCTGACCGTGCGCCTGCCCCGCCGGCAATGCATGCAGTGCCCCGTGGCTTTGGCAAGAAGGTGCGCATTGGGGTGCAGACCTTTCCCAGTCCCTTCCTGGGCCAGTCGTCCACCCAGCCTGCCTCTGTGTTCTGGTCTCTGCTGAAGAAGCTCCCTTTCCTGGAGCATCTGGAACTGATAGGGTCCAATTTCTCCTCAGCCATGCCCCGCAACGAGCCTGCCATCCGCAACTCCCTCCCGCCCTGCAGTCGGGCACAGAACGTCGGGGACTCAGAGGTGGCTGCCATTGGCCAGCTGGCCTTCCTGCGACAGCTGACACTAGCGCAGCTGCCAGGCATGCTGACAGGCTCTGGACTGGTGAGCATTGGCTTACAATGCCAGCAGCTTCAGTCTCTGTCGTTGGCCAACCTGGGCATGATGGGGAAGGTGGTATACATGCCTGCTCTTGCTGACATGCTGAAGCACTGCAAGCGGCTGAAGGACCTGAGGTGAGGGGCTGAGGTTGGAGGGACTGAAGTGAGGGGTGAGGGGCTGAGGACCTGAGGGGTGAGGGACTGAGGACCTGAGGGGAGGGACTGAGGACCTGAGGGGAGGGACAGAGAGTCTGAGGGGAGGGACTGAGGACCTGAGGGGTGAGGGGCTGAGGACCTGAGGGGTGAGGGGCTGAGGACCTGAGGGGTGAGGGGCTGAGGACCTGAGGGGTGAGGGGCTGAGGACCTGAGGGGTGAGGGGCTGAGGACCTGAGGTGAAGCGGGGAGGGACAGAGAGTCTGAGGTGTGAGGTCCTGAGGTGACAGCAGCTTGTCTGCCACCCCTCTCACAGGAACTCAGCCCTATCCATTGTCCCACACAGTGCTACTTCATTCACAGCCTTACCGTATTAAAAGTTGTTTAGATTTATTTACTTTAATTTTTACATGTGTGTTTTGCCTGTATGCATGTCTGTGGTAGCACATATGTGCAGTGCCTGTGGAGGCCAGAAGAGGATGTTGGATCACCTGAAAGTGGAGTTTCAGATGGTTGTGAGCCACCACGTGGGTGCTGGAAACAGAACTCAGGTCCTCAGGAACAGCAGCCAATGCCCCTAACCATTGAGCCATCTTTCCAGTGCAGGGTCCCATTTCCCACACTCCCACACCCCCCATTTTTTGAGACAAGGTCTCACTATGTGGCTCTGGCTGGCCTGGAACTTATGTAAACCAGGCTGGCCTTAAATTCAGAAATCCTCCTGTTTCTGCCTCCTGAATGCTGGGCTTAAAGGTGTGCTCCTATATTCAGCCCCAAATTGTATTATTATTACTATTATTATTATCATCATCTCTGTGTGTGTGTGTGTGTGTGTGTATACGTGGGCTCTGAGTCAGTCATTAGACTTTCACAGCAAGTGCTCTAACCCTCTGAACCATCTTGTCCACGGCTATTTCTTCAGAAAAGGTATCTCACTGAAACCAGCCAGGGAGTTCCAGGCGGTTACAGACAAGTGTTGCCTACCTGGGTTTTACATGGTTGCTGGGAATTTGAACTCAGAACTCAGTTTCTTTTCTTTTTTCTTTCTTTCTTTTTTTTGATTTGTTTGGGTTTTTTTTTTTTTTTTTTTGGTTTTTGAGACAGGGTTTCTTTATGTAGCTTTGGGGCCTGTACTGGAGCTTGCTCTGTAGACCAGGCTGGCCTTGGCCTTGAACTCACAGAGATCCTCCTGTTTCTGCCTCCTAAGTGCTGGCATGAAAAGTGTGTGCCCCCACTGCCCAGTTGAACTCAGTTTCTTTTTAATTTTATTTATTTATTATGTATACAGTGTTCTGCCTATTTGTATGCTTGCTGGACATGAAGAGGTCACCAGGTCTCATTACAGATGGTTGCGAGCCACCATGTGGTTGCTGGGAATTGAACTCGGGATCTCTGGAAGAGCAGTCAGTGCTCTTAACCTCTGAGCCATCTCTCCAGCCCTTGAACTCAGTTTCTAATATTTGCCAGCAAGTACTATTTTTTTATATAATTTATTTTGTGTGCATTGGTGTGAGGGTGTCAGCCTTCTGGAACTGGAGTTACGTACAGACAGTTGTGAGTGCCATGTAGGTGCTGGGAATTGAACCTGGGTCCTATTGGAAGAACATCCAGTGGACTAAACAATCTTTTCAGCCGCTAGCAAATGCTATTACCAATTGAGCTGTCCCAAACCCCTCATAGTGATTCTTGGAGCGTGTATCACAGTTGGCTAGGGGCTTCAGACTAAGGTAGAGGGGATGTCTGATAGCATGTGCACACAAGCCTTGGGGTTCTGGAAATGTTTGTTGTGTGCACGCACACCTGCAGTCCTGGCATCCCAGCGTCCAGAAGGCTGAGGTAGAACTGACTTGAGTTCCAGGGCAGCTTGGGTTGTATTAGCAAGACCCTTTCTCACCAAAGCCAGAAGCACAGAGCAGATGACAGTGCCCTCAAACCTCCTGGACTCAGAGCAGCCGGACCACTGGAGGAGGCGGGGAGAGGGAGAAGGGGCAGGAGGGCAGGCAGAGGAGCGCTGGAGAGCTTCAGCTGGAGCTGCTGGTGGTGCCCAGTGGGGACAAGAGCAGGCAGGATGGAGGCACAGATCATCTCCGGAAGAACTCAGATTTCTGGGAGTGGTGACCTTGAGGAGGATGGCAGGACCCATCCTGGAAAGTGGGAGGAAAGTGGCCTCAGATGGCCGTGCTGTGGGCCTTGTCCTTGTGAGTGAGTCTGAGCCCAGCCTGGGCAGCTTGAAATAAAATATTGACGTAGGGGTTGAGGACGTCACTCAGTGGTGGAGCCCTTAGTGTGCTCAAGACTCTGGGTTAAGCTCCGAGGACAAAGATGACTGGTGTTTCCAGAGCCAAGCTTGGGCTGCATTCACACTGAAATACTGAAGTGAAGGGTATTTTTGTCATCATCCAACATTTAAAGGATAAGGGTTCTGTTGTATCCCAGCACTACTCAGGAGATGGAGACAGGTGGAGCTCAGTGAGTTGGAGTCCAGTTGGTCTACAAAGAGAGTTCTAGGACAGTCAGGGCTAATTAGTGAGACCCTGTGTATTTAAAAAAGTTTTTTTGTGGTGCGAATAGAACATAGAACAAGGGTCTTTTTCTTCTACCACTGAGCCACATCCCAGCCCCTCACTGGGGGATTCTAGGCAGGTGCTCTACCACTGAGCCACACCCCAGTCCCTCACTGGGGGAATCCTAGGCAGGGGCTCTACCACTGAGCCACACCCCAGCCCCTCACTGGGGATTCTAGGCAGAGGCTCAACTACTGAGCCATACCTCCTAGTCCTTGAAGTTTGGCTTTTTGTTTGTTTGTGTTTTTATGACAAGGTTTCTTTGTGTTCTGTGTGTAGCACTGGCTGTCCTAGAACTCACTAGGTTCATGTAGGACACACCGTGTAGTTAAGTCCCTGGCTCTGGGCAGGCAAAAGGGGCAGAACTTAAGGACTCTGCCAGTCCATAGCTGTTGGTGGGTGGGTGGAAGCATGATCAGGGCCACAAAGTCATGTCAGCCTAAAGGGACTTGTACATGGCTGTCACTCTCTCTAGTACAGTTAGTTACTGCTTCTTTGGTGCCTATCTTAGGGTTTCTATTGCTGTGATGAAGTTCCATGACCAAAAACAGGTTGAAGAGGAAAGGATTATTTGGCTTACACTCCTACACTCCTGTCATGACAGGAACTCAAACAGGGCAAGAACCTAGAGGCAGGAGCTGATGTAGAGGCCACGGAGGGGTGCTGCTTACTGGTTTGCTCCTTATGGCTTGCTCAGCCTGCTTTCTTAAAGAGCCACCACCTTCCATGAGCTCTTCCGCATCAGTCACTAATTTTAAAAAAGTGCGCTATAGGTTTATCTGCTTACAGCCCAGTCTTATGGAGGCATTTTCTCAGCTGAGGCTCCCTCCTGTCAGATGACTCTAGCTCGGGACAAGTTGACATAAAACTAGCCAGCACAGGAGCTGTGCCTGTGAGCAGGCGCAAAGCTAACCTTTCTCCCAGCATCCATGGACGCTGATGTCAGATCTGAGGCAGGAAGCCTCTTGACTATCAGTCTAAGCCAGAGCTTCATTTGTCCTCAGGATCCACAAGGGAGGCCATGGGAGGCCATGGAGAGGACAGGGTGTGTTCTTTGCCTTGCTCCCCGCCTAGCTCCAACGCGACAGGAAGTCAGCAGGTCCTGTGTTGCTAACGGCCCAGAACCTTCCAGAGCTGCTTGGCCAAACTGTGAGCTCTACTTCCTGCCCTCCTTGGAGCAAAGCCATGCTATGGCTGTCTGGGTTTGAAGCCTCTGTCTTATCTGGTCACTTTCACTGCTGCTCCAGCTTGCTCCTCAGCTGAGCAGAGCTATAGCCCAGGAGGTCTCCGTGGACAGCTGGTATCCATGCCTGGGTGTCCATGTCCATGGGTCCTCTGCCTTCTGGCTATACTGGCTTTGGGAACCCGCCTGTGGGCTTTCTTATACCCCCTGTTTAGAAGTCCCAGTCAGTTGTTTGTGGTGACATATGCCTAAAATCAGGAGGCTAAGGCTGGAGGATTGCCTTGAGTCAAGGTCAGCCTGGACTAGAATGAAACCTTGTCTTCAAAGCAACAGCACCCCCGCAAATCCCCCCCCCCACACACAAAAGGATCAGATATTGTGACTGTACGCCAGCATCATTCCAGCTCTCGATGTGGAGCCTGGAGCTCAAGGTCAGCCTTGGCTCCACAGTGAATTTGAAGCCAGCCTGGGCTACCCAGACCTATTTGAACAACAAAAACAAGACAAAGTTAATGTGAGCCTTGGTCTCTCTGCCTTAAGAGCAAACTCTGTAGCTGTAGTGGGAAAGTCTGCCACCGCCGCCGCCCCTCCTCCCTCTCCCACAGCTGCCTCTGCCTCTCCCAGGCGCACAGATGGACGCCTTCCTCCTTGGCTGCAGCTGTGGCTCCCTGTAGTCACCAGGCCCTCCGCTTCCTTACCGCTTCCTTTGTGGTGCCGCTCACACTCGTGTCCTGAAGCCACAGTTAGGGCACGCATGGTCATGGTTTGCCAGGATGGTAAATATATCACAGATACAGGCTGGGGACGCAGCTCAGTCAACAAAGAGCTCGCCTGACAGATGCAAAGTCTGAGGTTCCAACCTCAGTGCCATACAAACTGGGTGTGGGGAGGAGGAGGATCAGAGATTCAAGGTCATCCTTAGCTACATAGTTTGGGCCAGCCTGGGCTACATGAGACTGTCTCAAGAAAAGAAAAGAGAAAAGAAAAGAAAAGAAAAGAAAAGAAAAGAAAGAAAGATGGATCAGAGAATATATTGGATGTATAACCCCTCTGCTGGGCCACTGCTGGTGACTCCCTTCCGTGATTAGGACCATTTCCTGAATCCAAGGGTACCAGGTGAGCCTTTGAATCTTTCAGAGCCAAGGTCTTTCTAGATTTTTTCCCATCTTGCTGTCAGTGTTTGTTTTCCACCGGTCCACCAAGCCTTGTGTTTTTGCAGTAGGTGTGATGGTTCATACCTGTTGTGTAGGGAGGCTGAGTCGGGAGGATTGTGAATTCCAGGCCAGCCAGGGCTATATGCTGGTTTGTCCCTGGGACCTGGCATCCTCTCCAGAGGCAGGACCTGTAGGACTGGGGATAAATTTGTCTTGTAGGCTCCCAAGAGCTTGTGACAGTTCATAGTGGCATCTCTACCCAGGCTCTAGCCTGTGCCCACAGCCACAGAACTGTCTGCTGTGTGAGGGTACTGCCTGTTCTGAACAAACACAGGCTTCCAGAGCAGCCAAATGGCGCCATTCCTCTGGATCACTGCCTTCTGAGCAGGCGAGCCCAGAGATGATGCAGCAGGTGGCAGGAGCTGGTATAGGGAGCTCTTTGCTCGCCCGGGAGTTGCTTCCTGGGGTTGCAGGGGCTGCATGGGGCACCTGCATTTTCTTGGGGAGTGTTCTGATCGCAGCCCTGGAACTCCCAGGCTCACCTGCTGCCGCCTCCACCACAGTCTGCCATTAACCCGAGCTTGTACCAGCCTGGCTCCCTGTGGGGTGGAGGTGCCACAGGGACAGGTTGTTCTGGCTGTGGGTTTGGGGCGCACCCCTGTGGTGAGAGGATCACGTGTCAGGCAGAAAAGGGTGCCACCTTTCCCACGGCTGGAGGCGGGTGTTACCCTGAGTCACCCTCTGCTGCCTGGGCGGAAACAAGAGAGTCACTTGAGCCAGGGCTGGCACGGTCTCAGGAGCAGCTCTCGGCTGTCATTCTCCCTCATCCTGCCTGGCTCAGAGTGCAGCGTCAGCCCCTTAAGCCGGAGGGGGGGGCACATTCACCCCAAGAGCTGAATGGCAAGGGGAGGGCTGGTCCTTGCTGGCTGGTGGTTTGAGCCAGTTGGGAAGGGTCAGAGTTAGGATGAGGTCTGCTCTGGGTGGATCCCATTTCCTTCTTCCCTGTCTACCCTCAGGTGCCTCAGATGGTTCCTGCTTTAGGTCAGTTTCCCAGCTGCCCTGGGTGCAGAGCAGTCTTGTGCACAGGGGAGAGGGTAAGGGTACATTGGCCCCACAGTTGGGGAGGGAGAGAGATAGGATATTCACAGCAGGCTGAGCACTAACAGATGAGTTCTTTCAGGGCAAGGTTCTGTAAGTGGCTGTCTAATTGGAAAAGGTTTAAAAGTATGTATGGGACACATTACCGCTGTGACTCAGATGGCCTGGGGACACCTGGGCCTGTAGTGCAAGTCCATGCTGCCACCTACTGGTAGAGGTGATGGCTGCTGCCTGGCACTGGGATTCCATCCCCTGCTTTTGGGGAAGGGGAGGGGACAGGGACACACACACACACACACACACACACACACACTGCTGCTTGTAACTTCAAGGTTTCCAGGGGCCCTGCACCCCTGCTTCCTACCACTTTCACACCCTATAAAAAAGCACTTGGGAACTGAATTCAAGGCTAGCCTTGGCAGCAGAGTGAGACCCTGCCTCAAAATAGAAATTATTGAGGGGTGGAAATGACTAGTTTACATGATGTGCATATGCAAAACTGTGAAAGAATAAAACAAGGTTTAAAAACTAAAGGGCCGGGAGTATGGGTCAGTGGAGGAATGCCTGCCTAGCCTAGCGTGTCTGAGGCCTAAGTTCCCAGCACCGTGGAAAGCCAGGCGGTGGTGGTGGTGCACGCCTGTAATAGCAGCACTTGAGAGGCAGGGGTAGGCCGATCTCTGAATTGGTAGACAGAGTGAGTTCAAGGCCAGACAGGGCTGCACAGAGACCCTGTCTTGAGAGAAAAAAATCAGTTAAAATTAGAAAAAAAATGTGAAGTCTGAGGTTGTAGCTCAGCAGTAGAGCCTGGCTGGCACGCTTGAGTGCCTGAGTCCGGTCCATGGCATCACGCTAACAAAAATGGAAAAAGGGGGGGGGGCCATGGAGGACTGGCTCAGTGGTTAAGAGCGTATAGTATTCTTGCAGAGGCCGTGGATTCAGTTTCCAGAAACAAGTGGCTCACAACCACTGGTAGCTCTGTTTCTAGGGGATTTAATGCGTCTTCTGCCCTCCTTGGGTACAATGCACACACACACGGTACACAAACATCCAGGAATTCACACACATATGTATAAAATATAAATGACTATACTTTTTATTTAAAAGGTAGGGGAAATCAAAATTCCAATGTGAGTGTGTGTCACTTGGGGCTCTATAGATGATGTAGGTGACTGGTATCCTTGGTGAAGGGGAAAAAGCCATTTGGCCACCTCCATGGCCTCAAGAAGCTTCTTCGTTGTGTCTGAGAACAACAGTAACCCTTTCATGGAACATGTGTGGTGGGGCTTGTGCTCTGGGATGATGACGAGATGCTAGCCTCAAAGCATCCCTAAGGGGCTTCCTTCCTTTTCTGCCCCTTTCCCACCCACTCTAGCCTGCTGGACCCCCACTTTCTCCCGGTTTGCCTCTGCCGTCAGACTGACTCCCCAAGGCTGCGTCATGTGTGAATCCTCCTAAGGCCAGCAGGTGTGACAGTATGGGGGTGGGACAGCTTGCTGAGGAAGGAAGACAGATGGCCTTGAGCCAGTGCGAGCTGGCAGGGTCTGCAGACAGTGACTAGCCGCATCTCATCCTGGGAGTCAGGATCTCCTCGGGAGAGCCAAGTCCCTGGCACTCACACCCTTCTCTCTGCAGGCTGGAGCAGCCCTATTTCAATGCCAACGCACAGTTCTTCCAGGCACTGGGCCAGTGTTTGTCTCTGGAGCGCCTGTGCCTGGTGTCTCGAAGTGGTACCGTGCAGCCGGATGCCGTGCTGGCCTTTATGGCCCGTTGCCTGCGTGTTGTCGTGTGTCACATGTTCACTGGAGAATCCCTCACCACCTGTAAGAGCCTGCAGCAGTCACTCCTCCGGAGGTGAGTGGCATGGCCTGGCATGGTCTGTTGGTGGCTGGGAGGTCTTGGACAGCACCAGTGTCCCCATCCCAGTAGCCACTTTCGGGAGATGGAGTACCAGATCCTAGCAGCATGATCAGAGAGCCTGATCTGCAGGGGACTAGTTCCTATAGATGGTCTCTGGTCTCAGCCACTTGGAAGGCTGATACACAAGGATCCTGGGAGTTCAGGGCTAGCCTTAGCTACAGAGTTTATCCTGGGTTCTGGAGGCAAAGTCTTACTTAGATCACTGTGTTTCATGTGGGCCCAGGAAGGACTTCTTGACCCTGCCCTCATCGTTGTGAAGGCTCTGCCTTCAGACTTCCCGAAGCTCCACCTTCTGTTGTTGAGACAGGGTCTCGCTATATCTCAGGGTAGGTTGGAATCACTGTGCAAGCCAGGTTCCCTCGAACTTGTGGCTCCTCCCGCCTCTGCCTCTGGAGTGTTGGGATCTCATGCTGAGTCACTATGCCTGGCTCGTCCCTTTTGCTAGCAGCATGTCAGGAGTAGGGTTTCAGCACGAGGACTTCGGGGCACAGCTTGCATTGCCTGATCATTGGTGATGGTCTCGTGTCCTGTCTTGGCCTTTCTCCACTCACTGAAATGCCGCCACGAGAGACCTGCTCCTGGCTCCCCTGGTTTATCCATGGTTTTGGTCATGTTATCAGGTACCAGATGGACTTAGAGTATTTAAATTTTGTGTTACATTTATACATTTATTTTGTGTATGTTTGTGGGGCAGGTGTGCAGGCCACAGCATGTGTGGAGAGGTCAGAGGTCAGCTTTCAGGAGGTAGCTCTCCTTCCACCACAGGGGTCCTGAGAAATGGCTGTAGTAACTGCAGCCTACAGATGAGGGTACTGAGGCAGGAAGCACCGGACCAGTTGGCAGCATGCAGGACGGAACTGCACATTGGGGTGGAGAGAGAAGCTAGGATGGAGGATGGTGCTGAGAAGGCTGAGACAGGGTAGGGTGTTTGGGTCAGCCTGGGCTACATGGTGAGTTCAAGGCCAGCTTGGGGTATACAACAAGACCATTTCAAAGACAAGTGAGGGACAGAGACCTTAACTTGATAGCGTGCTTGCCTGGCAGCCACCAAACCCTGGGTTCAGTTCTTGCAACGGAGAGCTAGAGAGATGACTCAGCAGTTGGGAGTGCTCACTTCTCCTGCCGAGGGCCCACAGCTGCAGCTGCCTGCAGCACTAGTTCCAGGGTACTCCATGGACACCTGGCCACTCTGGGCACCTGTACACATGCGGTGCACATAAACATGTGGACTAACACACATACGCAAACCTAAATGAATAAATCAAGTTCAGTCTTGCTGCTGCCACAGATGAGCTGCCACATGCCTGTAATCTCAGCTCTTGACTGGTGGAGGCAGAATTCAGAGTCATCCTCTGCTACATAGCGAGTTCGAGGCTAGCTTGGGCTACATGATACTCTGTCTTAAGAAAATGTAAATGAGGGCTGGAGAGATGGCTCAGTGGTTAAGAGCATTGCCTGCTCTTCCAAAGGTCCCGAGTTCAATTCCCAGCAACCACATGGTGGCTAACAACCATCTGTAATGAGGTCTGGTGCCCTCTTCTGGCCTGCAGGCATACACACAGAGAGAATACTGTATACATAATGAATAAATAAATATTTAAAAAAAAAAGAAAAAAAAAAGAAAATGTAAATGAAGCCGGGCGGCGATGGCGCACGCCTTTAATCCCAGCACTCGGGAGGCAGAGGCAGGCGGATCTCTGTGAGTTCGAGACCAGCCTGGTCTACAAGAGCTAGCTCCAGGACAGGCTCTAAAGCTGCAGTGAAACCCTGTCTCGAAAAACCAAAAAAAAAAAAAAAAGAAAGAAAGAAAATGTAAATGAGGGAGAGGGCGCTGTGCTGCTGGTGTGAGAAGCCCTTCAGGGGAAGTCCTGACCCGGGCCAGCACAAATCCTTCTCCTGGATTGCTGGCAGCCTCAGGCTGCAGCAGAGCCCTAGAGGCCGGCAGAAGAGCTGTTCTGGGGATGCCTCTGCTGCACCCTTGCCATCTGCAGAGTCCCTTCCCGCAGCGTGGCAGCAACCTCTTCAGGTGCCTCTTGGGCTCCTGCAGTCTTACAGTCATTCCTGGGCCCTCGGGGAGCCCAGTTGTGCAGGGCGCTCTGCTGCAGTGCTCCAGCAGGTGGCAGTGTTGCTCCCAGCAGCCAGCACTCAGTGCCCAGGGTGTTTGTGAAAAGCAGCGAGGGCGGGCCGTCCTTTTTCCTGATGCTGTTGTTTGGTTTAGAAACTTTTTACACAGGGATTTCACTAGACCTTCAGCTTCTCCACCGCCTGCCTCCATCTACCTCCCTAGTGCTGAGTTATAGGTGTGTTATACCACTTTTGGGGTAGCCCAAGCTGGCCGCAGCTACACGGAGCAGCCCCCAGTGCTCTTCTTTTCCTGCCTGGAGAGCTCAGGGAAGCACTGAACTTGTACTCCTGAACCTCCACCCCCAACTGCTGCATGCTTCGTGACCCCCTCCCCAGCAGCATGGGGGTCTCTTCCTCGCTGCCACTGTAACTGAGAAGTGTTGATTGTTTCAGGGTCACCCTCTGTGTCTGTCCCCACGTGGGCTGATTGTGTGCCTCAGGTTCTAGGCAATGGTTTCTTTCTTACCCTTCTGTGTTCGGCTTTTTTGTTTTTGATGCCAACACTGCAGCCCTTCATGTTTTAGGGTTTGAATTTGGATTCTTCCCACCTCACAGTAAGCAACTGGACTTAGGTTACCCTCTGTCTAGTGCCATACACAGTGCCTGGGACTCCGCTTGTTCTCCATGTATTGTGTCCCAGGCCTTTTTTTTTTTTTTTTTTTTTTTTTTTTGAGATAAGGTCTCATGTAGCCTCTAACACAGTAAGGATTACCTTAACCTTCTGATCCTCTCTACTTCTCAAGTTTGGGCATTATAGGAGTATGCTGCCACATTAGATTTATGCTGTGTTAGGGCCTGTGTATATCAGGTAAATATTCTGCAGGTGAGCCATGTCACAACCTTGGGATTTTGTATCCAGTGCGGTTCTGGGATTGACATCTTACCCTCCCCAGTGCTGGCATGATAGGCACGTGGCACCGTGCCGGCTCCTTTCCCCACCTTTTACACCGTGCAGCCCCACTGGGTGTTGTATCATGTTCTTCTCACGTCCCTCTCCTATTTGGACCTCTTTGGCCCCATATGAGGTCTGAATTCAGTGTCTGGGTGCCCGACTCAGTGACAGATTACTCATGGACCCTGGGGGCTTGTGGCCTCCTAGGGTGAAAGGGAGAGATGTGCTTGCCCGGCTTAGCCTAGTTCCTGCCAGTACCCCGGACCTTCCACCTGCTCCTGGCCGCAGGTACACACACCTGCCCAGCACTGCCCCTGCCCCCATCCATTTGTTCTGTATGTGGCCAGTCTGCCTGCAGCACTGTGACATCAGGGTCCGTCGGCCAAACCCACCCTGAACTCCTCTTTTTGACCTCTATTTCTTAGACCTGGCAAACAAGGAGGCCCCGTAAGTCCCTGCTTCCCTGGGCTCTCCCGCCTGGGCTTGTTCCTTATCAGCCCTGGGGATGGGGGGACCTCATGTCACCTGGTCACTTGGCACAGCTGATGTCTCGCCTGCACCATGTCTCACCAGTTCCGAGACCCTAAGTGAGCTTCTCCTGACTTTATCTCTGGGGAGCAGCATCTTCCAGCCACATCCAGAACCTTTTAGTGATAGACCAGCTCCACGGCCACCCTGATAAGCTGGGATGTGGGTACAATTGCCATCCATCGCACCCAGTGCCATTTCCCCAGCTTTCCTCCTCATGTTCTGCCCACTATAGGCTGTTCATAGCACCTCCACATGGCCCAGGCATGCTGGCTTAAACTCTCTTCTCTACAGCAGGGCCCGAGCTTAGGAGCATGCGTTGATAGCCCCTGGCACAGCCGTGGCCAGTAGCCAGGCCAGTGAAGGTGAGCAGAGCCAGTGCTTCCCTGGAGCAGTAGAGACCAGAGGCCTGCGCCACAGTCTTGCAGCCTCCATCCTAAAGACTCAGGAATCCCAAACTTGTGTGGGAGGCACTGTTCTCCAGTTCCTCTCAGGCTGGTGACAGAGGTCTGCTGCCCACTGTGGTCGCCATGCCATTCTCTCTGGAGGCCCAGTTGGTACTGCCTTCCCACATGTGTTTGTGGCCTGTTGCTGTATGTTGGGGCACTGGCTGCCCCAGCCCCTGCCGTGTCCCCTGTAGACACAGGAGCGTTCTTCTAGCTTGCCAGCTCGGCCTCTGCTGCTGCGTCTGGCAAGCTCTGGCCTACAGCAGCTCTGGGGCCCGCGCTCAAGTCTGAGTGCACAGGTGTGGTTCTCCATGACAGGAAAACGGCTTGATCTGTGTCTGCTCTGCAGAGAGGAGCGTGTTCTCGGGTGGAAGTGGGGATTGCTTAAGTCTGGCCGACACCGAGAGCCTTGGACTCGGGCATCGGTTTTCAAGAATGGAGTAGGGGCTAGGGATGTGGCTTGGTTGGTCTAATGCTCGCCTCGCATGCACAGAGCCCTGGGTTCCAGCCCACCATGGTACAGACTGGGTCCGGTGGTGCAGGTTTATAGTCCCAGTGCTTGAGAGATGGGGGCAGGTGGATCTGAAGTTCCGCATCATCCTCAACTGCTTGGCAAGTCTGAGGCCAACCTGGGAAACATGAAATGTAAATTTCTGTCTCAAAAAATTAACAAAGAAAGCTGACCATGGTGGGTGGTGCACGCCTTTAATCCCAGCACTTGGGAGGCAGAAGCAGGTGGTTCTCTGCGAGTTTCAGGCCAGCTTGGTCTACAGAGTGAGTTACAGGGCAGCCAGGGCTACACAGAGAAACCCTGTCTTGGGGAGAGAAGGAAGGGAGGAAACGAGGGAGGGAGGGGAAGGAGGGAAAAAAAGAGCGGGCTTTGCACTGCTTTGAAGCCTGCACAGCTTCTGTACGAGGCACGTGGTGTCTGGGAAGTGTCTGGCTCAACACTGCGTCATGGTAGCGCTAGAGCAGGCTATTCCACTAGAATAGCAGGGATGTTCCCACCTGGCAAGATGGCCAGCTCAGTTGGGAGAACTGTGACCTGGTTACTGACTGGTGACTGCTAAGTTCCAGGAGCTGTGAACTGTGAGGCCTGGAGAAGATGGCCAAGGAGCTTGGGCCCCCGTAGCGTTGGCAGCACACAAGGGTCAGTAAGGGACGTGAAGGAGCCTGCTCATCACTGCTCTGTCCTTGAGCCTGTCACACTCCAGACAGATGCTCCATGTGTGTTAGACACTGACTGCCCGGCCCCAGCCCAGCCACAACCCCTGGCTCCCTCCATTCTGCCTTCTGGCTCTAGGATCTGATGGCTTAAGTAGACAGAGGCATGTGTGCTGGAGACTGAACCCAGGGTCTGCTGTGGCTCCCCGAGCCCTTCCCCTTCTGAGCTGCATCCTCAACACACACAGCCCCATTAATGGCTGGTCTCTGGTTCAGTTTCCAGGCTGAGAGGCCCGCATTGAACGTCGTCATCTTCCCCCTGCTCCACGAGGGCCTGACAGATGTCATCCGAGATGTCCCCATGGTGCACCTGGACGAGATCACCTTATTTAAAAGCAGAGTGGCTGAGGAGCCACCGAACTTGTGGTGGTGAGAGGGCTGCCTGGCCCCAGCCCCGCCACTCCTGCAGCAGAGCCTCTTCCTGTCTGAGTCTCCACAAGGGTCCAAGAAACCAGGAGAGTGGGTCCTTGCTTTGTGACAGGAAGAAAGAGTTTGTGGTTGTTCCGAGACATTCACGCCAGTCCTCCAGGTTCCCTCTCCCTCTCAGGGGTGTGCTTGGGCATGGTGACTAGTGACCAGGTGACCATGACTGAGAGCAGTGGACGAGCCATCCTGGCCTTCAGGGCCTGGCCACACTCCCAGGGACTCTGTGGACTGCAGACCCCAGTCTCCCCTACTTACTTCAGTCTGGGGACTGTCCCTTTGTCCATGGTCATCTACAGTTGAGCTCAGTCATGTGACTGTGTCCACATGGGGTCAGTGTAGGCCGGGCTCTCACTGTGACCTCCCCACGATGACATCTGTGAGCCTTTGGCTCCTTTCCTATTGACACATTAGGGCGTGGTCTAATGTGTGTGTGAGGCCCTGGGTTCCATCCCCACCCCAAAAAGAAAATGTTTTAACCCATTGACGTCTCTGGGATGTTTTCAGCCTAATGATGCCTGTGCCAGAGGGTCCCCTGGGCAGGAACTGTGGGATGGAACCATTCCTGAGCTGAGCCTGAGGAGCTGGGCCTGTGTCTTGCAAGTGCTCACTTCTCCCTTCCGTTCCTGGGCTTCTGCTTAACTTGAGGTGCTGTGGAGATCTGAACGCTTCCTGGAAAGTCCACACCCTCTGGCCTCTAGAATAGCTAAAAACAGTGAAAGCCAGAGTGGGCATAGGAGGCTGGAGCAGGGAGCACAGACCTACTCAGTCCTTACGGAGATTCACTGAGAGCCGTGGGTGCGACTTGAGTTAGAAGGTGTGCACGGACCCCGGTTTCTGTCCCCAGCACCTTCATGGCAGTTCACACCTGTAATCACAGCATTCAGGAGGTCAAGGATAACTTGGGTTATCCTCAGCTATATAATTGAAGTAGAGGCTAGCATGGGCTACTTAAGACCCTGTCTTAATCTTGATAAACAAACAAAAAAAAAAGGAAAGAAGAGGGAGGACCCAGTGTTTGTGGCCTCATCCCATTCCTCACACTAGTGAGACTAAGAGTCAGTAACCCTAGAGGGGCCTTGTGAGAGCATGTGGTTGGATTGGTCCAACTAGACTCCTGCCTGGGCCTCTCTTGGTGAAGGGTCACCGGTACGCTGTGGGCATTGATCTAGGTAGCTTCCAGTCAGGACACCTCAGTCCACGCAGGGCCAGCAGGCCTCACTTGCTGCTGTGACCTTCACAGACTCAGCCTGCCCTCACCCTCCCCCTTCTTGGCTACTGGTCCTCCAAAGCTGTGGTCTCCTTGGCAACTGGTCCTCCGAAGCTGTGGTCTCCTCAGCTTCCCTTCTTGGTAAGGAGCGGAGTGAACTGGCCTCTGGGCGCATGCCCTGTGGTCTCAGGCAGGCTGTGCCTGGCAGTGGGAGCCTGGGGAGACCTAGGGGCTTCTGACCTGACCCTGGGTACAGCATTAGGGAAACAGCCCTCAGGTCCAGGCTCTGCCTGCCCCCTGCTGTTCTAGCCCATGTTTAACGTGGTCTGCAGTGCCAAGCCCTCCCTTCTCATCCAGTCTCTTGCCTGAGGGAATCTTCCCTCTCTCCCAGAGGGATCCTTCTGTCTGTAGGCTGATCCCAGGGGATACCTACCCCATCCCCGCAGCCCTTGCCTTCACAGACCTAACACACTTTCTGAGAGCTGTGAGCCTGTCCTACTTTTTCCTGGCATTGCAGGCCATGAGACGGGCTGCCAAGATTCCAGGGCAGACTGAGGGCCCACACAGCTGTAGACAAGGGTCCCAGAGGTGGTGGAACTCCATCCCCAGTTTCTGGGTGTGTCTTTAAAGCATTAAGCTGATACCTGAAGGCTGCCATGTGGGCTGTCCAGGACCAACTGCTGCTTGTCCTTAAAATGAGTCAAGCTGATCACAGCCTAGGAGGGAGGCAGGTTGCTTGGAGGTGTCAGGTCCCAAGAGTCCTTGTGACTTCTTCCTTTAAAGGAAGTTCCACTCAGCTGGGTGTGGTGGTGCAGGCTTTAATCCCAGCACTTGGAAGGCAGAGGCAGGTGAGTTTGAGGCCAGCCTGGTCTACATCATGAGTTCTAGACCAGCCAGGGCTCTATAGAAACCCTATTTCAAACAAACAAACAAACAAAAAAAAAAAAAAAAAAAAAAAGAACAAACGGCAGCCCTGTTCAGACAGGAAATTACCCTTTCTGCTGGGATTGTAATCCAAAAGCCAGAGCTGTCCTGTCAATCCTGTGGATAGGCAGGTCTTGGGAGCCAGCAGTTTTAGCTAGGGGCATCATTTGTGTCCAGAAACTGGGCTGACAGGGAGGGGCCTGGTTGCAGGAGGCTGGGGTGCAGACTGCCTGAGGAAGCACCCTCAATAGTAGGCCTTGTATTCTTAGCATCTCTTGCAATAGTCCTTTGACTTCAAGTGAGAATTTTCTCTCCTTCTCCACTGGGGACAGGATCCACCAGATGTCAATAGCGTGCTTATTTTTGCTAAGTGCTATTTTGGCACCGGTGTTAATCGCAATTTATAGCCTGCAGCATTTGACGCTGGGAAAAGAACCCACCCTAATGGTCCCCGATTGGCAGGACTCGGCTGTTAAGTGGCAGACCATATGCTGCCTGCCGAGAAGACAGTGAGACGGTGAGTGCTCGTGCCTGCGTACGGGTGTCTACGTGCTGGTGCGTGCGTGTGTGTGTGTGCATGCGTGCATGTGTGTGCACATGTACCTACCTATAGGTGCGTGTGTGCATGTATGTGAGTGTGTGTGTGTGCGCGCCTGCATGTGTGTGTGCACGTGTACCTACCTATGCCTATGCACGCACACGGGCTTGATTCTTCTGGTGTGTGTTCTGTGTTGGAGTAGTGAAAAGGTAGAGAGGAGGGAGAGGCTTTTGTAAACAGAAATCCCCTGACCTCCACAGCTACCTGTTCCTCTGCCTCCTCCCAGCCCTGGCTGCTCCTGCCCAGACCTTGTGTTGTTCATTGATTTGTTCATTTTTTTTTTTTTTTTTTTTTTTTTTTTTGAGACAGGGTTTCCCTGTAGTTTCTAGAGCCTGTCCTGGATCTAGCTCTTGTAGACCAGGTTGGTCTCCAACTCAGAGATCCACCTGCCTCTGCCTCCCGAGTGCTGGGATTAAAGGCGTGCACCACCACCGCCCGGCTAGTTTGTTTTTTAAGACAGGGTTTCATTGTGTAGCTCTGGCTGTCCTGGAATTCACTCTGTAGATGACCAGACTGGCCTCTAACTCACAGAAATTCTCCTGCCTCTGCTTCCCAACTGCTATGATTAAAGGTGTGTGCCACCACTGCCCAGCTAGTCCTTGTGTTTTATGTCCTGTCTTTGATGCCATATCTCCCAACCTTGTGGCTTGGCACATACCAGCAAGCCATACTGGGCTCACTAAGTGTATGTGTGTGTGCAGGTCTGTGTGTGCCCCCGCTCATGTGTAGAGGGCAGAGGACAATCTTGGGTGTCCCTTTTCAGCCCCCACCTTGTGTGAGCAGGCCTCTTGTTTGCTGCTGTATACACTAGGCTAGCCTGCCCATGAATTTCCCATATTCATCTTCCATCTTGTGGTGGGAGTTCTGTGATGACCCATGTGCACCACCACTTCTGGGGATCTGAACTCAGGTCCTCATGCAACAAGTAACTACCCACTGAGCCATCTCCCCAACCCGCTTTCCTGATTTTCATAGGGAGGAATTTTATCGCCCAGAGTGAGGAGTGCTTTGTTCTTATATGACAGGGTCAGGCTTTGTCCTGCAATTGGCCCTTGGAGGCCCTGTAACAAGGCCTCGAGGTCCAGGCCTGTCTGGACCCAGGCTGTGGCCAGCAGAGGACTGAGCCCAGACACTGGGCGTCCAGGGTAGATTCAGTGTCCGTCTTCCACGTCAGACCCAGAGTCAAAAGCTAAGCTCTTAGCAAGATGATGTCTAGGCCCAGAGGTCTGTGGGAAAGACGGGCCCAAGCAGTGGAGCAGTGAGTGCCAAGGGCCCGGCCTCTTTGAGCCAAGGCTGAACCCTCAAGGAGGATGGACAGCCACCCTAACACCCCTTCCGAGAGGTGCCAGTATGCCACCTCTTCTCCAGCCTTTGCTGTGAACTGCTCCTTTGAAGAGGTGGAAATTGCTGTCTCACAAGGAAAAAAAAGAGAAGCCAAGTGTGATGGGGAATACAAGGTGGAATCAAGAGAATCAGGAGTTCAAGGCCAGCTTCACCTATGTAATGAACTTGAAACCAGCCCAGGCTACATGAGACTCCATGCCTGAAGAGATGAGGGAGGAAGGAGAGAGAAAGAGAGAGAGAAATTTTGAACGGAGTATGAAGCGTGACTGCAGGCCATGGGTCCTATACGCTGACCTCTTCCTGTGGATGTGACCAGTTCATTGGTAATTATTATTATTATTATTATTATTATTATTATTATTATTATTATTTTGGTTTGAGACAGGGTTTCTCTGTAGTTTTGGGGCCTGTCCTGAACTAGCTCTTGTAGACCAGGCTGGCACCAAACTCACAGAGATCCGCCTGCCTCTGCCTCCCGAGTGCTGGGATTAAAGGCGTGCACCGCCACTGCCCGGCCTGGTCCTCGCAGTTATTAGCAGCATCCACTGCACTGTTGTAGGGGCTTTGTGACTGGTCCCATCTGCATTTGGGCCTGCAGGACACAGTAGACGTTGCTAGGCTGTGTTACTACTGCATGGGAGTCTAGACCAGCCATGAGTCCTATATGGCTGCTCAGTGGTCACCCGTACATCTCTTTGGAGGCCCACCAGTGGGGGGTGCTTTGCTTTGAAAGCTCAGACCAGGAACTTGCTTGGCTGCACCTGCTCCACCCTAGCCAGACCTGGCAGGCTGCCATGGGGCTGCCAGCAGCAGTGCTGTTCAGGGAGGCCAGTGCTGGTGCAGACGGGGCTGGCTCGGCTCCAGCCAAAGCCCTGACCTCTGTGCTGGCGAGGTGTTCATGGGTTGCTGTGCAAGGAATGTGTGTACAAACAAAGGTTTCCATAGCAGGAGTGTGCATGTATCTGTAGGTGTGTCTTGTGTGTGCACACGCAAGAGCACGTGTCTAGGTAATGCCACTTCTGACCATGACACATTGTGTGTGACTTTACCTGGCACCACCTGAGTTGAGTGTTTATTGTTTCGGGGCATGGAGGGCCTTGTGACCAGGTGCTAAGTGACCCCCCCCCCCCGCTTTGGTGACTGACTGCCCAGACTCCTGTCCAGCTGGGAGGACTGCCTGTGTGGTTGGTATCTGGTAGTAACACCCACCCAGAAGTCACTGTGGTGCTGACAAACTACATTCTGAATGGCTGTTTTTATGTAAATCTGTGGCATGTAGAAAATCTCAAATAAAATTAACTTGATTTAGAAAACCAGGCAGCTCTGTGGTCCTTCCACCAGGACTCTTGACTATCCATGTGTGATCTGATTCATAGGCTCAAGGGGGGAGGAGGTTCCTTTATGCTTTTTTTTAATTATTTACTTTTATGTGCATTGGTGTTTTGTTTTACCTGTGGAAGGGTACAGTAGTTACAGACAGTTGTGAGCCACCATGTGGGTACTGGGAATTGACCCTGGGTCCTCTGCAAGAGCAGTCAATGCTCTTAACTGCTGAGCCATCTTTCCAGTCCCCCCTCCTTCATTCTTCTTTGAGACAGGATCTCAAGTGGCTGAAGCTGGCTTCAGATTTAATATGTAGACAAGGCTGGCCTTGAACTCCCAATCCTGCTTCTGCCTCCCAGGTGCTGGATTACAAGCATGCACCCACCGTTCCCCTCCGTTCCTATTCGAGGATATTAGTGTTGACCTTTACCTCAGCGGAGCCTGTGGCAAGAACACCTTCACATGGCCTCCTCTGGGCTAGTTGGGCGTCTTTTTTTTTTTTTTAATATTTATTTATTTATTATGTATACAATATTCTGTCTACGTGCATGCCTGAGGAGGGCACCAGGCCTCATTACAGATGGTTGTGAGCCACCATGTGGTTGCTGGGAATTGAACTCAGGACCTTTGGAAGAGAAGGCAATGTTCTTAACCGCTGAGCCATCTCTCCAGCCCCCTAGTTGGGCGTCTTTATAACACGGCTGCCAAACCGAAGCACAGGTATCCCCAGAAAAGCAGCAAGATCTGTTCTTTGGCTCTCTCCATCCCTGTCACCTCCACTCTTGACGGGCAGTCCCCGGAGTCCACCACATTCAACAGAAGCATCCCCCCCCGTACCCAGGGACTGTGGGGTCTCCTCGCGGAAGACCTGGCAGGGCAGGAGGTGGTACTGTGCCCATGTTAGGAAGGGACCCCTGCACCCTGGGTGGTTCAGCTCAGCAAGGCAGGGGCTGTGGCCTGTGAGATGTGTATGTATATATAGGGGAGCCTTGCCTCATTCTGGAGAGGGCTGAGATTAGTCCATACCTCCCTTAGCCAGTGTCTGTCTGTGGGGCCCACTGTCTGGCAGCGGTGGGGCTGTGGGCTCTTAGGAGCACTACCCTTAGGTAGGCTACCCTTAAGAAAAAGCCAGTAGTGCACGGGTGGCAGAGGCAGGCAAACCTCTGTGAGCTGGAGTCCAGCCTGCTCTACAAAGGGAGTTCCAGGACAGCCAGGGCTGTTACACAGAGAAACCCTGTCTAGGCAGGAGAGTTGGCTCAGTTTTAAAGAGCACTGGCTGTTCTTCCAGAGGACCAGAGTTTGATTCCCAGCAACCACGTGGGGACTCACTGTCATCTGTAACTTCAGTTCCAAGGGATCCAATTCCCTCTTCCGGCCTCCTCAGGCAGTGCATACATATACTGCACAGATATACATACAGTCACACAGACAGCACACATAAATAAGGGTTGGGCTGGAGAGATGGGCCCGTGGTTAAATGGCCTCGTTGCTCTTGCAGAGGCCCTAGGTTTGGTTCCCAGCACCATTATCTGTAAGTCCAATTCTAGATTCTTTGATGCTCTCTTCTCACTTCTTTGAGCACTAAGCACACATGTGGTACACAGGCATGCCTGCAGGCAAAACACTCATACATGGGGCTAGAGAGATGGCTCAGTGGTTAAGTGCACTGCCTGCCCCTCCGAAGGTTCCGAGTTCAGTTCCCAGCAACCACATGGTGGCTCACAACCATCTGTAATGAGGTCTGGTGCCCTCTTCTGGCCTGCAGGCATACATACAGACAGAATACCGAGAAATACTGTATATATAATAAATAAATAGATTAAAAAACACTCATACACATATAATAAGACAAACTATAAAAATAATAAATCTTGGGGAAGGGGAAAGCTGAGTGTGTTGTGATAACAAGAACTCCCATGGAATCTCTGCCAGAACCACAGCCTTCATAAGGCTTCAGATATCCTGTTCAAGGACATCCACCTGATGTGTTGAGCTTTGGACGAGCATAACCAGAGTTATCCCTGTGATCAGGAACAACTGTGTTTAAATAATTTGTGTGCCCTCATTTTACCTTTAATAGTCTCCCTTTAGTGCTGGGCATCATTGGTCCACTCAGCCCACTGTAGGCAGCATCGTTACCTAGGCAGTGACCCTCCTGAACTGGAACCATAAGGATAAAAGAAGGCCAGGCAGTGGTGGCACACGCTTTTTATCCCAGCACTCGGGAGGCAGAGGCAGGCAGATCTCTGTGAATTTGAGGCCAGCCTGGTCTACAGAGCAAGTTTCAGGACAGGTGCCAAAGCTACACAGTGCTGCAATTACAGGCATGCGCCACCACTGCCTGGTGGCAAGGGCTCGTCTTTCCTTTCTGTGCTGGGTGTTTTGTCACAGCAACAGAGATGAGGCTGTAACAGTGGTGTGCCCTGTCTGTCATCTCAGGACTGGAAAGGTGGATGCAAGGGGATCAGGAGGTCAAGGGTAGTCAATTGGAGACTAGCCTGTACTATACAAAACCCCAAGTAACAAGGCAAAACAAGATAGATTATTTCATTTACTGTCTTTTGAATGCACTCATTGTTTTTATGACAGGTGTGATGTATTCCACAAGCAATCTTTCCTGCTTCATTTCCAGATAAATATAACTTTGTTTTTGTGTGTTGTATGTGGTTCTAGAGGTAAAAACCAGGTCCCTGCATGTACTATATAATTGTGATAATGCTTAGCTCTATCCTCAGCCTCTCACTGGGGGACTCTAGGCAAGTCCTCTACCACTGAACCACACTCCAGCCCCTCACTGGGGGATTCTAGGCCGGGGCTCTACCACTGAGCCACACCCCAGCCCCTCAGTGGGGGATTCTAGGCAGGTGCTCTACCACTGAGCCACACCCCAGCTCCTCACTGGGGGATTCTAGGCAGGGGCTCCACCACTGAGCCACACCCCTGCCATCAGCTGAGAGTCCTGTTTATTCATAGACGTTTTCCTCTCACTCTTCAGTGCTCTATTCTGCATGTATATGTGTCCTCTGCCCACCTCCCTAAGGCACCTGACCTTAGGTTTGTGGGGTTCCAGGAAGGTTCCTATATGTGCACACACCCAGGGTCTTCTAATGGAGCCACAATCAGAGGCTGACCAGTGCCAAGCTAGTGATACCAGGGCAGATAACAAGGACAATGGATTGTGTTTATTGAGCACCTGCTGAGTGCAGGGTGCTATACCGAATACTTCTCATCATTAGCCTACCCTATAAAAAAAAGCATTTATGTGCCAAGGGCTGAGACAATAAGCTAATAATGATCAGGTTCCTAGACCACCCCTCCCCAGGCTAGATGCTGTCTGCCCCTCAAAACCGTGTCTCAAAGAAGTTAAGGCAAATACTACTTATATGAGCATGCTTGGGCTAGAGAGATGGCTCAGCTGTTAAAGGCTAGGCTCACAACCAAAAATATAAGCGCATGCTCAGGAAATCACAGTGTTAGCCCCTCATCACCTGTGAAAGTGGTAAAATTAAAATGTTAGGACATGGGGAGATAGTTCTGTCAATAAAGTGGTTGCCACATGAACATAAGAACCTGAGTCCAGGCCGGGCGGTGGTGGCGCATGCCTTTAATCCCAGCACTGGGGAGGCAGAGGCAGGCAGATCTCTGTGAGTTCGGGACCAGCCTGGTCTACAAGAGCTAGCTCCAGGACAGGCTCTAAAGCTACAGAGAAACCCTGTCTCGAAAAACAAAACAAAAAAACAAAACAAAACAAAACAAGAACCTGAGTCTAGCCAGGCAATAGTGGCACATGCCTTTAATCCTAGCACTTGGGAGGTAGAGGCAGGCAGATCTCTGTGAGTTCAAGGCCAGCCTGCTCTACAGAGCTAGTTCCAGTACAGCCAGAGCGGAAACACAAACCCTATCTCAAAAAACGAAAGAGAAAAAGAAAAAGGAGGACACTAGACAGGACGATCCGCACTTTAAATCCTGGCACTCAGGAGGCAGAGATTGATGGATCTTTGTGAGTTTGAGACCAGCCTTATCAACATAGTTAAGTTCCAGGCTAGCCAAGGCTATATCATGATACCGTGTCATAAAAACAGAATAAAAAAGGACTGGAGAGCTGACTCAGTGGCTAAGAGCACTGATTCCTAGCACTTGTGTGGTGGCTCCCACCATCTGTAACTTCAGTCCAGGGCATCTGATAGCCTCTTCTGGCTTTGATGGCACCAGGCATGCACATGCATGCAGGCAAAAAAAGATGGCGAGCAACTGAGGAAGTTGCCAGATATCACCGTCTGACCTCGAATACACACAATTACATGTGCATGCACATATATGAACACACACAAGTTGACAAGTCTGCGAGGGGGACAGAGATGGGACTGTCAGTGGGCTCTGCTAAGTCGCGTGGAGGACACTGAGATTCTCTGACCCAGCCATGCCACCCCAGGGTTATTTCACAGCCCATTGAACAGGCGCAAAGTAACAGATATATAATGTTCATTATCACCATCCCATGTAATCTGCCAAAGGCTGAAAGCATTCTAAATGTCCACAGGGGCGGGTTAAATAAATTATCACACGTTCATCCAGCTGCAAAGTATGAGGAGATGAATGAAAAAAATGGTAAAAATGGTGGACAGAAAAACTTCGAGGGCTGCAGCGGGCTCAGTGGGAGACCACAGACCCTGGGATTTATCCCCAGCACTGTCAAAAAAAGAAAAACAAGGGCTGGAGAGATGGCTCAGAGGTTAAGAGCATTGCCTGTTCCTCCAAAGGTCCTGAGTTCAATTCCCAGCAACCACATGGTGGCTCACAACCATCTGTAATGGGGTCTGGTGCCCTCTTCTGGCCTGCAGGCATACACACAGACAGAATATTGTATACATAATGAATAAATAAATAAAATTTAAAAAGATGTGTTCCATTTAAAAATTTAAAAATAAGAAAAATAAATATTTTTGAAAAAAGAAAAATAAGTCTTAAAAATTTAATGGTTAAGAGCACTGACTGCTCTTCCAGAGGTCCTGAGTTCAATTCGCAGCAACCACATGGTGGCTCACAGCCATCTGTAGTAAGATTAGCACCCTCTTCTGGCCTGCAGGCATACATGCAGACAGAACACTGTCTACATAATTCTTAAAAAAGAAATATTCACCCCAGGGCTGTTGAGATGAATTGATAGGTAAAGACACTTGCTGCCAATCCTGACAACCTGAATTCAGTCTGTGGGACCTACCTGGAGAGAATCAATTCTTACAAGTTGTCCTTGGAACCCCACATACATGCCAGAATATAAATTCAAGGCCAACTCAGGGTACATTATGAAGTCCTGTCAATAAACTAAGCCATTGTCAGGCAGCGGTGTAACATGCCTTTGATCCCAGCACTAAGGAGGAAGAGGCAGGAGAATCTCTGTGAGTTCGAGGCCAGCCTTGTCTACAGAGCAAGTTCCACAACAGCCAGGAATGTTACACAGAGAGAGAAACCTTGTCTTGAAAACAACAGAAACTAAGCCATTGAAAAGAACAGCCAGGGATTGCATGTGTATCCTGAAAAATCTGTCTCTGCCTCTCTGTCTGTCTGTCTCTCTGATGTCTCACTAGGTAGCCCTGGCTAGCCTGGAACTCACAGAGATCCTCCTGTCTATCTCCCAAGCGCTAGGATTAAAGGAGCACTCCACCATGCCTTGCCCCTTTTAGCAGAGCAGACGCAGGTTTATTATAAAGAGAAAAAGCGTTCCCGAGAGTGGGAGGGGCTCCACCATCTTCCCACGCTCAGGCTCTCTTCCTGAACCCCAAACACCGTGAGCAAAAAGGCCCTGGGAAGCTGCCTTCCTCCTGGGAAAACCGCACAAGGAATCTAGGGCCCTTCTCCCCAGAATGCTCCTTGCTCTGTTGCTCTGGCAACCAGTGCTTCCTTATCAAGCTGCAGAGAAATCCTGAAGGCCCCACCTGTTTTTCAGTTTGTGATTTAGGGCTCTGGGTGTTTTTAATTGTAGGAAGTGAAATGAACAGTGCTCACTCCCTCTGCAGGGGAAAGATAAAGCCAGAATCCGCCAGAGCGCGCGCTGTCTGCTGGGAAGAAATCTCTTTCAACTCCCGGGCAGTTTTCCAGTGAGGCTCCCGTGGCAGTGAGGGAGCTGGCAGTACACGTGGAGACAGACACGGATGGAGGAGCTGCCATTTCAAGGGGGTCCTCTCCCCATCAGGGAAGGCTGTTTCCTGGCCAGCCCAGCATTCTGTCAGGCTGGGGACCTAGAGATCCAGGGACTGAGGCTAAAGCCCTTGTGTCTCCCTGCCCCAACCTTTCTCCTCCGCAGGCCACTGGGCACAGCAAGCCCGGAGCTTGGACAGGATGGGGCGGTACAGGTCTTTAAGCTCAACATCCGAGAGGCAGAAACAGATGGATCTCTGTGAGTTCAAGGCCAACCTGGTCTACATAGTGAATTCCAGCCAAGATTAAATTGTGAGACCCTGTCATCATATAAAATACTGTTTAAGGGCCAGTGGGATGGCTTTGCAGGTAAAGGCAACTGCCACCAAGTCTGAGTGACCCTTGGGACCCACATGGTGGAAGGAAAGAACTGACTTCACAGTTCACAGGCATACATGCAGGCCAATCAAGGATACACATAAAATGGAAATAATTAAATCTGGCTGGGCATGATGGTACACACCTTTTCTTTCTTTGTTTTGTTTTTAGAGACAAGATTTCTCTGTGTAGCTCTGGCTGTTCTGGAACTCACTTGGTAGACCAGGCTGGCCTCGAACTCACAGAGATCCACCAGCCTCTGCCTCCCAAGTGCTGGGATTAAAGGTGTGCACCACCATCAGCTGGCCAAACTTTATTATTTTTATGTGTGGCAGTGTTTTGCCTGTTCATCATGTATGTCTGTTCATCATGTGTGTACAAAGTCCACAGAGGCCTGAAGAGGGTACCAGACCTCTTCTGAAGCTATAGACCATTGTGAGCCACCACGTGGTGCTGGAAATTGAACCCAGGTCCTCTGACGATTGAGCTTCGCCCTAGCCCCGGGCCGGCCAGTTTTGGCAGATGAGGTCCTGATGCTTTCACCTTCCCCACAGCCTCTTGCTGCCCTCTTCAGGGACCCCTCAGGAGCCAGCCCCATGCCCTGGGGAGTGAACTGGGGTCAGAGGGTTTGGTTCTGCTCTCTGAGACTCAGTGTGGACAGATGTGTGTAGGAGATAGCTGTCCAAAGAGCCAACCTCCTGGGCCTGGGTGGCAGACTGGGGGTAAGCGGGTGGCCATGGTGATGGAATGTCGGATAAACTGCCTTCCTGAGGGTTATCAGGGCAGAAATCAGACTGCAAATGCAGAGACAGGCAGAAACCCCGGGACAGTGATTGGCGTGTGGGCTGGGGCTCTCGGTGGTGACGCTATGCATGAAACCTGAAGGGGTGAGACAGGAAGGGAGCCACTGGACACTGTGGGGGCTCCGGGTGCACAAGCTCAGGACTGGGAGCCTGTCCTTGCCTGTGTGATGCTATCCTGATGAGCAGGGGCTGGAGGGCGGGGCTGGGGAAGCTCCTTCTGATGCCAGAAATGCCAGTAGTAGGCAGGGAGACTAAGGTGAGTGCTCCCCATTAGAACCTCAGACTGTTTCCCGAACACCTCCCCCTCTGGTACCTGACACTTTATCCCAGTAATACCCAAGAGTGCTTCCGAATGGTATGGACACAGGAGTGCTCCCCAATAGCAGTGTGTACCCTCCAAAAGTGCACTCCGATAGTATGAGCACTCTTAAGTAGTACCAGAAGGTGTACCCTGAGAGTACCCCAATAGTTCTGGAGTGCATTTTCCAAAAAAGTACCCCAGTGATCCTATAATTTACTCCCAGGGAATACTCCTCTATAGTACCAGGAATGCTCCCCAGTAGTAGCAGAATGTACCCCTTGTAGAACCGAGGAGGACTCCCCAGGAGTATTGATTGGTTACTCCCCAAGAGTGCTCCCCAGTAGTACTGGTTACTCCCCAAGAATGCTCCCCAAGAGTGATCTCACATAGCTGGTCCCGAAGAGCGCTCTTTAATGGCATTTGGTAGAACCCTCCAGTAGAACCCCTCTGTGGCTCCCCAGTGTGCTTCCCAGAAAGACTCAAGGGTACTTCCCCCCAGTACCTGAGAGTACTCCCCAAGAATGCTACCCACTAAAAGTACTTCCTGTTACAGTTCCCAGTGGGGCTCTGCTGCTGTTGCGTTCCTGTGTGGACGAGACACGCATACACAATTGCCTTCTGAAAACTACGTATCTGTTCCCAGGACGACGGCTGCTGTCGGCTTTGGTCGGAGAAGCATCTCTTTTGTAGTGGGTAGCAGGAACTACAGAGACCCAAACTGCTCCACTCCACAGTTCTCAGCTCTGAGTGACACATTTACATCACCCCCTCCAAGGCTCAGGGGCAGAAAGAAGCTAAGAACCAGCAGAAGGGGTGAAGGGCTGTGGGTTGGGATGCTGGCTTCCAGCTGATGCGCTGCTGTGGCACCTGTCCAAGAACTGAATGGGAAACAGAGTCACGGAGTGGGAGGGGCTGCTGAGGGCAGCAGACAGCTCAGTGCATAGTATGGAGGGGGTGAGGCAGGTTTGCAAAGGTGTAGTCCTTCACTCCTGCCCTGGTAAGCAGCTCTAGTGAGGTTCTCTGGATCTCCCCCCCCCCACACATGCACACGCACACACACGTGCATATGCACACACCTGTGCATACACGCTCACAGGCATGCGCACGTGTGTGCACACACATGCAGGGCATGAAAACAGGACGAGGACATGTTGGGAAGACTAAGGTGGGACTCAGTGGAGGAGGGGGGGGGACAAGAAAAGGTGGGGTAACTATAATCAGAACACATTAAATGCGGATGAAATGCCATACTGAAGTCCATTATGTATGATTCAAACACCAGTCACACGAGAGGGCTCCCCAACAGTGCCTGAGGGTACCCTGCATCAGCACCTGTGCGCACTCCCCAAAAGTGCTCCCCAAAGAGGAAGCCAGAGCATCTGAGCTTTGGTGGCCCCTCCCTCCACTCCATGGCAGAGGGAAGCAGATCTTCCACAAGGGTGAAGAGCCCTCAGGACTGCTTGCCAGCCTGTCTCAGAAGACACCAAAAGGCAACAGCCTCACAAGCCCTGCCCTGTGTCCTCTCACCAGCAGGTGAGGGGCAGGAAGGAGGGCCGGTTCCTGTGGCACCAGAATAGCTCCACAGTAGTGAGAGTACCCACTGGGATCCAGTGCTGACGGGCCTCTCCCCAGCCCGGCTCCATTGTTCTTGCTGTATGACCTTCAGCAGCTTCCTCAGCCTCTCTAAGCTGCACTTGGGTGTTCATATTGGGGCACAGAAGGTCGACACGCAAACTTGGTTCTTCCTCATGTAAGCAGAGACTGCTTGTTTTCTGGCCACTCAGACCCAAATAATCACACAAAAACTGTATTAATTACAACGCAGCTTGGCCAACAGCTTAGGCATATTCCTGGCTAACTCTTACATCTTAAACGAACCCTGACTAGTACAGATACCAAGCACATAGTAGGTGCCTAGAACACAGTTATTTCGCAGTATGCAGTAGGTTCTGTGTGCTTGGCAAGCCCCCACCCCCAGGAGGACATGGTTTCTCCCGGGAGGCAGGTCAGTGGGGCAGAGGCGCCATGCCTCTTGAACTGCCTTGGGTCAGGGAGGTCAGCGGCTAAGTGGCTCTGAAGATGAGCAGGGCTAATCCTTCTGAGATGGGCGTGTGGCTTAAGAAGATTGGAGCAAAAACAGACCCACAAACTCCACCTCAGATTAGAGGCAAGAGTCTCCCGGAGGCGGGGCTGTGGAGACCTCAGAGCTGAGCAGGCCCCCACCACAGGACCATAGGATTGCTTCATCCTTGCTACCCAGATGGCCCAAACTCCTGTTCTATTGAACGTGACAAGAAGGGACTGGAAGCCGGGCGGTGGTGGCGCACGCCTTTAATCCCAGCACTCGGGAGGCAGAGGCAGGCGGATCTCTGTGAGTTCGAGACCAGCCTGGTCTACAAGAGCTAGTTCCAGGATAGGCTCCAAAGCCACAGAGAAACCCTGTCTCGAAAAACCAAAAAAAAAAAAAAAAAAAAAAAAAAAAAAAAAAAAAAAAAAAAAAAAAAAAAAAAGAAGGGACTGGAAGACCAAGCTTGTCAGTGCACACCTGTGATTCCAACCCCCAAGAGATGGAGATAGGGGGATTAGGTCATCCTCAACTACAAAGTGAGGCTAGCCTGGACAAAATGAGACCCTTTCTAAAAATGGAACAAACAAACCAGAAAAAAAAAAAAAAAAAGAATGAGGCTCCAGAACCTGTGAGGTCACTTCAAGGACTTCTGGGAGAAACGGCCGGCCGTGCAGGGCTCCCAGGCCAGGCCCTGTGGAGAGCAGGCTGTAGGGCCTTGCGTCACCACAGGAGATGAACCGATACAGCTTATCTCTTCCTTCAGAAGCCAGCCCCCCCCCCCACCCATGAGTCTCTTTATCTGTCCCTTGGAAACATGAACCTATCTGATTCACGTACAAAGCTTATTTTTTTCTTTGAAATAAGGGTATAATTGTATAATTACATATTTCCCCCTTTTCTTTCTTCCTCCCAGCCCTTCCTGCCATGTACATCCCCCCTGCTCTCTCTCAAATTTGTGTCTTTAATTTCTTAAATTGTTGTGATATGGATGTGTGTGTGGGTGTGAGTTCAGTACAAATAATGTTACTTGTATGTATATGATTCAGGGCTTATCACTTGGTATTGGATAACTAATTTGGGGGTTCTTCCCCGGGGAAGACTATTCTTCCAGCTCCCATGTATGTAATTTTTGTTTTCAGTGCTGGGGAAGGAACCCAGGGCCTCATGTGCCCTAGACAAGAGCCCCTCACTGGGGGATTCTAGGCTGGAGCTCTACCACTGAGCCACACCCCAGCCCCTCACTGGGGGATTCTAGGCAGGGGCTCTACCACTGAGCCACACCCCAGCCCCTCACTGGGGGATTCTAGGCAGGGGCTCTACCACTGAGCCACACCCCAGCCCCTCACTGGGGGATTCTAGGCAGGGGCTCTACCACTGAGCCACACCCCAGCCCCTCACTGGGGGACTCTAGGCAGGGGCTCTACCACTGAGCCACACCCCAGCCCCTCACTGGGGGATTCTAGGCAGGGGCTCTACCACTGAGCCACACCCCAGCCCCTCACTGGGGGATTCTAGGCTGGAGCTCTACCACTGAGCCACACCCCAGCCCCTCACTGGGGGATCCTAGGCAGGTGCTCTACCACTGAGCCACACCCCAGCCCCTCACTGGGAAATTCTAGGCAGGGGCTCTACCACTGAGCCACACCCCAGCCCCTCACTGGGGGATTCTAGGCAGGGGCTCTACCACTGAGCCACACCCCAGCCCCTCACTGGGGGATTTTAGGCAGGGGCTCTACCACTGAGCCACACCCCAGCCCCTCACTGGGGGATTTTAGGCAGGTGCTCTACCACTGAGCCATGGCCACTGTGTCTTACTGAGGAATCCTTAGTAAGCACTTCACAAAGGAGCCTCCAGCCTTTAACCTTCTTACAAATTGTGATATAACACACATACCATCCAGTCTCTGACCTTTGCCATCAAGTGCACATCGGACAACAGTGTGTGTGGCACAGCTGTCACCACCACTCACTTCCAGACATTTTCTACTTTCCAAACTGTAACCTTGTCCCTATTAAACACTGACTCTTCCTCTCTTCCCAACCCCGGGACCCGATGGTCGATTTTCTGTGCACGTGAATTGGAGGATTCCAGGGCTCTCGGATGGGTGGAATCCTTTGTCTTGTGTCTGTATTATTCCACAAATGTGTCCTAAAGACTCTATTACTTGAAAGAATGTGTCGAAATTTTCAAGGTCATCCTCAGCTACTAGTGATTATATGAGACCCTGTCTCAAAAAAAAAAAAAAAAAAAAGGCAGTAGAAAAACCAAAAAAGAGGTGTGTGAGCCATGTGAGGTCACTTCAAGGCCTTCTGAGGAAGATGGCCATGCCACTGGCTCCTCAGCCCCTGGAAAGCAGGCTGGCTATGGTGGCACACACCTTTAATCTTAGCACTCTGGAGGCAGAGGCAGGTGGATCTCTATGAATTCGAGGCCAGCCTGCTCTACATACCCAGTTCCAGGCCAGCCAAAGCTACATAGTGAGATTTGTCTCAACCCCTCCCCCCAAAATAAGTGGGTGGGGGCTGGACAGACAGATCGGGGATTAAAAGCACCGACTGCTCTTCCAGAGGACCTGGGTGTGATTCTCAGGACAAGGCAGCTCCCACCTGTGTGTAACTCCAGTTCCAGGGGATCCAGCATCCTCTTCTGGTCTCTTCAGGCAACAGGCACACGTGTGGTACATAAGCATGCATGCAGATAAAACAAAGAAAAAAATCAAAATACTCTATAAAAAACAATCAAAAAACTATAAATATTTTTAAAAGGAGTCTTTCTTTCTTTCTTTCTTTCTCTCTCTCTCTCTCTCTCTCTCTCTCTCTCTTTCTTTCTTTCTTTCTTTCTTTCTTTCTTTCTTTTTTTGAGACAGGGTTTCTCTGTAGCTTTGAGCCTGTCCTGGAACTAGCTCTTGTAGACTAGGCTGGCCTTGAACTCACAGAGCTCTGTCTGCCTCTGCCTCCTGAGTTCTGGGATTAAAGGCATGTGCCATCACCGCCTGGCCAGAATTTTTTTCTTTTTAATAGCATTGCATCATGTATACGTACCATTTTTGTTAATTTTTTATGTGTATGCATGTGTGCTTCTGTAAGTTTATGTGCCCCTTATGTATCCCAGAACTATGGAGCAGTGGGGACCTTATAGACAGTTGTAAGCTGCCCTGTTGGTGCTAGGACCCGAACCTGTGTCCTCTGGAAGAGCAGCCAGTGCTCTTAATCACTGAGCTACCCCTCTCGGCCCCTTGCTTTGTTTTTGAAACATGGTCTCATGTATTGCATACTGGCCTAGAGCTCACTATGTAGCCAAGGGTCACCTTCAACTCCGGACTCTCCTCCAAGGCTGGATGAGAGGCCTACACCACTCCGACACACAGAACCTCAAGCCTTGCTCTTAAACTGTGTGCAAAGCTGCAAGTCATGCTTGTCCCCCTGCAGGGCCCCTGCAGGAACCTCCCAGGCCTGCAGAGCAGGTGCTGGCCCCATTCCTGGGAGATGGATGTTCTAGAAGAAAATTCAGCATCGGGTATGGGGTGGAGCCCCCTGTGTGCAGTGTGGGGGGTTATGCAGTTGAGTGCCAAGGAAGAGGCTGGAGCTGGAGGCTGAGGGGGCAGCCATAGTCTGGGAAGGTGGCATGGTCTGCAAAGTGTTTGCCTTACAAGCACGAAGACTTCAAAACAAAACAAAAGAAATTGCCAGTGGTGGTGGATCTCTGTGCGTTTGAGGCCAGTCTGGTTTAAAGAGCGAGTTCCACGACAGCCAAGGCTACACCAAGAAACCCTGTCTTGAAAAACCAAAACAAAACAAGCATGAAGACTTGAGATTGATCCCCAGAACCCATGTAAAAGAGCTGGGCACTATGGCATGTGCGTGTGGACTGGAGGCTCTCAGAGGATCCCTGGACAGCCTAATGGGTGAGTTTAAAGCCAGGGATTAAAGGCGGGCACCACAACTGCTGAGGGACCCAGTCCTAGAAGAGCGGCTGACACACAAACAGAAACGCATGTATGCATCTACATCTACACACAAGATACACAGAGATAGGCACAGACAGGTAGCTGGAGAGAGGGTTCTTCCCGAGATCCAGAGCTCAATTCCCAGCAACCACATGAGGACTCACAGCCATCTATAATGGGATCCGATGACCTCTTCTGGAATAGAGCACCAGGTATATAAAATAAAAATGTATCTTAAAAATTTTTGATTGTTAAAAAAGATACACATACACACACACACACACACACACACACAGAGAGAGAGAGAGAGAGAGAGAGAGAGAGAGACAGACAGACAGACAGACAGACAGACAGACAGAGAGTTGCAGCCAAGGCAGCTCTGGATGTTTTGTGCAGGGTTCCTGAATTCTGTGCTGGCATGGACACTGGAGGCTTCCACATGATCCATAGAGCTGTGGGGCTCAGTGGTAGAACACTTCGTCGCTTGGATAAAGCTGTGGGTTTTATCCCCAGCACTGCCCAAAGGAGAAAAATAACAACAAGCAACTAACCAACCAAAGAGAGAAGCAGGTGGACAAAAAGAGAAAGAGAACAGAGGCGGAAAGCCCAGTTTGGTGGTGTGCACCTCTCATCCGGTACTTGGTGGGAGGAGAGAAGCAACACCCGCAGGTTGTCCTGGCTTTTGCATGTGTTCAGAGACACTTAAGGACACACATGCATACTTGCACAGAAGTAAAAAAAAAATGTAATTTTTAAAAACAGGTGACGGCCATGGTGGCGGCACATGTTGAATCCCAGCACTTGGGAGGCAGGAGGAGGTTGAAGGTGGGTCTCTGTAAGTTCAAGGCCAGCCTGGTCTACAGAGTGAATTCTAAAGTAGCCAGATCTATCTAGAGAGACTCTGTGTCTCAAAACAGCAACAGCAACAATAAAACCAGAAAGATGAGAAATGGGTACCCAGCATGGCATCCGGTAGCTTGCCAGCCCCTGGGTGCCGCTTGAGGAACATGGTCACTATTTATGTGGCTCTGTCTCAATGTGACCCAGCTTCTTCCCATCCTGGGCCTCTCTGGGGGAAGGGTGGGTACAGTAGTCTGTCACCTGTGAGGAATTCAGTGGCAAGAGGACAGCCCGTCCTGGATCCTCCTTCCCTTGTGGGTAGCTCTGGTCGGGACTTTGGGAGCTATCACCAGCACTCATAAAGCATTTACCCAGCATGCTGCTGGGTGGCCAGCCCAGAACAACATCACTGCTAGGCCATCCCTGGGGTGTGACAGGCCAAAGAGAAAGGGCTGGCCCTGCAGGCACTATCCAACTGTCAAAATCTCGTAAACTCCAGCTGTCAGGTGTCAGTGGGAGGCTGAGGCCCTGATGCAGCTGTTAAGGTCACAGGTGAGCCTAGGACAGGCAGAGAGGAGGCTGGGCTTTAGCCTCTGTATCCTTTCTCCCCCCAAGAGAGCCACAGGTTCATAACTAGCTAGCTTCTGCTTCAAAGGCAGTATTTCTGGGATGTTTCTTAGGTAAGGTCTCACATAGCCCAGGCTGGCCTTGAACTCACTATTTAGTCAAGGATGACCTTGAACTTCTAATTTTCCTGCCTCAACTTCCCAAGCGCAGGAATCATGGGGGTATACCACTGTGAATGGTTTATGGGGTGCTGCGCACCTAATCCAGGACTTGTGCATGCTAAGTAAGCAATTTATCAATTGAGCCCTTCTGGAGACTCTCTCTCTCTCTCTCTCTCTCTCTCTCTCTCTCTCTCTCTCTCTCTCTCTCTCTCTCTCTCTGTCTCTCTCTCTCTCTCTCTCTCTCTTTCTGTAATGGAGGATCAAGGCAGCAGGGGACAGACACAGGAATTGATCCCAGAAGAAGCCTGGTACTGTGACCCTTCACCCTTTCTACTACCAATCACCTAGGCGACCCTTCTCCATCTCAGCTTTATGAAGTTGCTGGGAGCCTCTGCTGTGGTTGCCATGGAGATGGGGCAAGTGGCCAGCAGGTGTCACCAAAGCCTGCAGAATCTAGAGGAGCCACAAAGATGGTGGGGGGCACAGGGTCCCTCTCCGCAGGCCTCTTCTAGCAGTGTACTAAGAGGGATCAACCCAGGCTGCTAAAACTACATCTCTTGGGGACAGCAACCTGCCATCAGGAACACAGCCCAGGACGGCAGAGAGAAACGTCCCTTCTGTAGCTATGGAGAGTTGACACCCACAGGGTTCGAGGGAACATGGTTTGATGGAGCTTGTTTCCCTTATGAAAGTGTGCCTAGGGCTGGTCTGGAGCAGGCACAACACAGAGACTGCTCTTGGTTTTTTCCTTTTTCTTTTTGTTTCTCTGTGTGCTTGTCCTGAAACTTACTCTGTAGACCAGACTGGCCTCGAACTCAAAGACCTGCCTGCCTCTGCTTCCCGGGTGTTGGGATTAAAGATGTGTGTCACCACCACCTGCCTTGGGCTGCTCTTGTTTTTCAGGTCAGAAACCACTTCACTCTGGTAGGCAGACACAGGGAGGCTCCGACTTGTAGCCACCACCCATCCACACAGAGACAGACCCCTACCTTTCTTCTGGGCCACACAGCCTCCTGACATGGCCCTGTACTCAGAGCTCTGCGCGTCTGTAACACACATATTTTTGGTACTTAGTCACCATGGCCCAGAGGGAGGTCAGAAGGCCCAGCCCACACTGAGTTCTCTCTCCTTATTCATCTTCCTGAGAAGTCAGTGGGTTCCTGGCCTGGGGACTCAGTGCAAAGTCTTTCTCAGCCCCCCAGGAAGGACTTAGCCCTACCCCCCGGTTGGCAGAGCACCTCCCTAGCATTTGCAAAGCCATGGGCTCCATCCCCAGCACTGCACACATGAGTGCGAGGCCCACACTGCTCTTAAATGAACTTTCAGCCATGCCATAACCTCCTTTGCTATAGGAAGCAAAAGCGAAGAGTCCACAGTAAGTGGTATCGTGGATCACAAGGGCAGCTTCGACTCTGTCCCTGAACCTTCCAGGGGCAAGTACATCTGCTACGGCCCCTCGGGCTCCATCTGGAGCAGGGACGACCCTAAGCGCAGAGCCTTGGGAAGGAGCCTGCCTCAGCCACAGAGAAGGTTAGACACTTTTATACTTGTTGTATAAATAGGCCTATAATCCTAGTACTTCGGAGGTTGAGGCAGGAGAATGAGAAGTTTGAGGCTATTCTAAGCTACAGGAGATCTTGTCTCAGAAAACCAAAGCAAACCAAACCACTATACCTCTTCTGGTTAAGAACTCAATACTTGGGGCTGGAGAGATGTCTCAGCGATTAAGAGCACTGGCTATTCTTCCAGACAACCTAGGTTCAATTCCCAGCAGCCACATAGCAGTTTACAACTGTCTGCAACTCCAGTTCCAGGGGACCCAACACCCTCACACAGATATCCATGCAGGCAAAACACCAATGCACATAAAATAAAAATAAATAAGTTGGGCAGTGGTGGCACACACCTTTAATCCCAGCACTTGGGAGGCAGAGGCAGGCGGATCTCTGTGAGTTCGAGACCAGCCTGGTCTACAAGAGCTAGTTCCAGGACAGTCTCCAAAGCTACAGAGAAACCCTGTCTCGAAAAACCAAATAAATAAATAAATAAATAAATAAAGCACAAAACACTAAGGAATGAGGAGTAAGATCTCTTCCTCACCTGCCCCGTGCGCCTCCAGCCTGCACACCTTCTCCCGGACCCCTTTCTTGGTTGAGGAAATGAAGTTCGGTTCAAACAAATACTGCATCCACCGAGGTCCCCAAAGGGGACTCATACTGCACTGAAGAGCTGTAAGCTGAAGCTCAAGGTCAGGCCAGCTCAAGGTCAGGCCAGCTCTGAGAGCAGCCTGATGTCCCAGAAACAAGGGATGCTGTGGAGGAAGGGGCACTCTTGAGGGGCTTTGGGCATTGGCAATTCAGTGTTTCAAACTCACTCTGTAGACCAGGTTGGCCTCGAACTCATAGAGATTTTCCTGCCTCTGCCTCATGAGTTTTGGGATTAAAGGTGTGCACCACAATGCCTGGGACGCATGTAGCCTAGGCTGGCCTCCAATTTACTATGTAGCTGAGGATGACCTTGAATTTCTGATCTCCAGCCTCCACCTCCCGAGTGTTATGGCTACAGGTGTGGAGGGGTCACCTTGCCTGGTTCGCGTGGTGATGGCAATGGAACCAGGACTCCTTGTGTGGAAGACTCTTTTCCAAGCCTGGGTTCGGGGTTGTTTACTCTGCCTCTGCTGTTGGCATTGGGCCTCTCCCTAAGTACCGTGTTGTGTTTATATCTCAGGGATGATCAGTCTTCATAGAATGGCTCCATCTGGAGATCTCTGGCCAAGGACGTTGACAAAGATTCTTGCAAACCAAGCATTCCTGGGAAGTTCCAGGTGGACAAGGTGTTTTCCAGGACACCATCTGTTTTCTGGCTATGTCCTCCTTCAGGGAGGAGAGAGTCTTTTTAAGACTCAGGAAGTGGGGCCGGTTAAAAGCACTGGCTGTTCTTCTAGGTCCTGGGTTTGATTCCCAACACCTACACAGCAGCTCACAACTGTCTGTAATTCCAGTTCCAAGGGATTTCACACCAATGCACATAAAATAAAGTTAAATAAATTATTTAAGGGGAAAAAAAGATTCAGGCAGTGGGGGCTGGGTGGGAAGATGGCTTTGCAATTAGAGCGCTCATTGCTCCTCCAGGGCACTGTTCAGGCCCAGCGCCCACCCCAGGGGATTCACAACCACCTGTAACTCCAGCGGCAGGGATCCAATGCCCTCTTCTGGCTTCCCAGGGCATCTACAGTTTTAAGTGTACAAATCCCCTTCTTCACAAATGTACATACACTTAAAAATGATAAAAATAAGTCTTAGGCCTGGTTTGGTAGCACACACCTTTAGTCTTAGCCCTCCTGAATCAGAAACAGAGGCAGGAGGATCTCTGTGAGTTATAGGCCAGCCAAGTGCTATATAGTGAGATCCCATCTTAAAAACAAGAAGAAATCATAGGCTGGAGATGGCTCACATCTTTAATCCCAGCACTCAGGAGGCAGAGGCAGGCCGATTTTAGAGTTCAAGACCAGCCTGATGTGAGTTTCAGGACAGCCAGAGACTACATAGAAAAAGCCTATCTCAAAAAACAAACGAGGGCTGGAGAGATGGCTCAGAGGTTAAGAGCACTGACTGCTCTTCCCGAGGTCCTGAGTTCAATTCCCAGCAACCACATGGTGGCTCACAGCCATCTATAATGAGATCTGGTGCTTTCTTCTGGCATGCAAGCATACATGGAAGGAATGTTGTATACATAATAAATAAATAAATCTTAAAAAAACGAAAAAAGAAAACAAAACAAAAAATTAAGAATGATGTGTGATAGTATATTCCAGTAACCCAGCACTCAAGAGGCTGAAGCAGGAGGCAGGAGGACGATCAGATTCCGTCTCCAAAAGAAAAGAAAGAAAACAAATAAATCCACTGGTAAGAGGAGGCAGGCCGGCCTTGCCTTCTGCCGAGAGCTAAGGCTAGGCTGCTTAAAGCAAGCCTCAGGCCAGTCCTGCGTTGGCCCCAGGCTCTGTCCGAAATGCTGGGGTGGGGGTGAGGGTAGCTGAGCCAGGGTTTGGGGTCACAGGTGTTGGGAGGGGGTGCGCAGAAAAAAGCTGCTTGCCCACAGCCCTGTCCCAGCTTCCTCCAGGACCCTGCAATGGCTCCTCTTTCTGAGGGCTTAGACCAGCTCCAGCCGGTAGCTGGTGGGAGTGGATCCTCCCAGTTAGGACTAAGGAAAAGGTAGAAGGTAAAAGGTAGTCTTATCTTGACCTACGCCACTGCTCCTGCCTCCCAAGGCTTGGGATCAAAGGCCTTTGAACAGCTATGCAGCCAAGGCCGACTTTGAGTTCTGACCCTTCTGAGTGCTGTACATTTTTTTATTATTTATTTACTTGTTCGTTTGTTTGTTTGTTTATTATGAGACCTCTTACCTTGATCAAAGTCTGAAATTCCAGAAATATGTTGCGTGGCTGTTTTATTTATTTATTTATTTATTTATTTATTTATTTATTTATTTGGTTTTTTAGACAGAATCTCACTGTGTAACTCCAGCTGGCCTAAAACTCCCTTTGTAGACCAGGCTGACCTGTAACTCACAGAGATCTGCCTGCGTCTGCCCGCCGCCTCCTGAGTGCTGGGATTAAAGACGTGTGCCACACCTGTCTTCCATATCTACATTTAAAGCGCGTGCCGTGTGGCTCCTCTTCCCTGCCTAGGCCGTGGGTTTTCTTTTCTTTTTTTCTCCTCCTCCTTCTCCTTCCTCCTCTTTCTCCTCTCCTTCATCCTCCTTCTTTTGATTGTTTATGACAGGGTTTTTCTATACTGTCCTGGCTATCCTGGAACTCACTCTGTAGACCAGGCTGGCCTCGAACTTAGAGATTCACCTGTTTCTGCCTCCCTCCCAAGTGCTGAGATTGAGGGTGTGTGCCACGGCCACCCAGCCATGAATTTTCTTCCAGCCATCCATGCATGATGTATGCATGTTACTCTCCCCTTAGCCACTTAGTAACTTAGTTCCAAAACTTGGGCTGGCGTAGCAAAGAAGGACCCTGAACCTTCCTATTCTCTACCTCTCCAGTGATAGGACCATGGACACCCACTTTAGAGCAGAAGGACAGTGTCTTAGTGTAGGCAGGTTTTTCTGTCCCAACAGCTGGCTCCTAAATCACAACACAGAGACTTCCTATTAATTATGGAAGCTTAGGCTTGTTCCTTACTAGGTTTTTTCCTTTCTTTCTTTTTCTTTCTTTCTTTCTTTTTCTTTCTTTCTTTCTTTCTTTCTTTCTTTCTTTCTTTCTTTCTTTCTTTCTTTCTTTCTTTCCTTCCTTCCTTTCCTTTTTATTTTGAGACAGGGTTTCTCTGTAGCTTTGGAGCCTGTCTTGGAACTTGCTTTGTAGACCAGGCTGGCCTTGAACTCACAGAGATCCGCCTGCCTCTGCCTCCCGAGTGCTGGGAATAAAGTTGTGTGCTAGCACTGTTCAACCCTCACTAGTTCTTATAACTTAAATTAACCCATGTGTGTGTGTGTGTGTGTGTGTATGTGTGTGTTACTCTTGGCTACGTTTACTCTGTACTCCTCATCCTGTTTCCTCTCCATCTGGCTGGTGACTCCTCCTCCTTATTTCTGAAGCTCTTCCTGTCCAAAAGTCCCATCTATACCTCCTGCCTAGCTATTGGCTGTTTAGCTTTTTATGAAACTAATCACAGTGGCATATCTTTACACAGTGTTAAGGAATGTTCCACAATATCTTAGTTAGGGTTTCTATTGATGTGAACAGACAACACAACCATGGCAACACTTATAAAGGAAAACATTTAATTGGGGGTTACAGCTTCAGAGGTTTAGTCCATTGTCATCATGGTGGGAAGCATGGCAGATATGGTACTGGAGAAGGAGCCGAGAGATCTACATCTCTATCCACAGGCAACAGGAAGTGAACTATGTCCCATACTGGGTATAGCTTGAGCATATGAGACCTCAAAGCCTGCCTTCACAGTGACACACTTCCTCCAACAAGGCCACACCTCCTAATAGTGCCACTCCATATGGGGCAAGCATTCAAACACATGAGTCTGTGGGGGCCATATATTCAAACCACCACAGAGTGTTGAAGAATTTTGAGGTCATAGTCTCAGAACTAAGATACATCCCAGGATTAGGGGAGGCTAGGCTCCAGGCAAGCTCAGGCTTATGTTAAGTCCCTTTGTTAGGCAGCAACCCACACACTCTTTTCTGGGGAGGACTGCAGAGAGCACTCATGAGCCCAGGTCCACACAGGCATGAATGAAGCACACACACACACACACACACACACACACACACACACACACACGTGTACATGTGCACACACACAAAACCCATTTTTCAGATGAGAAGACCGAGTGAAGAGTCCACAGGGTGCTTGACCAAGGTCTTGGGTAAGAGACTCAGGTTGGGATTTGTCCCTAGTCCTCACTTTTTTTTTTTTCTTTTTGGTTTTTCGAGACAGGGTTTCTCTGTGGCTTTGGAGCCTGTCCTGGAACTAGCTCTGTAGACCAGGCTGGTCTCGAACTCACAGAGATCCGCCTGCCTCTGCCTCCCGAGTGCTGGGATTAAAGGCGTGCGCCACCATCGCCCGGCTCCTAGTCCTTGCTTCTTACCCATTTTTCCTTCCTTGGTTAACAATGATCCATTCGGGCCCCACCCCTCCTGCCAGCGCTGACCTCTCAGGGGTCCCCACAGCTATAGCTGATCAGGGGTGCTGTGGGCTGCCATTTAGTACCCTGCGGAAGAGTGGCTGTGGTTGTTGACTGGAGAGGCGGAAGCATCCGTGAATAATTCCTTCACATTAACAAAAACGCGAATAAGATTAAAGTTTGAAGGAATACTGATCAAGCCAGCCAGCTGTGGAGGGGAAAGCCGGTGCCTCCATTATCCAAGCTGGGCTCCTATGCAAGAGGCTAGGGGCCCATGGCTCAGCATGCAGGGCTGTGATGATGCCCTGAGCCACAGCTCTCTGTGATGGTGGACAGTTGGTTCTCCTACCTGGCTTCAATGCAGCCACCTTCTCAGATCCTGCGTCCGAACTGTGAGCCAGGCAGGCCCTGTCCCTTCAGCTAGCAAGGCCCTTCTGAGCCTGCCGACATGTCTGTTCATATGTGAAGCCCCACCCACGAGACTTTCGCTTCTTTCATTGAATGAATGCTCATTGAAATCTGCTGGGCTTTTCCATGGGAATGAGTGATGACAGCCAAGGGCGGGGCTAGGTGATGTCCCCTGCTAATCCCTATGTTCACATCCTAAACCCCACGGGGAATCATTCGTGAATTCCCATGCGTGACTGTGGCAAAATATCTGATAACTTGCGGGAAAGGAGATTTGTTTGCGTTCTTGGGTTCAGAGGAATTCAATTCAGAACGGTAGAGCCTTCAAGGACGAACAGGAGTTTCAGAGGAGACTCAGGAAATGGAAGGACAGGCCCGGATGGCTCACAGGTTAAATATTAGGCCTGAGGCATGATAGCTGGGTCCAGAACCCTTTCACTCAGAGATAAAATGCTTGCTAGTCAGGAAGTTGCCTCACCAGACACCATGTCTGGTGTCCCCTCGAACTTGGGCTGGCCAGGTGAAGCACAGGGACTCAGTTTCCCCAGGCCACGGAAAGGCACTATTTCCCTACTCCAGTCAGTCTCGCGGGAGGGCCGTGTTGATTGGATACTGGAGTGCAGCAATTTCTACCCCGTGCAAAACATCTATCCCGGAGGGGAGGCTCCTCGGGACTCAGGAAGTAAGCAGCACACTCCTTTCAGGGAGTCTGAAATTTACCAGATGCACAAGGCCCCTCCCTCCCCGAGGTTACACAAGAGGGAAGGATAGGCTGCAGCCGAGAGTTTAGACTCGCCACCTAGCCACCGGACAGTCCGTAGAGAGCTCACTCTTTCAGCGTCCGAGTTGCCACCTGCCTGGGACTCAGTGATGCAGCTGCCTTCAAGTTCTCCCTGCTCCTGTAAGTGACCCCAGGACACTCACTGGGTTGCTAAGTTGGACTCTGACAGAAGGGTTGCTTTGGTTCAGTCTGGGATTTCTAACTGGAGGGAACCAACACTAACCCCCACACCATTCAGATTCTCTGTCGCGGTTTGAGTCTGAAATGCGGCCCCACCCCCACCCCCAGGCTCATGGGTTGGGACACTTGGTCCTCAGTTGGGGGCATTGGTTTTGGGAAACTGAATCTTCCAGAAGTATGGCCTAGCTGGTGGCAGTTCACTGGGGGTGAGGAGGGGTGGGGTTGGCAGTTACATTTGCCCCCATTCCAGTGGGCTCTCTGTTTCTTAGCGAGTGCCATGTACATCCACCATACACAGCCATGACTGCTCTGCCCTCCTTACTACCGCGGACTGTACTTGTCCCTTAATTTAGTCAGGTATTTTGCCATAGCCATGAGAAAAATAGCTAATATCGTCTCTCCTTCTGCATCCCGAACAGGCTGTTATCCTTCCTTCTTACCCGCCCTTATATCTACTTTTAAGATTTTATTTTTACACTTGGGAAGCAGAGGCAGGAGGATCTCTGAGTTCCAGGCCAGCTAGGACTGGCTATACAGTGAGAAGAAAAAAATTTTTTATTTTTGGTTTTTCGAGACAGGATTTCTCTTTGTATCCTTGGCTGTCCTGAAACTTGCTCTGTAGACCAGCTGACTTCGAACTCAGAGATCCACCTACTTCTTCCTCCCAAGTGCCAGGATTAAAGGCATGTTCTGCCACTACGTGGCTAGAAAAATATTTTATTATTTAAAATATTGTGTTCACATGTGTGTGTGTGTGCTTGTGTGTGCATGGGTGAAGTAACAGAGGAGAGGAGCTGGAGTTAGTGATGGTTGTGAGCCGAGATGCGGGTTTTTGGAACCAAACTCCGGTCCTCTAGAAGAGCACCATGAACTTTGAACCTCCGAGCCATCTCTGTTTCTCCCTCTTCTTGTCTGCTTTTTTTTCTCTTTTGCTTTTTGAGACAGGCTCTTTCTGTGTAGCCCTGGCTAGCCTGGAACTTGTTATGTAGACCAGGCTGACTTAACTGGCAAAGATCTGCCTGCCTTTGTCCCGGGTGCTGGGATTCCTGCGCCACCAGGTAGTGACAAGCCCCCCCTTGCTTCTGTGTACTCTGGAGAGACGCCCTTTGCTTGGGGGGGGGGGGCTGGCTCACCTCTATCGGTTGGAACTCCTGTGCCTGACCCCTCCTTGCCCATGCGCTTCCCCAGAGCCAGGCAGCCTCAGCTGTCCCACGTCTTCCTGGTGGCTTCTACATGTGAAAGCTACCATAGAGGCCGAGCCTGACTGTCCCTTCTGCCATGCTTTGGAAGTCACACCGTGTTGTTGGTTATGAGACACACGAGGGAGTGTTGAGGGCACACTGTCATTGACGAAAGGGATGTTATGTGACTGTCATAGGAAAACAGCGGGTCACAAGAGCTGCTTGGGTAGGCTGGCCTCATTGCCACGGGAGGACACTCAAAACTATTTATTCATACGTGTATGTGTATGTGTGAGTGTGTGTCTCTGTGCCCGCCACAGGCTGGCAGGAGCTGGTGGAGGTCAAAAGAGGGCATTGGAGCACTAGGGCCCCTGTGAAGGGTGGGAGAATAAAGACAGGGAGCAGGAGGAGGAGGGAGGAAGAGGAGAACAGAGAGAAAATGGGAAAGATGAAGGGGAAGGAGTAGAAAGGACGGGAGGAGGGAGAATGGGGGAAAGGGGAGGAAACGGGCGGGCGGGGGAGTCCCTGAATTCTGGATTTGTGACCCAGACACATCCTGAGACAGATCTGGCCTCCTGGACATGACCACATGGTGACCCTCTTGTCTCAGAGGTCTTTGCGTCTTTAGGTCAGTCCCTGCCTTAGGCAGACCTGCTGGCAAGATGGCTTTGGGGAGCTCTCCACCCCTTCCTTGCTGTAAATCTGAGATTGACTATGTCCTAAACATATAGAGAACCCCCCTCCCCTGTCTATGGGAGAGAAGGGGCTGCTGGGAAGGGAAATTGACAGAGACAGGGACAGCAGCCAGTAGGGTGTGGCCTAGATCCAGTCACCCTAAGGTGTGTGGGATTGGTGATTGTTTTAAGACTCAGATTTTGTTCTGTTTTGTTTTGTTTATTGAGACAGGGTTTCTCTGTGTAGCCTTGGCTTTCCTGGAACTCACTCGGAAGACCAGGCTGGCCTCAAACTCAGAAATCTATCTGCCTGTGCCTCCCAAGTTCTGGGATTAAAGGCATGTGCCATCATCACCTTGTTTTCTTTTGGCAGGATTTCAGGTGTTACAGACAAGTGCTCTGCCACTGAGCTACATATACTGACCCCCTTCCCACTTTTTATTTGGAAACCCGTCTCATGTATCCCAGGCTGGACTCAAACTCACTAAGTAGCTTAGGCTGGCTTTGAACTCTTGATCCTTCTGCCTACACATTTCAGGAGTTGGGAATATGGGCCTATACTGCACTATGCTCAACTTCTATAACTCATTTAAAAAATAATTTATTTTAAATTTTATTTGCCGGGCTGTGGTGGTGTACACCTTTATCCCAGCACTTGGGAGGCAGAGGCAGGTGAATCTTTGTGAGTTTGAGACCAGCCTGGGCTACAAGAGTTAGTTCCAGGACAGGCTCCAAAGCTACAGAGAGCTGGGCGGTGGTGGCGCACGCCTTTAATCCCAGCACTCGGGAGGCAGAGGCAGGCGGATCTCTGTGAGTTCGAGGCCAGCCTGGTCTACAAGAGCTAGTTCCAGGACAGGCTCTAAAAAAGCTGCAGAGAAACCCTGTCTCGAAAAAAAAAAAAAACAAAAACAAAACAAAACAAACAAACAAACAAAAAAAAAAAACAAAGCTACAGAGAAACCTGTCTCAAGAAACCAAATATATATATTTTGTGGGTCACTCCATTGTCCTTGCTAGGAACTGGACTCTAAACCACTAAACTATCTCTCCAGCCTTTAAACGATTTTAAAATTACATTTATTTGCTTATCCCGTGTGAGGTTGCTCATGCCTCAGCTGTGTGAAGAGCTCAGTGGACAATTTTTGGGACTGGGTTTTCTCTCTCCAGCCACGTGTGTCCTGGAGAATGAGTTCAAAGTCAGGCTAGACGGCAGTCACCTTTGCACGCTGGGCCACCGTGCCAGTCCTTGGTGACTTTTATTTAAGACAGTGTAAGCTAGGCATGGTGATACACAATTTGTAATCCTAGCATTAAGGGGGCTGAGGCAGGAAATTGCCACATTTTTACAGGTCAGCCTGGGCTACATGGTGAGACCCTGTTTCAGAAAGGAATAGTTGGGCAGGGTAACTCAAACCTGTAATCCCTGCACTGGGGAGGGTGAGGCAGGAGGATTGAGAATGTGAAGTCAGGCAGGGAGATCTTTTTTTTTTTTTTTTTGGTTTTTCGAGACAGGGTTTCACTGTAGTTTTAGAGCCTGCCCTGGAACTAGCTCTTGTAGACCAGACTGGCCTCGAACTCGCTGAGATCCGCCTGCCTCTGCCTCCCGAGTGCTGGGATTAAAGGCGTGCGCCACCACCGCCCGGCAGGCAGGGAGATCTTATATCAAAAACCGAGAGAGGAGTGGGCAAGATGGCTTAAGTGTTAGGAGCACTGTCTGCTCTTCCAGGGCCTCTGACATGCTCACACAGCCACGCGTGCAGGCGAAACATGAGTGCACATAAAATACAAATTAAACTGTTAAACCCTGCCTCATCGTAAGGTGGAAGTCAAAGACTCACGCCCCGAGGCTGCCCTCTGACCTCCACATTCACACACACAGGAAAGCAAACATATCTGGGGCTGGAGAGATGGCTCAACGGTTAGAGGCACCCAGGTTTGTTTCTCAGCACCCACGTGGTGGCTCACACCCATTGGTAGCTCCAATTCTAGGGGCTCCGACACCCACCTCTGAACTCCGTAGCATCAGGCATGCATGTGGTACACAGGTATATACATCCAGGCAAATGTTCATCCACATAAAATACAATGAAAAAAATTAAGTTCTGTTTTTGGAGACAGGGTTTCTCTGTGTAACCCTGGGTGTCCTGGAGCTCTCTCTGTGGGCACTGACCTCAAACTGCCTCTTCCTCCTGAGTGCTAGGATTAAAAGCATGTGCCCGCCATTGCCACCAGGCTAAGTTTAAATTAAATTTTTAAAAAATAATTATGTCTGAAATTCATTCATTTGGGTACAAATAAAACTTTAAAATTATCATCTACTCCCCAAAGCTAATGACTGCTGCTGGTATATTTGTTGATTTATTGATTGAGACACAGGATCTCACTGTATAAACCAGGCTGGCCTCAAACTCACCGAGATCCAATTGCTTCTGTCTTCCAAGAGCTGGGATTGAAGATGTGTGCTACCATGCCTGACCCAATTTCCAGTATTTTCTTTTATGTTAGTTCAGAGCTTGTCCTTCCCTCTCCGGGAATCCTTTCTCTCTCCTCATTTGTTACTAAAGCAAGTGTTTTATTCTGCTTACTTTAACAGTGTGTATACACATATGTCTGTGTGTGTGGATGCGGACAAGCGCAGGCACTCCCTGAAGCAAGAAGATCCCCTGCAGCTGGAATTTCAAGGATTCATGAGCTGCCTGAGGTAGGTGCTGGGAACTGAACTTGGGTTCTCTCCAAGAGCTGTATGTGTTCTCTGGACAGCCTGACTGTCCTGGAACTCGCTCTGTAGTCCAGGCTAGCTGCGAACTCAAAGAGATCTGCCCGCCTCCACCTCCCGTGTACTGGGATTAAAGGCGTGTGCCACCACTCTCCAGCTTTTTTTTTTCTTCCTGTTTTTGCTTTGAGACAGATGCGCACTATGTAGACAGTCTAGCCGGGCTTCAAACTCAAGGTTCTCTTGCCTCTGTCTCTCAGGTAGAAAGCTGCATTGTAGATCAGCTTCTCTTTGGTATTCAGTAACAGCCACACAGGACAGACTAAGACAGCATGCAGAAGCAGATGACCAAATGAACAAAATGTAGTCAATTTACACCGCAGAGTATTACCTCCACTTAAAAAGGACATTTTGAGAGACGCCTCAATACAGGTGAGCCTGGGAACATCACATTGAGTGAAGTAAGCCAGTTGGGGAAGAACATAGGCGGCCATTGACAAGACTTGGTGGGTGAAGGTACTTTCTGCAAGGATAACCCCAGGACTCACCCAGTAGGAGAGAACTGATTCCCCAAAGTTGTCCTCTGAGCTTTTATACACGTACATGTACACACACACACACACACACGGTCTCAACAAAGTAAACCAAATCAAAACTAGAGCAGTAGGCGATGAAGCTGGAGAAGGGACTGGGGAGCTCTATGTGATCGGGACAGAGGTTCAGCTGGGGAGGAGGGAAGGGTTCTGCGGCTGGATACTTGTGATGGCTTTATGGTACTGCGTAGGCAGTTAGCATGTAGGCCTGCAGAGATGACTCAGTGGGTAAGAGCACGTGGAGCTTTTGTAAAGACCTGGGTTCGGTTCCCAGCACCCATGTCCCTCTGTAAAGTCCACCTCCAGGGGAACTAATGCCCTCTTCTGGCCTGCTTGAGTACTGCATCATATACACAGATACCCATACACACTGTGGGGTACACAAAATTAAAACAAAAATATTTAAAAAAAAATGGTTACAATGGCCGTCCAGTGACATGTCTCCACCTTTAGTATTTGCCACCAAGCCTGACAGAGTTTGATACTAAGTGCCCACATGGTAGAAGTTGAGAACCGACTCCTGCAAGTTGTCCTCTGGCATCTGTATTTACACTGTGGAATGAGCGTGCTCTGTACACACACACACACACAAACACACACTATATTAGTAATTAAATAAATAAAAAATAAAACTAGTTAATCTGGGAGTTGTGGTACAAATCTTTAATCCCAGTATTTGAGAGGCAGAGGCAAGAGTTCAAGGCCAGCCTGGTCTATATAGTGAGACCGTCTCAACAACCCCTCCAACAACAACAACAACAACAACAACAACAAACACCCAAACAAACAACGTGGTTAAAATAGGCCCTAGTGTGAAGACAGAGTTTGAATGCCCAGATGCATGTGTGGCAGCTGCCAGTAATGCCGGCATTCAGAAGGCAGACAATTCCCGGGCAAGACAGGGAGCTGAACTAGTCAGAATCACTCAGCTCCAGGCTCAGTGAGCAAGCCTGCCTTGATAGATCAAGTAGAGAGAGAGAGAACAACAAAGACACTTGACGCCAGCCTCGGGCCACCACACAGGCACACATCTTTGTACGTGTGTGCGCGCACACACAGAAGGTTAAAACGGTAATTTTGTTTGTTTCCCAAGACAGTCTCCCCATGCAGCTCAGGTTTGTCTTGACTTTCAGCCTCTTGTGTGCTAGGATGCCAGGCCCTTGCCCTGGGAAGCTCCCATTTCCATATAAGGTCATTTTGAAGTATTGTTGCTCTAAAGGTGAAGTTAACTTTTCCCAGGTCCAACCCTGACAATGGGTCAAAGTAACTATCCTAGGAGCCACGCGATGGCTCAGTGGGGGTAAGAGGACTTGCTGAGCAAGCAAGAGGGCTTGACGCTTGGGACACTCGTAACCTTTGTTCTAGGGGCTGGGGGTGGGTGGGTATGGACACCGGAGGATTGCTGGGGCTTCCAAGCAGCCAGTCTAGCTCTCTGTTCAGTAGGAGACCCTGTCTCAGGGAAGAGGGTGGAGGGCAATAGAGCCAGTAGCTCCAGATACCCTGCACATACACTACACCCCCCACACTCCACCCCTACACACAAGCACCGACTGCCCTGAAGTCCAACTTGGTGAACCAAGGAATTTACTGAAGTATCGGGGTTACTCACAGGAGTGTGGGTGACCCTCAAACAGCCTGGTGGATTGTTACTACTCATGTAACCTTGGGAAGGGGTCTGTGACTGCTGTAAGAATTTTAATTTGGTTTTACTTGATGTGCCCGAGAGCCCATGGCTTCCCTCTACGATAGGCTGTTTGCAATTTTGAGGAGATTGCTTCCACACACAGGAATTAGAGATGGGGGTGTCCTTCAGTCCCTAACAGAGCCCCCGAGAAGAGAGCGCTGTACCAGGGGAACAGAGTCTGGCATACGGCATCCTGGAGGAGAATCAAGGTTCCCAGCAAAAATAATCAAGAGGGCAGATCTTTTTGGCCAGAGCAGTTCTCGAAGTTTCTTGGGAGATAATGTACTGTGGCTGCTGAACTGGGCACGCACAGGTGTTGGTGGGGTGCCCCTGCCTCCTCTCTGGGGCGCAAACACAGAGGTGTCCTGCCCTGAAGCTGTGAAGGGTGGGCTCCTGTCAGGTTTAATCTTGGTGGATTTGTTTTTGACTCTCGGTCGATGGGAAGGGATTGAAGTGGGAGTGGGCGCCGGCTGGCGCGGAGAGGAGAGAGCGGGTTTCAAAGCTGTAGCCATGGGAAATGTTTTTCTTTTCTGCTTGAAAGAAAATGCATGCCAACTAAAGATAAAAGGAAAAAGGCGGTGTGTGTTTGCGCGCGCGCGCGCGCGCGCGCAGAGAGAGAGAGAGAGAGAGAGAGAGAGAGAGAGAGAGAGAGAGAGAGAGAGAGAGAGAGAGAGAGAGAGAGACTGGAGAGAGGGGAGCATGGGGGGAGAGAGATACTGGCTCAGATTTGGTCAGGGTCAACCCACCTCTCTCTTTCTCTCTTGTCCTTACTTAGACTGCCCCCACTTCTCTGGGTTTTAGGGCTCTGCTTGATGAGATGTCTCTGCCTGGTAAGGATGCCAGACAGCAGCATGTAACCGACAGAGAGGCCTGGGAATGGGTGAGAAATCCTAAGGTCCAAGGGGAGAGGGGAGGTGAAATTCTCCAGGTATGTGGACTTCCAAATCTGTACTGGGGTCCGTGGATGTAAACAGGAGGAGCACCCACCTTTCTACCACACCCATCCCTACCCACCAGATACTCTTCTTGATTTTTGTGGTTTAAAAAAAAGTATACTTAAAAAAATTATCTATTGTGTTATACTGAGCATGTCTGCAAGTCTATTCTCTTTCTGCCCCCTGGGTTCCTCCAGGGATGGCCCTCAGATTGTCAGTCCTGGGCAAGTGCCTTTATCTGCTGAGCCATCTTGCTGCCTCCCTTGATTGATTTTTGAGAGAGGGAGGGAGAGTCTACTAGTCAAGCAGTGGATGATGACCTTGAACTCCTGTTCCCCTAACTTCCACTCTCGGATTCTGGGGTTATAACTAGGCACCGTTATAAGTAACTGGAAAAGAAAATGAAAACTAGAATTTTATTTATTTTCCTTCTTACGGAAAGAGGTCTCACTACGTTGCCTTGGCTGGCCTGTTGCCTTGGCTGGCCTGCGTAGATACACGGAAAACCACCGGCTTCCGGCTTCAGAGGCCCCTGTGGCTGGCTTGGGGTGTAGCCTACAGGTAGACTTGTGGGAGTGATTGGTCACAGCGCTATAAGGGAAAAAAAAGTCCTATGAAACCCCGAACTCCCAGTCCAAGCAACTTCCTAGCTAAGCCGGTGTGACCTCCGGCCTCTCCTCCATGAATTCTTTTAAGACAAACAGACCACAGAGCCCTGAGTCTGCAGTGGCTTCCCTGGGCAATGTAGAAGCTGGGAGGGCTCAGCCACAGAGGGTGGGACAGCCCCAATTTGGAAGCGACCAGCCCAGATTTGAAGGCACCACGTGGGTTAGGGAGGCGGGAGGCCAGGAGCTGCCTCTGGGCGCCAGGCATGCTGTGGAATTTGCGCCACGGCTCCCTAGCAAGCTCGGGCCTGCCAGCCAGCCCCGCAGAGGCCCAAACAAAGCTGGGAGCCAGGAGAAAGGGGGAGGGGAGGGAACTTCTGAGATCAGGCAGCCCCCTCCTGGGGCACCGAGTCCCCACCTAGGTGCAGCGCCCCTCCCCAAACACACGTGCTGCCAAGCCCTCCATTAGTCACCCCGGCACTCACACACATAAATCCGATTAGTCACACCCCGCACAGACTCGCTGCGGAACACACCCGGTCACACCCAGACAAAGACCCGAGGTCCCCAAAGAGGCCTAGTTTGTCCATCGCGGTTTGTTCCCCATTCCCCAGGGACCAGCATGGCGTTTTGCGGGAGAGGGCACCGCAGTCTGGGGTTCACAGGCGTTTTCGCAACAGCCAACTCCTCCTTACGAGGCATGGCACCCCTTAAATAACCATAGTACCCCTTAAGCTCCTTCGAAGCTCCCCTTGGGGCACACATGCCACGATATACACCCACCAGTGTCCTTGGCCACCCCCTCTCCCGTCTCTCTGGGGGTGCGTGGGTTGACACTGGGCCCCCTCCCCCACGCCAGTCCTGGGACAGGTCTAGCAGGAAAACATTCCCCCCAAGGTCACCGCAGCTCTAAAGCGGGCAGCCGGGGAGCTGATTTATTTGCAGTAACGCTATCTCTCTGATTCCGGAGGGGGGGGGGGAAGAAAGAAAAAGAAAAACGCTTACGGTGGAGTTTAACCTTGGATGAAACTGGCAACGCTCCCCCCCCCCCAAGCGCTTCGTTGGGGCCTTGCATGGACTGCTTGGCCCGGAATGTGGATTTGCAGCCTCTGGCTGCTAGGCTACCACCCGGTCAGTTCTCATATTTCTCTGCGCCCAGCCCAAATCCCTCGGCCCCCCCTAAGGGTGCTTTTGAGACATCGGGGAACCCAAGAGTTCCGTGAGAGCAAGGTTTCCACGTCCCTGCACCCCCCATCTGACACATTGATATGTACGGGGGGTGTTGAATGCTCGCCCCCACTGTTGCTGTCCCCACCCTGGGCCCCATGCACTCAAGGAGACCAGAATAATGGTCTGTTGCCTGCCCCTTTGCAAAGAAAATTCTTGTGGCATTAGACGTTGTTAACTAACCGCAAATGCGTTCACTTTGGTAGTTCCTCCCCTAGAGGTAACCGTCACCCTATGGCCGCCACCACCAGATGACCAATGCCTGCCTTCCGGGTGGTTCAGTTATGGGTATCAAAGGCGGGTGGTGGATTTGGGAAAAACCAGACCCGAAGGAGATGCTTCGGGCTGTCCTTGGCAAGGAGTCAAGGGAAGTCTAGGAGGTCCTGCCTCCAAATAACATGCCTGTAGCCACCTCGGTCGGTTCTTGGATGCTCTCCCCCCCCCCCCCCAATAAATCCCGTGTAAAGGCCTGGTATTAATATGGAGTCCAGAGCCCCCTCCTTGGCATAAATAACCACCCCACCCACCCAGACTCATCGAACTTTCCTACATGAAGTGCCCGGGCCCAAACACCCCTACCCCAGATCGTGATCTGTGAGGCCCGACACTCGCGGTGCTGGCACCGAGTGGGTGAGGCAGCTCTTGGCGAATGGGGAAGCTCCTGGCTTGATTCCCTGCGTGGTCTCGGGGTCCCCAGGCCGTGACCAAGGAGAGAAGAGTGCCTGGCTCTGCCTCGGGGAGGAGGGCCAGCGCGCAGATTTATGACCCTACCCGGTCCCCGCGCACCAAAAGCGTCTTGAGCCAGACAGTGGAATGTAAGACCCGACCCGGGCCAGTGGAGGAGGCCAGGGTCGGAGGCGGGGCTGAGAGGAGCAGAAATCCGAAGTGGCCGAGTGCCACCGCCCCGGGGTTACCGGTTGCGCGCTGGGGTCTGGGTGGCGTGCAAGGCTCTGGCACCACATCTTTGGTCCTGCTGGCGGGCCTGGGCTGCCCTTGGCTGGATGAACCTCTTCAGGATACCCAGCTGCTGATGGGCCAGCCGCAGCGAGAGACTGCGAGAGTGGCTGCGCCCGGCGCGGCCTCTCCGGGTTTTAGCGGCGCCCGGGCCGGGAGCTCTTGGGTAGCCGGATTTAGGATCTACTGGATACACGCGCCTTAGACTACTGTGGCATCTCCACGGGAGGCACAACACAGATTTCTCTTGGGGTCCCCTTAAGTCTCCAGTGGAGTTCCACTCCTTGGGAAGAGCTGGATCGGGGCAACGGATAGAAGGTGGTTTGGGTGTCCTCTCTGAGGAATGGAAACTAGCTTTGTTTCTTTTTCCTTCTTCCCCTTATGGAGGAGTATGGGTGAAAACCTGTCCACATCGATAACAACACCGGAATTGTGGAAGATGAGGGGTCAAACTTTCGTGGGGCAGAAGTGAGGGAAGCGCGGGGTTCCCTGGAGCTGGACAAAGGCACACCGCAGGGGAGGCAGCCGCGCTCAAGGTTGGCCTGTCCTCTGGTTTTACAACAAAGAGCTTTCAGTTTGGTCCGTGGGGATTCGTTCAGAGCGTCCAGACCGGGCTCTGGAAGAACACACTAAAATCCTCAGGAGTGGCCATGCCGGACCAGACAGGCCAGCCCGGGTCTGTAGTCCGGGAACTGTGCCCTGGGACTGCGTGGAGATCCCCCACCCCCAGCTGATTTTTCATCCAGTCAAGTACAACACACACACACACACACTGCGTCAACGCAGTTTTTCTGGCCACGGATCCCGCCGGGTAAACAAGCGGGAGAGATGGGGGGGGGATGGGGCGCGGAAGATGGCGCCTGGACCCGTGGTCCGTGCGGTTGTCACCAGCTCCGTTTTAGGATGAGTATACCAGGCTTTTGTAGTTGAGTGTGTCTCAGCCCGGCCTGAAGGTCATTTCCCCAGACCCGGCGGCTCTCTGGAGTGGCGGTGGCGGTGCAACCTCTGCTTTTCTGGAAGTCCCCACGCCCCAACATGGCTACCGGGCGCTGTTAAATGTGGGGGGACACGGGCGCGGAGACCGGGGCCCTCCGCAGACTTGTACTTGGCTGCGTGGAGAGGTGCGGGAGGGACTCAGCCTGTGTTCCCCTGTCCGGGCTCTGGGAATCCGGCGCCACCGGTTCCCCAGGTCCAACGCACCGGTGGCCCGAGGGCCGAGTGGCAGGTCGAGAGGGGACCCCGGGCGCCGCACATTCCAGAGGGGAGAGGGCCACGTTCCACACCAGCCAAGGCCCTAATGAAACTCTGGGTCGGTATGCCATGCCGACAGGGCGCACACTTGAAAAATGCAAACGCCATCGGCAAATCGGAATAATTTTTTATTAGCAGCTAAATGATTTATGGCACAATACCCCGCCGTCACAATTACGGCGTCTTGGAGCATCCAGGGGTGAAAACATTAAACATTTATAAAAATAGGCCTTTGTTTTTTTCCAACCCCGCAAGCCTTCTGCTCAATCCCCCACCCCATCTCTCTCAAGATACGTATTTTTTCTTGAGCTGTATTAAAATAAGGAAAACATTCTGGATCCCGGGAGGGATGAGGGGGTTGGGGGAGATCAGGGCCTGCGTTCTGAATATCGGAAGGCGATGGGGGTGGGGGAACGCGTTGGGATTGAGGCGTGGGAGGGTTTAACTGGGAACCCACAAAGGCCTCTGGATAAGGCTCAAGGGCACTAGCCGCCCCCCACCCCCTCAGCCCGTTCCTCTCGTTTCCAGCAGCCCGCGCAGTTTAACGGCGTTTATTTTATTTCTTACCATCAACCCCCCCCTCCCCTAAGGCACACAGACACAATACCTCCTTTCTCTAACCCCCCTTTCTCCGTCTTTGCTCCTGGCCGTCCCCGGGCTGCACCGGGCGCCTCCGGTCGCCCCTGGCTGCTACTGAGACCCGTACGCCCAGCTCCAAGCGCACGGACACCGCCGCTAAGTTCCCCTCGGCTCGGGCTATTTTCGTTCTTTTCTCTCCTTCTCACTCCTCCCTCCCCCCCCCCCCCAACCGGGCTCCAGCTTTCAAAAAAGGGCAGCCTAGAAACCAGCGCAGGAAGCTCCAGGAAGGGCAACTTGAAACTGCCCTCAAGAGGCCGAATTTTTTTCCTTCAAATTTATTCTGGAATTAAATTAGACACCCCCAGTTCTCTCTCGAATCTTCCCCCCCTTTTTTTCTTTCTAAAAGTGGAGAAAAGAAAATAGAACGGATGAGCACTAACTAGCTCATTAAAAAAACCCTCAGAAAAATTGCCTTAAAAATGGATTTTCTTAAAAAAAATAGCAGCGCGAAAACGCTGAGTCCGCAGAGCAGGGCGAAAGAGCGGGTTCCTTTTGTTTTAATTAAAATCCTATAACTACGGTTGCTCTCGAGGCAGGATCCGCAAGCTCTCTGCCTTCCCAAGCTTCTTTTCCAGGGTAGGTAATGCCTAGCTGGGCTCGGGCTCCTGTGGGGCTTGCGGAGAGGGTGCGGGGACCCCGCCACCCCCACTTAGGACCCGTCCCTTTGGCGAGGACCACAATCCCTGCGTCCCCAGCCAGGTAGATCTGCCGTACGCAGTTCCCGGCCACTCAGCCCGAAAGTGTTTTTTTTTTTTTTTTTTTTTTTTGCTGAAGGAGCAAAATTAAAAGTACAAAGTCTGGGGGATTGGGGCCCCCTCCCTCTCTCGCCGCCGTGGCCAGCCAAGCACTTTTGGGCTTGGCTTGCTTCCTCTGAGCTCAACAGATTTTTTTTTTCTCCCTTTCCCGGTCTCGCCCTCCCTGGAGGGGGCGCGGCGGATGGAAGGCGAGAGAGGCCCCCAGCCAAGAGGTTTTTAATATTACACCTTAATAGGTTTCAGAAGGCCCCGTGGAGAAATGCTAATAGGGCTGAAATGTCAGAACCGAGAGGGATTCAGCTCGCGCTCCGCCGATCTAATCCTTTTTTCTGCTCTGGTTTTTCTTGGGGGATGGAGTGGAGGAGGAAGGAGGGGCGCCCACGCCAAAAGGGGCTTTGGGGAGGGGCGCGCGGTGCGCACTCGGCCGCAGAGCCCCACAGCCCGGGTTTCTATAGGAACCCTTTTTATAAGATGCAACTCACCGCTGCCGGCCGCCGCGGCCTGTCCAAAATATTAAATAGTAAAGCCTTCTGCCACCGCGTTTCAGGGAGGGGACTCGCAGGCTGGGGCAACAGGAAAAAAAAAAAGGCAAAAAAAAGGCCTTGTCGCCTGGCCACCCCACCCGACCGCGACTGCTGGGGAGGGGAGGCAAGGAATGAATCGCTGCTTTATTTTAAAAGAAAAAAAAGAGAAAAAAAGCAGGCCTTGTTATTTCCGCGTCTGAACTGCGCGCTTTGGAGTGGCACCCTGGAGAGAGAGCACCGGGCGCGGGGCGCAAAGAGCAGCCCGCCATCTCCCGGCCTTTCCCGGCTAGCTTGTCACCTCCTCCCGCAGGAGGAAGCTGACAGGAGGCCTTGCAGAGCCCGGGATTGCGGCGACAACCATCTTCCTCTATTTTGATCACTCAGCCCAGACGCAGGAGGAGGGGCTGGCATGGGGGGGAGAAAAGGGAGAAGAAGGAGAAGGGGGGGGGCTGCTGGAGCTGGTGAGGGGGAGGGCTGCCTAGAAACGGCTCGGAAAAATTCTCACCACCAGTTTTGATCATTCAGCCCCGCCGTGGGGAGCCTGGAAACTGCTGGAGCCCCGAGGTCCGTAATTGGTTTTATAGGAATGGCTGAGGGCCAAGGTGTTTACATGCGCGTGATGGGCGGCGCGCGGGGCCAATGCGCTGCGGCCGGGGGCTGGCCCGAAGGGGGGGGCGGGCACCCGGGAACAATGCGTGTTTCTTCGCCTGCGAGGCTCCCCTCCCCCAGCCCCCTCGCCCCCCCCCTTCAGCTTTTTTTTTTTTTTTTTTTTTTTTTTTTTAGATCCAGCGAGAGGAACTTGAAAGGGGGGTTGTGTAATGTACCTTTTCCAATCCCGGGCTGTATATGGAGATTTGGGATTCTTTAAACCGGCGCTACCTGGATTTTATTAAAAAGCGGGGAGCTCGGCGGGAGGAAAGCTGGCTTTTCCGGGGGCTGCGGGAGCAGGGCCGCGGGAGGGCGGAGGAGTTGGCGCGCCGCGCGCCCGGCCCGGGGAGCGGTTTTCTACCAAAAAAAGGAAAGGCGGGCAAAAAGTGTGAGGCGGCTGCGGGTGGCGGAGGGGAGCGGCGGCCAAGGGATGGCGGGCAGTACGGGCGCCTAGCCGCGCCGGGAACCGCGGCGGTCGCCGGAGTCGCCTTCGGAGCCTGGAGCCCGGAGCCCCGCCGCGCCAGGTACGCTCCGGGCCCCGATGCTCCCCAAACTTGTGCAGCGCACCCTTCCGACCCGCTGGGCATGCGTTCCCCGAAACTGTCGGGGTTCCCAGAAGGGACGCAGAGGGCAGGGACCTGGGGGAGAGGGCGCGCTGCTGCGCCCTGGGCTCCCACCCGAGCTCCCAGCCTGCAGCGCCGCCGAGGGCGGCGGTTCCCTACTCCGTTCCCGGCAGGCGGCGGGCTAGCCAGGGGACGCCGAGACGGTTTCGATTATAGGCTGTTTTTAATTAAAAGCCGGAATTCAGCCATTTTAGCTGCATTTAAGAGGGGAAAAGTAGAGGAGGACGCAGAGAAGCCCCGCAGATGGCCACGCCAGCTTCTCGATCATCGTAAAGGCTGCTCCATAGGGCTTCACCCCGACTTCCTTAAAGTGGGGCGCCTGGGCAGTGCCGTTTTCAAAACGTTGCCTTTAGAGAATATTATCTTTAAGTACATGCGGGAAGCTCCTCGCGTCTTTGAGACACGTATTCCGGACTGTGGCGATCGTAGATTTTTTCAAAAGTAAACGCGGACCTGGTAACCAGAGCCTGATGAGAGCAAGGGAGGGCGAGAGGAAGAGGGGGTGTTTGTAACCAAAGCCACGTTAAAACAGGCGTCCTTAGCAAAGTTGGGGGAAGAGGACTTTGGGGTCTGGCGCAGGGCGGCCACCCGGGAGCCCGTGGCTTTGGCTTAGTCCTCCGCTACTAGAGAGCCCCGGGCCTCCCGGAATTAGGATCTGGAGCTGCCAGGGGCTGGCGGATGGTCTGCGAGGAAAGGATGGCCTCTCCGAGACCTCCTTCTGCCCCCCACGGGAAAACGACAGATCTTTTAAACAAACAGCTTAAACTGGAATTAGAGGGGCTTCTACGCGATGCTGGGGAGGCGCCCCTGTGCTGGCCCGCGCTCCTTTGGTTTTTCCTTTGTAGGTTATTTTGGGGGTGTGTGTGGGTCGCAAAGCTAGAGTAGAAGCGAGATCCTAGGAGCCCCCTTCTTTCTTCTCTGATGATCCCCAAATCCACACCAGGCCACGTCCTCCCGGCCTTGTGATTCCCAGGCCCGGGCGTTGGAAAATGAAACCAAATCTTGTTTTGGAGGAGTCTTTTTCCAGTCCGCGGGCGAGAATGCCACGTCCCGGGGACTCGGATTCTGCGACTCCCAGTGGCCCAACGGGGGCAGCAGGAGGGGGCGGTGATCTTCCTTTAAAAATAAGCCCGCTTTTGTATCTGACCTTGGTAAACAGCAACAAAAAGCCTCGAAATCGAACACTCTTTATTATTATTATTTTTGGCGGCTCACAAAACTCGGGGAAAAAAAGGAGACGAGGTCCCCAAAAAGGTTAAATATTAAACTTTAAGGATCAGATAGTGGCATGGCGTTATGGACACATTTCGACCAACTCTAAAGAGTTTGCAGTTTTAAACCCCCGGAGCATGTGACGCCTGGAAAATAAAGCACTCTTCGGGTTTGGATTTAGCTGAACGGGCGCGGTCGGCTGAGTGGCCTTTCCCAGTTTCGGGAGGACTTAGCAGGCAAGAGTCTGGGTTGGGACGCAGCTCGCCAGGGCAGTTTTCCCAAGCCAGATCCCTGGGAACCCCGAGCTGGTAGAGGAAGAACCAACCATAGGTCGTGGCTTTTCGCGGAGAGGGGGTGGCTACTCCTGATTTTATTTCTGACCATCAGCTTGGTTCGCTACTCTCCGACCCTGAAGGGCGAGGCGACTTTCTGAAACTTGTTTTCTTTTTTTTTCTCCCTCCCCCCTTTTTTCCCCTTTCCTCCTCTTCTGTGTCTTCGGCGGCCCATCTTATTCCCTCGCCAAGACGCCGTGTGCGCCTCCTCGCGCATCTCCGCTCGCCCGCCCGGAGGGGACTCACCGCGGGCCGTTCATGCGCCCCGGGCCGCTGGCCCGTGGTTGAGCGCAAGCCCCGCTGGCCGCCGCCATGCACGCCGCGGAGCGCCCGCCACCCGAGGACACTAGGACTACATCGAGGCCGAACTTTTAAGTCCAACTGAAGGAGGCCGGCGGGCCGGGTGGGGAGGCTGACCGCGGCACTCCCGCGGAGGATGGATGGCCGAGATTTCGGGCCCCAGCGGTCCGTCCACGGCCCCCCGCCGCCGCTGCTGTCCGGCCTGGCCATGGACAGTCACCGCGTGGGCGCGGCCACCGCCGGACGCTTGCCCTCCTCGGCCTTGCCAGGTCCCCTGCCGCCCGGGAAATACATGGCCGGTCTCAATCTGCACCCGCACCCGGGTAAGTGTTGTTCACTGCGCTGGCACCCACCCTCTGCCTTGAGGGGGATCCTGGGGAGGGGAGCCCTGGGCAGACCTCCGCGACTGGAGCTGAGAGTCTCTGTCCTGTTTCACCTGGGTGTGTTGGAGGCTCAGCTCCCAGCGCAGAGGTCAGTCCCGAGGCTCTGGGAAGACAGTCTCGGTTTCTGTCCCTGGTGTACTGATAGTCTCGGTCTTCCCGAGGCTCAAGTGTCTGCAGAGTCACAGCCGCCTTGGGGGAATCCCAGTCCAAGGGCTCCTGAGGAAGTGGAGTTTGCAAGATAAATAAATAATAAAAATTAAAAAATAAAAACAAACGTAGGCGACAAAACAACGTGTCAACTCCGCACCTCGGGAGACGCCCGTTCCCCGGTCCTTTTCTTGGCGAGCTTCCTCGTTGCCTGGGTGGATCTTGGGTTCGGTCCCCTCGTGTTCCACAACTCGGAGGGTGGGGTGGGGAAAATAAAGGAGAATGACCCCAGTTTTAGGAGCCTGATCTATGGTGAACTCTTAAGATCCTGGGGACCCTGGTTATTTGAAAGAAATGAGTGTACCAGGTCTGTGCAACCCAGCCGCCAGTCCGGCTGAGCACGGGTTGCACTGGGTACCCTGCGGTGGCGCACGGGAGGTTGTGGCTGAGAAGGCCCAGTCCCTCACCGGTTTCCTCGGGCTACTCGGGGAGGAGCAGAGGGCCAGGCAGGGCCGAGGCAAGCTTTGGCCACCGTGCGCTGGGAGAGAGGGAGCCTGGGATCTGCAGACCTGCCTGGTGGCGGCTCCGTGAGCGGGTCCCTCCCTGGTCGCTCCTTGCTTCTGCGCCTGGCTTAAGAACACACCAACTCTTCCTTTAAAAGCACTATCTTGTCGATTTCCCAGGGATCCCGCTCTTCTCGTCCTTGAAACAAGTCTTGGAACAGACACCCTGGGGGCCCAGAGCCACCACTTAAGTTTCTCCCCCTGCCCGCCAGGGTGACCAAGGCTCGCCGATTTAGCCTCTGCCTTTGATTTTTCTCCTGGAACTTTTCTAGAATCGGAGTCCGGGACTCAGCGGGACAAAGGGCCTTTGTGAAGTGCTTGGCGGGGGAGGGGCGAGCGGAGCTCCCTGTCGGCGGGGGCGCAGGGACACGGGTCATCTCCCCCGGTGCGCGTGTGCCCCTTGAGAGCTGGAGGTGCGTCCGCACGGGGAGGGGGGTTGGTGGTGACAAGACCAGATTCGTACAAGAATGGTGCCCTGTGACCCAAGTGGGGCATCAGAGACTATTCCCAAGGCACAATTTGGGGATGGCCTTGGGATACAAAGGCCATTTGGGCCAACCCCTCTTGAACCTCTGAGAGGGACCATTGGAGATTTCATGGATGTGTGAATTTGAGTGCTTTTTGGGGTCCCTGGGTTAGTTGTTCTGGCTGGAGGTGGTGGCAGGGGCTCCTCTTATGGCCTGGGAATCTGACCTCAGGGTGTTCCTGGCTGGCTGAGTCTCAGCTTGTCGCCTGCTCCAGGACTGCTTGGGATCTGGCCCAGACTTGGCTGAGAGCAGCGCCGACGGCCAGCCACTCCTTGCCGCCGTTCTAAGTGCGCTGCCCTTTTTCAACCCTGGTAGCATAGCACAGTTACACTGCCTCCGATGCCTAACCCGCGATCTGGTGACCGGAGTGACAGACTAGGAAGTCCAGCTGGAAGACTCCTTGGAATCCTGTGTCGTGTTCTTCTCTGCTAGCAGCTGTGCTGTGCGACTTAGCACAGGGTGGCTTGAGGGCGTGGAGGAAATGGAGGGAAAGCCACTGCAGACCCCTGAGGCCTCGCTTACCAGAGAGTGAAGAATGGGGGCCCTCGAAGCTCTCGCTGACTTCCCGCTGTCCCCATTTGTCCCCAGCTCCAGATGGGGCAGAGAGACCGGACCCCAGGTCAACGCCCAGAGCTGAAGCCATTCTTAATCCCATTAACCACAACATGGGACTGCACCCCATTCAACCCCTAGGGCTGGTGGGGATAGAGGTGGAAGACACCCCTCCCCCACTCCGCTTTCTTTGCGGGGTGCAGGTGCAAGATCTTTTCGCAGGGCACCACCCTGTGCTTTTTCTGGCTGCTAGCTCCTTGGATCTTGCCAGCCTTCTCTGAGCCATCTTTATTTGTTTACTTTTGTATAAAAAGCCAGAGAAGCTGAGCTGTTTGCCAGGGTCACAGCCTGGAGGGAGAAGGGGGTGTTGGTCTGGTCCCATGGGGAATGTGTTCATGTGTCCATGGCTGCTACGGTGCAGGAGTCCACCAAGAAGGGGGAGCTTGTCTGGTAACCTTGCGAGAGGAGGGCTGTTGAGTGAGGGTCCGCTGGAGGAAGAGCGGTCTACTTTGGTACAGGTTTGGCTAAGGGCTGTCTAGTCCCTTCCTCGGGTGAAATAAACAAAAACCAAAACTAAAAGACAAATGGGGTGCCAACTATGGAGGCTCACACCTAAATCTCAGCACTCAACAGAGGCAAAGACGGAGCAGGAGTTGGGGGCCAGCCTAGACACTGTATCTTAAACACACATGCATACGCACACGCACACACACACACAGACGCCGGTTTGGATCAAAGGCTTCTTCCTTCGTTCTTTGCTGCTGTTGAACTGCAGCGTTCACAGCCTGTCAGTGAAATGGGCCAGAGGGCTGGAGTTGGGACCCTGGAAGGACCAATCTTTCATGCTAGGGTCCTGTTAGCAAGATCTCACACCTGGCTACTTATTTTCTCTGAACCCACACCCTGGACTGAATGAGGGGTGGGCCTCAGGAATCTGGACACAGGAGGCACTGCACTTTGACCTGGCCCTTCGACAAGAGGCCATGGGCTCCCACTCTGGAATCTACCCCGTTAGCCTACTGGGCTTGATTTAGAAACATTAAGCAGTTAGAACCGACTGGGGAGACGAGGAATCCAGAAGATAAGGATTCTTTCTTTCTTTCTTTCTTTCTTTCTTTCTTTCTTTCTTTCTTTCTTTCTTCCTTTCTCCATGAACCCTTCTTTCTTTGGTCAGAGGCAGCAAGGGAAGGAATGGAGAAAGTTCTGAACCTACAAGGGGCCCCTTGGGTACCCTGGTTTTTGGAATGGTCACCTCCTATTCTGTTTTTTTGTTTGTTTGTTTTTCTTTTTACATTTTAAGTGTGTGTGTGTGTGTGTGTGTGTGTATACACAAACCCCACTGCAGAGACAATTGGCTGGAGTGGATTCTCTCCTACCCTGTGGGGCCTAGGACGGAACTCAGGTGTGGCCACCGGCCTCTTTACCCTGAGTCATCTTGTTGGCACCTTTGGTACTTCAGCAACCCAAGCCGAGATTGTCTTTCTTCCTCACTTGTTCATTTGCTTAGCAAATGATTTCCAAGCGTTTCCTGCTCACCAGGGCACCGAACTGGGGCCTGGAACTGAGGCAGGGAACCAGACAGATAGGAGGGTTTGTTCTTCCTTGAGGCTCACTTTCTAGTGTGGGAGCCAGGCAATAAACACACAAATCAGGGGAGGAAATCATTGTAAATGGGGACACAGGCCGTGTAGGAAATAAAACGCCCAGGGTCTGGTCTGGCGCTTGGGGTGAAGGGCCAGGTCATAGGGCTTGACCTCAGCCATCCCTAGAGTGAACTCCTTTGTGTGTCTGAAGAGCAGAAGGGTTGACAGAATGCAGAAGAGAGCCTGGTGAGAGCCCTGGGATCAGTCTGCCCAGTGAGAGATAGACCGACCGTGGGGCGGGGCAGATCTTACCCGGTCCCTGAAGACCAGCAGTGAAGTCTTGGAATTTTAAACAGCCATTTTACAAAACTGGCCTGGACTCTTAAAAAAAAAAAAAAAAAAGTCAGTGGTATGCAAGGCGAAGGTGGGCAGAGAGCCGGGACTGCTTAAGACAACGGAAACAAATCGCCATGGCTACAGGCACTGTGCAGCTCCAGACCTAGGGAAGAGACAGCTCCAAAGATCATGGAAGCAGTTAGTGAAACTGGAATATAGGTTGTGCATTGGCTGAGAGTGATGGATCAGTCCTGCGTTCCCGGACACCAGTCACTGCCTGGCTAAGTGCTGTTTTTACTCTTTAGGAATAAGGATGCTGAAGTATTCAGGGGCAGGGGACGCCATGTCTGCCACTGTCTTGCCAATAGCTCGGGCAGGTGGAAAAAAAGAATATTTTGAATTTAGGTGTCCAGGCATGTTTGTGGGGGACAGCAGGCCATGTCAGATAACAAACAAAGGAAGATTGGAACCCACGAAGGTCACAGTAGTGATGGCAACTACGTCAAACTTCTCTGAACTTGAAATTCTTCCACAGTAAGCATGCTAAGGGCAAAGGGGAGGGCTTCTCCAAATGGCATAGTGAATAAAAGAGTTGGCTCCCTGGGATCCAATCCACGTGGTTGAAAGAGAGAATGGATTCTGGGGAGTTTGTCCCTGGAACTCCAGACAGACAGACAGACACTCCTCACGGAGAAAGAGAGATGGAGATAGAGAACACTGAGTTTTGGTTCATAGAGCATGGAAGGAAGTTTGGGGGACATGATGGGGTGAGGCACTCCCCCTTTTCTTTTTTTTTTTTTTTTAACAAAGTCTCACTGTGTAGCCCTGGCTGGCCTGGACTTCACTGTGTATACCTGGCTGGGATTAAAGGTGTGCGCCACTGCGCCTGTCTTTTTTCTTTTCAGTTTCTCGAGACAGGGTTTCTCTGCGTAGCTCTAGCTGTCAGGGTACTAACTCTAGGCTGTCCTCGAACTCACAAAGATCCGCCTGCCTCTGCCTCCAGAGTGCTGGGATTAGAGGTGTGCACCAACAACCTATTTTTTTTCTTTAGACAGAGTTTTATGTAGCTGGGGCTGCTCTGGAGTTTACGATCCTCCTGTATAAACTCTGGATTTAAGGAGTCTATATGGTAATTGCTTGGGGGTGGTGTTGCTGTGGCTCTTTTTTTTTTTTTTAAGTTGGAGTCTATTGAAGCCCACGTGGGCCCTGCAATTCACTACATAATTGAGAAAGAGCTTGAGCTCAAGATTGTGCCTCTGTCTACAAAGTGTACCATGTGATTGGGTTGTGGATGGTCTTGACTCCTTTTGGTGGACCAGCTGTTGTCCAACCTGATTTTGCTTCCACCTCATGATGTAGTATGCAGTCTAGATTTTAGGCCATCTCTACAGGTAATTCCATTGTCTACATGAAACCTGCATGAAACCCTGGGGTCGGTCCCAAGATCTGTATTGGTGACATATACTTTGGTTGGTTTTTTTGGTTTTTTTTGGTTTTTTGAGACAGGGTTTCTCTGTGTAATAGTCCTGGCTGTCCTGGAACTCACTTTGTAGATCAGGCTGGCCTCGAACTCACTGGGATCCACCTGTCTTCTCTTGTCTCCTGAGTGCTGGGGTTACAGGCATGCACCATTACAACCCGGCATGGCATATACTTTGTAATTCTGGTCTTCCTTGGGTGGAGATAGGTTGAGGCCTACTTGGGATTTGTGAGACCACTGTTTTAACAACAAAAACAAAACAACAAAAATAGAACAAAACAGAACAAAAACAAAAGAAAAATTAACATTTGGTGTTAAGTTTTCCCCAGAGTCCTTTAATCTGTTTGTTTTTGTTTTGCTGGCAATGAAACCCAGTGCCATAGGCACGCACTACTGAGTCAGTCCCTCAGCCCAGGAAGACCAGAGGTGCTTAGCATGCCTGTTGTGGAGAGAGGCCTGGCATCTACCTTTGATGGAAATGAAAGCCTTCATGTAGTGAGATCCTGTCTCAAGATAAAAGGACTGTGGAGATGTTGCTCAGTGGTAGAGCCCCTGCCTAGAATCCCCCAGTGAGGGGCTGGGGTGTGGCTCAGTGGTAGAGCCCCTGCCTAGAATCCCCCAATGAGGGGCTGAGGTGTGGCTCAGTGGTAGAGCCCCTGCCTAGAATCCCCCAGTGAGGGGCTGGGAGTGTGGCTCAGTGGTAGAGCCCCTGCCTAGAATCCCCCAATGAGGGGCTGGGAGTGTGGCTCAGTGGTAGAGCACCTGCCTAGAATCCCCCAGTGAGGGGCTGGGAGTGTGGCTCAGTGGTAGAGCACCTGCCTAGAATCCCCCAGTGAGGAGCTGGGGTGTGGCTCAGTGGTAGAGCCCCTGCCTAGAATCCCCCAGTGAGGGGCTGGGGTGTGGCTCAGTGGTAGAGCACCTGCCTAGGATCCGCCAGTGAGGGGCTGGGGTGTGACTCTGGTAGAGCCCCAGCCTAGAATCCCCCAGTGAGGCTTTAAGGGTGTGGCTCAGAGGTTTACACACCCTTCTTAACAGTTTTGCACATTTCTTAGCAGGTACCTGAGGTTCTGATCTTACAATCTTTTGATAAGAAACTGCTTCATCTGGAGGCTGGCTTTTCTAGGGCTGAGGGTTTGTTTGTTTTTATGACAGCTAATTTCGTGTGTGTATTCACACAAGTGTGTGTTCAAAAGGACGAATTGCCTGAGTTAGTTCTCTCCTACCATTTGGGTCCAGACGACCGAACTCTGGTTCTCGGCTTTGGAGGCCAGTTGTCCCATGAGCCCTCACACCAGCCTAGGCCTGAGATTGAAGTCTCAGTTTTGTGCCTGCCATGGTCTGTGAGTCTTGATTTTCCCATCTGCACAGTGGACCAGTTAATACTGAAAGTTTCCTTGCCTGGTCAAGTCCAATGGAGCAAGCTCAGGCCGGGAGCTTGACCCAGGCCCAGCCCTCTGCAGAAGTTACTGAGAAAGTGATTGCTGTAATTACGGCCATCATTAGCAGGTGACTCACAGATTCCTCAGGCTCATCCACACCTCTCTCGGGCTTTGGAATTCCCTTCTAACTATCTCTGGCTGGAGCACAGTCCTTAGCCACGTGGGGCCAACCTAAGTTTTTTTTTTTATTATATTTTGGGTCTGGTGATAGACCCCAGGGCTTTGCAGCTACAATTGAGTGGTTTCCTAGGCCCTCACTGCTTACTTCATTCTTTTTTGTTTGTTTCTTCGAGACAGGGTTTCTAGGTAGTTTGGAGCCTGTCCCGGAACTAACTCTTGTAGACCAGGCTGGTCTCGAACTCCGGTCTCTGCGTCCTCAGTGCTGGGATGAAAGGCGTGCATCACCACCTCCTGGCTCTTATTTAATTCTCCCCCCACCTTTTTTTTGTATAATAACAGACTAAAATACTTCTATTTTGTGTGGCTCTAGTTGGCTTTGAACTCCTGATCCTCTTGCCTCCACGTCTTAAGTGCTTGGGTCACAAGTATATGATGTCATAACTCATATCCAGCCTTAAAATGCTTTCATATTAAGTTCTGGTTTATTTATTTTTTTAAAAATGTATTTATTTATTATGTATACAATGGTCTCTCTGCATGTATGTCTGCACATCAGAAGAAAGCAGCAGATCTCATTACAGATGGTTGTGAGCCACCATGGTGGTGCTGGGAATTGAACTCAGGACATCTGGAAAAGCAGCCAGTGCTCTTAACCTCTGAGCCATCTCTCCAGCCCTAAGTTCTGGTTTATTTGACTTTTTAAAGGGTCTACCTGAGTAGCCCAACCGGGCCTGGAATTCACTATCGCTCAGGTTTGTCCTAGAAATCACCCAGGTTTGTCTTAAAATTGGGATCTTCCTTATTCAGTATTGCCACGCCCAGTGGAATATGCCTTTAATCCCTGCATTTGGGAGACACAAGGAATCTCTGTGGAGTTGTAGGCTAGCCTGGACTACATAGTAAGAGAGTTCCAGGCCAGCTAGGGCTATATAATGAGGTCCTGCCTCAAAAAAATTAAAGACAACACCCACCAAGGCAGGGCTGAGCATAGAGCTAAGTTAAGGCTTGCCTAGCATGCATGAAACCCTGGGTTTATCAGTCGTGTTAACTGCTTGTGGTGTTCACGGTAGGTGTGTTGGAGGACGGGGTAGTTCAAGGTCATCTTCCTCCTTTGAGTAAGTAGTGAGGTGGAAGCCAACCCTGCCTTAAAGAAACAAACCAAACTGTGTGTAGCGGTGCTTCATTGTAATCCCAGCAGTCAGAGGCAGAGGTAGGCGGATCTCTGAATTGGAGGCCAGCCTGGTAGACAGAGTGAGTTCCAGGACAGTATAGCTGGGGCTACACAGAGAAACCCTGTCACAAAAAAAAAAAAAAAAAAAACCCAAAAAGAAAAAAAGGGGGAGCATTAAACAAACAAATACATCAGTAAATAAAATGGAGAGGCTGAGAGGGCCCTGCAATGAATGCGCCTGTGGCCCTCGCAGGGGATCCGAGTTTGATTCCTAGTGCCTACACAGCAGCTCAACCACCTGTAACTCCAGTGCCACAGGATCTGATGCTGTCTTTTGACCTCCGTGGGCACCGTATGAATGTGGCACATCTACACACAAGGAAAACACTCACACATGAAAAACATGAAATAAAACGGAGTAGGATCATAGAATATTCCGAGAGATGTGTTTGAGGGTTAAATGATCCAAGTAAAGCCTTTAGCACTGTGCCTGATAGAAAGCCTACCTAGTCAATGTTTATTGTTATGGTAATTGTGGTTTAACCCCTTCCCTGATTCTACCCCAACCCCGATCTATATAGAATACAGTTTTTATTGCTGTGGCTTTGTAAATTTTGGTCCTAGAGTCAGTGCTGTCATAAAATTAACATTTTCTTGGAGTTACCTTTTTTTTTTTTTTTTTTTTGTAAGAACCCCTCTTTGCCTTCCAGTCTCTGGATACAGTTCTTATTTGCCATTATCTTCTGCCCAAGTAGCCCTTGTCTTTTCTTGAAGGTTCCAGGGTTCCAGTCCTGGATTATTCCATCTTACTTCTCTTGTTGCCCGTTTCTGTTTCTCTGCTCCTTGTTTTCAGGGCCTTCCTGTTTCCTGCGCTCCTTCCTCGTTTCTGTGGAGCGTGTTCAGAGGCAGCTTTCTGAGACGCACGGTGTTTCCAGGGCAGATCTTCTGAGGCCAGGGGTGCCTGGGAAATGCCTTTGTTCTACCCTAACATGTTAGCGGCTAGTGATTTCACTAAATTCCAGTGTTCTAATGCTGCTCTTGGAGATTATGACGCTGTGTCTACCCCCTCCCCCTTTTTAAGGTGGTGCTGGGGGTCAAGCCAGCAATGTTTCGTTATTATTTGTTTAGCTTGTGAACAATTCTAGGTACTTATTTTTTAGCCATTGACTGTTTCATTCATGTACATAATGAATTTTAGTCATTTGACCCCCAGTACCCAATCTTGTCCACTTGTGCTTTTGTGCTTTTTTTTTAAAAGCTCAGCTCATCTTCCTAGATCTTCTTCCTGGTTGCATGCTTTTTCCTTTTCCTTTTTCTTTCTTTCTTCTTTTTCTTTCTTTTTTTTTTTTGTGCATGACCAATCAGTTTAATTAGTGCTTCTTTCTTGAACCTGGGTGGCAGCTTACTTATAGGAGCATCTTAACCACACCACTAAAGAAAACAACACACCACCCCCCAGTAACCATTAACTGCCCACAGACCCTCAGAGCCTCACACCACACCCTCCCCACCCCCACCCTGCTTAAACGTGGGCTGCTCACGTTGACTCTTGACCTCTACACGCCAGGTGTCCCTCCTTCTCTAAATGGCTTGCTATCTTTTAGCGCCTCCCAGTAGTGACCCCTGTGACTGTGGAGACCCTTGGGATGGCTTGGCCTCTTCCTAGGTGTGTGGGTTGGACATTTTGCCTAACTGACCTGCCGTTTTCTCTCTGCTGAAATGGCTGGTAATAGTCACTTTTCCTGACTGCATGGAGACTAAATGTGTTCAGGCGCAGAAGCACCTACAGCGTTGCCTGACTCAGAGAAAGCCCGAGCTGCGACTAGGGATTTTCTTCCCATCCAGCTGTCTGGAGATACCCTGCACACGGGACTGCTGTGGCCTCCTTTTGTGTTTGCTGTGCTCCCTGCCCAGCTGCCTGTCAGTCTTAGAGTTCAGTTCTCCCCGACTGAAATTGTTTCTGAGTTTCTGTTTTTATTCATATCTGATCATTTCCTCTCACCGTTCTCTCTCTCCATGCTAGGACCGAGATATCTTGAGACCCCTGCTCCAGTAAAAGCATTTCCTGCTTCTTTTTTCATTTTCTTTTCCTGGCTAGCCTGGAGCTCATGTTATAGACCAGGTTGGCCTCAAACTCACAGAGATCCATCTGGGTCTGCCTCCTGAGTGCTGGGATTACAGGTGTGTGCCTCTGGCTCCAGCTTTATCTTTTAATTTTTTTTGTATTATGATTCTGTGTTTGTTCTCTCTCTCTCTCTCTCTCTGTATGTGTGTGTGGTTCAGAGGACGACTTTGGGGAGTAGCTTCCTCCCCCTCCTCCATTTGGTCCCAGGATGTAGCTGTCAGGTCTGGCTACAGTCATTTTCACCCACTGAGCCATCTCACCAGCCCATGCTTCTTTTTGTGTTAGGTTATTTCAAGACAGCGTGTAGACCACACTGGCCTTGACCTCAGAGATCTCACTGCCTCTGCCTCCCGAGTTCTGGGATTAACCGCCACCTGGTTTTCTTTTCTATTTTTTGCCTTTCCATTTCTCAGTCTTTTAAGGTGTCTTTAATGGGATTTTCTAACCCATTAAACATACACATAGATATGTATATATATATGTAAAATACGTCATTCATTCATGTATAGAATATATGTATATATACATACATAAACACACATGCAATATATATGTATTTCCCCCCTCCTGTAGCCCAGGCTGGCCTCAATTTGATATGTGGATGAGGGCAATCTTCAACTTCTACTCTTCCTGCCTCCATCTCCAGAGAGTGCTGGGATTATAGGTGTATACTACCACAGCTAGTTCCGGAGCTAGAACTTGGGTCTTCCTGGATGTTGGCAAGCACTCTACTCAGCCCTATTGTGATTGCTTTTGTTATTATCATTATCCCATTCTCTCATGGCTGTGTTACTTCTTGTGACTTGGATGGTAGTGACTATATTTTTTTGTCTTGACTTTCTTGACTTTCTCTGTATCCTGTAGGTGATTTGTTCTCTCTTGTCTTCTGGATGAGTAGTTACCTGTCTCCCTGCATTTTAAGAAAGAAGGTGGTGGTGACGTAAGCCTTTAATCCCAGCACTCAGGAGGCAGAGGCAGGTGAAAACTCTGTGCGTTCGAGGCCAGCCTGCTCTACAGAGCCAGCTAGCTCCAGGACAGCTAGCTAGGGCTGTTACACAGAGAGACCCTGTCTCAAAAAACAAAGCAAACAAACAAACAAAAAACAAAAAGAAAGACAGAAAGGAAGGAGTACTAACCAATCCGACGCTTGGGAGGTAAAAGCAGGAGGGTCAGGAAAGACTTCAGTGTTAACCTTAGGTCTGTATGGAGTTTGAGGGCAGCCTGGATTGTTTGAGAATGTGTCTGAAAATACAGACAGGTAAGAGCCCTGAGTTCGGATCCCAACACCCACCCAAAACCTGGGTCAGGCTGTTCATGCCTTCCTGTAGTTGGAGTGCTTTGGGGCGTGGAGACCGGAAGATTGCTGGGGCTTGGTGGCCTCCAGCCTGACTCCAGGTTCAGTGAGGGAGCTGGAGGGTGAGAGGAGGCCACTCAACCCGCGCTATCTCTGTGAAAAGATACTCTCTCCCCTGATGGTTGTTTGGAGGCAGCGGTTGCTGTGTGGCTGCCCTTGAGGTCTACCCCTCTGCCTTGGCCTTCTCCTGCAAATGCCGGGGGCCAGGCATTTCTGGTGCCGGCTTTTGCTGCTTTTCTTTTTGGCCTTGTATGATTCACAAATGAGAGTATTCTAGTTGCTTAGGCGCCTGGATTTCCCTGTGGCTCTTCCTCTGCCTAAACCCAACCCTGAGCATTCTTGTCTTCTTAAAAGTTAATTTGCTAATTTAAACTAACCATTGTTATTTGAGATAAGGTCTTAGGTGCTTGGGTCGCTCCTGTAGGTGAGGCTGGCCTTGAGCCTCCTGCCTCAGCCTCCGGGGAGAGGGGTGGAGAGAGCCGGGATCACAGGAGTAAAACTCCTTTCTCCCCAGTGAATTCCAGCCTTTTATAGTTTCATCTTTGTCAGCAAGGGCTTGTGGGAGACTTTAAATACTTCCATGGTGAAAACAGCTCCTAGGTATGGCAGACAGCCAAAGGCCTTTACTTGACTTTCCATATGCCCTGTGTTCTATCACCAGCACTACAACCAAACCAAACCAAACCCTTTCCAAATCAGCTGTGGTCTTGAGCCCCTCCCTGCCCCCTGGGTTTTGGAGAAGTCTGGTCCTCCCAATTCTGGGCCTCCGAATTGGGAGGACCAGAACTATTCTAATTTGATTGTCTTGTCTGTTTGTTTGAGACAGGATCTCTATCAGCTCCTGCTGGCATCCAATTCCTTGTGATCCTCCTGCCTCAGCTGTCCAAGTGCTGGGATCTGGGGCATGATCCGTTATATCTTGCTCGTTTTTTTGTTTTGTTTTGGTTCTCGGGATGGAACCCAGGGCTTCACATACCCAAAATCAGCAGTCTGCCGCTGTGTTATATCCTGGTTCAGTTTATTTGTTTATTTGTGTGTGTGTGTGTGTGTGTGTGTGCTTATCCAGAGGCAGGGTGTTAAGTGACCCAGGTTAACTTGGGCTTTTTCTGTATAGCTATGTAGGATGGTCTTCTTGCTTCCTGGGGTGCTGGGGTTATGTGTGTCACAAAGCCTGGTTTATGGGGTGCTGGTGATCAGGGATTAGTGCAGGCTAGAGTTACACCCACTAGCCGTTTGTGTGTGTGTGTGTGTGTGTGTGTGTGTGTAAAACAGTGGACGATTGAGAAGTGCATGCTTGTGTGTGGGTGGGTATGGTGTACGTGTCTGTATATCTGTGTGTGTGAGAAAGGGGGCCATTGAGAAGTGTGTGCATGTGTGTGGGAGGGTGTGGGTGTACATATATGTATATGTACACACACACATATGAAAGTGGGCAAGCAAGAAGTTTGTGTGTGCGTGCATGTGAAAGTGGGCAAGCAGGACGTGCCGTAGCTGTCAGAGGACACCTTGGGCCTGGGTATTTGGTTGTCTCATGTGGGTCCCAGGGATTGAACTCAGATCATCAGACTTGGCGGCAACCCCCTTATCTACTGAGACATTGTGCCAACCAGAGAAGGAATTCTTAACTCTGCCCTTGTGCTGAGGCTTTTGTTTGGTGTGACACCTCACTGGAACCTTCCACTTTGCCCAAGCAGTCCCTGGAAGTCCATCCATCCCTAACTCCATCCATCACTCCTCAGGCTGGAGTGGTCCTTAGGGGATGCATTTTTTTTTTTTTTTTTTCCACGAGGAAGTCCCTCTGTAATTACCTGCTTGCTGATTGTGACCAGTCTGGAGCCTTCAGGGCCCAGGCTGAGTGGACTATTTGCATATCATTGGTTAAGCTGGTCTTGACCTCTCTCTGGGAGCCTTTGATACTCTTTTTATTTAAATCTTAAGCATCTACTTTTCAGGGCAACACATCCGGAGGTGGGTGAGACAAAGCCCGTGCACCCCAGGGAGGGTGCCTGATTTCTTGTTGTTGAGGGGCTTGGATTTGTAGGGGTGGCTGGAGGTTGCAGTTCTAGGGCTTGAGCTTGAGGGGCAGATAGGGTGGGGAGGCTGGGACGGGCTTTATCTCTCTGGGACCAGCCCTTAGGCCCTCCTCCTAGGGGTGGGGCTGATTTTTTAAGTCTAGCTTTTGCCTCAGCCCTGGGAGGCCAGAGGAGGGAGCTGCAGCCACACGTCCCCAGCCACTGTTCCTGGAGAGCGCAGGGGATGCCTACAGACCTGCCGCCCCAACTCTTGTTCTCACCTGGTAAGTGTCGGAACGCCAGGGACCGGAGAGTTCCAGTGTCTTTGCCTTCTTAATGCCCTTGATTATTTTACAGGGTATGGGAAGGCTCAGAGAGGTTGGGTTGCCTGCCTGGGGTCACACAGCTGGCATGTGAAGCATCCAGAAGCCGGGCTTTAGCTGTCGCTGGGATGCTGGGGGCGAGTGGGGGTACGGGATGTTGAGAGGGATTTTTCTTACTAGATTCACTTTTTTTTTTTTTTTTTTTTTCGAGACAGGGTTTCCCTGTAGTTTCTAGAGCCTGTCCTGGAGCTAGCTCTTGTAGACCAGGCTGGCCTCGAACTCAGAGATCCGCCTGCCTCTGCCTCCCGAATGCTGGGATTAAAGGCGTGCGCCACCACCGCCCGGCTAAATTCACTTTTTTAAAAAAGAAACATTACTTTGGGGTTGGAGAGCTGGCTTAGTGGTTAAGAGCAGCGACTGTTCTTCGGAGGAACAGGGTTCGATTCCCAGCACCCACATGGTCGCTCACAACTGTGTCACTCCAGTTCCCAGGGATCTGGCACCCTCACCCAGACACACATGCAGGCAAAACAGCAATGCACATAAGATAAAAAAAAAAAAAGACAAGTCTTGAGAAACATTACTTTTTATTTATTTGTCCGGGTGTGTGCCAGGGTGCACACGTGGAGGTCAGAGGACAGTTTACAGCGTCACCTCACTCCTTCCACAATGTGGGTCCCAGGGATGGAATTCAGTCATCAGACTTGGCAGCAGGCCCTTTATACATTGAGCCACCTCACCAGCTGGACCAGTTGGCGCGCGTGTGTGTGTGTGTGTGTGTGTGTGTGTGTGTGTGTGTGTGTGCTTACCTGCCGTGGCTTGAGTATGGAGGATAGCTTTTGGGAGTTGGTTCTCTTTTCGTTGTTGGATCACCCATGGCTTGAACTCTGGTCATACGGCTTGCTCGGTGAGCACTTTTTTAAAAAAAAAAGAAAGATTTATTTATTTATTATGCAGACAATGTGCTGTTATGTATGCCCACATGCCAGAAAGAGGGCACCAGATCTCATTACAGATGGTTGTGAGCCACCATGTGGGTGCTGGGAATCGAACTCAGGACCTTTGGAAGAGTAGCCACTGCTCTTAACCTCTGAGCCATCTCTCCAGACCTCGGTGAGCACCTTTACCCTCGGAATTATCTCACCCATCCTGGACTCAACTTTTATTTATTTATTGGCCTTGCTTTTTTTTTTTTTTTTTTTGTAAGTTATATCCGTGACAGAGTTCATGGGAATTAGTCAAGGTATAAAATATCCTAGGCTTCTGAAAGCTCTGGTTAGTTGCTGGCTGCTCGTGCCCCTTTCTACCCCTCCCTTTGTGCTCATCCATGTTCTCATTGTCCGCCCCCCCCCACGGGGAACAGCATACGCTCCACCGCCTTCTGCTAGGCAGTCCAGGCTGGCGTTGAACTCGCTCTGTAGCCCAGACCGACTGAAGGGTCATCCTCCTGCCTCCCTCCGCCCCTCCCTCATCTCATCTCCAGCTGCACAGTTCAGTGCGCCTGCACGCCACTGCACAGCTGTCTTAGTTCCCCGTCCCCCAGCTCCTGGGACCTACCCTTCAGCTTCCTCTTTTAGTGACTTGGCGCCTCTGGGTTCCTTATCACCAGGTCCGTTCTGCAGTGTTTTCTCTTGCTTGAGCAGGTGTCACATTCCCCCCCCCCTTTTTAAAGGCAGAATAATACTCCACTGCACAGCCGTGCCACAGATTTGTTTACCCTCTCGCCCACTGAAGAACTCTTGGGCTATTTTCGTCTGTGACTATTTGAGAACGTTGCTGCATTGCTTCTGGTGTACAGATAACTTCAAATTCCTCCCAGGGCTCAGCATTACAGGCCTGAGCCTCCACACCTGGCTTACATTTTTTAATTTCCCCTTTAGGACAGGGTCTCTAGCCCAGGTTGACCTTGAGCTGGCTGTGTAGCCAAAGATGACCCTATGCACTCCAGATCCTGTCCCCACCTTCCTCCCAAGTGCTGGGGTCAGAGGCAAGCACCAGCTTGTCTCCTTTTTTTTTCTTTGCTTTTGAGCCAGGGTCTGGCTGTGCAGCCTAGCTGCCTTGTGACATCTGGGTTACAGGTGAGCTGAGCATCTGTACACACAGCTTGAATAGTGTGACTTTAGGTGCCCGAGCCTGTGGCCCAGTGGGACGGGAAGGACTGGGACCCACGGCTGACTTTTCTGCTGCCTTTGGAAGCAGCGCAGGGCAGGGCCTGTAAGCAGGGAAGGGAGGCATGTGGACAGCTGATTACCCCATAAGCTGGAGCTGTTTGGGAAAGGGGAGGGGAGGGGCGGGCCTTACTCTCTGTGTCTGTGTCATTATTGTGAATCCGGATTCCCAGCTGCTGTGTAAAGACCGTAGATGCCGAGTCCCAGGTGTAGTCTTGGGAAGCCCCTTTCTCCTCTGATGAATGGCTTCCAGGGTGCTCAGTGCACACCTGAGACCCAGAGACAAAGGTAGCACCGATCTCAATATGGACTGTGGACTTCTTTCCTTCCTTCTTTTCTTTTCCTCCCTCCCTCCTTCCCTCCCTCCCTCCCTCCCTTTCTTCCATGGTTTTTTTGAGACAGGATTCCTCCCTGTCCTGGAATTTACTTTTGTAGACCACGCTAGTCTCGGATTCAGGGCATCCATTGGGCTCTGCCTCCCAAGTGCTGGGATCACGTTGGGTTTTCTTACATAGTCATACCCCTGATAAACTCTTAACTTGTAAGAAATAAGCAATGATGACCTATTGCAGAGGAGAACAATCAGGGTTGGAATGGGGCTCCTTTGGGTAGGTGCTTGGCTAACATGCAGGAAGCTCTGGGCTTTCCCAGTAGTGCCGCAATCAGGCATGGTGGTGCAGCCCTGAAATCCCAGCACTCAGGAGGTGGAGGCAGGGGGACCAGGAGTTCAGGGTCCTCTTCCACTACTTAGCAAGTTTAGGATCAGTCTGGGCTACGTGAGACTTGTCTCAAAAATAAAAACGGGACTGGAGAGTTGGCTCAGCAGACAAGAGCATTTCTGGCTCTTGCAGAGGACTAGAGTTTGATTCCAGGCAGCCACAGTGGATAATTCAGAACCACCTGTAGCTCTGAGGGCGCCTTGGCTCGTGTGCACACGCCCACATGCACATATACGTTCATAGTTAAGACAATGAGTATTTAAGAAGACAATTATAATAAGTACACTCAGAAAAAAAAGATTTCAGTTTTATTTACCGTGTGTGGACGTCTGGGTACAGAGGCATGCCATCATGTTCTCGTGAAGGTCAGAGGGCAGCTTGGGGAAGTTGTCCTCCCCCCGCCACCATCTGGGTGCTGGGGATTGAACTCAAGTTGTGAGCATGTTGGCAATTCTTTTACTTGCTGAGACATCATGCTGGCCCACGTGTACACTTTAATACAAGTAGTGTGACTGTGGTTTCTCCTAAAATTAATTCCTTCCTTCCTTCCTTCCTTCCTTCCTTCCTTCCTTCCTTCCTTCCTTCCCTTCCTTTATATCCCAAGCTAGCTTCAAAATTGAGATCCTTCTGCCTCTCTGCCTCCAGACTGCTGGCATCACAGGTGAACCTTGCCGTGTAATCTTATGTGTAGCCACTCCTCCCCCCCTTTCTGAGCTGGTTTCATGGAGCCCAGGCTGGCCTAGAACTGTGCTAGCTTTGGAGTCACTGATGACCTAGAACTTGGGGTGCTCCTGCCTCCACCTTTGAAGTACTGGGATTCCAGGTGTGGCCTCTCCGCCTTCATCCTTCTTTGGGGAATGATGCGAGACATTTTATTTGACAAATTGAAGCGTCTGGAATAATGTAGCACCAAGTTTGGACACTGGAGGGGTGCAGGCCGTGAATGAATTAACGGCAGCATGTACGGCGACTTGGATGCATTTGAAAGATTGCTGCTTCACTTACGGGTAGAATAGACCAGAAGAATGCAAGATTTCATCAGGCTGTTCAGAATGGCATGGGGTTTAAAACTTTCCCGTTTGTTTACTTGTGGGATTTCTTTTCACTAACACTTCTGGATTATGGTTAAATCACAGATAGGGTCAACTTCAGGCTTCTCATGATTTTATCCAGAGCACAGGCAGGATGCCACTGGCTCTCCAAGAGGATTGTATCCCAGCCTTCACAGACAGTACCCCTTACATCTGTGGAGGTCACAGGTGGTGTGATAAGGAACTACAGTGTGTGGAATTCCCCCTTCAGCCGCGGTCGGTCCAGGCAGGCCACAGCCGCTTTGCTTTCTTTGCTTTCTCCTTTGTAACTGAACGCGTGTGACTAACTCCTTCCGGGATGAGCATGGGGTTACAGGAGCTGGTGAGGTATGCGCTTGGCACACGGCCTGGTGTGTAGGAAAACGACGCGGGAAAGTTGGGAGTTTTATGAATGCCATTAAATCTTTGCACAGGAAGCAGAGATACCCAAGCAGGCACTCGGCCTGGCTGTGAGTAGGTGGCCCCTTGTTAACCCCAACTTCTGAAGACGTGTTTCTTTCTTGAAGTGCTGGGGATGGAACCCAGGACTTCATGTATAATGTTCAGACTCTACAAATTCTACAGCCCATCTGTCTTTAATTTTTAAAAAATTTACACACACACACACACACACACACACACACACACACATATAGGTTTTTCAGGACAAGGTTTCTCTGTGTAGCCCTGGCTGTGTCTGTGCAAGCTGGATGTCATTCCTCAGGAAGTTGTTCATTTCCTTTGAAGCAGGGTCTCTCAATAGCCTGGAGTAGGCTATGCTGGTTGACTGAGCCCTAGGGGTCTGCCTGTCTTTACTTCCTTAGCCTTGGGATGACACAGGTGTGTCATCACGTCTGACTGTGTGGGTGTGGTTTTTCAAGAGAGGGTTTCTCTGTGTAGCCCTGGCTGTCCTGGAACTCCTGTAGACCAGGCTGGCCTCGAACTCACAGAGATCCTCTGCCTCCTGAGTGCTGGGGTTAAAGGTTTGCGCCACCACCATAGCCGGCTGCATTTGACAATTTTATGTGAGTTCTGGAGATTGAATTTATGTCCTCATGCTTGTAAGGTACTTGCTCGACTTGCTAAGAAGTCGCCCCTGTCTTTTTATGTAGCCAAGACCTTGAGTATGAAGATTCGTTGTAGAGAGAGTTACTGGCCTGTGCCACCTAGCTCAGATGAGTCACAGTTTCCTCTCTGTCTGTTTCCCTCTGTTAGTTGCCTAGGCTAGCCTGGAATTTACTTTGTAGCCTAGGCTGGCCTTCAATTTGACACCTTCCTGCTTCTACTTTTTGTAGTGGGATTATAGGCATGAGTCTTTAAAACAGAATTGTTTTCTTGTTACTTTATGTGTTATTTTGCCTGCATGTATGTCTCTATGCCATGTGAAGGCCTGGGGGCCCACAGAGGCCAGAAGAGGGTGTTGGTTATGAGCCACCATGTGGATACTGGGAACTGAATTCTGGTTCTCTGGAAGAGCAGTCAGTGCTTTTAACCACTGAGCCATCTCTCCAGCCCCTTGGTTGGATTCTTAATTTTCTCTCTCTCCCTCCCTCCCTCTTTTGAGATAGGGTTTCTTTATGTAGCCCTGGCTGTCCTGGAACTCTGTTCCGTAGACCAGGCTGCCCCTGAACTCAGATCTCGCCTGCCTCTGCATCCGGAGTGCGATACTACTACACTGATTTGAGTTTTAATTTTTTTCTTCTTAAAAATGATTTCTTTAGTTTTATTTTGTGTATATTGGTGTTTTGGCTGCGTGTATGTCTATGTGATGGTGTCCACTCCCCTGGAACTGGAGTAACAGACATTTGTGAGCTGCCCTGTACATGCTGGGAATTGAACCCAGGTCCTCTGGAAGAGCAGCCAGTGCTCTGAACTGCTGAGCTATCTTTCTAACCTTAATTCCTTAATCTGAAATTTGAGTAACAAGGTTCCTAGGCTCCAGGGCTTCAGGGTGGGCTTCAGGATAGTGAACTGGGATCTGGGAAGGACCCTGAGGCATGTGGGCAAAAGACACCTGAGCTTTGGAGGCAGAGAAGGGCTTGCAACCCCCTTCCCCACTCCCCGAGACAGAGTTTCTTTGTAACCCTTGCTGTCCTGGAACTTGTTCTGTAAAACAGGCTGGCTTTGAACTCACAGAGATCCGTCCCGCCTCTGCCTCCTGAGTGCTGGGATTAAAGGCGTGCGCCACCATTGTAGCTGAGAGTGCTTGGAATTTTTTTTTTTTTGTTTTTTTTTTGTTTGTTTGTTTTGTTTTGTTTTTCGAGACAAGGTTTCTCTGTAACTTTGGAGCCTGTCCTAGAACTAGCTCTTGTAGACCAGGCTGGTCTCGAACTCACAGAGATCCGCCTGCCTCTGCCTCCCGAGTGCTGGGATTAAAGGCGTGCGTCACCGCCGCCCGGCTGAGTGCTTGGAATTTTGATACCTCTTTGAATATTCTGATCTTGGAAGCTAAGCAGCTTTGGGCCTGAATAGTGCTTGGGTGGGCTAAGTACTTGGATCTTTTAGTAGAAATGACATTCACACGCGTCAGGATCTGACTGATATCCAGCACCCTTGTGAAACCACAAAAGAGGCATCACCTGCCTAGAATCCAGGTGCAGGGGAGCCTGAGACAGGAGGATCCCTCAGGCTCACTGGCCAGCCGTTCTAACCAAGTCAGAGCCCTAAGTCCAGGGACACACCTTGTCACAAAATATAAAATGCAGAGTAATTAAGGAGGACGTCTGAGGTCAGCTTCAGGATCTGCATGCACAGGTGTACACATGAACATGCGGGTGTGCGCGCGCGCGCACACACACACACAATGTACAATTCAAAGATAGCATGTCAATAACTTAACCGTCACTCACTTCTCATCTGAGGAAGGATAAATTGTGTGTGGGTAGGGCAAGTGGACCCCCTCAGACCCTGACCTTGGAGGAGTCAATTAGCCAGTCATTCGTGACAACAGCTGGTACTACATGGCACCCCGTGGCAGACAGAACTCAAATCCTGTCACAGACAGAAGCTTCTTGAATCTTTCCATGCATCAGCCTTGGAGGGAGAAGGTGGTGATGCATTATGTATTTCACACAGCCCGGGGCGATTTAGAGATAGGCTGGAATGACAGCCACGGGTTGGGAGTGGCGGCACGTGGCTGTGGTCCTGGCACTCGGGAAGGCTAAGGTGGGAGGACCCCTTGACGCTGGCCTGCGTGGTGAGGGCTAGAGCGGCTTGGGCTACATAGTGAAATCTTGTTTCAGAAAAAAGAAAAAGGGGGCCATGGAGATGGCTCAGGGGGTAAGAGTGCTTCCTGTGCAAGCCTGGGGACCTGAGTTCAAATCCCAGCCCCCACACTAGCAGCTGGGAAGATGTGTGCACATGTGGAATGGACACATACATATACATGTGTGCACACATGCGCACACAGAGTGAGCCTAGGAGGTAGGACATGACTTCGGCTCATCCTCGGAGACCCGCTTTGTCCCAGTTCTTCCCCAGGGAGACTGACCGTCCACACCCAACTCCTTCGGTTTCTAGCTGGGAGAAACCTTCAGCTCAGAACATTGCTGAATTAAATCTAAATTAATTGAGATTTAATAAAACAAAACCATAGAGTTCTTCAGTCTCCATAGCTGCATTTCAGATGCTCAGGCCTGACACGTGGTCAGTGGCTGCCACGTCCAACACACAATGTCTGCTGGGCCCTGGCCCTCTCTGTGTTGCTGCATATCATTTATCTACCTAGTCCTGTACCTGGTAGACCCAGCTGTGCTTCTGGCTTTGTTGAGGATGTCAGGGAGGTGATGAGGCTGGTGGGCCTCGTGGAACTGTTCTGTAGGAGGCATTTTAAGTACTGTGAGTGGAACTTAGTGCCTTGATCATGCTAGGTGGGTGGGTGCTCTACCACTGAGCCACACCCCAACCCCTCACTGGGGGATTCTAGGCAGGTGCTCTACCACTGAGCCACACCCCAGCCCTTCACTGGGGGATTCTAGGCAGGGGCTCTACCACTGAGCCATACCCCAGCCCCTCACTGGGGGATTCTAGGCAGGGGCTCTACCACTGAGCCACACCCCAGCCCCTCACTGGGGGATTCTAGGCAGGGGCTCTACCACTGAACCACACCCCCACCCCTAACCCTGACCAGCCTTGACTTACTCTAGTCCAGAGTGGTTTTGAACTTTCTATCCTCTTGCCTCAGCCTCCTGAGTAGCTCTAATGACTGTCCTGGGCCATCTCTCCTGGCTTTGTGCCAACTTTAAGATTGCAGCTCCATGCCCTGAGAGCAGCAATGGCTTACCTGGTCACTGGAATCCCCCCCAGATGCCCCTCCCCCCAGCCTGGGAGGCAGTAGTTGGGGTGCCTTGAAGCCCTGATGGTGACAGGAGCCGTTGGTGGCATCCGGGCCCCAACGCTTCTCTGGGTGCTTCTTGCTGGGTTTCACAAGCCCAGGCAGGGGCAGGCCCGGGCCCTGTGCTTCCGCACAGCCTGGGCAGGAAGAACTGGTGGCTGATGTAAGCCTTTGCGCAAACCCCTGGCTACTGGCTTCCGGAGCTTTCTACCCGCCACCTGCCACATCAAGGAGGAAGCCTAGGGTTTGGCAGGGCCCCGAGACCCTACTTCTCTGGGCTTGGGCAACATGAATGTGCTGACTGGCCACAAGGGCCCTTGGCCCGCAGGAGTTGGCGCTGGACTCTGGGCTGCAGGAGTTGGTGCTGGACGCTGGAGAGGGACTGGGCTGCAGTGAAGGTGGCTGGACATAGACCATGGTAACAGGCATGTGGTCAGAGGGTGTATGCCGTCTCTAGCTACCGCTGTCCTTAATGGTGGGGTGGTGGTGGGGGGAGTCAGTGAGGAAGCCCGGCCTTTCGCTTATTCCCACGTTTACCCCAAAGGGGATGGGGTGTATGTAAGAATTCTATCTCCTTTGAGAGGCAGTCATTGGGCTTTATGGATCTAGGGCTTGCATGGGAGGGCTGTTGGGGACCCAGAAGCTGGAATATGTGCATACATGGGTGGAGACTATGAGTTCCCTGTGGCTTAGACCGGGGGCCTCTGGCATCTGAGCCGCACATCCTGTCTGTGTGTCCAGTGTAATGTTACTTGCTGTGCTGTCTGCAAACAGTGCCCACCCCTCAGGGACTAGAGGAGGCCTTCATGTGTTTATACAGAACCCTCTGCTGGGGACCGGCCAGGATGGGCACCTGGGGTGTGCTTGGTAAGGGTGCCTAGTTACGTGTTCAGGGCTCACTGCCTGTCTTGTAGGGTATACTGGGGAGAGCTTGAAATCGCCCACAAAACATCTGGCCTATTTACTATTATTGTTCCTGAAACTATCATTATATAATTCTTGTTAAACGCATGCCTCCCGCCCAATTTTTGTTTTTAAAATATTATTATTATTATTATTATTATTATTATTATTATTATTATTATTATTATTACTTTTGTAATGTTGAAGGTTGAGCCTAGGTCCTCATGCATACTAGCTAGTATATGACATCCCATCCCCAGACTGAGGATGGGTGCTTCAGACAGAGTCTCCTCCTGTAGGCCAGACTATCTGGAATTTACTGTGTAGCCCAGCCTGGGCATGAATTGCGAATTCAGATGACAGACGTAACTATCAGGACGGGCTCCATCATTATAAGAACTTTTCATTTTTTGAGGCAAGCGCTGGCTGTGTAGCCCAGGCTAGCTTGGAATCTGCCATCCTTCTGCCTCAGCTCACAAGTGCTGGTGTTATACATGCATGTCACCATTCCTGATGGTCGCTGTTTGCCTTGCTCCTTGCTATGGTCCCACACATCACACCTCTCAGGTGGGCTCTGAGATGTCCTGCTGGGTGTGCAGGGAGTCGCTGCTCCTTGGCTATGCCAAGGCTTTTCCTCCTTGGCCTCAGCTTCCCCATTAGTGGGCATGTGCAGTCCCCAGACACTCAGGCTCTTGCACATCCTGGATGACTGTGGGGTCCTTGGGGATGTTGGTGTCCTGTGCTGAGGTCAGAACAGGAGCTCCTTCTCCAATGACCACCATCTTCCTTACTCCGTGGGTCCCCTGGGTGGTCCCTGGGGCCCCCTACTCCCATTCCCAGCTGGGCTCAGGCTTGCATCAGCAGACAGGATAGTGAAACTTGTCTGGGGGATGGAGGGGTGCTGGGCCTGAGGGAAACCTAGCTAGCTTCCTTGGTTGCTGTGGTGATTGGGCCCATCAGTTGTGGTCCAGGCTGACCAATGCCTTTTGATTTCTGGCAGTGAAGGATTCGTGGAGTAGGGGACCTTGGGATGGTGGTCCAGGTGTCACAACCTGTTTTGCTGGCTGCCTGACAGGGACCCCTCCCCCTTTTCTCTGCAGGCGAGGCCTTCTTGGGCAGCTTTGTGGCCAGCGGGATGGGGCCCTCGACCCCGTCTCAGGGAAGCCCGGTATCCCTGTCCTCTGACCTCTCCTTCCGCTCCCCCACCCCCAGCAACCTGCCCATGGTGCAGCTGTGGGCTGCCCACGCCCATGAAGGTAAGGAACGGGCCAGATGGGAGGGGCTGAGGGCTGCCGGGCCACTGTCTCAACCATGATGACAATTTTACGTCCCCAACACGATTCTCAACAACTTTCTCCCCATGGCCTCCCTGTTTCCCCTTGAGTGCTCTGTCTTGTTACCACAGGGCCTTTGCACAAGCCATTCATGCCTCTGCTTGCAGCCTCTCACCCCGGCCCATTGGCTCCTCCTTCAGCCATTGGCTCCTCTCCCACTTCCAGTAGAAGACGACAGAAGGTTTACATGTGCGATTATTCTAGGTGGTGTGTGCTCTGAGGGCAGTAACTGTGTTTATTCGATGAGAAACCCCCACACTTACCCCCAACTCACACCCCAGCTATTGTGGGGAGCCGTAGACCTGGGTACTCTGGGCTCCTTTTTTAGGGGGCAGAGCTAGGGATTAAACCAATATAAGACCCCATGCATGGGGAGGCATGTCTTCTCCACTTCTGGCTCTGGTAGATTTGGGGTATTGGTTGGTTGAGGTTGGGGTCCTCTTTATGTCTTGTGGGCTCCCCTAGAGTCTGGGGTGCTGTAGTTGTGGGAGACCCCACAACTTTAGGCTTTAGGCTGCCTGGGCCATTCCTTACCTCCTGGGGTTGGAGGCAGAATGAATGCTCAGCAGCCTGGGGTTGTGGGCTATAGCCGGAAGTGTCCCTGTTAGGTGTCACAGTATGGTCTTTCCTGTATAGAGGTCACTAAGGCCTCTTAGGACAGGCACTTTAATCCAGGAATGAGTCTATACACCTTGCACGGGGAGGGCTGTGTCCCCTCCGCTGGGTGTTTTTCTGTGGTCTGGGATGATGGTTGCTCGTGTGGGCTGGTGTTCTGAGCCCCTCCCACCGAGCTCTGCCTGGGTGAGTGGTGAGCAGGGGGGCCTGGACGAGCAAAGGGCACCTCTCCTGTGCCACCAGCTCGTTCCTCAGTCCTTCCCGGCATGCTGATAGGTACAGCAAACACGCGCCACTGACGTGATCTGGTCCTGCGTCTGCATTCTTGGGCCCCCCTCCATCCTCTGCCGCAGCCTGGGAAGGGACTGCAGTGCCCATCTTGGTGCATGAGAGTGGAGGGACCCGCTGCGTGTGCTCGTTCGTGTTTACCTGTAGTGCTGTGGACTGGCGTCTGTTCTGTTTTGCGATTTGCGTTGTGGATTGCCTTGTCTTGTTCCATTTTGTTTTCAAGACAAAGTCTTGCTCTATAGCGCTGACAGGCCTAGAGTTTCACTGTGTCGACCAGAATGACCTTGAATTCACAGCAATCCTCCTGCCTCTGCTTTTCAAGTACTGGGACTACCTGTGTGAAGCCATCACTCTGGACACCCCCCATTTGTTTGTTTTGAGACAAGAGGTCTTATTGTGTAGCCCAGACTGGCCTTGAACTCACAGATTCACCTGCCTCTGCCTCCAGAGTGCTAGGATCAGAGGTGTGCACCACCACGTCTGGCCTTATTTCTTACTTTGTGGCAGGTTCTCACTAAGTTGCTCCAGACTAACCTTGAGTCTCCCTCAGTCTCTCAAGTAGCCAGGATTGCTGGCCTGTATCAGCAGAGCACAGCCTGTTTGTGATTCTTTGGCGGGAGGGAGGCAGGGTGCTGGAGAATCTGGAGAATCAAATTCAAGACTTCGTGAATGTCAGGCATCAGTGTTGTATCGTCGTCGATGCCTTTTTTCCTTCCTCAAGACAAGGTCTCTCTGTGTAGCTCTGGCTGCCCTGGAACCTGCTCTGCAGACCAGGTTGGCCTCGAACTCACAGAGATCCACCTCCCTCTGCGGGGATTAAAGGCATAAGCCACCACCGCCTGGCTACCTGGTGATCTTTAATGTATTAGGTGATGTGGAGGAAAAACATTAGCCCTAAAGGCTGGGGACATGCCTTGCATCTCTGTCCTCAGACCGCAGTTTAGGGTCAGGGACACCGTCTCTTGTTTTCTCCAGTAGGACCCCAGTCCCAGGCCGACGTAAGAAGCTTTGCCTGGCTCCTCAGTGCCCACCTTTCTGGCTCCTTGTGCCTGCCCTATTCTCACTCTTTGCTGGCCCTTAGTTGTCTGTGTTCGTCACCGGTAGCCACCACCCTTTTTGAAGTCGCACCGTGGGCTTCACCGTGGGAGCCCTTTCAGGAGGCTTGAAGGGTCCTCCTTGTAAGAGTGGGTAGCCAGACCTGCCTGGCTTCTGTGTTCAGAGATGTCAAGTAATCAAATCTGAGGCACACAGCAAAGGCGGGAGGCCCATAAAATCCACTCCTATCCAGGGTCCACACTTTACTGAGGTTGTCTGGGCATAGGGTCCAGGGCCTTCAGTTCAAAGCCCGGTTTAGCTGCAGTTTGATCTCTTAGATAGTGGTCCATTGTGAGTCTGTTTTTTGTTGTTATTTTTCTTTGTTTTGTTTTGCTTTGCATTTAATCTGTAAAATGAGATAAGAGTGTTGCCTTTGAGGTTTAAGTGAGAATAATGGCTCCTCTTGTTTGGTTCCTTCCTGAGTTTGGTTCTGGGGGTTCTGGGGTATCTGAACTTGTACCCAAGCCCTTGTGGATTCCCTGGGCCTCAAGGAAGACTTGAGGTGGCAGGGCTTGGAGGGGGATAGTGGCCACCGTGGGAACTGGTGTTAACCACTGAGCATCTTGACCAGGGGGCTGCTGGGGCACAGTGTTTTTGTTTTTGTTTTTTCCCCTAGGAAAAGAATACTAGAAGGAAGTTCCCTGAGGGGGAAGCATGACAGACTAGTCTAGAGCTCTGTTTTCTCTCCTTAGGCTTCTCCCACCTGCCCAGCGGACTGTACCCATCCTACCTCCACCTGAACCACCTAGAGCCCCCCAGCAGTGGGAGCCCCCTCCTCAGCCAGCTGAGTCAGCCCAGCATCTTCGATACCCAGAAAGGTCAGGAGCATAGCGGGGTGGGGCTGTTGCCTTGCAGCGAGGGTCTGGCAGAGTGATTTCCTGGGATTCCTCTGGGGATCCTCTGCAGGATTCCAGGTATCTTCCATTGCCTCTTTCTTGGGGGGGGGGGGTCCCTAGATGGAACCCAGGGCCTTGCAGGCGCTTGGAAAAGGTTCTGCCGCTGAACTGCAACCCCTCCCCCAATCCCCTCACCAGTAGTTCCTTTTATTGAGACAGGGTTTCTCTGTGTAGCCCTGTCTGTCCTGGAACTTACCTTGTGGGCCAGGCTGGCCTTGAACTCACTGAGATACGCCTGTCTGGGCCTCCCTAGTGCTGGGAATAAAGGCACGTGCCACCATACTTGACCTTCACCTATATTTTCTTTTTCCTCCCTCCCCTTCCTCCCCCTCCCTTTTTCCCTCTCTCCCTCCTGCCCCCTGGATGTAGATCAGAGGGCAACTTTTGGCGAGCGCTCCTTCCACCACATTGGCGGGAGATGTTACTTGCTAAGCCGACTTACAGTCTTTCCTTCATTCCTTCCTTTCCTTCCCAGTCTTCTCTTCTCTCTCTCCACTCCCCGCCGCCTCCTTTCTTTCTCTTTGCTCACAGCTGGTAGTCCATAGTGGCCTAGACTCTGCTACATAGCTGAGGATACCCTTAAACTTAGTGGCCACCTGCTTTTACCAGGATTGCAGGCGCAGAGCTCAAGATGCCCTTTTGAGACACAGTCCCAAAGGCTCCTTGCTGCCCATCACTGTATTACACACAGCCCTTCCAGACAGGGCTTCTGTGTTAACAGTCCTGGCTGTCCTGAAACTTTTCGTAGACTAGACTGGCCTCAAACTCACAGAGATCCACCTGCCTCTGCCTCCCAAATTCTGGGATTAAGGCCAGCGCCACCACCGCCTGGTTTGCCCACAGCCTCCTGATAAGCTCTGGATAGTTCTGAAAGCAACCTTTGGCTCCTCCCTTTAGAAATGAGGAAACAGGTCCGGGAGGATGAGATGGCTGAAGCCAGGTTTCTACTCATCTTCCAGGCATGCCTGGCCCTTCCCTCTGAAAGACCAGCCCCTTACACGTTGTCTCTCAGGGTTGCCATGCTCCCTTGGTTGAGGGAAAGGAATCTTGGGGCTTGGAGTGGGCGAGGATCTGGGCTCACTGTGTCTGTTTCTCCCTAGATGGCTTCTACCTGCCTGCGCCTGGGACCGTGCATTCTCACTCATCCTCCTCCAGAACTCCCGGTGGCCTCTCCTCCGGTGGCCCAGCCAAAGGCTCCTCCCGGGAAGGTGCAGGGAAGGACCGCTCAGGCCGCGGTGGAGACCCCCCTCCGTTGTTCGGCAAGAAAGACCCTCGGGCACGGGAGGAGGTGACCGTGCCCCGTGGGGTGGTGGACTTGACCCAGGAGGCCCGAGCCGAGGGCCGCCAGGACCGTGGGCCCTCACGCCTGGCTGAGTGCCTGTCACCCTTTATGGCAGAGGCCAAAGCGAAGGGCTCTTTGCAGCCATCTGCCCTGAGCCTCTGCAATGGAGCCGTGGACACAGGGCTGGTGGCCGAATTGAGCCGTGGAGGTGCCAAGGAGGTAGCCAGGCAGGAGGAAAGTGCCCGGCTGCTGCGGCGGGCTGAAGCTCTGCTGCCCACGGCCAGACCCTGTGGGTCTCCACTGCCACCGCCACCGCCATTGCCCCCCAAGGGTCCCCCTGCACCCCCTTCCTCGACACCTGCTGGTGTCTATACCGTGTTCCGTGAACCAGGCCGTGAGCACCGTGTGGTGGCACCCACCTTTGTGCCTTCTGTGGAGGCCTTTGATGAGCGTGTGGGACCCATCCAGATAGCATCCCAGGCTCGCGATGCCAGGGCCAGAGAGCGCGAGCCAGGCCGTCCTGGAGTCCTGCAGGGTCCCCCTGGATCTCCACGACTGGAGCGACCAGAGGTCCTGCGGGAGAAGAGTTCTGTCATCCGCTCCCTCAAGCGTCCACCTCCATCCGACGGACCTCCAGCCCGCTCCTCCCGGTCCTCCCCAGATGCCCGCACCTACCTGCCCCCCAAGGAACTACTCAAGCCTGAGGCCGATCCGAGACCTTGTGAGCGTGCACCTAGAGGCTCTAGCTCCTCTGCTGCCCAGCAGGCTGCCAAGTTCTTTGGCCTGGAACCATCCCGACCCCCTGTGCCGGAACACAAGTGGAAACCCTTTGAGCTGGGCAACTTTGCCACCACGCAGATGGCTGTCCTGGCTGCCCAGCACCACCATGCCAGCCGAGCGGAAGAGGAAGCAGCTGTCGCCACAGCATCCAAAAAGGCCTACCTGGACCCCGGGGGTGCAATGCCCCGTGCCTCGGCCACCTGCGGCAGGCCTGGTGCTGACCTCCACCCGGCAGCCCACGGACCTGGAGAGGCCTCTGCCATGCAGAGCCTCATCAAATACAGTGGTAGTTTTGCTCGGGAGGCCGTGGCTGTGCGCCCTGGTGGCGGTGGGAAGAAGAGCCCTTTTGGAGGCCTGGGCACCATGAAACCTGAACCTGCACCCACATCTGCAGGTCCCCCCAGAGCCCAGGCCCGACTTACACACCCCGGGGTCCCTACAGCTGGAGGGGGCCGGCAGCTGAAACGGGACCCAGAGAGACCCGAGAGCGCCAAGACCTTCGGGCGGGAGGGCTCCGCCCAGGGGGAAGCTGAAGTGAGACACCCGCCTGTGGGCATTGCCGTGGCTGTGGCACGTCAGAAGGACAGTGGGAGCAGTAGCCGCCTGGCGCCTGGGCTGGCAGACCAGGAGCGCTCTCTGTCACTGAACAATGTCAAAGGTAGGTGCTGGGTTCCATTTTTGTTTTTGTTTGAGCGGTATTGGGGGTCGAACCTGTAGGATCTCTAATGGACAGGATAGGCAAGTGCCCTGCCACTTGAGTTATGTCCTGCCCCTTCTGTTATCTTTAGGGGGACAGTCTTGTAGAGACTGCAGCTCACTTTGTTGTCAAGAGTGATCTTGAACTTTTGATCCGCTGTCCTCCACTCCCCGAGTGCTGGGGCCGTCGGCATGGGCACCACGACACTGGTTCATGCCGGGCTGCGATGGATCCCGGGACTACCCCCAGCCCCCATTTCTCGTTAAGTTGCTCAGACTTGTGCTTGGACTTGTAGTAGTTGGGATTGGGATTACACCAGGCCCAGCCCCGCTCTTGTGGGTACAGGTGCCATGCACCAGTGTGGAGGTCAAAGGGACAACTTGGATGCTCGTTTTACCTTCTGCTGTGAGACAGGCTCTCTCGGTAACTTATTTATTGTGTATGTGTGTACATGCATGCATACACACACATGTGAGTGCACCACAATGCACATGTGGAGGTCAGAGGACGAGTTGTCAGAAATAGTTGGTCTTCCATGTGGGTTCTGGTGCTGGAACGTGGGTCTTCAGGCTTGGCAGCAGGTGCCTTTACCCACTGAGTCACCTCGCGAGCCCGAGAGAGTTTCTCTTGTGGGGCTGCGGAACCAGGCTAGCTGGTCCCGGATCTGCCACGTCTTCTCTTCTCCACTTCCCATCTGGCGTAAGGGGCTCTAGGATCACAGACCTGAACTATCACGCCCAGCTTTACATGCCTCTGGGGTATCCGAACTCACGTCCTCACACTTGTACTTTGCTTTCTGAGTCATCTCCCTAGTCCCTAAACCTTGGTTGTGTCTGCCTCACAGTCTCACCTGGTTTTCTGTGTCCCCATAAAAGAGAAAGGGTTTCACGGTGTGGCCCTTGACCAGGCTGGCTTTGAACTCATGGAGGTTCATCTGCCACCGCCTGTGGAGTTCTGGTGTTTAAGGCATGCGGCTGCACTCCTGGCTGGTGTCTTACTCTCCCCCCCAGGCCCCCCTTCTTTACGCCACCACTGCTCCCTGCCAGTATTGCTTGCCCATCGTGGCTGCTATTGAAACTGTGATTGCCTTCCCCATTATCCGCGTAGACGTGTAGAATGCAGGAGAGGAGAACGAAGAAAAAGACCATTATGTTTCCCCAGCACCTCAAACACTTTCCTGACTTTGCCTGAATTCATTTTCCCGTGCAATTTGTGTCCACCTGCAGAGTGGCTAGAGCGGCAACAGTCTTGGTCCTGTGCATTGTTCCCGCGTCACAGTGTGGGTTGTTTTTCCCGAGGTGGCGGACTCTTTACACGTATCTTTTTTTTTTTTATGGCCTTTAATATTCCGTGGAGAGCAACGTGCCAGCAGGTACCATAGTTAGGTTTCCGGTCCCCGGGGGGCATTTTACGGTTTTGCCTGCTCTCTTTTGTCTCAAGAACGCTGTGTGGAATATTTTTACACATAGTGCCTCTGTGCTGGTTTGAGTCCCTTTGTTCTGTCCTAGAGATTCCTAGGAATAGACTAACCTTAAGCCCCCCATTCTGGGGGTAGAGCCGGGTGTTGCCTCATTCAGTACCTCTGGTGTCCAGTCAGCGTGGGGCTTGGAGCATAGCAGACGCTGGGCAAGCAGGTCAAAGAGTGAGTGTTTCTCAAGTAGAGTGGCTTCTTGACAGACTCCAGTGAGTCTTTTTTAGTGAAGTAACGTGCGTGCGTGCGTGTGTGTGTGTGTGTGTGTGTGTGTGTGTGTGTGAGAGAGAGAGAGAGTGTGAGTGAGATCGTGTGCGTGTGTGTGAGAGAGATCGTGTGTGCGTGTGTGTGAGAGAGAGCGATCGTGTGTGTGTGAGATCGTGTGCGCGGGTGTGTGTGTGTGTGTGTGTGAGAGAGAGAGAGAGAGAGAGAGAGAGAGAGAGATCATGTGTGTGCTGGTGTCCACAGATGTGAGAAGGTGTTATCATCATACCGGTTATACCTGATGAGTCATCCTGCCAAACCCCTGATTGTGTGTGTGCGTGCATATCCGTGCATGTGTGCACGAATGTGGGTGAACATGTGCTTGATGGAGATCAGAGAATAACATCCTCGAATTGATTCCTTCCAGGGGATCAAATTCAGGTCACCAGGCTTGTGTGGCAAGCAGTTTTATCCCCTGGATCGCCTCCTGTAGCTTTTTTTTTTTTTTTTTTGCCACTTCTATTTTCTTATTTATTTATTTGTGTGAATTTGTGTTTGGATTCGTGTGAGTATGTGGGCGTGTGTGTGCAGTGTTGTACATTTTAAGGTCAGAGTACAATCTTGGGTGTCCTCATCGTCTGCCGTGTTGTGGGCTCTGGGTGACTTTCTTGTCTCCCTTCTGCCTCACTTGTAGGAGCTCTGGCATAAGGTCGTCTGTGTGTTTGGGTTGTCCGAACCTCAGTCCTTGCACTTGTACAGCGAGCACTGTATCTGTTGAGCCATCTCTCTGCCCCCCCTTCTTTTTTTTTTTTTTTTTTGAGACAAGGTCTTATTAATAGTCGAGGTTAAGGCCAAACTAGCATCCTACCTGTAACCCCCCTGCCTCAGCCTCCCTCACAGGTGTTAGCTGCCACACTGGGCTCATTTCATCTGTAGTGAGGTTGGATCTTTTCTGGGATTTAGAAGATTGGTTTGTATTTTGAGTCCTCATGTATTTTGGAGAGCCATCTTCAGTGTGTGTATTGAACTCTGCACTCCGTCAGCTAAGGGCAGAGCCTGCTGCCATGCTAAGGGCCTGTGGTTCAGGCCTCAAAGGTACGCGAGTGAGGCCTTGGCAGGCTGAGTGAAGGCCGGGAAAAGTTCACGTCCAGCTGGTCCGCCCTTGTGTGACGTCTCAAGGCCGCCATTGTCTCTTGTTCCCATCTGCTTCTCTTGGACCACAGTCTAGGGCCACCCATGAAACTCCTCCTGCAGCTTCCAGTCTAGACACCCATAGCTGTCCTGAGACCTGGTGTACATATCACCTGCCATCCCGTGGGTTTCTTCCCCTGCCTTGCCCACCTCCTGCTGCCTTCTGGGTTCCTTAGAATTTGGTAGTCACTCGCTTTGTGGCCTCTCCCCTGGGCTAATTTCAGCCCTACTTCCCAGACAGTCCAGCAAGGCCCGGAGTTCTGTGCCACTCATTTGTAATGCCCCTGCCATTTGGGTTTCAGGGCCTCAGCCTGCCTCTGCGCTGGGGGCCTGGGCCTGGGTTTTTCTCCTACCCCTATTTTTATTTTTAGAGATGGGGTTTCACTGTGTAGCCCTGATGAGGAACTCATTACGTAGCCCAGGATGGCCTTGAACTCACAGAGACCCTCCTGCGCCACCACACCCAGCTGCAGGCAGTGTCTCTCCATCACCCAGTGCTCCGACTGGTCCTCGCTGCCTTCCAGGCAGAGCGTTCTATCCCAGTGTTCACTCCCTGTGTGCCTGGTGAATCCCCACATGTCCCTGTGTCTCTTGAGACCATCTGAACCTTTGGGCTTGGAATCAGATGTGGCTCCTTGTCTGCCGTCTGTGCACTCTTCCAGCATAGAGGTCTCAGTGGTGCTTGGTGGTTGTTTGCTGACTCGACTGAATGACTGTCTTGTTCCCTCTTGCTCTGGGCAGAGACACCTAGCCAAGGAAGGCGGTCCTCTGGTAATGGGGAGGGGTGTTGCAGCAGCACCTGCTTATTTTGGGATGGGGTGATAGCAGACAAGTCTTCTTCCCTTCTGTGACATGGTAGGGTACTCCTTGTGTGTAGGGTGGCTTATGACTTAGTGTCCGAAATACCTGTGTGTGTGCAGGAAGAGGATGTGGCTGGAGTTTGGAGTGGAGAAGTTGTCTCTGCTTTCTTTAACTGCTGGGAATGAAAACCACTGTCTCATGAATACTTCCTACTTACTTACTCAGCTACAACCCCTCCCCCCCAGGGACTCTAGGCAGGTGCTCTACCACTGAGCCACACCCCAGCCCCTCACTGGGGGATTCTAGGCAGGTGCTCTACCACTGAGCTACATCCCCAGTCCCTCACTGGGGAATTCTAGGCAGGTGCTCTACCACTGAGCCACACCCCAGCCCCTCACTGGGGGATTCTAGGCAGGGGCTCTACCACTGAGCCACACCCCAGCCCCTCTCTTTGGGGGATTCTAGGCAGGTGCTCTACTACTGAGCCACACCCCAGCCCCTCACTGGGCATTCTAGGCAGGTGCTCTACCACTGAGCCACACCCCAGCCCCTCACTGGGCGTTCTAGGCTGGTGTTCTGTTGTTGAGATCTCCTTTTCTGTTCCCTCTCTTGCTTACCCCCTTTGACTCCTCTTGGCCTCCACCATTTCTTTGCAGGCTCCTGCCCCAGGGTGTTCACAGGTGCCTTTCCTTCTGCATAGCTCACTCTTCTCCCAGAAATCTATTTTTCCTGGCATTTGCTGTTTGTCGACTGCGTTTCTCTCTGTGGGATTATTTTGTAGAGAAGAGGTGGACAGCTGTGGGTGGCACTGTTGGAACCCGAGCAGTTGCAGTGCATACACCCAGGTGCAGGTCTTGGGACAGTGACCCAGCCACAGGTAGAATGGCCGCCCTGTGCTAGGTTCAGCTAGAGAGATGAGTGAGGAACGTGCTGGCGGAGATGGAGGGGGCAGGATGGCTCGTTCCTTCCTAGACCAGATGTCAATTGAAGTTGAAGTTACATTGAGTAATCCAGTGGAGGGAACAGAGTGTCCCTAAGATGGGGGAGGGCTGCATGTGATTGACATGCAGAGACTGGTGGTGTGTGTGTGGCGGGGACACACACACACACACACACACACACACACACATATATACCGGGACCCCATGGTGTTGGCCCAGGGCAGGGGCTTGGCTCTGTGGGGTGACTGGACAGAGTGAACTGTGAACAGGCCATAGGTAGCTACAGAACCACGTGGGTAGGGGTGGAGCCCTCAGAGCATGGGGTCAGATGTGACAGTCATGTCACTTCTTTGGGAGCCAGCCAGTTTGCAGAGAGTGGCCTGGAGCTCTGCCTAGTGGCCTTGGGCATGGAGGCTGCTGTGTTGGTGTCTAGTGGCAGGTGACACTTGGGACAGGAAGTAACCCAGGGCAATTCAGTCACCGTGTACAGAAGACTCGTGGCCCCAAGCCTAGGCTACACTCCAGGCACCTCCCCTTTCTGGGGCCCTAGTGGCAAACGCCATACCACAGCTGGTCTCAGACACAGAGACTGGTGGCACGTGCCCTTCCCAGATGGCTGAGTCCTTGGGAGCGTGTGAACCTGGTTGATGTGGCGTCTCCCCCGGGACAGGGAAGCATGCGCTCAGGCTCTGATTTCCAGGCACAGCTGTGGAACTCTGGGTGGCTTCTCTGAGCTCTCTGATGCCTCAAACCTGCCGTTCCCTTTCGAGCTACAGTTTCTCCATGGTTCCTGGACACAGCCGCTTCTAGTTCTGCCATCGGGCTGTGTGTCTGTCTGTCTGTCAGTCGGCCAAAGGTGTCTTCCTCATTTGCATGCACCTTAAAAAAAAGATTTCTCTTAAGGGCTAGGATTAAAGGTGCGTGCAGCATTGCCTGGCTGGTGCTCTAGGGATTCAAACTCTGGTCTTCATTTTCGCAGCAACTGCTTCACCAGCCCAGCCACCTCCCCAGCACCTGGCTGGTCCTGTCACTCTTGTTACTCTGCTCGGCGGGGGAGGGGCCGCTCTGGTTATTTCTCCGGTGGTTGTGGTCGCATGGGATACCCAACGTTTACTTAAGGAAGGAAGGAGGCGTTGATTTTGGCTCACAGTGTGAGCATGCAGTCCATTCTGTTGGGGCAGGCGTGGTGGCAGGAGCATGAGGCATATGGTCACGTTGATCTCAGCCAGGAAGCAGAGAGAGCTGAGGGCTGGGGCTCAGCTCGCTTTACCTGTGGATGTATGCACACGTGTCTGTGTGCACGTGTGTGGAGGTGCATGTGCTGTGTGCATGTGTAGGGACCAGAAGAGGGTGTTGGGTGCCGTCTTCCATCCCTCTCTCACACTGTCTTTGAAGCAGGGTCTCTCTCTCTCTCTCTCTCTCTCTCTCTCTCTCTCTCTCTCTCTCTCTCTCTCTCTCTCTCTCTCTCTCTCTCTCTCTCTCTCGCTCTCGTCATCTTGGCTCACCTGACAGCCAGACAGCCTCAGTGATCCTCCAGTCTCTAGTCCCTTGGAGCTGTGGTTACAGGTATGTGCAAGATGCCTGGCTGGTTCCATGTGTACCGGGACCCAAACTCAGGTTTTTATAATGACGAAACAGGTTCTCTTAACCACTGAGCTGTCTCCATCCACTTCTCTCTCTCTGTCTCCCCCCTCCCCCCTCCTTCCCCCCCTCCCTCCTTCCCTTCCCCCCCTCTGTTCTGGAACTAGCTCTTATAGACTAGGCTGGCCTCGAACTCACAGGGATCCTCCCGCCACTGCCTCCTGAGTGCTGGGATTAAAGGAGTGCGCCACTACTGCCTGACACACTTCTCTTAAAAATTTTTTTTACACTTATTTATTCATCTATTTATTTATTTTGTGTGTATGAACACACATGTCAAGGTCAGAGGACAGCTTTCAGGAATCTGTTTTCTCCTTCTGCCGTGTAAGTCCCGAAGATCGAGCTCAGGCTGTCAGGCTGGCCTGTGTTTCCCACTGAGCCGTCCCCTGGCCAGGCTGTTCCTTATTCAACCTGAGTGCACAACCCAGAGCATTGTTTTGGCCGCATTCAGTTCTTCTGACTTCTCGTGAAACCTCTTAGGAAGCCCCTCGCAGACATGCCCAGACCTTTGCCTGCTGGGCGATTCTCCATCCTGGCACATTGACCGTATTAACCATCACAGGAGGGTTCCGGTTAGTGCCAGAACTCTGTGGCCTCAGAGGCAAGGAGTACCCTGGCTGGGTCTCCCTCCCCGTCTGCAGGTGGCATGGCTCCAGCTTCCTCCTTCCCTTCCCTGCCCTTCTTTACCCGCCCATCTAGTCACTTTGTCCTGGTGGCAGCAAAGAGCTTGGTGAATGCTTCTGTGGAGTGTGGCTCTGGAGAAAAGGGTCCTTCGGGTGGCCAGGGGACACCTCCCTCCCCTGTCCCACCTCTGTCCTCTTACCACTTAAAATTAATCAGGGTGTTCCAGCGTTGGACTTGGGTGTTCTAGGCAGCCCTGAGGTTCACTCCAGGTAGGCTTGCTGGCTCTACTCCATCTGCCTCTAGGGACTGGCCTGTCCCGTGCTAGGCTGTTTGGCTGTCTGTAACGTGGCTGGTCCTTGTATGTCTGAGCTCACATGCTGTACTCTGCCCAGCCACTGTTCTGTGCTCTGGATGGGCTGCATCCCCATCTTCCTGGGGAAACCAGAAGGGTATGTGGTCTCTTCAGGATCCTGAGGTTTGAGAGGTGCAGGAATGTAGCTGAGGTATAGGAACTGAGTTCTGCATCTCAAGTGGAACCTTGGTCTGTGAGGACAAGTTGCACATGGCCTGTTCTATACTCTAGACCCTGTGTTAGGGGTCTGTGTCACCTGAGACATTACTGGACTGGGCCAGGGATGGCTACTTTGATTGTGTCATCAAGTGACCAGTTTTATTTGTTGATTTACCTAGGCAGAGGCTCCGGTAGCCCAGATTGCCTTCAAGGATAGCCTTGAACTTAAAATCCTCCTCTTCATGTGTAAGCCCTGCCTGATAGCCCCCCATGGGGCGGGGATAGAACCCAGGGCTTCTAGGCAGCAGTTTGCTGGCTGAGCCACATTCCAGCCTCTTCTCCTTTATACCACTTGTTTATTTTGTGTGTGTGTGGGGAGGGTCAAGGTTTCATCATGTACTGTTGGCTGTCCTGGAACTTGCCTGTAGACCAGGCTGGCCTTTAAACTCTCAGAGCTCCGCCCACCTCTGTTTCCCTAGGGCTGGGATTAAAGACGTGTACCACCACCGCCCTTTAAATACAAATATCTGGGTGGAGAGGTGGGTTAAGAGGGGTTTCTGTTGTGGAGGACCCAAGTTCGGTTCCCAGCAACCATCTGGAATTCCAGTTCTAGGGGATCTGACACCCTCATCTGATCTGGAGCACCAGCAGGCATGGACATAGTACATGTTCATACATACAGGCAAACACTTGTATGCATAAAATAAAAATGAAAAAGAGATTTGTTTTGTGAGTTCATGTGTATGTATAGGCATGCACATACCAACATGCCGCTGTGCACACGTGGAGGTCAGAGGTCAGTCTGTAGGAGTCTGTTCTCGCTACTTTGTGGATTTAGGGGATTGAACTCTGGTCCTCAGGTTTGGCAGGAAGTAGTAACTTGATCCACTGAGCCTTCTTTCCACATTTTAAGAACTAGGATCTTAGCCAGGTGGTGGCACTCGGGAGGCAAAGGCAGGCAGATCTCTGTGAGTTCGAGGCCAGCCTGGTCTACAGAGCTAGTTCCAGGACAGGCTCCAAAGCTACAGAGAAACCCTGTCTCAAACAATAAACAAACAAAAAGAAATAGGATCTTACTCTGAAACTCCCGGAACTTGATATGTAACCCAGGCTGGCTTTGTACTCACATCTGTCCTCGTGCCTCAACCCAGTGTTGGGATCACAGGTGTGTGCTACCATGCCCAGTTATTTGATTTTTTTTTTTAATTTTTAAATTTTCATGCCTTTATATTTTGAGTTAGGGTTTCTCTGTGTAACCCTGGCTGTCCTGGAACTTGCTCTGCAGACCAGGCTGGCCTCGAGCTCAGTGATCTACCTGCCTCTGCCTCTTGAGTCCTGGGATCAAAGGAGACCGCTACCATGCTGTGTGTTGTAGATTTTATTGTTTTTGAACTTGTATCTGCTGGTGTTATTCCCACCACAGCTGTTGTGTGAGTAGCAGGCAGGTTCCTGGGGTGCGAGGGACAGGATGGGAAGTTTCTGGGCCAGAGACTCCTTAGTGGGGTCCCGGATCATAAGGATCTGTGTTGCTGGAAGGTTCTGTTGCATGTACAAGGGGAGGGCAGCGGTGGGGAAAGATACAATGAGAATCTGGAGGCTGCTGGCAGGGGACTCACTGTCACCTTTGTCCCTCAGGGCATGGCCGGACTGATGATGACTGTGATCGAGCCAGACACCGGGAGGATCGGCTGCTAGGGACACGGCTGGACCGGGACCAGGAGAAGTTGCTCCGGTGAGGGCTTGCGGGACCTGAGGGTGGGGACAGGGTGATAAGAGACCTCTAAGTTTCACCATGGTCCTTGAGAGCCAAGCCATCTTGGGCAGAGCCTCAGCTGTCCCCAGGCTCACCCTGTCTGCTCCTTGGGCTGTGTCCCCCTCTCCCCCCATCCCTGGGCCACCAGCTGTTCCCACACCTCTGTTCCATTTTGCAGAGAAAGCAAGGAGCTGGCTGATTTGGCCCGACTACACCCCACCAGCTGTGCTCCTAACGGTTTGAACCCCAACCTCATGGTAACTGGGGGCCCGACTCTGGCAGGCTCAGGACGCTGGTCTGCTGACCCCGCAGCTCACTTGGCCGCACACCCTTGGCTGCCTCGCTCAGGCAGCACATCCATGTGGCTTGCTGGACACCCTTATGGTGAGTGTCGCTTCACGGGGGTTTTTCTCCTTGAGGGAAGGCTGGGACCAGCTTAATCTCCCTCAGCTTCCCAGTAGAGGTGGGACAGACACTCCTGTCCCTAGTCAGCCTGCATTCTTCAGGGTTCTTTGGGATTCTCAGTGGAGATCAGGGACCGTGGTGCTGTTGTGGGCTTGGAACCTCCTGACATTGATGTGAACTTGGGTTTCTCCCCCCTAGGCCTCGGACCCCCCTCTCTACACCAGGGCATGGCCCCTGCCTTCCCACCTGGCTTAGGGGGCTCCTTGTCATCGGCTTACCAGTTCGTCAGGGATCCCCAGTCTGGCCAGCTAGTGGTTATCCCTAGCGATCACCTGCCTCATTTTGGTAAGTGACTCCTGTGTCACAGCCAGGTACTGGCCTCTCATGGGGGTGGACAGCTCTGCGTCTGGGATGGGGAAAAGGGGGCCCAAGAAAGCTGACCTCAGTCCTGTCCAGAGACAGATTCTGGAAACTCCGTGAGATTCAGTTAGGGTCACCTGTGGGGCCTGGATGTCCCTGTCCCTTCTGGGGCCCACTCTGCAGACTATGGAATGCGGTCCCCCTGGTGGCTTTGGTACCATCCTGCAGGTTGGCTTGCTCCAACCGTGACCTTCGAGGACTTTCTATCTACTTGGGGATTTGGTCTGTACATGGGGGATGGTATTCCAGGCCAGGGAAGCCAGCGGGAGCCACAGCTCTGGTGTTCCCTGGCTGTCTGCACCGGGCCTCAGCATCTCCCTCTAGAAATGGGGTGAGAGCCCACACAGGAGCTGGGGCCGTGGGTGCAGCCACCCTGTTGTCTGTCTTCACAGCTGAGCTGATGGAGCGAGCGGCGGTGCCTCCTCTCTGGCCGGCCCTGTACCCGCCGGGCCGCAGCCCCCTGCACCACGCCCAGCAGCTGCAGCTCTTCTCCCAGCAGCACTTTCTGCGGCAGCAAGAGCTGCTGTACCTGCAACAACAGGCGGCCCAGGCCCTGGAGCTTCAGCGGAGTGCACAGCTGGTGGTGAGTCCTGGTCCTGCGGCTGCGGGAGAAGAGAGTGGTGGTCAGGGAGGGCTGCCTGGAGGACGCGGCATCCGAACAGAGGACCAGAGCGAAGATCGGGCAGGAAAGCTGGGGTGTGGTGGGTGGCACCTGCTAGGGACAGGACCCAGTAAGCAGTGGAAAAAACATGACAGAGACGACCTGTGGATCACAGATGCTTCAACTGGATACCCAAGAGATCTCAGAGGGATCTCTCCTGCCTCTCTGTCTCCAGGCAGGAGCTGCTCTGGAGTAATCAGTTGGGTAGTCACACTGAGATTTTTTAAGCTCTGTGTTCTCCAGCTAGGGACTTAACCTCTCTAGTCTTGAAGTTTCTTCTTCCAGGTAACGGAAGTCCTAGTAATGGAAGTCCTAGTAATGGCTAATTACTTAGCTCTGAGGTAGTGAGCAGCCGCGGAACTGTCTGGGGTACTGCCAGGCCCCTGTGAGTTCTGGCTGTTGGAGAGCTCGGTTTTCCTTTTGCTGTCAGTCCCTCAGTGCTGTTTGGTTAAGGCAGCTCAGTGCTGAGCAGGTCAGCACCCTGTGTGAGCCCAGTGCGGGGTGCTGGGGTCTGGGCTCTTGGGGCTCTCACTGCAGCTGTGAGGGGCCAGAGTCCTGGTGTCAAGGGGTTTTAGGCTGTGGACCCTCCTTGTAACAGCCAAGGCTCTGTGCCCTGCCCTCCAGCCCACTGGGTTCCATAGAATGCCCTGTTTATTATACGCGAGACACAGTGGAAGGTCTATGGTGCTGCCTCGGGACAGGGAGGCCTGGGTGGCCTGGACTTTGGATCTTGCCTGATAGTCTCTGGAGCGGGCGTCTCCAGGGACAGGGCAGGTGATGACGGCTCCTGCCATACTGACCCTACCCCTTGTCACATTCCCCAGCAGGAGCGATTGAAAGCCCAGGAGCACCGAACTGAGATGGAGGAGAAGGTAAACAAGAGGGGCCTGGAGACCACAGGCAAGACCGGCCTGAGCGCTGCTGGCCCAGGGCTGCTGCCTCGCAAGCCCACTGCCGGCTCCACAGGCACCCACGGCAAGGCTGTGAGCCCACCCCCGTCTCCCCGAGCCTCCCCCGTGACCTCTCTGAAGGCCAAGGTTATCCAGAAGGTGGAGGATGCGTCTAAGCCGCCGGCCTACACCTACCCTGCCACACCTAGCTCACACCCCAGCAGCCCACCGCCCGCCTCCCCACCACCAACCCCTGGCCTCACCCGCAAGGAAGAGGCTCCCGAGAACGTGGTGGAGAAGAAAGACCTGGAGGTGGAGAAGGAGGCGCCCAGCCCCTTCCAGGCCCTTTTCACAGGTGGGTGTGAAAGCAGGATGGGCTGCCTGGCTGTGGACACCGAGTTTGAGTGTTCGCTGGCGGTCTTGTCTGTTCACTGTACATTCATTCATTCACTCATGCACTTATTCTCTGGCTGAGCACTCTATATATCCCCCACTGTCCAACTCTGGAATGAGAATGTAGCTGAGATTTCTTCCCGGTCCCTTGTTAGTGTAGAGGTGGGGGGATGGTGGAATGGGGGGGGACACAGCCCTGATAGCCTCCATGCAGGAGGGATGTTCAGAGCACAGTGCAAAGCCAGACTGCCAGACTTGTTAATCTTGTGTGCAGTCACTGCTGAGACTCCCTGGGAACACGCAGAGGTTCCCATCTGGGCAGCCTCTTTGATTACACACACATGTGGTTCCAGTGTCCTGTGTCCATCAGGACTGGCCGCAGGTGGCTCTGGGCTCTGAGGTATGTGTCCCCTTTTCTGGGGGCAGTGCAGATTGTGAGCTTGTACCTGGGAGGATTTGGGTTTTGATTCAGAATCCTGTCTTAGTGCTGTGTTGGTTTGGGCAGGAGGTTTGGCCCTCTCTGAGGCCCTTTGGTGTAATGCTGATGGTAAGGAGTAAGCGTATGCCTAGCCTCGAGCATACTCTCTGGTAAACTGTTGTGTGTGGGGTTCCTGTTGGGCATTGCCCAGGCGTTGAGGTCAGGCCTGATGCAGCCACAATCATCCCACTCCGCCCTGCCTCTTAGGATAAAGCTGTATTACCATGAAGGATTTTGCTCTGTTGTGTTTCGACATAGTGTCTCAGTGTATAGCCGTGGATGCCCTGAGCTCACAGAGGTCTGTGGACTTCTGCTTCCCAAATTCTGAGATTAAAGGCTTGCACCACCACACCCAGCTGCTATGAGATTTTTGAATGCAATCTTTATCGGGGTGATAAACAGTCCAGGCTGACAGACAGATCTTCATACACCTTGTTTAAGCCTTTGATTCTGGTTCAGTCCCGATTCACCTTAACAACTGTAAGGCTGAGGACAAGATGCTGGCTGCCTTACATGTAGAAGGTTTGTGGGGTGTTTCAGGCCCAGCAGGGGTGGGTGTTCCCCATCGTGCAGCTGGTCCAGCAGGCGCAGTTGTGTATTCTGTTGCAGGTTGTGAGGCTAGGTCAGAGCCCTCGGGAGCCCCTTCTCTGACTTCTTCTGTCCTTGGCAGATATCCCCCCCAGGTACCCATTCCAAGCCCTGCCACCACACTATGGGAGACCCTACCCTTTCCTGCTGCAGCCCACTGCAGCTGCTGACGCCGATGGCCTTGCCCCGGATGTGCCACTTCCGGCTGATGGGCCTGAGCGCCTGGCACTGTCTCCTGAAGACAAGCCCATCTGCCTGTCACCTTCCAAGATCCCAGAGCCACCCCGGGACAGCCCAGAGGAGCAACCGCTGGTCGACCGTGAGGTGAAGGCTGAGGTTGAGGATGTCGAAGAGGGCCCCACTGAGCTGCCTCCCCTCCAGTCACCGTTGGCTCTGCCTGTCCCAGAGACCATGGTTGCTGTGAATCCTGCTGGTGGCTGCGGTGGTGGACTGCTGGAGGCCCAGGCATTAAGCACAGTGGGTCAGGGCTGCCGGGAGCCTTCTGAAGCCTCAGACTTTGCACAAGTGGCTGAACCACAGCTAGAACTGCCGGGTAGGACGGAGCCCCGCATGGCTGCCCTGGAGCTGGGGACACAGTTGACACCTGAGCCACTGGTGGAGACTAAGGAAGAGCCAGTGGAGGTGCCCCTGGACGTGCCAATGGAAGCGCCCATGGCAGAGGCAGAACCCGAGGACAGCCTGCCCCAGGCGTCCCTGACTGAGCCTCAGCCTAGCCTGGAGCTCTCTGACTGTGACTTGCCCGTCCCAGAGGGCCAGTGTCTGAACCTGGAAGCTCAGGAGACTGCACCTGCCCCGGGCAGCACTTGCTATCTAGAGGAGAGCTGCTCTGAATCACTCCCCCCAGGCCTGGAGGACCCGCTGGCTGGCATGAATGCACTGGCAGCTGCAGCTGAGCTGCCTCAGGCCAGGCCTCTGCCCTCTCTGGGTGCTGGGGTCCCAGCCGGGGAGAAGGTGGACGCTGCCCCCAGCCTAGGCCTGGAGCACAGCTTCCTGCAGGGCATCACCCTGCTGAGTGAGATAGCCGAGCTGGAACTGGACCGAAGGGGCCAGGAGGTTGCAGGTAAGCTCCGGGTTGAAGGTTTCAGGGAGTCTTCAGAATATTTGTAAAAGCCAGTGCTGGTGGTTCACACCTGTAATCTCAGCATTCCTGAACCTGAGGCGGGGCTCTCTCTGTGGTTCTAGGCTAGCCTGGTATACACAGCAAGGTCCAGGTCAGCCTGGGCTACAGAGTAGATTTTATAAGTTTAGGTTGTTTCTCTTCTTAAAAACTTCCAAGGCTCCCAGAATATGTCTTACTCACATTCTGGTTTGTTTGTTTGTTTGTTTGTTTATTTGCTTTTGCTTTTAATTTTAAAACCAGGCTTGGTGGCACAGGCTATCATCCCAGTTACACGGGTGGCTGAGGCAGGAGAATTGTGAATTTAAGGCCAGCTTGGGCTAGATAGAATACAAGGCTAGCCTAGGCAATTCATTGAGACCCTGATCTCATGATAAAAAGTAAAACGAGGGCTAATGATTAGTTCAGTGGTAGAGCCCCTGCCTAGATTCCCCCCCCCCCTCCGTGAGGGGCTAGGGTGTGGCTCAGTGATAGAGCCTCTGCCTAGAATCCCCCAGTGAGGGGCTGGGGTGTGGCTCAGTGGTAGAGCCCCTGCCTAGAATCCCTCAGTGAGGGGCTGGGGTGTGGCTCAGTGGTAGAGCCCCTGCCTAGAATCCCCCAGTGAGAGGCTGGGGTGTGGCTCAGTGGTTGAGTCTCCAGTATTAAAGTAAATGTGGGAGGAGTGAGAAAACATAGCTGCTTTGATGGACTTAAGCTTCCAGTTGTCTCCTTCCCCTGGTATTGTATGAATACGTGCAGGAGGTTTTTAGAAGTTAGATTGGCTTGGAGAGAGGTTGGGTCAGGGTGGTGGGTGCGTCGGTGGATAAAGGCATCTTCCACCAAGCCTTGGTGGTCTTGAGCCCAGAACCTACATAGTAGAGATAATAGATTTCCAAAAGTTGTCCTCTGAGCTCCACATGTGTGCTGCAGCATGTGCGTGTGCATGGGTGTGTGTGACACACACGCACACACAAGTAAATCAGTGCAATGAAATAAAGGGAATGTAGCTCGCTTGGTAGAGGGCTTGCTCAACATGCATGATGTACCGGATGTTCCATCCTCAGCACCGCTTAAACCAGGTATGTACTCCGAACACGTGAAGAGACGGAGGCAGGAGAATTCAGACTTTAAGGTCATCTTCAGCTACATACTGAATTTGAAGCTTGGCTTGGATACTGTGTTAGACCCCGTCTCTGTCCCCCCTCCCTCACCTCCCTCAAAAAAGGGGGCAGAGTTTATTTGCTCCTGGAACCAGAGTTTGAACAACGATGAAGTAGCATTAGATACAGCCGAATCTGGGTACTTAAGTCATCTTGAGATTTTTTTTTCCCCTGTGCATCCCCAAATTGGTTCTTCCCTTTTCTGCCTCTCTCCTTCCCTGGTCTACTTTTATCTCCGTTGACCTCATTTTGCCAGGCTCCCTGCTCTCACTGGTGCCTCCAGTAATTCCTCCCGTGCCTGTGGGCCTAGTAAGAACTCAGACTCCACCTCATGGGCCCACTGGAGTTCATGCCTTCTGCAGTACAAGAGCCTGCAGCTGGGACCTGGGGAGACGGCTCAAGGGTCAAGCATCTGTCACATAAGTGCAAGGACCTGAGTTCAAATGCCGGAACCCATAGAAACCCGGCCACAGAAGTATGCATTCCTCTGTTGCTACAACAAAATTGGAGGTAGAACTTAGGGCCCTTGAGTTCAGTGACCTTTGACCCTGTTAGATACACAAGAACAAAAAACCCTTTCTCAAACAAGGAGGGAGGCAAGGATTGACACCCCACTTGGTCTCTGAACCTCTCATGTACTGTGGGAATGCATGGAGTGCACTCCCATGTGAATTCACTCACACACACACCAGGCAAAACACATAAAATAATAAAAAATATAGTTCTACATGGTGATATACACACCTTTAATCCCAGCACTCAAGTGGCAGAGGCAGGTTAGATTTCTAGAGTCCTAGGCCAGCCTGGTCTACATAGTGAGTTCCAGGTCAGCTAAAGTTGTATGCCTCAAAACAAAAACAAAATGGAAAGGTTTGTGATTATATATGAATAAAAATTTGGGAAAAAAAAATGAAATAAAAACTGAAACCACTGCTTGTCCCTGAGAGGGGAGAGATTTTTGTGCCATATGGGATGTTGGCAGCAGCAGGCCTGGTGGTTGTCACCTGTTCAGGAGAGCACTACTGCCATCTAGTGGGGAAATGCGGGGCGACTTCGCTGATCCAGCGAACGTGACGGTCCCCGTCCTGCCTGCATTGGGAGCCAGACTTTGAGACCTGGTTACTATATAAATGCTGGGATTATTCACGCTCACTCTTTTGGCCTCCAGACATGGGTGATTGTGTGATTTTTCTCAAGCATGCTTGAATGGTACATTAAAATTGGTTAGCTTTAAGATCCAAGAGAAAATGTCAGTTTGACAAGGGGTCCGTGAGTAGGGTGCTTGCTGCTAAGTGAGGACCTGAGTTCGAGTCCCTAGAACCGAGGATGGAAAGAGAACCAGTTTCTGAAAGTGTCCTTTGACCTCCTCATACCTACTGTATAGATGTAGCACATTCTCTTTTCCTCCATTTCCCTCTCTCTCTCTCTCTCTCTCTCTCTCTCTCTCTCTCTCTCTCTCTCTCTCTCTCACTCACACACACACACACACACACACACACACAGTAAAATAAAACAAAATTAAAATAGCCAGGCATGGTGATGCAGATCTAATTCTAACACTTGGGAGGCTGAGGCAGGAGGATTGTGAGTTTGAGAGTTTGAGGCAGGCTAGCCGCAACCAGACATGGTCTCCTGTAGCTCAGGCTGCCCTCAAACTCCTTCTGTAACCAAGGATGACCTTGAACTCCTGCACCCCTAGCCACTACTGCCTAGGTACTGGAATTATAGTGCGGCAGTTCGCCTGCTTACATCGTGCTGGGGATTGAACCCAGGGTTCTGTGTGTTCTGGGAAGAACTGCATCGACCTCGTCAACACCCCCAGCCCTCAATGTGTTTTAATATTTATACAGGAGGCTGGGTGTGTTAGGAATGTTAGAACATGACAGTACAGTCCTGGAACTCCGGCACACTGTGTCACATCCTTGCCCAGAGGAGACTGTGTGTTTGGGGAGGGGGGGTTGTCTTTACATCTTTCTGCTTGATTTGTGTTTTTTTAAATACATTCTTTTGTGTGCATGTGTGCATTTCTGATGTACACGCACACGCGTGTGTTAGCGTTGATGTGTACATGCCACGGCATGTGTGTGGAGGTCTGAGAACAGCCTCTGGTGTCCGTGTTCCCTTTATACCTGTTTGTCACAGGATGTGCCGGGCTAGCTGGTTCTCTTGAGTTTCGGGGGATTTTCCTCTTTTAACTCCTGTCTCACTGGAGCTATAAGCATGTGTTCCTGTGCTGGGCTGTACGTGCATTCTGGACATTTGAGCTCAGTGCCTCACAGTTGCCCAGTAAGCATTTCCTCAGCCATTTCCCTGGTCCAGTTTGTAGTTTCTATCTCTCTCGTTTGTTTGTTTGTTTGTTCTGAGTCAGGGTTTCGGGTTTCACTGTGTACTCTTTCTTGGCTGGCCTGGAACTCACTATGTAGGCCAGGCTGGCCCCAAACATCTTCTGCTTCTGTCTCCCAAATGCTGAGAGTAAAGGTGTACACCCTTCCTGGCCTTTTTAAAATGTATATATACTATTTTTAAGTGTGTGTGTGCACGTGTGTGCACGTGTGTGCACGTGTGTGCAGGTGCAGAGGGATTGGCTCCCCTGGAGCTGGAGGAGCATGAGTGATGGGAACTGAACTCAGCCTCTGAGCAAGAGCAGCAAACCCCTTAGCTGATCAGCTTTGCCTTTTTTGAGTATGCTTTTCCCCCTGTTTTTTTGTTTGTTTGTTTGGAAGGCGGGAGTAGTCTCTCTGTGGCCTGAGCTCAGTCCTTCTGCCCAAGCCGTCGGGTGCTGGGGTGAGAGGTGTGAACCTGGTTTCCTGGACCTGTTTTCTGATGTGGGAAACATCACATTCGCCAATGAGAAAATTAAGTAGAAATGTGGGATAGGTACCAACCGTCCTGGGAAGGGGCCTCTGCCAGCCTGTGGTCACTCCAGGGTATTCTGGCCTTTCATACACACCGTAGGGACAAAGCCGTTCCATGCCCCAGGTCCAAGCGTCCTCCCGTGTTTGATAGTGTCCTGTGCCCTAGTATGGCTTCAGTTCAGTAGATCACAGTGCTCCATGACCATGTGGCCACAGTTGAACCGGAGCTGACTGTAGTTTCTGGGAGTTCCGTCTGGCCTCAGGATGGCTGGCCGGGTGGGTGCAGCCACCTCTCCGGGGGTCCAGGTCCCAGTACTGACTCACTTGTCCCTCGCTTCCCCAGGTACAGAGCCAAACCTGGCTGTGCGACCTTCGCTGGAGAGCCTGCTGGCGGCCAGCAGCCACATGCTGAAGGAGGTGCTAGACAGCCCCTTCTCGGACCCACTCAAGAACTTGCGGCTTCCGCGTGAATTGAGCTCCAACAAGAAATACAGCTGGATGCAAAAGAAGGAAGAAAGGGTGAGGCCCGACGACCTCCATTTCTCCTGCGGCCCGAGAGGCCGAAGGAAGCTGGTGGGCGGGCATCCCGCTGGCCACCCTTTACCCTGTGGCCCACAGTGGGCCATTTCCCCTCTCGTGGCCTCTGTATTCTCGCACTGTGTCAGGCATGTCACTTGGGCTCACTGTGGTGCATTGGAATGGAAGCAGACTGGCAGTGAAACCTGTGCTGCCCTTTGTTGCCTGTGTGGTCTTGGGTAGCTGCCGTCCGCTGCAAATCCATGTGTGTAAATAACACACTTGTCCTCACTAAACCATGGCTTAGGGTGTTGTCACTTAGGTGTGGCTACCACCTGGCCAGGTTGGCATGAGAGGGTCCTGAACGCAGAGAAGAGGCAGGTCCCCAGGAAGTTGGGAATAAGGATGGAGTCACCTGGCTTGACGGTTTGTGTCTGGAACCCCAGCAATTGCTAGGCTGAGATAGGAGGATTGCTGAGAGAGGTCCAGGCCAGGCTAGGCTACTTAGTGGGTTTGAGCCCAGCACCCTGTAAACTAGACTCGATAATGCTTGCCTGTGATCCCAGTACTCAGGAAGTAGAGGCAGGAAGATGAAAAAAAGGCTAAGGTCATTCTTGGCTATGTGCTGAGTTTGAGGCCAGCCTGAACTCCATGAAACACTGTCTCTAAAATCCAACCAGAAATGGGCACATCAGTGGGATTCAACTCAGTCATCGACACGGGGTGGGACATCTGGAAACATCAGCTTCCTCAGTTATCTCCCCTTCCTCCTGGGTCGTCCCTCCAGATGTTTGCTATGAAGTCGTCCCTGGAAGACATGGATGCCCTGGAGCTGGACTTCCGGATGCGCCTGGCAGAGGTGCAGCGGCGGTACAAAGAGAAACAGCGTGAGCTGGTCAAGCTCCAGCGCCGCCGGGATTTGGGGTGAGTGTCTCCCCAGCTTGTACCCCATCCTGGACATCTGGTTGGCAGGTCGATTGTGGTAGCCGTCAGGTGTGTGCGTGGACCCAAGTGCCCCACTCCGCACCCCACCAACCCTAGGTTCCCAGCCGAGCCTGTGAATTCTTTTTAAGGGACAGGCACGAGGATGCCCATAGGAGCATGGCACGCAGAGGCCCTGGCAGGCCGCGGAAACGGACCCACACCCCGAGCGCCCTGTCGCCCCCCTGCAAGAGAGGGAAGAGCCACAGCGGTAGCGGAAAGTAAGGCTGGCCCCTCGGTGGATCGGGGACTGACTGGTACCCAGCTCGGAGGGGAGGAGCAGGGCCCCCCTCTAAGGCGCCCACCACTGAGCGCCAGGGGACCTGGTAGTGTGTGGTGCTCTGATCCCTAAACGGCAGCTCCCAGGGAGCCCGGAGTGCTGCCCAGTCCAGGAGGTCAAGCCAAGAGAACGAAAAGAAAGATTGTCAGTGGCTTACTTAACTCTAACCTAAACCCTTCCTGCCCCACCCACTTCTCCACCACCAGGGACTAACTCTTGCTTCTTTCCGTGACTCCTTCCAATGGAAGTATCACCTCAACTCCAGCCTTCTAGGACAGGCTGGATACATCTTGTCCCCAGGGTTGCTTTCTGGGGACAAGGTCCTCTTGGGTGGCACTGCAGCCAGCTGAGTTTGGCTTGAATGCTGGTTTGGGTGAGGGCTCTTTCTCTCCAGGGCCAGGCTTCCCGTGTACCTGTAAATGGGCCACATGAGGTCCATTGAGGAAAGAAGTTGCGCAGTTTCCTGTGTTGGTACACAAGGGTGCGGGTACTAGGTCGGCGAGGGCTTGGAGTGGTCACAGGCGAGGTGGTAGTGTGTGTGTGTAGTATGTGTGTTCATGGTCTTGTCATGAGAAAATGGCCCCCACCTTGCCACATCTTGCATTTAACCTTGTGTGTTCCCAACTGGGGAAAGAACAGAGATGAACATGTCTTTCACCAGCCACAGGAGAGGATAGAAGAGAGGCTACGGGTCCACCAGCGATGCAGGCCTAGTGATCAGGAGTGTCGTCATTATGCTAAACTTTCTGCTGTGTTCCAGCCCCACCGCTCCTGTGACATTGGGCCCAGTGTCAGTTTTCTGAGCCTCTAGTCTCTCTTTGTCACGGGGGCACTGAGGATGATAGCAGTGCAATGGGCAGAGTAACCGTCTAGCGCGCACAAAGCCCAGGGTTCTGCCCCCATGCACAAGGTATGGTGGCCCCTGCTTGTCACCCCAGCGTGAGAATCAGGCAGGTTCATGAGTCAAGAGACACGTCTGTCCCTGTTCTCCAGAAAAGGAGGTGCAGTACAGAGGTTCCCTCCATCCCAGCATTTGATAGAATCTCCCCTCCACCTTGGTAGATTTCCTCAGTATTTTCTGACCTTTGCTGTTGGTGCAATTTTGGTAAAGATATGTCTGACTGGTTCGTGTGTGTGTGTGTGCGTGCGTGCGTGCGTGCGTGGGTGCGTGCCTGCCTGCCTGCCTGCCTGCCTGCCTGCCTGCCTGTCTGTCTGTCTGTCGAAACCGCATAAGAGAGAGGCTGGTGCAGGATGCTGACATGGATTTTCCCCCCCTTCTCTCTTTGTGCTTCCTTCCCTAGCAATCATCTGTCTTCCCACACTGCTCGTTCTGGTGTCTGTCACTGTTTCTTTCCACTTCTCGAGCCCAACCCTCTAGGGCCACCTGGGTGGACGCCCCCCTCTCTGTGAGTATGGCCTGGCTGAGGTGCTGACCCCCATGGTGTGCTTGACTTTCAGGCTGAACAGCAAATCCCTCCTGACGCCAGAGGACTATGATCTGGGAGCAGGGATAAGGAAGAGACACAAGGGGCCTGAGGAGGACCAAGATGCCCTCATTGGCATGGCAAAAGCCCGGGGCAGGAACCAAAGCTGGGATGATCATGAATCCTCCTCTGACTTTATGAGTCAGGTCAGTAAACTCAGTCTTGCAGACTCATTGGGACACACTCCTCAACCTGGGGGGGGGGGGGCTGGAGGTCATACCAGAGACAGTGAACCTTTTCGGTGGAGGTCTGTTGATCCCTACTGCTGTAGAGAAACTGTTAAGAGTTAACTCCCTCACTGCAGGGAGAAAAGGGAGGCCCAGGAGACATCAGGGACCGGGCAAAGTAACAGGAGGCAGAGGTAGGGCCAAAAGCAACGTCGGTTTGTGTGCACTGAGACGCTGCTTAATCAAGCGGGAGGATAGATGGCAAGAGCGTAACCAAATAGCGGTTACTCCGCTGTTTAGCAGTGTAATTGTTTAATGAACACCTTGGTGTTGCACATGGGCCTGGTGCCATTGTGATTCAGTCTGAGTTCTCCAGGCGTAATTTCTCATTTCCCCAGCACTTTGGGGCTGCGGAGATGGCTCAGTGGGTAAAGCATCTGATGCCCAAGGGCGATGAGTGGAGTTAGGATCCCTAGAACCTTTGCACAGCTGGGTGGGCATGGTGGTGTGCACAGAGACAGGCATAGCAAGTTCAGGAGTCCAGCCTGGTCTACTCAGCAAGTTCAGGCCAACCAGGGCTTTATAGGGAGACCCTGTCTCAGGAGAAGAAAATCAAAATAAATAAAAAATTTTATCCCTTTAATCCCAGCACTTGGGAGGCAGAACCAGGCAGATCTCAGTGAGTTGGAGTCCAGCCTGGTCTTCAGAGCTAGTTCCAAGCCAGTAAGGCTACACAAGGAAACCCTGTCTTGAAAAGATGAGAACAGCAAAAACAACAACAAAAAACCCCAAAATAAAATTTTAAAATTAAAGCGTGAAAAGATGGCCACTTTTTGTATGCCAGGATCTCTTTTCCTCTCAGGTGAGAGATAATTTGTTAATTATCTTAACACCGCCCTTCCAGACTCCACCCCCCCCGCCCCCGCCCCTGCCTCCCGCAAAAATACCTGATGTCAAGTACGTAGCCGGCGCCCTGAAATGGCAGAGCACGGATGCCTTTGAAACTGCACATTTCGTTTCAACAAATGACTACCGTTGGCGATAGACGCGCAAGGAGACATTCGGGCTGAGAAAGCTCTGATCAGTCTCCCTGGTCCAGGCATCCAAGGCACACTCCAGCCGTTCTCTTGGCAGCTCTGACCCGTTCAGTTGGGCGGGCTGGTGTAGGCTGAGCAGCAGCCTCCGGCAGCTGCTGTGGGAGGCTGAGATGTAGAGCAGATCTGCCACTCTCTGGGCTCAGTTTCTTGTCTTGGCTCTCGTCTTCCCAGCTAGCTACCTTCTCCCGCCCATCTGTAGCCCTGCGTTCTCAAAGTCCTTCTATAGACGCTCCCAGGCAGGGCTGTGGAAAGCCATTGCCAGCTAGGATTGTTACCATGGTAACAGCTTTTAATAAGTGATTACTAGGCCAGGCATCTTTTTTTTGGTTTTTTTTTTTTTGTTTTGTTTTGTTTTTTTGTTTTGAGACAGGGTTTCTCTGTAGCTTTGAAGCCTGTTCTGGAACTAGCTCTTGTAGACCAGGCTGGCCTCGAACTCACAGAGATCCTCCTGCCTCTGTCTCCTGAGTGCTGGGATTAAAGGCATGCGCCACCACCGCCCAGCTAAATTTTTTTAAAAATATTTATGTATATGGGTGTTTTGCTTGCATGTATGTCTGTGCACAACATGCACATGCGTTCACTGTCCATGGAGACCAGAAGAGGGCGCTGGATCTCCTGGAACTAGAGTCATAATGGTTGTGAGCTACTTTGTGCGTGCTGGGAATCAAACCTGGATCATCTGGAAGAACCACCAGTGTGCTTAAGCAGAGAGTTCTCTCTCCAACCCCAGGGCGAGGCATTTTTGATAAATGCTTTATTTTTAGAAAGATTTCTGTTGTTTTGAAATGTATATCAGTGTGTGGGTGTGGATATGTGTGTACATTAATGTAGATAGACGCCCACAGCATCCAGAAGAGAGAGAGTATCATAGCCCCTGGAGCTGGAATTACAGGGGTTGTGTGTGAGGAACTGAACTTGGGTCCTTTGCAAGAATATTACAGGATCTTAACCACTGAGCCTTCTAATTCCCCACTTTATTTATGTGTGTGTGCACATGTTTGCGCTTGCGTGCATGCATGTGTGTACACGGGGGTCATGTGTGTCAGGTGTGTATGGAGGTAAGAGTCTATTTTCTCCATTATGTAGGCCCTAGGGAATTGAACTCAGGTCAAGAGTTGGCATCAGTACCTTTACCTGCTGAGCCGTCTCACTGGCCTGAATAAATGTTTTGTGTGCCTTACCCTGGTTATCTTTCTAGTAGCCTCATGATAGACTCAGACGGCCCCATTTTAGACGCAAGGTCTGAGGATTAGTTCAGTGATTTGCCACGAGTCAAGAGGACACAGGACAGGAGTTAGTCCAGTCTCATAAACATTGTGATCAGAGACTCGCTGTCCTGTTTGGCCGTATGTCTTACTCTGTGACCCAACTTCCTTCCCCAGCTAAAGATTAAGAAGAAGAAGATGGCGAGCGACCAGGAGCAGTTGGCAAGCAAGCTAGACAGAGCCCTCTCCCTCACAAAGCAAGACAAACTGAAGTCACCCTTCAAGTTTTCCGACAGTCCCGGGGGAAAACCGAAAGCTAGTGGGGGCTGTGGCAGGTTCTTGACACCGTATGACAGCCTGCTGGGCAAGGACAGAAAAGCGCTGGCCAAAGGCCTTGGCTTGTCTCTGAAACCCTCCAGAGAAGGTAAACACAAAAGGGCTGCCAAAGCCAGGAAGATGGAGGGGGGCTTCAAGGCCAGAGGCCAGCCCAAGTCTGTCCATTCTCCGTTTGCCTCGGAAGTGAGCAGCCACTCCTACAGTAAGTATCGCCTGCGGTCAGCGGCCAGCCCTGATCTTACTTGCTCCTTAACCTTTCTTGCCCTCCTCTGAGGGACTCTGGGGGATCCTGAAGCTGTTCACTGTGCCTAAAGCCAGATGAGTGCCCCCTAAAGCAGAAATGCCAGGGAATGCCAGTGGTGTTGGATAGGCACTTGTGATTGGTGGGTGTGAGTGGATATCAGTGGCCGGCCTGCCACTGACTCGCCTTGCACCACAGAGTTTGTAGCCACTCAACCTAGAGTGACCTGGAGAGTGACATCGTTTCACTGCTCCATTGCCTGCAGGAAGCTTGTCATGTGTTCTAGACGCTAGTGCGGCCATGGGTGGTGGTGTTAGTGGGTCAGAGAAGAGTGTGGGCCGGAGTGGGAAGAGACAAACTGGGGCGAACCAGGTTCTGTTTGAGCCTCTTGCCCCTGACAACCCACTGCCACACCCGGACATTGTTTTCACTGTGGCCTTGTCCACGGCAATAGCCACGTGTGACTTAGGAGCCAAGGACATTGAGCAGCCTGTGGGACCAAGGGACGGATGGAGCTTTTGTTGTGTTTAAGTAGAGACTGGTCTTGTGGTTTGTCAGTGCAAGGAAGCTCTCCTTGACGTCTCTCCTCGGCCCTCTGCCTGCCAAGGGAATGGGTGCTCTCTCGTTCCGTGTGGGTGAGTACCCGATGCCCAAGACAGGCAGGTACTAACGATGCTGGTGCTTTGGAAGGCAGGAGGGGCTTCCGTCCAGTCCTATGGCACAGAGGTTTGCTCTGGCTGTCTTCAGGGCTTTCTTGTCTTCTGCCAGATTCCCTGTGACTTTGCTAGACTCTGCTTCCTGGGATATGTGTGTGTGTGTGAGTTTGAATGTCAACTGAAAAAAAAATGACCCGTATATCCCCCCCCCCTTTTTTTTTTTGCTGGTTAGTGCTGTGCTTAGAAATTGACCTACAGTCTAATGCTTGCCAGACGGGAGCACTACCCCAGCCCTAATCCCCATCTCTCTGTACCTCCATCCCTTGTCTCCCTCTGCCCTTCCACTCAGTGCGAGGTCTTCCATAACAGCCTTTGCTGCTCTTTACTGTGCATGTGTCCCAAGCTGACTTAATTTTCAGTCCTCCCACCTCTACCACCCAAGGGCTGGGATTGCAGACCTGCGCCATCTTGCCCAGCTTGCCCACTGAGTTTTTCTTTTTCTTTTAGCCAGACAGTGGTGGCGCACGCCTTTAATCCCGACAGTTGGGAGGCAGAGACAGGCAGATCTGAGTTTGAGACCAGCCTGGTCTACAGAGCTAGTTTCAGGATTTTATTATGTGTGGGTGCTCATGGGTACATGTGTATGTGTCCTTGGAGGTCAGAAATAACATTGGAGTCCCCAGATCTGGAGTTCCAGGCAATTGTGAGCCAACGTGTGGGTTCTGGGAACAGAACCTGGGTCCTTTGGAAGAGTAGTGAGTGCCCTTAACCACTGAGCCACTCTCCAGCTCAGTGTTTTCTTTTCTGCTTGCTCCCTCCCTCCCTCCCTCCCTTCCTCCCTCTCTCCTTCCCTTCCTCTCTTTTTTTGGGGGGAGACAGTGTCTCTCATATGTACCTTTCGTGGGCCTAGAATTCACTGTGTAGACCAGGCTGGCCTTGAACTCACAGCACTCTCTCTGCCTCTGCCTTCTGAGTGCTGGGATTAAGGCACAGACTTTAAATGCTTTGTTTTGGAGTTCAGGCATCGTCATGGTCTTCCTGGGGTGTGAGCGCCTGGAGTCCTCCTGCAGGGGTGCAGGGAGGTGGACGCTGTGCCTGCCGCAGGGTTAAGTTGCTGCGTCATGTGACTCATTTGCATTTTTGTTTGTCTTTGACCCGTGGGTGCCCAGGACAGATGCACCAGTGGGCATGAGGCCTGCCCGCCCCCTCAGCCTTCTGCACTAGGAACGTGTTGGGTGGTGTTAGCCAAAGTGCTCCTCACAGCCAAAGGGTGTGATCACTTAGGTCCCGGCTCACAAACAGGCACAAGGAGAGGAGACCGAGGAAGACTTGTGGTGGAAGTGGAAGAGAGTGGTGGCTTCTTGCTTTTCCAGTTGGGGTTGGAGGGCAGGAATGTCACGTGTATTCTTATGGGAGGCTCAGTTGGTGTCACCTCTCGGCATCTGTGGCTTTGGAAGGACCAAGTTAGAACATGAGAGGGGCTGATGGTGTGGTGGGTAGCAGTGTTTACCGACTGGTGGTCTGGTGGAGTTTGTCACCCCCCACCAGACTTAGTGAGCCACCCTAAAGTTGGGGTCCTGGTTGTGGTGAAAGTGGGTCTTACCAGTCCAGTGCCTCTAGGGGCAGACACCCCGTGTCCCTGCGTGTTTTCTCTTGGACTTGAAGATGTTAGGTACTGCCAAGCTGGAGCTGTGTTTCCGTGTTCATCTTGTTCTGCGGAGGTTTTTAGCAGATCAAGGGATTACTGTCTTGGCTGTGGGGCCCTCTCTTCTTGTCTTGCTCAACAGCCCAGCAACCGTGTAAAATAGCTCAAGACGGCATATGTTTGGGTTGAAGTTGGAAGGGACCAAAGAGCCTTCCCAACTCTGTCAGCACAATCATGTGTTTAGACCAGAGACTTAGAGAAAGCCATCGGCAGAAGCCGTTCAGCTGGCCCTCTGATGGAAAAGAGGGATGGGGTGACGGGGCTGACGGAGAGAGCATTTCGTTGTCGTGAATGCCCTCACCTACGGCCCATTTCAGTCTGCTGTTGCTGTAAAGTCGAACAAGGATCTGGGGAGAGATACATAGGATTGGTCCTTGTCAGCCACCGGGCTGTGTCCCATGTGTAGGGTGGACAGGAACCGCATGCCTCTGGCCAGTACAAATTGTAGGGTCCTTCCTCAGAATTTTGCTTGCCTGTCATTGCCCCCAGCCCTCCTCCTACCCAACGGTTGGAGAAGTGGATGGTACCCAAGGTGGGTGATGGCAGCAGAGGAAAGGGCTCGGACTGCCCCTCAGTGGGCCATCCAGGCTGTTCACGACAGATGAGAGGAGAGCTGGGATGTCACACATGCCCAGGCCTGTGGGCAGTTGGCGCTTGGTCCAAGCACATTTCAGTTTTCAGGGCCGCCGACGGGTATAAAAAGACAACCTGAGCTCCTCCTTGTGCCCACAACTTACCTGTTCTCAAATAGACTTTTAAGGGCTGGGAAGATGCTCAGAGGCTGAAGCGCTTGTTGCTCAAGCGAGATAATCCAGCAGCCCCCAGCACCCACATAAAAGACAAATGTGGTGGTGCACGCTTGTGATACCAGCGCTGGGCCACCCAGGGCTCTCCGGCCAGCCAGCCTGGTCTACCTAGCAAGTCGCAGGTCCCATCGAGAGACCCCTGTCTCGAAAAAACAAGGGGGGGGCAGTGAGATGGCTTGCCACCAAGCCTGGCTCCCTGAGTTCAATCCTCGGGACCCATAGGAAGGAGAGGACTGACTCTCATAAGCTGTCCTCAGACTGTCTCGTGTTCCTTCGCATGCTCATGTTCCCACACATAAACACATGCACACGAAAGAAATTAAAACGTTAAGTTTTGTTTGTTTGTTTTTGGTGGCAGGAGTTGAGGATCCAAGGTCAAGGTTGACCCCTGGTTCCCGTCCTCACGCATACACACACATATGCACTCCACACACACGCACACACGACACACACAACACATACATCCACACAAAATAAATAAAGCCTACTTTAACTGCAGATACGGACTCAGACGAAGATGAAGACTTCTTGAAGAATGAGTGGTCTACCCAAGGCCCCTCCAGCTCCAAACTGACCTCATCCCTCCTGTGTGGCATGGTGGCCAAGAACAGCAAGCCGGCCACCGGCCCCAAGCTGACCAAGAGGAGCCTGGCGGGCCCCCGGACTTTGAAACCCAAGGCGGCCAGCAGCAGGAAGCAGCCCTTCTGTTTGCTGCTCCGAGAGGCCCGCTCCTCCTTCAGCGACTCTTCCGAGGAGGATTCCTTTGATCAAGGTTACTAGCGCCAAACACAAAATAACCTTCCATGTTTTTAGAGCGAACGTGAGTGGGAGCGAGCGAGCGAGCGTGTGTGTGTGCGTGCGAGAGTGTGTGCAGCACAACAGGGATGGCTGTAGCCGTCTAGGTTTTTGGCAGCGTAGTCTGCCCTATCCGCCTATATATTTTTTGTGTTCGCTTTTTATTTTTACTTAAGCTTGTGATAACACCACTGGCCAGCCCTTAGGGAGCTCTTACACGGACTCGTTTTTAGTCTCCCAGAATTCCTCACCCTCCTCCCTCTGCACCCCACTGGCCCTTCCCCCAAGGGTCTCCCCTCCCCCAATCCCAAAGCCTAACTTTGTCATCTCAAGACCCCCAGGCCGGCCTGGGCTTTCTCTTGGCATGAGCCTGGCGGAGGCTTGCCCAGGGAGCATTTTGTAAAAACGGACTTCTCGTGTGGGCGTGTGACTTGCTGTTTGTACTGCGATTTTGGTAATGCCAAGCTTTATTAAACATACCGAGTTCATTTTTAACTAAACTGTGTGCCTCGTTTCTCTTGCTATGTCCTTAACGAGATGTTAGGTTGCCGTTTCCCCTCCGTCCTTCCTCCCTCCCCTCCTCTCTTCTGCTCCTCCTCCCCACTCCAGAAGCCATAGACATGGGGGGACCGCTCTTCTGTTACTCCCTGGTATCTTTGGCATCCATTCCATTTTTCAGGTGTGCAGTCAAGTGTTCATCTATCTGTTCTTGTTTTTTTTTTTTTTTTTTTCTTTTTTCTTTTAAAGCTGCTTGTCTGTGTTTTATTTTTCTGGAAGCTTCTGCTACTACCCACCAGTGGTTAAAGAAAACAACCAAGAACTTACCAGTATTTGTCTGCTAACACATATTTCTGTTTTGAAGGGCATGTGGGCAGTACAGGACCAAGGCCTTTTGGCCTTCTCATTGATTTTTGGGGTTTTGGGGTTTTTTTTTTCTTTTGTTTTTGTTTTGTTTTTCTTGTTCAATTTTGAAAGCGTTGGCTCAGTTGCCATGTTGAGGGTCAAAGATGGTCTTCCTTGGGGTTGCTGAGCTGAGGTCTGGCCTCAGCTCAGCCTGGGGGTCCACCACCAGAGAACATTCTGGCTCCCACTTTCCAACTTCAGAGTTGCAGCCTGCGGTTAGAAATCCGAGAGCCCTCAGGCCCTTCAATCAGAAAATGTCCCTGCGAGGGAAGAAAGCGAGACTGCCCAGCACCCCCTGGCTAGGGTCTGCTTCAGAGAAAGTTCCCTTGAGACTAGAGTATGGAAATCCCCAGACGGGTGGCAGCATGCTACCCGTTCCCCGAGCATGGCCCCAGATGTGGGGAGAAAGGTCATAGGAGAGTCACCCCTGGGACCAGGACCCTGCCCCTTTCTTCCAGTCTTCCCTCAGTTCCTGGTCAACCTCCTCTCCTCCCACACCTGCCTTCCCAGTTGGCAGAGATGGATTTTTGGGTTAACTGAATGGTGGCACCAAAGGAGCCTGGTGCTCTTTGGGCTGTTCTGAGCCAAGACAACCTGGGCTACAAAGACAGGTCACCTGTCTCCTGCCACAGCGCCCCTCACCCTGGCCTTCCGCGGATGAGACTGTTTGGCCCCTTCCCCCTCCCCATGATTTGGGGTGGGTATCTCAGGGTCCCAGCCCCAAAGTTTTTGAGTTCCTCCTGCTCCACCACAGCCCACGCAGAAGCAGGCATCCCCAGTCCTCCTAGACAGCATCAAGGGACCAGAGCCCAGGCAGGATTTGGAGGGGTGAGGGCTCCCCAGATTGCCCCTGGTGAGGTCTGCCCAGAAAGGACTGTTTGGGTACCTAGGACCTTCCTGCCCCTTCGGTACTAAAACACTTAATTGGCGTGGCTTTTCTTGTATGTCTGCTTTTCTCCTCCCAGCAGCTTGACCATCCCTCCAACCCTTGACCCCTACCCATGATGCTTTGAGTGTCTGTTTCGGTCTCTCGCATTTGCTCTCACGCTGCACTTGGACGCAAAGCGAAGGCTGGGAGTAGGGCAGACGGCGTAGCGGGTTACTGAGTTTGAGTCCGAGCCTGGCTCGTTGCTCCGTAGGTAGGCAAAAAACGTTTTCCTTTTCTCTTCTCTGTTTATCCCCCCTCCTTGGGGTCTGCCCCCACCGGGTCTGGCAGCACCACATCGCTTTGGTCTTGATCAGGTTTTGGGAAGTCAAGAACCCAACCCCTTGCCCTGAGCCAGGATAGTAAAAACAAATTACATATATTGACATTAAAGTTTTTGCTTTTCCTCCTTCATTCCCTTGAGAATTTTTGTTGGGCTTTCTCTCCCCCTCTGCCCTAGCAGGCTCTGTGGATCCAGGTATAGACAGCTCCAGAAGTTCGTGACACCCTTGTCCCTTCAAGGTCTCTCAGCTTTCCTTGTCCTCGTAGATGCTGGTCCAGTCAGACTAGACATTGTCTGAGTCTTGACAGGCACCCCACTTGTGAGGCCCACAGGAGACCTCAGGATAATCCAGTTTCCCTCTTGGAAAAAAAAAAAAGCACCCATTCTGGGCCTCTGCCTTCTGGAATGTTCTGCAGCATCAGAATGCTGAGACCAACCTGCTCCTGGCTTTCTGGGATCTGACTGTGGCTCCCAGAAACCCCAGAGCAGGGACTCAAACTTGCCTCCCTGATGGTGATGCCTACTGCCTGAAATTCCTGGGAAGAATGTTCTGGACTTCCAGTCTCCACAGCTGAGCAGCCAGGACAGAGGGGGAGTTTTTGGAAAAGGGGAAATTCCCAGTTCCCATCCCAGCCAGTCACCCTCCCCATCCCTTGCCCACCCTACCCAAATTGGCCAACTCCAGGGAGGCCTGATGTGGGGGTTACCGAGGCGCTGCCGAAAAAGTCTGCCTACACTTTAGCCTGCTTTGCCGCTGTGGCCCACTGGGGCGGAGACAGAACCATGTGACGTCGCAATGTGATTGATCGCAAGTGCGCACTGCCTGCCTGCCCCTGCCTGCTCTGCTGGCATCCCCAGCCTGCTTCATCCATCACTCTGGGAACACCTCCCACCTCGCACCCTCTTAACCAACCTCTCTCTCGCTCGCGCTCTCTCCTCTCTCTCTCTCTCTCTCTGCTTCCCTCTATCCAGCCCCTATGCAGACCTTCCTTTAGCGACTCCCATCTCCCCTCCCAAGCTGGCTGGCCTGGCAGAAACTAGGATTCTCTGCCGTAGACAAGAAGGGTTAGGCCTCTACACTCTGGCAGTCCTGGTACCATCTGCAGCCGCTAGTTCATCTAACAAAGCCCGTGGTGTGGACCTTAGCAGGAAGAGCAGTGTTAGTTAGTTAGTTAGTTAGTTAGTTAGTTAGCAGTGTTAGTTAGTGTCCAACCCTCACATCTAGGATGTGTGTCTTACCATTGCCTCCCGGTCCTGCTTGGGCCCCAGCACACAAGCCCTTGAGACATTCACACCGGGTGCCACCTGCTCCTTGGTGCCATTTCCCTTGGAAGGTCATAAGCCAGTCTGTACCTTAGGGTGTCCTGACTTTGGGGTGGAGAATGTGGTTGCCCGTCTGGAGTAGTGCTGACGGTTGTGCTGTTTTCCATCAGCCCCACTGCCAGCCTAGTGGGGGATGCCAGCCCTTGAGCCAGCAGGGCCAGTTGCTGGGTGAAGTTGTCTTGTTACCCAGCAGAGACCTGGGTAAGACCTGGACTGGACATCTTTAGCCTGCTCTGCTGCCTGAGGGCTTGGCCTTGAGGGGTGGACGGGAGCTCACCTCCCTATTTCTGAGCGGGCTGGTCTGTCTGTCCCCAAGCATTCAAAGTCCAGATCCATAGCTGACACTGTTTCTTTCTTTCTTTTTTTTTTTTTAAACTGGGTCTCACTGTGTTGCCCAGGCTGGCCTTGAACTCACAATTCTGCCTCAGTGTTTGGACCACAAGCGTGTGCCACCACACCAGGCCATGCCACATGGGATTCTTTGTGGACCCTCTTAACCAGGCTGGTGGGCTGGAGGGTCACCTCAGGCTCAGAGAGGCTCCCTAGCGTGGGGGTGCTAGATTTTAGCTTTGTTTAGGGATTAAACTACGAGGGTTCCCTAGACTCCAGGAAGGAGAGATAAAATTCTGGTTTCTGCCAACAGCCCTCCCCACCTCCCCCAGCCTCTTCCTGTCTAAAAATGCTGTAGGCCCCTTGTCTAGATTCCCCCAGCTGAGCCCAACCCTCTCTCCTCTGCCTCTCTGTTCTTTCCTCTTTCCTTCCTCAGCCTCCATGTCTGTGTCGGGGCGTGTGTGCGCATGTGTGGACCGTGACGAGCGCTGTCTCCTGTTTTTGTCCGTCTGTGTGTCCGTCCCCCACCCACAGCACAGGTGCATGTCGGTGCTGCCCTCCCAGAAGCCCATCCCGACACCCAGAGCTGCCCCTCTCCCTTCCCCAGGCTGCCCAGGCTACTCCTGTGTGGCTCTGGGCCATGGGTGGGACTGTGGGCTGGTTCTGGACCCTCCCCCAGCGACCCTTGGTGAGGACAGAGACTGGAGCCAGGGTGGGCGGTGGGAGGAGGTGGGGGCAGCGCGCACCCATGTCAGGACCTTGATTTATTCCTTGTTTTCTGCACGCCAGATGACAGTTCAGAAGAGGATGAGGATGAGGAGCTGGAGGAGGAGGAAGAAGACGAAGAGGAAACCCTTGGTAGCTATAGGCTGGGTGCTGGGGAACATGCCCTGTCTCCGGGCCTGGAGGAGAGTGGACTGGGCCTGCTGGCTCGCTTTGCGGCCAGCGCCCTCCCCAGCCCTATTGTGGGGCCGCCCCTGTCTGTGGTGCAGCTGGAAGCTGAGCAGAAGGCCCGCAAGAAGGAAGAACGGCAGAGCTTAATGGGTGAGTGTTGCTGGCTGTGAGATGGGATCTGTGGACCCATCACAAAGATAGTGAGACTGAGGCTCAGTGGGGGGGGCGGAGGGCTGGGTGGAGCTTGTGTCATCTGATTCAGCCCCTGCCTGAATAGAATGGGGTTGCTACCCTCTTGGGCTTTTACCTTTTAGGAGGGATTACTATGGTCAAAGGAACAGTTTTCTTCACCCCTATGCTGTCCTTAAAGATGCTGGTATCTTGAGGGTCTCCAGGAGCTCAGGGAAGGCCATGACCCAGGAGAGGCCACTCTAGGCTAGCGACCTCTAGGGAGAGAAAGAGTGACAGAGGGGTACAGGTCACTGAAGAAGTTCTGTGAGTCCAGCAAGCAGAGGGGGTGGCCTTGATGGCCTGAAGCTAGGAGCTGGCGGAGTCAGGGTTGGCAGGCTGCTTTAGTGGGTTGAGGGCATGACATGAATTGGGGCCTGAAGCCCAGTCTGACCCCACCTCACTTCCCTTATAGCCCTGAGTCCAGGCCCTGTGTCCCTGATGTGTCTGTCCCCAGCGTCCTTAAACCAGATAGGATGGTGCACGCCCATAATCCCAGCACGTGGGAGGCAGGAGAATGGTCAGGAGTACAACATAGCGAGTTGGAGGCCAGCCTAGAGTATATGAGTCCCTGTCTCGAGTGGGGGCTGTGGAGTAGGCGTGAGGCCGAGTCCCTGTCTCGAGTGGGGGCCGTGGAGTAGGTGTGAGGCCGAGTCCATCTTGAGTAGGGGATGTGGAGTAGGCGTGAGGCCTTTCTGGAAGAGGCTGTGAAGCTCCCTGGGGGTTTTCCCAAGTCATCCCCAGTTTACCTGCGCACTGCATCTTCCTTTGTCCCTAAGACTCCCCACCTATTGCCCTGCCTTCTTGAGACTTTCAGCTTTGCTCTACCTGTCTTGTTCTCCAGGTGCTAGGGATTTTGGTGTATGCTTCAAACCATTATCATTTGTTTCAGTAGATGATTATTCTTCAGCAGTTGTACACGGATCCAAACAGTGTATCTTGGTCATATCTACCACCACTCCATTACTTAAAGCATTTTTTAAAATTGTACTTTTATCTACTTTGCTGGTACGTGTCTAGGTGCATGCGTGGCATAGCAGACAACGCTGAGGTCAGGTCCTGGGAATTGAACTCAGGTCATCAGGCTTGGTGGCAAGCACCTTTTTCTGTTGCATCTTCTTGCTTAGCCTGTAGTTGTTTATCAGGCTTCTTCAACCCCTCCTCCATTTTCCTGGCATATGGTTTGCTCAGGTCTTGCCTCTGGGTAGGAGTCCTTCTGGAAATTGTACCAAAGTATCCTGAGCCTGAATCTTCCGTTTCTTCAGCTTGAGGCCTTCAGGCGCTTTAATAGACAATCTGTGGAGGTCACCTGGTGTGTGGCGTGACATCCTCTGAACCAGACAGCGGAGGTCACCTCTCCTCCCATTCCATTTGAGGTGTCCTACATCCAGAGTTCTCCTGCAGCAGCTTCAAGCCTCAGAAGGAAATGTTTGTGTTAGGGCAACTACGCGCAGACCGAGCCGCCGAAGATAGCTAGGGCAAGATACTTTAGTCTCATAGAGTCGCGCGAAGATAGCTAGCGCAAGATACTTTAGTCTCATAGAGTCGCCTGTTGGGTCACATCATCACCGGAAAATAGTAACAAAGGTTTCCCTCAGGGCAGCTGACTCCTGAATGACCTCTGAGACACAAGTTTCTCAATACCTACTCACTTATACATCCAGACTGTTACTAGACCGCTTCTTATCACGAACGCTAACGTGAATAAGACTCCTCTGCAAGAGCAGTGAGCACTCTTAACTGCTGGACCCTCTCTCCGGCCTGTTACATGTATATGGGTCTTTACCCCATGTGTATGTTGGTTCACACTTAGGGAAGAAGAAAGCATCAGCTTCCACGGAGATAGATGGAGTCATAGATGATTGTGAGCCACCACGTGGGAGCTGAGAACCAAACCTAGGTCCTCTGGAAGAGCAGCCGGCACTCTTAAGCACCAAGCCATCTCTCCAGCCCCTGCCCCCTCCCCATACTTTTAATGTCATAGGGTCTGTAGTAATTTATCTTCTTTTATTGCCAATACACCCTTTGATCAGCCTGCATAGAAGTTACCTGTTCTGTTAATCCCCCCCTTCTTTCGTTCTTTGTTACGTTCGTTTTGTGTATATGTGTGTATGGACCTGCCGTGGTGCTCGTGGGAAGCTCAGAAGACAGCTTTCGGGAGCTGGTTCTCTCCACAGTGTGGATTCCAGGGGCTCATATTCAGGTCATCAGGCCTGAGGTCGGGTTTCCTTACTTGCTGATGCATTGCACCAGCCCGGGTTCATTGATTTCTGTTCTTTGCTTCCTGCTTTTTCCTTTGGGCACGCCAGTCATCTGCAGCCAGTTCCTGTTTTGCAGGGTAGACACTTGGGTGGTCGATTTGAGACCTTGCTCTTTTCCAGTAGAAACATTGTTCAAAGCTATAAAACCTCCCCAAAACACAGATTCCATTGCCTCTCACACAGGCTGATGCTTCGGGGGTTCTCAGTAGTCAAGGATCATTCTAAATTTCTCTTGGGGTTTCTACTCTGATCCAGTGATGACTCAGAATGTCATCTCCAGACATTTGAGGGTCGCTGCTTGGCCATCTGTGGATCTCTGCTTGGGTACCATTCTAGTTGAAAAGCACATTCTATCATTTCAACGGAAAGAAAATTAACCTGAAGCTCTGTGGTGCTCCTAGGAAGTAAACACATGATATGTACTGATAGTCTATTACCTGTTAGTCACGCCAGTGGGATTCTATGAAGTTCAGATGTACTCTCTCCATCATTCTGCTAGAGATTGGAGCTAACATCTGCAACTATAATGTGCAGAACTCGCTTTTGCCTCTTTTAATTCTGTCAAGTTTTGCTTTACATGTTTGTAGCACTGTTGCTGAGTGCATACATGTTTTTGATTATTTTGTTGCCTTCTTGATCATCATTGTTATCAAGTATTCCTTTCTCCTTCCGGGAATATGTCTTGTTCTAAAATACACTTTTATCTGGTATTACATAGTCATTCTGGTGTTCTTTTTTTAAAAGGTTTATTTATTTTTTTTAAAAAAAAAAAAGATTTTATTTATTATGTATACAGTGTTCTGCGTGCATGTACACCTGCAGGCCAGAAGGGGGAACCAGACCTCATTACAGATGGTTGTGAGCCACCATGTGGTTGCTGGGAATTCAACTCAGGACCTCTGGAAGAGCAGTCAGTGCTCTTAACTTCTGAGCCATCTCTCCAGCCCTTTTAAAGGTTTATTTATCTATATGAGTGTTCTAGCTGCATGTATGCCTGCATGCCAGAATAGGGCACCAGATCTCATTATAGGTGGTTGTGAGCCACCATGTGGCTGCTGGGAATTGAACTCAGGACCTCTGGAAGAGCAGCTAGTGAGCCAACTTTTAGCTGCTGAGCCATCTCTCCAGCCCCCTGGTGTCCTTTCTTTAATTTTTAAAAATGTATCATTGTGTAGGTGATGTATACACACGGTCATGTGTGTCCCGGTGCATGTGATGGAATGGGAGAACCGAGGTTGTCTTCTGATCTCTGTGCTGTGCTGTGTGTACACGTCCCTCCCTCCCTCCCTCTCTCCCTCCCTCCCAACAAATAAATCCTCTCATTCTTTCTAACCAGCTACTTCTTCCCATCCTTTGGATTCCTCTGTTTCTGGCACTGCACAGCAATGAAGCCCTATAATAAATACATAGCCTTGTGTGCTTGGCACCTTTCATTCACCACAGTATTTTTGAAGTTTGTCTGTGTGGTAACAGTTGCTAGGACGTCATCGATTTATAAGCCACATGGTTCATCTCTATACCACATCCACTCCTTAACTGATGCATATTTGAGTGGTTTCCATTTTTAGGCTTTTATAGCTATTGCTGCTTTAAATGTCTGCGTGCAGGTGGGGTTTTTTGTTGTTTTTGTAGGCGTGAGGAAATGTTTTAATTCTTCTTTACTTGAGTTGCTCAGTGATTTGGGAACTTTGTTTAGCCTTTTGAGGAACTAATCTTTTTGTTTTTAAAGATTTATTTTTTTAACTATGTGTGTTTGTGTGTGTGTGTGTGAGAGAGAGAGAGAGAGAGAGAGAGAGAGAGAGAGAGAGAGAGAATGTGCACTCGAGTGCAGGTTACACAGAGGGCAGGAACTGGTGGCTATGAGCCTCCCATATGGGTGCTGGGAACTGAACTTTCAAGAGTAGTACATGCCTGTAACCTGAGTCATCTTTCCAGCTGTTTGTTTCTTTTTAGTTATTAGTGTGTGTGTGTGTGTGTGTGTGTGTGTATACCACTGCATGCATGTGGATGTCAGAGGATTTTATAGGTTCAGTTTTCTCCTACCTTTGCCTGTGTCCTGGGGATCAAGCTATGTTGGCTAAGCTTGTGCAGCAAGGGCCTTAACCCACTGAGCTATCTTACTGATAAAAGACAATTTAAGAGGAAAAAAGAGTTTATTTTAGCTCGCAGTTATAGTTTACAATCTTCAAAGCAGGACAGTCAGGGTGGCAGGGACATCACAGAGCTGAGCACATTTTCAGCCACAGTTAAGAGCAGGGAGGCTCTTAACAGGACTGGAGAGATGGTTCAATGGTTAAGAGCACTGGTTGCTCTTCCAGAGGTCCTGAGTTCAATTCCCAGCAACCACATGGTGGCTCACAACCGTCTGTAATGAGACCTGGTGCCCTCTTCTGGCGTGCATACATGGAAGCAGAATGTTGTATACATAATAAATAAATAAATAAAATCTTTTTAAAAAAAAAGAGCAGGGAGAAAAACGAATGCATGAGCTTTGTTGCTCAGCCTAGGGGATGACGCCACCCACAGTGGGCTGGATCTTCTTATCTCAGTTAATATAATAAAGATGATACCCACAGACATGCCCACAAGCCAACCTGATCCAGACAATCCCTCCTTAGGAACTCTTCCCAGGTGACCACAGCTGAGTTGACCTATAAGGACTTGTCTTGATCAGGTCCCTATAGCTCTGGGTCTCTTCAGTAAACCCTTATTTCCAGATCTGCTGTTTCCAGTTAACAGTTTCTTTGATGGTCTCATTTCTTTAGTGAAATTTCCGTGCATTGAAAACTGATTTTGGGGCTGGGGATTTGCTCAGTTGGTAGACTGTTTAATATGCACAGGTCTCTGAATGTCACCCACACGTAAACTAGGTGTGATGGTGCACATTGTTCTCTAGGCGGAGGGAGGTGGGTCAGAAGTTCAAGGTCATTCTTGAGACAGAGGTGGGAGGGTAAGGATATGAACTGAGTTTTTTGCTCTTACACTGTAGCCCAGGCTAGCCTGAAATTCGCGTTCTTCCTAACCCAGACCTGGATGCTCAGGTTGCAGGCTTATGGTGCCTAGCTGCTGTGGCAGCATCAGAGAGTTCGTTGGTCAGCCCGTGTTAGCTTCATCTTAGGGTCAGGTTCTTTGTGTCTTGTGGGTTTGTGTGTGAACATTATGGAGGAGGAGTTGGTCAGAGTGAGAGCTTCTTTATTTTTCCTAAGTGAGTATTTCTTTTCTTTCAGAAAATGGAGATTCGACAGGACTTATTTGGTCTCTCTAGTCTTTGTTCAAGTTGTGTGTGTGTTTGTGCGTGCATGCATGTGGCATATGGAGGCTGGACGGTAACCTCCAGTTTCATTCCCCAGTTTTCTGAGGCAGCACCTCTCACTGCCTGGCACTCACTCCCTAAGGAGGCTAGGCCGGAGCCCCTGTCTCTGCACCCCAGCTCTTGGGTCACAAGTCACTACCACACCTGGCTTTCTTACATAGGCACTGGGAATTGGACTCAAGTCCTTGGGCTCTCAAGACCGAACCCTCTCCTTGGCCTCCAGGTCAGTTTCTGCTGACTGAGCTGCTCTGAGTCTGTTTTGTGGGGTAGTTGGCTGTAGGGCTTGTTCTCAGGTGTGACCAGGCACAGTTTGGAATGGCTCTCCTCTGCTATTTCTTTTTTTTTTTAAGATTTATTTATTTATTACATATACAGTGTTCTGCTTGCATGTATACTTGCAGGCCAGAAGAGGGCACCAGATCTCATTACAGATGGTTGTGAGCCACCATGTGGTTGCTGGGAATTGAACCCAGGACCTCTGGAAGAGCAGTCAGTTCTCTTAACCTCTGAGCCATCTCTCCAGCCCCCTCTGCTATTTCTTTAGGTCTCTCTTTCCTGATCTCTGAGGTCAGGATTCATTTCGTTGGCACGCAATTCTTCCACCATGTTTCCAACTTGCCCTGAATTCCTGAGTAGGGGGTGTAAGGCTGAGATTTGACCCCTGTAGCTGCATGCTTTTCTCCCAAGAGCACTTCTCTAATGTTCTAGTTTTTCCACAAGGGGCTGTGCATTGAGGAAGACCTTGAACTCCCAATCCTCCTGCCTTTGCCTCCCAAGTGCTAAGATTATGGACCTGTGTTACCAGGCAGGTTTTTATGCTATGCTGGGAACAGAACCCAGGGCTTTGGGCTTGCTAGACTAGCAACTCTTTTGTTGTTTGTTTGTTTGTTTTTCTGTTGTTGAAGACAGGGTTTCTCTGTGTAGCCCTGGCTGTCCTGGAACTCACTCTGTAGACCAGGCTGGCCTCGATCTCAGAGACCCCCCTGCCTCTACTTCCCAAGTACTGGGATTAAAGATGTGCTCCACCATTGCCTACCTATAGGCTAGAAACTCTTGACTACTGTTCCACACTCCAGAGCCCCCAAAGCTCAAAATGCCCGAGCTCTATGACCTGAACGCTCATCTTATACGGGAACGCACCCCTGCCTCCACCTCCCACTGCTTCCCTCTGCATTTCATCAGGGAGAAGCTTATTAACAAGTTAATTAACAAGCTCTTTAAGCTTTGAAGGGACTTGTCAAGGGCTGCCTTTCACCCTATCCCTGCCACTGTGGCTGCCTCTGAGAGCGCTGGGCCTCCCATGGGGGTCCCTGTGAGCAGACTGGGAGTCAGTAGGGCTGCCTTTGGGCCCTCAGCTCCTCTGCTGGAGGTTGCTGGTCTTCTAGGGGATTGTCAACCCAGCAGGAGATCTGGTTTGTGGGATGATAGACATACCTTTTATTTTAGCCTTTGTCTCAAAGGGATGTGCCACCAACTGAGCCCCCGAATGCTGCTTCTGGGGACTAGCTCTGTATTTGAGGTTTGGGGACAGGAGAGACCCCAAGAGAACTCAGCTATTTTTAGGCCAGAGCAGGCTGAGATAGGCCACAGTGTGGATGGAGAAGCTAGAAGAATGGAGTCAGAGGGACTGTGAACAGAGAGGGAGCACCCTGGGGGATCGGATGGGTCGTAGCATAACTGTGTTTCCCAGTTCAAGCTTGTTATGCCCTGGACTGAGGGAACAGCGTCTCAGAGAGCCAGGGCATAAGGAAGAGGGTCTCCATTGTGTAGGGGAATGTTGAGCCACCTGAGGATGGGGCAGGGGACCACTCAGGAGCCTCCCAGCAGAGAGTAGGCCTGAGTGATTTATGACCCCAAGAGTAGGAAGGGGCTCTGTCAGGGGGAGGGAGATGGGCCTCGAGCTTGGGGCTTTCCCTGCTGCCTCCTTGTGCAGCCCTTGCATCAACCTGCCTGGTTGGGGCTTTTCTGAAAGACAGTGTAGAGGCACATGTGGGCCTAGGCCTACATATCTTAGCAGTGCTCTTGGGTTAGGGGTTGGGAGCAGCCATGGGATAGGGGATAGGGTGAGCCCTTGTCTTTCTCTGAGCCTCAGTTTATCTCCTGATAACAGGGAGGGTGCCACTGGTTGGGATGGACTTGTGGATTTCTTGCTGGTGGCCTTGCAGGCCTACATGAACGGGAAGGCCCGTGGAGACCCTCTCCACCAGTTCCTGCCTTCTCCTTTTCACGTCCAGGTACGGAGTTCGAGTACACAGACTCAGAGAGTGAAGTCAAGGTTCCCAAGCAGCCACCCGCTGGGCTGCTGAGGCCCAAGAAGGGAGTTGGGGAGCCAGGCCAGTCTATGGCTGCCCCTGTACCTGGCGCCCGGGCCTCTGGTTCCACCAGCCCAGACAAAACCAAGCTGGCCTCAGAAAAGGGACGCAAAGCCCGGAAAATACGTGGCCCCAAGGAACCCGGCTTTGAGGCAGGGCCAGAGGCCAGTGATGATGACCTGTGGACTCGACGCCGGAGCGAGCGTATCTTCTTGCACGATGCCTCAGCCGCCGTCCAGGCACCCAGCAACACGGCACCCGCACCCAAGCCCAGCCGCTGTGGCAAGGGTGGTGCCCCAAGCCCGCGCAAAGACACCGGCCGAGCCAAGGACAGGAAGGACCCCAGGAAGGTAAGGGCTCAGCACAGGTCCCCTGGTCTCCATCCTGTGGCTTTGATGTCCGCAGTATGCCCTTGGAAGGTCCCACTATGTCTGATAGTCAGGAAGAACCTTTTCTCCTCATCCTGTTCACCCATCATCTAAGAATAATATGTTAAAGATGTAAATTAATACTGGGGACCTGTGTTAACTATAACAAAATAGCTAACACAATCAATTTATAAAGAAGAGCTTTATGGGTTTGGTGACTCTTGTATGTAACCCCAGCACTTGGATTATTTGGTTGTGTGTGTGTGTGTGTGTGTGTGTGTGTGTGTGTGTGTGCGCGCGCGTGCGCGCGCATGTCATGGCACATGTGTGGAGCCAAAGCAAACTTTCTGCAGTCTGTTCTCTCCTTTCACCCATTTGTGGGTTCTGACAATCAAAACCCTGGCCGCCAGGCTTGCATGAAAGGCCCGTTTGCCTGCTGAGCCATCTCGTCAGCTCTTGTTCGGATTTTTAGACAGGATCTCTTGTAACCCAGGCTGCCCTTGAACTTCTGATCCTTCTGCCACTACCACGTACATGTTGTAGTCTTAAGGCCTGAAGCAAAGTTTCAGTGTGCTGGTCCCCTGAGCCGTTGTGTTTAACTCCAAGCCTTCAGCAGAGATTTATAATGTCAGCAATGTGTGGGTGCCACCTTCTGTGACGGTTTGCTGGACACCTAGGTTATTTCCAGTTCTTTATTTGGATGTCGCCCTTTGAACGGCATTGGTCAGTTCTCACTGCACCTGCAGGGCCGAGCACCTAGATCTCTGTAATGAGGTATCCTGGAGGAGTCCGCCATTGCAGAGCCCTGGGGAGTCTCACACATCCACAGGTGGCTGGGCAGTAGCTAAGCTGTGTGCCCTTCCAGGAATATGGCTGCCAGAACTCGTTGGTAAGGTTTTATTGTTGTTCTTGTTGGGTTTGGATAGCATGTCAGTGAGTAGTTAAATAAATCTCGTTCCTCCATGCCATTGGACAGCTCTCAATAAAACACAGCCTCTATAAGATACCAGTGGGGCGCAGAGGGGACAAGTCGTGCAGACGTTAGTGAATCTGTGTTGAACGAAACTAAATACAGAGTGTTCGCCTACACCTCAGGTGGTATGTGTGCTATGCCACAGTTTTTAAGAAGGTTAAAGGCTGGAGGCTCAGCTGTGAAGCACTTACTTAGGATTCCTCAGTAAGACGTAATGGGTGTGGCTCAGTGGTAGAGCCCCTGCCTAGAATCCCCAGTGAGGGCCTAGGGTGTGGCTCAGTGGTAGAGGGCCTGTCTGGAATCCCCCAGTGAGGGGCTGGAGACATGGCTTAGCAGTAAAGCCCCCTCCTAACATGCTTAAGGCTCTGAGTTTATGGAACATCCCCAGTAAAGAAAACAAAAAGTTCGTATGTGAATGTTTCTGTGTGGTTACCTGGTTGTGTGTGCTTTCTGGGAAGTTCTGTAAGGCCATACCGGCTGCCAGTAGGAGGCTTTTGCAGAAGCTCTCACATTTTAGCACTTTTTTTTTTTGTTTGTCTGTTGGTACAATAAATTATACGGTAATGATAAAGATTAATTGTAAGGACTGGCAGGATGGCCAGTGGGTAAAGGCAATTGCTACCAAGCCTGAGCATTGATACCTGAGTTCAACCCCTGGAACCTACGTTGTGGAAAGAGAGAAGTGACTCTGGCAGGCTGTCCTCTGCCTATCACATGCACACTTGGCACAGACACGCCCTCACTTGCATACACTCGCACACATACAATAAGTATATAAAACTTAATAAAGGAATAGTAGTTGGTGATGAGAATCGAGAACACTTGTATGGAGAGAGGAGTGTCAGCTCTCTCTCAGGTGTGGTATGATGAGGGTCCTATGGCTGTGGGAGGCACTCCTCTGGCAGGGGCCCTGTGAGCATCAGGGCTGGCGGGGGCTGGGGGAGAGGTCCGCACCACGTGAAGGATGAGCTTGGGGCAGCGCTGGGTCAGAACTCCCGGAGTCCGGTGTCTCTGTTTACTCCCCACATTTAAGCACGTCATTTCCATGTGACAGTTGTTGCTACAAAGCTTCTGGGATGCAAAGTAGCAAAGCACATGTGACCCTTGCAGTCCGATTGAGTCCGATTGACAGATAAAACAGAGCTCGGGCTGAGGGCCTAGAGGAAGGATTTGCAATAAGCATAGGATGGATTCTACTGATGGAGGATGCAGAGTGCCTGGGACCTTTCATAGGATGGCTCTCTTCACTGAGAGGCAAAGCTCAGGATCGGTGCCAAAACAGTGCCTAGGCTATTGGGGGTTCACGAAGGCTGACTCCATAGCAGAGCGAAAGATCACCAGGATGTCAGACAGCATCCACCCCAGCCTCCTGGGTGAAAAGGCATCAGTCATTTTCTTTCTCTGAAGAAGAGAGGCCTGGACCTCCTAATGCATTTCAGGAGCTACGGCTCCCCGCCGAGCCTCCACCTCCTCACCTGAGCAGCCTGCCCCCTCCTCACCTGCGCAGCCTGGCTTCCCCCACACACCTGAGCAGCCTGCCTCCCCACCTGAGCAGCCTGGCCTCACCCCCCATCTGAGAAGCCTGCCCCCCCCCTCACCTGAGCAGCCTGGCCTCCCCCCCCACCTGAGCAGCCTGGCCTCACCCCCCACCTGAGCAGCCTGGCCTCACCCCCCACCTGAGAAGCCTGGCCTCACCCCCCATCTGAGAAGCCTGGCCCCCCCTCACCTGAGCAGCCTGGCCTCACCCCCCATCTGAGCAGCCTGGCCCCCCCCCCACCTGAGCAGCCTGGCCTCACCCCCACCTGAGCAGCCTGGCCTCACCCCCACCTCCTCACCTGAGCAGCCTGGCCTCCATGCCCTCTGACAAACTCTTCCTTTTGTTTTCCCCTCTAGAAGAAGAAAGGGAAAGAGGCTGGGTCAGCAGCCACACTGCCACCAGCCCGGGTGCCCACCCTGCCCGACTCCAGGGCACCTCACACAGGGCCCCTGGCGACTGCCAGACGGAGCAAGGCTAAGGCCAAAGGGAAGGAGGCGAAGAAGGAGGTAAATTGAGGCTGGATCAGGGCTCAGTTCCAGGTGTGGGCTCGCAGTGTCCTTTTCCATTGTTGTTGTTGTTTCGTGTGTGTGTGTGTGTGTGTGTGTGTGTGTGTGTGTGTCTCCTCCCCCATGCTGGGGATGGTTGTGACAAGTCAGAATGTCCTCTGCGTGCTGCCTTAGTTCCCAACCAAGCCTCCTGTCTTCTTGGGAACCCAGGGACACCCAAACTGCTAGCCTGAGACCTGTCCCTCAGCAGTACTCCCCTGTGTGTCTGGGGGGGGTCCTAAGGCTTTTCTCTTTTGACAGAGGGCCATAGCGTGCCTGCCTGTGCTATCACCGTAGCTCTGCTTTCTCTCAGTTTTGCTGTGCACGGTTAGAGCTCAGTTTCTCTTAAGGTAGAGGCCAAGGTGTCCACTGTGATAGCCTGAGGAGAGGGTACTGAGCACTGAGTACCAGGTACTGTGCTGAGTACACAAGGCTTGGGCCACACTGCTCGTATCCATTGCCTCTGCAAACTGACCCTGGCCCTGGCTTTCCGAGGAACGCTCCCAGAACGACAGGATGACCCATGCCTTGTGCAAAGCAATCAGTGTGCGTGTTCTCCCCCAGAACCGAGGAAAAGGGGGTGCAGTGAGCAAACTTATGGAGTCCATGGCAGCAGAGGAGGACTTTGAACCAAACCAGGACTCAAGCTTCTCTGAGGATGAGCACTTGCCCCGAGGTGGGGCCACAGAGCGACCTTTGACCCCAGGTGAGTGTCCTGAGAGTCTGCAGTGATGGCGGAGGGGTTACCTGGCAGTGTGGGGAGCTCAGCGCAGGCTGAGGCCCTGAGGCAGGGGATGGGGGGCTCAGCTCCAGCCTAGCCGGCCTGTGGTGTGGACAGTGAGGGGTGGGGTAGGCAGAGAGACCCACGTGGTGTCTCAGTGACATAGGTCTCCATAACTAAGGATGTATGTCTTACTGTAAACCTGGCTGTGCGGGAGACAGGGAGACAAGCCGGAAGCTGCTGGCAGCAAGCCTCAGCTGCCTTTGGGACAGCATGGCGGGGGTAGGGGGTTGGAGGGTAGGGGGTTGCGGGGCGGGGGAACGAGGGCAACAGAGGCAGGTTAGAGCATGATGGGGTTTAGGTGGGAGAATGGACGGAATGTGGGGGGTGGCGTCGTTTGAGCAGATACGTAAGGATGGGTGCTGATGCTGGGGGCCCACAGAGGAGCTGTGTGTGAGGTGGGTCCCAGGAGTGTGAGTGACCACACACTTGAGTGTGATGGCTACGGTCTGGGGGTGTTTCAAGGATGCTCTGAGGAGGGTACTTAGTCTGAGCTAGGAGGAGTGAGGATGGATGCGAACTGTGGGGAGCAGGTTGGGAGAACTGGGCTTTCCCTGTTGGGTATCGTGGTCATTCTGGTGACGGATCAGCCAGCCACATCCTCACATCTGTGTCTAGGCGACAGCACTGAGCCCAGCAGGCGTGCTGAGGGCATGTGATGATGTGTGGTCCACGCTACAGCACTGTGCTGCTGGACAAGGACCAGAGTGGTGCAGCCAGGGCCCAAGTGGGTGACCGAGAACCAGGAGGTCTCCCCTGTCTCTGTGTAGAGCTAGTGGTCTCTTTTCTGCTGCCCAATGCTGTGAAGCCCAACTTAAAGGGTGTGTGATGTTCCCTCTGTCTGTTGAGCATGGGTCTTGTAGAAGCCCGTGGGACGGGGACGTGGGACTTTCTTCCATTGTGAGACTCCAGAGCTGCCTGATTTTTATTTATTTATTTATTCAAACTCCACACAGGCTGAGCCACATCCTCAGCTCACTGGCTTTTGGGGGCCCCTTATTCTTGGAATCTAGGCAGGTTGTCTGTGGTAGAGCCACACCCCAGCCCCTCACTGGGGATTCTAGGCAGGGGCTCTACCACTGAGCTCTGCCCTCAGCCTTCTTTCTAACTTTTCAAGGTGGAATTTCACTAAGTTGCCCAAGCTAGCCTGAGCTTACAGTGTAGCTCAGGCTAGCCGTGCATCTTCAGTCTTCCTGTCTCTTGTGCCATTGTGATGCCCCAGCTGGGCTCTTTTTCATGTTTGCCACTGACAGGGGCCAGGTGCATAAGGGTGTATTGAGAACAGAAAGGGAAGGGCTAAGACTCGGGGTGGACCGTCTCTGTGGGGCCTCAGATGGAGAAAAAGAACACCTTTCTAGGAACATGGCAGAGGGGGCTGGCATAGTGTTGAAGGAAAGAACCCTCAACATCTGTTAGGGTACTTCCCAGCCCGGAACCTTATTGATCTATGGGATGAAAGGGTTTGCTTTGCTATTCCTGGCTTGGCATTTACCTGAGGCCTTCCTAGTTGTCTATAAAGTCTGGGAAGAGGGGCTGCCCATCCCCCATCCCGTGTGCACATGGGACCCAGTGTGGACAGCCATGTCCACACGTGTCGTACAGCTTTACCTGGACACCCCAGAGCCCTGGTTTCCTAGAAGGGGCCTGTGGAGTCATCCGGGAAGGCCTGGGATAGTCTCCCCTAGACAAGCGCTGATGTTCCCTGGCTTTGCCGCCCATCCCTCTGCAGCACCCCGCTCCTGCATCATTGACAAGGACGAGCTGAAGGACGGCCTGCGCGTGCTGATCCCGATGGACGACAAGCTGCTGTACGCGGGCCACGTACAGACGGTGCACTCACCGGACATGTGAGTGCCTCTGTGGGGTATTCCGGCTCAGCTCCCACGCCCACGCCTGGCTCTGCTGCGAGGCCACCTGGGCAGGCTGCTTCTCCCCTCTCTGAGCTGGGAGAGCAGCAGTGTAGGGGGTTCTGGGGAGTCACTGAGGCCGGTAGTTGGCAGTTGCATCAGAGTAGACCCCCCAACTTCTGCTGGGCGGCCTAGGCCTTTTGGGACCCAGCAGAAAGTGGGTAAGTGAGGTATGTACCTCTCCTTTGGAACTGGAGGTCTGACTGGGCATGACGTCCAGCCTCTGAATTATATCGACGAGAAAGTTGGGTACGGGAAGGGTGAGAACGCAATCCATTTTTCATATAAGTTAATAAATAATCCAAGCCGAATCCCACGGACCAAGTGGCAGAGCTGGTAGTTGCTCTGTCCCGGGTAGCGCAGCCTCTGGAAGGAAGTGGGATCTCTGGCCACTGCCCCATTGTACGTTTGGCCCTGGCCTTGCAGATACCGCGTGGTGGTGGAAGGCGAGCGTGGGAACCGTCCCCACATCTACTGCCTGGAGCAGCTGCTGCAGGAGGCGGTGAGTGGGAGGGGGAGTGGTGACCCCACAGGCCGGAGGGAGGGGCCTTCGCTCCTGGTCACCTTCTGACCCTCAGCCCTGTACTCTGCCAGATTATAGACGTGAGGCCGGCCTCTACACGCTTCTTGCCCCAGGGGACCAGGATTGCCGCCTACTGGAGCCAGCAATACCGCTGCCTCTATCCAGGCACGGTGGTCCGAGGTGAGACACCCAGCTCCTAATAAGTCATTATCAGTTCATCTGGTCGATGCAGCCAGCTTCCGGCTGACTTCATTGGAGAGGCAGTTGCTGGTTTGCATAACTGAACTCCAGGAAGGGCTTTCTGGTTATGGCTTGATCCGGGTCCTGTTCTGCTGAAGTAGGCAGGACTCAGGCTCTTGGAATCCAGCTACACACCAGCTTTCTTGGGAAGGTGTTACACCTTCATGAATCCTGTCTCACCCTCCTGGTTTTCCTGGTCAGTGGGTGACTGGCTTGGCTCATAACATTTGTTGAGGATGCTGCAGGGAGTTCACAGAGGTGAGCCCATTGTAATCCTGTTCTTGCCGCTAAGGAGTGAAGCCGGCTTTCCTCCTCCATGGACAGTTTATCACCATGGGTTTCCCATTGCTGGAGAACCTAGAGAAGATATCAGGGCAGAAGGACCCCTGTTTACTTGCCATCTAGGCGGGCTAGATTGACTCTGTTGCTTCTGGGTCTGTGTCAGGGTAGAGTGGCACAATCATGTGACCAAGGCTGCTCACAGGCTACATGGGAAGCAGAGAGTGTGAGGAGACTAGTCGTCAGGTACAACCTTTAGGAAGGCTGTCTCCGGTGACCTACTCCTCCGGTGAGGCCCCACTGCCAAAGGTTCCCACCCTGTGTTAGCACCAGCATCTGGGTGTGAAGGATTCGGCACGCGGGAAAGCTAGGATGTTGTTAACCCCACAGAGAGTGGATGGTGGGCAGATGGAAATACATAGGCTGGGGGCTGGGATGAGGACTTGGGGACTCAGAACACTTGCTTCAACATCATGAAAATTAGAGTTCAGATCCCAGCCCCTGTGTAACAACCTGCATTTCCTATACACACATGGAGTGCCAGCTCTGCAGGGTGTGGAGACAGGAGGATCAGTGAGCTCACAGAAAATGTGGGCCCCTGGTTTCAGGGAGAGATCCTGCCCTGAAGGAGTAGGTGGAGTTAAGTAAGAGAGATGATGACCTCTGCTGACCTCTGCCCTCTGCTGACCTCTGATGCTCTCTGCGGACCTGCACGCATGTGCACACACGCACACACACACTCTGTCATTCACATAGTCACGAATATACAAACAAATGAATAAATACATATTCTAAAGCCAAAAGAATAAAACGGGTATGGGGCTGGAGAAATGGCCCAGTGGTTGAAGATGCTCGTTTCTCTTGCAAAAGACCCAGATGGGGTTCCCAGCAACCCATATGGCAGCTCACAAATGTCTGTAACTTGAGTTTGGGGGAATCTGACGCCCCCTTCTGGCCTCCATGGGTCCTGCATATACATGTTACAGAAACACATGCAGGCACACACACACTTAAATAAAACTGAGTAAGTCTTAATAAAGAAATAAATGGGTACACGAGAAGAGAAAGGTGTGTCAGATGCTTGCTTAGCTCTAGCCGTAGTGATTCCAAAACCAGGATACCCGGGGATATTGGTGTTGGTTGGACCAGAAGGCCAATTACAGCACACCGCTCGGCTGCTTCGTATTTTACAAACCAGAAGACAGTATGCCATTAAACAGCAGGTGTTTGGGACAGTTTGGGCTACAGGTGCCCATCTGTAAGTCATTCATCAAACACCAGAAATCATGTTACTTATGGTAAACATCTATCAGGAGTGGCATTCTGAGACGTTCTGTCTTCCAGTACCATGAAGGGCCGGGTTCTGCCAGGGCCCCTTGGTGTTTTAGACCCAAATCTGGCCAGTGTCCTAAGGCTCCCCTTGGTCTTGTCTGCGTGATAGTCTGTCTCATTCATGGTTCATCTTTTCATTTTAACAGATCTTTCAGTAGTCGCTTGTTTGTTTGGGGGTGTGGCTTCATTTAGCCCAGGCTAGACTCAAACCTTTTATGTAGACAGTAAAGACTTTGACCTTCTGATTTCTCCTGCGTCCAGCTCCCAAGTCCTGGGTGCATATACCATCTCACCAAGGAGACACAGTGCCAGGGACGGAACCAGAATTTGGTGTGTTTGTGGCAGGCACTGTGCCAGCTGAGCCCCAGCCTCTCATAGGTTTGGAGAAAGAGTCTGTATGATAGTTTATCTGGTCCTGTGTGTTACCATCTCTGTAGTCTACCCTCAGTTAGAGACAGCTGAGCTGCGTATAAATTCCACACTGGAAATAATTTCCTCTTACTTTACCTCTTCCTCTCCTTCCCTCCCTCCCTCCCTCCTTCCCTCCTTCTCTCTTCCCTTCCTCCTCCCCTTCTTTCCTTCTTTTATTTCTTTTTCAGTTTTTTGATACAGGGTTTCTCTGTGTATCTCTGGCTGCCCTGGAACTGGAACTTGCTCTGTAGACCAGGCTGGCCTCAAACTCAGAGATCCACCTGTCTCTGCCTCCGGCGTGCTGGGATTAAGGGCTTGCACCACCATTGCCTGACTTCCCCTTACCTTTTCAACGTTGTCCTTTGCTTTTCTTCGAGACAGGGTCTCACCGTACAGCCCTGGCTAGTCTAGAACTCACTGTGTGGACCATGCGTGCCTCTCTCACAGAGATCCACTTGCCTCTGCCTCCCGAGTTTCTCAGATTAAAGATGTGTGCCACCACACCTGGCTACATGTGCTTTTCGTTTTGAGCTTCCAGTATTATTTGATGAGTTCAGCATGTTATAATTCCTAAGTCTGGTGGCCGAGGAGATGGCTCACTGGATAAAGCAATTTCTTTGCTTGTGTGAGGAAGTAGAATTCAGATACCCAGCACCCACATAAATGCCAGGATAGCGGTCTCCCCGTAACCCCCAACATGTGGGAGACAGACCTGGGATCCCCAGAGCCAGCCACTTAGCCAGATTAGCGGAATCAGTGAGATCTGGGTTCACTGAGAGAACTCGCCTCAATATGTGAAGTGGAGAGAGAGGAGGATGCCCGTTGTCAACTGCTGGCCTTACACACACACGTGTGAACTTGCACCTACCCAAACACACACTTCATACACACACGGTAAAAATAGTAATCCCTAACTCGTTATAGGAGACTCGTTTTGCTGTTCTCTCTCTTTAGAACTGTTTAGTCTTCTCATCGTCTCTAGGTTTGCGATCTTGTGAGGATGCCCACGTGTGCGTGAAGTGCAGGCTTATACATGCCAAGACATCCACGTGGAGGTCAAGGCACAGCTTGCAGGAGTCTGTTCTCTCCTTCTACCATGTGGCTCCCGGGGATGCAACTCCTGTCTTCAGGCTTGGCAGCAAGCATGTTTACCCGCCCAGCCTTCTTGCCAGCTTGGCTTAGAACTTTTAATCCTCCTGCCTCAGACTCTGGAGTGCTGGGATTCTGGGCATGCACCACTACTGCTGGCTTGACTTTTCCGCTCCCTTGAGGGTTAATTTGCAAGCAGACCTTTGCTCCATCAGCGCACGTGTTTTTGGAGACTCTCACAGAGGGTGATTTGTTCATTTGTTTGAGATTCCCTTGGCTCCTTGTCCCCTCCTGGTCTGGGTTAGTTTTTTGTTTGTTTTGGTTTGGTTTTTCTTCTTCTTCTTCTCCTCATTAGAGATGGCCCTGGCATCTTTATTGATCCTTCATGAGGAGAGATTGAAGCCAGTCTGGAGCTCTGCATGCTGGTGGGTGGGCAGAGTCTTCTGCTCAGGGATTCCCCAATACTGGCCTGTGTAGGGCCTTCCCCGGGCTTAGCATTTGCATATTGCGAAGGGGCTGGTGTCCCCGCGCTCAGTGTGAGGATGTACCCAGTAACCTTCAGTCTAGAGCTGTGAGAGTCTCTCCATTTGTGGGACTACTCCATTCTTGGCCTTGTTGGCCTCTACTCCTTCCAGAACAGTCACGCTAAAGCCAAGCCATCCAGGCACTGCCACCACAGATACTTGGGAGGCTGAGGCAGGGTGATCCCAAGGTCAAGGCCTCTTCCCCAGGCTACAGAGTGGATTCAGAGACCATCCTGGACAACTTAAGTGAGGTCCTGTCTCGACAAATAAGAGTAAAAAACAGGCTTTGTGGTTGAGTGATGACTTGCATGAGACCACAGTCAACTGGGACTGCCCCTATGGAATCTTCTGGAATGTAGATATATGCCCACTTCCTATCTTTGATAGTCAGAGCTGATGTACTGGTAATGCTTTTACAAAATGGTTTTGGGGCGAGTCTTAGGTATGAGCAAACCCAGCTATGTGTGCAATCAGCTGTCTCTTCCCCCTCAAGTCTGAGACACCCAGCCGGAAATGAGAGAGCTGGCCTTCTGTCCTTGACTTATGTGGCTCTTAGCGCCCACACCTGCACAACTGTGCATATGTATCCCATGGTCCTCTAAGGCTGTGCCTCTGAACTGGCCTGCAGTCCCGGGAGCCTCCCTGACTGGCCTTTCCCTTCAGGGCTGCTGGACTTGGAAGATGACAGAGACCTGATCACTGTGGAGTTTGATGACGGGGACACAGGCAGGATTCCCCTCTCACACATCCGCCTCTTGCCGCCTGACTACAAAATCCAGTGTGAGTGATGAGCTTACCCAGTGGGGAAGAGGGGGTGTCCCTGAAGCCCCGGCCCTTGCCTGGCTACTGTTGCCAGGTTCCCTCCACATATCTCTGGGCTCCGTTTGACATTTGGTTCTCTCATCTTTATTTGCATTGCTGGGGATGAAACGCGGGGTCTTGTATAAGCTAGGCAGGGGCTCTACCACTGAGCCACACCCCAGCCCCTCACTGGGGATTCTAGCTGATCTGAAGTTGTGGATGCTGGTGGGTGGTGGGCAGGAATCCTCTACTTGAGAGTTTCCCCTGAGCCTTATCATGGAGCCACCCCTCCGGCACTAGAGTTTTCTAGGCCCTACTGCTGAACTCCCTAACATGGGTTAGCTGCAGGGTATCCCAGTGCATGTTAAAGAAACCTGATCAGTACCTGAGCCACTATCTGCATTGTTCTGTAGGTGCTGAACCTTCCCCGGCACTCCTAGTGCCCAGTGCAAAACGGCGTAGCAGGAAGACTAGCAAAGACACTGGGGAAGGCAAAGAAGGGGCCACCACGGGGCCTCAGGAGGCCACAGCGGGGAAGGCCAGAGGGCGAGGACGGAAACCTGGCGCCAAAGCCAAGAGTGGTAAGTTGTCCCTGGCCTGGGAAGTACGGGGATGAGACCACTGCGGGAATAGGATTCTGGGGCTTGGGGCTTCCCATGCATGACCAGTCTCTTGTCTTGTGAGAATTCCATGCTGCTGGGCAGTTGGTTCGTACACTGATAAGAGAAGTTAGCGAGCGTTTGAAGGACCTGGTCCCCCCCCCCCCAGGGCTTTCTGACTAGGATCCCAGCTCACCCAGCAGGAAGTCCCGCCTCTCTCCCAGCATTCCCTACCCTTGACCTCTAGTTGTCCTCTCTCTCAGAGAGAGCTGCTGTGCTGGAGGAGGGGGCAGCCACGGACGAGGTCCCCAGTGCTCCCTTGGCCCTGGAGCCCATCAATGCCCCAAGTTCCAAGAAGAGTCCCCCGGAACCAGTGGACAAGCGGGCCAGAGCCCCGAAAGCTCGCCCAGTCTCTGCACAACCCAGCCCCATGCCACCCACCTTCTCCAGCTGCTCAGCTCCTGAACCCTTTGGGGAGCTACCAGCCCCTGCTGCAACCCCGCTCATCAATATGCCTGTTACCATGTCTGCCACTCGCCCCAAACCCAAGAAGGCTCGGGCTGCCGAGGGGTCAGGCGCCAAAGGTCCCCGGAGGCCGGGGGAAGAGGATGAACTGCTTGTCAAACTGGACCATGAGGGGGTCATGTCCCCTAAAAGCAAGAAGGCCAAAGAGGCCCTGCTCCTGCGGGAAGATCCAGGGCCCGGGGGTTGGCCGGAGTCCACAGGGTTGCTCAGCCTGGGTAGCTACCCACCAGCTGTTGGCAACGGTGAACCCAAGGCCGCCTGGCCCAATGCTCTGGAGGGAGACCTCACTCAGGAGCCCGGATCAGGGCTTCCATTAGAGGATCCTGGCAACTCCAATAGCCCGGACAAGACCCAGGCTGAACAAGATGGAGCTGAGGAGTCAGAGACCAGCAGCAGCAGCAGCAGCAGTAGCAGCAGCAGCAGCAGCAGCAGCAGCAGTAGCAGCAGCAGCAGCAGCAGCAGCGGTTCCGAAACAGAAGGCGAAGAGGACACCGAGAAGAGCAGGGAGGACAGCCGGGGTGCAGGGGGTCGGACCTGCAGTGCCGCCAGCTCCAGGGCATCCTCTCCTGCCTCCTCATCCTCTTCTTCCTCCTCTTCCTCTTCCTCTTCTTCCTCTTCTTCCTCTTCATCCTCCTCCTCTTCCTCCTCCTCTTCCTCTTCTTCCTCCTCTTCTTCCTCTTCCTCTTCCTCCTCCTCCTCCTCTTCCACCACAGACGAGGATTCGTCCTGCAGCTCAGATGATGAAGCAGCCCCTGCACCCGCAGCAGGTCCCTCCGCGCAGCCAGTGCGCCCCACCAAGGTGTCCAAGCCACCTAGCAAGGCACGTTCCTCGGCTCACTCCCCCGGGAAGAAGGCAGCCCCCACCGCTCAGCCCCCACCCCAACCCCCGCCCCAGCCCCAGCAGACTCTGCAACCCAAGACCCAGGCTGGGGCTGGGGCCAAGAGCCGACCCAAGAAGAGAGAAGGTGTGCACCTGCCCACCACCAAGGAGCTGGCCAAGCGGCAGCGTCTGCCATCTGTAGAGAACAGGCCGAAAATCGCTGCCTTCCTACCCGCCAGGCAGCTTTGGAAGTGGTTTGGCAAGCCCACCCAGGTAACTTCCTAGAAGGGAGCTGTGGATGGGGGTAGGCTTGAGTTACATAAGAACACCCTGGGTTCCAAAATTCACTTTAGCCCAGAGTCCATGTCCTGTCTAGTGGGCCCCTGCTCAGCCTGTTTGTTCCACAGCCTTCCCTTTGGGGCTCCAGTGTAAACACTGCAGGGACCCACACAGGCCCTCCTGTGGTGCTGCAGCTGGAAAGGACCCTCCCAAGCCCTTCGGCAGCTAGCCTGTTGTCACCGCTCCTGCTTCAGTGTCAACAGCTTTTATAAACCTCACGTTCAGAGAAGTGCAGACTGGCTCTTAGCAACCTTGTCTGGCTTGGACCCTGAAGTATCCTGTGTGTGGTGGGCCAGGGGTCATGGGTCCCACCTCTACTCTGACAGTCAGGGCTGGCCTTCCAGAGCAGGTTCCAAGCACTCCCCATCCTCACCGTCTATCGTCCACCCACCTACGTGTACAAAAAGTACATACATGTGTGCACGTGTGCCCACGCCTACTCGTGCAGAGGCACCAAGTGCTCACACGGCTGTACATTCAGGCACGTAATGGTGCTGTTACACGTTGAATAGAAGAATGCCAAACCCCACGCCACCCCCACCAACCACACACTGCCCCCACTGGTGCGGCACCATGTCCGCTGTTGTGGAAAGTGGTCCCTGGCTAGAGGAAGTAAGCCACTAGGGGGTGGATCCAGAGTCTCTGCTATTGCTGATTGTTTCCTGTCTTCCTGGTCAGCTGTGACGTGAGCAGCTTGCCTCCACCACATCCTCTCCTTACCCCGTGTTCTGCTTGAGCACACAGGGTCAAGCAGCCATGGACTAGATCCTCTGAGAACATGAGCCAGAAGTAAATCTCTTTTTTTAAAGTCTTCTTTTCTTTCATTTTTTAAAATCTGTCAGGTATTTGATCAGCAATGAGAAAAGTAACTATCATAAATAGACCTTAGAGACGGGCGGTGGTGATATACGCCTTTAATCCAAGTACTTGGGAGGCAGAGGCAGGCAGATCTCTGTGAGTTCGAGGCCAGCCTGGTCTCCAGAGCTAGTTCCAGGACAGCCAGGACTACACAGAGAAACCCTGTCTTGGAAAAAAAAAAAATAGATAGACCGACAGACAGATAGATCATGGACACATGAACGCTGTGCATATGAACACACAGGAATAAAGTCATGCATGTCCACATGTACATACATGCAGTATGTGGGGCAAGGTTCACATGTACATGCACTCCTCGGTGGAGGTGTTGTTGGTAGCTATGCTAGACGCTTCCGTGTGGGGTATGGTTAACAGCCCTCCTGATCAGCAGCCTACCCCATACATGTGGGTGGAAAGTACCAGTGTGTTGCCCAGCTTTCCCTCCCAGTAACAACAAAGTACCCTCTGTCTAGCCAAGGTTGAACTTGCTGCCTCTGTCTCCTGGGTGTTGGGATTGCAGGCATGTACAACCATGCCCAGGTTATGGCATGCTGAAGATGGAACCCAGGGCTTCATTCATGCAGGGTGAACACACTATCGACTAGGCGCCGGGACCAGTGTTAGGCACCGTTCACTCTGGTCCCTGGTGAAGTGCTGGGTAACCTAGTGAAGAGATATATGTGAGGATAAACTTCTCATACCATGTCCAGGAAGCAAGGAGGAGGGAGAGTCCTAGGCCTTGAATTCTCTTGAGGGCATACCTTAGTGACCTAGTAACCTCAATGACCTCAGTAACCTTACTAGCCCCGCCTTGCTTGTGCCCTCACCACTTCCTAGTAATCCCATTACAGCCAAGACAATCTAGAGCCTTTGGGAACTAACTCTTAGTAGCCAGGTTCATGTGTGGGTTTCCCTACCCACAGACACACCCTGGATTTGCTCTTAGCGTCCATGTGCCTAGGTCAGGGCCCCCAGGGCTGCGTGAACAGCTCTGAGGAGATGCCCCTATTGGTTGGACACTCTTTACCTACCCGGTTGTGTTCCCCTAGCAGGTTTAGGAGTTGGGAGTTAAGTGACCTCCCTCAGGGTCTGAGGAGCCCCTAGCTTGTGTGGTGTCAGTCCCTAGGTGCAGAGAGGCTGGAGAGGTAGGGGTACAGTAATGTCAGGATCGGGTCTGTTTGGGAAGGGGCACTTTCTTTGTCCCCTCCTCTCCTGCCTCCTGAATTTTCAGTGGCAGATTGATGAATTCCAGGTTCAGAGAGATAATCTGTCTCAAAAAATAAAGTGGAGCCACGGATGGCAACGCACGCCTTTAATCCCAGCACTCGGGAGGCAGAGGCAGGTGGATCTCTGTGAGTTCGAGGCCAGCCAGGGCTACATAGTGAGACTCTGTCTCAAAAAAAAAAAAAAGAAAGAAAGAAAGGAAATAAGAAAAAAGGAGGAAAAAAGGTGCAGGGGCAGGAGAAACGGCCCAGGCATCACTAGAGCAGTTGGTGTTCAGTCAGGAGACCCAGAGTTGAAATCCCAGCACCTCCGTTGGCGGCTCCCAAACACCTGTAGCTTCAGTTCCAAAGGATCTGAAACCTTCCTCTCACCTCTGTGGACCTCTGCTGACACACGTGCACATACCCTCAGACACACATAAACAAAGCCAGCTTTAAAAAAAAATAGAGAAGATGGAGCACAATAGAGAAAGACACCTGTGGCCATCACACATGTACCTGCACACGTGCACCTGCATGTACATACATGACAACTCCCTCTAAAGACGAGGAGGAGTAGGGGTGTAGTGGACAGCTTTTGTTTCTATGAGAGAACACTTGAGATCGTCCAGCTGTAAAGAAGAAAGTTTGTGTGGCTTATTGTGTCCACCTGCCATTCGCTGGCTCTATTGCTTTGGTCTGCGCTAAATCAGGAGCACATGGCTAACAAACCTGCTCACCTCTTGGCTGCCAGGAAACAGGAAAGAACCAGAGGCCTGATAGACCCTTTAAGGCTGTACTTCCTGTGACCTGCACCAGCTCTTAAGGGTTCCGCGCCACCAGCTGGTCATTAAATAAGCCCTCAGTGTGCGAACTCGGGGTGGCGTTGGGGCTTTCTGACTCAAGCTAAGGCGTCCCTTCCATGCAGACCCGCAGGATTGATGGCAGGTGACTTAGGTCTAGGATGAGGGAATCCAGGCCTGCCCAGACAAAGCTTGGCTGGTGGGATGGCTGGGCACAGTGCTGGGCTCTGGCCCCTGACTAATACATCCATCCCACAGCGGCGAGGCATGAAGGGCAAGGCTCGCAAACTCTTCTACAAAGCCATCGTCCGAGGCAAGGAGATGATCCGCATCGGGGACTGCGCGGTCTTCCTCTCGGCTGGCCGCCCCAACCTGCCCTACATTGGCCGGATCCAGAGCATGTGGGAGTCTTGGGGCAATAACATGGTGGTCCGCGTCAAGTGGTTCTACCATCCAGAAGAGACCAGCCCGGGCAAACAGTTCCACGAGGGCCAGGTGAGCCTTTCCCTGCTGGGAACTGAGAGTCTGGTCTGGAAAGGCAGACCCATGTGTCTCATTTCTGTTGCTGTGATGAAAGCAGCTCAGGGGACGAAGGGTTTTCCTTTAGCTGGCGGCTCTATGTGACCGTCCACCTCTGTGGGAACAGCTGGCCCTCTCACAGCCACAGCTGGGGCAGAGAGAATGGATGCATTCATACCTAGTGCTCAGCTCTCTTCCTCTACTCTCCCTGCAGGGAAGTGTGCTGCCTACAGTGGGCTACACCACAACTAACAAAATCAGGTGGTCCCCAGCAGATGTGCCCACAACCCAACCCACCTGTCAGTACCCTACTGAGACTCTTTCCAGATTGTGTCAATTGACAGTTAAAAACTATTACGGGGCGGGGGGGGGGACTGGAGAGATGGCTCAGAGGTTAAGAGCATTGCCTGCTCTTCCAAAGGTCCTGAGTTCAATTCCCAGCAACCACAAGGTGGCTCACAACCATCTGTAATGGAATCTGGTGCCCTCTTCTGGCCTGCAGGCATACACACAGACAGAATATTGTATACATAATAAAATAAATAAATATTTTTAAAAAAAAAAAAAAACTATCGCCGGGCAGTGGTGGTGCACACCTTTAATCCCAGCACTCGGGAGGCAGAGGCAGGCAGATCTCTGTGAGTTCTGGGCCAGCCTAGTCTACAGAGTGAGTTCCAGGACTGACTCTATAGCTACTGAGAAACCTTGTCTCAAAAAAACCAATAAATAAATAAGTACATATGTACATACACACATATATACATACATACCATCACACAGTTTGAGGCTGGGCATCTGGGTGCTGAGAACAGTGGCCCCTACAGGTGGGGAGGCTGAGTGCAGGGGAGCTGGTGTAGTCGGCCGACCTGAAGTCTCAGATGGTGGCAAAACAAAGCCCAGGCTGCTGACCCCCATCCGCTCCTCTGTCTCCACAGCACTGGGACCAGAAGTCGGGGCGCAGTCTCCCCGCAGCCCTGCGGGCCTCCAGCCAGAGGAAGGACTTCATGGAGGTAAGACGGCAGCAGTGGGCTGGCGCTGGGGTGCAGGCTCTGCCCCTTCAAGCCTCTCCCTCTGTGTCTGTGGCTCCGAGCTACTGGGGTCCCCTTCTCTGGCCCCGCTACTCAGTGACTCTGCCTTTGGCTCAGCACCTCCTAGTGTCGTTTAGAGGCACATCTGTTCTGTTCTTCTGTTGGGTCTCTCATCTTCTTTTCTGTGTGTCTGCGTATGTGAATGTTCACATTCGTCAGGGGAGGCTCATGGTTGGCACTGGGAGTCTTCCCTGATCTTACAGGCCAGTTAGTTCCAGAGGTCCTGTCTGTGTCTTCCGAGGCTGAAATTACTGGTGGGCTACCACGCCCACCTGCTACGTATATGGACTCTGTGGGTTCTGAACTTGGGTCCTCATAAATTGCTCTTACGATGAGGACCTTGATTGGAGTCTGCACAGACGGTCCTGTCCATTCTTACCCGTGGGCACCATCTCCTCCTGCCATCTCTTCATCTTTCGTGGTCTCTGTCTCTGTCACTGCCTCTTGGTCTCTCTCAAACTCTGCCTCTCTGTCTTGTGGTCTCTATCTCTCCATCTTTTGCTCTGTCTCTTTTTATTTCCATTTTTCCATCTCTCTATAATGCTCTTCGGGTCTGCACCCTTTAAAGCATCCCAGGGCCCCCTGATCCAGGAGGGTTCCCTCCAGCCCCTAACACCTATGCTGTGTCCCCACAGCGTGCCCTGTACCAGTCCTCCCATGTGGATGAGAACGACGTTCAGACAGTGTCCCACAAGTGCCTGGTGGTGGGCCTGGAGCAGTACGAGCAGATGCTGAAGACCAAGAAATACCAGGACAGCGAGGGCCTGTACTACCTCGCGGGCACCTATGAGCCCACCACAGGCATGATCTTCTCCACGGACGGTGTGCCTGTACTCTGCTGAGTGCCGCCTACCCAGCGGGGCCCACGGAGACCCCCCCCACCACTGCCATGGCGCGGGACCATGTGTGTTGTGTGCATGCCAGTGTGCTCGTGGGCGTGTGCATGTGGCCAGGTGGACGCCCCGGGCAAGTGCGAGTGTGTACATGTGTGTGCCCGTATGCATGCACGTGTGTGCGCACATGTGCACACATCTAGACCCTTTCTGGTCATCCCCTGGTGCCCTCGCGCTGAGACACCTCCTCCCCCTCTCTAGCTATCAGGGTCCGGCTCTGCTGTCCCACCAGGGTCATCTCAGAGGGGATTCCCCTCCAGCACTTTGTATGCGCTTGGTGAGGCTGCCCTCCGAGCTCTGGGCCTGTGTAGACTTTCTGATCCTGTGCATGGGGCGAGGGAGAGTTCCAAGGACCCAACCTGCTGCTTGGTATAGAGTTCAACCACACCCAGCACGGAGCCCATCGAAGGCCTTCTACCATGGGCCAGGGGGGCCCCAACGCCAGCCAGCTTCACCGATCACACAGGGCATCTGGGCGCCTGCATGCCCGGCCTCCACCCTCTCAGGACAGCCTGGACTTGGGGAACAAGGCAGGGGAGGGCAGCCCAGGAGCATCACCATACCTGGTGGGCCCCCCAGCCCAGACCCTTACACTACAGAAAACCCCAATGGTGCTGAAACCCGCGCCCACGCCCGGCATGGCCTGCCCGGCCCCCTCCACCAGGAGGATCCGAAAGGGTTACCTGTACAGTTTATTGTAGCCTGCCCCTGTATCATACACCTTTAAATGGAGTCAACTTTTTAATTATATATATAAAGATAAATATATAAATATATATATATAAACTTTTTAAAACTGTGAAAAATAGCTATGAAATTATAAAAAAAAAACACATTCTGACGTGCAGAATATTATTTTTTATTTCCTGTTAGATTGTGAGTGTCTAGCACCGGCTTCATGCCTCCCCCCCAACTCCCCTGCACCCTCACCCCTGCCCATGTGTACTGTATGTGCCCCCAAATGGACGAGATATGGAGACAGATGGAGGGGCCCCGAGCCCAGCCCCCAGCTCAGCCCGAAGCACTTAACCAGCCCCCTGTGCCTGCCAGACCCCAGTGGGGTCCCCGGAGGCTTTGAGCAGACAATCTTGAAGGAAGGAAAAGCCAGACTTCGGTTTTGTTTTGTTTTGTTTTGTGTGTGGGGGGGTAATTACTGTTTCCTGATTTTTTTTTTAAACATTTCTTTTGGAATTTTGTTTGTTGGCAAATTCTGTGTGATCTTTTTCATAAAAAAAAAAAGAAAGAAAAGAAAAAAATTTAATTGGAAAAATAACTATGGCTTGGAGTGGTTTATTTGGGAGCCTGGGATGGTGAAATCGGCGTGGAGGATCCAGGGTCCTTGACCTAGAGCAGGGCACCCAGAGACTAGAGCCATACAGCATTGCCTTTCGGTGACAGGAGCCCCACACGCCAGGGGCAGAATTCAGGGTGCAGCCTTTAGCTGCTGAGCTAGGCACAGAGGTGAGCTTGGTCAAGCATTTTGGAAAGTTCTCGAAGCCAGAGTGGTCTGTCTTGTTTAGAATTCAAGAGCTAGAGGCTGGAGAGATGACCCAATCGTTACGAGAACTTTTCCTTGCAGAAGACCCAGGTTCAGTACCCAGCACCCACATGGAAGCTCACAACCGTATGTAACTCAGTTCCAAGGATCTGATACCCTATTCTGACCAGACATTACTTAGTGCACAGGCATACATGCAGGCAAAACATACATAAATCTTTTTAAAAAAATTTAAGAGTTACAGGATGGAGAGGTCATCCGTAATTGTCTCTTCCTGAGTCCCGTCCCAGAAAAACAACAGGCCTGGTGATGACCTCAGGACCGCAGTGCTGGGGTTGGGGAGGGAGGATGGCCTCCATGACTAGCCACTCTAGCCAAATAAGCAAGGATGGCCTGTGGGGTCAAGCCCACATCTGGATGGGTCAGGGTCACATGGTAACAGTTCTGGGGCCTGCAGAAGCTGAAGGACTGGACCCTGTCCAACTGCAAGTGTGAATCTTCATGGACAGCCGCAGCCCTCCTGGGCTTGTCTACGTCACAGTTGGGGAAGAGGACAGAGTGGGCGGGGTGGTGACAAGGGTTAAGGTTTGAACTTGTTGCAGGGAAACGGAGCAGTGTAGTGGGCAAGAAGAATCAGACTCTCCTGCCATCTGGCGGCCTCCTGTGGCATCACCACCACCCTGGTCTAGAGTCTTCAGGCTGCCCAGCTAGGAACCCCCAAAGGTTGAACACCCTGTGGCCCTCCTCCGAGGCCCCATTTTCCAATCCCATTTCTTGGGGAATCCAGGGACAGAAAAGTAAAAGGATACTTCTGGGCCTGCAGCGGTGGCCTAGTGAGTCAGAGTGCTCTACAGGCAGAGGAACGCGTTCAAATCCCCAGAACTCATTTCAGAAAAGTCAGTACGGCCAGTTGGTGGTAGCAGGTGGATTCCAGGGGCTTGGGACCAGCCCGTCTAGCCCAAAACGCCGAGGAGCAGGTGTGTGGAGCGATCGTGGATGGCAAGGAAGGCAGAGGGTATGTGGCAGTGGACACTGGATGTCTTCCTCTGACCTCTGCACATACACACGCGCACATGCACACACACAGAAGGGGGAGGTCGATCTCCAGATTGTCACCAGAGCTGGAGACTGCACCTGGAAGACTCCATTCCTTGAGCAACCCGCCTCCTGGCCCCAGATGGGTAGTGCCAGCACCAAGCCACTCCCCTCACTGAGATTGAGATGTTCTTCCTGTGTGTCAGATGCATCTGTTCCCCCATCCTCATGGGGCCAATGGTCATCACGGCCTGTGCAAGCCCCAGATGCTTAGCACTAGGCACAAGAGCAGGCAGGGCTGCTTCATAGGCGGGATCACAAAGGCCTCAGCACTGTGGAGAAAACTTAATCCACCGGGACCCCATTTCAATCTCCCCACACTGCCCCAGTGGCTCAGTTCCCACGGCTCCCCTCACAGACACCTCACGAGGGACAGCGGTAGGCAGTCTCTACCATCTTTAATGGCCAGTGCGGTAGTCAGAGGACACGCAGGTAGACGGGACACAGCAGAGGTTGGGACAGGGTGGTCACAGCTGGGGCCAGAGTGTGTGGAGAGGCAAGTGTCCAGGCTCAGCAAAAGCTGCCTTCAGCCAGAAGCCCCACAGGCAGCCCTGCCACTTGCCAGGGTTTCTAGTGTCATGACTTGATTCTCAATGAACAGGGGCAGCAGGGTGGCCTAGGTCAGAAGTGCATCCCGGCTGTCCCTGCATCACAGATAAGTTGAGTGGAGAGCTGGGGACGAAATGGAGAACTTCCCTGTTAAGCGTGACCTTTAGCCTGTGCACTATGGGTGGGTGTGGGGGATGTCCTCCACCTCAGGTGGGAGCACCCAGGTCAGCTCTGTAGCTATGACTATGGGAGGCCTGTATAGATCCAGGAATGAGGTTTCCAGATGTGCGTGTATGTGTGTGCATCTGTGTGTGTGCGCGTGCACGCACATGGTGTGTGTGTGTGTGTGTGTGTGTGTGTGTGTGTGTGTGTAAATGTGTGTGTGGTGTCTAAGAAGGGGACAGAATGGAACTGGGGACTGTCCCTTTCCTTCAGGATTTCTAATACTCATGAGAATGTGCCACCTACCCAATAAGTGAAAACCACATTGACGACCATGGATTTTTGTAGCAGACCCCATGGTGGGGTCATAGGGAAGGGAGTCACTCAGACTTGTGAGCAGCCATTCTGGTGGCTTTGAGTCTGAATGACCCCAACACGCTGACGTGACAGATGTCGGGCCTCTGGACATAGAGGGTGAAGAGCAGGTGTCTGAGCAAACACAGAACGTGGGGTAGGAAGCGCCCCGGGTGATGAAGGCAAGTTCCAGTTGCAGTGGGCAACTGGAATGAAGTGGCGAGGTGGCATTAGTGGCTTAGGAGGCGGCCAGGACCCCGCAGGCACTGAGGCAGGGGTGGGGAGGGTCCTCAGGCCTTGGGGTGGCTGGCCTGAGCAGCCCTCCCTGGGCAGTGGGCAGGGTCAGGTGGGCCTAGCTCAGGGGCCGACAGGGATGGAGTCGTTGGCGGTGGCCGTTTGGAAGCAGCTGCTGTGGGCATCACGGGTGAGGCTGTAGGTGCAGTAGGCCACAGCAGAGCCCAGGGTTAGCCCCGACATATAGGACACGGTCATGGTATTTCCTGTGGGCAAGAGTAACCTGAGTAGGGGGCAAAGAATAGCCATGGGAACTGAAGCCATGACGTCTCAGGTGTGCACTATGGTGACGACTGTCAGTGTCCAAGAGCCTGTGACGCCGTGTTAAACATTCCTCCCCTAGAAACCCACTGTCTCAGTTTTGGGTCTTTTAGGAGTGATCTAACGGAGTGCCTCAGGCCTTGCCTACTTCTCTGCCCTTCTCTTTCTTTCCTCCCTTATTCTCCTCCTTTCTTCCTCCTTCCCTCCTCCCCTCCCTCTCCCACATCTTCTCCCCCACCTCCTCTCTCTTTCTCTTTCCAGTCTTAGAGATAGAATATGTAGCCTTTCACAAGCTAAACCAATTATCTACCACTGAGCCACACCCCAGCCCCTCACTGGGGGATTCTAGGCAGGGGCTCTACCAATGAGCCACACCCCAGCCCCTCACTGGGGGATTCTAGGCAGGTGCTCTACCACTGAGCCACACCCCAGCCCCTCACTGGGGGATTCTAGGCAGGGGCTCTACCACTGAGCCACACTCCAGCCCCTCACTGGGGGATTCTAGGCAGGTGCTCTACCACTGAGCCACACCCCAGCCCCTCACTGGGGGATTCTAGGCAGGTGCTCTACCACTGAGTCATGCCTCGGCCTTTGCACATAAGGTTCCCTCTGCTTGGATATCATTCCTAGTGGCTTCCTGTATCTGTCTCCCTCACGTTTTCCTCCAAGATTCTGCTCAGAAGCTACCCCCTCAGTAAGTTCTTGCAAGATTGTTCTCTTTGCATCAGAGCTCCCAGCCCCTATACCTGCCCGCACTTCTCAAACTGACATCACCGTGACACATACCACATCTGTTATCACTGTGTTTACTGACTGTCTCCATCTCAGGACTGTGACCCTGCAGATGTGGGCAGCATCACATCCCCACTGCCTAGGAGAGTGCCAGACAGACAGGCTCCCCATGTCGCAGCAGAATTAGTGAATGAATGAATGAAATAAAGAAATTACTCACAGAGGTCCTCATACCTACAACTTCTTTGACACTTAACCTTTGGGACCAAATATATTTTCTCACTCACTGGCTGTCCTTGGCTTCTCCAGGTCTCAGTTTCCTTGCTAGAAGGGCATCAGACTATCAAGAGGGAGCCCTGGGTGTCGTTGAGGTCAGTGAATCTTACCTGCCAGCTCCCGCTGCTTGGGGCTCACTTTCCCGGCTGCCAGGATCATGGGCACACTGCCAAAGTAGCCATTGCTGATGCCCATGAGCAGCGAGAAGACGCAGGGCCAGGCGGGGTGGCGGAGGGTGGGCATGCCACTGGGGTAGACGCACAGAATGAACAGAGGGATGAAGACCACGCGGAGGCAAGAACAGGCAAGCAGATGAGTGCCCCGCCAGTCCACGGGTAAGGCTGCCAGGATCTGCAGAGAGCAGGGAGTGCGGGTCAGCCACCTGGCCAGGAGCCTGCCTCTCCGCCAGGCCCTCAAACTGCATCCTGTCCCCGGCACGTGTGACTCCAGTTCACTCTGCAAGGCCCACCAAATCACCTGAACCTCTTTCCCTCTTCAGTACTGGTGAAGGAGGACGAGAATATGCCAGCAAGCTCTCTACTGCTGGGCCCTGCCCTCAGCGCCTCACCGCGGGGATTCTAGAGCACTTCTGAGGGGCTGGGGGCATGGCTCCATGGTAGACCACTTACCTGACAAGGGTAAGGCCCTAGGTTCCATCCTCCATAAGTCATAAAACATAGAAATGGCAAAACTGACCACAAAGACACATGACTCATCTGAGCTGCAGGGTGTCTGGGGTCCCGCGCCAGCCCTGACCACCAAACCCGTCTACTTATGTGACAGATGAGCTGCCCAGCTGGCAGCTCATGCCTGTGCCATCCTCAGAGGGATCCACTAGTGACCACGAGGCAGGGGCTGCACCGCACAGGACAGGATTGGAGATGATGATACGCCATGGCTTCTACCCTCCCCACCAGGAACTCACATGACCCTCAGCCTGGGGTTGCTCCCGAAAGAGCCTTCCTGGGGTTCCCCAGAGCCACCCCGTGTCTCACCTTGCCTACGAAGTCTGATAAGTTGAACACGGCCATGACGAGGATGGGCAGCCACTCGCCCAGCACACAGTGGCGGATCTCGGACTCCAGGCCAGGGAACAGGCACAGTGTAATGAAATAGGTGACCGCAATGGACAGCATGTCGGCCCAGATGACCCGCGCCACAACATATCGGTGCAACAGCAGAGCTGGGGGAATCGAGGCACGTTAGAGGGAGATGCTGTCTTCAGCATGTGGAAGGGCAGCCACACATGCCACTGGGCCCCACGGTGCCTCACGCTTACCCCTGAAGGTGGGCCAGCTCCGTTTGACTCGCGGATGAGGCACATCGAAACGCATGTAGGCCCCACTGCTGCTGTGGGTCACCTCATGGGCTGGGCTGTCCTTCGGGGACCTGCTGCTGGACAGGGATGGGGTTTGGTGCTCCTGGTTGGAAAGGAATGATGGGAGTCGTGAGCCAGGTACCCAGGGCAGATGGTGGAGCCACAGCCATTCAGTTAGCAGCTACTGTGTGCACTCCCTCATCGAGGGACAATGCCTACCTGCCCTGCTTCCCATCACCCAGCCGGTTGTCACCAACCTCAGTCTCTGAGCCCTGAGGTGGGAGGGAGTGGAGGTGGTATGCAGCATGCAACCACCAGAGGGCACTCTAGCTTCTCAGAACTGTGGACTGGCTTACCCAGACCACAGATAACTCAGGGAGTTGGTATTGAGGCCACCCTTGCAGCAGTGGTCTGTGCTGCGGTCCTCACAGAGAGACACACCTGAGCTGGGATGGAAAGGAGTTCATCCCAGGATTCCCCTGCCTTCCATCTACCCGACTTCCTTGGACCCCACTTGCATGGCCCTGGGGTTCTCCCCCATTAGGTTCTGTCTGGGGATCTGCCACACGCCCTGGGCTCTTCTCCCTGGCCACAGCTGGAAAACCGTCACCTCCCACTGTCCTAACAGGGTGTCCTAGCAGGTGGGCCACAGAAGCTGAAGAGAGCCTCAGGCCACAGATGTGAAACGCCACAGCTGAGGGAGGGCCACGGACGACCCGTGGTGCCAAGAAGCCTGAAAGGGCCGCAGAATGGAACGTCCCAGAGTACAGAAGCAAGCCTGCAGCTCAAGATCACGGGGCCACGAATGGGGTCACCGAGGAACTCTTCAGGCACCTATGTGGGAGGAGGCCACGCCAGGCCACGGCACTCACAAAGTGGATGTCTCCTGAGGCGACATCATGGTGCACCCGGTAGCCTGCCCGGACGGGGCGGCTGTCACGAGGCCGTGTGGTGTAGTAGAGCACGAAGCGGCTACGCCGCACCAACAGGTGCAGCAGGAAGCAGAGCAGCTCCAGCCCCGCGGAGACCAGGAAGAAGATGATGGTGCTGGCACGCTCATCCGGGAGCAGCAGTTTCGTGAGGATCCGGCTCAGAGAGATCATCACCCCTGCAGTACCTGGAGGGGAGGCAGTAGCCACTGAGCGTTCCTGACGCCTCTCACTCATGCCACCCCTGCCAGTCTCTTGTCCCGTCCCTACCCCATCCCACCCCATCCCACCCCATCCCACCCCATCCCATCGGCCACCAGTCTTTCCTCACTGTGTCTGCCCACTCCATCCATCATGCTCCAGTCCCAATCCACAGTACCTGATCCACCATCATACACGGCCCCACCCGCTCATCCTGCCCAAGGACCCAACATCTCTCCAAGAACTCCCCTAACCATGGCAGCCCCTTACCCATCCCTGTCTCCCCACTCCCAGCCCAGCTGAATCTGATCTCACTAGCTGCACTTCGAGACTCGCTGCGCCTATCCATCCAGCCTGCTTCAGCTACCCTTCCCCCAGGACTGGGGCTGCTCCCACCAACCCCCTCCCAACCCTGTCATCTTACACCCCATGGGCAATATCACTGAGTACTGCTGGGTATTCTGCCCTGAGCTGAACACAAGGACCTGCTTTCCCAGGCCTGATGGAGCGAGGCCGCAGATAAGCCACGGAAACACACGACAGTGGTACAAGGTGTACACTGTGGCAGGTAAGTCACAGAAACACACATCAGTGGTACAGGGTGTACACCGTGGCAGATAAGCCACAGAAACACATGTCAGTGGTACAGGACATACACCATGGCAGAGGATGTGAGCAGAGGGGAAGGATCAGAGCAGCTTTCCCTGGGAGGGGCAGTTAAGTTAGGGGGTCTGCAGTACTGGAGAGCCAGGTACACAGACCAAGAGCAAGCACCCCAAGTGAGTAAGAGTCACTCACAAGCGTGTGTGAAATACCGAGGGGCTCCCCCTCCCCAGAGCAGGGGCCAGCAGGAGGAGTGTGTCAGGATCATGGGCGTGTGTGAAATACCAAGGGCCCCCTCCCCAGAGCAGGGCAGCAGGAGGAGGGTGTCAGGAGGAGCGTTTAGGTTGGAGCGTGTCGGGAGGAGTGTGTCGGGGTCAAGGTGGGCAGCGCTGCTGCGGAGAACAGGTGGAGTTTTGCTTAAGTTCAGCCACAGCCGCAGAGCAGTGTGGGGCAGGACTAGTCATGTCCGCCAGGAGCTGAGGAGGGCGGGCAGGGCTCTGAGCAGGTTTGTCATGAAGACTCTTGGCTACTGCATTACAGTCCCGAGTCAGCACACCAACACCATCCAGATGGGCAAACCTCACCGAGTCCACCACAAAAACGACTGGTTTGGGCTAGGAATGCGGCTCAGTTGGTAGGGGCCGTGTTAAAAATACATGACAAGCCAGGCGGTGGTGGCGCACGCCTTTAATCCCAGCACTCGGGAGGCAGAGGCAGGCGGATCTCTGTGAGTTCAAGACCAGCCTGGTCTACAAGAGCTAGCTCCAGGACAGGCTCTAAAGCTGCAGAGAAACCCTGTCTTGAAAAACCAAAAAATAAAAATACATGACATTCTGGGCTCCGCTCCCAGCCCTGGGTAGAGAGTGTGGTGGCACAAGCCTGGAATCCCAACACTTGGGAGTTGGAAACAGGAGGATCAGAGGTTCAAGGTCATCCTCGGCTATACAGTTTGAAGCCAGCCTGGGCTACGTGAGACCCTCTCTTAAAACAACAACAAAAATGTTTGCTGACTTGCAAAGCTGACATGTGTTTCTGTGGCTTATCTGGTCACCTTCCAGAAGTCGGCTCTAGGTGGCGTGGTTTGATGCTCCAGGCAAGGAATGGCAGAAGAAACCTACAGAAGGCTGCCAAAGAGGAGATGCGGAGAGCAGCCCCTGAGGATGATGGCTTGGCCCAGTTTCTTGCTGGATTGTGACTAACTATGGAATAGAAAATGGGACGGGACACACTTGGAGTCTGTCTGGAGGGCGTATCCAGAGGCTTTTCGGGGTCTGGGCACTGGGTGAATTTTAGGCTTGTGCAAGGGTGCTGTGTATCAGAAAGGGGCATTTGGGATGTGGCTCGGCAGACAAAAGGGTTTAAGTAATAGAGTGATAAGCAAGGGTGGCTGCTGGTGGTGGGGGCGGGGATCTGGGGAGGACTTGGTCTTGAGTGTGTGCATGCGCTCACGCAAACACATGCGCGCTCACGCAAACACACGTGCGCTCACGCAAACACACGCGCGCGCGCGCACACACACAGAGTGAGAGACAGAGAGAGAGGAGAGTTGCAAATTCCTAAAATTAAAACACTCCCTCCTAAAAAAAAAAGGGGGGGGGGAGGGAGGTTCAGAAGACTCAGGAACTACAAATCAGAAGTCTAGCTGAACCCCACCAGGTTCTCAGGGCCCCTCCTCAGGGTTATCCCAGCAGGAAGAATGCTGGGGAGAGGAGAGTCGCCCACCAGCAGAGCTGCCCACGAGCTGTGCCGGGAGCCCAGGGACACAGTTCTCCCGAGTTCACACGGGGCTGGGTCCTCTAGTGACGGAGCTGTCCTTGAGTCACCGTACTCCTGGAAGTCAGCTCTAGTGAACGCACGGTGCCACCACGTGCCACAAAGCTAGACAGGGTGGAACCTGTTTTTGTTTGGTTTGTTTTTCGGTATACCGATGGTGTCCTACCTGGAGTGAACAGACTTCTAATTACATTTCTCCAGGAAAAGCCACACAACGGCCACGCATGCTCACTGGAACTACGAGTCTCATCCTCCAGAGGAACTCCACACGCCAGAACCCTGGCACACACAGGTGTGCCCACGATGCTCTCCCAGCCAGTGGTCCATCCCTCGCCAGGGACAGTCACCATTCCTGACCCACCTCGCTAACCAGGGCGTGCCCGATAGGGCCCCCAGCCTGTGCTCAGTACTCACTCTCTCCAGTCATCACGCCTTGCGTGTACCTCTTGGGCAGTAGTCCCGTGTAGCCATAGAAGCTGGATTGCTGCACTTAAGAGAGAGAGGAAGTGGTCAGATACCATTTGCCACTGGCTGACGCAGAGGCAGTGTGGACCTCCTGTGCTGTTAGCTCAGAGCGGCAGTGAGGTTTAACACAGCCGCACGGCACCGGGCAAGGAAAGGGTGTTTCTCTGAACACAGCGCACGTGCACACAACGCAGCAGCCACTTCCCTGCCTCTGGAGTTCAAGGTCACTGACAAGTCCTGTCTGATGGGAGCAAAGATGACACGTGTCCCTTGCTCCATGAGGCAGTGCAAACTTACTCTCAGTCTTTTTTTCCCCAACAGCAGTGACGGTAGAGGTGATCGCTTGAGATGGGGCTGTCAACCTAAATCCCTGTGTGGCTGTATGGCACCCAGCTCCTGCCCCATTTCGATGGGGTTGGGTCATGTGGCAGAAGCAAGGGAAAGCTGAGTGTGTGGATATACCCATGCAATGTCAACACTTGGGGGCTGGAGGCAGCAGGATTAGGAGTTCAAAGCCAACCTGGATTGCTTTAGGACAGAGCTCGCCTAGCATCCATGATCCCCTGAGTCTTACGCCCAGCACTGCATAGTCTGGGTATGGGGGTACATGCTTGTAATCCTAGCATTAGGGAGGTGGACACAGGCGGATCCGAAGTTTAAGAGAACCAGGAGATTGCATTCTAAGCCTGGGCCACATGAGAATCACCTTGGTGCGCATGAGGGTCTGTGCGCACATGTGTGGTGTGTATTGCACTCTGGGGTTGTCCACAGACACACGGTCAGCATCTGGACTGACTCAGGCTCATAGGGTGCATTACCTGTCCAACCGGGCCACAGAGCTCTTGGGCTCAGCCCTCCTGGTGCATCCTGGCCCCACTCCCTACCTGTGCATCCAAAAGCCACGGTGCCCACGGCAGCCAGGTTGATGGCATAAGCCTGGTCGTGAGAGAAGAGCTGCAGCCACACATCGCATATGCTGATGAAGAGCAAGGGACCCAAGGCAAGGAGGTAGCCTGCAGGGGAGCAGAGAAATTGGGAGGGGCACGGTGAGCGCCAGGTGGGGGCTCCTCGCCTTACCCCATTTTCCATAGAGCTGGGTCTCAGACACTGTGGCTAACTTGTCCCCTAGAATATTAGGCAGGTAGAAGACTCCAGGAGAGTCTACAGGGAAATGCTGGGGGCTTCCTGGAGGAGTAGGCATCAGAGCTAAGCCTTGAAGCTAAAAACCACTGTGCAGAGGGATGAACAATGGGGAGGGTTTATGTAGGGATCTGGGGTTGTAACTGGGAGGGTCAAAAGAGCCTGCGGAGGTGCTTGCCATTGTGCTGACCCTGACTTCCAATCACGGAGCCCACAGTGGTCCTAGAGAAACAGCACAGGTTTCACAGACAAGGCTAGGAAGCTGGGTGGGCAGGTGTCGTAGGCTAGGCACTATCAGGAGGAACGTGGAGCCTCTGGGAGGGACAACGCAGGTGGCCTTGAATACCTGTGGTGATCCTGGTGTGCAGGTTCAGCCTCTCCACCACAACGTTGTTCAGCAGCACAGCCGCCAGCGCCACCAAGATATAGGTGAGGCTCATGTCGAACACAATGGAGGTCCCTGCACAAGAGCCACAGTGACTCAGAGGGACTTCCAACCTCCACACTCACCCCTGCAAGGGCTCGTCACTCTCCCCAGGGGGCTGACTGATACTCTGAGGTCACTCAGCCATTGCCAGTGGAGCTGAGAGTCACCTACGTGACAGCTGTCCCTCAGCCTGCCATGTTGGTCCCTGGCTAACTCAGCCTCCACATGTAGGTCCATAGCCCACCTTTACCCCCTGCCGAGGTTTAAATGTGAAATGTCCCCACGGACTCTCACACCGGAACACTTGGTCCCTGGCTGGTGATGCTGTTTGGGAAGGGCTGTAGGACCTTCGGGAAGTGAAGCCTCACTGTAGGGAGTGAACCACCCGGGAGGGACATGAGGTTTTATGGGGGGGGGGCACTTCCAGTTCACTCTCTGCTTCCGGAGTGTGACTGCTGTGTGCCCAGCCAGCCTCTCAATCCCTTCACCATGCCTTCCCTCTTAGAGTGGACCACACTCAGAAAACCATGAGTCAGAACAAGTCCCGTTCTCCCTTCAGCGGCTTTAGCCAGGCCTTTTACCATAGCAACAAGAAAAGTAACTACTCTGCTCCCCAAATAAAGGCCATGCCACAGTTAGTCATCTACCCAGCACGGTACAAGTTCCTTACTGTGTCCCCGAAAACCACATCGTCCCATTCTCTCCATGCAGGGCCCCCACCGTGGGATTCCCAGAAGGCCTTGGACTAGGCAGAGGGTACTGAGCCACCTGTGAGGGCGGTGCAGACGGCAGAGGGACCCACCTGGGTACTTGTGGTGAAGATAGTCCACGTCGGTGATAAAGCTGTTGTATGGCAGTAGGAAGCCCACGCCAGCCAGCAGCATGGCAAAGTAGATGGCATGGTAGCGGTCATCTGGCACAGGTTCCTCTACAGCTGAGGGGGGAGACGCCACACCACGAGAGACTAGTGAGCACACTCAGGCTGTGGCCATTGCAGCAGGGCTGGCATCTACCGCCACCGCAGCCACTGTCGACCACCATGGCCCCCGTCATCCACATCACTGTCTTCAAGGCCAAACATCATAGCCACAGTGATGCCTAATCTATTCATTTATTTATTTTCCAATGTGTGTGTGCATGTGTGTGTGCGCATGTTTGTGCTTGCATGTATGTGCATGTGTGTGTGCATGTGTGTGTGCATGTATGTGTGTGCAGGCACACACATAGTGCAGGTACCCACAGAAGCAAGAGGGTATCACATTTCCTAAAGTTACAAGTAGTTGTGAGCCACCTGGCGTGGGTGCTGGGAAATGAACTTGGGTCCTCTGGAAGAGCAGAAAGAACTCTTAACCTCTGAGCCACCTCTCCAGCCCTTTAAATTTTTAATATGGTGGCACATGTCTTTAATCCATGCACTCTGGAGGTAGAGGCAGGTAGATTACAGATGTGCACTGCTGTGCCCAGGTTTTATTTGATTTCTGGGATTTGAACTCAGGTCTTCACACTTGCTCGGCAAGGGCTTTCCTCTGATTCCCCGGGCTCAATGATAGCCAATCTCGATTGTCAAAGAGACAGGGTTCAGACTCACAATGGAAAAACAATCTCTGGCCGTGTCTGACAGAATGTCTAGATTGGGTTACATGAGGTGGTAGAACCCTTGAATATGGGTAGCGTCAATCCCGTGGGCTGGGGTCCTGGACTGAGTAGGAAGCGAAAGTGAACTGAACGAAGCTCTCATCTCTCTGCTCCAACTACAGACGCAGTGTCAAGCAGCTCATGACCCTGCTGCTATGTCCTCTCCACCATGATGACTGTATCTTCTATACTGCGAACCACAACAAACTTTCCCCTCTCTTTAAATTCCACGTCAGGTACTTTGTCACAACAAGGAGACAAGTAACAAACCCAGCCACTCTGGCCACCATGGGTGCTGTCACTGTACCTGCTGTCCACTTCTGTCACAGCCACTGCCCAGCCATCACAACCACCCTGGTCCCGGCCACGGGAAGAACAAACCTGACCAGATAGTGGGGTGGCCTTCTGAAGACCTGTGATGGGGTCAGCCAGTGGCCATGCACTGTGGGGCTGGCAGAAGTTAATGCTCTAGTATTCAGGATGGGCATCTGTCTCCCCAGACGGGATCCTGGGATTCAGGAACCGGGGTGGACATGGCAGTGACACCTGTCATTGTCCCTTTAACAACTACTGATAAAAACGCTCATTTCTGTCCTTGTTGATCTGGTAGGTTTCTTTCTTTCTTTCCTTTTCCTTTCTTCTTTCCCCAACCCTCAATAAGACTTCAGGCTGGCGTCCAATTCACCACATAGCCAAGAATGACATTGGACTTCTGATTCTCCTATCTCTACCTCCTGAGTGCTGGAATTACAGGCATACACCACCACACTTGGTTTATCTTGATACTAGGGATGGAATCCAGGCTAAGCAAGCACTCTGCCAACTGGGATGCATACTACATACATGGAATCATGACCTAGCTTTGACACCAAGGCACCATGATTCTGTCATTTGAAGCACAAAGGCTTGTCACTCTTACCATGACTCAACAGCCAAGGATGGGGGATTGATTGATTGATCCTCACCATCAAGGGAATGGCAAGTCAATGCTATCTATAGGAACAAGAAAGAATATGCCTGGCATCAGGTATGGTGGTACGCCTTTAATCCCAGCACTTGGGAGGAAGAAGTAGGCAGATCTCTGTGAGTTTGAGGCCAACCTGGGCTACAAAGTGAGTTCCAGGACATCTAGAGATGTTGCACAGAGAAACTCTATCTCAAACAAACAAATAAAAGAATATGCCTGGGGGCTGGAGAGATGGCTCAGGGGTTAAGAGCATTGCCTGCTCTTCCAAAGGTCCTGAGTTCCATTCCCAGCAACCACATGGTGGCTCACAACCATCTGTAATAGGGTCTGGTGCCCTCCTCTGGCCTTCAAACTTACACACAGACAGAATATTGTATACATAATAAATAAATAATTATATAAAAAAAAAAGAATATGCCTGGCATATGAGAGGACCTCTTGGCCTCTTGTGGCACTTCTGATTACAGCTAATGTGTTACAGCTAATGGGAGACCCCCAGAACCCAGTGCAAGCCAAGGTCCCTAATGTCCCAAGCCTTCAGAAATAAAGGCTCAGCCACCTGCCAGGGCCAGAGCGGCAGGCAGGTGTCTGCCTCTGCTACAGCAAAGGGAACCTAACTGGACCAGTGAAAGGCCACATCCTGAACATATGCTGTGGTCATGTGACTTCTGGAAGAGCACCCAGGGATCTTAAGCTCTGAGCCACCTCTCCAGCCCAGGTGGTTCTTCCTTTACAATGAGCTGATGCTTCTCTGAGGGAGTGTGCTCTCACTCCTGGGAGTCTGAACGAGTGAGCCATCAGTAAGTCTGGGTTTCCTGTGACTGGTTCCCATTTCCTGTCTCCTCATGTGACACCCCCTCAGGTTCCCACTACTGTGGTGTCTCTCCATGAGGCCCTCACAAGAACCAAACAGAAACTGGTGACAGGTTCTTGACTCTCCAGCCACTGAAGGCTTAAAAAGCCTCTATTCATTATAAAGTACCTGGCCTAAGGTATTTTGTTATATCAACAGAATGTGCACTTAGATACTGTCTTCACCAGCCCCACTTTAGTAAGCTGGTTTCCTTCCTTCCTTCCTTCCTTCTCTCTCTCTCTCTCTCTCTCTCTCTCTCTCTCTCTCTCTCTCTCTCTCTCTCTCTCTCTCTCTTTCCTTTTTTTCCCTTTGGTTTTCAAGACAAGATTTCTCTATGTAGTTTTGGAGCCTGTCCTGGAACTCGCTCTTGTAGACCAGGTTGGTCTCAAACTCAGAAAACCACCTGCCTCTGCCTCCAGGGTGCTGGGATTAAAGTTGTGTGCCACCACTGCCAGGCCTGGTTTCTTATAATAAATATCTACAATCTATCCATGTGCACAGATCCATAGTATCTATAACTATGCTTCCTCCTATCCATCATCCATCTATCCAGACATTCCTCCTGCTATTCATCCATTCATCCTTCATCCATTTATCTACCATCTAACCAGCCATGCATCCCCACATCCAGCAGCAATGCATATATTCATCCATCCGTCCATCCATCCACATACATCCTCCATTCACGCATTCATCCATCTGTCCATACATACATACATAAATCCTCCATTCACGCATGCATGCATGCATCCATCCATCCATCCATCCACCCATCTGTCCATACATCCTCCATTCACGCATCCATCCGATCAACTATCCATCCATTCATCCTTCATCCAAACCACTCACTCATTCACACACCCTTTCCTCAGTCATCCTTTTATTCATCCATCTATCATTTACCTATTCACCTATCTTTTCCGATGTCTATCATTACTTATTTTTGGTTTCAAGACAGGGTTTCTCTGTGTACTAGCCCTAACTGTCCTGGAACTAGCTCTGTAGGCCAGGCTGGCCTCAAACTCACAGAGATCTACCTCCCAAGGGCTGAGATTAAAGGTGTGCGCAACCACCACACAGATGTCTATTGTTTATTTGGTTTTATTAAGATGAAGTCTAGTTATATAGCCAGGCTGGTCCAGGACTGTAGCAATCCTATCTCAGCTTCCCAAATGCTAAGATTATAGGTGTGAGCCACTATACCTGGCCTTCTGTCTGTCTATCTCTCTGTCTGTCTGTCTATCTATCTATCTATCTATCTATCTATCTATCTATCTATCTATCTATCTTCTATCATCCTTCTATCTCTCAATCATCTACCTAACTTCCTCCCTTCTTCTCTCCCTTCTTCCCTCCTATCGAGCATTTCCTGATTCTCTTTCTCTAACTGAACCCTGGTGGGTGACAGCCTCCAACACCAAGGGCACCATAACTGCAGCCTTTACAGCTCAAATCAGCACCGATGCCTGAGCACTGCCCAGAGTGCCTATGCCCTATCTGCCAGGGCCCTTCCCCCACCGTGTCTTTTGTCACCCTGGGGGATGGCAATGAATTGACTCAGTTCCTCTCTGCACAGGAGTGGGTATACTTCGTAACTCAACATGGGGCCCAGCCAGCAGAACTTCAACACACAGGGGCAAAGGGGCCAAGAATGCTTCCAAGCCAGGAGCAGAATAACTGCAAACAACCACCTGCTCAAAATTCTACCTCCCAGGTGGTCCCCGAGTTCCCAGGATGGCGCTAAGAAACACTGTGAATTTCTCTGCAGTCACATTGAGGCCTGCACGGGGCACTGTCCCTCAAGCATGCAAGGGACGGTAGCAGGGCTGAACCTGAGCCCGTCCCACTGCAGACCTGCTCTGCCAGTCAACCGCACAGTAGATTAAGCCAGTTCTTCAGTTTGGGGAGACAGGCTCAGGGACATTTCGGGCTTTGCCCCAGATCACACGGTGGGACTGAGAAGCAGCTATTTGGACTTCACATTCAAGCCTCATTCCCAGTGGCCAGGAAGAGTTAACAAATGAAAAGGGACTTCTATATCCATGGCCTTTCACTGTGGATGGCAACCAGCAGAGGTCACATGACACAGTGCAGAGCGGGGAGGGGGGGTATGGGTGGTAATTGTTACCCTAGCCACCTAACTCATCCTGAGGAGTCTCTTAGTCTCCATGACAACCCGAGGCTCCTGCTGTCCCAAAGGCTGACTGGAGACCATGTGGCCAGTCATGGCCCTGAGGCAGACAGTACCACTAACTTACCGGAGTCTGTGAAAGTGGGGACACCCCTGACTCTGACACTTGGATCCTGAGCCCCCTCTGCTGTTGTCTCTAGCTGGAAATTGTCAAAGCTGAAGCTTGTCACCACACTCTGGCCAGATGTGGCTGCCACACAGGACTCCTTGAGGCGCTGGCTTCCAATGGAGCCCATGGCAGTTCAAGCTGTGAGGAAAAGAGATGAGGCAGGAAAAGCGGTAAGGGGGGGGGACACCATGTTCCCACAGCTGCATCATCAGGCTGCATACCTGGGGGCTGTCCTGTCCATTCACCCCACACCCACTTACTTATTTGAATACATTCTGTCAGCTAGGGAAGAAGTTCAGGTACGCACACATGCTATACAAGAGCTCTATCACTGGGCCACACACCCCAGCCCCTCACTGGGGGATTCTAGGCAGGTGCTCTACCACTGAGCCACATCCCAGCCCCTCACTGGGGGATTCTAGGCAGGTGCTCTACCACTGAGTCACACCCCAGCCCCTCACTGGGGGATTCTAGGCAGGGGCTCTACCACTGAGCCACACCCCAGCCCCTCACTGGGGGATTCTAGGCAGATTCTCTGTCACTGAGTTATATCTGCTTTGTTTTGAGATAGGGTTTTGCTCTGCAGCCCAGGCTGGTCTACAACTTGTGATCCTCATGTTTCAGCCTCCCAGAGCTGGGACTACAGGAATGCCCCCACTACATCTATCTTTATTTCTCCCATCCTTATAAAAATATATTTTAAAAACTGTCTTATTATTTTTAATCCTATGTGTATCTGTGTACACGAGGGCTGGCTCCTGAGGAACTCAAAGGGTTCAGATCCCCCTTAGACCTGGAGTTATGAGCAACAGCAAGCCACGTGACTTGGGTGCTGGGAACCAAGCCTGGTACTTCTGCCAGAACAGTCTGTGCTCCTGACTGCTGAGACATCTCTCCAGCCCAGTTTCTCCTTTGATGTTTCATCGTGAAGGATACAAGCTCAGCAACGAGGTGATGTGACCTTGCCTGTTGCTATGGAAACCAGGTGGCAAGAGCAAAGGCTACAGCCCAGGAGCCCAGTTCGGAGGTCTTTGTTCCAAGGGCAGTTAGGTGGCCTTCACGCAGGAGAAAACACTGGGCAAAGGAGACATACATAGAAGGGGTGAAAAAATATATTGGCGTTGATATGCCAGGACACAGTGAGCAATCAGAAACGGGTGCCATTATGGAGACTGTTCGCCAGCAGAGAGCTGAGACTGTCTCATTCATCCTTCCCCTCTTGGAGGAAGGTGCTGCTACACATTTCTTAGCCAGTCAACGGGAGCGAGCAATGCAGGGTGAATAATGCCCGCTCTACTCTCGTGGGCAGAAAGTAGTAGAGTCCAGAATCCAACCCAGGTTTGTGTGATAATGTCTTTCTGGGGAACTGAACCACGGCTCCAGTTCCTCAAGAAGATTCTAGGCTGGGGCTCTATCACTGAGCCACACCCCAGCCCCTCACTAGTGGATTCTAGGCAGGTGCTCTACCACTGAGCCACACCTCAGCCCCTCACTGGGGGATTCTAGGCAGGGGCTCTACCACTGAGCCACACCCCAGCCCCTCACTGGGGGATTCTAGGCAGGGGCTCTACCACTGAGCCACACCCCAGCCCCTCACTGGGGATTCTGGGAAGGTGCTCTACCACTGAGCCAGAACTCCAGCCCCTCACTGAGAGGGTTTACCAGGTGTTCTACCAGTAAGTCACACACATTGTAGTGTTCCCTCAATGTTTCTTGCTTCAGTTCAGATCTGCCTAATCTTTGGAGGAAAGGGAACCCATGGTGGGAAGAGCTCCAATGCCCAGGTACCCCTGTGTGCGTGGGTGTCTGTCTCTTCTCCCTCTAACCTTATCAGGTGAGTTTTATTTATTTATTTATTTATTTATTTATTTTGGTTTTTCGAGACAGGGTTTCTCTGCAGCTTTTTTAGAGCCTGTCCTGGAACTAGCTCTTGTAGACCAGGCTGGCCTCGAACTCACAGAGATCCGCCTGCCTCTGCCTCCCGAGTGCTGGGATTAAAGGCGTGCGCGACCACCGCCCGGCATCAGGTGAGTTTTAAAACACAGCTGAAATGTGGTCTGGAGAGAAAACACACCCGCTCTTCCTAGAGCACAAGACACACGTAGCCAGGGGCACACCGCGGCACTGGACCCAGACCATGGTCAGAGACAGCACCTCACTGTCAGCAAGCACAAGTGGGAGAAGCTGCAGAAGAAGCCGCGGCCCCCACCCCTAAGAGACCCCACCTTTCAGAACCACACCAATTATTTCTGGGCCTGTGCCACCAGCACGCCCTGTGCCACCAGCACGCCCTGTGCCACCAGCACGCCCTGTGCCACCAGCACGCCCTGTGCCACCAGCACGCCCTGTGCCGTAGCCACCTGTTTTCATTTCTTTGCCAGGTCATTTCTGCAGCTCTTCTGCCTCAGTTTACCCCTTTCCCAGAGCGCAAGGTGAGTTTTCCCCACCAGTTACCAAGTCTTCCTCCTGGATGAGTCTTCTCTCCACTCTAACTCTCAACAAAGTTGTGTTAGCGTCAGGGACTGAGACTGGCATCTCCTTGGGACCTCAGAGCCTGCCTCATACTTAAACTCTGGGGCACAAGGAGCTTGGCCCATACTTGTGGCTGACCCCGGGGTGATATAGACAAGAGGCTGGGAACTTATTCTGGGAGCTGGGAAGCCAGGTGACCCTCCCCTCAAGGCTCGAGGCTCTCCTAAAGGGCATCTCTCCTGCTACTTGGTCCTAGCAGCAACATCTGGACTTGGAAGAGACTTAGAAGGGCTTAGGACATAGCTGACCTGGGCTTGAACGACAGTGGTATTGGGTACAATCCTGGTCCCGTCTGTCACTCGGCACACACCTGCCTGATCTCCAAAGGGGTGGGTTACGGAAGGCTTAGAATTACCGGATCAGACTCCAGCCCACCAACCCCCCTCCCTAGACAGGAGGTACTGGGTAAGGGGCCACTGTTGGAATACCATTCCCAGAGTTCATGGATCCACCCAGGATGGAACCTCAGTCCTGGAGGACAACCGAGATTCAAAAAGCCCGACTCCTGCTCGGTAGGGGCTCCCATAATACAGTCTCCCAGTCAAGTCGGACCAGCATGAGAGGAATGATTCTGCCTGACTGAGGCCACACCATCCGGGAAGGCGGATGTGTTCGGCATCCTGCCAGGCTGCTTGCTCTGGCTCAGTCAGCGTGGCGGGCAGCTGCCACCCACACTGTCCCCACGGCTTTCATCTCTCTCCTCTCCCAGCCCCCCACATTTAGCATCCAGGGGCTTGGATCTTCCCTCCATCTATATTCGCTTTAATTAAAATTTAAGGGCATGCAGATAGGCAAGGGAAAGGAAGCTCTTCTCCACACTCCTGACTTGGGATCTCCTCTGTGCCTGTCACAAAAGCATCGGAGATGACACAGGTCATTTCTCTAGCCTTCAGACCATCCCTGGCACCAGTTCACCCACCTGGAGAGTGACAGAGTACTTCACAGAGAGCGAGTGGGTGGTTGGTGGGAAAAGCTAAGCTGCTCACACTTGGCATTTTAATACTGACACAAGCTACCCCTGAGCACCCAGTGGGCCAAAGAGGGCTCCTAGCTCTCAGCAGTCCTGTAAAACTAGGCACACAGCGCCAGTCTGCAGAAGGGATGACCAAAAAGGAGGAGAAAAGCCAAACCCACGGCCAGACAGCTCTAACTGGTCCCTGACCTGGCTGACCACCAACTGGCCCCTCCCAGTTACTGTAGCGGTTGAATACGAAGCTGCTTGCCCCACACCTGAAACTAGCAGAAATTTCACTTGGAAAGCCAACCTGCTCAACCTCATCGGGCCTTGAACTTCTGGCTCCAACCACAAGTCCTGCTTACTAAATGCCCTTGGATGCCCCTGTCCCGTGCCCACTCGTTTTTTAGCGAGATTCCCTGAGCATCCTGAGGCTCCACTCCAGGCTGCAGGATTGTGGGTTTTGAGTCCCTTGAGGCAGCTCCTCTTTGAGAGCCAGGGGACAGATGAATGTAACCTCAGTGCATGAATGTAACGACCAAGGCCTGGGATGCCCACAGGGCTGAGGGGCAGCTTGGACCCACCTCCCTCCATGCTTTAGGTTTCTGCACAGTCCCGATACTAGCAGACCCTGATGTTTCTTCAGCAGGCAGCCCCAGCAGAACCAAAGTTGGACTCGGGGTTCAAACGGCCCCCAGCAAAGGGGAGACCTCTACGGCAACTCGGAGGTCGTGACCCAGTGCCCAGGCCCCGCCTCTGCCATAACCTTTCCCAAGAACTAGAAGTGGACTGGCTGTACGGAAAGGATAGAAGGAAGGAAGTGGGTCCGGAAGCAACTTCAGGTGCAAGGACCCCTGGGGTGTGACCAAGGGAGGCTGTAGTGCCGTGACCCGGCTCGGCCAAGGCCACCCGCGTTTGTCCCCTTCTAGAGCCTGCGTCCCGCGCTCGCTCTCAGCTGGGATGCAGGGGGTCTGGCACTGGGCGAAAGGACCCCTCTTCCCAGGACAAGGAGTGCGGCAGGGATCCCGCGTCTGGGAGGACGGGAGGGGAGGCGGCGCGACTGGGGCCGCGCGCGGCAGACAAAGGCTCCGACAGGTCCCCGCCGGCGTCTCTCTGCCACCTCCGTGGCGACACTCACCTCGGCCGGCCCCAGGCTGGGATTTTCGGTGGCTGTCCGCCGCCCGCGCCCGGACCCTGAACGCTGCGCCCCGCTCCTCGAGGCTTGGGCCGGGCGCGGCGGGCGTCCTCCTCGGTGTCCCGGTCCTTGGGCCCGGGTCCGCGAGCGCGTGCTGGGGGCGGGGGCGCAGCAGCTGCAGCGAGCAAGCCCGGCCCGTGCCCCGCCCGTCCGCATGACCCCGCCCACACAGCTCCGCCCACCATATGGCTCCGCCCAAGTCCCGCCTCCAGCAAAGGTTTCTCCCACCCAGACGCTCCGCCCCATATCTCTGACCCCGCCCCATCACACTACTCCCACTCCACATGGCTCCGCCCAAATCCCGCCTCCAGAGGAGCCTACCACCACCCAGACGCCCCTCCTGTCTCCACGCCTGCGCTTCACCCACTGAATCTGGTCCTAACCCCCATTTTCGCTCCTATTCACTCCGCCTCTAGCCCTACCCTTTCTTCCTATATTCCCCGCCCCATTTTCTTTAACCATGCTCCACCCACTCTACATGGCTCCGCCCATAGCCCCGCCTCTTAACTCCCTCCACTTCTGCTCCCACTTCTCTCTGCTGTCTTTACCCTGGTTCCTGCGGTGCCCTTGGCCAGTCCCAACCCAGACCACAGATCCCGCCCCCTTCTTCTGCCTTCCCCCTCTGCCGGACTACTGAGCTCCACCTCTATTTTTTTCACACCCTTTCTCCTCCCCCCTCCCCCGCCTGAGTCCACCATTCAACTTCATTTGCCTAGTCCCACCACTTATTATTCCCACAGGCTCCACTCCTCCTCTGGGCCCACTTTGTCAAACCTACCTGATCCTGCCTCCAGGTTTTGTATATGACCTGTGTCCCTCCCGACCACCTGCTAGCCCCGCCCCATCACTTCCCATAGCCCCGCCCCTTATGAACCCTCCTACAGCCTTCCCACGTGCCCTGACTCTGCCCTGCCTCCCTTCCCCTGGCACGCTTCCCCCCCCCCCACCCCGCACATACCCAACCCTATCCTGCACCCTGGCTCTCAGCGGAAGTGCTGCCCTCTACCCAGTCACCCCCCACTTGGCTCCTCTACATCCCATATCTAACAGCCTAGCACACCGGGTGGGCTTGGTGCCCTTGCTGGCCTCTTCAGCCCTTTCAACCTTCCTGTCATGCTGTGTTCTGGAGCTTAAGGTTACTATTTGTCTCGCTGACCTGGGGCCTGCGCTGATTGCTGCAGAGGGATCTGTTGTGACCCCGGTCCCAGCCATGTGTCCCATGGGGGCCGATAAAAATGAAGCCAGGAAATTAGTGGGACCTGTCTGTGGGGATAAGGGGCCTTCAGGCACAGAGAGATGCCGTTCCTGGATGCTGGATGCTCCTCTTTTTACCTGCATCCTCACTTAAATTCGGAAGCCTGTTTGGTTCTGCTCCTGCCTGGGTTCTTTGTCAGCCTCCCTCAAAGATTTCTGAGGAGTGCCTCTTTTTTGTAGCCTTTCCTTTTGGAGCCCAGGTTGGCCTGGAACTCGGGATCCCTGAGCCTTGGCTTCTTGAGTGCTGGGATGACGAGAGCGCATCACCACACCCGGCTCAACAGAGTGTCAGGTGTGCATTCAGGAAGAGTGTGTGTCCGCTGGTCTTCCTCTGCACCTCTGCAAGCCCCAGATGAAGACGGCCTGTTGGAGGTTCTAGTGAATCACAATAATCTTGCTGTGAAAGACCCCCAGCTTCCCATGGTCTAAAGCTTTGGTGGTAAGGATATAGCTCAACTATGGCACATGTCTGTTATCCCAGCATTTGGGAGGTGGTGACAGGAGAATTAGAAATCCAAGGTCAGCCTGGGCTACATGAAACCCTACTCTACCCCTTAGTTAAAATAAAGCTTTGCAAGGGCCTCCCGGAGTCCAGGAAGCCACTCCTGTTGTCCTGGGTATGGGAGACTTCCAAGCAGTGTTCCCTCCACGAAAAGAAACGCTAGGGATAGACAGGTATGGTGTTCCATCAAATTCCCGAGATGTGGCAAGACAGAGTGGTGGAGTGGGCTGCAGCACATGACTGGGGAAGGAGACAAGCCACTGTCCAGTGGCTAGCGAAGGCCACTCAGAAAATGGCATCTGAGTTGAGATACTTGAGTGATGGAAAGGACCCTAGGGGAATGTGTTGGCAAGGTCTGTGGCCAGAGTGCTTTAGGTGAGAGTAGCAAGAACACAGTTGCAGAGGCTGGGAAAGTCAACAGAGCAGTGAAGTCGGGTGTGGTGCAGTCCCAGCACTTGGGAGGCTGAAGCTGAGACAAGAGCACCATGATCCCAGGCCAGCCTGAGCTACAGAGATATTGCCCTGACCCCTGAAGAACAGAGAGAGGGAGGGGGAATGAAGAAGAGAGAGTGAGAGAGAGGAAGGGAGGAAGAAGGAGGGGAGGTGGGGTCAGAAACTGAAATCAGACAAGGCCAGGAAACCAGTGGAGCTTGTGGAGACATTTTATCAATGGAGGGGATGAGAACAGATTCAGACTTTGACATCCTTATCTTTCTGAGAAAATGAAGCAGGAGGAACAAAAGTTAAGGTTAGCCTTGTTGTAGAGTGAGCCAGAAGCCAGCCTGAGCAATTTAGGGAGAATCTGTCTTAAAATGAAAAGTAAGAAGAGAGCTAAGGGTGTGACTCAGTGGTTGAGCACCTGCCAAAATCCCCCAGTGAGGGGCTGGGGTGTGGATCAGTGGTAGAGCACCTGCCTAGAATCCCCCAGTGAGGGGCTGGGGTGTGGCTCAGTGGTAGAGCACCTGCCTAGAATCCCCCAGTGAGGGGCTGGGGTGTGACTCAGTGGTAGAGCACCTGCCTAGAATCCCCAGTGAGGGTCTGGGGTGTAGCTCAGTGGTAGAGCACCTGCCTAGAATTCCCCCAGTAAGGGGCTGGGGTGTGGCTCAGTGGTAGAGCACCTGCCTAGAATCTCCCAGTGAGGGGCTGGGGTGTAGTCAGTGGTAGAGCCCTTGCCTAGTATAAGGGGGCTGGGTACCATCCCCAAAAGTGCAAATTAAATAAGTAAATAAATAGTTCCCTTGCTGTTCCAAACGTCAATTGAAATAATTCTTCTGGAAAGTACTTTGGCCTAAAAAGCATGCCTACCCTTTGGTTCAGAAAACCTAACCCAAGGAATTAGTTCTAAATATAGAAAGGCTTTACATTCTAAGATGCTGGTGGCAATAGCGAGCACTGCAGGTGGCCATGTAGTTGAAGGAGGTGCAGGCGTCATATGCCTCCCAGCAGGAAACAATGTGAGTGCGAAATCGAAAAAAAAAAAAAAAAAACCAAGGAAATCAGTAGACCCGTGTAAGCCCACAGAAAACTCTTAAGTCCCTAAGCTATGCACAAGGTTCGAAAGGATTTAGACTAATATGGGAAGCCAGCAGCGTGAGCGTGTTAAGTGACACAGAAAAAGGAAGTGGGGCGGGATCCAACACCAGAGCAGTCGGGTAAGATGGCTTTCCGGGAAACAATACATGAGCAGAAACCTACCATCAGAAGAGAAAGGAAGCTGGGGGCTGGGGAGACGATCCAGTCAGCAGAGGACATGCAGTGCAAGCGTGAGGACCTGAGTTCAAGTCCCCAGAGTCCATATAAAAAGTGGTGACATGTGCCTGCAATTTTAGTGCTGGGGAGGCAAAGACAAGAAAGACCTGGGGCTCATCTGCCAGCCATTCTAGCCAAATCGGCTCACTCCAGGGTCAGCGGAAGACTCTGTCTCCACAAATATGGTGGGGTCGACAAACAGGCTCAGCAACACACATACACACACACATACACACACATACACACACACACACACACACCACAACAAGCAACTTACGTAGAACAAGGTCTGGAGTTACACACTGGGCATCAATGGCTTCGTATAAAAATTCAATGAGAGCTTTTTAAAATAATTTGTTTGGGGCTGGAGAGATGGCTCAGTGGTTAAAAGCACTGGCTGCTTTTCCGGAGGTCCTGAGTAACTCCAGTTCCAGGGCATCTGGCTCTCACACCAATGAATATAAAATAATAATAATTTAAATAAATTAAAAAGTAATTTATTTGTATTTTATTTACACTAGTATTTTTCTGTATATATGTCTGTGAGAGTATCAGATCCCCTGGAACAGGAGTTATGGACTGTTGTGAGCTGCATATATGTCTGTGAGAGTATCAGATCCCCTGGAACAGGAGTTATGGACTGTTGTGAGCTGCATATATGTCTGTGAGAGTATCAGATCCCCTGGAACAGGAGTTATGGACTGTTGTGAGCTGCATATATGTCTGCGAGAGTATCAGATCCCCTGGAGCAGGAGTTATGGACTGTTGTGAGCTGCATATATGTCTGTGAGAGTATCAGATCCCCTGGAACAGGAGTTATGGACTGTTGTGAGCTGCCACATGAGTGCTGGGAATTCAACATCCCTGCTCTTTACCGCTCAGCCATCTCTCCAGTCACCCCTCCATGAAAATTTTAAAGGTGATAGAACCCCAGTGTTATGTAAAAGCACAAGGAGAGACCCTTCAACCTGATAAAGATTACTCCAAGAAAACAACAGCCATTTCATCTTTGAATAGTAGCAAAAAATTCTAAACATAGCAACAAGAATTGAAATTCTGGAAAACAGGAACAAGCTACATTGAAAGCGACAGGGTGGTCTCTCTAAAGGATTTTTTTTAAAAAAAAATTTTACCCGTGTGTTTCGTCTGCATACATGTAAGTACATGGGTGGGTACCTACTGCTCAAGTAGGTCAGAAGAGGCTATCAGGTCTCTCACACATGCGAACTGAGGATAGAACCCATGGCCTCACAAATGCTAGGCAAGTGCTCTCTCAGTGAGCCACACCTCCAGTAATTCACCATTAACCTATGGGAAAGGGGAAGTCATATGATTATTTACATAGTTGCTAAAAAGAGAAGAAAATAAACTTTGATAAAATTTTATACGGCTGGCGATGTAATTAAGTTGGCTGGATACTTGCTTAGCATATGTGAAGCCGTGGGTTCAATCCCCAGCACTTCATAAAATAGGGCATGATGGGGTACACCTGCAGTTCTAACACTTGGGGGAGTAGGAGCAGGAGGAACAGAAGCTTAAAGTCATCCTTGGCTACTTAGTAACTTTAAGGCCAGCCTGAGCTACATGAGACCTTCGTCTTCTACTCAAAAAGGAAAAAAAGTAAATGCACAGGTTCTATGCAAAACACCGCATGATTTAACAAGCCGCCTTGGGTTCTGGTACCAGCAGGGTTTTATATAGACTCTCTTGCAGATACCGAGGGACAACTGTACATTTTATTCATAGTAGTAAGCTGGAGACAGGCCATGTGTTACAAACGGGAGATGGGTAAAAGCCTGCAGCCCTCCCACACGCGGCGCCCACTCACAATGGAAAGTTAAGAATTCCTCGTGCCCTGCACCTGTGTGCGTCTCTGGAGCGAACAGACAGACACAAGGGAACACATCACGTGGCCCCATTTCTGTGAATTCCTAGAACAGATGAGAGGACTCTAAGGAAATCAGGTGCTAGCTACCCTCTGAGGGGGAGTGGGTGGGGCTGGAGAGCGCTCTGCGGGGAGGGGGAGGCGGTACTCTGTGTCCTGGGGACACAATGTGTCGTGCACATTGTGAGCATTTTTGCAGCAGAAGTGTTGGACCTGCCTAGTGGTTGCGCCTGTCATGCTGGCTGGCACTCCAGAGGTGGAGGCAGGAGGATGAAAAGTTCAAGATCACCCTTGGTTGCACAGGGCGTTTGAGACCAGCCTGGGCTACCTGAAATTTGTCTAAACAAAACAAAAACAAACAGGGCTTGGAGAGATGACTCAGTAGAAAGGAGCGCTTGCTGCCTGAGCGTGAAGATCTGAATTTGGATACCCAAGCCCCCATGTAAACAGCCAGACGCTCCTGTAACCCAGCCCTGTGGAGGTGGTGACAGAGACAGGGGGATGACTGGGACTTGCTGGCTGCCCACATAGCTTTTGGTTACATGCAAGACTCTGTCTCGGGGCTGGAGAGATGGCTCAGAAGTTGAGAGCACTTGCTCCTCTTTCAGAGGATCTGGGTTCAACTCCCAGCACCCACATGGAAGCTCACAACTGTCTGTAATTTCAGTCTCAGGGAATCTGACCCCTTCACACCAATGCACATGAAATAAAATTAAATATTATTTTTTTTTTAAAAAAGACTTATCCCAAGGGAGTAAGACAGAGATAGAGCAGGACACATGACGCCCTCCTATGGCACACAGGTGCACACACCTGCACTCACTTGTACATACAACACACATACATACAACACACACACAAGTGTGATGGTGTACATCTATAACCCCAGCACTTAGGAGATGTAAGCAGGTTGTTCAGATGTTAAAGGCCGTGACCCATGGCCAGACCTTAGACTCAGCCCGGGTTCCACACATCCGGGTTCTCCATCCCTCCCTCCTTTCTTCTTTCCCTTCTTTCTTAATTTCTCCTTCCACTGTGTGGGTTCTAGGATTGCGCTCAGGGTGCCAGGCTTGCCGGCAAGTGCCTTTAACCACTGAGCCATCTCACCACTCTCTCGGCTAATCATTTATTATGACAATTCTAAACATATATGAGGCCGGGCGGTGGTGGCGCACGCCTTTAATCCCAGCACTCGGGAGGCAGAGGCAGGCGGATCTCTGTGAGTTCGAGACCTGCCTGGTCTACAAGAGCTAGTTCCAGGACAGGCTCCAAAGCCACAGAGAAACCCTGTCTCGAAAAACCCAAAAAAAAAAAAATAAATAAATAAAAAAAAAATAAACATATATGAAAGCGAAAGGAGTCGCTATGGGTGTTCACAGCCTGTTCCGTTTCTTTTCTCAGCTATCAACCGCCCTCCCATTCCACAGCCAGCCTCTGGCCCTTCTATGTTTAATACATTTCAAGGCTTATGTCTGTCATGCCTACACTTAAGGGGCCAAGACAGGAAGATTGTAAGTTCAAGGTTAGCTTTGGCTAAATGTTGAAACTGTCAAAAAAAATGAGGAAGAAAGGAGAGAGAGAGAAAGAGAGAGAGAGAGAGAGAGAGAGAGAGAGAGAGAGAGAGAGAGAGAGAGGAGAGAGAGCAGTCGCAGATGTGAAGATGCTGTACCTGCAAGCTGTCTTTGACTTCGGCAAGTGTGCCCTCCCCACAACAAAAAAATGCAGTTTTAAAAATTAAAGAGAAGCCGGGCGGTGGTGGCGCACGCCTTTAATCCCAGCACTCGGGAGGCAGAGGCAGGCGGATCTCTGTGAGTTCGAGGCCAGCCTGGTCTACAAGAGCTAGTTCCAGGCCAGGCTCTAAAAAAGCTGCAGAGAAACCCTGTCTCGAAAAACCAAAAAAAAAAAAAAAAAAAAAAAAATTAAAGAGAGAAAGAGTTCGAGGGTATCCCCTACCGTCCCCAAAGCTCTTTCAGGTCTGTCCTTTGTCATGTGATTTCTGTGGACATAAACCTAATTTATTCTCAACTTATTAGCTTAAAGCCATTAGGCTCTTTCCCATCAACTCACAAGCAGGCAGAAGCCTGTGTAGGAGGCCTGCTCAGGACATGGGGAGAGAGAGGGGGAGGGAGGGCCATTGCTCTGGTCAGAGTGAGCCAGCGTGGGTGTGGCCTTCATATTGACACCTGCCCTTGTTCTCAGGGACATTGTGCCCAGGGAGCCCTTTCCACAGATGACAAGAGGACAGCTGGTAAAAGGGGAAGCCAGGGCTCCGCTGGGAGGATGGTGGGTGTTATAATCAATCACAACGACACATCCGTGTGACACACTAACCACACTTATCCTCACAGAGACCCAAGAACTTGGAATTTCTGGGCTCCCTTTTGGGGAACCAAGTCCAAGGCATCAAAATCTGAGCATCTGAGCTTGGGCAGAGCGTCCCCAGCAGATTCGCCTAGGGACCTGCAGGAGCTGCTGGCTGGGACCTGAGGATCAACGCCCTGGTGGCTTGTCCTACACTCCAGCACCATGGACAGATTCCCAAGGCCTCCCAGGCAGAAACCAGAGCTTCAGTGTGGCTCAGCAGTAAAGAGCCGTCCTAGAATCCCCAAGGGAGGGGCTGGGCTCAATCATAGAGTATTTGCTTAGTGTGTAAGAGGTTCAGTCCCCAATTCTGAAAAAAAAAAATAATAAAGACATAATGCTTGCCTAGTTTACATAACGCTCCAGGTTCAGTGCCCAGCACTGGGTGGGGGTGAGGGTATTAAAAATTAGTTTTTTCAGGGCTGGATAGACAGCAAAGTGGTGAGAACACTAGCTACTCTTTCTAGAGGACCTGGATTCGACTTCCAGCATCTACATGGTAAGTAGCTCAACCATCTGTAACTCAAATCCCAGGGCATCGTGAGCGCCAGGTACATGCATGGTGCACAAGCAAACATGCAGTCAGAATACACATGCACATAAAATAAAAAACATAAACAAATCTGTTTTCCCATGAAATCCACTCAGTCTTGATTTTTGAAGCACTTGTGTTGTGGGCTGTGTAGACACCGCAATCCCGCAGTGCTGGGTAAGCATGCATCAGGGCGTGTTAGCACACTCTTGCAATTTCAACAGCTGAGGAGGCGGAGGCAGGAGAATCAGGAATTTGAGGACAGTTTGGGTTATACGGTGAGTTCGGGGCTAGCAATGTTTCAAAAAGATCAAACAAATGAAAATGACAAGAAATAAAAATAAAACAAAGAAACAGGAAGAAAAAGAACTTAAAATTAAAAAGAAAGAAAGGGAGGAAAGAAGGAAGGAAGCAACAGAGGCAGGGACTGTCCTAGGAGGGCAAGGATGTGCTGCTTGCCACACGTTGCATGGCTCGGGCGGGGAGGGGCAGGCAATGCATACTTTGCTGGGATCTGCATCTTGCCATTGCTAGCACAGAGGGCGGTCCAGGTTCTTGGAGAATTCAAGTCACACAATGCAGCAGGGCAAATGTCCATTCCTTCCCAGCCCCCCAAATCTGTCCTTCCAGTGCTCCCTGAACACCACTCCCAAGACTGCTAGGTCTGGCAATCAGACAGTGGTTCCCTTGCATCCGGCTCTTCTTGGGACTCCCAGGGCGGGCATCAAGGCTGCGGGTGCCGCTGGAGGCTGGCTCGGGATACAGGAGCTGCCTGGCCCTGCTCCAAAGGCTTTCCAGCTGGAAATAACTCTTCATTATTGGCTGCTGTGGGTGCGGAGGGCAGAATTTGGAGGGGATGGGGTGAAACACCTCAGGGGCACCTAGGCTTGCTGCCGCCACAGGGGCGCCCACTGCATCCCTTCTCGCTGGCTGTCTTCCTGTACTCCTGTGAACTCGGGCTTGCAGGGACCCGTGGGCAGCTCCACCTCCCCCCAGCCTATCCCTCAAAGCCTAGCTTCCTGGTCCTATGATTTCCTTCCCTTTATCGTTCCTTTTTCTTTCTTCTTCTTCTTCTCCCTCCCTCTTTCCTTCCTTCCTTGGTACATAGCCCAGAATGCTCTTGAATTTCTGATTCCCCTGCATCCCCCTCAGTACTGGAATTCCAGGCATGCCCCACTGTGCCCAGCCTTGTAGTCTTTTATGCCCATGTTATCCACACAGATTTCCCTCTCCTGGAGAAGTCCCCCCCCCCAATAGAGCCTTCTCATCTTCACTTCCTTTGTGCTCCTTCATCTCTAAGTTCTAGCAGTGCTCCTCCTAGAGAAAGCCTCCTATGTCTTCCCTTTGCCCCTGGGATGAAGCCCAGAGAGGTGAAGACATTTTACCCAAGGTCACACAGCAGAGGAAATAAGAAGAATGAGCAGAAAAAAGACAAAAGGCTTGAGGAAAGAGGGTGAAGTGAGATACCCTGAAATGACCCCACCCCATGTGAAGGGAGGCAAGTGCACAGACCGCTGCAGGCTAAGCCACTTTCTAGAAGGCTCACAGTGTATCCATTTCACAGGCAAGAAAATTGATGCCAGAGAGCCCCAACCAGACACCACAGGAGTGGCAGAGGCAAGACTGAGCCCAAGCCTGCCTAGCCTGAGGTATTCTCTCCTAATTCATCACTCCTCCGTGTTCCAGGACTCCTAGCCCTGTTGGGGACCCCCGGGGAGGCATCTTGCTTACCTGAGTCCTTCTGTGCCCCCTCCCTCCGAGGCTTCTCCTCGTGGCGGCAGGTCTGTGTGAGCCGCGCACACTGCTTGGGAAAGCTCTTGTACTCTCTATTTACAAGAGCAGGCTTCTGAACGAATGAGCCAGGGAAAATGTTTGGCTTCCGTGGGTGGGAGCTGGGGCCATCTGTTCCCAGGCGCTGAGAAAACACCGTAACTACAGCCACAGTGCCCAGCAGAGCCTTGCAGAGTGGGGCCCTGGCAACCACGGGCGGTACATCCTAAGGCAGGGCTCTGCCCCTCTGTGGGCCTCAGTGTCTGGGTCTATAAAAAAAAAAAAAAAACAGGGACTCATGAGCTCTGAGACCCCAGGATACTGGCCCTGCTGCTTCCCTCCCGCTCCCTTCTTACTTCCTCTTTGTACACCCACCCCCGTGAAACCAAGTGCCCCAGGGTGGAGAAGGCCGCTGACGTCCACGGCAGGGCACTGGGCTACCTAGGACCAGCTTTTAGGCTTTTATGACTTAGTGCCCTCATTTGTCCCCAGGCTGAAAATAGAGAATCATTTTCCAATCCAAAAATTTATGATGTAGGAGGGTAAATGAGAGAGAGATAGTCCCTTCCATCAGGGGACACACCTGTCGAGGACAATGACTTTCCAGATGACGCTCTAAATGGTTCAACATCTCTGGTGGCCAGGTGGAAGGAGATTAGACTAGATAACTTGATATCCACATGGGTGGGGGGTATGTAGTTCAGTGGTAGAGCCCCTGCCTAGAATCCCCCAGTGAGGGGCTGGGGTGTGGCTCAGTAGTAGAGCTCCTGCCTAGAATCCACCAGTGAGGGGCTGGGGTGTGGCTCAGTGGTAGAGCACCTGCCTAGAATCCCCCAGTGAGGGGCTGGGGTGTGGCTCAGTGGTAGAGCACTTGCCTAGAATTCCCCAGTGAGGGGCTGGGGTGTGGCTCAGTGGTAGAGCACCTGCCTAGAATCCCCCAGTGAGGGGCTGGGGTGTGGCTCAGTGGTAGAGCACTTGCCTAGAATTCCCCAGTGAGGGGCTGGGGTGTGGCTCAGTGGTAGAGCCCCTTCCTAGAATTCCCCAGTGAGGGGCTGGGATGTGGCTCAGTGGTAGAGCATTTGCCTAGAATCAGTCAATGAACATTTGAGGTGGGGTCAGAGGAAGCAGTAGAGGTTTTCTTTTCTTTTCTTTTCTTTTTTCCTACCATGGGCAAGACCATCGGGTTGATTCCTAGCACCACAGAGTAGGGAGGCAGAGAGACAGAGACAGAGACAGAGACAGACAGACAGACAGACAGACAGACAGACGAGAAAGACAGGGAATGATCTGCCCTGCCCCTGGAGCCCTGAGCTGGCTAGCAGGTAATCTGGAAGCTGTAGCTCCAAGAGTGCGGATCCTGAGGACACAGTCCTCCAAACCTTGTCCTTTACCTCACTCTCCAGAGAGAGAAAGTGACAAGCACAGAAGGTGCTCTGCCCTCGCATGGGACCCGGGACAAATGCTTTTGGCTCACCTGAGTCAGCCGTGTCACTGTATGTCAGGATGAGAGTGGGAGCCACGCCACAGGAGCGATGGGGTCATAATAATTGGCATGCGACGATTAAGGATCCAGAGCTAGCACCACGCTGGGCATGAGTCCTAGGTGGTCAGTAGCGCGAACAGATGTCCTGGGTACTGCGTGACTTGGTGCAAAACTGTGGTGTGGGGTGAGGGCACTTGTTTGGGAATGAGGCCTGTGCCCGGGGGTAAGACCTGTGTAATGTGGGTGAGCCTGTGTCCCGTGGGCAAAGCCTATGCCTAGTGGGTGAGCCCTGTGCAGAGTGGGTGAGCCTGTGTCTCGTGGACAAAGCCTATGTCTAGTGGGTGAGCCCGTGTCCTGTGGGTGAGCCCTGTGCCCAGTGGGTGAGGTCTGTGCCTGGTGGGTCAGGTTAGCATTGGATGAGTAAAACTTCTTGGTAAGGCTGGATTCCGCCTCTTGAGCAATCCTATGGTGGATGAGGACACCTGTCCTGGCCAATTCTATTTAGGAAGCTAGTTAGAGCTGTGACCACCATCTCTGGAGACCTGACTTCATTTTTTGGTAAAAATTTCAAGAGGACTGTTGAAATTCCAAGATAATGACAGATTAAACTGAATAAACTCATGAGAGTAACCCACGCCCTGACTCCTCACTGAGTGTTTTACCGTTTATCAGCGTAGAAAAGGTTACTTCTACGCTTGCCTTCAGGGCGGAGGCACCGGGTTTGTTTCCAGCACCACAGCCAATGAAGTCACATGGTGCGATTACCTTCGGGTCAGCTGTGGTGTGATATTTACACCTTAGAAATTAACCAGTGCTTGGGTTGGCGAGAGGGCCTAGTGGGTAGGGGAGCTTGCTGCCAAGCCTGGCAAAATAAGTTCATTCTCTAGGACGCACATGAGAGATGAAAGACTTCTGCAATTTGTACTCTGACTTCACATGTGTGCTGTAGCACACACACACACACACACACACACACCTGCACACACACACACACACACACACACACAAACACACACACACACACACAATTTTTTAAAAAGATAAACCAACTGCTGATAAAAATCGGGGCTCTTCTCACTGAACAGCCACTGCTACCCCACACTACTGTAAACTTCCACACTGAGTGACTGCTGCCATCATCCTTGGTGAGTGCCCCCCAAACACATCCCAGGTCCCTGTCCATTTGGCTGCTGCCTGGACAACTAGGCCCCTTGGCAGTTCCCTGCCCCTTCAGAACAGTAGGACAGCTCCCTTCCCAGCATCCCTCTCAGAACAAAGCAAAGCCAGAATCTTCAAACTCTTTTTCCTTTCCTTTCCTTCCTTTCTTCCCTCCTCCTCCTCCTCTTCCTCCTCTTCCTTCTCCTCTAGATCCTCCTCCTCTTCCTTCTGTTTGTTTATTGAGACAGGATTTCCTCTATTTAGCTCTGGCTATCCTGAAGCTCATTCTATACACCAGGCTGGCCTTGAGATAACAGGGATCCACCTGCCTCTGCCTCCCAGTGCTGGGATTTGGATTGGAGATTCAGCCAACACACCCGGCCGAATCTCCAAATTCTTTTGTGGCTCCCATTTGCCCTCAGTACACCAAAGCTTCAAGTTCCAGCAAGGCCAGCCACTGCCAACTTTGCTCATCTCTGTCACCATCTGGACTACCAAACAGACACACAGCACTGTTCCTGGGAGCCCAGGTTCCGGTGCCCCTAATGTTCCAGTCCTCTTCAGGATGCTGGATCCCAAGCTAAGCAGCCCGAAGGCTCCTGCTTCTACTTTCTTGATACTGGACACATGGCTACCGCTTATGTGTCTTAGGTTGAGAGTCAATAAGGGCATGTGTTTTGGGGAACAAAATCAGAGCAGACTGGTAGGTATGGAAAAATCAGTGTTGGGTGGACCTGGGCTGACTGAGAGCAGTGATTAGAGGCCAGGTCAACCGTTCCCACTAGTCCTTCCATGTTGTTAGGAAGAGGTGGACAGTCACGACCACTTCACAGTTTGCTTTATTACTATTGTTTAGAGACAGGGGCTCAAGTAGCCTAGGCTAGCCTCCAACTTACTATGTAGTGGAGATGACCTTGAACTCCTGATTCTGCTTTCTTTACTCTGCCTGTTGGGATTACAAACACCATGGCATTTTTATGTGGTGTTGGAGTTTGAACGCAGAGCTTCATGCATGCTAGGCAAGAACTCTAGCCTGCCCTTGCCGTTTAAGACTGGACTATGGAGTGTGAGCCTTTCGTCTTTTGACTCCCAGGTCTTGCTCACGTAGGGCCAAGCTCCACACTCTCTTCGTTCTTGTTCTTGCTGTTTTGCTGGACCCTTTCCCTCAACTGGCAGGATAATCGGATGTTTGCAGTGGTAGAAATATGAGCCCTGAGCATCGCTGGCAGTAGAGACAGCCCCCAGACTGGGGAATCAGGGGGAGCGTGGTTGGGTTGGCAGAAAGAGTTTATCTCGGCTGAATTCTCTAATCCTCTTCAAGGATTAAGGAAACTTGACGTGCTTCCCTTGATAATGTCCTTTAAAGATTTAATAGGCTTGAGACTTTCCAAGAGAAAGCCCTGGATGAGGAGTTTGAAGGACTTACTTAAGCTCCTGACTCTCCGTGTGACCTTGATCTGTGTTTCCTACTGTAAAGTGCTCGATTGGTAGTGGACAGGTGGTCCAGGATGCGCTGTGTTTAGAAAGCTTGGGGCAAATCATAGGCCAGCAGAGAGGGGTTTGGGTTGTAGTGAACAGTAGAGAGCTTACCTAGAATCCCCCAGTGAGGGGCTGGGGTGTGGCTCAGTGGTAGAGCCCCTGTCTAGAATCCCCCAGTGAGGGGCTGGGGTGTGGCTCAATGGTAGAGCCCCTGCCTAGAATCCCCCAGTGAGGGGCTGGGGTGTGGCTCAGTGGTAGAGCCCCTTCCTAGAATCCCCCAGTGAGGGGCTGGGGCTTAGCTCAGTGGTAGAGCCCCGGCCTAGAATCCCCCAGTGAGGGGCTGCGGTGTGGCTCAGTGGTAGAGCCCCTGTCTAGAATCCCCAAGTGAGGGGCTGGGGTGTGGCTCAGTGGTAGAGCACCTGCCTAGAATCCCTAGTGAGGGGCTGGGGCGTGGCTCAACAATGAATGTATTCATCCACTGACGGGTCTAGGGCTGAAAGAGCTGTTAGGCGATGGGGTCTGGGCATGAGGGGGGGGGAACACAGCCTTTGAAGGATAAATTTTCTTTCCCATCCACTGTTCCTTTTGGGGCATTCTCTGTCTCTCTGCCTCTCTCTCTCTCTCTCTCTCTCTCTCCCCTCTCTGCTTCCTGACTGCCATGAAGTAAGCAGGTCTCCTCCATCTCTCCCTCTCTTTCATGCTGTCCTGCTTTTCCTCAGCCCAAAGCAAAGGAGCCTGCTAAGTGTCCTGGAAGCCAAAAAAAAAAAAAAAAAAAAAAAAAAAAAAAAAAAAAAAAAAAAAAAAAAAAAAAAAAATCCCTTCCCACTTGAAGTCATTTCCCTGGGGAATTTTGTCACAGTTGCCAACACAGGCAGAGGAGAGGCTGGACCTCAGAGGAGGCTGGAACCAGGGACAAGAGTTCCAGGGGACCTTCTCGGCCTCAGAGCATGCCCACCTTCTGGCTCACAGGAATCCTGTACCTCCCTGCCAGGTTGGCTGTTCTCTACCGCCCCCAGTGTGCAAGCAGGGAAGAGGAGGGCAGTGGGCTGGGGCTGGGAAGCACTGAGTGTCTAGCTGGATTGGGGCCCCGGGACTTGGAGCGATAGAGGACTGTCCTGCAGCATCTAGACCGTCGGTCCTCAGTCCCTTTGCGGGTCAATCAACCACTTCACTGGGGTTGCCTAGGATCATCTGAAAGCACTGATATTCACATTCCCAACAGCAGTGGGATCACAGCCCTGAAAGAACAATGGAAATAACGTCACGGCTGGGGATCAGGGGGTCAGCACAGCATGAGGAGCTGTGGCAAAGAGTTGCAGCCTCAGGAAGCCTGAGAACCACTGCTCGACAGTGTTCTCTTTAGAAAAAACAGAGTCTGACGTTTGGGGAAACCAGAGTCCAGGGGTTTAGAGAGAAACGGAGACAAATCTATTCTCGTCCCTTTGATCCTTATCTCTATTGTCAATTCCATGACAACAGGAGACAGCACTTTTATGCCGAGATTAATTTTCGAAACAACGGTATTATTTTTTTATATCTGCACAGTCCCGAGTGCTCCTTTTTTTTAGGGTGTGGCAGGCACAGTGGGTCACTCTAGGATTCTGATGCCTCCAGGTGGGTCACAGCTGTAGTCCTGGGCCCCTGGGGTAGTGACTGGCCAGGCCACTTTGGCTTCTGCTGCCTCCTTCCCAGCCCTCCCTCCTCTCTATGGTCTTTCCTCTTGAAGGACATTTGAGAGCACCTGAGAGCTTTACAGGAAAGCGGCGCCGGGACTCTCACTGTCACTCAGAAGGATCATCTTCTACTTGAGAGGCCACACACAGAGCCGCGGGCCCCTCACACACATGCTCGGTGTCACTGCATACAGAGTAGCACACTCTGAGTTACACACAAACACGCTAACCTAGCTGTGTGTACAAATCACACACAGGTACAGGGACACACACTGACTCACATACATGCAGTCACAAGGACAGATATATACACATGTATATAGCGACACATGTGTACACTGACACACCAATTCACACACACATGTTCACATACACATAAGTCACACACATGCGCAGGGATGCAGATTGACTCAAAGGTACATTTTCAATAAATGCACATCCACACAGCTTGAATCACACACACATACATTTTCACACATAATAAAGCACATGCACAAACACGTAGGCATACAGTCTTGGTGTGAGAAGTCCTTCTGGATTTGTGTTACTTTTATTGGTTAATAAATAAAAAAAGCTACCTTGGCCTTTGATAATGCAGAATAGAGCTAGGCGGGAAAACTAAACTGAATGCTGAGAGAAAGTAGGCAGAGTCAGTGAGAAGCCATGTAGCCTACTACAGGAGACAGACACCTCCACTGGAGCCCAATAAAACTTTTCAGGTAGGCCACGACCTCGTGGTGATGCACAGATTAATGCAGATGGGTTAGTTTAGGATGTAAGAGCTAGCTAGAAACACACTTAAGCTATTGGCCAAACAGTATTGTAAATAATACAGTTTCTGTGTGGTTATTTCGGGTCTGAGTGACTGGGAACAAACAGCCTCCAACAACATAGTCTGCCACACATTTTTATACGCACACACACAATCACAGAAGGAATATTTGTTGTTCACACAAAAGTAGTTTTTCCTCTCACACCTTACAGGCCATGGGTGCAGGCTTGGGTCCTAGGGTTAGGGTTCAGGGGCATCTACCCCTTTCCCCCCAGAAGCTGTTTCTTAGCAAGCTACCTTCTGGTTTCCTGTCATCATGGGCCTTCTGTCTGCCTTGGCTTGTCATAGTCTCCTGACCTGTGGCCTCTAGGACCCAGGCTGTGTGAAAGGTCAGGCCCTATGAAGTGTGGGCTCCCTGCTGAGCCCTTCAGGGCTGCCACCATTCTGCTGAGCCTCTGATGGGAGAGATTTCTTTCCAGACATCTCATGTTTCATGACATCAGAGATTTGTAGCCTTTGTGTGTGGTTTTTCTGGCAAGTGGTTCCTTTTTTTAAAATGCTTATTTTTACTTCATGTACATTGATATTTTGCCTGCATTTGTGTCTGTGATTGTTGTCTGGGGTTTTCTGTCCTGCCTGGTTCCCACAGCCATTAAGTCTCAAAAAAAAATCACACAGAGGTTTACATTAACTATAAACCGATTGGCCTAGTAGCTCAGACTTCTTATTAACTCTTTTTAGAAATATTTATTTATTTATTCTGTATACAATATTCTGTCTGTATGTATGCCTGCAGGCCAGAAGAGGGCACCAGACCTCATTACAGAATGGTTGTGAGCCACCATGAGGTTGCTGGGAATTGAACTCAGGACCTTTGGAAGAGCAGGCAATGCTCTTAACCATTGAGCCATCTCTCCAGCCCCTTATTAACTCTTATAACTTACATTAACCCATTATTCTTGTCTATGCTAGCCATGTGGCTTGATACCTTATTCAGCAAGGCAGTCACATCTTGCCTCTTCTGTGGTGGGGTCACAACTGCAGAGGAATGGGCTTCCTTCCTCCCAGAATTCTCCTGTTCTCATTGACCCACCTCTGCTTCCTGTCTGGTTGTCCCACCTATACGTCCTGCCTGGTTACTGGCCAATCAGCATTTGTTTAAAATATAATTGACAGAATACAGACCATTGTCCCACACCATGTGATCCCCTGTGTGACATCCAGTTTTAGGATCCCCTAGAGCTGGAGTTACAGACAGTTGTGAGATACCTTGTGGTTGCTTGAATCGAACCCAGGTCCTCTGGAAGAGCAACAAATGCTCTTAACCACTGAGCCAACTCTCCAGCCCCAGGCAAATTGTTATTATCAGAGTCTTGCTCTCATTATTATTCTTTAAAGATTTACTCTGTGTGTGTGTGTGTGTGTGTGTGTGTGTGTATATATACATCAGAAATCGACCTTCAGTATTATCCTCAGGAACCATTTACCTTGATTTTACCAATAGTCTCTCCCTAGGACCTGGGGCTTGCAAATTCAGCTTGACTGGATGGCCAGCAAGTCCCATCACACTCCAGTCTCTGTGCCCCAGTTCTGGGATTACAAGTGTGTGCCATCCTGCTTGGCTTCTGTATGCTGTGTGGTGTGACTCAAACTCATATCTTCATGCTTCTGTGACAAGGACATTAGAGACCAGGGCATCTTCACAGCCATGATGGGAATGATGATGATTTGACAGTTTAATAAATACATGTGATACATTCGTCCTTCTTCCGTCCTACCCTTTCATCCTCCTCACGTTCCCAGTGAACCCTTTCTTCTTCCCACCTATCTCTATCTTATTTTTATGGTTTTTTTTGTAATCCCCGAGTTTCATTAGGGTAGCCTATGTGAGCGTGGGTGGGGTTATTTCCTAGAGCGTAGGCAACTTGCCAATGACCACACCACTGAGGAAAATGATCTCCCCTCCCGGGCACCACTAACAGGGAAGAGCAGCTGGGATGGGCGAGGGCTGGAACATTGACTGGCTTTATCATGTGTAAGTCTTGTGCTGGTAACCACAGCTGCTGTAAGCTCATGAATGCAGCAGCCACCCAGAAGACATGCAGCCACATCGTATCCAGAAGACATGTGACCATGCCGTATCCCGAAGCCACGTCATATCCAGAAGACATGCAGCCACATCCTGTCCAGAAAACACATAGCCACAGTGTATCCAGAGACATATGGCCAAGTTTTGCAGCTCTCTTCCTGTTCTATGGCTCTTATGCTCTTCTTTCTCCCTATGCTGCGATGCTCCTTGAGCCTTGTGGGGGTTGCTATGGATGTCCTGTTTAGAGCTAAGCTCTCAACAGTCTCTTATTCTCAGCACTTGGACAAGCTGTGGATCTCTGAATTCACCTACATTGCTATACACAGTAGCTTCTCTGACCAAGGCCGAGAACAGCACTTATCTATGGGTGTAAACATCACTATTTAGAAGCCACTTTGACACCATGTCCCTTTAGTAAAACAGTACTCTTCAGTTCTTCCCTAGGGCATATGACTGCTCAAGCCGGAGCTCTTGACCAGGGTTATACCAGACATGAATTCCCTCCTGTAGAGCAGGCCTCAAGTCCACTTAGAAAGGGGTTGGTTACCCCCATAACAGCCATGCCACTGTGGTGCCAGTGGGCACATCTTTCCTGGCAGGTTAGTCTTGTAGTTCACAGGGGTTTCAGCTAGGTAAGACAAGATGGTTAGCACCCTCCAGCACTGTGAATGCCAGCAGGAAGGAAGCTTCTAGCTCAGTTCAAGAGTGATCTCTGTGTGTTTTACAACCCAGGTGTGCCCCCTGGTATCTTTAAATGATCCCCGGCACATAAATATTCACTGACACACAGTACTCTCCACAGTCCAGGGTGGACAGTTATGTTATTTGTGAACAATGACAAATCTGCCTCCTCATTTACAAGGTTGTTTTCTTAATTGTAGTAAAAGATAATACAACATAAAATCTGTCATTTTAACCGTGTGTGTGCGTGGTGTGTGTGTGTGTGTATGTATGTGATTAAATATATATAGTTCAGTGGTACCAAGCACATTCACAGCATGGTGTGATGCACGCCATGGTGACAGAGCATGTCACCATTCCAGACAGAAACTCTGGGGGCTAGTTCTTCTTTTCATTGCTGTAACAAAATACCCGACACAGCAGCTTAAGGAAAGAAAGGTTTGCATTGGCTCACAGTCTTAGGGTACACAGTCCATCATGGCAGGGAAGGCGTGGCAGCGGGAGCATGGGGCAGCTGGTCACATGACATCCACAGTCAGGAAGCAGAGATAGATGGATGCTGGTGCTCAACTCACCTTTTCCTTTTTAATTCAGTGTAGGCGCCCTCTGTGGATGATGCCATCTGCATCTGGGGGAGTGGGGATTCAGGGTGCATCTTCCCCGTTCAGTTAGACATCTCTGGAAACATCCAGAGGAGTTTGCTATACAAGCATGAGAACCTGAGTTCAGCACCTACGAGAGTGGCTGCATGCAGCCTGAGTGTTGTACATGTTGGGGGGTAGGGTATGGAGACAGGGAAATTGCTAGGGCCTGGGAGATGCCAGCTGGGTCCCGGGTTCAACAAAGAGACCTACCTCAGGGAATAAGGCAGGAAGTAATAAAGCAGGACCCTCGGTGTCCTCCTTGGGCCCCTGAGAGTGACCACACCTCATACTCACATGTGTGAGGGGAGGAAGGATGATGTGTGTGTTTAATGACGAGTTCAAGCATAAAGTTGAAAGGCAACTGAGGAAGGCCAGAGGGCCAAACACGGCATTCTGGAGACTTCTGGGTACACGTGCATCTCTTCCCTGGTCTCTTTCTTTCCCCGGTTTATTTTCAGCACCTCAGAGCATTTGGGTTGCTATTGAGAGGCTTCTCTCAGAGCTCTTTTGCAGCTAGCCCTCCCCAGCTTATGCAAATCGCAAGCCCCCACACCGACTGCCACCGACAGAGATGGGGAATGCCACCAACCCACCCGTTCAGGGTTTCACGGCCAACAGGAGAGGCGAACAGGTGGGGCTGCCAGGCTGGGTGGGGCGTGCAGCCGCACCTGTGGTGTCTCCACGCATGGTCCAGCCAGTCAGCACCTGCCCCTGTGCTGTGGGTTGACTCCTGAGACTCAGGGGGCCCCAGCGCACTTCTTTTGTTCTCTTGTTAAAGTCAGTGTTTATGTGGTGGTGGCACACGCCTTTGAGCCCAGCACTTGGGAGGCAGAGGCAGGTCTCTGAGTTCAAGGCCAGCCTGGTCTACAAAACAAGTTTCAGGACAGCCAGGGCTACACAGAGAAACCCTGTCTCAAACCCTGTTCCCCAACCCCAGAAAAAAATAACAAAGAGAGAGAAAAACAAAACATATCAAATGGGACCAGACATCTGCCCATCTATTGATCAGGGACCAGACATTGCCACATCTGCCCATCTATTGATCTGGGACCAGACATTGCCACATCTGCCCATCTATTGATCAGGGACCAGACATTGCCACATCTGCCCATCTATTGATCAGGGACCAGACATTGCCACATCTGCCCATCTATTGATCGACATCGGTGTCATCTCCTGTATGTATTGTTTCTCCCTGGTGGAGTTGGCTTCTTCCTGTCAATTTCTGCTCCAACCTTGATCGTCTTGGCTGTGGGGATGAAGTCATGGTGTCTCTCAGCCAATTCTGGACCAAGTTAGTCAGAATTCTGGCAGCTTCTGCTTCTTCCACGCCTTAGAAACAGCCGCCATTTAACCACAGAGCTGACTAGGTACCGCCGTGTTGGAAGAAAGCTGGAGCAGCTGCAGGGAGAGGGAGACATTTGGGTGCTGCAGAGCTATGCTGCCCAAATGGACCTTTTTGGAAATTACTATGTAGCCAGGCAATGGTAGAGCACACCTTTAATCCCAGTACTGGGAAGGCAGGGGCAGGCGGATCTCTGTGGTTCAAGCCTGGTTTGGTCTACAGAGCAAGTTTTGAAATAGCCAGAGCTGCATAAAGAAACCCTGTCTCGGGGCTGGAGAGATGGCTCAGAGGTTAAGAGCACTGCCTGCTCTTCCAAAGGTCCTGAGTTCAATTCCCAGCAACCACATGGTGGCTCACAGCCATCTGTAATGGGGTCTGGTGCCCTCTTCTGGCCTGCAGGTATGCACACAGAATATTGTATACATAATAAATATTTTTAAATAAAAAAAAAAAAAAAAAGAAAGAAACCCTGTCTCGGCCGGGCGGTGGTGGCGCACGCCTTTAATTCCAGCACTCGGGAGGCAGAGGCAGGAGGATCTCTGTGAGTTCGAGACCAGCCTGGTCTACAAGAGCTAGTTCCAGGACAGGCTCCAAAGGTACAGAGAAACCCTGTCTCGAAAAACAAAAAACAAAAACAAAAACAAAAAAACAAACAAAAAAAAAAAAGGAAAAAGAAACCGTCTCAAAAAATAAAAAATAAAAAAGAAGGAAGAAATCATTGTGTATGTGGTGTATGTGTGTGTGTGTGTGTGTGTGTGTGTGTGTGTGTGTAAGAGGAACATGGTGCCACAATGAACTATGGAGGTCAGATGGCAGCACTGTGAACTGGTCCTCTTCTTCCATCTTTCTATGGGGATCAAGCTCCGGTTGACAGGCTTGAGCGACAAACACCTTCATCCACTGAGCCATTTCACTGGTTCCCAAGAACATAATTATTTGTTTGACTTTGAGACAGGGACTCATGTAACCCAGGCTGGCCTTGAACTGACTGTAACCCAGGTCAGCCTTGAACTTTGGGTCCCCCTGTCTCCACATTCCACGTGATGGTTTACAGGTGTGTGCCACCATGCTGGGTCCCACATGCTGCCTTTAAATAAGGAACCATGGGTTTCCTGGCTGGGTGTGAGCCCTGATTTTAGGGTCATGGCAAGTTGGGTTTAGATCTTGGTAGTGGGTCTGTGAGCAGAGTGGCCCTTGGGGTCTTGGGACGAGGCCATATCTGATCAGGGAAGGTCCTCAATAGGATGACTGGTGACCACCTAAGAAGACAGGATAACAGGGAAGCGGAGGTGGCTCAGCAGGTAAAGGGCTTGCCGTATGAGTGTGATGACCGTATGAATCCTCAGCACCTATATAAATGCTGGGTGGGTGCAGCAACCTACCTGGAAACCCAGCAAACGGAAGGCAGAAACAGGATCCCTGGAACATCCTGGTACCCAAGTGAGCTAAACTGGTGAGCTCTGGATCCAAGTGCGAGACCCCGCCTCAGTATGTAAAGTGCGGAGTGACGGAGGAAGACGTCAGTTTGGGGCCTCCACATCCGGGTGCACCTGAGCAAAGGCGTGCATGATGCACACGTGGGAACATGCAGCTATATCACATATGCAGGCAAAAAGTAAAAAGACAGGACACAGATACACACAGATACACAGGAGGCGGCCACGTGGGATAAGACGTAGAGATTATTTTGAGGTAGTTGTTGGCCAAGGAATGGCTGGAGTCCCCAGAAGTGGGAAGGGGCAATCAGGACAGAACACAGACCTCTGAACCTCTAGTGTAGACTAGAAGCTTCCAGAACTCCTAGAAAGTGAGAGTAAAATAAATAAATAAATAAATAAATAAATAAATAAATAAAAAGTGAGAGTAAAGGTCTGTTCAAATTCGATTCATGGCTTCCTTCCTTCCTTTCCTGCCTTCCTTTTCCCTTCCTTTTTTATAATTTACTTATTTTTATCTCATGTGCATTGGTGTTTTGCCTGAATGAATGTCTGTTTGAGGGTGTTGGATTCCCTGGAACTGGAGCTACAGACAGTTGTGAGCTGCCATGTGGGTGCTGGGAATTCAACCTGGGTCTTCTGGAAGATCAGCCATTGTTCTTCACCGCTGAGCCATCTCTTCAGCTTTATCATGGCACTTTTTTTTTTTTCCCACAAGAAGCCGTGGGAAGGACACATGGTTCACACAAGCAGCACAGACACACGGGATTCGAACTCGCGGACACACACACACAAGCATAAGCACTCACTCGTGAGCGCCCTACACGATGAGCCACCGCGTGGCTCGCTATCATGGCACTTTCTAATGTGCAGCCCAAGGACACTGACTTAGCTGGTTGGTGGCGACAGAGTCCCCATTTGTCACACTAGAGTAGTGTGATAATTATTTCTTTTATTGCTGTGACAAAATACTCAACAAAAGCAACTCAAAGAAAGAAAGGAGTTATTTGGCTTACAGTTTGAGGGTACACAGTCCATTATGGCTGCAGGAGCAGGAGGCAGCCTGGTCACATGACATTCACAGCCAGGAAGCAGAAAGAGACATGCTGGTGCTCAACTCACTTTCTCCTTTTTTTATTTAGTCAGGACCCCCGCCTAGGGAATGGTACTGCCCGTATAGAGGGTGTGTTTATCCACACCACTTTCAGGCAATGTCCTCACAGATATGGTCAGAGATGTATCTCCCTAGAAGTCGGTCAAATTGACACATGAAGATAAAAACCACAATCTAACACAGCTCCTGCATTCTTTAATGCTAAAAAATAGAATAAAACCTAGGGTTGGGGGCTGGAGAGATGGCTTAGAGGTTAAGAGCACTGGCTGCACTTCCAAAGGTCCTAAGTTCAATTCCCAGCAACCACATGGTGGCTCACAACCATCTAGAATGAGATCTGATGCCCTCTTCTAGTGTGTAGACATGTATGCATACAAAATACTGTATATATAATAGATAAAATAAAACCTTAAAAAAATCTAGGGTTGGAGAGATGCCTCAGCTGGTAAAGTGCTTGGTTAAAACATGAAGACCTGAGTTCAATCCCCAGCACCCACATAGAAAAGGAGAATGGGGGTGTCTCATGCTTGTAATCCCAGCAGTCAGAGACAGACAGACAGACAGACGCCTGGGGCTCACTGGCAAACCTAATCAGTGAGCTCCAGGTTCAATGAGAGACCATGTCTCAAAAAGACAAGATGGGAGGACTGGGGAGGTGACATAGCAGGTGATGGTGCTTGTTTTACAGTCGTGAGTTCCTGAATTTGAACCCGCACACCATGTAAAAAGCTGGGCATTGCTGCGTGGGGGGAGGGGAGCAGCGATGAGTGGATTCTGAGAACTTGCTGACTGGCTAGCCTAGCCTTAATAATGAGCTTCTGGTTCAGCAAGAGATCCTATCTCGAGCCAATACGATGGTGGAAGGGATGAAAAAAGATATCTGATGTCCTTCTCTGAGCTCTGCCCGTGTGCACTAGAGTGCACCCACCCACACACTCACATGCATGTAACGCACACACTCACGCACGCTGAGAACCAAGTTGCCTCCCTCTGGAGAGCCTTATGCAAATTTCTCCTCCTTCAAATACACAGGCACTCACTGTGCAGACCCCCTGCCCTGTGGGCCACCCCAGCCTACATAGACAGGGAGCATTCTAGCACAGTGTGGAGCTGCCCAGACAGGGAAACAAAGGGCAGCCTGGCCACCCAGCCAGGATACATATCTGCTGACGGGGGGAAGCAGGGGACAAGGACTCAAGAGTGGGTGTAAGACTCAGGCTGGCATCCAGACTGTACCATTTATTTATTTATTTATTTATTTATTTATTTATTTTTGGCCACTCAGGGCCAGGTCTAGGCCACAGGGCTGCAGCCTGCCTGCTATGCCATCTGTGACTAGCAGGTCACAGCCAGTGCCTCCCAGGAGGGCCCTGCTAGGTGGTGCTTAAGCAAATGATAAATTAGAGAGGACAGTTTTTTATCGACCTGCCCTTGGCCTTGCAGGGAGGAAATTGTCTGATTCTGTTGCCTGCTCGGAGGAGGAAGGGAGGAAGGGCCAGGTCCTGGACCCGGAGGGTCATCTCCTTGGAGCTGTCGGCATCCCGAGTGCCTGTGAGGCCACTGTGAAGGCCTGCCAAGGTCATCGTCACAGGGGTTGGCCTCTATGTTTCCACATGATTTGATCAGGGTTCCAATCTGCGTGGTTGGAACTAAAGCCCTCTCGATTCCTTCCTCACGGGAGAGCTCTGACCTCGGAGCAGCATCCAGGGGACAGAGATGACAAGGGATGGCCCCCAGACCCAAGCCACAGGCTTTTCCTAGGGAAAGTAAACAAATGTCTATTCACTCTGAATAGGACACCAACACAGACGAAGGACGTCACTCCACCCAAGGGTAGCGTGTGAGCCAGTGAGTTTACTGGGGACCTCCCAGGGCATGGGGGAGAGCTCCTACCCAGGAACCTGAGTGAGGGGCTCCCCACAGAGGCCTGGGTGAGGGGCTCCCCACAGGGGACTGGGTGAGGGGCTCCCCACAGAGGCCTGGATGAGGGGCACCCCACAGGGGACTGGGTGAGGGGCTCCCCGCAGAGGCCTGGATGAGGGGCACCCCACAGAGGCCTGGGTGAGGGGCTCCCCACAGGGGACTGGGTTAGGGGCTCCCCATAGAGGCCTGGGTGAGGGGCTCCCCACAGGGGACTGAGTGAGGAGTCCCCCACAGGGGACTGGGTGAGGGGCTCCCCACAGACGCCTGGGTGAGGTGTTTCCCATAGGAGCTTGAGTGAGGGGTTTCTTACGAGAACCTGCATACTGGGTCCTACACAGGAGTTGGGGTACTGGCTCTCTCCCAGGAGCCTGTGTGAACACGTATTATGTACACACAATGCACGTTCACATTTACTGTAGACACACATGAGCATATGAACCACACAAATAGCCCACGAAGCACACGAGTCATACACCAAGCTCTCACGTGTATCCCCAGGAGTCTGCTTGTGTTCTTTGGTCCTTCTCAGTCAGGTTGGTTCTGCATGGCTTCCCACATCTCCATCCATGGCCTCAGGCATTCTAAGGGCAGCTACACCTCACTGCTCAGTCCCCATCATTTCCAGGTCACAAACTTTTGGTTGGGGTTTTGGTTTCTCCTCTCCTCTCCTCTCCTCTCCTCTTCTCTCCTCTCCTCTCCTCTCCTCTCCTCTCCTCTCCTCTCCTCTCCTCTCCTCTCCTCTCCTCTCCTCTCCTCTCCTCTCCTCTCCTCTCCTCTCCCCTCCCCTCCCCTCCCCTCTCCCTCTCCCTCTCCCCTCCCCTCCCCTCCCCTCCTGTCCTCTCCTTTCCTCTCCTCTCCTCTCCCCTCCCCTCCCCTTCCCTCTCCTCTCCTCTTCTTTTCTCTTTTCTTTGAGACAGGGTCTCATGTAGCCCAGACTGGCCTCAAACTTAAGTAGCCAAGGATAACATTGGATTTTTGATCCTCCTCTGCTTCCACTTCCTGAGTGCTGGGGTCTTAGGTGTGTGCCCCACACCTGACTTTAGGCGTTTTTGTCCAGTTTGCTAGCGAGCAGATGGGGGGAGGGTGACTGTAAAAATACTTTCAGCTGGGTGGCGGTGGCGCACACCTTTAATCCCAGCACTTAGGGAGGCAGGCGGGATCTCCGAGTTCAAGGCCAGCCTGGTCCACAGAGTGAGTGCCAGGACAGTCAGGGCTACAGAGAGAAACCCTGTCTCTGGGGAGTGGGGTTTAAAAGAAAGGCTTTCATTAATAATGCAGGGAGAATAGAAGCCGCTGTGGAGGCTCGCGTGGTTAGGAAATCAGTTTATGAATCTGCTTTTGACAGGAAAGTTAACCGGAAGACACACGCTGCGGTATTAACTCATGGCCGCTCTACTGATGGCAGTTTTGGATGGAGTTTTTTAGCTCCACCCCTGCTTTTTGTTTTTCAAGATAAGGTTTCTCTGTAGCTTTGGAGCCTGTCCTGGAACTAGCTCTTGTAGACCAGGCTGGCCTCGAACTCACAGAGATCCGCCTGGCTCTGCCTCCCGAGTGTTGTGATTAAAGGTGTGCACCACCACAGCCTGGACATCCCATCCCTGCTGTTTAATAACCTCCAGTCCCTTTTTCGTTTTCCTCCCCTGACCCCAGACGTGTTAGCCCAGGCTGGCTTTGAACTCACTACTTAGCTGAGGATGACCTTGACCTGATCCTTTTGCTCTCACCTCCCAAGAGCTGAAATCTGAACCCAGGACCTTATGCTACTAGACAAGCACTCTGCCAACTAAGCTAAATTCCCAGCTACAGTTCCCACTTTCAAACAAACAGTACATTCACTGTGTTGAGCGGCCACCATCTCTACCTGTTTTAGCCCTTCCCTCACCTAGAAGAAAGCCTTGAATCCATTAGCATTTTTTTGTCCCACCTGTCTACACTGCCCTGCGGTGGCCTATTCTAAGGGTTTTGCTCTTCCAGAACCACAGAATACATAAGCTTTGGTGGAGGCTTTGTCACAATGTGCACGGCTCATCTTGTTGGGAGCAGTGAGACCCCAGTTCCTGAATTTCTTGTAATCCCCTGATCTGAGTGCCTGCAGCTGCTCTGAGCACGAGACCTTCAGGAGTTCCTGATGGCAGGAGAGTGGTTTCTGGTGGGTTTGGCTGGGGCGTGGCTATCTCTATATAATCTGCTCCTGAACACAATAAAGGGAGCATTCTTGGGGAATTCAAGGATGACCCATGTCGTTGTCTTTCTGTCTGTCTGTGTTTGTGTATTTTAACCTCCTGCCCCTTGCCCGAATCTCGCGAACTGGGTGCCAGTGCACTGAACTCAGACACAGGGGCGCGGTGCACGGCAATTTGAGGTCTCCACCAAGATACCGGCACATCTGTTCTGTAGAATGTGCCAAGACTCCAAGACTTCATTCTCCTTTCTTAAAGCTAAATACTATTCCATCATGTAGATGAACCTTGTTTTCTGTTGACACCCTGTGGCTGTTAAATGCTGTCAGAACACTTGTGTGTCAGCCCAAGTTCGGTCCCGGTTCCTGTTCTCTCAGGAACGCGCACAGGAACGGAATTGCCTGGTCTGGTGCTCAGTGCACAGGGATCTCTACAGTGGCTGCACCACAGGGCAGGCGTCATCACGAGGGTGGCAGGCTCTCTGCAGACCCACCAGCACTTACTGCTATCATACACTGTTGACTGCGGCCAACACAGAGACTGTGAAGAATTACCTACTAACCCTTTAAAGCCCCCCCTCCCCGAAAAAAAAAAAAACATCTGGGTGTGGTGTGGAGAGATGGTTTAGCAGATGGTTTGCCAAGCCACCCTGGTGGCCTGAGTTCCTACACAAAGGCAGGAAACAATTGACTCTGTGGAGTTATCCTGACTTTTATGTGCACTTGGTGGCATGAAAGCTCACACACTTGTGAGCATGAATGCATAGATACAATATACACTCATAAACACACACACATATGCATGCTAAAAAAAAAAAAACCCTTCCAAACATCTGGATACAGTGTGTGTTCGATATCCCAGTGCTCAGGAGGTAGAGAAAGGTAGCTTCTTGGGACGGTAGCTTCTTGGGACTTGATGGTCAGCCTGTCTATCCTAGTCAGCACGGCCTAGGTCCCAGAGACAGATCCTGTGCCAAACAAACAAACCCAAGGGTGCCCTCTGACCTCCATACACATACATACAGCCATACGCATGCAGCATCAACACTGTCTTAGTCAGGTTTATTATTGCTGTGATGAAAGACCATGACCAAAGCAAGATGGGGAGGACAGGGTTTATTGGGCTCACACTTCCACACTGCAGTCCATCACTGAAGGAAGTCAGGACAGGAACTTACCCAAGGCAGGAACCTGGAGGCAGGAGCTGATGCAGAGGCCATGGAGGAGTATTGCTTACTGGCTGACTTATTATGGCTTGCTCAGCACCCAGGACCACCTGCCCAGGGATGGCACCACCCACAATGGGCTGGGCACTCCCCCGTCAATTGCTAAGAAAATGCCCTACAGGCTTGCCTACAGCCTAATTTTATAGAGGATTTTCTTATCTGAAGTTCCCTCCTCTTAGGTGACTTTAGTTTGTGTCAAGTTGATAAAGAATCTTTGGAGCAAAGAAACTGGGCATGGTGGCGCACAACTATAATCCCGGCGCTCAGAGGGCAGTGAGAGGCAGGGGGATTGTCACAAGTTTGACGCCAGTCTGGTCTATATAAAATGTTCCAGGAAAGTTAGGGCTACATGGTGAAAGCCTGTCTCAAGAAGCCCACAGTCCAGTGTAGCCTTTAATCCCAGCACTGGTGAGGCAGAGTAGGTGGACCTCTGTGAGTTCAAAGCCAGCCTTGTCTACAGAGTGAGTTCCAGAACAGCCAGGACTACATGCAAAGAAACCACATCTTGAAAAAACAAAATGAAAGAAAACAAAACATCCCCCCCCCCGTGCATTATAATCATTGATTAGCACATAAAATCCAGTGTATCCCTATCTCCTCAGATACAGTGGTTTTCAAAGATTTGGGACTGTGTCAGGCTGTTTGGTGTCTTGGCACATGTCTACTCAGCTGACAGAGGCCGGGGAATTCAAAGTTCAAAGCCTAGTCTGGTATGGTGGCACACATCTTTAATTCCAGCACTCAGGAGGCAGAGGTGGAAGGATCTCTTGATGGAGGAGTGTCTATGTGTTACTTTCATTGATTAATAAAAAAAACTGCCTTAGCCCTTTAAGAGAACAGAAAATTAGGTAGGCGGAGTAGACAGAACAGAATTCTGGGAGAGAGAAGGCAGACGCTTCAGGCAGTCGCCATAGTCAGTCGCCATGCCTCTCCTCTCCGAGATGGACACAGGTTAAGATCTCTCCTGGTAAGCGACCACCTCGTGGTGCTACACGGATTACTAAATAGGGTTAATTAGCCAATAAGAGGCTGAAACTAATGGGCCAGGCAGTGTTTAAAAGAATACAGTTTCCGACTCGTGGACTCGGCATCTTCTCAGACGGATGAACAAGACTCCTCGGATGATTCGGGAATCTCCCAGCCAGAAAACTTAGTAAAGGATATGAAAAAACTGGCCATTGACCCCAGTGCCAAGAAGCCTCCTGCTTCCCTGGCAGGACTTAAACTTGGGCGCAGCCGCCGCAGCCGCAGCCGCATCCTCCGCCGCGCAATAAAGATGAGAATGGTCGAGAACAATAGTGAGAAAATCTTGAGGGAGGTCCAAAGTGCCTTTCCCAAGAGAAGAGTCCGCACATTACTGTCTGTGCAGAACAATCCTGTCGCGAAGATGAAGCGATTAATGCGGATTGAAAAGAAATTAAAAAGCTGCAATGATGGAAATGTGTTTGACGAAGCACAACCATTCAAATGCCTCTGTACTTTCTGCCTGTACAATGGCTGGGATCCTTCTGAGAATGCAAAAATTGGAAAAAAATAGGACCGTCAATTCAGGGCTAAGTTGTGTATTGCCCTTATGGCTGATAATGCCATGCAGCTGATGTAAAAGGGTTTGGTGTTGTTTTTAAGATTAAATTGCAATAGTGAAAAAAAAAAAAAAAAAAAAAGAATACAGTTTCCGTGTAATTATTTCAGGTGTAAAGCTAGCCGGATGGCGGGATGCAGCCCCGCCGCTCCATCTACAATCTCTGTAAGTTCCAAGCCAGCCTGTCTACAGAGCGAGTTCTAGTCAGGGTTACACAATGAGATCCTGTGTCAAAAACAAGAAAGAAAGAAAGAAAGAGAAAGAAAGGAGGGAGGAAGGGAGGGAGAAAGAAAGAAAAGGAAAAAGAGAGAAGAAAAAAGTTTATGAGACCATTTCAGAAAAGAATTTTTAAGCTGGGTGGTGGTGGTGTATGCCTTTAATTCGGGAGACAGAGGCTGGTCTTGAACCAGCCTGGTCTACAAAGCAAGTTCCAGGGCTAAATAGAGAGACCATGTCTTGGAAAACCAAAATTAAACCAAACCAAACAATAACATCAAAAAACCACCACCACCAAAAGTTTCTAAAGGGTGTTGGGCTTGGGGAGGTTTCTCAGTTGCTCAGCTGGTGTCTGCCTTGCAAGTGTCAGGACCTGGGTTCAGATCCCCAGATCCTAAGTAAAAGGGCACACAATGGATGCCTGCGCCTCTAGCGATGGGGGATGGGAGACAAGCGACAAGTGGGTGTCTGTAAGCTCTTGGGCCAGCTGGCCTGGCCTGTGTGGGGGAGAGCCAGGCCAGTGAAACAAAAGGCGGAAAACGCCTAAGGACCCACACGAGTGGCCACTCCCTGACCTCTGCGCCTAAGGACCCACACGAGTGGCCACCCTCTGACCTCTGCGCCTAAGGACCCACACGAGTGGCCACCCTCTGACCTCTGCGCCTAAGGACCCACACGAGTGGCCACCCTCTGACCTCTGCGCCTAAGGACCGACCGAGGGGTTGCCCTCTGACATCTGTATGTGTGCCGTGCCTGTGTGTACCCACAGAAAGGGCATCAAGCAGCCCCGAGTTCAGACCCTAGGACTGCACGACAAACAAGCAAGTCCACTCGTCCTTGCAGGTGGGACAGTGTCACCTCCCATCCGTGGAACTCAGATCCCCAGAAGCTGAGCCCTGCCCTAAAGATGAAAGGAAGGGGTGGCCCCTTGAACTTGTCCAAGGCACCAGGCGAAGTGAAAACCAACAGAAGTAGGTGTTCCTAGAACTTAGAACACGAGCTTGTTCAATCAGAGAAGTGGCACCCACCATGGTCCCCAGCCCTGCCCTGCTGAGGCCACTTCGAGCAAAAAAATGACTTTGCTGGCCACTGAGATACATTTCATCTGCTGACGTAATTGAGGGCATAAATAAAGCCTGCTGACAATAAGCGACCTGAAGGGAGGGGGATGGACACAGCACATGTCCCTTCCAGGAGCCATTTGTCAGCCTGGTCCTAGAGGTGTCACAAACGACTCTGGGTCAGTGTGGGCGATATGTCAACAGCAGAAGGCAGCTCTGCAGTCACATGAAGGGGCAGGGGGATGCCAGCAAGAGGCTGGCTTCCTGTTGTGTTCACTATGGTCCACATTCCAGAACGGCAGCCTCAGAGACCTGGCAGAGAGCCCTCCCGCCCCCACCACTCTGGCTTTTTCCCAGCCTCCTCCATTCTCCCGGGCAAGGGGCACCTGGGGTCCACTCAGCAACTGTCTTTCTCTCTTTGCTTAGGAAGGGCCCCTGCGATTCTACTTCTGTCACCAGTTGGGAACCAAATGTTGAGTCTGTTGGGACATTTCGTACCAGTGTGGGGTGAAGCACAGCTACCTGTTTCCCTACCTCTCCCTGGAGGACAAAGTACCCCAGAAACACACCCTTGATAGCACCCAAGGTGAGTGTGGATGTAATGGAGACACATTCTCACCATGTCAGAAGCAGAAATAGTCGTTTTAGAGGGCTGTGGTGCCCCCATATGCATCATACACACACCAAATTAATAAATATTAAAAACAAAAAACAGAGGCAGAGCTGTCTTATGCAATATTTGTCTTTGGGATTTCAGGCCAGCCCCCACTGAGGCTCCAGGGAGTCTAACTATTTAGCTTTAAGGAAGCCCCACCCTGGCCAGAGGACCCCCTAATGAGCAACTCCGTTAAAGCCCCGCAGACAGGCAGTCGTGAGACTTGTGCCACCTAGTGGCTGTGAGAAGAGCAAGCCAGGCCAGGCCATTGTCCTTTGGGACCAGTGTGACTGGGCGCTAGAGTTCACAGGCTGTTTCCTCCAGTGCCTCTAGGGACTGTGGGTGACCTCTCTGGCTTCAGGAGTCAGCCACAATCAATAGGGAGGGCTGCCTTCACAGAACCTCAAGGATGGGCTGTGATGAGCATACAGGTCCCCTAGCCTGGAATGTTTCCATTTCCAGATGTTAGCATGTTTTTTTTTTTTTATGACATTAGCATGTGCATAGGCCCCGCCACTGTGTTGATGTCAGAGAACAATGCTCACGAGTGGGTTTTCTTTTCACGTGGGTCTGAACTTAGCTCATCAGGCTTCAATACCTTGACCTACTGAGCCATCTCACTTGCCCTTAATACTTCTTTAAGGTTTTTATTTAATGTGTGTTTTGCCGGTTTACCTGTGCACCACTTGTATGCAGTGCCCAAGGAAGCCAAAAGAGGGCACTGAGTCCTCTGGAACCAGAGTTAGAGTGTGCCACCATGCAGGGTGCTGGAAACTGAACCCATCCTCTGCAAGACCAACAAATGTTCTAAACCACCTCTCCACCTCACTTACCTTTTAAAAATCTGTGCATGTCTACGTGGCCACACCTGTGACTGCCGCTCCACCATTCTTCCTGCAAAGGAGGACATGTGGAGGAGCTCTGGGACACAGGTGGGCTGCAAGGCCTTGCTGGAGCAGCTGCGAGTGTTCTAGTCCCAAGGCAAGGGAGAGCATCAATGGTACTGCAGGCTCTTCCTGGACAGCTACAGTGATCAGGGAAGTTTCTAGGGCCTTCTTTAGTACTGTTCTTTTGATGCAGCAAGAATTGAACCCAGGGCCTCACCCATGCTAAGCACGACCCTACCAGTGTTGGCATCTCAGGCATGTACAGCATCCAGCTCTGATATGGGGATTTGTCATCACCGTGGCCTGGATACGGAGACGGAGACACAGCCACACCATGTTAGCACCTGCAAGTTTTCCCTTAGGACATGTAAGAAATGGGTGTTTTCAAGTGTACCTCAGTACAGAATGAAAAAGAAGTGAGGATCAGGACAGTTCCCTTAGGCCAAGCTTTAAAAAGGTTTATTTTTCATTTTTTTCTCAAAGTTCAGGGACTGTCTTTGTCAGACATCAAAGAGAGGATCATGTCTCTAAATCCAGAGCAGTTGTTCCTTTTCTGTCCCTTGTGCTTCTCAAAACCCACAGAATGCAAATGGTACCAGATGCCAAGGGGCAAGAACCGAAACAGAAGAACCCACGTGCTTGGCAAGCAGCCATCAGTGTGCATTTCCAACGAACTTCACCCTCCAGACTTCCCACACAGGCCACCACCGACCTGGGCCAGTCCTCCTCACACCTGGGACACCATGCGACAGGAACAAGTGATCTGGCCATTCCCAGCATGCAGAGGGCAGGCACTACAAAGACCAAGGGAGGGGACAGCAGGACCATGCACCTTGATGTCAACACCATGATAAAAAGCATGGCTCAATCAGTTGGATGTGCTGGCTTGTGCCTGTAACCCCAGAACATGGGAGGCAGAGGCAGGGTGATCCTGAGTGAGTGCAGCCTGGGCTAAACTGTAAGAGCATCTCAAAGATGAAACAAAAAGACCCACGGAGAGTGGAGTTGAGCGAGGAATATATTTCTCATCTCAGCTGGGCTGTGACCAAAATATCTAGTCTTTCCCAAGCAGCCCACCTGCTGTCAAGTGTTGGCTCCAAGAAAGACTGTGAGAATGAAGTTACTAAGCCCAACTTGGCACCCGATGCAACCTCGAAGCTCCAGGGTCCACAAGAGGGGCAGAATGGGGCAGCTCCAGGTGGAGGGAGCGCTACCCAATTGGGCAGGGCATTAGTTGCAGGGGGATGCCAACCCTGGGCCCCTGCAATGCATAGTTCACTTGATGCCCAGTGCGCTTGTGTGGGGGTCTCTTCACACCACCGTGCGCGCGTGTGTGGGTCTCTTCACACCACCAACCCCCAGGGAAGGTAACTATACTTCGCCCCCTTTATGCTAAGGAGCAGGCCAGGCCAGGGCAGACATCCACATACATCCTCAAACACAACACTGTGTTTCGGTCTCCCACCTAGCTTTGTAGGCAGAGCAGAACAAAAACCATGCACTTTACTCTGTGAGACATTTCAGTTTTAGTGTTTATTGGAGTCCATTGCTGGCCAGGCCCAGTGCTGGGGCTCCCCCCCCACACACACCTCACAACAGCCCTGTGAGGTAGGGTTCTTCTCGTACAGTCCAGTCCAAGGCCCTGCCTGTCCCTAGCTCAACCATTAGTGTAGGGAGGACAAGGGGCTCCAACGTTTGCTCTCATTGTTTTGGAAAATACAAAAGCTTTGGTCCCAATCCATACAAATCTTAAAAATTTGGGGCATTTTAAACTCTCATTCCCCAGTGTTTTTATTTATTTTGTTTAAATCGTCATCCTTTGGTTTTTGTTTTTGAGACAGGTTCTCATTCTGTAGGCCAGGCTTGCCCATACTGTCTAGTTTAGGTTGGCTTCAAACTCACAGCAATTCTCCTGCCTCCTCTCCTTACTGCTGGGATTACAGGTGTGTACCACACCTGATTCCCAAATTTTATCTTAACTTTGGAAAATTTTTAAATGGCCATTTGTGTGAGGCCTGGTGGTGAGCAATCACTTGGGTGTGTATTGTGGTTGACTCAGTCCCTTAATTGGCTCTGCAGTGGTGAGTCCTGACACAGTGCCTGCCTCGGAGAGCTGCTCTCGCCCCTGTCCACACCCCTCCTCAGGCCGGAGGCCTGCAGGTGCCTCTCAGAGGCCAGCAGAAACTAACAGTCTGGAGAGACCACTGAGAGCGGGGCGCCCTGGACACCGGAAGCTGCCCTTTTATGACCAAATTTTCAAGTGAGGAAACGGAGGGCCAAAAGGGAGAAATGAATTCCACATTTCTGGAATACTAACTTCTAAGAGAAGAAATCTCAGCAGATGGAGTTGGGCCCTAACCCACAGCGTTCAAGTCCAGAGTCCGCATGTAAGTCACACTTGATTCCAGACATCGCTCTTTGGTTCCAGGAAGCCCCAGCTCCCAGTTAGCCCTGTGCGCTTGCTTCCCAGGCTCTTCTAGCCGGCACTCCCTGGTTGTGCTTGGTCCTGCAAAGACCTGTTTTAGTGTCACAGAGAAGCAACCCACTGTGGCAGACCACAGGCCTGGGATTCCACGCACAGCTTAAAGTTCAGCATCCCCAGTCCCACCCCTGCCAGCAGCCAGATCTAGCTATGAACAGCCCTTGTGTCCCACCCATGTGATTAGCCACCCTGGGAACAGCAAGAACAGGAGACACCAGCAGGCCTATCTAGCCACTGCACTCTGCAGAAACTCTACCAGACTTACCCAGGCTAAACTAAAGACCGCTACTGCAGTTCCTCCTGTCTAGAGGCCTGACCAGGCTGGCAGAACCTGGTACTCCGATATCATCCTCTTCATTCCCTGCTTGCACCTAAAGCCACGTTTATGAAGAACAGCCCACACTTTCATAACTCATAACTTCGTAACTGCTACGGTCTGTTCAGAATGCAGATTTGAGAACCTGAACTTTTCATTCCGTCGAGCTGAGAAAGGAGCCAGGCACAGTGGTACCTGTAATCCCAGCTCTCAGGAAGTTGAGGCAGGGGGACTGCTCTAAATTTGAGGCCAGTGCTGGCTATATATTGAGTTCTAGGGCAGCCTTGGCTATAATGTGAATCTGTACTTCCCCCAAAGCCACCAAAAAGTCAAAAGCAAACAGAAGTGAGGGCAGCCCTGGAACCTGAGATCACATTCCTGCACACTTAAAGACCGAGAAAGAAAAGGCACGTCACTGGGGTGGGGGGTGGGGGAGGACCCACTGTCTTCCTGGGGCCTCTCTACCTGTTGCTGCTAACTCTGGGGAGGGGAGAGAGGGGAGCCCCGCAGACAGCAAAGCTCCAGACCACAGACGGATGCCTGGCGGCTGGCGCAGCATCTTATACCTTTGTGCTTTTTTGGGCACGGGAGTAGCTACAACTCTCCTTTAAAACAACAAACCAAGCCACAGTTAGCGGACGGGGACAGTAGGAGACAGAGCATTTAATGACACAAATGAGATCGCCTTCCTTGGCTCCAGGCTGCCCGCCCGGGCATATCGCCAAGTTCACCTGTCAGAAAAGGTGCAGAGCAGAAACTGCCTCTCTCCCTCAAGATCCCCATGGAGAACAAGACCCCAAACAACAGTCCCCCATGGAGAAAGCTAGTTCCAGAATGATTCAATCTGGAAAGAGGATATAAATTGGAGGAAAATGGTCTAGGTGGGGCTGTCTCGGCGGGCGGATGGGCCCTGCCCTGCAGGATCACTGTACACAGAGTCGTCTTCATTCGTGCCCTGCCATGAGACCTGACAGCTCTGCTTTGCTGTGAGTGGCTCTCCTATGCTGGCTTGGCACATCACGCATGCAAAGCAAGGAGACGCCACAGACTTCACCAGTTAATTTTGGCAAGAAAAAAAAATTTAAAAAAAAGAGTGAGAGAAAATAAAAAGCTAAAATTCATAAGCAGGATTAAAGTCACTGAAGTGAAAACAGTGTATTTTCTCGACAGTATGGATAAACTAGAACTACAATCTCTTCGCTTTAAAGTCTCTGCCATCCTCTCCCTTAATTCAGGTTAAAGTTCATAGCAGCAATGCACAAGTCCTCTGCCAGCCAGTGTCCTCTGCTCCCAGGCCAGAGTTCACAGGTCAGATCAGTCAGTCCGGAGAATCATGGGAGGATGTTCGCTGTCTTCATCCAGGCGCAGGGCGCTGGCTTCATCTTCCAGGCAAGTGCCCCCCGCGGCGCCCAGGTCATCTGTGTAGGCTGCAAAGAGATAAGAGTGCCATCCTCACAGAACTTGCCAGTTACTGATGCTGTCTGTGCACCAATGACAGGCTGCGTCCCGGAGATGGCCTCAGTTATGGCTTTGGCCACACTAAGACCTTTCCAACCCAGTCAGAAAACTTAGGCCTATGGAATCTCAGACAGACAGGGCCAAATGACATCACCCATTTCCCAGCATGCACCACAGCACAGCACAAGTCCCGTAGAGTAAACAGTGGTAACTGAAGGCACAGACTCTTACGAGTGATCAAGGAGACTTTAGAGGACTCTAGCTGGAGACAACACAGATCATGTGTTACGGCTGAAGGATGCTTCACAACATGGGAGCTAGCACCTCACTTGCTAGCAAACCCCTTGAGTTTAGGGATGGAAAGGGGCGTGCCTGAGCGAGCTCAGGTGTCAGCACTAGTGGCCTCTGCCCATGATGCATGAAGGACATGCTACTTACAGAGGTGGAGGTTGGGTGGGCTCACACACAGACAAGAGTCACTGGCCACAATGACTGCCTTTTCCCCCAAAATGAAGACTATAAGGCAACTTTCACGAGCCTTGGAAGGAAGCTCTGTCCACAGCTCAGCGGGAAGTGGCATCTCCAGTGACAGCATGGTAAGAATTTGGAAGCAGTTGCTCAGTTACCTTCTAAGTTGGTGTCCTGCCCTTTACCAAGCCTCGTTGGGGACGAGGGCACATAGGCACCTTTGGCAGCTGCTGCGCCGTACGTCTGCGTTACTAAGGGGCAGTCATGAGAGGCAGAGTCGACAATTTCACTGGTCGTCTCCACACTGCCATCGAGCCTACAGACAGCAAGTAAACAGCGTCAGGCTCACTGTTTTAAGCCGAGTGAGTATGCTGGCTCCTTCTCAAAAATCTCAGGTTGAGGCAGAAGGATTCCCCTTAGTTTGAGGTCAGCCTTGCTGCAGAGCAGGATTTGTCTCAAATAAGTTGTTTCCAGAGGACAGATGGGCACAGTATGCATAGCACATCCTGGGGCCTGAGGAGCTGGCCAAGGAGGGAGTGCCACAGACGCCTGCTCCCACCTGACAGAACACATCCACCAACACTAAGAATCTGCCCCCTGGGATTTCTGCACAGTGCCTTCAACACAGGAAGTCTGGAAAGTCACACATATCTTAATCACCAACTGCAAATTCCCCACTTGCATCCTGAGGTGGGGGCAGGCTCCTGTGAGGCCACCTTACTGTAAACCCTGAGTCTCACCTGGCCTTAGGGGGATGAAAGCACAGACCTACTGCAGTACCCATAGCTAGCTGCAGACTGCCATGCAGATCAGCCTCACCTGTGCTGACGCATCAGGGCACACTCGCCACCTTCCTGGGGGTCCAGGTTGTACATGTATAAATAGCCATCTGATGCTCCTACCAGCAACCGTGGGATCTTCTGAATTCTAAAGAAAAGCAGCCCATATTTTAGAAGGAAGACTTTTTCCCCTTTCACAAAAGGTGTCTCACTAAACCTACATCTCAGTCGGGCTAGGAAGAAACCCACCAGCGCACTGGATGACGGCAGTACCTGGGCTCCTCAGAGTGAAGCTGATAAGGCCAAGGGTGGCCTGGGTGTGAGCACACAACTGAATCCCAAAGAGCAGGTGCTGGAGCTGGGTAGCTGTCAGTTTCTCTGGTCACTAAGAGAGGGTATTGTCTCTCTTTCCTGTGTATATACACGCATTCATCTATACACGCCCGTGGGGAAGCCAGACGAGGGTGTGAGATGTCCTGCTCTACCACTCTGGGCTTTATCCCACTGAACTGGATGTAGGCTGGCAGCCAGCAAGTCCCAGCAACCCATTTGTCCCAGCCTATAAGCTTTCAAATAGGCGTGTGCTCGTTCTAGCAAAGCATTAAACTGCAGCCTTTCAGCTATTCGAATTGGAAAACATGTCAATTTCCAGAGCCAGAGCTGTGCTATCACTCATCTTACAGATGAGCGTCCCAACTCCTGGATGCTGCCATTACATAGTGTCTATTTCCTACTGTCTGACATCAACACAAATAAATACCCTGCAAAATGCAAAAGGAAGTTCTGTGGTGAGGACGCCAGAAGACTCCAGGGCTCAGGCTGGAGTCTTCCCGCTCTAGGCAGTACTCGATGGAACCAGGCTCGGACAGGCTGGACAGGGCCACACACACCTCTGCAACCTGGCAACAAGCACTGTGGCTCTGCTCCCTGGCCTTGATGTGCATGGGCAGAGGGTGGGGCCACAAGCTCAGTCTGTACTCACGTGGTTAATGAACAGATGTTTTTATGGCCACAGAATGGTAGGCGGACAGTGGCAAAGGCTCTGCCCTGGTTGAACATTTCCGTGACTTGTGAGGGCAGGTAGCTGGTAGATGCCATAAGCACCTTCCCGAAGTAGCCGGTCCAGGTGGTGGGCTCTTCTGGAGGTCTGGAAGGAAGCACCATCACACAGGGGAAGCTGGAACCTCACTGAGAACGACAGAGCCAGCCATAGACCCACTGACCAACACTCCACACTTCACAAAAGATCGGCTGTGCATAGCACAAGCACAGAGCATCCTGTTTTCCCCGCCAGGTTGCCATGGCCGTGACAGCACACCTCCAGGAGCATGCTCTGGAGCAGCGGCCCCCAAACCAGACTCATTCAAGTTCCCATCATATGTTTCTTTAGCATGTGCACTCATGAAAGGAAGAGACAAGTCGCTACCACACACATCTGTTTAAGATGGAAGCACCCACCTCCTTGATGACCTGTGAGCAGGTCAGAGCTGTGACATTCATTCCAGTGGCTGGCTGACCCCAGATGCCCCAGTACAGAGGGTGTGGAGTGGGGACACACAGCAACTGATCATTAGACAACCTTGGGACCCCAGCACATCCTCTGAGCAGAGGTCTCATGATGAAGTTGGGCTTGGTGGTGCCGTGCCCACTCTACAGCCAGAGCACATCTGTACCCAGAAATGGTGCCACAGTGCAGGGTGGCTCTGTGCGATGCTTTCTAGTGAGTGTGCACAGTTCATTTGTAATTAATTCAAAATCTTATTGTGTGAATGTGCAAATGCTTGAGTATGCTTGTGGAGCCAGAGGACAATGTACATGAGTATATTTCTCTTCCCACCACCTGGTTCCCAGGGATGAAACTCGGGTGGCCAGGCTTGACACCTTTACCCTTAAAAGTAGAGCCCCGCTAGCACAGTGGCAGCATATCCCTGCAGCAATGCTGAGACTCAGTTTAACCCTAGTGTTTCCCACTCCCAACAAACCATGTTAGAAAAGCTTGCTTTTAGCTGAGCAGTGGCGGCACATACCGTTAATCCCACACTCTGGAGGCAGAGGCAGGTAGATTGCTGAGTTCAAAGCCAGCCTGGTCTACAGAGCGAGTTACAGAACAACCAGGGCTACGCAGAGAAACCCACCTTAAAAAACCAAAGAAAGAAAAAAGAAGAAAAAAAAATGTCTCTGCAACTCACTTTTCCCTCACGGCCTCAAGTTTGAAGATATGCACAGTTTCGGTGTTGCTGGATGCGGAGAGAAACATGCTGTCCATGCTGAAGGCCAGGGAGCAGATGCTCACACACCTGAGGAACAGGGAGGACGAGACAGGGCTCAGCTTGGCCTGCCACCACAGAACACACTAGCAGCAGCTGGGGGTGGGGGAGCGTAGCTGTGCCTTCTCAGGAACTTTAACTGTGGCCAACTGAGAGAATCTTGTCAGAGGCACTCGGCCCTACAGAAGCCTTTCTGTTCTTGGCCACCTCCTCTGGAGACAGAGGAACTTGCTTGCGATAAAACCAGTAAGAACAGTATTTTTGCTTTCTGAATCTCACTGTGTAACCCTGGCTAGCCTGGAACTCAGTATGCAGATCAGTCTGGCTTTGAAATTACACTTATTCAAGCTGGATGTGGTGGCACACGCCTTTAATCCCAGCACTCGGGAGGCAGAGGAAGGTAGATCTCTTGAGTTTGAGACCTGCCTGGTCTACAGAGTAAGTTCCAGGACAGCCAGGACTGTTGGGGATTGTGGACCACCAGACCCGAATTTCTTGTAAATAACTTGTTTTCCTCTGCTCTGAGCAACGAGACCCTGATGGCAGGGGAGTGGGCTCTGATGAGTCTTCAGCTGAAAGATCCTGAGAGCTGGGGCCACCAGAGCCCTATATAAGCTTCCCCTGAGCACAATAAAGTAGACATTCTTGTATCAAGAATAACCTGTGTCCCCATGTCTGTCTGTGTGCGTGTGTTTTTAAGTTTCTAGCCCAGTTCCCAGCTGGCGTACCATCCCGCAGTGCAGGCGCTACACAGGGTTATACAGAGAAACCCTGTCTTTTGGGGGCGGGGGTGGAGAGGAGACATTGCAATCATGCAATCATTCCCTCCCCATTTGTCCCCCACGTGTACTCGGATTAGCCTACTTCCCTCTGCACCCCCCAGTTTTAAGGCAGGGCCTTACTATATAGTCCTAGCGTCCTTGAACTCACAGAGATCCTTCAGTCTTTGCCTACCTGTTACTGGGACAAAAGATGCGAGCCACTACACTCAGCTAAGAAAATTTTTTTAACAAACATCTTTAATTTATTTTTATTTTGATTCCAAATAACCAAGACTGTGTGGCTGTATGGAACCAGTTTTAGGTGTGGTGGTTTGAATAGAGATGGCCCTTAAAGATTCATGTGTTCGAATGATTGACCCATAGGGATTGTCACAATTAGGGAGTGTCACCATGGAGGCAGGCTCTGAGGTATCACATGCTTAAGATATGCCTAGCATGGCTGTTTCCTGCAGCCTACATATCAAGATGGAGAATTCTCAGCCCCTTCTCCAGCACCATGTCTGTCGGCACACTACCATGTTTCCCACCATGACAATAATGGATTAAACCTCTAAACTTGTAAGCCAGCCTCAATTAAATGCTTTCCTTTATAAGGAGTCGCTGTGGTCATGGGGTCTCTGCACAGCAATGGACACTAGGACAGCGGATTAGATGCAGCTGTAGTGGCTGACCAGGTAGGTCAGCCAGCAGTGCTGTTTTAGAGCATCTCCCCAGCAAGTGCCTCTGAAGTCACTAACATTCCACAGCCTAAATACACACATTTTCCCTTAATCCTTCCAGTGTTTCCAACATCCCCATATTGATGGAGTATATGCAGCAAGTGGCACATTCTGAGTTTTTGCCTGAGTGCCTGCCAATGGGGGAGGGATACCAGGTCTACTCTAGGAGGTCCCACACAGATGGCATGATTAGGAAGGATGTGGGGGACAGTGAGGGTGCAGAGAGGCTCCTGGCAGACACTGGACACAGGAGAATCATCTAGGTGTGTATAAAGAAGACAAAGGCACAGTCCCGGAAGGAGACTAGCATCTGGGCTGTGGCTCTTCTCCTGAAGCGTTTGCAGACAGAGCATTACTGTACAGCCCAGGCTGAGGGAGACTGCTACACAGTCCTCCTCTAGTTTAGGCTCACAGACGTGAAGCCAAGCAGCTTTCACTGCAACGCTTTGTCCTGCCCTTCCAAGACAGTTCAGGAGGGCACTGTGACTGAGCTGCATCCTGGAATCCGTGGACTCACCGCTTCACCCCTCTCCGGAACTCGAACAGCTTTTGTCCCTCTGGAATGGAGAATACCCTGATCACAGTCCCCTGGGTCAGAGAGAGGAAGGGGGGGTGGTGAAGAAAACAGAATTTTAGCCAACCAAAAACAAAACAAAAAACACCCTTCCTGCTTTTTCACACAGCTCCACATGTGAACAAGCTGTGCAGGCTATTTCCAGGAGCATCTTGGCTTGGCGGAAGGGGGGTCTGGCCTCCTCTCTGTGCTCCAGGCCCGGGGTAGCACACCCTTGCTGCCACAGACCAGAACATTACATCCTATGCTTGCTCACTACCATGATATTGCTTAAAGTCAATCTACTGATCCAGACACAAGCAGCCTTGAAGCCATGTGGAGTATACTAAAGCGCCACACCTTCACCCATAGCCTTTACTGGAATACTTATGCTAATAATTAAACACACATACTTGGGATTTACATGACTTAAACACACCATTACCTGAAATAACAATACGCAAGAGACAACATCAACGTTTCAATACAGTGATGTTTAAAAATATTACAGCCATTGTAATTGTAAATTTTTTTTTGGTTGCTGTTGTTTTGTATATGTGGATTTAAGACCGGGTTTGTCTGTGTTAATAGCCTTGGCTGTCCTGGAACTTGACTGGTAGACCAGGTGGCCTCAGAGATCTACCTGCTTGTGCCTCTGAGTGGGGTGTGTGACACTGCTGTTTGAGACAAGGTCCTACTATGTCTCTGGTTAGCTTGGGACTCACTATGTAGATTAGACTGGCTCTGAATCCAGAGACCTACCTGCTTCTTGAGTCACTACCATGTCTGATGCTTTCCTATTTTATGCCACAAACAAGCATTTGCTTTTTTTTTTTTTTTTTTTTTTTGGGTAATGTGTGTGTATTTTTGTGGGTGCATGCAGCATAGTGCACATGAGCCAGACGACAGCCTGCAGGAGTCCGTTCTCTCCTACCATGCTTCAGGAATTGCACTCAGGTCCTGTATCAGCCTCTGGCCTTCTCTACGTATGTACATGCACCTGTGCATATATGAATATGTTCATAAACACCAACATACATACTTGCTGAAACATTCACTGGCCTCTGCAGTATGTCAAACAGTGGCACACTGCTACAGTTTCAAGGTCCCCAGCCAGTGGCACTAATGTGTGGCGGTGAAAGCTTCAAGAGATGAGGACGAGAACAAGTTCATCTAGTCTGTTAGCATGCCCCACCCCTTTCTCCTAGCTATCGTATGAGCAGCTTTTTTGGCCATGGCACAGGTTCAAAGTGACAGAGCTTACTGAACACTAACTAATCCATTTGTCTTCCATAGAGGTCGCTTCCCTTGGCCCATTCTCACAGGGTGGAAAGCTAACACTGCAGATAATTTACACTGTGGTATGCCTCACAGTGGGCTCTTTTTCCTTTTCTGTGCACTGGGGAATAGAAAAACCTGCTCGGAATTTGGACCACGTGACTAGAATGAGCAAGGCTGGAGACCGTGGATCGAGGTTTCCCTCAGCCATACCTTCTCAGAAGCAGTAGCAAGCTTGGTCCCACTTGCGTCAAAAGCCAGGGCTGCTAAGGGACTGTCATGAGCCGGGATCATGTTTGCAGCTCTCTGTAAAAGGGAAATCAAGAGAACATGACTGTTACACAAGAGCCTTGTCCCCAGGCTCTCCACTGGGTCATCAGGTGGGAGCGGCTGTAAGAACACCATTTTTAGCGTCAACCTGAGTAGCACAACCACGTCAGGCAGGCTGTGGAAACACTGCTCAGACTGCAACAAGCACGCTTTGGAGCTCAGCACTGAGCACTGGTGAGACACAGGCAGCTTAGCCAGATCCGCTCTGCCACCTAAGGAGAGCCCCAGGGAAAGCCATGCTGCCGGGACAAGGGTGCACTGCATGTCTTCCCAGGAAAACACATCCATCGGAGCCTCGCAAGGACCTTACCAAGTTAATGGTGTCGAAGACCTGCACCTCTCCGATGGTCGCGCTCCCTGGGTACGCCAAGTAGCAGTTGTCGTTGTTTATGGACAGCGCACACAAGCCTGTGGAGACACACGACAACCGAGTCTAGGGTACTGTTTAGTGTCAGAGCCGAGTTCATAGTTCTGGAACAAAACCAATAAAAAGTAGCAGCTAAACCTTGTCTGCACACTCACAAGTCTGCGTCCCAGGCCACACTGCCTGCCAGTGTCACTCAGAGATGAAAGGACTTTGGTTAGGGATGGATGACCAACAGGCTGGGCTAGCGCAGATCCGACGACCTCTGGGCTCACACATTCACAAGAGAGCCCTGCTGGGACGGAGGCTCAGTAGGACTGGACCAGGGGGGAGGCTGTTCAGTTTACATCTACCACATTTTATACCTGCCTCATGTGTGCGGACCAGAGAGGAAACTCCCACCTATGGCTATCTTTAGTACATTTGTTTATTAAGTGTGCATGCATGTGTGTCAAGGTGTGTGAGTCAGAGCACAGCTTAAAGGAGTTGTTCTCTCCTTCCACTGTGTGTTCTAGGAGTGGCGCTCAGGTTCTCAGACTTAGCAGTAAGTGCACAGTTACTTGCAGAGCCAACCCACTGGCCTGCAGTTATCTTTAAAAGGCCCCCCCCCCCCAAACAAGGACCTTCCTTTTTTAAAAAAAAATAAATAAATTGTAAGGGGCTAGAGATATGGCTCTGAGTTTAAGAGTACTGATTGCTTTATCAGAGGATCCAGGTTCAATTCCCAGTACTCACAGGGCAGCTCACAGCTGTCTGTGACTCCAGTTCCAGGGGACCCGAGAACCTCACCCAGACATGCATGCAGGCAAAACACCAATACATATAAAATTTAAAAAATTGTACTTATTTTTGGTTTGTTTGTACGTGCGTGCATGTGACTGATGACATGCACGCTACAGTGCAGGTGGGAAGGTCAGAGGGCAAGCTGCAGGAGTTGGTTTTTCTCCTCCCATATCGTGGATTCTAGGAATCAAACTGATGTGGTCAGGCCTGGCAACAAGTGCCTTTACCTGTTGAGCCATCTCATCAGCTCAGGATCTCCTGAGCAATGGCTTACCTGCAGGGTTTGGGGGTGTCTCTCGGATGGTATGAAGTACCTTCATGTCCCGGATGTTGTGTATATAGAGTGACTCCTCCAGACACACAATGAGCCTCTAGAAACAGTGAAAACAAAGACCACCAAGCATGAAGGAAGACCAGGGCAGCATGTGCCGAGTTCCAACTGAGCTGACTCCTGGATCAAGATACTCTCTCTCCACTCCTAGGACACAATGTAGGCTGTGTACAGAGCAGTGTGTGCAGCTGCCTTTCCACTGCCAATCAGGTTATAGGCCCATTCGCATCAGCTCCCATAACTACATATGACAAGAGAACTACGGATTCTATCAAGGTGACTTAATTCAGTACCATGTGCTTGGGTGATGGGGGATCTGTAAAGGCAAACTGCTTAGACAACTAGGGGGAGTGTTCAGACTATTCCTGTCCACCGTGTGAGAATGTCTTGTTGAGACTGCTGTAATAAAGAACTGAACAGGCAAGAGGAGGACTTCGGGCAGACAGAACTCTGGGAGAAGAAAGGTGGAATCACCAGACAGAGAGGATATGCATATGCAGTACAGGGTAAAGGTAACTACATAAAGAATGTAGATTAAAAGACATGGGTTAATTTGAGTTATAAGAGCTAGTCAGAAACAAGCCTAAACCATCGACTGAGCTTTCATAATTAATAAGAAATCTCTGTGTTGTGATTTGGGAGCTGGCTAGCAGCTGACAAGACAGATAAAACTCACAACAGGTGAGGGCTGAGGAGATAATAGCACTTACTGTGTGAGTGTGAGGACAGGAGTCCGGACCCCTAGGACTCACATAACGCCGGATGCGGCAGTGCCATTACGGCAAGATGGAAGGTAGAAACGGGAATTCCCTGGAAGATCATTAGCAGCCTGGTGTACACAGAGGCAAGCAAGATACCCTGCCTTAAATAAGGTAGAACGCAAGTGGACAGACACAACCTAACTACAACATGGTGAGCCCAGCCAAGTGCGCAGGCCCATCATCTACCTACTGCAGAGACTGAGGCAGGAGCATGGCAAGTTTGAGGCCCCATTACAAAATAAGTAAAAAGGGGCTGGAGATGTAGCTTAGCAGTAAAAGTACTTGCTTCTCATGTGTGAGGTCCACCCTGAGTAGCACAAAAAACAAAAACAACAAAAAACCTACAAACCCCAAAAACCTATGGTGAATGAGGTACAGGTAAAATACAACTAAGAGCACGGGGATTTATGAAAAGTATAAAACGTTACTATGCACAGATTGATTATTTTGCTGTAAACTCTTAGCTCACTTTGTATATACATGTATGCATGTGTACTTTGTGTACTAGTTCCTGAGGAGGTGGGAAAAGGGTGTGAGATCCCCCTGGAGCTAGAGTTACAGGTGTCTGTGAGCCACCTGATGTGGGTGGTAGGACTGAACTCAGTCCTGATTTTTAAAGACAGGACACTGGAGCTCCTAGCTGCTACTGCTGGGATTAATTTCTGTGAGGGGCTTGGCACACACTTCACATCAGCTATATTGGAGCACGAATCTGCTATGCTTTAAACTTGCAAAGTATTATATCCCATAACTTCCCAGCTGAACTAACTGATAGACGGGGCCAACTCCCAGTTCAATCAGGCAACCAGGACACACATGTCTGGTTAACTGCTTTAAAAACAACGCAGTCTCTGGAATCTGACTGCTGCTGCACACAGAAAACGCTGGAGGCTCTTCTGCAGTGGCTGCCTTTGTGCAAACTGCGACTAGGACTCTCAGGAAACACACGCAAACGCTCCACACAAGGGGCTTGTTCTGTTGGTTTGGGGAAAAGATACATCACAGGAACAACTGACAGAAGGAAAAGATGGAAGAGACTCTTTAAATTAAAAAGTATCATTTATAAAAGCAAAAGAAGGCACTGCATAAAAGCCAATGCTATCTATCCATGGACCCGCATCCAGGCAGACAGTAACTAGCTGGACTGGGACTGAAAAAGCATGAGATAAAACCGGTCTCCCTGAACATGGAGGACAATGAGGGCTGCTGAGAAGCCAAGGACAATGACACTGGATTTGGACCCTACTACACATACTGGCTTTGAGGGTCCTGGCCTGTTTGGATGCTCACCTTCCTAAACCTGGATCGAGGGGAGAGGAACTTCGACTTCCCACAGGGCAGGGAACCCTTACTGCTCTCTGGACAGGAGAGGGAGGGGGAGTGGAGGAGGGAGGGGGGTAATTGGGAGGCGGGGAGGAGGCAGAAATTTTTAATTAAAAAAAAAAAAAAAAAAAAAAAAGACTAGTGTCCTGAGGACAAATGGAGTGGGCTGGGACAAAGCAGTGTCATGCTTAGGACTACTGGATCAAAGATGCTGAGAATGGAGCTAATGGTCTGCCTGAGCATATGTGTTCAGGAGTTGGAGGCAGAAGCAGATAGATCATTGTGAATTCCGGGCTAGACTAGTCTACATAGCAAGTTCCAGGACAGCCAGGGCTACATGACACCCTGCCTCAAAAACCCAAAGAAAAGACATTCAGAAACCTAGAAATGATAATGGTGCAGGGTTGAAAGTGAGACATGGGAGAAACACTGAATGACAGGCTTCTCTGTTTGGTGCTGTTCTTGGGTATGCACCTATGAGAAATGGTGGTTAGAGCCAGAGATGTCACCTGTCCTGCTCTATTATCCTCTGCCTTATTCCCTTGAAACAGAGTCTCTTACTGAACCTGGAGCTAAGGCAGGTAGCCAGTAAACCACAACAATCCTCCTGCCTCCGCCCCCTACAATGCTAGGGTTAGAGGTACCCATGGCCAGCCTGAGTTTTTATGCTGGGGATTCAGGCTCAGGTCCTTATACTTATGCAGCAAGACCTCTCAGACATTTTCCCAGCCCTCCTCGTATTTTGAGATCTTCCTGCCTCTACCTCTAAGAGTATTCCGATTACAGGTGTACACCACTTAAGCCGGCTTTACGCTGTGCTTGGGATGGTACCTAGGACTTGGGGTATGTTAGGTTCTCTACCAACTGAGCTGCTTACTAGTATGAGGTGCCACACACCTGCCTGTTCAGCTTCACAGCCAGTATCGTGTTGGAGTAGCTGTAGTTGCATATTTCAGTTCCCTTCTTAAAGTGGCAAACTTTCAGTTTCCTGGGAGCTTTGAGGCTGACGATAGCTACCAAGCTGCTTGAAAACAATCTCTCCACGATGCACACATCTTCGGTGTCAGCTGGAATCAAGAGAAGAAAAACACATACAGGGATAATACATCTCCCAGTCAACTACCCAATCCACCCACAGACACAAGTGCATGTACTTCTAACAGGGACATGACACTGACTGCTGTAAGGGATACATGGGCTGACATGTTCCCAAGAATCACAGGACAGCAGGGGGGATGGAAAGTCTCATCATCTAGAGCCATGGCTTCTGTCACTATAAATACAGATCACACCCTATGTGCAAACTCAGATGCCAAAGCAGAATCATGAAAGCGTGTCTTTAAATACCCTCTGCTGCTGGCAAGACTTCAAAACACACTCATTACTTTTATTTGTTGGTTTATTTATATATTGTGGGTGTGCATGTGTGCTGTGACAAGTGTGGAGGTCAGAGGAAAATTTGTGGATGCCTGTTCTCTTGGGGTTCCAACTTAGGTTGTCAAGCTTGGCAGCAAATGTCTTTATGCGCTGAGCCATCTCACTGGCCCGCCCTTAATCAAAAGGCCAAGAAACATGACGCTGCAAGGGGGCGCAGGCTAACCACTGAACCACAGCTTGCAGTCGCAAGGGGAAGGAACCGTGCCATTGCTACATTCGGTGAGTTGGGTTGATAATCGTAGCTCTATTTGCAATTATGTAAGTTAAGGAGCATTTGTGTGTTTAGGTAAGCACATGGTTTCATCAGTCTGCCTGACCAAAAAGGCAATATGCATTAACACACTGGACGTTAGCTAGAACTGGACACACCCTTTTTTTTTTTTTTTTTTTTTTTTTTTTTTTTTTTTTGTTAAAAGTGTGAGAACCAATGGAATATGCAGTAAAATCAAAGCATGATCCTAAGTGTTTTACAGTTCAGTCATGGGCACTTTTACCCAGATGACACAAATCATATTTGCTTCTTTTCCAAAGCAGCAAGCTTTCATTTCAAGGATCAAAACACAGTGGCTGCCACCACTGCAGAACAGGCCAGAGGGATGGAGCCAGGAGGTGGGTACTATGCTGCAGAAGATTTGCAGAGTGGCATCCTGCCATAGGTGCCAAGTCCTGCCCAGATGTGCCTGGCAACAAAGGGCACAGGTGACACTGCTGGCTCTTGGAGGAGGCAGAGATTTTATACATGACAAGCACTCAGAACACAGCCAACCAAGTTGGGCAGAGAGACCTGAGACCCAGAATGTCAGTATCTGTGGCACAAAGTGAGGATTCTCCTTCAAGAAACCCCATGGCATCTACCACGATAAACTTTCTAGGCAGGAAGAGCATCATGAGTGTGTAGCTCAGGGGATACCCGGAATGCACAAAGCCTGGGTAGATTTTCAGCAACACAAACTGGGCAAGGTGTATATACCTGTAATCATATCACTTGGAACTTGGAAAAGTGATCGGTTCACAGCTGCCGGGTATGGTAACACATACCTCTAGTCCTAGCACTCAAGATGCAGAGGCAGGTGGATCTCTTGTGACATATGTAAACATCCTGGTTTACATAGAGTTCCAGGCTAGCCAAAGTCACATAGTGAGACCAAATCTTAAAAAAGGCTAGAGCTGGAGAGGTGGCTCAGCAGTGAAGAGTTTCTGTAGAGGGCCTGAGTATCAGGTCCCAGCACCCACATCTGGTGACTCACAACTGCCTGGAACTCTACCTCCAGGGGATCTGATGACCCCCTCTGACCTGAGGTCACCTGCACTCCTGTGGCATACAAACACATCCTTAATTCAAGCACGAGAACCTGATCCCCAGCAGCATCCATAAACAAAGCCGGGCATGGTGGTGTACCGGAGAGGCAGAGACACTAGGAGCCATGCAGCTCAATGGCTAGCTAGCCCAGAAGAGTGTTAATGTGTCAAGCTGGACTCTACATGAGCACCCCTCCAACACACAAACAGCTGTAGTGGCACTAGAAGCGAGAGGATCCCTGTAAATTTGAGGGCATACTGGCATACACAGTAAGTTCAAGCCAGCTAGGACTAGGTGGCTATGCAGTTTTTCTCCCCTTGGCTCTTGCTGTCAGTAGTGATGAGGACTGGCTTCAATAGCCTCGAAGACGCAGAAAGGACTAGAGCTTTGGGAACTGTCACAGGAGCCCCTATGTGCTAACCCAAGCTGGCACTTCAGCAGACAATGGTCAAAGAACCAGGATACTGCTACTTAATAATGTCAGGAGCAATAAAATCCAATAAGACTAAATTTAGACTGTGGGAAACTCCACCCCCTTCTCAGTGAGGAGCGAGGATCCCAGCCAGGTCCAGAGGCCAGTAGATCAGGTCATCTGGGGAACGGCCTGGTGTTCCCTGCTGTGAGCACCAAACTCTCTCTAGAGCAAGGGTCATTACTGGCTTTGAGGGCAGGGCAGAGGTGGAAGGTTTCCTAAGTGCAAGTGTAGCTTGCTAAAGCAGAGCCAGCAGCGGGCACAAGAAGGATCTGGGACATCACAGCATGGAGTTCAAACCCAGTCAACTGGAGGAAAATTCCAGCGGTGCTACAGAGGCAGACAGAACAACTACTGTTCAGGCTGGGTGTGGGGCTCACACCTACAGTCGGCACCCGGAGGCCGAAGCAGAGGACTGTTGCAAGTCTGAAGCCAGTCATCATTACACAGTGAAACTCCGTTTAAAAGAGTAAAATAACAGATTCAACGCAATGCCCAGCAAAATTCTTAACAGACCTCGAAAGAACGGTACTGAACTTCATATGGAAAAGCAAAAAAACCCAGGATAGCCAAAACAATTCTGTACAATAAAAGAGCTTCTAGGGGCATCACAATCCCTGACTTCAAACTCTACTACATAGCTACCGTACTGAAAACAGCCTGGTATTGGCATAAGAACAGACAGGAGGACCAATGGAACCGAATAGAAGACCCAGATATCAATCAACACATCTTCGAACACCTGATCTTTGATAAAGAAGCAAAAAAATATCAAGTGGAAAAAAGAAAGCATATTTAACAAGTGGTGCTGGCATAACTGGATATCAACATGTAGAAAAATGAAAATAGACCCATATCTATCACCATGCACAAAACTCAAGTCCAAATGGATCACAGACTTCAACATAAAGCCAGCCACACTGAACCTTATAGAAGAGAAAGTGGGAAGTACACTTGAACGCATTTGCACAGGGAACCACTTCCTAAATAGAACTCCAGCAGCACAGACACAGAGAAACAATTCATAAATGGGACCTCCTGAAACTGAAAAGCTTCTGTAAAGCAAAGGACATGGTCAACAACACAAAACGACAGCCTATAGAATGGAAAAAGATCTTCACTAACCCCACATCAGACAGAGGTCTGATCGCCAAAATATACAAAGAAATCAAGAAATTGGACACCAGGGCTGGAGAGATGACTCAGAGGTTAAGAGCATTTCCTGCTCTTCCAAAGGTCCTGAGTTCAATTTCCAGCAACCACATGGTGGCTCACAACTATCTGTAATGGAGTCTGGTGCCCTCTTCTGTCCTGCAGGCATACACACATACAGAATATTGTATATATAATAAATAAATAAATAAATATTTAAAAAAAAAGAAATTGGATATCAAAAGATCACATAATCCAATTTAAAAAAATGGAGTATGGACCTAAACAGAGAACTCTCAACAGAGGAATCTAAAATGGCTGAAAGACACTTAAGGAAATGTTCAACATCCTTAGTCATTAGAGAAATGCAAAACAAAACAACTCTGAGATTCCATCTTACCCCTGTAAGAATGGCCAAGATCAAAAACACTGATGACAACTTATGCTGGAGAGGCTTTGGGGAAAAGGGAACACTTCTGCCATTGTTGGCGGGAATGCAAGCTGGTATAACCTCTGTGGATGTCAGTGTGGCGATTTCTCAGAAAATTAGGAAACAACCTTCCTCAAGACCCAGTAATACCACTTTTGGGTATATACCCAAAAGATGCTCAATCGTGCCACAAGGACATGTGCTCAACTATGTTCATAGCAGCTTTGTTTGTCATAGCCAGAACCTGGAAACAACCTAAATGCCCCTTGACAGAAGAATGGATAAGAAAAATGTGGCACATTTACACAATGGAGTACTAAACAGCAGAAAAAAATAACAGCTTGAATTTTGCAGGAAAATGGATGAAGCTAGAAAACATTATTTTGAGTGAGGTTACCCAGACCCAGAAAGACAATTATCACATGTATTCACTCATAGGTGGTTTTAAAACATAAAGCAAAGAAAGCCAGCCTACAAACCACAATCCCAGACAACAATGAGGACTCTAATTCAAGCACCTAAGAGACAGAGGCAGGCAGATCTCTGTGAATTAGAGGCCAGTCTGGTCTACAGAGTTTCAAGACAGGCAGGGCTACACTGACACAGAGAAACTCTGGTCCAAAAAACCAAAAAGGAGCAACCAAACTCCCCCGCCCCTGAAAACCAGGATTAGAAGCCAAGAGACAGGGAGCAGGGGGTGGGTTAAAGCACACCCTTATCCTAGCACAGGTACAGGCGGTGCAGAGGCAAGCGGATCTCTGAATTATAGGCCAGCCAGAGTGGGGGAAAAAAAGACATCTAGGAGTAGGAAGATTTCTCGGCTAGGCATGCGGGCACACATCTTTAATCTCAGCACTTGGGAGGTATAGGCAGGTAGATCTCTGTGAATTCAAGGCAAGCCTGGTCTACAGAGTGAGGAAGTCCAGGACAGCCAGCACTACAGAGAATCCCTGTTTCTTCAACAACAACAAAAAAGAAAGATCTCTAACACCATCTTCAACAATGGAAATCACTGCACATCCCCGAGACAGAGTCCACCTGGATCCAAGTCTGTTAGATTGTGGATGTTTTCCCTGCAGAGGGACTAGCCATACCTTATATTTATTTAGTCCAATACCTTCTCCAAGATGCTGAACTAGTGATTAGCCTCACAATAGGGTGGGACATAGGATCAACTTCCCAAATTATTGCCTTATATCATTAATTTGCTAAACAAACAAAACCAAAACCAAACCAGAAACACCCCTGTGTGGGGCTACCTTGGCTAAGGGCAGGATGGGGGTCAGTGTTTATCTGTTGGCCCTACCTTTCTAGCACCAGGAAGTTACCTACCAGCTTTATTCACCAGTGGCCAAGGCCAAGTTCCTCAGTCAGTCATCTGACTCCCTTATCTATTCTATGAGCAGGAACTCCACTGCTCGCACACCAATGTGCACAACAGAGCTATCCACAACAGTCAAGAAATGCAAACAGCCCACGCCATGCATGAACGAGAGGATGTATGCAGGACAGGTGGAGAGTATGCTACAATGCTACAAAGGAAGGCCCGATACATGGGGGAGCAGGAAAGAGCTGTAGAAACATTCCACATGATCAGAGAGCCAGCCACACTCAGTTGCATTTATCTGCAAAGCCCAGACAGCAAATCTATAGATGCAGAAAGAAGATGAGTGACTGAGTTGGGCTGGGCGGAGAGGGAATGGGGAGTGACTGCTACTGGACTTGGGCTTTAAGAGATGATAAAAACATTTGAATATTCCACAGTGGTAGGCTACTCAACTTAGAAAATGTACTAGGAGTTACCCAACCTTAAACTTTAAAACAGAAAGGTACAGAAACTATTCCAAAGAGCTTGTTTCTGTTGTTTTAAATGACACTAAACCCACCTTAGGTAGCCGAGTGCAGCCTATGAACTTTGACTGGTATACTAAGACCTGAAGCCTCTCATTACAAATCATGCCACCTAGGGAAAACAGGCCATGGACACAAGACAGAACCCAAATATAGGCATTCCCTCCAGGACTTTCCAGTCTTCCAAGCCCAGGCAATGGGCGTCAGTACGTGTGTGGGAAGTCTCTTAAAATACTGAAGACTGTCAGGCAGTGGTGGTGCAAGCCTTCCAACCCAGAGGCAGGAGGATCTCTGAGTTCAAGGCCAGCCTGGTCTACGGCCAGCTTCAAAACTACAGAGAAACCCTGTCACAAAAAAACAAAATAAACCACTGAAGACATCAAACAACTGCTAGTTTTTTTGGGGCAACTTTCTATCTGTATCTTTTTTTTTTTTTTTTTTTTTTTTTTTTTTCGAGACAGGGTTTCTCTGCAGCTTTAGAGCCTGTCCTGGAACTAGCTCTTGTAGACCAGGCTGGTCTCGAACTCTATCTGTATCTTTTATCTGACTTCCACAGGGGCTAGTCACCAGGAAAAGGGGAAGGTCCTCTGCAAATGGCAGGGGAACCTGCTCCCCAGTCTCTGACTGATCAAGAAAGGCTGACTGTGTAGACATGTGCATATATGAGTGTGGGCAGGACAAACAAAAGATTGTTGAGATGTCTTTTTCTGCTGGCCTCCCACTGAACCTGGTGCTCTCAGGGTGGCTCTACCTGCCTGTCCTCCTTTTCCTAGCACTAGAGTAACAGGCACTGCCATACCTTCCTTTACATGGGTGCTGGGGGTCTGAACATGCCTATGTAGCAGGTACTTTACTCGCTGTGCCCTCTCCCAGCCCACTGTTGTTTGCTAAGCTTGGTGCTGACAGAACCAGCACACCGGCACTCACGAGTCTTGCACACTTGGTATGGCCCCTGACCACTCGATCGAGGACAGCTCAGCCTTGCTGAGAAGCAGTGGTCAGCAGGCTGGCCAAGGAGACCCACGGTGGCACACCAGTGCACCCAAGCGGATGCACAGAAAACTCTGAATACAAACTTCAGTGAGCTCAAGTGGCAATGGCTCAGCTTCTAGGTGGCCTCAGGCACAATGTTGCCTACTTTCTTCCTTGAGGTTGGCTGTCTAGAAGCCTAGAAGTCTACCTGGAGAGAGGAATTATGTGGGCTAAGTGTTTCGCATCTGTGACACAGTGGATAGCTGGCAACGATGGTGCCCCTCAATGGGAAGAACGAGGACACTGAAGAACTGATGGGGCACATGTCCATACAGGCCTGTCTGTGCACGGGGCTCGCCCAGAGATGCCAGCTAAGAGCTGCTCCCCTAGCAGACCGAGGGACTCCATTACCGTAAAATCTCACGGCCATCATTGGGAAAAGCATCATTTCTCAGACCCGGGGACATAGACTATGGTCCATAAGGTACTCTGTCTAGGGAAGGCTCCCACAGCCACCAAGGTTCCAGTCACCACTGAGCTACAGATGGGCTCACTTCCTGGACTTTCAGACATGCACGTTTTGTGAGGGAGCTGTCCCCGCTCACATGCTTCTGCCCCTTGAGGCATCTGGAGAAACTCACTTCTAAACTCTGACATTTTACAAAGATCTTTTATGTATTTGACTTAATAGTGGACACTGCTGTTGCAGTGTTGCTGTTGCCTAGTATACAGAAGCCCTGGTGGGTTCCATCCCCACATCTGCATCAAAACCAGAGCAGTGGTGCCTGCCTTTAATCGCTAAGACTTGAAAGACAGGAAGATCAGATGTTCAAGGTCAACCCAACAACACAGTGAGTTTGAGGCCAGCCTGGTTTACCTGCAGGGGGGAGAGGGGAAGAGACTGAGTTTGAAATAATGGAGCACAGGTATGATAGCATACACCAGTAATCCTAGCATCCAGGAATCTAAAGCTGGAGGTTCAGAATTCCAAGCCAGTCTTGGCTACCTATTAAGACCCTGTCTCAAATATGAAAATAAGTGAAAACTCTGAAGTCACAACAGCACTGTCAATAAAGATCCAACAATGCTGCTGGGCAAAGCTTTTACTTTTTGTTTGCTTTAAAGAAACAAGCAGTGGTTGGTCTTGTTCCCCTTGTTCCCAAGGACCGCCTTGGCTCATTCTTTTGATAAACAGCAGGGGCTGATTGCAAAGATTTGATTTTATGATGGACTGATAGGATTTACAAGTGTATAAGACCTCGAATTGGAGCCATAAAAAAGTAAGATTCTTCACTACTTGCAGAAGAGTACTAGATAGATAACCTTGACACCGACTCAGAGGGGAACCGGTTTTCCCAGGAGTCGTCATCTCCTCTGAGAGAGAGGAGGGGGCAGCACTGCGCTTTCTGGGTGGAAGAGTTAACTAAATGGAGCTGGCCAGATGGCTCAGCGGGTAAAGGTGCTTGCTGCACCTGGAGACCGGAGTTCAAGCTTCACAGATCACACAAAAGTGGAAGGACTGAACAGACCCCAAGACACTCTTCTGATGTCCCACACCTGCCCAGGCATACACATGATCGAACACACAACCATAAAAGTCACAAACTAGAAAGTATGAACTGGAATGTTCTTTCCTGCTTCAGCATCTATTTTTAAGAACCAAAGTTCACTAAGGGGACACACAAGCTGGCACACTACCTTCCACACTTACAAGGTATTAATTATCAAGACATCACACTCTGTTCCCTCCAAAAGCCAGTCAGGAAGTTGCGGCAGAGGCCGATGAGGACTAGGTACCGACAGTCCTTCTCTGCAGCGTCTCCCGCACAGCTGCTGACAGTGACGCCACAATCGGACAGTGCAGGCAAGGCACTCTGCTCACTAGACTTGATCACAGGGTAGCCATCGGTAAAGACCAAGGGATCCTTTCCCTGAGGAGGATGCCCGACATCAGTAATCACTGGGTGACGTCTGCTTTAGTCACCATCTCTGAGGCAGAGGACACTGGGGGACCAGGAGGTGAACATGAGGACAGATAAGGCAGCAGGACACAGGGATCAGGACCAGGGAAGGAACCCTGGTACCACTCTCCTAGAGGGCGATCACTTTTGAGACAGTAACAACCAAGGTGACACTGAAACCAGACACACTGCATCCTGGAGTCAAGGGCACCTGCAAGATGACACTGAGCAGGAATGGGGCCCTCTACTCTCCTAGTGGGCAGGACTCTGGAATTCTAAGAAGGAAGCTTCAGTGTCGCCCTCACCTGAGGCCAGGGCTAGGGAGCCACCAATTGTTCATTAGAGTTCCCAGCCTCATGCTTGTCACTTCTCGGCACCTGTCACTCCTCTTCAGCAACCAGGATAGTCTTAAAGTCTGAGCATCACTTCAAGGTAGAATAGGCAATTTAGGGCCAATCTTGACTTCATAGTAAGTTTGAGGCCACCCTGAACTACCGGAGACTGGCTTTAAACAAAAGAGTGGGCAAAATCTGAGGGTAAAAATGATTGACACTGAGCTGTAACCTCAGCCCTTAGAGGATAGGAGAGCTGAGGCTAGCCAATCTCAAAACACAAAAGCAAAGCCGGCTTTGGTGGACACACTTTTAATCCAGGCACTAGGAAGCAGAGGCAGGCAGATCTGTGAGTTTGAGGCCAGTTTGATCAACACAGAATTCTCGGAGAATCAGTTCTAGGACACAGATTCTGTCTAAAAACAGACCAACCCCTATGGCAAAACCAAAAAGGCGTTCAACACCACAACCCAAAGGAAACATAAAAACTAAAAGCATGGGACAATACCGCACCATAAGAAGAGTCAAGGGGAAAGGTATGCAGTGCAATCAAGCATGCGGAGCTTCTCACATTGCTGGTGAATGAGGGCTAGACACCGAGGGAGTGTGGCCATCTCTGGTCTGCTTTGTTGCTGCAGATGGAATCCAGTCTGTGCTCAAATTCACTCTCTAGCTGAGCATGAGCTTGTACTCCTGATCACTCTGCCCCACCCCCTAAGCCTCAGGATCACAGGTACACCCACCCCACCTATTTATTAAATTAGTTAAAAAAAAAAAAAAACTACACATGCAGTTGCCAAAAAACAACTGTACTCTTGGGCACTCACCTCCAAGAAATGAAAATTCATACCGACAGAAAGCCACCCATGGGTGTGCACAGTTGCTTTACTCGTCATGGTCCAGATCTAGACTATAACCGTGTCTGTCCATGAGCTCACAGTTAAAACTAAACTACTGCTCAATCCACAACAATAAAAAAAGCATATTGTCACACTAGGGTTAACTTCTTGGGTATTGTGCTGACCAAAAAGCCAATCATCAGGCTTTGGGGATGGCTCAGTGGGTAAAGCATTTGTCTCCAGTGTGAGGACCTCAGTTTGACTCCCCAGAACCTACGCAAAAGTACTGCTCTGCCGAGGACCTGGGTTAGATTCCCAGCACTCACTGCACAGCTCAGAACCAGCAGTAACTTCAGTCCCGGGGATCAGATGCCCTGCCCTCATAAGCTTGCAGGCCAAATAAAACAAAAGAAAAACTGTTACAAGGGCAACACCCAGCCCTCTTATCTTCAGCTGTGGTCACTGCTCCCACCCTCTTGCCTGTGGTGTCTGTGCAGCTAGCAGTCACACCCCTGGATCTCCTAAAGGGATCTAAATAAATCTGTTCTTCCTAGTCAGTTGGGTTTCAGGAAGCTCACTGTAGTGACCACAGAAACAACCTGATACAACTTTCAAACCTGACATGCCCAGCACTCAGGAAGACTCAAGAACTGGAGGAAGATCAGTGGCTGCCAGTGTCAGACAGAGGGCAGGAAAAAGCAAGAAGACAGGCTTATAAACATGAAGGGGTTTTGTTTTTTTTTATTAGTTAATTGTTACTTTGCCTTTTTCTAGACAAGGTCTCACTCTGCACCTAGGCTGATAGAAAACAACAACCCTCCCAAACCTTGGGATTACAGATGGGCCACTGGGCCTGACTTCACCCTCAGGAGCTTTCCAGGACAGTGGATTTCAACCTGTGGGTCGAGACCATTTCACAGGGGTCATCACAGACCACAGGGACACTCCGATGTTTACATTATGATTCACAACAGTAGCAAAATTACAGCTATATGAAGTAGCAATGAAAACAGTTGGGATCACCACAGGATGAGGAGTGGTACTAAAGGGCTTCAGCATTAGGAAGGCTGAGAACCACTGCTCTGGGGCAGGTTGGTGGTGGATACAGGACTCTCCTCAGGGCTCAAACATCACAGAACTAAACACATAAGCAGATAGACGCAAAGCTGGAGACGTGTGAAAAAGAAAAACTGAGGAGTGATGCCCTGGCCATGGTCTCTGACAGAGGGGCTGCGTCTTAGGAATTCAGGTTGCATGTCAATTTAAAGTGTTTCCCACAAGTGTGTGTGTGCGTGTGTAGGGGGGTGTTGTCCTGCAAGAAACTTAACAGGTAAAGATGTCTGCTGCCAAGCCTTGGTACCAATCACTGGGACTTACATGGCATAGAGAACCAATGCCCGCAGGTTGTGCTCTGGCCTCTACACTGCACCCCACTACACAACATTTGTTTGTTTTTCCTTTTTTGAGACAGGGTTCCACCATGCCATACAGCCTTGGCTGACCTTAAACGCAGGTATCTGACTGCCTCAGCCTCCTGAGTGCTGGGTTTAAAGGCATGAGCCACCACACATGGCCACAATTTTTTTAAGGCAGTAAAAAATATTTTTAGATGTGTATTGTGTATGTCTGCCCTCAGAAAACAGAACTGTTAGAGATCTTGGAGCTGAGTTACAGGCAAACGCGAGCCTCCTGGTATGGGCGCTGGGAACCAAAACCAGGCCCTTTGCAAGAAGAGTAATTTTTTTAAATTACCAAGCCACCTTTTCAGTAGGGCCTTCCTCCACCTTTTTAAATATACTTTTTTTCACAGTGGGTGAAAGTGCCTGCTGGCAGACCTGAGTTTGACCTGGGACTCAAATAGTGGAAAGAGAAAAGAGACTCCTCTAAGTTGTTCCCTGACCTCCAGACTTGTGCGGTAATGCATGTGTGCATTTAAGGTTATACACACTAAATAAATAAAATATAACAAAAACTTGTCTTTAGTAGTGTATAGAGGTTGGGGACATAGCCAGTGGTAAAGCAGCAAGGAAGAGAACTTGCATTCAGATCCCCAGACATTTTACTGATGTAAAAACCTGGTGTTAGCTCATGCCTGTAACTACAGTATGCTGGTGGGGCAGAGACAGGAGGGAGCTTGGAACTCACTGATCAGTCAATCCAGCCCCTCCAACAGGCTCCAAGTTCAGTGACAGAGCCTGCCTCAAAAACAAACAAAAAACACAAAGGATGAAAAAAACCCAACAAAACAAAAAACAGTATAGCCAGGCAGTAGTGGTACAAAACTTTAATCCCAGCATTCAGGAGGCAGAGGGAGGTGGATCTGAGTTCAAAGCCAGCCTGGTCTACAGAGCAAGTTCCAGGACAGCACAGCTGTCTTGAAAAACAAAACAAAGCAGTGCAGAGAGTATTTGAAAAAGACCACTTGTCACCTTTGACCTCCACACCCACACAAACAAACCACTCATACACACAAATTATTCTTATTTTTAAAAATGTACTTACTTTTATGTGTATGAGTATTTTACCTGTACTTGCATGTCTGTGTACCACATATGTGCCTAGTGTCTGCGCATGTCAGAAGAGGGTGTCAGATTCCCTGGAGTTGCAGATGGCTGTGAACTACCTACCATGTGGGTTCCAGCAAGTGCTGAGGAGCACTGAGCCATCTCCAGCCCCAGTGATGTGCTCTGCAGTCATCAACTTCCAATCCTGACTACACATAGCAGCCAGGCAGGATTTCTGTTTGTCAGAAGCCTCAGCTTGGGGCCTTCCTGCCATCCCAGTTCATCGGCCACTTAGATTCCAAATGACAACAAAAGAAAACCTATGGGGGCGGAACAGCTCCATTTCCTAGAACCCCTTTATGATAGTAACCTCAGGTAAAGGGTAGTAAGGAGGGAGATGGTGAAGAACAGTAGACCATGTATGGTAAGATACCAGATCCTGAAAGCTGGGAAACCCTAAATGTACATTATATGCAAATACGCAGAGACCCAGGAGGACACCCAGAGGTCAGTCCTGAGGTGTAGGGTGGAAGAGGACTGGCCCAAGGCTATGTGGATTTTAACCGCCCAGTGCCGAGAATAGAGAACTGCATTCCAATTCCAGTTCAACAAGTTACTTTGTTTAACAAAGGGAAAATAAAGCAAGCACTTACTGCATTCATAGATCTGTTCCAGCTTATCCACAGAAGAAAGGGAGAAAAACTTATATCCAGACTTACTACCAACCGCTAGGGACCTGCAAAAAAGCCAAATAAGAAGTGAGAGCTAAGGCACGTAGACAGCAATCATGCATAAACCAGTACCTACCTTACCTCCCAGTAAACCGGGTTTCTACCAGAAATCACCAGCGTGTTCCGAGTTATCTCACAGGTCTGGATCAGATACATGGTAGAGGATGCTACAGGCCAGAGGTCTGTCAAGCATAAGGCATGGCCATGACGGTTAACAAGGTGCTGAGACCTGACGCAATACGGTTATCATACACAGAACCCAAGCATGTCAGGTGACAGCTCGTGTTTGTGTGCGCATGTGTGTGGTGAATGAGCAAGCATAAGCCTTGGTACACAGTGGAGTCAGGGAATGACCTGAGGTGCTGGCCCTCCCCTCCCACCTTGCTAGAGACAGGGCTTTCACAGCTTCACACACCAGGCTAGCTGGCCTCCGATGGTCCAGGATTCCTCGGTTCCTCCCTACCCAACCTTAAGAAGACCGGGCTCACAGATGTGTGCTCTTCAGAGCTGAACTCCCCCTCATTTTCACAGCACGTGCTTTCCCCTCTGAACTATCTATCTCCCCAGCCCAATGGTCACACATCCCATATACATGTGTAGGAGGGTTCCTTCTATAGTCCTTAAGTATATTTAGGTTTGTCTGTTACCCCTTAATAAAGCCTGGGGAAAGATGAAAAGTACTAAAAAAATAAATGAACAAAACTCAGAGCTCTAAGTTGGAGACCTAACTGCAGAATAATCAGCTGTCAGCCAGTGACTGGTGCTTGCGGGCCTTCAAGTTCAGTACGTCGCACAGCATTCTCCACCCTTAAACCCAGGCTTGGTATCCATCCTCATTTCGGGACTGCCTCCGCACCCACTGCCCTGTGCCTGAGAGCTACCTGCAGTAGGAAAGACTCGCACTGAGGGACCTATTTAGACCCTGGTAGAGGAAGACTACCTTTGTTGCCTTAGACAGAGAAGTGATGGATTCCTTTTGATGGCTTATATTTGACAGGCCATGCTCACCAACTCCCAGCCTTGGCTAAAAGGCTTGGAGCACAGTGTCTTGGTGACACCAAATGAAGGGGCTTCTGATCAGAAAATTCTATCTCCAGAACGCAACTGACCAAGGCGGCAAGAGCAAGCAGCACAGCCAGCCTTCACCGATGCAAGGGAGGATGGGGGAGACGAGGGACTGAGGAGACACAGTTCAGACATTGGGGCTATTCCTGGTCTAAGTGCCTGGGCAGAGTGGAGAATCATCCAATTTGTATTTGTACCCCAGGACAACACTTGGGGCTACTTTAACAACCAGCTCATCTACTGAACACTTGATGTTCCCAGCCCTCCCAGAGAAGTGGACACACTCCTAGATGCTGGGATGGTAGGTAACATTTGCCTCTAATTCCAGCATCTGGGAGACAGAGGCTGAAAGATCAGAAAAGTTCAGGTCCTCCTTGGCTACAGACCAAAGGCAGCCTAGGCTGCATGAGGCCCTGCATCAAATCACCAAACTGGGGGGAGGAGGGAGGATGAGAAAGGCTCTATGAGCAGTGCTAAAATCTCAGGAGTATGAGCTTGTCTTATAGCACAAAGGACTACAAACTTTCTCCACTAGGTGTTTGTCTTTGTAATACTTCACTACACTAAGTTCTTTGAACCAAGTAATCAAGTCTAGGTATCTGTATACACTGTGAGCAGTTAAAGATGGCCAAGGTGGTACACACTTTTAATCCCAGCACTCAGAGTCCAGCCTGATCTACACAGCAGGTGCCAGGCCAGCCATGTCTTAAATTAAAAATAAATAAATAAAAGAGAAACAAAACAGTTCTCCAGAAAGGTTAAAAATAAAGTCTCAGCAGCTAAGAACATCTGGAAAACTGGTGTCCAAGAAAATATCTTCCAAACAAACAAGGTTTCATCATGTCAAGAAAATTTTAATCTCTCTTACCTCAACTAGTTCTACTGAATTTAAAATTCAAACCACCCTGGCACTTGGGAGGAAGAAGCAGGAGTATCAGCAGTTCAGAGCTAGCCTGGGCTTCAGTGAGTCCCTGCCTCACAGCAAAAAAAAAAAAAAAAAAAAAAAAAAAAAAAAAAAAAAAAAAAAAAAAAAAAAAAAAACCCACCCAAAATACCAAGGACAAAAAGAAAAACCAAATTGTTTCTTTTCCCATATGTTTTAAAGATGTGTATTTATAGAAGTACATCTATGTGAATGCCTGCCACACATATGGGGCAGCTGCAGTGATGTTAACAGGCAGCTCTGGGCTGTGGTTGCTCATGGTCCTCTGGAAGAATAACAAGGGCTCCTAACTACAGAGCCACCTTTCCAGACCCCCAAAGAAAAAGGACACATTCTTATCTCATTTGTTTGAAACAGAATCTAAGATAAGGCTGCCCTGGGACTTCTAATCCCCCTGCCTCAGTCTTCCTATGTGCTGGGATAGACGTGAACATGTCTGCTTTGGCAAATTCTTTGGGGTTCAGGGTTTTGTGTCTCCTAATGTGAAATAAATACATACATGTATGTATGTATGTATATATATATATATATATATGAATTATATGTGAATGATTTCTGCCTGAATGTATGTATGTAAACTACAGTGTACAGGAACTCTGGGAGCCAGAAGAGGGTGTTGGATCTCCTGGAACTGGAGTAACAGGTGGTTGATGAGAGTCAGCATGTGGGTGCTAGGAACCAAAAATCTGGGTCCTCTGCAAGAGCACTAGGTGCTTTTAACTGCTTGAGCCACCTCTCCAGCCCCGACCATAATAATTCAAAGGTATTTTCTGGAGCTGTTAGCACGTGTGAGGCCTGGGTTCAATCTCCAGCATAACAAAACAAAACAAAACAAAAGCCTACCCTTACAGACAGCTATCAGTCTTCCTGCTGGATTACCCTATCATCACCACCCCTTTGCACTTCCTGTTCACTTAGGGAGGTCCTTGCCTATAAGCACTGGAAGTGGCTCGGGCTGGAGAAATGGCTCAGAGGTTAAGAGTACTGACTGCCCTACCAGAGGTCCTGAGTTTCCAGCACCCACATGGTGGCTTGTAATGAGATTTGGTGCCCTCTTCTGACTTGCAGCCTGAATACTATATACATAATAAATAAATCTTTAGCAGGGCGGTGGTGGCGCATACTTTTAATCCCAGCTACACAGAGAAACCCTGTCTCAAAGTGGATATGTGGAGTCCAGAGAGGTTGATTCTCAGTGGTGCTCCCCATGGGAAGTTTGTGTGTGTGTGTGTGTGTGTGTGTGTGTGTGTGTGTGTGTGTGTGTGTGTTTGGTTTATCGAGACAGGTTTTTCAGTGTAGTCCTAGCTGTACTGGAACTCACTTTGTACCAGCCTGGTCTTGAACTCACAGAGATCTGCCTGCCTGTCTCCTGAGTGCTGGGATTAAAGACCTGCACCACCACCACCTGGCAGGCAAAATCTTTTTGATGTTCTAGATAAACAAAACTGATTAGACTATTAAATATCTGGGCTAGAATTTTAGTGCCTAAAGCCTTCTAAACTGATGGTGGCTTTCATCAGGAAGAAACAGAACGTAAAAACATTCCCAGGGTAAGAACGTAATGACACTGGAATAGGCTCAGGTGCAGCTGAGTACCTGCCGGGCCAACTGTGGGCCTTGGCTATCAAGTGTCTAACATGTCTCATTACAAACACCAACAATCTTTGGTAGGTTCTCTTAACCTACCAAAATGCGACGTCAGAAGCCAGGTAATGGTGGTGCACACCTTTAATCCCAGCACTCAGGAGGCAGAGGCAGGCGGATCTCTGAGTTCGAGTCCAGCCTGGTCTACACAAGCTAGTTCCAGGAGAGGCTCCAAAGCTACAGAGAAACCCTGTCTCAAAAAAAATAAAATAAAATAAAATAAAATGTGACATTATAATCATGGAAGAGGCATGAGATTTAACAACATGAGATTTAGTGTTAGAAATAAATGTGCCTTTTAAAAAAGTTAATACAAGTCTAGGGATGTAGCTCAGTGGTAGAGCACTTGCCTGGCATATACAAGAACCTGAGTTCAAGCCCTGGTTGTAAACAACGTTATCCTTATTGACAGAGAGGAATATAAACTGCAAAATATGATGAACATTACACTTGAGAGAGGCAGGAGGACCGCCAGTTCAAGGCCAACTGAGGCTGCATAAAGAGACTATCTCAAAAAATAGCCGGGCAGTTCGAGGCCACCCTGGTCTACAAGAGCTAGTTCCAGGACAGGCTCTAGAAACTACAGGGAAACCCTGTCTTGAAAAAAACCCAACCCCCCCCCCCCCCAAAAAAAAAGGCCAGGCAGCGCTCCGAAGGGAGAGGAAGGTGGATCACTGTGAGTTTGAGGAAGGTCAAAGCAAGTTCCAGGACAGCCAGAGCTAAACAGTGAAATCTTGGAAAAAAAAAAAAAAAAGTTGGGTGGTGGTGGTACACCTTTAATCCCAGCACTCAGGAGGCAGAGCAAGCGGTTCTTTGTGAATTCAAGGTCAGCTAGGTCTACAAGAGCTAGTTCCAGGACAGCTAGAGCTGTCTCTGTATAATACAGAGACACCCTGTCTCAAAAACCAAACCAAAAAATAAAAAAAAACTATCTCAAAAAATAAATATGTCGCCAGGTGAGGGTGGTGGGAGTGCATGCCTTTAATCCCAGCACTCCGGAGGCAGGCAGAGGCAGACGGATCTTCGTGAATTCAAGGCCAACTTGGTCAACAAGAGTTAGTTCCAGGAGTGGCTCCAAAGTCACGGAGAACCCCAAGCAAAAATAAATAAATAAAGATGTAAAGGGTGTGGCGGTACCCACCTAGGAACTCCGGAATTGGGGAGGTAAACATAGGAGGAAGCTCTAAAGTTCAAGGCCAATCACCACCACCACTCTGGCCCTGAGCTACAAAAGACCCAGCCCCACCAACAGCGCCTTGGCTGTAGAGATTACTCAGTGGTGTTTTTTTTCTTTCAAAGGACCTGATTCCCACCACCCACAACAGGTGGCTCACATGCCTTAACTCCAGCAAAAAAGATTTGACATGCCTTTGACCTCCTCAAGCATATACCTGTACTCTTTTCTCATCTTCCCCTCTCATGAGTCAAGCCTGTTGCAACATCATTTTGCAGTTTTATGACAATACAGGGAAGGAGCTGCCACTTTGACATGATACCTCTATTACTGAATTTGAAGGCTTCCCCTTCACTATAAGAGTGTGTAGCAGGTATGCCCCTCAGCTTCCCAGTCAGTCCATAGGGGCCCTCCCCTGTCATTACCTTCCCCAGGAAAAGGTCACACTTGATTATGTGGATGAGTGGGACAAGTCACCACTATAAACAGGAAGCAGAATGCCCCATGGCCACAGTGACCTGTCAGGTGTTATGCCTTACTTAAGACAAGGACCAGGCCAAGTTCCTGGAGAACCCAGCCTATCCCCACCCCAGACCTGCACCAGAAGCCCCAAGGCCTTTCAGAGCATCCAAAGCAGATGTCTTTCCTTGGCCAATTTTCTTAGGGTGCTAACAATGCTCCCAAAGAAGCCCCAGAACTGGGAACTAGGTTGCCCTTGAACACATCACACAGGTTCTGTGAATCGCTGTCCATCCACCCTCTGCAGCAATCTGCAGTTCTCAACTGTCTGCTCCAAAAAGCAGGCAGAGGGGCAGGCAGGCAAGGCTAAATGACCTTCGGAAACCATCTTCAGAGTAGTGACCTTCCAGAATGGTACCTGGTGCCTGGAGGAAGCTTGGAGGGAGAATGAATGCCTCTAGACCATGCCTAACGTTGGGGTGGGGTGGGGGCTGTCCCTTTACTCTATGCCTCTGGGAAAGGAGGCTTAGAATAAACACAGCCCCCTCTCTGACTTCCCAAAATCCATCAGAAAAACTTAGTCCTGATGGTCCCCTGGGTGCTACTGGCTGGAACAGTTTTCTTCCCACCTGGACAGCACTGCTTATTTACGAGACAGACTGCAACAGGTCCTGATAGCTTTCATGGTGCTGGCTTTGTGTGTATTGCATACAAAACACAGTATATAGCAATCTGAATATGTGCGTTTGTGAGGTTACATCCAAGTAATGAAGTAGGGTCCCTCCCTGAACCCCAGAGTTTACCAACTGCTAATCTAACGAGTCAGGGATCTCTTCTCTCAACAAGAGTGCTGGGATCTCAACTCTAGTCCTCACGGTTGTGTGACAAGTGTTTTAGCCATTGAGTCATCTCTCCAGTGTCCTAGTGGCATTAACTTTTACAGATCCACACTATACTTCTATACTCAGGGTCTTCGGAGGTAGAAAAGACCCAGTGTGGTAGAACAGAAAGAACACTAGGAGAGAACACTCAGGAGACAGGAGCCTACGCCAGCCCCATTCCACCATTAACCACCCCTAAGATCCAGAAAGGCGCCAGACCTTTCTGAACTTCACTGTCTAGTCTGTGGCGGAACCAGGTGAGCCACATCCTTCCAAATACCAGGACATCTCCCTGATCTTGAGAATATCGAGAAAGTCCAATTGAGCACCTGTTGCTCCTTCATACAGGTGCCTGCCATTCTCCGATTTAACTTTTAATCGAGGAAAAACAAAAACCTCAGTCTCTATCTTGCTAATGCTATTCTGTAAGCAGCAGCCAACTACTTAGTGTGATGCCAAGTGACCCATTCCTTCTCCTCTGACATCACTTCCTCTTACTCACTTCCCAAGATGGCTCTTCTCCCTTCCAGTCCCATAACTCATCCTTCCTTCCTCAGAAGCTTCATCTATTAACCATCTCCCAAGTATGCCAACGAGCCAGTCTTGAAGAACCACATTGGGACCTAAGGCAGATCAGTCTGGCAAAACAGGAGGGTCGCATGAAGGTTCTCTTTTACCCCAGGAATAGCCCACCTTACTACCCCCACCTTCCACCCCCTTGGAGCACCCAGGCCCTCTAAGGACAAAGTCTCTCTAGTTCGAAGGTCTGGGTTTCTGCGGTTTGGTTGTCTGGAGGAGACAAAGTTACTTGTCAGAAAGAATGGCAGAAAAGAAAAAAGAAAAAGAGAAACCCGTGAAAGCGATAGAAGATGCAGAGAAATAGGGAGGTGAGCAATGAATGCCCAGGGCGGCCGAGAAACCCATTCCGGGTGACCGGCACAAACCGGCGTGCACAGTTCCTTCCCAACTCTGCAAAAGGCCAGGTCTGAGGACAGGTGGATGGGAACGCCTCGTGTTCCATCACCTCCCCCGGCCCAGGAGGCAGCAGCGCTAAGGCGGTCGCGCGGGCTCAGGCCCCCGCTTAGACACCCCTCAACTCGATCCAAGCCCCGACCTCTGACCCGGCCCCGTGCCCAAGCCCGGCCTTACGTGTTATCCTGGTTGAAGTTGGCGAACAGCAGCTGGCCAGCGCCGGCCTCTCCGCTCTGGCTCGCCAGGTTCATGGCTGCGCGCGCGCGACGGGCTCGGACCCCCTTCGCGGGAGCGCGCGCGGCGCAACTCGGGCGGCCCGCGGGAGCGTGTTCCACTCAGGATCTGCGCCCGGTCCGGCTTGCGCCCTCGCTCGCCGCCACTCGCTGAGTAGGGACCAACCGCCGCCTCATCCCGTCCCCACTCTTGTTTATGCTCCAGAGCCGGGACGGGCTACGCGCTTGCGCGGCCCCGCCCACCCTCGCGACGCACGCAGGCGTGTGGCGCAGGCCCGCTGCGTAGGCCCCGCCTCTTCGCCGCAGGCTCCGGAGGGGGTTTCCGGTCGCTAGCGCATGCTTGAAGAGGCGCCGGCGGGCGCGCTTGCGCGTGGCCGAGAGTGGGCTGGTCCTTGCCCTCTGCAAACGCGAGGTTACCTCGTTGGTCCTGGTACGCAGGTCATTTTTCTGGGGGCCTGTGAGCATCGTCTTGGGCGTAGAGCATCTCCGTTTTACAGATTTGAAAAGCGAGAACTGTAAACTATTTGCCAGATGTTAGATCTGAGACTGGAAACGATTTCTCCAAGGCGTGTGCAGTCATGATCCTTGGGACAGGATTCTACTTTAAATATACTAATTCATGCAAACAGTTTACGGGAAGCATCTTCCCTCCCTCCCTCTTCCCCTTCCTCTCTCCTCTTCCCTCCGCGCCCTTCCCCCAAGAAGATGGAAACGCCCGTGTTGGCAAAGGTCCTGGAGAAGAGCAAAGCTTTTTTGTTCAGCATGAGTTTGGGTGAGAAGACAAGAAGGCAGAAAGAATGAACAGCAGGTGGCGGGGGTCTCTGGGTCTCTGGACACTTAAAACTGAACCTGTAGGCAAGAAGCTGTTGACTCCCAAACTCTAGGCTGTTCTTGAGGATAGAGGGAAGTTAGTACAGCCCCAGGGACAAGGACAGTTGTTGAGAAAAAGATGGCACAAGCCCGCCCTCCCTCCAACCATCCGAGATAGGGTCCTATATGTGTCCTAGATTGGCTTTGAACTCTGTAGCTCAGGTGGACTTTTTTTTTGGTGTTTTGTTTTTTGAGACAAGTTTTCTCTGTGTAACAGCTCCTAGCTGTCCTAGAATTAGCTTTTGTAGACCAGGGTGGCCTTGAACTCACAGAGATCCTCATGCCTCTGCCTCCCGAGTGCTAGGACTAAAAGCGTGCGCCAACACTGCCCGGCTTGGACTTTTATCTTGAGTCTACCTTGGTGTTTAACCCTCGGAAGGCAGAGGCAGGCGGATCTCTGTGAGTTTGAGGCCAGCCTGGTCTACAAGAGCTAGTTCCAGGACAGGCTCCAAAGCCATAGAGAAACCGTCTCTAAAATCAAAACAAAAACATTCTTTTGTTTTGGCCTTTGGAGACCTTGACTGGCCTGGAACTCAACCTTGTAGACCAGGTTTACCTTCAATTTATAGAGATTCACCAGCCTCTGCCTCTGCTTCCTAAGTGGGAATTAAACGTACTACCTTGCCTGGCTGTTTGTTTTAGAAATTTAGAGTTTCCTATAATACGTTCTGATCATAGTCAACCTTACTACCCAGATTGTAGATCTGGGTGGTGAGAGTCACCTAACTTGGTGTCTGTATGCCTTCCTTTCTCTCTTCCTTCCTTCCTTCCTTCCTCGTTCTCTCTTTTCCTTCCTTTCTCATTTTTTCTTTCCTTCCTTCCTTTTTTTGGGAGGGGGTTTCAAAACAGGGTTTCTCTGTAGCTTTGGAGCCTGTCCTGGAACTCATTCTGTAGACCATGCTGACCTCCAGCTCACAGAGATCCACCTGAGTGCTGGGATCAAAGGCGTGCGCCTCTACCGCCTGGCTTTCTTTTTTAAACCCATCAAGTTCGTTTTGTGTTGCCTATATATTTGGACTTCCACTGGAATGTGGTCACCCTATCAAGGACCATATCCTTTTTTTTTAATTTATAAACTTGAAGCTTTGGTTTTCTGATCATCATTATCTTTGTGTTATTTTATATGTCATATACTTTGGCTTTGGATGAATTTATGTCTGTGAAGCTGAAAGCATACATTAAATCTCAGGCTACCCTAGATTAAGAGTCTTCAGTATTCTCTCTTTGGTTGAGTTCCATTTTCTCTCTTTTAAAAATATTTTTTTCTTTTGTATGTATGTGTATATGTCTGTGTAAGTATATGTCACATGTGTGTGGGTACCCCATGAAGATGAGAAGGGATTAGGTCCCCGGGAACTGGGGTTACAGGCCTTTGTGAACCTCCTGACAACAGTTCGGGGAAGAGCAGCAAGTGCTCTTAACCACGAGCCACCTGTCCAGCCGGCAGGGTTCCTCTTTCTTATCTTGCCTTCATGGTGTTCGTTTTGTTCTTTAGATAGAAGGAACTAGCCGATCATATGCTGGAGATGAAATAGCTGAGCTCGCAGGTGCCGCCCCGTGTCTGCTTTCCAAGGACCACATCCTTGAAGAAAACCAACTCCCCTGTTGCCAGCAGCCATCAGTTGCCAATTGCTTTTCAGCAAGGGATGGGGCTTCATGCCGATCTCTCCCGTGACTCTGACTTGATCTGTGCGTGTCATGTCTGTACATGGTGCTGCAACTGCTCCGAGTTCCCATGCGCTGGGTCCTGCTGTTTTCTTGTGGTCGTCCCTCGCCCCTGGCTCCTACAGTGTTTTTGAGTCTTCTTCTGCAATGGTCCCTGAGCCTTGGGAGGAGGGATGTGGGAAATATGTCTCATTTAGGGCTGGGCACTCCAGTCTCCAGTCTCATTCTCTACAGTCGGTCAGTGGTGGGTCTCTGTGTTAGTCACCATCTTCAGCGATAGTAACTTCTCATATGCGCTAATCTATGGATGTAACGGGAAGGCACTAGGCAATCGGTTTGATACCATGTTCATTTAGAAGAAGGGTGGTGGTCTTCCCCTAGGCCTTATGACTTGCCTGCCCACGGGTTTGACCCTGATAATGGTTCTGGGTATGGGTTTTATTTTGTGGAGCAGCCCTTAAATCCAATCAATATTATTGACACAAGGAAAGACTTTCTGAACAGGACCCCAGTAACCCAGGCATTAAGACCAACAATTAACCTCAGGAGACTAACAAAGTTCTTTATGGCACAGGACATCATTGTTTAAGGGAAGAAGACTATAGAATGAGGACAAATCTTTAGAAGCTATACATCTGTCAGAGGGTTACTATCTAGAATATGCAAAGAGCTGAAAAAAAAAACTAAACATCAAGAAAATAACCCATTAAAAAATGGAACATGGAGTCGGGCAAGGTGATGCACACCTTTAATCCCAGCACTCAGGAAGCAGAGGTAGGCCGATCTATGAGTTGGAGGCCAGCCTGGTCTACAGAGTAAATTCCAGGACAGCCACGATACATAGAGAAACCCTGTATAAAAAAAAAGCAGCAACCCCTGGCCCTAATGGGGCATGGAACTAAACAGAGTTCCTAAAAGAGGAAACAAAAACAGCTGAGACACATTTTTTTTTTAAAATTCAACATCCACTGGGCAGTGGTGGTACTCACCTTTAATCCCAGCACTCGGGAGGCAGAGACAGGAGGATCTCTATGAGTTCAAACTACAGAGGGAGTTTCAGAACAGGCTCTAAAGCTACAAAGAAAAACCCTGTGTCAAAAAACCAAAATAAAGAGATAGTTCCAGAAGAAAAAAGAAAGAAAAAAAAGTTCAACATCTTTAACCATCAGGGAAATGCAAATTAAAAAATTTGAGATTTCATCTTACTCCCAGTCAGAATGGCTAAGATTAAAAAACAAAAACACAGCTAGGCAGTGGTGGTGCACACCTTTAATCCCAGCACTTGGGAGGCAGAGACAGGTGCATCTCTGTGAGTTCAAGGCTAGCCTCGTCTACAGAGGGAGTTTCAGAACAGGCTCTAAAGCTACAACAAAGAGAAACCCTGTGTCAAAAAACCAAAATAAATAAACAACCAAACAACCACAACAAAATGCTAGCATGGATGTAGGGAAAGGGGGATTCCTATTCGGGACTGGTGGGAATGCATTTGTACAACTGCGGTGGAAATCAGTGTGGATGTTCTCAAAGGGCTAGAAACAGATCAGCTACGTGACTCAGTTCTATCACCCTTGGGCATATTCCCAAAGGACTCTCTTACTATGGAGATCCCTACCCATCTATGTCCATTGCTGCTCTGTTCCTAATAGGTGGGAAATGGAAACTGCCCACATGCCTATCAGCTAATGAATGGACAATGAAAATGTGGTATGTTTACACAATGGATATTATTCAACTGTTAAGAAAAGCAAAAATGGCTGGGCGGCGGTGGCGCACGCCTTTAATCCCAGCACTCGGGAGGCAGAGGCAGGCGGATCTCTGTGAGTTCGAGACCAGCCTGATCTACAAGAGCTAGTTCCAGGACAGGCTCCAAAGCTACAAAGAAAAACCCTGTCTTGAAAAAACAAAAGAAAGAAAAAAAGGAAAGAAAAAAAATGATGAAATTCACAGGTAAAAATTAATGGAGCTGGAAATTTTTTCTTTTTCTTTGAGACAGGGTTTCTCTGTGTAACAGCTCTGGCTGTCCTGGAACTGCCTGCTCCTGCCTCCCTGATTGTTGGGACTAAAGGCATGCGCCACCACCACCTGGCTGGCAATAAACATTCTAAGTTGCCCAGACTCCAAAGACAAACATCACACATCTTTTTTCTCATTTATAGATGTTCTCTTTGATTCTTTTGACGTGTGTGTTTCATTTGGAATACCCACGGAAATCAGGAACTTAGTAAGGGGCCATGAGCGGGGGCTTGGATGGGAGAGGAGATCAAGCGCAGTAGTATAAAGAGGTAAGGGGGATAATGGAGCAGGAAGGGTTAAATGGAATGGGGGAGATTTCAGGGTAGAGGAGGGAACATGGGAGGGCTGAGTATTATAAAGGTTTTAGAAAAAGCCGTCTGGGAACTCACTACTGTAGGAGCTCCCACATTAGACAGATACACACGGAGCTAAATGGTGTTACCCTCTAGTGGGGCAACAAAGACCCACTAGACTGCACAGACATACAGATAAAGAGTCCAGTGTGGGAATGAGTCACCGCTTTCAGAGTTGGGCAGTGAGGTCCAGAGGCCCCCAACATGCCAGGCTACTGCCAATGGTTGCCCTCCAGAACTTGATGGTAATAATGCCTCTTGGCTGAAGATACCATGTATTCAAGTCATAGAATATGAAGGAGTCAAGCTGTGGTACTGCCTGGAAGTTTCATCCCTACTGGCTATTGTGTGAAGTTCTTTGTACTATTTTCAAGGGGGACACCACCCAAATCCCAAATTAATCACACACTGGGGCTAACACATTCTTAGTTAAGAATTCCCAACCTTAGCTTTACTTGTTTCTGGCCAGCTTTTCTTCTTTCCTTCCTTCCTTCCTTCCTTCCTTCCTTCCTTCCTTCCTTCCTTCCTTTTCTTTTTTGTTTTTTTTTTTCAAGACAGGGTTTCTCTGTAGCTTTGGAGCATGTCCTGGAACTAGCTCTTGTAGACCAGGCTCAAACTATCAGAGATTGCCTTGCCTCTGTCTCCCGAGTGTCTCCTAAGTGCTGGGATTAAAGGCGTGTGCCACCACCACCCAGCCTGGCTAGGTTTTCTTAATTTGTATTATTCCGACTACCTTTTGCCTCTGGGCTTTTATATTTCTCTATTTCCGTATACCTTTCTTTACTTCTTTCTCCATGGCTTGCTGTGTAGCAGAGTAGCTGGCCCCTGATGTCCTCCTCTCCTTGTTCTCTTGCTCCTCGTTCTCCCTCCTCCCAGAGTTCTCCTTCTATTTATCCTCTCTGCCTACTAGCTGCACCTGTCCTTTCTCCTGCCTCGCTATTTCTCTTTATTAGAACCCTCAGGTGTTTTAGACAGGCACAATAACACAGCTTCACAGAGTTAAACAAATGCAGCCTATACAAAAGTCAGACCCCTGAAAATGCTCCCCAACAGGCTAGCTTTCATAGAGTTGGAAGGTCCTCTGCACACTGCCCGAGCAGATAACGGTCATCAGTCTTACCCTACGAGCCATGCGCACTGGCGCAAGAGCGGTAGGAATGCCATGGAAGTAACCGAGAGGGCCTCTCCAGTAAAAGGAATAAATTCCTCTATTAACTCAGCACCTGGAGATTATTTGAAGCATGCTTAACTGCTGTGCAGGGACTGACCTGACTAGTGTGGCTGGCCTCAAACCCCGACACCTGTCTGCTTCTGTCTCTGGGGTGTTGGGATTCAAGGCCTTTGCCACCACACAGAGCTGTGGCCTGTTTTGTGAAAAGATTTCAGGATTGCCCGGTTGTCTCCACTGCACCGTATAGATAAAACTGACCTCAAACTCCCCATTGTCTTGCCTCCACTAAACTGGGAACATAGGGGTGTACCACTACACCCAGTTTTCTGAGTTTGTGTGGTGCTGGGCATCAAACCCAGGACTTTGAGCAAGCTAGCAAGGGCAGGCGCTGCAGCTGAGCTCCCTCTCCAGGCCTCCAGACTTTTCCTTGATGATGCAATTGAAAAGTAAACTGTTCTGTTGTTTTTTTAAGTTTTATGTTCAAAGTGGGTGATGGGGATGAAAGTCAGGCTTCATGCGTGTTAGGCAAGTGTTCCACCCACTAGACACCCCCTCTTTGTTGCTTTGTTTGTTTGTTTTTCAAAACTGAATTTCTCTGTGTAACCCTGGCTGTCCAGGAACTCGCTCTGTAGATCAGGCTGGCCTTGAACTCACAGAGATCCCCCTGCCTTTGCCTCCAAGTACTGGGATTAACCCAAGTTTTTAATGCCTATCTGCTCCTGTGATCTAGTGATGCTGGATCAGGCGTGGGAGCCTTGCCAGGTCCACCCATGGGTTATCTCTGCTCCTGAGTGGGTGCGGCCTATTACAAGTGCATTGCTCTCCTGTCCTCTGCGCTGCTGCTGACCCAGGAAAAACCTTCCTTGGCCTACTGTTCTCCACGCTTCAGTGCCTTCCATGGAAGTTAAGGGCTGGTTTAAGATAAAGTCATTCCCACGGGGCAAAACCATAGAGCACCTATCCTTAAAGCTGTCCCAGGGCAGAACCTAGGGACAGGAAGCCTGGCTGGGGCTGAGTTTGGGCTTTTCTTTTTCTTTTTTTCTTTTCTAGACAGGATTTCTCTGTGTAGCCCTGGATGTCCTGGAACCCACTCTGTAGACCAGGCTGGCCTCAAACTCACAGATCCGCCTGCTTCTGCTTCTCAAGTGCTGGGATTAAAGGCGTGCGCCACCACGACCCAGCTTTTCTTGCATGCTTTACAAATGAGACATTGGTGAGGCTGGGTGTGGCCACTGATCTTCTTGGATTTTTTTTTTTTTAATGTATCTATACTTTATTGCTTGACTTGACCTCTGTGGAGGTCAGAAGACAGCTTTGGGGAGCCAGTTCTCTCCTCCCACTGTTCGTCATGGGGGGTGTCAAGCTCAGATTACCATGCTTATAGGGCAAGCACTTTTTATCCACTGAGCCATATCTCTGGCCCTCCTGCTGTGGAATATTTGCTTAACTATGTAAAGATCTGTTGCATTTGCATTAATTAAATACAATTAACCTAGGTTCAGGATGGCACGGTTAGCAGATAGCTGACAGGAAGAAGCAGAGAAGAGCAGAAGTGCTGTTTGTTGGTTGGGGTAGTGTGGAAGGAGAGAGGCTTTTGGGAAGCCAGCTAAGGGAGAAAGCAAGTCGCTACTCCAACTCTCTGAATTCACAGGTTTTTCACCCTAGTCTTTGAATCTCGAGTTTTATTGGAACAGAAGAGACTTAGTTGAAGCCATTGTCTGGGGGAACAGAATTCCCCTAGGCTAACTCCTTGGCAGCCAGGCTGTTAATAGTTTAAGCCCCAGCCACTCTGATGAAGGTAAAACAGTACCCTTTCCTTCCTTTCTCTTTTTGAGGTAGGGTCTCGTGCAACCCAAGCTGGCTCGGAATTTCCCCCTGTAGCTCATGATGATATTAAACTCCTTTCAAAAAATAGTATTTTATGTGTATGAGTGTTTTGCCTGCATATATGTTATGTGCACACATGTGCAGTACCTGCGGAGGTCAGAAGAGGGCATCGGAAGAGCGGCCATGTGGGTGCTGGGAAGGAACATCCCCATCCTCTGCAAGAGCAACAAGCGCTCCTAACCCCTAAGTCAACCCTCAAGCTCTGTGACCTTGAACTCCTGATTCTATCTGTACCTCTAAAATGCCGGGGTTGCAGGCACAGGCACGTACACTGCACCTCACCTTGATCTTGCTATTCCCAGCCAACTGACCTTGAAGTCTTCATCCTCCTGCCTCAGCCTCTGGAATTCTGGAATTAAAGATGTGTGCCACCATGCCGTGCTTGGCCTTGAGTTTCTGACCTTCCTGCCTCTACCTCCTCCGTGCTGGGATTACAGGTGCGTGGCTCCCTGCCTGGTTTATCCTGCTCTGGGCAGGGAACTCAGGGCCTGCTGCAGACCCGGCCCGCCTTTAACAGAGAGCTGTAACCTGTTTCCCAGCAGTACTTTTCCCACCTCTTGCCTGCTCTTCTACTATACAGTACACGCCTGTGTTTGAAATATCATTTCCCAGTGGATAAGCATCTATAACGCCCATTTTCCCACGGTTCAGACATCACGCTTCCTCTCCACCGAGTCCCTAGGGAGCTAATTTTTTTTTTTTTTTTTTTTTTTTGGTTTTTCGAGACAGGGTTTCTCTGTGGCTTTGGAGCCTGTCCTGGAACTAGCTCTTGTAGACCAGGCTGGTCTCGAACTCACAGAGATCCGCCTGCCTCTGCCTCCCGAGTGCTGGGATTAAAGGCGTGCGCCACCACCGCCCGGCTCTAGGGAGCTAATTTGATCCTGTGGCTTTAAATACCGTCTCAGTTCTTTTATGACCCCAGAGTAGCAGGACATTATTCAGACGGAAGCAGTAGCATGGGAGAGAGAGAGAGAGAGAGAGAGAGAGAGAGAGAGAGAGAGAGAGAGAGAGAGAGAGAGAGTCAGAGAGTGAGTCAGAGAGTCTTTCGGTCAAGAGTCACAGCCAGGAGACACACCTGGGCTCACACCCCAGGATTAAGAACACAAGTTGCTCCGTTCCAGTTCAGGCAGCTCACAGACGTCTCTCCCTCCAGCTCCACAGGGTCAGACGCCCTCTTCTGACCTCCCTGAGCAGCTGCACTCTTGTGCACACATCCGCACATGCAGAAACACACACATATTAACCCCCTCCCCCCACAGAGAGCCACACGAGTCCTCAGCGGCCACCGTGATGCTTTTGGTCTCCACTTGTCTTCCTTCTGTCCATTTGACTCCCTCAAGCTGCAGAATGTTCCAGCCAACTGTTCACTTGACCAGAGTTCCATCTGGAGCTCTCCCACATTGGAAAACCCAAATCTGACCTACCTTGCCTGGTATAGGAGCTTGCCACAGGAGCCTCGAGGCCTGAGTTTGGCTCCTTGAACCCGTGTTAAGGTGAAAGGAGAGAGCTGACTCCCCAGAGTTGTCCTCTGGCCTTCAAAGATGTGCAGTGGCAATGCACACCCCTGTCTCCCGCTCCCTCCCCCCATACACACACACACACACACACACACACACACAGAGTCAGGCCAGCAAGACGAGTCAGGTAAAGGCACTGGCTTAGAAGCCTGACCTGAGTTCATCTCCCAGTGTTCACCTGGCAGGGGAGAACAGACTCCATCCAACATACAAAAACCTTGGGTTCCATCCCCATCATTGTATACATTGGGGCTGGCAGTGTAGACCTCTAATTCCAGCACTAGGGAGGGGGAGGCAAGAGTCGTGAATAGGGAGTTCAAGGCCAGCCGGGGCTATCTGAGAACATCTTAATAAAGAAAAACCTAACTATTGTATGATATGATAATTAAGTTAATATAATACATTTTGGTGGATGTTCTAAGCCAGTGGCTCCCTTTAACACACTCATGTTGTGGTGACCCCCAACCATAAAATTATACTTGTTGTTACTTCATAGCTGTAATTTAAAAAAGTTTTATTTATTTATTTATTTATATTTTTGTGCTCTGGGGTTTTGCCTGTATGGATGTCTGTGTGAGGGTATTGGATCCCCTGAACCTGTAATTCCAGGCAGTTATGAGCTGCCGTGTGGGTTCTGGAAATAGAACCCCTGTCCCCTGGAAGAGCAGCCAGTGTTCTTAACCACCGAGCCATCTCTCCAGCCCCCAAACCCTGTTTTTTTTGTTTGTTTGTTTGTTTTTGTTTTTCGAGACAGGGTTTCTCTGCAGCTTTAGAGCCTGTCCTGGAGCTAGCTCTTGTAGACCAGGCTGGCCTCGAACTCACAGAGATCCGCCTGCTTCTGCCTCCCAAGTGCTGGGATTAAAGGCGTGCGCCACCACCGCCCGGCCCCAAACCCTGTTTTTAAGTGGGTACTGTGGGTCTGAACTCGGCTCCTCCAGCTTGCCCAGCAGGCACTTTATCTACTAAGCCAATCTCTCCATCCCTCATAATTGTAATTTTGCTACTCTTAATTTATAATATAAAAGTATCTGACATGTGATCCCTGCGAAAGGGTCCCGCGACCCATAGGTCGAGAAACACTGCTCTGACTAAACTGTGGGCCCCTTTTTATCTCTCCAGAATCATCGTAGTGTTATTTTACTAGTGGCCGCCAGAGGGCACCATGGTCCAGGAAATTGTTGCACTGCGGCTTCCCTCCTAAGTCAGGGTTCTGGACAACAACAGCTCAAGCTCTGCACTCAGCACACCCGGGCAGGAGCTCCGAGGAGGGATGGGTGTTGGGTCTCATGGTGAGTTTCCGGAATTTTAAGTACTGAACATTTAATTAATTTATTTTTTATTTGCATGCATATATATCTGTGTACCATGTATGTGCCTGGTGCTCTTGGAGGTCAGAAGAGGGTGTTGGATCCCCTGGAACTGGAGTTTTGGGTGTTTGACCTTCAACACGTGGTGCTGGGAAACAAACCCAGGTCCTCTGGAAGAGCCGCTAGGCAGGGCTCTGGCACCGAACACAGCGGGAACTGAGCTGGTGGTACAGGCCCAGAATCACAGGTAAGGCAGGAGGTGGATGCAGGAGGATTCCAAGTTCCAGACCTGCTGGGGCTGCAAAGTGAGCTCAAGGCCAGTCTGAGCAATGTAGTGAGACCCTGATTCAAAAATCAAATAAATACTCCTCCCTTTTTTAAATAAGAGAGGCACGGGGAGGGAGGAGTCGGGAGGGGAGGGGAACTACATGTATGCCTGCTTTAAGGTTCTAATCCCAGAATTTGGGCAGCTGAGGCAGGAGGATTTCCAGTCCAGAGCTAGCCTAGGCTACGTAGTGACACCCTGTTTCAGAAAAAGAAAGACGGGCTGGGCCTGTAGCTTGTAGAATGCTTGCCTAGCCTTCCTGAAGCCAGACAAAACTGAGCGACGGTGATGTACACACCTGCAACCCCAATATTTTAGAGGTGAAAACAGGAATATCAGGAGTTCAAGGTCATCCTCGGTGCCATAGGGAATTAGAGGCCATCCTGGGCTGCAGGAGACCCTCTCAATCAAAACAAACAAACAAACAACCAGGACTGGCTGAGGTGAAGGCACTTGCCATCAAGCCTGATGACGAATACTGGCTCCAGGACCCACACCTTGGAAGAAGATAACAAGTGCCCGCCCACACGTTGTCTCTCTACCACCCCTACAAATAACTAAACAATAAAAAGCTAAAACAGAACAACAAAAATATCCCACCTGGTTCCAGGCAGCAGCCACCTAAAACTAAAACCCCAGATCCTAGCCCTGGCTACAAATGAGTCCACCCAAGTCTGATCCTGGAAAGTGCTTTTCCCATCTTGACCCAGAGCCCCCAGACTCCAGGAAGCTGCCCCAGAGCCCCCAGACTCCAGGAAGCCCTAGGTTGACTCCAGGTGCAGGCCCATGTTGTTGGCCTTTGGTGCTGGGGGGGAGGGGGAATGGCGCGGCGTGTAGAGGCTTAGTGCTGGCTTGATGGAGGCACAGAAAGGAGCGGCAGCTTCAAGTTCCGAAGCTTTGTTGAGCTTAGTGCTGGGCCTTGAAGAAGAAATGGAATTCTCTCAGGAAAGGACTGGGCAGTGGGAATTGCACAGCAGGGGTGAGAGGGAAGTCATTTGGTGTCATCTGGTCTGTACCAACTAGGCAGGGGATGGCTGAAGGGGGATATGCAGTTTACCAGCCCTAAACTCTGGCTTTGGGGCAACCGTGTAGCCACACAGGGCAGCATGAAAAGGTGCTAAGGGACCAGGTTAGCCCTCCCCTGCCTGAGACACTCTGCATGGGTGTTGGGCTTTATTATGTACTAATTTCTTCTGATTTGAAACGTTGCCTCCCAGGAAGAAGGCAGACTCCTTAAGACCCAGGAAGTAAACAATTTACGGATCTCAGGAGGTTCCTGAAGTTACGAGGCTTCACAGGACCCTGGACTAAGGTTACAGATGTAGCTATGGTGGGCTGGCTGGGAGAGGAAACTAAGCTGTTTGGAGTAGTGCATAGAGCTCTAGGGACGCAGCTTTTGTGAATCCTTGCCCTCTGTGCTTGAGTGGGCTTTTCAGGCATTCCCATACCTTTGAGTAATCCTGCTCTTCCGGGTCACTCCCCACCCACATTCCTGCCTGTAGCCCCAGGAAATGCCCTGGTTCATGGAGTTGGACGTTGACAGAATCATTACTTTGTTCTGTCGTTGGCTTCCCCTGTGGGGCGATTAGATCTTTGTTCTTGCATCCTCCAGGAAAAGTTGAACACCAGGGCTCTGTCCACAGAAGCTTCTGGAGGGATCTCCTTTCACTCTCCTGTCTCCAGCACCCTCTCTTCAGACCTGACGTTTTGCAGAACCCCAAAGAGATAAATGTTCAGCTCTGCTGACTGGGAGAAGGAGCCTCAGAGCTCCCTGGGAGCAAGCCTCCAGCCTCCAGGGCAGCATGGCATGCCCTGCTCTGGAGTGCCAGTGATGACGAGGGAGGGATGGATGGATACCTCCTACCCGGTGGGTCACGAGGACGCCACTCGAGGACGCCACTCTGTAGAGAGAGCATGTGATTCTAAGCCAGGTTAGTGGCTACCCCTGGTGATCCCAGCTCTTAGAGTTTAAGGCAGGAGGATCACTGTGCCAGGCTTTTTCTTTTAGGACACCAATCAGCTCCCAAATCATGACATTGAGACTTATTATTAGTTTTGAAAGCTCAGCCTAGCTTAGGCTCATTTCTGGCTAGCTCTTTTAACTTAGATTAACCCGTTTCTCTTTATCTACCTTTTGCCTCGGGTCTCATTTCCTTTCCTACATCTGTGTATCTTACTTTCACGGCTTCTAGTGTCTGGCTGGCTGGCAGCTGCTTGGCTTCTGGCCCCAGGCGTCTCCCTCCTTCTCTCCTCCTCCTCCTCTTGTTCTTCTCATTCTTCTGGAGCCTGGGTTTCTTCTCCTATTTATTTTCTCTGCCTGACAAACTTCTTCTAGCCTTTCTCCTGCCTAGTTATTGGCCGTTCAGCTTTTTACTACACCAATCAGGCGCCTTAGGCAGGCAAATGAAACAGATGCTACTCATCTTTACATAATTAAACACACATATTGTTAAACAAATACAGCGTAGACAAAGGTAAACGCCTCTGCCTAGTTAAATTAATATTACATAACAGAGCACTGGAACGGCAAGAGCTATACAGTGTGTTCAAGGCCAGTGTGGGCTACACGGGAGATCCTCTCCCCAAAAGAAAACAGTGGAGCAGTGAGTAGACTCAGCAGGGTAAAGGGGCTTGCTGACAAGCCCCACGACCACCTGAGTGTGATTTCTGGAATCCATCTGGTGGGAAGAGAGAGGAGGCTCTTGAATGTTGTCTTCTGGTCTCTATATCCATTCCATGGCACACACATGCAAGTGTATTATACCCGCACAACAAATAAATAAATGTAAAAGAAAATTAAACAAAACAGAACGCTCCAATACCGGCATGATTCCACTCCCAGGAAATCCTACAAGAGGTAAAGCTAGAGCGGGATGTGGTGACTGGTGCCTGTAACCCAGTCCTTGAAGAGTGGAGGCAGGAGGATTGCTGATGTTAGTTGGAGGGCGACTTGAAGAGATGTGTACAAGTTCTAGATCAGCCTTCACTCTGTGACACACTTTCAAACAGGCAAATTTTGTGTCCAGTATGGTTTGGCCCTGGAAATCTGATGGGGGCAGTGAAGGAATGCAAAAGAAAGACAGACGTACAGAGAGAGAGAGAGAGAGAGAGAGAGAGAGAGAGAGAGAGAGAGAGAGAGAGAGAGAGAGAGAGAGAGAATGCTGGCATGAGGTAGGCATCAAAACTGGAATAACCTGGAACCTCAAATATGTACTATGTAGAGCCCAGGAGGAGGGGTGAGCTAGTCTGGATAGGGAGTCTCAGCAGGAGAGTCTCAGGCTGCTGTCATCCTGGAAAGAAGCTTAGGGCTAGTTTTTAAACAATCAACGTCAGTGCTCAGACCAGAGGGAGGCGTTGGCAGTTCCCATGGGTCTGAGGCATGTGTCCTTGTCATTAATAAAAATTCACTCGGGATATCATCCTCTCCTAAAAGTTCACTCAGGGCCCCATCCTCTCCTCACACATCCACTCAGGACCCCATCCTCTCCTCACACATCCACTCAGGACTCCATCCTCTCCTCACACATCCACTCAGGACCCCATCCTCTCCTCACACATCCACTCAGGACCCCATCCTCTCCTCACACATCCACTCAGGACCCCATCCTCTCCTCACACATCCACTCAGGACCCCATCCTCTCCTCACACTTTTTCTCACAGCTTCTTTGGCTTCCACAGGAAATACCAAAATTTCAGAATGTTTTTGTAGATTCATAGTAAAATATCAGCCATGTATTTCTCCTTCTCAACCAGCTGCTTCCCCCTCTGTGCCTGTTTTCCTGTCATTCTCTAGTTGTCTCCTCACTTCCTCCTGTCTCCTTGACTGACTTTTCCCTCTGGCTACATCTTCTCACTTGAACGCTCTACCTTCCTTCCAGGCTGTCTTCCCCCTCTGCCCACTCAGTGTGCCCCCTCCTGTCCTGTTTCTTTCAGGTCCATTTCTTACTTTGCTTCTTCTTCCCTACCTGGCTAGCTTAAAAAAAACTAGGCAGAGGGGCTAGAGAGATGGCTCAGTGGTTAAGAGCACTTACTGCTCTTCCAGAGGACCCGGGTTCAATTCCCAGCACCCACATGGCAGCACACAACTGTCTGAAGATCCAGTTGCAGGGGATCTGACACATTCACACCAATGCACATAAAATAAAGTTAAATAAACCATAAAAATATTAAAAAAAAAACTAGGCAAAGAAACCTTCCTTCCCTCCCTCCCTTCCTTCTTCCTTCTTTCCTTCCTTCCTCCCTCCCTCTTTCTCATCTCTCACCACCCAGACCAGCACTGATTGAAAAAAAAAGTCCTGACAGAACCCCAGCCAGGTTCCTGTGAGTCCTCTCCTCATCTTGGCCTCTGGAGCTCACTGGGATACCCAGCTCTTTGGCTGCATCCTGGGATGACCCATGCGCTCTGAATGATCTCTCCCTGCTAGAGAGAGGTTAAGGCTGTGAAAGAATTCAGTTTGTTCCATCCCCCAGGGACTGAAGCCACCAGCACTGAGCCACCAGCACTGATAAGCCTTTAGCAAACCAATAGGGTTTTATGGGAACCAATGCCCCCCTCCAGTTTCCCTGCTGCTCCCACAGAGCCTCCTCCCAGCTCTTTCCCCACTGCTCACTTTTTTCTTTCCATTTCTTCGTTTAAAAGAAATTTTTTTTGAGATAAGAGTTGGTGTAGTCCAGAAAGTAACCTTAAACTTAGTGTAGCGTTGAGGCTGGCCTTGAACTTCTCATCCTGCCTCCACTTCCCAAGTTCTGGGATCTCAGGAGTTTCGTTATCCTCACCTTTAAATGTCCAGCGTTAGCTGGGCACTGTGGCTCACACTTTGATCCCAGTCACTCTGGAGGCGGAGGGAAGAAGAGTTTAGGTACCTAGGTAGCCAGGGCTATGTAGTAGGACTGGGTACGTTGTAGAAAGACTGGGTCTCGGAAAACTAGGGCTGGAGGAGCAGGTCAGGGGCAGGAAATTATTTTGGTTGTGTAAGGCCCTGATTTACTCTCAGCTCTGCAAAAATCAATCAGTGAGAAAGGTAAGGGACTAGGAAGATGCTTAGACCACAAAGTGCTTGCCACATAAGCATGAGGACCCGAGTTCTTGCCTTCAGGACCCATGTAAACAAAGAAAGGTGTGTTGGCACCGGGAAGGCAGAGGCAGGAGGATCCCTGGGACTTCATGGTCAGCATGACTAGCTGAATTGCCAGACTCCATGACAGTGAGAAATCCTGATTCAAAAACTGAGAAAGGGTGAGATGGTGCTGTGGGTAAGGCACTTACCGTCAAGGCTAATGATCTGAGTGTGAACCCTGGACCCTCACTGTGCAAAGAGGGAATCAGCTCCCACAAGTGTTCTCTGACCTCCACACCTGGGCTCCGACTTGCTAGCCTCTCCCAAGAATACATAAATAATAAAAACAAAACCACAACGTTTGAATTCTAAGCATTGATTCTGACATTGATCTAAGGCCTCTACAGGTGTGCACACACACATGCACATATATGCAATTGAGTGTGCACGCGCGCACGCGCACACACACACACACACACACACACACACACACACACTCCTAGACTACTCTGTCCAACCCCAAATTGAGCTCTGTTCTCGCTGGACTTTGCCCAGTGCAGTAGTTGCCACTGATTAAAATCTGTCCTGACCACACCAGTTTTGTTTATCTTCGTTACTCCCTCCCCCCTCCCCAGATCTGCCTGTGCCCCTCGGTGGTGGCTCCTACCAGCTTTGACTCTCTGATCCACCTGTGAGTCCCACAGGAAAGGAAGCATGCCCAGATGCAAGCCTTGCCCACACAGAGAGTCTGAGGCAATGGAAGAGGAGTTGAGTCTGCAAGGGGTCAGCAGGGGTGAGACATATCTCTCCATTGCTGTCATCAGCTGCTGGGTTTGCCTTTTGATCAAATGACATCATTGTTTGCTGAAATGACACATGAACTAATGGCTATAGACAGGCAGACAAGTACTTGAGGGGTTGTTAGAACACCTGCCTAGAATCCCCCAGTGAGGGGCTGGGGTGTGACTCAGTGGTAGAGCACCTGCCTAGGATCCCCCAGTGAGGGGCTGGGGTGTGGCTCAGTGGTAGAGCACCTGCCTAGAATCCCCCAGTGAGGGGCTGGGGTATGACTCAGTGGTAGAGCCCCTGCCTAGAATCCCCCAGTTAGGGGTTAGGGTATGACTTAGTGGTAGAGCCCCTGCCTAGAATCCCCCAGTTAGGGGTTAGGGTGTGACTCAGTGGTAGAGGCCCTGCCTAGAATCCCCCAGTTAGGGGTTAGGGTGTGGCTCAGTGGTATGTAGCATATTTGAAACCCTGCTTTCCATTCCCAGCACTGCTATAAATAAATAGATTAAATATTTTTAAAAATAATAGAAAAAGAATCATATAAGTGGTCAATTTATTGGTTGAACCAAGGAACAACCAATTTGTTATTTTGTCTTTGTTTGTTTGTTTGTTTGTTTTGTTTTCCCCGAAGCTGAGGACAGAACCCAGAGCCTCGTGCTTGATAGGCAAGCACTCTACCACTGAGCTAAATCCCCAACCCTGGAACAACCAATTTGTAAAAGCTCCAGTTGTAAAATATATTGTTAGGCAAAGCTTGCTATTGGGCTGGGGCACAACTGTGTGGCACAGCCCTCACCGAACATACAGGACACCTTGGGTTTCATGCCCAAATCTTCCAACATTCCCTGTAAGGTGTGATCAGGAAGCCAGCTGTCATGAGGGTAGTGACACTGGAATCCCTTCCTTATTTTTCCAGGTCTCTTTGACCCTAAAGCCACCCACACTGTCCACTAGACATCATTTCCTGCTAGCTGTTCTGGCTTAGAGAGGTGAAGCAGAGACGGATGGGTTCCCACCGCCTTGGCTTTCTAACCTTGCTCTGGAGGCCATGCATGTCCTTCGTATAGTCTCAGAAAGCCAGACTCTGCCATCCAGGGACTTCACGATACCCTCTGACCTGCTGCTTTTCTTCTTCACGGTGGCTTTAAGTCACAACCCACAGGTTCTAAATGGGCAAGGACAGCCAGGAAGAAGTGTGTGAGGGAGGGAGGAAGTAGAGTAATGAGGAACTCTGAGGATGTAGATTTGCTGGCCGAGAGTCCCTGTGTTGTGCAGAGGGCACACCTGTGGTCCTCAGGTTTCTCCCCCTGCTGCTGACCACCCCACCAGTCACTGCCTCCCCCCTCCTTCCTCAAACATAACCCAACCCCCACTCTGGAGCAAGAGTCAGGCCCTCTGTTGCCATAACAACCACATCCCAGCAGTAAAAATAGTAACTTATTTTTTATTCAACTTCTTTAGCTGATGGAGGGGGAACTATCCATTTCTAGACTGGCATTTTAATCCAGGGGTTTCCTACTGGGCTCCACAGAGGCCACTGCCAAGGTCTGCCTGAAGGTGGCAGAAGCATGGGTGGACAAACAGCCCAGGGCCAGGAGGAGGACACAACCTTCGTGAGCTCTGATTCCAACCTCCTAGAAGCTGTGGCTACTGGTGACCACTTGGGATCCAGCCTGGACTCTCTGGGGAGAAAGGTGATCAGGGAGGGTTAGACCATGCTCAGCAGAAACCTTGTGAGTTGCAGCTGAGGGCTGGGCTGATATTGCAGGGAGACAGATGGGTGTTAAAGAGAGAGAGACATGGGCCAGTGGTCAGCACAGGGCTGTGCAATGTGGGGCTTAACTCTCCCTGTGTCTGTTTTGGGGTTTGTGTCCTAGAGGTCTGTAGAAATTACTAGAGTTTTGGGGAGCTGTGTTTGGCAGTGAACTCAGGGTGTAGAGAATGAGATTCAAATGCATATAGTCTGTCCCCATGAGCTGGGTTCCTTAGGAATGTCCCTGGATTCCAGTATCCCCATTCATACCTTACTAACAATGGCTCACTCTGATTGTGTGTGTGTGTGTGCGTGCGCGCTTGTCCACATGGAAGTCACAGGTCAACATTGTGTGTCCTTTAGTGCAATAGTTTTCAGCCTTCCTAATGTTGCAACCCCTTAATACAGTTCCTCATGCTGTGTTGACCCCCAACCATACAATTATTCTCCTTACTACTTTATGCTTCGTATTTGCTATTTCATATTGTAATTTTGCCATTGTTATGAATTACAATGTAAAATCTGATATGCAGATGGTCTTAGGCGACCCCCGTGAAAGGGTTGTTAAACCCCCAAATGAGTCATGGCCCACACGTTGAGAACCACTGCTCTATTGCTTTACTTCTTTTCTCATTTATTTTTTCTTTTTAAATTTTATTTTATGCATATAAGCAAGTTGGCTGCATGCACGTATATGTACTGTGTGTACATCTGCTGTCCACAGAGACCAAAAGAAGATTCCAGGTCCTCTAGAACGGGAGTTAAGGGTGTTGTTTGTAAACTACCATGCGGATGCTGAGAACCAACCTGAGCGCTCTGCAAGAACAGTGAGTGCTCTCCACTGCCCAGGCATCTCCAGCCCCTGCACCTTATTCTCTGAGACGAGGTTACTCATCAGCTCTGGAGCTCACCAACGGGGCTAGGCTGACTGACCACAATGCTCCCGGGATCCTACTGTCTCTGTAACCCCAGATTATATGTGGGTGCTGGGGATCCACACTCAGGTCCTCAAGATTGTGTGGCAGGAACTTTACCCAGTGAGTTGTCCTTTCATCCCCTCTTTCTGGTTTTTTGTTTCTCCTCACTCCTCCTTCGTGATTGTTGTTGTCTTACTATGCAGTTCCGGCTAGACTCTAACGCAAGACCCTCTTGCTTCAGACTTCTGAATGCCGGAATTTCAGGTTTTGTTTTGTTTTTTTGTTTTTGTTTTTGTTTTGTTTTTGAGACAGGGTTTTTCTCTCTCTCTGTGTGTAACAACCCCTAGTTGTCCTGGAACTAGCTCTTGTAGACCAGGCTAGCCTTGAACTCACAGAGGCCTGCCTGCCTCTGCCTCCCAAGTGCTGGAATTAAAGGCGAGCACCACCACTGCCCGGCTATGAACATGTGTCTTCATCTCAACTAGGATCCATAAATACATAGCTGAAGATGCCTTCTGCTCACCTGTGCAAAGGCCTTTTAGCCATTCTCTCTGCCTCATTTTAAAAATTTGTCTTTAGAGTCAACATAAAGAGGAATGAGTTTCATTGTGGCATTTTTGTTAATTCTCTTTCTCTCTTTACTAGAAACTAAATTCAGGGTCTCACACATGCTAGGTAGACCCTCTACAGATAAGCCAAGCTTCCAGCCCCTCACTGGGGGATTCTAGGCAGATGCTCTACCATTGAGCCACACCCCAGCCCCTCACTGGGGGAACTCTATGCAGGTGCTTTACTGGAGTAATATGTCCTGCTTTCTTTTGATTTATTTTTCTTTGCGATAAGATCTTACTAAATTGTCCAGGCTGGCTTTGAAGTTGAGCCTCTCCTGCTGTTGTATCCCAAGTGACTATGTTAGACATCCTCTTGAACTTGTAAGCTAACATCTGAGACTGGTCAACCTTATTTCCTAAGTTCCCTAGGGTCTTCCTCCTCCCTCCCTCTCTCCCTCCCTTCCTCCCTCCCTCCCTCTCTCCCTTCTCCTTCCTTCCTTCCTTTGTTTTTGTTTTTTGAGACAGGGTTTCTCTGCAGCTTTGGAGCCTGTCCTGGAACTAGCTCATAAAGACCAGGCTGGCCTCGAACTCACAGAGATCTGCCTGCCTCTGCCTCCCAAGTACTGGATTAAAGGCATGCACCATTGCCCGGCTCCCAGGGTCTTTCTTTTGCCTCTTCCTTCAGCATTCTCATTCCTTCCCCTTACTGCTGCTCCTGTCATGACCTCCTCCCCACCATCTACCTGTAACCCTCTGGCCTTGCCCAGCTAAGGCCATGCGTGTGCCCACTCTGGGCCCAGCAGAGGGTTTGGAAAGCAGAGGTGAATCAGCCAGGCAGTCTCTTGTCAGTTGATGTCTTGTTCTAGCTCCATTGATGCAGAGGGTGTGGGTGGCATTTTCTCAGTAATCGATAGGACACCAAGCAAACATTGTTCTAAGAAGAAGGAGGCCTGGCAGTGCAGGCATATCCCGGCCACTTGGGAGGCTGAAGGCAGAAGTATTGCAAGTTCAAGGTCAGCCTGGGCTACAGAGTGCCAATGCCAACTTGAGCAATTTAGCTAGACTGTCTCAAAACAAAAATAAACAAGGGATTGGGGATGTAGCTTAGCTCATCTAGCATGCGCTAAGCTACATGCTACACTTTCTAGCACTGGGTAAAAATAAATTAATTAAAAGGGTCAGGAAGCTGTGGACTCTCAAGATGGGGAAGCCGTGGGATGGAGGAGAGGACTTCTTATAAACATGGGGACCATCTGCTCACATTGCATCTATGGGCAGCCAAGAAGCAGAGAGATGCCAGCCGTGGAGGTGCACACCTTTAATCCCAGCTCCTGAGAAGCAGAGGCAGGGGATCTTAGTGAGTTTGAGGCCAGCCTGGTCTACAAAGTGAGTTCTAAGACAACCAAGAATGTTACAGAGAAAAATTTTGTTTTTTTTTTTTTAAAGATTTATTTATTTATTATGTATACAGCATTCTGTCTGCAGGTCAGAAGAGGGCACCAGACCTCATTACAGATGGTTATGAGCCACCATGTGGTTGCTAGGAATTGAACTCAGGACCTTTGGAAGAGCAGCCAGTGCTCTTAACCTCCGAGCCATCTCTCCAGCCCTCGAAAAATCCTGTCTTGAAAAAAAAAGGACGGGGAAGCTGTGGGAGGATGAGAGGCCTTCCCCAAACTTGGGGCCCCATCTGGTCATCGTTGGTCAGGAAACAAAGCGATGCCAGGCGGTGGAGGTACACACCTTTCATTACAGCATTTGGGAGGCAGAGGCAGTTGGATCTCTGAGTTCAAGGCCAGCCTGGTTTACACAGAGAAAAAAAAAAAACAAACAAAAAGCTGACAGACAAGGATGCTGGCACTAAGCGCACACTCTCTATCCCCCAGGACTGGGAAAGGTGCAGCCCACACTTAGGGCGGTCCTTCCTACCTCAGCCTAACCAATGTAACTCCTCACAGCCAAGCTCAGAAGTTGTGTTTTCAGTGATTCTAGATGCCGCTGAGTTGAAAATCTGTAGCGATCATAAACATCAAAGACCATCTTTCCTCCAGCAGCTCCCTCAGGGCTGTTCAAAATTTCCACAGACAGACTGGATTCCCATGTCTTCCAAACAAGATCCCAAAAGTAGAAAGCTGAATTTTGGGGCTGGGGAGCTGGCTCAATAGGCAAAGGGATTGCCACCAAACCCTGAGTTTGGGCTCCAGTTGTACATGGTGTAAGGACAAACCAACTCCAGCAAATTGTCCTCTGACCCCCATGCACATGATAAATACAGAAAGGTAGGAGATTGGAGAGATGGCTCAGCGGTTAAGAGTGCTTGCTTCTGGTGCAGAGGATTGGAGTTCAATTCCCAGGACCCACTTCATTTGGGTCACAGCCTCCAGCAACTCCAGCTCCAGGGGCTCCTACACTTCGGACTTCAGGCACCTGCACTGCACGTACCCCTACACGGGCATACACACACACACACACAGAGAGAGAGAGAGAGAGAGAGAGAAAGAGAGAGAGAGAGAGAGAGAGAGAGAGAGAGAGAGAGAGAGAGAGAGAGAGAGAGAGAGAGAGAGAGGAGAGAGAGAGAGGGAGAGAGAGGGAGAGAGAGATTAAAAATTGAATAAATGTTTTAAAATATTAAAATGGAATAAAATAATAATAAAAAGAAAGCTGGAGTTTGAAGATGTGAGGATGGACTGGGGGTAAGGATCCTGGACATGCTAGAGTGTCCCCATCTTGGGGTGTGGCGGGGAAGGGAGGGAGACAGGACAGGAAGATGATTCCTAGAGACACAGAGTCCTGGGTGGTAAGGAGGATTCAGGATTGGCAGGTTTCTCAGAGGTGCACAGGGGTAAGAGCCAGCAACAAGTAGATTGAGGGTGGGTGAGTTCTACCTGGTCTGGTCCCCAAGCGTCCCCTGTGGCTGGCCTAGCTGACAACCGCTGACAGAGGCGGTTCAATCTAGTCCAAGCTGTCTTCTGCTGGCTGGAAAAGAGGTGGGGTGGAGGGGACACCGGGAGACGCTAACAGGAGAGAGGGGACCTCCCAGCCGAGCGATTGGCAGCGTACTCCTGAGTCGTCCCCCCCCCCCACCCCGCTCCCCATATCCCGCCCCCGCCCCGCCCCCGCCACCATCTGCTCGGGATTTGCTATCCCGAGACTCCAGGCTAGGGGCTCCGGAGACAGCCGATCCGGTCTGCTAAGGGCCCTGGTGCTGCCAGAGGATCCGACGCCCTTCCAACCTGCTGCGCCTTCAGTAGCGGCTGCCTTCGTTCCCGCGTTCCAGCCCCGGGTCGGGTGCTGATGGAACCGCGGTGATGTTCACTCTGGCCAGGCTGCTGGATTTCCAGAAAACCAAATACGCAAGGTGAGCAGCGGAGCTGGGGGCGGGAGTGAGATGGGGTAGACAAGGGTCAGGGATCTGAGGCCCCTTTTTCCTGTCCCTACTGCTTGGGGAACTGGGCTTGATGTCCGGAGCTAAAACAACCTAGGAACCAGGCAGTATCGTCTTCGTAATGGAGTGGAAATTGTTATCCCGCTTTTGCGCGCGGCGACCCGGATTCTCCGCGTTTCCTTTCTCCCTTGGGCGAGGCGCTTCATCGGTCCAGAGCACAGTTTCCACATTTGCGACCCGGTGAACAACGAGAGTCCCCACCATTAGGGACCACGGGAGGTTAAAATGAGATGATCCTTAGAAAGCACTTTGCGATGCCAGCAGGGCGGGGGAACTGCTCCATCCCTACGGGGCTCCGTGGGTAACATTTAAAAAGGGTTTTGCAAGCACCTGGTGTCTACTCTCCAGGCAAGGCAGAGGAATAGATAGGTCCCCTTTTCAGGCGGAGAAACTGAGGGTCAGAATTCAGGAGGAGATGATTATCCCAATCCCTGGTTTCTTTTTCTGTTTTGTTTTGTTTGGGACAAGTCTTACTATGGTAGCCCTGGCTGGCCTGGAGTCCTCTTTGTAGACCAGGCTGCCCTTTGACCTCATAGAGATCTGTCAGGCTCTGGAGTGCTTGGTCATTCCTTATCGTTTTTGTTTTGTTTTGTTTTTCGAGACAGGGTTTCTCTGTGTTGCTTTGGAGCCAGTTCTAGAACTAGCTCTTGTAGACCAGGCTGGCCTCGAACTCACAGAGATCCGACTGCCTCTGCCTCCCAAGTGCTGAGATTAAAGGCGTATGCCACCACTGCCTGACTCCTTATCATTTTTTTTTTTTTGAGACAGTCTTGCTATGTACCCCAGGCTGGCCTTAATCTAAATGTGTAGCCAGGCTTATCTTGAACTTAGTTCTCCAGTCTCAGCATCCTGAATGCTGAAATTAGGGCTGGAAGTCCGCACACCACACAAGAGTATATTTTAATGAATACGGTGTATACATGATTTCTGAATATAGTCCATCTGAACACATTATTTGTGAGATATTTTGCACTATCTTCACTATCTAGTGTGCATCCTGATTTGATTTGACTGCCTTGAAAGATTGTTATTATATCTATTATTTTTTATTGTGTGTGGGCTTGTGTGCCACAGCACACTTGTGGAGGTCAGACAACATTATAGAATTGATTCTCTCCTTCCAACTTTATGCGAGTTCAGGTCTCTATCTAGGCTTCTCCTTGAACTGCTGAGACATCTTGTCATTCCCTTCATGCCCCCCCCCCAATAACCCAGGCTTCCCTGAAACTCACTATGCGTCCGGGGTCAGCCTGGCACAAGTGGCAATCCCTCTGCCTCAGCCTCCTGACCGTTGGGATTACAAGTGTGTGCCAGCATGCCTGGTCTCCTCTGTGGTGGCTGGAGAGGTGGGCCTTTGAGAAGGGATCAGGTCTTAAGAGATAGAACTGTTTCACTTGAGTGAGTGCTCGCTCTCAGAGACTGAATGAGCTCTCCCCAGAGCTGGTTGTTACAGCCCCCCAAACCCCCCACTGCTTGCCCCTTCTGCATTCACCTGCAGATTTACCACCCCTGAACTGAAGCCAGCAAAGGGACTTGGATGTTCCAGTCTCCAGAGCCTCTACTCTCTGTATCCTAAGATGGCCTCTAACTCACAGCTGAGGATGACCTCAGACGTCCCATCACTCCGAATGCTGGCTGAGGTGTACACCTCCTCACCCAGTTTACGCAACGCTGGAGACAAAGATCAGGGCCTTGTGCGTGGAGGACAAGCACCCTGAGCTATTCCCCTAGCCCAAGAACCTCTAATCCTTTCAGCTAGCCTGTCTCAGGCATTCTGCTAAGGCAACAGAAAACAGACCCAGGGGCTGGGAAGAGCTCAGTTGATGAGGTGCTTGCCCCTCAAGACTGAGGGCCTGAGTCTGAACCCCAACACTGAGCTAGAAAGCCAGATGTGGTGATGCCCTTGAAATCCCCGTGCCAGGGAGGTGGAGACAAGTGGACCCCTGGAGCTTGCCGACGACCCAGCATCTAATCAGGTAGGCTCTAGGTCCCAGCAAGAGACTCCTGACACAAAAGCAAGGTGGTTGGCTCTGGAGGAAGTACTGACCCTCTGGCCTCCTCATGAACACATGTGTGTATACTACCTTCCAGGAATAGGCATACACGCCGCACACCCCCCCCCCCCCGATAATGGACAGATAATGTCTGGGAAGGCACAGTGGGTGCTTCTTAGTTCTACCAACGCTATCTTCTTTCTTTTTTAAATTTTGGATATCTGGAGATGCTAGGAAAAGAAGTTTGGGTTCTTTTTACCTTATTATAATTTTTAAATTACATTTGTGTGTGTGCGGGGTGTGTGCCATGGCATTCACGCTGGGGAGGGGGTGTCTCAGAACAGTGTGAGGATGTTTGTTCTCTTCTTCCACCACGTGAGTTACAGAGATTAAACTGGGATTATCAGGCTTGGCAACAGCGCCTTTACCCACTGGGCCATCTTGGTGGCACCTGCTTTGGAGTCCCAGCTGTCTAATAGAGAAGACCGATGAGGCTTCATTTCTTTGGCGATTTTTCAGTTTTATGGTCTATACGGATGATAAAACCTATGTTTCTTTTGATATACAGTTTTTAATTTGTTACACAGCAGGACGTATCCTGAAACTTAGTTCTTGGGGTTTTTTCGTTGTTTGTTTTGTTTTTGAGACAAGGTCTTTCTCTGTAGACCCGGCTGGCCTTGGGCTTTCAGAGATCTGCCTGCATCTATCTCCCCAGTGCTGGGATGAGGGTCCTTGCACCACCGTGCTCTGAGGGCACACTTGTTCTCACTGTGACCAATAAGCCCTTCTCCCCAGACTGAGTAGCTTTGGGTCCTCTCACACCGGGCACAGGGGCATCTTTGGAGATGTCTACAGAAGTCTGTATCATGTGGCCACATGGCTAAGGCTCCTTCTGCAGCAAGGTTGTCTCCGTTCAGTCATGGCCATGGGAGGCTACAGGTCTCCGTTTTGCCTGGTGATCGTTAGATGACACGACCCAGCGACGGGCTATGGCCTTTTGTTCACACTTTGAACTGGCTTGACCTCTTTTTTAAGCTCCAAGCTTGCTGGGTTCCAGACACACATGTGCATGCACGCATGTTTGTTAAGCAAAGGAAGGGCAGTGCAACTAGCCTTTGGGAATCCACCGGTAGCCATAGCTTGCACAGGAGCAGGATCTTGAGCAATCAGCCCCCTTTCTTCTGAGTTTGATCCGTCGGACTCACATGATGGGAGAAGAGAACTAACTCCTTCGTGTTGCTCTCTGACCTCCCCACAGGCATAGTGCTACATGTACCCCTCGGCCCCCACCTCACACAGATAACTGTAATAAAAAAAAAAACACAACTAACCAGCAAGTCAGCTTGACCTGCTGCTTTCCTTGTTTGTAGTAATTCCTTGCAGATTCAGGAGGTTGAGGGAGGAAAATTGTTAGTTTAAGGTAGCCTGGGATCAACTGTGAGTCCCTCTGTCAAAACGAAGCAGGAACAACAACAAAGAAAAACCAAACCAAAACACAAACAGCCCAGCTTATCTCCAAGCCCAGTTTAATAGCTGTCTGAAAGCCCCATCATGGTCGTGTGATGGTTCATTTCATTCTCTCGCACATGTAGGCTTTGGAACATTCCACTCCTGAAATGGCAGTTGGGCACATCTGTGCAACTGTGTTCGGGGGACGGTTCATCTGTGGCCTGGATTACCCATTGTCGGCTCTGGGCACGGGAAGGCAGGTCCTGCGGTTCCCAAGTTCCAGGTCATATCCACAAGCTGCCCAGTGTGCAGTGACCGGGTCAAATGGCTCCACAGTGGAGTTCTTGCAAGGGACTTGGATTTCCTCCTGAGGTCACACAGAGACAAAGATAGGGTTCCAGTTTGTCCCACAGAGGGGTCCATGGGAAGGCTTGGAGCTGGTGCTTAACTCCGTCCTCGCTGCGTTGTTCTGCCTGTCAGTGGGACTGCTAGGTGAGGTTGGTAGCTTCTTTGTGGCCCTGCTCAGAACTCCTTGGTGTCGTGGGCGGGGGCAGGGCATGCGGATCACTGAGCGGAGCACTTGCCTAGCATGCATGAAGCTTTGGGTTCTATCCGCAGCCCTGCATACTCTGAATTTTATGGCTCATGCCTGCAATCCCAGCACTTGGGAGGTGGAGGCAGGTGAATCAGAAGTTCGATGCCATTTTTGGCTACTATATATTGAGTTTGAGGCCTGCATGGATTACATCAGACTCTATCTCAACCAACCAACCAACCAAACAACCAAACAAACTGGAAAGACTCATACTCCAGTCAGAATTGTGGCGTTGTAGAAGGCTGTATGTTCTAGAAGTAGTTTCTGGCTGGAAGATGATGGGTGAGACATCTGTGGTGTTTGAGATGAACACAGGTGTTGCCAGGTGTTGGTTGTTATACTTTTTTTGTGTGTGTTTTTATAGAACTGGTCACTGAATCTAGGGGCCTTGTACCTGCTAAGCAAGCACTCTATATATAACTCTATATATAACTCTATATATATTCAGCCTCTTTTATTTTCATTTCATTTTGTGGTGCTGGGGGCATACCATAGAGTTGCTTATGGTCACAGGTGCTCTACCCCACAACCACATGCTTACCTTTCTGGTGTTTGCATTCCTGGGGCTCGGGAGGGAGTGTCAGTGGACAGGTGCACGTGTGCACATCCCAGTGTAAAGGTCAGAGGACAACCTCTGGTGTCGGTCCTCAGGTGAGACAGGGTCTGAGGTTTTGCCATTTAGACCAGGCTAGCCCAGTCCTCGAACCTCCAGGGATCCAGTGATCTCTGCATCTCATCTCATTGTCTCTGCTCCTGACTTTTCATGTGGGATCTGAACTCAGGTCCTCACACTTTACCTACTGAGCCCTCCCTCCAGCTCTTTGTGACTTGAGCTTTGAGGCAGGGTCTACCTAAGTTGCCCAGGCTGACCCGGAACTCATTCTATGGCCCAGGTAGGCCTTAAACATTCAGAGCTCCTGTCTCAGCCTCTAGAGTGGCTGGAAGGGTAGACCGGGGTCCCTGCGCTCTGCTAAAGTGGTGGTTGTTTATGCTGCTGTTGCTTGCGATCGGCCTATTTTCAGACCGGTTTGGACATAGTATGTAGAAAGTTACTCTGTCAAGGTCAGTGGGGCTGTCTGAGAAGTTCTTTCTTCTTGGCAGGCCTGTGGGGCTTCAGCTGGTTTCTGTGTGTGTGGAGAGTGGGAGACGGGAGGTGGAGGTCATTTGCTTGTTTTCCTGTGTTATGGCAGATGGCCCTGCACAAGGTTTCTTGGGATCCAGATGAGAGGCTTGCTATCCACCACTTGTCGACTTCCCCCTGTCTGATCTTGCTAGTCGGCCTGCTGCTGGGCACATTGTCTTCCCCTTTGTGGGTGTGGGTGTGTATACGTGTGAACACATGCACACATGTGGAGGCCAGAGGGTTTTGGATCCTTGTCTTTCGCCTTGTTTGAGACTTGTTTGTCACTGAGAACACTAGCTGCTCCCAGGCTTCTGCAGAGTCCGCTCTCTTGGCCTCCCATCTTGCTCTAGGATTGCTGGTATTCCAGGTGTTCTTTGCTGCACCCGGTGTTAGGTGGACTCCAGGGTCTGAACCCAGGTCTGCATGCTTACAAGGCAGGCGCTTTGCCCACCGAGCAATCTCCCAGCCCTGGTATATTTTTGAAATCCCCATTTGGTTTGCTTAAGCTGCTGCTTCGGTTTTCTGCTTCCCCCGCACATCACACCCACGCCAACCAATGACAATGGCAGTGCCAACCACAGGAAGAATAGTCTCCATAGCAGAGCATGTGCCCCATGAGACACAGGGGTTCGGAAATAGGCTTGGAGCTGCCCTTGTTACCCGTGCTTGGGTGGGAATTAGCGAGGCCCTCAGAACATGCAGTCTGCAGGTCACCTGCTTCAATAATTCACACTGCCTGGCATCTCCTGCTCTCTCTTGCGTTCATTCACTGCTTGGCATCTGTAGGTCACCCCCTTCATTCACTCTTTTACTGGCCAGACATTTGTAGGGTGCAGCAAGTATACAAATGGGGAACCA